>NC_140952.1:17868193-19068193 GCF_014529385.1 Adiantum capillus-veneris
ATCCTACCAATGCTTAGATGTTGGGTTATGCAAAAAAAAATTCCATGTAGCATGTTGAGAGCTCAAATGATTATGACTAGACAAAGGTGCATCCAATTTAGTACCACATAAAGTATGCACCATCCATTTTGATATCTCTAGCTAAACCTCCTAGTGAGGGAAAAACTTACCCCATCGATCCTAAGTGCATCCACACATATCACTACCATACAATTGGTGTGCGAATACAAAATATGATAGTCCTAGAGTGATGGCATAGATACAAAGCACATGGGAAAAAAACCTCCTAGTGAAAGAAAAAAAGTTACCCATTTGTCCAAAGTGCATTCACACATATCAATACCATATACATGGCAACATTAAGTAATCTCTAGCCTCCCAAAAGCAACTTCTAGATAAAGTAAGTGCTTTTAGACCATAGAAAAGTCCTTTTACAATGCAAAAAAGTATTTTGTCTCAAATAAGGACACTTTGGCTCAAATAATAGGCTTTTTGCAGTGCATAAGGTACTTTTGGTCAGCTAAATTGCTCCTAGGGATCGCAAACATACGTTTGGACCACAAAAGTGCTTCTTTACCACCAAAATTACTTTGGAGGATGCATAATGTGCATCATTTGGTATGAAATGATTTAGACCCAAACAAAGTGTTTTGGCTAAGTTCAATTCCTAGAGAAAAGGGTGTGATCAACAAAGTGCTTCTTTGCCATGAAAATAGCTTTCAAAAATACAAAAAGAATTTTTCCTACAAAAAATCTTGTGAAACAAGTGAAGAGCTTATGGCCACCCCCCACCCACCCACCCACACACACACACACACATATATATGTGTGTGTGTGTGGCCACACACACACACACACACACATATATATTCATGCCTATAGAACTTAGTGTTCCTGCCTCCACAAAAAGGAAATGGATTTGGACCACACAAATGGCTCACGAAGAAAACCTAATTTGCAATACTTCTATGGATTGCTTGTTTAGTAACTTGCGTTTGCATCCACTCTACAATACTCTAATGCCTACTCATCACATGCTTCGATTCAACCTTGCAAGCAGCCTAGTTGCATATTGTCTTGCAAAGGGTATTGTAGGAGGTCTATGATCATCTCTTTGCTACAACACTTGCACCTTCTTGACAGACCAAATCCTCTCTTTTTTAATAATAAGATGACTTGCAATGCAGGATATACTCCCGATCATCATCTTTTACATACTTTTCCCTCTAATACATAGCATTGATCTGTGATGGTAGTAAGAAAGCATCATTAGTAATGATACGGTAATGCAGATTGGATCATGCCTATCTCTTGCACTTACCTTGTTGGAAGTTGCACTCGCAAACAATACCCATTGCGCCATTTTCCTTTCACCAATTGCTTGCTTTTTGTCCAAGAAGCCGCGACTTGCATAGATAAGAGGAAGTACATTGGCCCCAAATTGTGCCCAAGTGATCATGTACTCAATGGGATTTTTCTTCACTAATGGACATCGCTCTCACACCAAGAACTTTGCAAATTTTGTGGCGATTTCACCATTAGGGGGAATGCCCTATTACACCTTGTAATATAGCATGTGACACAGTTGGCAGATTCTGGATGTAGCATGTTCAGGTAGAGCTTTGAACCCCTATGATAGATCAAGATGAATACTGATAGCTAATCATGGTCTAAAATGGTTGGCAATTGATGAGGGAGAAAACCAAACAAGATCATTCCATAGACCTCATACAACTCGTCTGCTATGTAGCATAATTGAGGTATGCACGTGTGAGGTCAAGGGAAATGGCCCCTAGATTAGCTTCCCAACCTCTCTTATATAACTATCTATGGTTACTCCCTCATAAGTGGAGCAGTTTTGCAGAGAAGAATCCAAATTCTTACTTATAGTATAGACGGTTAGAGAGGATTAAAAATAGCTAGAATGGGTGCGATAATTAAAGCTACTTTAAGCTAATCAAAACTACATTGTTGCTTGTCACCCTAGTTAAAGGCATTGCCAAGATTCTTTAATTGGTATGTCATAGGAACCGCAATCGTAGCATTGTCTTCAATGAATTTATGATAATAGACTACCATAACTAGAAAAATTTGAAGTTCTTCTAAGTTTGGTGGAGGAGGCCATCTAAAATCACATTGACCTTGGTTGGATCCATTTGAAGACTAAAAAAGAAATTACATGCCGCAAGCAATTGATTTTAGTCTTAAGGAAAATCACACTTGCTCATATTTGCATAAAACTTATACTCTAGTAGGAGATCAAACACCGACTCTAGGTGTGTCAAGTGCTCTTCTTTAGTATCATTGTAGACCAAAATGTCATCTAGGAAAACAATGAAAAATTTCCCTGTGTATAGTCATATTGTGTCATCCCTGTGTATAGTCATATTGTGTCATCCACGTACTCATGAAGGTGGTAGGAGAGCTAGTTAAACCAAAAGGCATAACTAAAAACTCACAATGGCTATATCTTGTACGAAAGGTGGTCTTTGGAATGTCTACCAACTGTATGTGTGCTTGATGATAGCAAGAATGTAGATCTATCTTAATTAAATACTTAGTTCCATGGAGTTGATTAAATAGCTCGTCCCATGTTTGAAGTTTGGGCACCCTCTTATTGTAAGTGGTTAGCATTATAATTGGGATGGGTGTGTGTGAGGAAAATTGAATAGTTTAAGCACTTGTGCAAGTGGCTTGCTTGCCTCCGCCAAACCGGTTTCAAGGCCATTCATCAACACTCAACCTTCAACATAAACAAAATTGCATAGACAATGCATGTTAACATGATGTGTTTATGGCTCAGCTACAATTTACCAGACGGAGAGCTGGTCCTCTTGCCTTTGGAGGGAGCCATGATGAAGCTATCGTGTTTCATTGGAGAGAGAGAGAGAGAGAGAGAGAGAGAGAGAGAGAGAGAGAGAGAGAGAGAGAGAGAGAGAGAGAGAGAGAGAGAGAGAGCATATAACTAACCTCTCTTGTGGGGTGATCATAGAGCAAAGATCACTCCTACATGCAAGCATAAAGCATAGACCATAGTGGTCCAAGGGGAGAGAGATTTTATTATAATCCTCAAAGGTCAAACATGACCTATGGGACCAAAGTTACACGTGATGTAGTATGTGTGTGGCTGATGAGTGATTCTTGATGCTTCAAAATTGTGGTGATGAGAGTCACAATGGAGAACCCACATTGTGGTTGGAAGAGGAAAGTGTGTAGGTCTATGTCATGGCTAAAAATGTGAGGGAAGCAAGTTCAGACGTGACCAAAAGCTGAGCACTCTAGTAGTGTGTGGTACTCAGACTCTTGAACTTGCAGTGAGCATAATGTGCACAATTGAATTGACTCTTCTCCATTGCCCCAACACCTTGTCTTGCATTGAAGGGAGTGAGAGCTAAGCCGAATGGCTATGATAGTGCGTATAATTGACAAGGGGATAGGCTCAAGCATGTAAGGGTGAGTACGGTTTTCTCTTTTATCGAAGAACATGGTTTTGTAGTTGGGGGCAATATAATGTATGAAGCGTGACCCACCACATTCCTCCCAACCCGTAATACATTGGCATTGTAGGAAAGATTCATTCACTTGGGAGTCTATTAGGCATCATGTAGCAAGTGTAATGCATCCCATCTCCAAAACCACTTCTTTATGTCTTGCATCCATCCTGTGCTCAAGATCTTGCTTTTATGTGTCTTTTGAACTTTTTTCCTTGCTTCCCATGCAATTGTATGAAGTCAAAGTGAGGGGTTTTGATGCATCTTTATCATGTACTCCACAATGCTTTCCATGCCCATAGCCTCAATTGGAAGAGATCCAGACTCAAGAAGTAGGAGCATATATGGTGTTTGTGTCTTAATTTGGAGAAATTTTGTAAGAAAACACTTTTGAACATTCTCAAATTCTTTTCAAGTAGACTTTGAGATGCTCTTGCCTTACACTTCCACGCCATAAAGAAGAACCGGTGTCACCAATGTGTCCAAAAGGTACCCTTGAGAACCCAACACTGGATGTTTCCCGCATTACACATGCTCTCAAATGCATAGTACGCTAACGATGCATATCACATTCATGATACTTGTGATTGGCCGGAACCTCAAGGACAAGGTACCTAAAGCTCTCAACAACTTTAAGTGTCTCATTGTTGTACACAATGCATGTATTCTCCTTATGGTTTGTTTTCACAAGCATAACCTTTGTTTTGGATTCATTCACAATCAGCCCACTATGCAAGCAAAAGTTTTCAAGGACAACCATAAGCTTTTTTGCATCCTCTAAAGTGTGTGATAGAAGCACTACATCATTCGCATACAACAAAAGCATGATTCCCGCATTGCAAATAGTGACCTCTTCAATGCCTTCTTCTTGCATAAAGTCTACCATTTGTTCCGATTGATCGATGCATAGACCAAAGAGATTTGGTGACAATGGAAATCCTTGTTTAACCCCAATAGTGCTTACAAATTTTTTTGAGATTCCTCTCCCAGGTGCAATTAGCACATCACTTTCTCATAGATTTGAGAAACTGCAAGCATAAAGTCACTTGACACTTCACATCAAAGGCTTTCGTAAAGTCCACAAAGCAACAATACAATTGCTTGCTTTTCAACGGACTTTCCATGAGAACACGTTGCTCGTTAATATCCTTGATACCAACAAGGAAAGTGACCATATCATCTTCCTCATGCATAATCTTTGAATACAGCTCTTTACACAACAATGCAATTTTAGCCTCATTGCGACTTGCATAAAGACCAACCAGAATATCCCAAGCCTGTTTAGCTGATTTAGGTGAGCGAGTGTGAGGAGTAATAGTGTACTTCACAAATGATGCAATTAATTCATGAGCTTGTGCATCTCTAACATCCCAAGCTTGCTCAGCCTAGGCAAAACAACTCTAGCGGCAACAATCCTGCCACCCAAACTTGCAACATCCTCAACATTGTCTGTATCCACAGAACCAGGACGTACATCAATGCCTACATTCCCAACGTCCTTTGACATAAGAACATGTTGCATCATGTAAGCCCACATTGAGTAATTGTCCCCATCCAATTTATCCTCAACAACAAACATCTTGAACACATTGTGTTGTTGTCAGCCATGGTGAGTGCTTGCACTTGATGTGAAAACTTCCCGAAAAGAGGAGAAAGAAAGTGACACCAACACGTGCTATGTAGTACAACCCGTAGAAGACTGTAAGGGACATGCTATGCAAAAAACGGTAGTGACAAAAAATTTTGCACAAAAGGACAAAATTGCCTACACAATATTGCCTATAGTGGAAACTGAGGCCGAAATGGACACCAAAGTATTTGTCGACCTGCTGCTGTCGCTCACCAAAGCTCATCCAAATTGGAGAAAGCGAGCAGGCGTATGCTGTCGATTATGCCCGAGAAGATGCAACCTGCTCTAATACCAATTGTTGAAAATAGGGTTGCACGAAAATACACACATCTTGGAGAAGATGAAGAAGCTCAATGCACACAAGAGAGAGTAGTATTACTTAGTGTGCAATGGAAAGATAAGTTAGCCCTAGAGTGATGGGCGTATATACAATGCATGTGCCGGGGGGGGGGGGGGGGGAACCTCCTAGTGTGGTAACATACCATGCCTTGAACCTATTGGAACATGAGCATAACTCTTTTTTTAATAGCTTTAGTCGATCCAATTGTGTATCACATGTAATGACCCAAAAACAAAAAGGCACGAAAATAGTTAGGTTTCAAAGGATGTGGCTCAAATAGCATGTCTTGCATGCATGAGCAAAAGATGGTTGTTGAAAGAGTTTCTGCACCTTGAGAGAACACTTCTGTGTATAGTATCGATTTGGAAACCCTAAACACACTTGAGCACGTGAGCACTTGAATCGTGGAGTGCTTACGTTTCAAATCCAATGCGAGACCAACATGCATTTGCATATAGGGATCCAAAATCGATTTATTTGTACATGTGTAGCATATCAAATCAATTTGTATTGGTATGGCCTTGTCAATTTGGACCCTCTATGTCCCAAGCAAGGAAACTTCAAAGGAGTTTGAGTGTACTATGGCTCTTCAACGAGAGAAAAAAATCAGTAGAAAAATCATAGCACAAAGCAATGGGTATATGCTACCCACAATAAGGGTTTTAGACATGGAACAAGTGAAGAGAAAGACACCTTGTGACTCTCAAGGCCTCTATAGAGTAGCTTACTCTATGCTATGCTACCTAGAATGAGATTTGAGAGCACAAATTGCTTTGCAAGAGGGGTAAAACATGTAGAGCCCTTTTCACAAGAAGTAGATGCCCGATACAAAACTATGCATGCTGATTATAAGCAAGTGGAGAGCCTCACCTCGACAACATAAGCTGAGAACCCGTTATCGCAAGTGATATATGCACCCTCCAAATGAACGGGGTGGTTGTGGTACCCCCTAGCGAAAAACTAGCCTCTTTTTTCGTTTCTCGAAAAAATGGGTTACTTAGCTACAAGGCACACATGCCATTGTGCTTTGAGCGTCCCCAAAGGCACCTTGGGGGAGCCCTCTTAGTCTTGAGGCTCTCCAACCTTCAACACGAAGATCAGAAAGTGTGAGTGCGTGCGTGCGTGTGTGACCCCCAAACTTAATGTCCCTATTTATAGAAATAGGAAAACATGTGTTGACTATCTCTATCTCACAGAGTGGCCTACATATAGATAGGACGATCCTTA
Source organism: Adiantum capillus-veneris (assembly GCF_014529385.1). Classification (NCBI taxonomy): domain Eukaryota; kingdom Viridiplantae; phylum Streptophyta; class Polypodiopsida; order Polypodiales; family Pteridaceae; genus Adiantum; species Adiantum capillus-veneris. The sequence goes on from NC_140952.1 coordinate 17,874,882, forward strand.
ATTAGTGCCCATTCCAATTTAGAGAAAAATGAGGAAAAAGGGGTTTGTCATAAGTAGCTTTATTTATCCACGGTCCACAATTGCTCCCAAGAGTTCCATGTTTGCAAAAATAAACCCTAAACGTTCCCGGGACACTCTACCAAGCCCCAAGGGGAAAGATCGTTATTCTCGTTGATGTCGTCTCTGCTGGCGCGGAACACACACACACACACACACACACACACACACACACACACACACACACACACACACACACAATGCCTTGGAGGCACGCAATAACAGACGAGCGCGCCAATGAGTAGAGAGGAAGCGGCTCTTGCAGAGAGTTTGGCAGCTATCGAGACGAGAAGGAATCGGAAAAGGAGAGATGCCAAAGTCGCGACCTGCCAGAAAAGGGTCCATTAGCAGAGCTGGAGAAGACCAACCCACTCCCCCCAATGTAAGTGCTTCTCAACTCACTGCAATGCCAGAGAGAGAGAGAGAGAGAGAGAGAGAGAGAGAGAGAGAGAGAGAGAGAGAGAGAGAGAGAGAGAGAGAGAGAGCCATTACAGCTACTTTCGATCACATTGTGCACATGCATGTGCTGGTATCTGAGGGGCTGCTTTGACTGGCAGAGTTTCTCTGCGTATGATGCGTTCGTAATATAATGTGCATCAGGGACCGCAATTTAGTACTAATTTGAAAGGGGAACAGGTTTTTGTGGACAATATGATTGAAATCTTAATGTTACAGGAAGAACTTACCTTGTCAACCGACACAGTAAAAGAGCCAAATGAGGAGCTTCAGAGTTTGAAGTCCGCCGTACAACTTCTAGCAAAGCAGCAGGCTGTGCAAGCGCAATGTGTAAACCAGCTCATGAACAAAATCAAGGGTGATGTCCTGTCTGACGTTGCTCAGCAGGTCTCTCTCTCTCTCTCTCTCTGAATGTATTGTGGAGAAGAAAGAATACACAAAACATTGTTACAGATCTCTTTACCACCCACGTCGAAGAGGCGTTCAGGCTTTTAGTGTTAAAGCTCCATCCCCAACCTTTTTGCCTTGCAGAGGATCACTAATGAATATGCAAACATAGCAAGTAAGTTCAACAGAAGGGGTATTTAGGCTCGTGTAAGGATCACAAGGGTCTTTTGTTGATCCAAAAACATGAAGACAAGAACTCCTTTGCAAAACCTGGATGACAAGGGCCATACAAGAAGAATGGGATATTTTGTGGTAATCCCAACAAGGTGAATGCAACTGATATTTGAGATACCCATCCTCTCCCAATAATTTAACACGCTTTAGAAAGAGTTGTAGACAAGGAAGCTTATATCCTTTGGAATAGTTTCTTTGGCTATATGTCAAGTAGCTATCCACCCACAAGATCTGCACAAAATGGGGTATATTTTCCTATTTGGATTATGCCAATTGGGTTGACCGATGCACCTAAAACTTTCCAAAAACTCACAAGTCATGCGCTCAAAGAGCATGTATGTATCCCTCTTAGAAGTGTACATGGATGACTTGTATGTTCACTCTTTCTTGCGTAGATATAACATCTCACATTTTTAACATATAGAATGGTACCAATCAAAAGGAACATAGACAGATTGATTCCCTTACATGACATCCATGTATCCATTACACCTGTCCACTTACATCGGATATGCATTGATATTATGATGCATCCCCAGCCCCTTTCCCACCCCTACATTACATCCATGCATCCATCATTCCTCCACTTACAATTGATTTTGGTCATGCATTGTGCTCTTATGAATTGGAGGACGTCGACAGTGTTTTGTCTCAAAAGCCAGTTTTCTTTCAACTCTACTATATGTTTTCTTTCTTACTATCTACCTTATTCTCTACCACACGTGCACACACATAATATGGAATTTTGTTTTACCATGTATAACCTCTTCTCATCATGTAGAATGTTGGATTTCCTCTTCCAACGGATCCTGCCAATTATCAACTGAGGTCAGGAGCACTGAGCAGTGAACAAGAAGCTTCAAATGGTTCTGAAAACCCTGGCCCTGCCGATGTCCTAGATGAGCCCACTACCACCGGTAGCCATGCTCATCCGAAGGCCACCGAAAGGAGCAGGGCTAGAGTGGGCAAAGATTCCGACGACCTCCAAAATTGGGTAGCTTGGAAATGGCGGTGGGCTGTTGAAGCTAACAAGGCCAAAGAACTATCTCAGCGGATCAATGAGCTAAACAATAACAAAGGGAAGGTAAACAGGGATGTTGTCAGGAGAAATAACCATAGAAATTATCATAGCAGGAGCAAGGATGATAGTATGCTGGCAAGGGGCTGGGCCATAACACGACCAGCAAAGCTGAACCTTAAAGCTTTACCAGCACCAGTATCATCACCAACGTCCACACACTCTCCCTCAGCACAAGCCTTTGAGAATGATGACGGTTTAGGATGGAAGGCAAGCTCTACTCAAATCCAGAGTTTGCAAAAGCAAGTCTCTCGATTGACCGGTTGCTTCAACAAGATGATGCCAACATTGATCTTTTTGGTGAACAGGGCCGGCAGTCAGAAGCTTGTCAACCATTGCTTCTCCCAGTGGAAAGCTGTTTCAAACATGAAGAGCACTGAACTACATCATTTGAGGCGAGAAAGTAACCCGATTATCAAACCCTGCTCAAGAGTTCTCAAGGGCCTTGGTATCGCACCAGTCAATGACTCCACGTCGCAAAGAAAAAGAGTACAGAGGAAGGCAAGCATGGCAGAATACATTCAACCAAAGTTTGAGCGTACTCCCTATGCATCATCCACCTCTGCAACTCTAAAAGCTCTCCACACCTTGCAGGTTTACCCTATTCTTGTTATATGTTTGATTTTTTTAATGTTAGGAGCACGATGTGGGGGAAATGATCAGGTCAATCGCACGCATTCAACATTAAAAGCTCATGCTCTTGCACTAGAGATGGAGCCAAAATACCCATCTCAATAAGGGCTCTTTCATTCTGCTTCATCACCATTTCAGCCTCTTGTCCAGCTCAAGCTTCAAGGCCCTTCTAACCCTTCCCTTTGTGTAGGTATCATTGCATCACGAGCTCCAGGAGCTTCAAGGAATAATGGCATCAGAGATGGAAAATCTGAAGAGACAGGTGATTGAGTAGCCCTCGCCCAAACTTATTTCTGCTATTTGTGATGATAATTGAAAGGGAGAGTACATATACAACGTGATTTGCTGCCCTCAAACTGCCACTCATGACTGTATGTGAGGGCAGAGTAACCACATTGTGAGATGTTGAACCGAATTTCATTGAGAGAATACTCCCAAGGGCTACAGCTAATGTTGCTTTCAGTGTGAGGATATAGCGTGACGCTATCATGGTCGAATGGTGAAAATCTTGACAGGCGGAATGCCTTTAAAGAACATATTACGGAGTTTGTTTCTTTTGCAGGTAGAAGCAAGGAGGCCGCCGACCCAAAACATGAAGAGATATGGTGGTTGTGGGGAGGGCTTGAGGTGGAAGAATGACCTCTTGTCAGTGTGGGAAATATGCAATAATGTTGCCCAACTACTTAACAAGGCAAGATACAAACTTACATCAAATGGTGAACACTTGCCAGTTGCTGCTGTACAGCCCAGAGGCCGAGTGCCAATCCAGCATCGTAACCGACATCGATATGCGTGCCACCCGATCATCAGTGTAACCACTCCAGAGCCACGACGTGGGCCTGGACGCTCATTTTCAGCTGCTCCAATAATAAGAATCACCTCTTCAGAGGCCCCACCACCGACTCCAATTGGTAGACGATGTGGAGAGACAATGGTACGTGTGTCACCCACACATACAAATGGATGCCATGTGCGCATAACACCAAAAGGCTCTAGGAAGCTGGCCACACATTTTCAAGCACAAGAGGAGTGGCATGGGAGGCAATGCCTTGCTGCAAAGCATGCTGCTTCATTGCTCCGGCAAATCGAACGACTCAAGGCGCGCCATCGATCTGCTTGTGCCCGCCTGCAATACCACGAAAAACTGTACCCCTACTTGCCACAGAAAACAACTACCCTTGCTCTGATCCAACATCCCTCCCTTGACAACCAAAAGAGATTTTGCAAGGAAACACAAACTTAATGTAAACTCTTTGCTTACACCGTGCTCTTTCCCACTGTGATTAGTCTATTTTCATGTACATATTTGTTTTATTTATATGATTTTCATAGCTACCAAAAGAGAGGGGTCCAAAAGATTCCTGAGAATTACATAGAGTCTGTGTTTCCATTTCCATGTCGTGTCCGGGTGCATGAGGGCGGGATATGATAGCATCCAATCTTGGTAAAGCCAAGTTGACACACCCCTACAACCAAAAATGTGCCTCCTTGTGCAGATATCTCAATAGATGAGCAATGTAAATGTGCAAAAGCTGTGATTCATGTGATAGTATTTGTTGCAGAGTAAAACGCCTTCAAGGTGTGCTAAACTCTGCTTCAGCAATCTACAAATCCCAGGTCTCTCTCTTCCGCTTTTCCTAAACTCAAATCTTGTGAAAATGACCCAGAGGGCCAAGGCAAACCTTGAGGGGTCACGAAGAAGCCCCACATTACTGTCGTCCACTCTACAAATGGAAGCTCAAGTGCCTGCTTCCAACGCCGCGTTCATTGCCTCTAGGTAAAGTAGCCAATTTAGAGACGAATTTTTTTGGGCCCAAAGTTTGGAACGGCGGACTCCGCCCCAATTTAGAGACAATTAAATTAAATAAATTGGCAAATTCTTAGAATCTTGCCTATGTGTCTTGTTGTGACTTGCTGAAAAGTGTACCAAAGTTGGGCCTTGAGTGTTTCTAATGCATCAAAAAAGTTTCTCAAGTGGAGCATTGAAAAAAAATCTAAAAAATATCAATCTCAGTATCATCGGATTCATCTTTTCATAAGGATTCTGATGCATTTTTTAAATATTCAAAACGATTAGATTTGCAAAATCTCCCCCGAGAATATCAAAAGTAAACCGTACCCTAGTCCTTGAGCATTGTTCCTCGGCTTCCTTTTGAGTCAGCTCTGCTTGGCTACTCCATATAATCTAGCCACTTGTAACACCTGTAAGGGTAAACCTGTTGTGCTCCTTTAAGAAATAAGTGACAAGGTCACACTATCTTTGTGAAATCTGTCTAAGATTTTTTGTCATTGTAGGGGGTCATACTCAAGAGAGAGTTGGTGCAGCCATATTTTGCCTTTCCTCTACGTCCATCCTTGGCCGCTTGAACTCTAGCTCATTTTCTTCATGTGCTCAAGGATATCTCTCTCTCTTAGAATCTCAAGCCTTTGTATATGGTTCCATTGCCTTGGATATTGCATCTCTAGCTATACTCTGCTTGCATCATCATTTAACAATATACGACACTCCTTCGATGTCTTCGAGTGACATTGGTACAAACTATTGTCGGCCTCCAAAACTTGCCCAATTGTGTACTCTAGCTTACATTTCCACACTGCAACTCAAAGTATGGTCTGTGTAGTCCCTATTTCCTCTTGTGTCTTTTCAAGCTCCCACTTTTTTTTTCAGGCTTAGAGTATTCTACATGATTTTTGGGGCTAAAGAATCACCCTTTGTCTTCATACATTGTGTCACTATATAGATCATGGGTTACCCTAGGTCTTGCCTTTGTTGGCTGCTTTTAATCTAGTAGGTAAGGGGCAGATCAACGAGATGGAGGTGTTGGCTTATCACTATTACAAACCACCACCGCCCCCTCCCTTTCACCATGATTAGATTACTTGCCATCCCCATCACATTCATCATCATTGTTGTTATAGCATTGATATTTTATTATTTATTGCAGCTGACAGGTGGAAAAGATTGGACCAAGCTAAGCCTATGCTAATGGATATATATATATATATATATATATATATATATATATATATATATATATATTGTACATTTTATTATTCAAGTGCTCTTTTATGAGCTTTGTGGTTGCAACGTGTTATTTTATGTATTTTGCAAGCCTTCCGCACTCCCGTTTGTAGCAATTGTGCCTTGATGCGTCAAGGTCGGGGGTTAGGGGGCAACCCCTCCTAGCTGCCCATTTGTTGGACATTCTTGGCTATAATTCATGGTTACACCGCTAGATGTTTGGCAGATCAGGACCCAAAAAATAAAAACCTCCAATGAATCATTGGCTCTGAAATCAGAGCAGTCACCTCAGCGTCACAGCCTTGCAACCTCAATTATATCTAACACAGACATGGATGGAATCTATGATTCCAATCATTTTAGGGCCCTGACATTAATTCGGCACTGTAGATCTTGTCGCAAAAATACTCGACCTTACTTTTCCCTATTGTGAGAGGGTGAAGTAAACTCGGGTATTACTTTGTCCGAGATTTATGGTGAATTATCCCACTATAGATCCCATCTCCTCCATGCCTGTGTGAGATATAAATTTGGATTCTCCTAACTCTATAGGCCTTCATGTAATATGTGCACCCACCAGCCTCCGCGGGTTGCCCACATTAGAGACGTTTCGGACGCGCGGGGGTTTACCCTAGCCTATCAACAAAAAAGGCATTTGCATGAAAGGGTGGGGATCAACTTTGATCAAGATTTGAAACTCTGCCCAAATGGATAGAGTTACCAAAGTATGCCGGTGAAGCAAGCATGGCCAGTAAAGAGTGGGGGACTCAACAACACGCGAACGCAAAGCCAATACATGTAGGGGTTTGTTGCTAGCGACAAGCCCCTCCCGTGTGAAACACTTCTTACTAGCCCCTTTGGGAAAGGATAGGAAGGGTCCTTTTCCTACACCTTACCCCCTCCCGTGTGAAACACTTCTTACTAGCCCCTTTGGGAAAGGATAGGAAGGGTCCTTTTCCTACACCTTCGTGATTTTGTCTTCTTTTTTTGTCTTATCTGCTTGATCTTCAATAGTAGCTTGGTCCGACACTTCTTAGGAATGGGGAACCAAATCTTCCTATTGTTTCCTTTCAAGCTCCTCTTTTTTCTTTCTTTGTTTCTCTACTTCTTGCTCTTTGGCTACAATTTGCACCCTTCTAAGCTCCTCCTGCCAAGCTTCCTCTTGTGCAATCTCTCACTTTCCTCAAATGCTCTTTGACTAGCCTCCTCATGTGCCCGTTAACTCTCCTTGAGTGCCTTTCTCATAGGTTATTCTTCCTTAGATTTTTGCATCAACTCCTCCATGACTTGTTCATCCTCTTTTTGGTCTCCCACCTAAGTCCCCTTTGCATTCCATAACCATCATATATCGATCCATGTGGCTCCCAAGTAATGCAAACACCCCAATACCTCCTCCATATTGCACAACAACACCATTCTTTTTGTGTAGCATTCTCACAATAGCTTTAAGAAATTAACATGCTTCTATATTTCAGGGAAAGGCCATTTTTTTTGCATGGTCCATTCTTCTTCTTGAATTGTATGAAAGCATGTGTCTTCTATTGGTTTTGGAACCTCCAACGAGTTTCATGGTTGAACTTTCTTCCATACATTCAGAAGCATAGATCGCATAGTCATATATGAACCTTTGCATATTGGTGTCTTGCAATAGTATTCCCATCCTACTGCATCTACAACTTCCAATACCATTCATGCATGCTTGAGGTGCACATAATAACAAAAAGAGTGTTGTCATCACCTATGAAAAATTAACATGGACTATTTATTCAAATTGGACATATCCATGGAATCCCATCCGGGCGCCAATGATGATGGTAGTTTGTAGTTTGGATAATCAATGCCGGTGAAAAAAATTACGGAAGTTTTGTTTGAAGCAACCACCACTCTCCTTTACGGACACTCATACCGCTTGCACATTGTACATATGCTTCAATACTTTCCAATATCAAATTATTTATCTCCTTGCCCTCTAAGCCCATATTTAAATAAGCTATGTTCACACTTTTCCCATCAAAGCCTGAAACCAAACAAATGATGACATTGTGTTGACTAAAATTCAAACTTTTTAACTTTGACATGCAAGAAACAGTTACTTGGAACCAGCCTTGCTCAAAGTAATTTACCAATGAGAGCATGTTCTCTTGGTCAAGCATATTCTCCAAAGAGTGGGAGAATTCTTCTAGCTCCTTCTCTGTCGGCTCCAATACATCATGCTTTATCATACAAAATTGTTACCTAAAAAGATCGTTACCCAAAATCTAGTTTTTAGTTTATGTAATGGTAGATTTATAGAACTCACTCCTTGTTTTCAAATTGATTGATGAAGATGGTTTTGCAGTGTCCTTTGGGATTCCGGTATGCAATACAATTTCTTCATTAAAAGACGTTGATACTTTTATAAGAAGAACCACATACCCGAAAAGAGGAGACATGACCAACCTCCTTCATTTCTTGGGTGCGTGAAGAGACTATACAAGGTTTTGCAGGGGTTTGAAGTGATTCAAAGTAAAGGGATTTCTACGCATACTCCTCTCTCTCTCTCTCTCTCTCTCTCTCTCTCTCTCTCTCTCTCTCTCTCTCTCATGGACATGAGTATAAATAGTCTTGCAGGAATTATGTGCCAACTATATAGGAATGGAAATAGTATCCTTGTTAGATATGTTCAACAAGGCGAATAGGTTTCAAGCGTTGCAAATGTTGAAGTGACATCTATTCAACCATCTAGCAAAAAAACTGGAATCATAGAACTATTTTCTTCGTGAAATATTTCCAACACTTTCAACACAACTTTGATTCATCAAATAAAAATAAATTCAGCAAAACAATTGGTTGAATAATCACAAGACACAAGAGAGCAACATAAACGAGAATCACAACACAAGTCACCAAATCAAAGACAAGAAGAGCATGACAATAGTGAAAAGAAATCATGTTTTACACTGTTCAAAGGGCAAAACCTCAGTCAAGTAATGCTCTAAATGATGCACTTAATAGTTGTCAAAGGGCGAACCTCAGGTATCAAATATCATAGACTAATAGTTAAAGGGCGAACCTCAACATTAAACTACTGCTGGATGAATTGTCAAAGGACGAACCTTAGGTATGAAATACTAATATTTTTTTGTCAAAAGGTGAATCTTAATAAAGAATAATGTTTTTTTGCTTCTAGAAGTTTGATATGCTTCTAAGAGACTAGGATGAGGAATAAGCTCTATGGTATCCACTTGGGGCTTTCAAGGCCATGATTCTTATACTTAAGAAAATACTTACGATGCAACATACAGCTGCTTGTCAAAGTGTCTTGATGGTCTCATGTATAAGGATTTTAGAATCTTCTTCCAAAAAAGAATTTGAAATTGTGATTTTCCCATAGATGAATGAGTAGTATTTTTGTATGAAAATTGAAGCAAGTGAATATGTGTGCCCCAAGTTCCTATGCTCTCATGAGTGTATGTTTGTAAAGATCTAGAATGGTGCTATTGGTCACTTCGTTTGTCCATGAGATTCCGGATAAAATGCAGAAGTGAAGTCTATCGGAGTGCCTAAATTTGTGAAAAGTGTGATCCAAAAATCATTGCAAAAATGTCTATCTCGATCAAATATTTTAGCATTCCATGCCATACAAAACAAAATATGATTAAGAAACAATTGAGCCGTTTGTAGCCCTCTCTAGTAGAGGTGGTTTGTAGCCCTACAGGCAATTTTATTAATTGATGGAAGGATCTTTTTCTTGGAAAAAAAATGAGTCACTTGCTTAGCTAAGAGTGTCTTCTTACAAGGTAGAAAGTAAGCTTGGTTATTAAATCTGTCTACGATGGTCCAAATCATATCGTTTTGTGCACGAGTAAGTGGCAATCCAGTAATAAGATCCATAGAAATGTGTTGCCAAGGAGAGTAAGTAATAGGTAAAGGCATCAATGAACCATATTGCTTACTTTGACAATGCTTAATTCACTGACAAACAAAACATTGTGCAACATATGTAACAACATATTTTAAAAGGGAGGGACAATAAAATTAAGATTCTATTATGTGAATAGTTGTGGTAATCCCACGATGGCCTATATAGAGTGGTTTATGAACTCTTTAAGCACAAGCTAACAAGATGAAATGGTTATAATACACAATCGCTTTTTAAAGAACAAATACCCATCATGAAAAGAGTATTGTGCAGAACCAAAGATGTATGGTTACAAAAGTATAAAATTTAGGAAAGTCAAAGTCATGAAAAAGTTTCAGTAGTCATAACAAAAAAATTATTAATCAATGGCATGCGACTTATTGTATCTGCAGCCTTATTTTCATGTCCTGGTTGATATTGAATGAGTGAATGAAAACTTTGAATGAATGAATCCCACTTTATATAAATATCATAGATAGTTGGTTGTGAAAGAAAATGAGAAATTCTTTGTTGATCAGTTTTAATCAAGAATTTAGATCCAATCAAGTAATGTTTCCATAATTTTAAAGCATTCACAATAGCTAGCAATTCTTTGTGATAAGTGCTATGATTAAGTTCGTTAGGTGTCAAATTTTTGCTTTCATATGCAATGGGATGATTATCTTGCATTAATACAACACCAATATCACGTCCACTAGCATCAGTTGTAATAAAAAAGAAGGGTCTTTTGATATCAAGAATTTGTAACATAGGGACATATGTGAGTGCATATTTGAGTGTCTCAATATATTTTTGATGTTGGTCATTCCAAGTGAAAGATGTGTTCTTTTTCAAAATATTTGTGAGTGGTAAAGCCAACTATGAAAGATTTTGAATGAATTTTCTATAATAACTATATAAACCAAGAAAAGAATCATTGAGTCTTCTTAGGATCCACATGGATTCCTTTACTAGAGACAATGTGTTTTTCAAGATCCAAATAAATTTGGTTTTCATGCAACAATTCAAAAACCAAATCTAAATGTGCATAATAGTCGTTTTCATTCTTACTAAAAATCAAAATGTCATCAAAGAAAACCCCAACACGATCTTGAGCTTCAAAAAAATTTGATTCATTATGCGTGAAAATATAGCAAGTACATTTGCTAAACCTAAAGACGTTACAAGGAATTCATAATGAACAAATTATGTTTGAAATGCAGGTTTATGAACATCACTTTCCATCATACACACTTGATAATATCCAGATTTAAGATCTATCTTATTTAAAATTGTTGCACCACTTAATATATCAAGTAAGTTATCAATAGAAGGAATAGTAAAACGGTTCTTTATCGTGATTTTATTTAGTACTCTATAGTTAATGCACAAATGATAAGTACCATTTTTCTTTTTTTACTTAGAGAACTGGTGCACAAAAAATGAACTACTTGACTTAATTAAACTAGATTTATTAATTCTTCAATTTGATGTTGAATTTCTCTTTATTCAATTTGATTTTGACGATATGGTGCTTGACAAAGTGGTGCACTCCCTAGAATGTACTCTATTGTGTGGTCTTCCACTCTAAAAGGAGGTAATCCTGCACGTAAATCTTCAACAAAAATTTCTTTATATTTCATCAAAAAAAATTTCTTGAGAAGGAGACAATTGGTCTTCATGTGTTTCAATTTCATTGATTGGAACAAAAAATTGTTTGTTATCTTTTCGAGCTAACCTTTGAACCTGAATGTGAATAAGAAGGGGTTCTAGGTCTAGCTTTTGGTTAGCTTGTACTACTTATCATAGAATAATGTCTTCAAGGCATACCCAAAATTGAATCTGTGTTTTGCAATGGTGCTATTAAGAAATCTTGTGATTCAATGAAGTCTCCTAATTGCTATTGCAAATCTTTTACCATATACACACAATTTGTTTTGGTTCCTTGAAAAATTGCTTTTACTTTATAATTCGTGGGAGTCATATGCAATCTCAACTTTTATGCAACACGTGTAGAAATGAAATCATGTGTGCTTCGATCATCATGTAATAAATTAAAATCATTATCCACAATCTTAATTTGTGTACGTAAAAGACGTACTTGTATGATCTTGGTAGTCTGAGTTATCTTGAGGTTCTTAATTTCTATCTTCAAAAGTGTTGACAATGTTGACATCCATCTCTATGTTGTGTACTTGATGGTCATTATCTTCTTCAATCCCCTCAATAAAGTGTGAAAAAGGTGTTCACTTGCTTTCCGGACACTTATTAGTTGTATGTCCCATCTTGTGACAAGTATAGCAAACAACTATCTTCATATCGACTTTTTTATTATTCTTGTTGCCATTATTATTGTTGTTGTGACTATATGGAGCCTTGTTCTGTGAATTCAAGAAAGAAAATGACGAAGATTTAAAAGAATTTCTTGAATCATTGCTATATACTTTCCTTTATCAAAAACCATTTTGATTAGAATTGTTTGATTGTGGTCGATATTGATTGTAATGTTGTAATCATCTTTGTCTATTGGTGCCATTGGTCCTTGGTTGAGGTGTAGAAGGATTTGCATGTTATGGTGGCATGGAAGAGAATAATAAATTCTTTTGATTGGTTATTCTTTTTGAGTTGGATCTTTACCTTTTGCAGCTTCAGTATCATGAGCTAAAGAAATAGATCTTTCCAATGTATGAGCACAAAATTTATTGACCTCAGCACGTAAAGTATACTCCAAATCGGCAATTTATTTATGTTTGAAAGTAGAGAAAAATACTTTTTCTATGTTTTGAAGAACAAGTAGAATTTTCCAAAATCTATTTGTGTACCGTGTAGTTTTCCATGTCCTAGATTGAGGAGTATCCCATGCATGTGTAGCTTTGTCTTTGTATTGAGTAGAGAGAAAGTAATTCATTATCATTTATTCCAAGTTCGTGATCGTTTGTGTCGTTTACAAATCACATTCCACCAAAGAGAAGCACTTCCATCATTTAGTTTACTACACACTTGATTTTGTCTTGTTTGCTGATCTTTTCTCCCTGAAAGTAGTCATCCAAGGATGACAACCAAGAGAGAAGCATACATCCATCTTTCTTCTATCATACTTTAATAAAAATAAATTCTTTTTTAGAGATCTTTTTTTGTTTTGTCTTGGCTTGAGTATCCAAAGTATGCTTAATCACTTTGATAAACTGCTTGTCTTCGTTGTCATCTTTATAATTGCACTTATGAGAACTTTTCTTTTGTAATTTCTCAAGCTTTTGTTGAAGGAGAGTACATGCAACGCGTTTTCTTTTAAGCTCTTAAAAAAGAACATCAATCTTTTCATTCATAACAAGAGAATCTTGGGTGGCCATAGTCGGTTCACTCCAGCAAAAGAAGAGTTTAAATATAAATGTAAACCCAAAATATATGCAAGACTTAAATTGAAAAAAGCAAAAAGATAAACAAGATGGAATTTGTGTATAAACCCAAAATATATGCAAGAGTTGAATTAAAAAAAGAAAAAAGATCATAAGAAAACAAACAAGATGGTATTTGTGTATATTGAACGAGTCAAAGAAATTCCAAGAAGACCTCCAGTGTATATGCAAAGACTTTAAACAATCCAAAACTCTAGATAGAAGCAGTTGATAGAGTGTCTTCTTGTTTCGTTGATGATTGTAGGCACTTTGATTAGCTAAGCTGATTTCAATGCTTTGTGATTATTCCTTGAGAGTGTAAGTGATGTATGGATTGTCTTTGTTACTTTTCTTCAATTGTTTGCATCATTTTCTTCAAAATAGGTTGCTCGTAGTTGTGATTGAAACTACTGAGATGAGGAGGCTTATTGTTATTGCATCTTTAGCAAAGAGATAGAATTTCCAAAGAGATCTTCTTGAGAATCTTCATGCAAAAATTTATTTAATTTGCCCACAAGAAACACTCTTTTTTGCTTCTACATATTATCTGGAGCGTTTTCAAAGCTTTGATACCACTTTTTCTTTTTGAAATATTTTCAATACAACTTTGATTCATTCATTAAAAATAGTAAATGGATTGATTGAATAAGCGCAACACACAAAGAGAGCAACATAAACAAGAATCAAAACACAAGACACCATACTGGGTATCAACCATCCCCCTCAATCAATATGATTGAGTATTTTCCTTTAGTCTCTTTATGCATCTCATGGAACATGAATTAAAATATGTGAAAGCTAAGAAAGCATGAGATACACAATCAAGAGAGTGTATGCCATAGTTAAGAGAGAAAATTAGCATAAAAGAGGACAAAAGTGTATCTTCTGCAGCTTTGCTACTATGATGGAAATCTTGATGGCTCCGTTGGCTTTGAAAGGGGGGTAAATCATAAAGGTCATTTGATCAAAATTCTCTCAAAGCACTTGTCTTCCTCGTGAAGAGTCAAGAAGCTGATTTCTATTGAAATTGTGCGATGCGCATGAAGACACAATTTTGGGATTGTCTTTCTCTCTTCATGCTGCTCTGATGGAGATCTTGATGGCTCCGTTGCCTTTGAAAGGGGGTTAAATCATCAAGTCATTTGATCAAAATTATCTCAAAGCACTCGTCTTCCTCGTGAAGGGTAAAGAAGCTGATTTTTGTTGAAAAAGTGCGATGCACACGAAGATGCAATTTTGGGATTCTCTTTCTCTCTTCATGCATGCATCCAAAAATACAAGTGGTTGCTTTTCACTTAAACTCTAACTTTTTGGCAACGTGTACTTTTTGCTTTACAAACTTCATTTCGCTATTCACATTATGTCTTGTCATTTTGATTATTGATGACGGTGTACTGTATTTTTGACCCTTTGTGCCAAATTAAACTAGGTCCAGAATTCAATGTCTTCCAAATTTCTCCATATTTGACATACTTAGTCTCGCTTTGAAGATTTGAAATTTGCTTCCAAAGCTCTGTTGTTACTTTCCTTGTGATTTATCTTAATTTTTGAAATTTTTTGTAATTATTAGTTTAAAATTAGAAAATTATTATTCTTTGCCCAAAATTAACCAAAATTATCCTATAGAATACTAAACACTCAAACTTTCATAAAATATCTCAATGATTGAGATTCAGTTGGTTCAAATTATTATTATGAAAAATTAAGAGAGAAATGGAAAAAATAAATTAAAAACACGCTTTTTACAACACTTTGATCACTCGTTCATCTGACATGTGATTTTTTGATCTCGTATGCCTCTCACTCCTCCAATTTGGGAGTAATCTTGGATGGTTGGTATAGGTGGAGTGCGGTGCATGGAATTAAAAGATGTGTCTATGCATGGTCGTGTAATATGGCTCTATTATGCGATTGATGGCAATGTGTTTTATAAAGATATGCTGTGCAAGAAACGAGTCTTGAAGAATGCGCTCAAGGTTGTTCAATGGTGAAGATTCTTGTTGGGTGATTGTCTTTTGAAGGGAATTTTATTAAAGTGCAATGCTCTTTTCTTTATCGTAGTCCCATTTTGTAGTAATTTGGCATTACTGGCTTAGGTTTCCATACCTTGGTTGAAGTTGGAAAAGGAGATTGATTTGTAGAGCCCAATATTGATGTGCAACACTTTTTTTCATGCTACCTATGGTTTTCTTTTGAGATTGACCAGGTGGTTTAGGTTGTTGATTCTTGGAGAGCCATTATTCCTTGGGCGATTGTGGTGGTTTTTCCTAATGGTTGACATGCATCCATTTATAGAGGACATGCTTGATGGTTGGCTTGCAAGGTGATTTCCATGTAGCTACTTGGGATTTGGTAGTACTTTTGCACAATCCTTGGTTTTTAATTTTTGGAACTCAAATAGAAATAGGTGAATTTTGAAGCAATGATTTGTGAATCCACATTTGCATGGTTCTTTGCATGCTTGTGGCTTGTGGAGAATGTATATTTTGGGAGTTTTTGGATTTGTTATTCATCTGTAGTATTAGCCATATGTGATTTATTGTAGCCAATGGTACCACTTGCTGTAAACCATTGTGAGCAAATTGCAATGTGTCCTTGAACCAATTTGGTGTTGCTTGATATGTACGCATCTACGGTACTCCTAAAATAATCGGTTCAGAGATTCCCTTATTGGCTGCTTGAAGCTTTACTTGCTGACAATCTAGAGGTCTAGTAGCTAGGAGTTGCTCGTGACATTTTTCTAACTTTGGTATTAATCCTTTTCTCTAACTTTGATATTAATCCTTTTTGACAGTTCATGTTCCGTCCACTCTAATTTTTTAGCTATACATAGAGTAGGAATTAAAAATTCAAAGGGTTATATAACAATAAAGCCAAAGACCATCTTAAGTTTTGTACGCAATCCAATATGTCCATAAAGTTGAACATTGCTTTTGGTCCTAGTCTGATTTAAATGGGCTCACAATTCTAGTAAGCATCATACACAAAATTTTATTTGTGTTTTCAGCTTATATAATGGTTTGGGGGTGGTACCGTGTTGATTTCCAATGAACTAGCATGAATTATTTCATTAAAAAAAAGAGTTTCTTGATCCCACTATCTCAATTGGTAAGCCATGCTATGTAAAAATGTTCTCATAAAGGAATGGTATAGTAGTTTGAGCATCATTCTTTTGCATTGCTTTAGCTTGAATCCACTTGGTGAGATAATTAATAGAACAATGATATATTCTATATGTGTTCTATAGGCAAGTGAAGCTATGGGACAAACAAAGTTGATCCTTATTTGGAAAAGCTCTTATCATAGGTTGTAAAGGCATTCATCTTGTTTTGTAGACACTTTGGTACGCTGGCATTCATCACATTTTTTGACATAAGCTTCAACATCCATTAAAAAAGTAGGCCACCATAAACTAGCAACAATTACTACTTTGCCTAAATTGTCAATAGAAAAATGACCTTTTGCTTGATTGGGGTGTGCTTGTTTAAGTATTGTTACATACTCACTTTCCATAACACCACATTCTTAATTGCCAATCTGATTACCTCTTTTGTAAAGATGATTGTAAATCAACTCGTAATCGTGGGCTTTTGGTTTGCTCGATTTGATCCTTGCTTTGCTCAATTCCTATGGGAAGGTTCAACTGTTAGGCATCCCGTAATGTAGTTGCTCTACTTGGGTGCTATAATTTGAAACATAGGGATGTGGTCTTGTGGTGGTTTAACACTACATGTCGTACACTCAATTATCTATTCATGAACCATCTTCCCATTGTTTGGCCAATATACACCCTATCTCATCAAGCATTGATAAGTTTTCACTTTTATTTTGTGAAGACTAGTGTTTTGGATATGTTCTTGAGCTTGATAGATAGGTTTTTCTTCAAACTCAATACATAATCACAATATTTGGTCTGAGACATGTTTGTAGAGATTTCAAACCAATAGTGAGAGATATTTTGATTGCTCAACTATTTATCATTGCCTTTCTATTTTGACACTTCATGTGGTGAGAAGAGCAATAACCTTTTCACTCCATCTAAGCACCATTTCTATATTGAAAAGATATGAATCAAGTACATCATGTCCAATCCTTCTTGTTATGTAGTGATATAGTTCTTTTCAACACTGTTCAATTGATGATTATCATAATAGATGGGAAAATCCATATTACCGTCATCTACTTGAGCTAGTATGCATCCAATAGCATAGCTGACACATCAATGTGGACATGAAAATTATTTGTCCATTCTAGAGCCATTTAGATTGGATTAAAAATCAAGAAGTCCTTAAGGCGTCGAAAATATTTCTTCCATCCAATCAAAATTTTTAATCAATTAGTTAAGAGGTTTAGCAACTACTGCATATATTTAGATATCATCGATGATATCCGCAATGGCCCATAAAGGTTGTACCTTTTTCATTAGTGTCGATTTAGATAATTCCAAAATCACCTTGTTTTTCTCAAATCCTTGGAAATGCCATTTGTAGGCACAAATGGGAAGGAATCTTACCTTGTCTTATCATGAATAAACAATTTTCAAAATTTAGGCAAATTCTATAGCTTTTGTACTTCTCAAATAAATTTTGAAGATTCTCTATGTGGCCTTCTCTTAATAAGGAATGCACTCATAGGTCATCCATGTATATCCTTTAATATATTCACATATATTCTCCAAACATGTGGCTCATCAGTCTTTGAATGGTAGCCAATGCATCAGTTAAGCTAATTGACATAACTTTATATGAACGTTTATACCCCATTCAGTGATAAAGGTTGTTTTATGTCGATCCTTGAGTTTGATTGCCAGTTAATTGTATCAAGAGAAGCTACCTAAGAAGCTATAATATTCTTTCCTTGTTACCCTTTCTAGCACATGATCTGTTATAGTAGGGAGAGAGTTCTCAGGCTCCCAGGAGGTCAATATGAAAGTTGACGATGTAGAAGCATAGAGCAATGGGGAGAATACACACACACACACACACACACACACACACACACACACACACACACACACACACACACACACACACACACACACACAGAGGGAGAGAGAAGAAGAAGAAGAAGAAGAAGAAGAAGAGAAGAGAATTTTAATGTCGTAGGAAACTATCCCAAGAGACCTTAAAGATATATCTGACGACGGGAGTTGAAATCAAGACCTGTTATTCAAGAGGGAAATTGCATAACCAATCTACCACACTTGGGTGTGTGTGTGTGCGCATATGCGCGTGCGCGTGTGTATGTGTGTGTGTGTGTGTGTGTGTGTGTGAGAGAGAGAGAGAGAGAGAGAGAGAGAGAGAGAGAGAGAGAGAGAGAGAGAGAGAGAGAGAGAGAGAGAGAGAGAGAGAGAGAGAGAGATGCACTATTGAACTAGTCACAACTGGGCAATGAATTAGTGATTATACAATGGGAACAAAATTTCCCTACCCAAGAACTTGACAAATAAGTAAAATAAATAACTAAAGCCAAAATAAATATTGGGATTACATTGGGCTATCTGCTTGAGATGCTATAACTTTAACACCCTCTTTGCAGCTCATAGTGAACATATGTAGGAAGACCAAGTCAATGAAGAAGCTACCATGGACACCTTAACAGTAGCTCCCTATTGGAGACACCTTGGTTATGTTCCCACAAACTTTTTACCTTAGAATAATTCCACCTTGAGCACAATTTTCCTCATAGAAAATTGAAATGTGGACCACGCTACGCCCAAAAATCCCCATTCGTGAACTATGAACACATTAGTCCAACCATTCCTAGCCAATGAGCTTTGAAACACATCCTATCCATAATTTGGCCAACAACATTGGATTGGTGCACACATCCATATAGTTTTTTTGTCTACGTTGCGTTACTTCCTTGCTAGATACATGAGCCTTGAACTCCAACTCATAGGCTCAAACATCGATGAACTCCAACACATGGGTCCAATAATTTGTAGGAAGATTTTTTTGCCCCTCCCCACCACTCACAAGCCTCTCCCTAGCTAAAACTAGTTGTGGCAACAACCACCTGACTAGAAATTTGGTGTTGTGGACATTGTGGCCATCACCATGTGTGCCATGCCAATCTCCTGTATCAAGTCTTTATCATTGTTATCTCTATCAAGCTTGCATGTGCCTTTGTACTCTTGTGGGTTCCTACTTTTTCCTTTGGCTTTGCATTCCTAAGCCAAACAAAGCATCTGTTAACCCTCATGGACACCCTATCAGCTTCGATGGACGCATATTATTTATTTGACTGAGTCATGGACTGGGCTTGTCGGTCCAATAGGTGTGTACGTGATTGCCGATGAGAGACGCACCACTTATCTTATTTTTACAGTAGTTTTGCAACGAACAGCCATTGTGGGCGCCCATGTGTGAATGGGTAAAACTCTTATAAAAGGTCCATTTGACCTAAAAATCCTCATTCTTTGAGGTGTAAGCTAAGAAGTGCTCTTGCTCCATCTCTGTCTCCTTCTCCTTCGTTGCTCATGTGTGTATGTGTGTGTGTGTGTGTGTATGCTTGAGAGAGAGAGAGAGAGAGAGAGAGAGAGAGAGAGAGAGAGAGAGAGAGAGAGAGAGAGAGAGAGAGAGAGAGCATTGCGGCGGCATCGACGGTTGAGCGCGGCATCGGCGGCGGCTTCTTCTTCGTAGCACACGATCATTCATGATGAAAGCATTGAGCGGTAAGTGACACACCATTGTTTCTTTGAGCTTGCTAGGACTCTCTAGTTGTGTGCTTGCAGCCTTTTGAGGCTCACACGGCTGCCCAAAGCCTTTCAAAATGCAACATAAAGCCTTCACCAAACCACTTGGAAAAGAGGGGAAGAGAGTTGGAGCATCTGCAAAGCATCTCAAAATGCAGGTTCCCAAAGAAGGGGAAGAGAAATAGCACCCTTGTGTCTCAAGAAGCTCAAGGAGGTGAAAAAGCCAAGCGATATTGCATTTCAAAAAGAAGTTGTGGGGGCGACTTTGAGCACTGATTTTGATAGTGTTTCAACGTGCTCTTTGGTAGGACCAATGTGCACAACTTTCCGGTGCCTTCTTTGACCAAGTACACGCTAAGACCAAGGGGAAGTGCCCACTCTTCAAGCCTTATTTTACCATTGCTATTTCTCCCACCCTTGCTCCTTCTATTCCTCTTCTCCACGGTGCTCTTCTTGGGGGATTAACGCTCTGCTACCATGTCAAAATTGACTATGCAAAAGTGTAGAGCAATGGGAGAATACACATGGGAGAATACGAGAGAGAGAGAGAGAGAGAGAGAGAGAGAGAGAGAGAGAGAGAGAGAGAGAGAGAGAGAGTTCTGAACCAACCAGTTGGGCAATGAATCACTGATTATACAATGGGGGCAAGGTGTTCTTATATACTAGCTTGGGGGCCCTTAAGTATCCCCCTTTGTAAATTGCCCTACCCAAGACTTTGACATACAAGTAAAAAAAAATTCCAAATCCAACTAAAATATAGGGATCACATTGTGAATTCACTTGAGATGCTACAACTTTAACAATCAAATCATTAGCAAAATGTGCAAGTCTTGGTTCTTCTCTAGGTTTTTTTAGGTAAATCTTCTTTGCTTTCTCAAGTCCATCGTAAGATGTTCCCAAATATTTAAGCTCTCTCATTGGTTAATATATCATAATTCTTTGATCCTAGATTGTGTACCTCTTGAATGGAATGGAACATTGATATGATCTTACTTTGATTCTTCCTCACTTTCCATCTTTGTCATCCAAACCTTTTTCAAAGTTTTTTTCAGCTCTTTTTATTTCTTTCTGCGCTCAATGTTTGCCATTTTTTTTGGCTCCCCACTTTTTGTGTTGGTCTCTTTTGGTTTGGTTTCTATTTGCTTTGTTTCCTTTTCTAGCTTGTCAAGGAACTTGAGTATCTCTATATGATTTTTTTTTCACACAATCTATACCTCCCACCAACTTCAATTGAGGTTTGGCCTAGAATTTTCTATTTTGTTACCCAATTGTTTAATGTGTTTGGCTTTGTATCTTGCTTGTCTTTTTGGTTTTTGGCTAGGAAAATCATAAAACTTGTACTCTTTTCCCATGGCTTGATTTTTTGCTTCCGAAGCACTAGAATTCTGGTCATCTATGTCTTAATGCAATTGCATGTCTTGCTAGGAATCAAAAAATGTTTCCTTTGGTTTGGAGACGACTCTTATGAATCCATTATTTACATACATAGTATCTCATTTTTTTGCACTCTCTACTTCGTTTTGCTATTGTTTGTTTCATGAATTGTTCCAACCATTTGGAAGGAAATAACCTCTTATCCCTCTTCATCACAAAATTTGGTAAGTATGATTTTCATTCACAAATACACTCATGGTGGCTAATATTTGAGTCCATTCTAGAGGCTCAAAGAGATCTAGAAAAGGTTTTGGCATGTAAGCATTGACTTTGAATGACCTTTACAACTTACATCTTCTTTGAGGAGGCTGTCACAATTTGAAGATCCACACATCCAAATATGAGCTTTGGATTGGAGCTATGTAGGAATTTTGGTTCATTTATTGTGGTTGAATCAAACTCTTGAACATATGTTTGATTTACATCTCTATAGCCATGATCCCTTAAGATCACTCTCATAGACATTTCCTTATGACGTGTAAGTAGATATGGTCATAAGCCGAATCTTGAACCATCTTAAGTTGTTTCATGAATGGAAGTCCCAAAATAACATCAAAATTGTTGTCTTTTACACTCTACTATTGCAAAATCCCACACGATGTGACTACTTTTTGTTTTAGAATTCGCATAGGGTTTTCCACATAGCCATATGCTAATTGCAATTTCATGTGTATCTTTACATAGAGCTGGTTTTTCCCATCTTTTTGAAGTTTCATTTGAAGAAATGGCTACACCCACTCCACTATCAAAGATAGCCAAAGTTTTGAAATCTTTGATTCCATGGGCAATGTTGTGTTTTCTTCGTCACCTTCACAACAATCACCTAGTTTTTTGACAGATACTAGCTCTATGTTCTGCCTTGTCCATTTTGTTATCTTTGTCCTTATTTTCATGTCCTTGAATGAAAATTCAATAGCCATTTTTTTCAAGTTTTTCTCCACTTCGTCCATTCATGTGGTTTAAATTTTAGCAGCCTCTGCTATTGCTATTGTGCATTGGATGGGAGTGGATAAAAACTCTTATAAACTCCTTGATCAATCATTCATGACATTGTTTTCCATTGTGAGGTTACAATTCTCACTTTTGATTTAGCTTCGCACCCTCTCATATATGAAAGTATAATCTTTAATGTGTGTAGCTTTCTCTCTCATGTCTTTGGTTTGCAATTTTGATTGGCTATGAACATCAAAGTGTTCTTGGCCGTTGAATAGGGACTTTTTCTAGGTTGAGGCACATATGTTTACTAACTATTTTGGCTTAGAATATTTCCACGGAGAGTATGATTTTCTCCCATATGGAATAGTCTTTGGAGAGAATTTGAATTGTAGCACAAGCTTTGCAGTTTAGTGGTTGAACCATGTCAAAGCTATTCCTTCAAAGGTCAAACCAAATCCTTTGTATTGTGTATAGTGTTGGAAATAGGGTTGCAGGGAAACACACACAGCTTGGAGAAGACGAAGGAAGCTCAAGGCACACAACAGAGAGTAGTATTGCTTAGTGTGCAATAGAAAGATGATATAGCCCTAGAGTGATGGGTGTATATACAATGCAGGGGGGAAAAAACCTCCTAGTGAGGGACAAAATGCCTCAGCGGCCCTAAGTGTGTTCATAAACATCACTACCGCATGTATATGGTAGCAAATTCCCCGTGAAAGTAATGAGGTGAATGAGAGTTGTCACATAGAGTATAGGGAAGTGCCATGCCTTGAAGACATGATCAATCCACAAAGGGGAGTAAGCCCAAAGCCTTGCGGAAAGCTTCGAACTTTTCATGAGACAATGCCTTTGTGAAAAGATCTACAAGGTTGTCCTGTGTTGGCACAGAAGCCAAGATGATCTCTCTTGTTGAGAGCCTCTCCTTGACATGTGGTAATGCACCTCAATGTTCTTTGTGCGAGCATGAAAAATTGGGTTCCTCGCAACTGCCAATCTTTGACTGTCATTGTACATGATGTTGGCAGTGTCCTGTCCAACACCCAAAGCAGCCATAAGGCGTCTGAGCCATACACACTCAATCTTAGCTGTGAAGACTGCCCTCTACTCAGACTCACAACTGGAAGTGGCCATAGTAGGTTTCTTCTTTCTCAACCATGATATGTATGAATTGCAAAGCATTAAATAGAAACCACTTGTGGACACTCGTGTGTCAAAAAAACTAGCCCAATCTGAGTTTGAAAAATCATGTAAGTCTGGTGGCAATAATCCCCCCTTGGGATAAAAAAACCCAAGATGTAAAGTGTTGCTCAAGTAGTGAAAGATCCGCTTTACAACATGCCAATGCTTAGACCCTTGGCTATGCATAAATGTGCTGACCTCTGAGACTACAAACTAAATATCCGGCATCGTGTTGCATACATAAATAAGTCATCCGGTAAAGAGTGACATCGGCATGATCACTAGCATCATGAAGACTCAATTTCAAACCTATTCCCATGGGAGTGGCAATAGGTTTGCAATCCTCAAGTCCAAACATACATAACAATGTCTCTATGTAACTTTTCTGACACAAGGCAATCCCACCATCACACTACTTAGATTGTATACCCAATTAATGAAAAAACAACCCCAAATCTTTCATCTTGAAAGTAGCAATCAAATCAGCCTTAAATTCAGCAATATGTGCCTCATTAGGACCAATGATCAGCAAAAACATATAAAATAATAATGAGAAGTACATTGCCCTTACGCTTTACATACAAAGTCCTTTTTGTTGGACTATTACAAAAGCCTTGTATATATATCATGTGCATTCAAGGGTATTAACAAAATATTAGTGCTTACATATAATGTATGTGGTAATCAAATGACCCCTTTTCTTTGGTTTATGTTTCCCAAAATTTTATAACAAACCCTTTTTATGCAATATCTTTCTTTGATCAAAGAGAATTCTTGGTATCTACAGGTGTGTTAGAGGGTCTAAGGACTCATGAGGACACATAGATCACCCTGAAATTACAATTGGCTACCAGTGTAAAAATACCAATTTGAGCACTTTATAGGCTAAAACCTTGGGAAATGCGAACCTAATTGACTAATTAGGTCCTACAAAGGTTCAAACTTGCCAAATTTGTTCAAAAAATGCCAAATACACAAAATGATCTTAGCTCATATCATTGTGAAACTTCCAAATTTTTGTGACTTTTGGGCCTGTTGAACACTCGAGGGCTACTTGTTCTAGGCCAAATGAAAAATTGCCTATGACAAAAAAAGATTTGAGAAATAAATTAGGCAAAAAACAATATGAGCCTCTATCTATTGCCAACAACTATTTGAGTCACCACAAGGTCACTTGACAATAGTAAAAGAAGTTTTTTAACTTGCATTTGCATTTTCCAAAGGTAAAAACTCGCTCCATTGCATTCCCAAACAAGAGAGACTCCAAAAAAAATCATAAAATGACTCAAAACATTAAAAGTTTAAATTTTAAGTCAATACTAAGCTTATGTGAAGTCTTATAAGGAAGAATATTGGCTTCCAAATTAGAAGTTTGAGTTTCCCTCTAGAATCTCTACTCAATAGCCGAGTAACAATCCAAAGACCTGTTAGAGACTACCTTAAAGGAGTTGTCTTTGAATTAGACGAAACCACCTCTTGTGACACCGTTACCATGGCATCTATAGCCAACACCTCAGAAGAATTTTGGGAAAGGTCATTATGAATGCATCTTATACTCCCACACAAATCTTTTGCAAGTGTATTTTTACATTACTGATGAAAAGATCAAGGCGGTGAAGATAGGAGAAGGAGACCATGCTTTCCCTCCACCGTTGGCCATGGAGTCCTAGGGAAGATTTCTCCATAGGAATGACCCAACCCAAAGCAAGTGTACACCTTCCATCATTAACCCTTTTGTGTCTCCTGAGGAAATCAACAAGAATGGTGAAGTGATGTCATCTCCTACATCAATGCTTGACTTACTTGATGAAAAATACCCGTCTAATGAAGACATTTTTTATGAAACTCAATGCTATCCCTACTCCACTGCCTCCGCCTCAACTTGCTTTGATAAGGAAAGCAATGGTGCATTGTGCATTTGTGGATATTCCTTATGCCATCTTATACAAATACATTGTAGGATGGGTGTATAATCGCAAATGTTTCCATCATGTTGATTGCATGCTCTGTGTATACCTCTACTTCTTAGATTTTTAATGCATGGGGTACTGAAAATTATAAATTCAACTTGTACATCCTATGGGAACCTACTTGGAGAGGAATACTAGTCACGGCTCAAGCAAAGATTGTGGATGCACAAGAGTTGAAAGAACGAGAAAAACATTCTAAGAGCATTCTTATCCTTAAGATTGTTGAAGAGAAGTTGGTGTCAGAAATCGTGGTTTATGGTGCATCTAAAGTAAAAGAAAAAAAAAGGAGCCCTTTGCTTGGGAGAAAGGCCTCTTGTATGCATTATGGTTGATGAAACATAGCAAAAGATTATCCTTGTCAATAGCTAGCAAGGGAATAGGATTTTTTGTGTACGAAGAAAGCACCCTTATGCAACATAATGCTCGTTTTAAAGCATATGAAGAGAGAAAAAAAGGCTTAAGGAGCTACCTCATGAAGGAAAGACACACAAGGAGGAAGCAAATCCATCCAATAAGTGGGGACACATGACCTATGAAACCAGCTCACAGTTGTGAGTGTGCTTTTGGAATTGTAATGGATATACATGTAATGTGCGAATTAGCATAGATGAACTAACTAATGACTGCTTAAAATAGGTTGTGTAAGAAAAGTTTGAAGTAGGCATATGACATCCATTGATCGAGGTTTCTATCCTAGCATCTTTCCTCCATATGGTTTTTGACTTATGCTTGTTAATCATGTATAAGAAACTTAAGTATACCTTGCTCTCCACCTCATGCTTTTGCATTCTAGAGGTGGAAAACAATAGCATAATTCATAAGCATGCACATAGAGTATTAGTTAGATAGGCGTAAAGCATGGATTTACACGATTAGCACATTTTGGCTAATCTTAACCTCCTCTAACTCTTATGTGGTCCACTTCTAGGATCACGACTTGAACTAATAACACTTTAAAATTGTGAGTTCATGTAGCTTATTTGAACCTTTTCCTTTTTTGTATGAATAGATCTACAAGTGCCTCTCTTGGGTCATGACACATGTATTGTTAATCTTAAGCAATGGATAGTTGATAATTACAACATTTTGATCAATGTTTAAGGGGTTGTGTGCACATGTTTTGTTGATGTTTTTGCTGGCATGATCGGAGTCCAAGATGCTCCTAACACAGGTTGTTTTAACATCATTCTCTCGTTTGTTTTTCTCTCTTCAATAAAAAAACACCTTCAAGAGGAATAACCTCAATTACTAGGTATCCTTGTGTCAATTTGTTCAAGTGGTATGGCACTCTAGTAAACTCTTTAAAATGAGTGATTTTACAAATGAATGTCCTTTGGATGTGAACCATGTCATTTTACACGAGTTACTTCGTTTTCTTAATAAATGTCTCTCCACCATGACTTCGTTAACTTCTCAAGCTTGAAACATCTCATGATGTCCTTGCTTCCATTGGTGAAGTCAAATCACAAGTCATTCACATATATATGCTATCAGGTGCATTTACAATGTGTTTTGAAATATTTTGACTTACATATCTATACACTAAGGGGAATTAGAGAAAAGCTATGTAGGAATACAAGGGGTACAAACAAATAAACTTTTGGAGAACTTTTTATATTTTTTCCTTGTCCTAATGATCCGATATTGTTGTTTAAGAAGCTCTTTATTTTTGAAACTGTATGTGATTGTATTGTGGAGACCATTTGTTCTAGCTAGTCATGGGGTGAATCACAAGTATAGCATTGCATAATCCTCAACAAATGTATTTTGGAGGGAAAATAACATGTTACATGGAGATGGAACCATGGATAGTCAAAATCTCAGTTTGCTACATGCATTTTGACTTGAAGTTGTCATATGTGGTACCTTTGTACGTAGTGGACATTGCACTAAAGTCTTTTAGTGAATCAATTTGTATAAATCATCGCATAGCAAGAAGCCATTTTATTGTTCACTTGCACGTCTTTGGTTGCTTTGCCTATAATTTAGTGCCAAAATAGTAACATAAAAAATCAAATAATAAGGCAACCATCTCATTTTTGTTGGTTACAATTAAGTAACCAAGTGTTACGTTGATCATATCATCCATAAAGAAACCATATTTTTGTCAGTCAAGACATGGTGGTTGTCCCAAAGAATATCGCAAAATCTTTATCATGCAATGCTTTCTATGATCAATGGTGGGAATTCAAATGTATTTCCCAATGAGGCGTGTATGCAACCTGTGCAGGTTTGGAACAATTCTTGAGGATCATCCAATTAGTGAAGCTAAACATATGCGAAGCACGGAATGAGGAGAGAGCTTAAAATGAAGCTTCCAAGTTGTAAAAATATAAATTGGAAACATTGCATAATAGCAAATTAGTTGCACCTTTCGGTGGATATTTTTGTCATGCATAGCATATATTTCTATGGCGATACTTGTCCAACTCGTCAAAATGGAGATTTTCCAAGAACAGTGGGTTCTATATGACAAATGGAGTCCATTGATGTCACTTGTGCTCAAAATGGATATGAGATGTCAAATACGGGCATGTCAGAGACCACGAGCCAAATCTGCTACTGAGGGGCAATGCTTGAGATTGCATGTATACATGGTAATGTGTAGTATATGTATTGGCCAAAAATATTGTCAACTGTTGTGTGCTCTTAAAGCTTTGTGTATGTTCAACTACGGGTAGACTGTACATAAAGAAAGAAGGTGATACATTTATGGTCATTTTTAAATATAATAATCAAATGCTTCATATGTCAACCTATTGGTGTAACTAATCATAGAGTGAATTAAAAACCTTGAGGGCTATTAAAACGAATATTGCTTTCAACAAAACAAAGCAAAAATGTTAAGATGTTGTGGCATGAAACAAGACTTGAGGATTACCCATTCATTGATATACGTTTGAGGCAACTTTGTGAGAATGCTTTTGGTTATATACGATGAAGATATCGTCATTTATTATTGACAAGCTTGAGGCCTATAAACTTGTTGATATCTCTTTGAGACAAGTCTGCTACAATGCTTTTCGTCATATCCTTGTACAATCTTAAGAGGGAGCATATTTGTGGTGTGTCATATCCTTGTACAATCTTAAGAGGGAGCATATTTGTGTAAGAACCAAGCACAAAGAATTTGCCATTAAATTTTTTGTTAAAAACAAATTCTTGCTTTCGAACAGCTTCATCCAACGGTTTTTGTTTCAGAAGTCATGCACCCTAATTGTTCCAAAATTTAGTTAAGCTAAATAATGAAGCTTATTGCAATGTAAATTACCCAGTTACGGCATCAGTGTGTTCAGCTCAATTGCATCAAGGTTGATCAAGAAATGGCAAGCAGAACCAAAATAAAAGATAGACTAAATATGTGCTGCAAAGAAAAAGTTGCAAGATCAATTCACTATGAAAGTTTGTTGGTAGGTAAGGTAGCGGATGAAGGCTTGTTTTATGTGCTGAAAAGAAAAAGTTGCAAGATCAATAACACACTATGAAACTTGGTTGGTAGGTAAGGTAGTGGATGAAGGCTTCTTTGTAGTCTATTGAGGATCATTACAACTAATTACACCACTTGTGGACTCCCCCATCATAGTCAAGGATTCCCCCTAAAACCATAAAAAGGATGAGGTAAGCACATGACACTTGACTGTGGATGGATATTTGAGTAAGACACTAGGTACTACTTAACTAGACAAGAAACAAGGTGACAAAGGTGGGTAGATAGGTAGAGCTTCACCAGCTAGCACTTAATAGCAAGCAACAACTTAACAATACTAGATACCGGAGGGAAAGCAGATGCAAGAGCCAAAAGTGCTTACATGGCACTCGAAATTTGCGTCAAACTCTACCACCAAAAGTGGGCCGTACGGAAGCTGTTGACATGGCAGCAGTTTTTGACACAAGCTCCTCGATCCCAATAATTTAATGAAGACATGTTCTAGACATGACAAACCTTTACATCATAAGGTCTACTACCTAATTATTGTAAAGGGAAAAAAAAAATGCTCAAACTCTTTGCAATGTGAATACTTAGCAGTAGTGGATTACCTCGCTCTTCGATGAGTTGACAGTACGAGCCATCTCAAATGCTGAGTGCACAGCTCCTATTCATTCACCATCACCATAACACAAGTGGCATTACTTGGTGAGACAATCATAGGAATGATTTTCCTATCTACAAATGTGGCGAAGTCCATGACCTTCTATTCCTCTCACAAAAAGTAAGAGCTTATATCATTCTTTCAAAACTGGTCATTTTACTTTTGCTGAGGTCATGAAATCGTCGGTTGCTACTGCAACTAAAAGAGGAGTCCGTGTATGCGGCGCAAAAAATTAAAACTACACGTTTTGAAAATACTTCGTTTGTTTAATCATTTAAATTAGATTTTGCATCGACAATCCTTCACCGCAGAAGTTATGGCAAATGTTCACAAGTTCTGAGACTATTTTTGTCAAGGCAAGGGTGATAACCCATTGAAGAAAAATTATACATGAAAGGCAACTCTAGCTTCTCGTGACAATATATTAACAGCTCAGCTCAAGAGTACGCCAAAACTCTCTGACAGGCAAATATCAAGAGCCCAAATTAGGTAACCTTTCAATGGTAACAATTATTTTGTGCCAGTTTGAACAAGCCTCTCACATTCTTGGAATTTGGATCTTTGAGTCAACAGTCTCTCTGAGTTTGGACCCAGCTTGATCGTCTTCAATGCTGCATCATATACAGACCTTTTAAGCAAAGGGTCTTCTATTCTTTGTATAATGTCAACAAGTATTCCTAACTCAGCTACTCCTGCCAGGGAAGCCTTTCCAACTAGGTCCCCTATGTATTTGGGTGCCATTGGTATATCAAGAGCAAGATCTTCCAGCTGCTCTGCGACCATTCGTATGCCAGCTCTGACATCACCCTGCGACAAAACTTTCTTGCTGCATAAGAACTCAAAGAGCTTGCTAATCAGCTCCCTTCCTTGATCCGTACTATCCAAGGCCATAGTCACACCTATCTGTACCAATTGAGGATTGTACTCGGGAGACTTCAAGTCTTGCACGCAAAGCAGGGCCTCATCAAGGTCACCCAATGAGAAAAACTCCTCAAATAGGGACTCTGTCTTCTTCTGCAGAACAGCAGACGGTACAGCATTGCCTATTATCGTTTGTTTCGACAGAGCTTCGACTCTTTCCACGCTTTTAACTGAGCTCTTTAGGGTCACATCGCTTTGTGCATTGTATGGCCCTTGCCTGAGAGAGGGAGGAGGTGCGTTCATTACAGGTCTTCCAAATGCATCGCCAAGTAGAGCGCTTGGCGTTGCCATGAAAGCGACACCATTTCCCTGAGAAGGAAACCTTGTATTTGCAGCAACATTAGGCCTCATTCCTGCCAGCGGCATGCCATAAGGTCCTCCAGGTGCAAGAGTTGGCGGCGGTATCAATCCTTGCCTGCCCATTGCATTCCTTCTAGCCACTGAGTACTGCCATCCTTCGGGGTCAACCCCGGGGAAGTAGCCCGGTAGCAAAGGAGCAGGTCCTGGCATCATACCCGTGACAGGAAGGAGACCTGGCATTCCAGGCATCATGCTCCCTGGTCTAACTGGCGTAAAATGGTTCCCTAGGCCTGGCAAACCCATAACGCCCAGGCCACCCCATCCATTTCTCATGCCCATAACCCCCGGACGTAAACCAAGAGTCTTCTCTGCTTCTGCATGTATCTCATGCAAAGTTTTTGCTTTGACCTGTTCTTAGAATTTCAACCACAGAAAACAAAATTAGAATTCGTATGATGTCAGGTAACAGCCCCTTCATCACAACTCGAGAAAACATACCTCCTCTCGTCGAGGAACCCACTTATTGGCACGTAAATCAATGGTGTTCAAAATCAAAAATCTTATGCGAGACGGCAAGCGAGAACTCGTACAGTATTCCTTCAACTGAGAAAAGTAAACTTCCAGTACTTTGGTGGACTTGTTACTCTCCTCCAACTGTTTGCCCACTGTCCTAAGTAGCTGACAAAGGGCTTCAATGTTTTCCTCTGCTGGTGGTGTCTTTGGATCAAATCCTAGCAGCATCTTCACAAAACCAACACCTGGCCATCAGTAATAAGGCAATTCCATATTTCTGCAAATATATAATTTGACAGGAAAAAAAGGACTTCAATGAGTGACACTGTATTAAGCTTGGCCATTTTGGTCTTGAAAAGCATGTAAAATAGAGACAAGCAATACATTTAAGAGTTTGCCGAGCAATTTGCCCTACACAATTCAGGAAGCGATAAAAGTAGAGTACACCTTTCTCTATTAAACACAACAACAAAGTGACGAGTGCAAATATTACCCATCATCCAGTTAAAACTAGCACCAAAAACGCATTACCGTCAAATCAAATAATTCAAAGCTAGCCTAGTTGTAGGCACACCCTTCCATGCAATCCAGATATATATACCTAGATGAATCCAGGAAAAGCCCAGATTCACCCTTAAGGGAAAGTGCAAGGTATAGACTCATGGTAGTGATCACCCACAAGACAATATAACCATCAGCTCCATCATGCATAGTATTGACTAGATACTACCACACCCATTGTGCACATACACTTGTTTTTTTCTTTTTGGTAAACCTTTGTGCTTAATTTACAAGTGGGAAACCTCAAAGTGAGGAAAACCCATCAGAAAGATCAGATACAAAGGGAAGAACATAGAAGTGTTCGGTAATGAGAAGGCTCTTAAAGACAACATAAGAGAGCTGTAGGATATCCCAGGATATGTCTCCAACATCAAGGGCAAAATGTAAGGATTGCCTAAGTGAAATCTTGAACGAAGAAAGAGATCTGCATTGTGCTGATGGAACATGCGAAAATTGCGTTGGTGGCACAGACCATAGAGACCAGAATACTCATCAAGTTGTTGCATGTTGAGGACATACCACCGATCTTATCGTGCAAGATACAAGGAGTGAGCATTATGATGAAGAGTATACTCAAAAACTTTCGGATGCAAAAGGTTCCACAAATCCAACATCCGTGTGCATGCAATAAGATTTGTCCAAGCCTGCAATTCTACACCCAACATGTGTGAATGCCTTGTGGTGTTATCAGATAAAGGGGATGCATTGTTAAAATCGCCGCAAAGCAAAGCATTGGAGAGCCATGGATAGGAAGACATCTCACGCCATAAAGCAACCCATTGCCCTGAGGCTGTATGCGCATAGACACCACCAAATTCATAAAGTTGGCCATTGATTTTACATTGGAACCACCATCCAATGACCTATTGGATCATTGTACACAAGAACTAGTTGTAGCTCATGCCTAACCATCATCAAAACACCTGCAAAACCCGTTAAACCAACATGTGCTATCTAGTAGCCCACAAAATACGAACATTGCCCAGCAAATAAAATGACAATGCCTGCTTTACATGAATGCCAAGTTAATCTCCACTTATCAAGGTTACATAACCCGCGCACATTAAATGAAATGCTTTTAACACAAATATGCATTCAAGAGATATGTACAAAGGTAAAGGAAAGAGGGGACTAATTTGATGTGCCCATGGACAACACATCACCATCAATTGACCATGGCTCGACTATAGCATCCTGCATGCCCACATCAGAGGAAGTAAAGCATGCAGGTGATAAAGAAGCCCCATGAATCACTGCATCTTTGTAAGAATGCACCACCTTGTTCCATGCATCCGCTAGTGTGTGATTATCATTACAAGGAAGAGGGTTTCGCACCGCAGATTTCACCGTAGAAGGTACATAATTACGAGAAGAAAGTTGTGAGCGTATTTTAGTAGTCTTCTTGGGGGTTATCTGAAAGGTGGGCATGGGAACTCCTACACCTAGTGCAAGCTTTGAAGTGACACATAATATACATGTATGTTTGGCTGCTTTGAAAGACACCTAGAGATGAGGGCTGCCGGATATTGGCTGTCAAACCTTTTGTATATATACCCCTCCTTTTTTATATGAGTTATGCTATGCTGTAAAGGTATTGCATTGTACATTTTTGTTTATTGAGTATTGAAAAGTGTGAACTCTCTCTCTCTCTCTCTCTCTCTCTCTCTCTCTCTCTCTCTCTCTCTGTCTACTGTGTGTAGCCATGGCTATTCAACCGTTCAAGCCTCCATGAGAGCTCTTTCTCTCTCCCACAAGCCCCACAACTGGTATAAAAGCTATTAGATTAGCAATTCCGAGTCCATCACTAACAACCCCTAATTGCCCAAGTTTCACTGAGTTGCAGGAAGTTTAGCACCTCTAATTGGCTTGCTTAATCAACAAAATTTGCAAGCTCTACTGCAAATTGATCCAATCGGGCTTCACGGATGCATTCGCAACGTTGAATTACCCTCCTCTTGGGAATCGGCACTCTATTTTCAACTAAAACAATGAACGGCTGAAAATTGACTTCCAATCTCTCGACTTGGGCACCCTCGACTCGATCAGAGCCTGCGAATGCATTCCCCAAGCCTAGGCGACCTCCTACACACTATCCACACACTCCCTACTGCTCAAATCAGTACCCCCCCATCATTGGACGACGCTTGTTGATGCTGAAATTTTTCGACATCTTCTCATAAAAAACAGTTTTCAGCTTTTGTAACTCTTTTCATATTGCAAAAACCTTTGATTTAAAGTGGCAAGGCTGCCCACTATGGTATGCACTCTCTAAAGTTCTTCTCTTATTGAGTTTTTTACCTTGGACCATATCCCTTTTTCCTAAGCAAAGCTTCACACGAGTTAGCAAAGCGGGCAAGGAGAGTCCAGCAAATTCAAGCTCTTGGCTTTTTTCAAGTTTTTTAACAAACTTGAGCGGCCAAGCAGTGTCGAATCTCTCAAAGCGATCAAAGACGACCTAGCTTCCGAATTCTCTCCAGTGAGTTAGCTAGTGAAGAGAGAGAGGAGTACATCTCTATGCTGGGTAACTTCACAACACTTTTCATTGATGGTTATGACAAGATCGAAGGCATCACAATGGTACAGCACCGCATAAGACTCAAGGAAGGAAGTAAGCCTATAGTGCAAAAGCTCAGAAGGCTTGGGGTAATTCAACAAGAGACATTGCTCAAAGAGGTAAAGAATTTGCTACAGGTAGGTTTCATTTACCCCGTCGAAGACTCAGAGTGGGTCTCTCCAGTGGTGGTCACACCAAAGAAGAATGGTAAGTGGAGATTTTGTGTAGACTACGAACCTCTCAATGTAGCAACAAAGAGGGATCATTTTTTCCTCCCATTCCAAGACCAAGCTTTTGAGCTACTCAATTTCGAAGCTTCTTTGAGCATCCTCCGAGCTTCATACCTCTTTCCGATGTCGCAAATTCCAAGCATTCCAAGGAAATGTCAAAGGCTTGTGACGAATCGAAGTTCGTAAGGTGAATTTCAAACCACGCTAAACATCAAATCAAGGTAATTTTTTTAAAATTGCCTCTTGTGAAGAGGTGCTTCACAAAGTTTTTTGTGAAGAGTGACTTCACAATCGAGATTATTAAGCTCACACCTTCACTATTTTCTTTGTAAAATTGGGCAAGACACTGCCATAGAGAGAGTCTCTCTATTGATAAGACCAAGTCCCAGGCATTTTTCACAAGCACTTGCATCATGGAAGAAAAAGGAATTATAAAATTTAATGGGGAGGGCTTCCTGTGGGGGAGCAGGAGAGAGAGCCGACTTGCTACTCTATGCAATGAGAGTGAAGGAGAAGAGGAGAGAGGCGGAGAAGAAGTTCACGCAGAGAAAGGCATGAGAGAGAGAGAGAGCTCGTTGGATTTTGGGAAAAGCCACGCTAGTGTATTTTTGGGCTTCACATTTGAGTATATGAGTAAATGACTAGGGGGCCATTCACACTTGGGCCCCCTCACTTATAAGTCTTTTTAACTTATAAGTTATAAGTACAAGGCACTTAGGCCTTTATTCCCTAACAACCTCCCACCTAAAGGCAATGTACCTTGGGAGATCAAAGAATCAGCTAACTATGATACAACAGCTGATCATGCACTTACTCATCCAACACCCATCATCTGACGGCAATATGCAAACCGCTCTGCTGGAAGACTCTTGGTCAAAAGATCTGCAGGATTGTCATCTGTGTGCACCTTGACAAGTGTAATGCTCTTGTCATCAAGCACACTCCTGATAAAATGATACTTCACCTCTATGTGCTTTGTCTTGGCATGAAAAACAGGATTCCTTGCAAGCATAATAGCACTCTGACTATCACAGTGTAGCACAGGAACCGGTGACTTAATACCAAGCTCTTCTACCAAACGCATGAGCCACAAAGCTTCTTTGCATGCCTCAGTGGCAGCCACATACTCAGCCTCAGTGGTAGACAAAGCAACACATTTTTGCAGTCTAGAAATCCAAGAAACTGCACCTCCTGTGAATGTAAACACATATCCAGAGGTAGACTTCCTGCAATCTGGATGTCCAGCAAAATCTGCATCTGTAAAGCCATGCACAGATGTCTCACTCTTCCCAAAACAAATGCACAAGCCTTTAGTGCCTTTCAAGTATCTCAAGATACACTTCACTGCTTCCCAATGCTTTTTGCCAGGATTGCTCATGTACCTGCTTACCACTCCCACCGCAAATGCAATGTCCGGACGTGTAGCAACCATAGCATACATCAAACTGCCAACGGCTGATGCATAAGGAACCTTGGCCATTTCAGCCCGCATATCATCTGTGTTTGGGCAGTCATGTGCAGTCAGTTTTACATATGGAGGCAGCGGAGTACCAAGTGCCTTTCCCCCATCCATATGAAAACGATGTAGCACCTTATTAACATAATCTCGTTGAGATAGATACAGACGCCTGTTGGGTCTATCTCGAGAGATACGCATGCCCAAAATATGATTAGCATCACCAAGATCCTTCATGTCAAAGCGATTCTTTAAGCTTTGCTGTAGTGCATCCAACTCCGTGACATTGTTACCCGCAATAAGCATGTCATCAACATACAAAATCAGCAATAGAAGAGCTCCATCACTTGCCGTTTTGATATACAAACAGTGATCAAAATTACTTCTTTTGTATCCTTGAGACCTCATGAATGTATCAAACTTGTGATACCATGCACGGGGAGACTGTTTCAAACCATACAAGCTCTTCAAGAGTCTACATACTTTCTTCTCTTGCCCCTTTGACACAAAACCTTCTGGCTGCATCATATAGATAATCTCAAGCAAATCGCCATGCAAAAACGCTGTTTTGACATCCATTTGCTTTAACTCCATATCTTCAGAAGCAACCAGGCCTAAAACAAGACGTAATGTGGCAAGCTTTACAACAGGAGAAAAAATCTCATCAAAGTCAACACCATGCTTTTGCTTGTACCCTTTAGCAACCAAACGTGCCTTGTACTTTGAAGAAGCATCAGATGTGACCTTGGTCTTGTAAACCCATTTACATGGCAGAGCCTTATGCTCTGTAGGCAAATCAACCAAGTCCCATGTATGGTTTTTCTCCAAAGACTGCATTTCCGAAACCATTGCTTTGAACCATTTCTTACTGTCTTCCCGTTGCATAGCCTCTTTATAGCAAGACGGCTCACCACAATCAGTAAGCATGACATAGTCCAAAGACGGTTCATATCTATCGGGGGGCCTTGTCACCCGAGTAGACCTACGCACCCAATGATCCATAACAGGTGGATTTTCAGCCTGTAAATCATCAAAAACAGCAGGCTGTTCAGCCGGTTGCATCGCAACAACGGGCGGTCTAGGAGCATCAACCTGTTCCCCTCCCTGTGGTGCATCAATGGCAACTTGTTGGGGCTGATTTTCAGCAACTAATGGCTGATTTTCAGCACCATTTTCAGCATGTAAAGGCTGCTGAACATTGGGCCTTCTTGGCTGTCCATATGTAACATCTTCACGAAAAACAACCCGGCGCACTTCCTCGACCTTTGTGAGCTGTTTGTGCATGCAATTCTCATTGAAGATGACATCATTGCTGCGTATGATTTTCCGTAATGCGGGATCCCATAATCTATACCCCATTTCACCATCCTCACCATATCCTAGGAAAATGCATTTATGAGACTTTGGTTCTAGTTTGGTGCGCAGTTCACTCCGGATGTGAACATAGGCCTCACAACCAAACACTCTTAAATGTGCATATGAGGGTGGCTTGCCAGACCACACCTCCTCAGGCACCTTTCCACCCAAAGCCTTGCTAGGTGAGCGATTAATCAAGTGAATAGCTGTTTGCACAGCTTCTGCCCAAAAACCATGAGGTAATGCAGCATGTGACAGCATACTTCGAACTTTCTCTTGGATAGTCCGGTTCAACCTCTCTGCAACTCCATTCTGAGAGGGATTAAAAGGAGCCGTGAGCTCTCTTTTAATATCTTTAGTAGCACAAAAGTCTATAAATGCTTTTGATACATACTCCCCCCCATTGTCTGAGCGCAAAGACCTAAGCTTCTTGTCAGTTTGATTCTCAACAAACGCAAGAAACTTCTTGAAAGTATCCAAAACATCGCTTTTAGCACGTATTGGATACAACTACACCTTACGTGTAGCATCATCGATAAACGAGACAAAATATTTCTTTCCCCCTAAGGACAACTGTGGCATTTCACATACATCGGAATGCACTAAGTCTAACCTGTCAAACTTCAAAGAAAGAGACCTTTTGTGCGGTGTTTGACTGTGCTTACCATAAATACAATGCTCACAATGAGAAAAATCAGCATACCTCAAACACGGCAAATAACCACAACGAGACAGAGTTTCCATTCCTCTTTTACTCATGTGTCCCAACCGGCCATGCCACAAAGAAACACTTGGCTGCTCGGTTACGGCGACAACATGGTCACGCACACTAGATACATGCAAAGGATACAAAGTGTCCGATTTACAACCCTTGGCTACAATCCGGGACCCTTTACAAATTTTCCACTTACTATCACCAAAAGTGGTGTGATAGCCTGCATCATCTAGCTGCCCTGTACTAATCAAACTCTTCTTGAGTTGTGGCACATGGCGCACTTTGTGCAAAACAAAAGTCATACCATCAGCAAAGGAAAACTGGACACTGCCAATACCTGCAATGTCACATGCATAGTTATCTCCCAAATAAACAGTGCCCTGCACCTCACCTGAGTACTGTGTAAACCAATCCCTATGAGGTGTTACATGAAAGGAGGCACCTGAATCAAGAATCCAAGTATGCATGTCCACATCAGAACCCATAGCAAGGGTATGTGCATCCACAGAAGAGGCATTGAGTACATCAGTGCTGCTGTCACTGTCACAGCTACTAGCAACATTGATTTCCTCAATAAACACAGTGCTCTTCTTGGCATTTCCCTTGTCCTTTGCATCAGTTTCAGCACCCTTGTTCTTCTCTTTCTTCCACTCATAGCATTCCCGTTTATAATGCCCTTTCTTTCCACAATGATGACACACAACATCTTTCCTACGAGATTTGCTGCGTGCCCTGTCCTTACTGTCAGATTTCTCCCTCTGTTGAGACCTGCCTCTCAAGTGCAATGCATTAGAAGACCCACCTGTGGTGTTCTTCCTGTTCATCTCTTCCATCAAGAGAGAACTCTCTACATCTGCATACTTAAGTGACGCACTTGAGTTACTAAGAGCTGTCCGGAATACATCCCAACTCTCGGGAAATGTGCATAGCAGAAAAGTAGCTTTGAACTCCTCATCAATCGTGAATTTCAGCTCTGTCAGTTGGCTGAAAATAGAATTGAATTCATTGAGGTGCACTGACATGTACGTGCCCTCCTTCATGCGGAGATCCATAAGCTTCTTAAGCCAATACACTTTACTGGCAGCACTCTGCTGTGCATACAACTCGTCTAAACGCTTCCACATGCCCCATGCTGTCTGCTCATTCTCTACAT
Organism: Adiantum capillus-veneris; assembly: GCF_014529385.1. Classification (NCBI taxonomy): domain Eukaryota; kingdom Viridiplantae; phylum Streptophyta; class Polypodiopsida; order Polypodiales; family Pteridaceae; genus Adiantum; species Adiantum capillus-veneris. The sequence continues at coordinate 17,914,090 of NC_140952.1, forward strand.
TGAAGAGTAAATTGTCAGACACCGAAAGCATGATCGTGGAGCGAACCAACTCGTCCACTTCTTCCCATTCTTCAATCTCCATATCAACCGGTTTCACACCCTGTAACTTAATAGGTTTCGTCTGTTTCTTCTGCAACATCACATTATAACATTGCTTCTTCCATATAGCAAAGTTATGGGCACCTTCAAGCTTGCGAATGTGCAACAAATTGCCACTTTCACTGCTAGAAGCCATTCTGAGTGATTGCAAACACTGAAACCCTGTTTTGCCGACCTAAACACGCCCAAATGTGCGCAATCAGGCAAAAAACAGCTTGCTGTTACAGAAAAACAGCGAGCAAATTTCACGCGAAATCACCCCAAAACGGCGTACATTCACTGCCAAACCCTTACCAAAGGTTTCCACAAGGTGTATACATCATTTGCTTGCTGAAATTCCCTGTTTTAGGAAAAAAATCAGACCTGTAAACACCTGAGAGAAACGTGCTCAACATACAATATGTCATGCCTAGGAAAAGGGATCAGATAACGATGTTGACTAAAATACAGGAAACTGTCAGGAATGAAACACTCGAACAATGCGTGCGTATCAATCATGCGAACACATAATACTTCCTGTGAGGGTTCCTTGGACCTAGGCTCGAGAGCCAAGATCGATTCTTCCTGAATGATCAAATCGTCCTGTGGGGGTTCTTTGGACCTCGACTCGAAAGCCAAGATCGGTTCTTCGTGATTGATCGAATCTACAACCAGGTTAGCTTCGCTAGAAAAAGCATCAACTAACTCATCATCCTTGTGAACAATCACGTCATCTTCATGCAAGTCATCATGCTTGTGAGAAATCACATCTTGATCATGCAAATCATCATGCTTGTCATTGGCATCCAAATCATCATGCAAATCATTATCATTCAAATCATCATGCTTCTCATAATCATGCAAATTTTGTGTGTCATGCTTTGGAGAAGAAGAGACTGAGACAGTCTCCTTTCCGCAAATCTCTTGCATCTGTGCCGAACTTGAGAATAGAGTCGCCAGAACTCTTTGTTTTGTCGATCGCTCTGTTCTTGTATTGCTTTGTTCTCACGATCAAATTCTGCTTGTCTTGCTTTGGCTTCCAAACGTGCTTGCTCGCTCTCACGCGGTATGGCTGCCATTCTTTCTTAGTACCGGCGCTCTATGGCTGCCATGTCTTCTTCGTAGGCTTTTCTTTCTGCTTCTCTTTCTTGGTCCAACTTCTCCATAGGAGTTAGTGCAATCTTTGTCGTAGATGGAAAAGGGGGAGGGCTTGAAAAACCTCCTGGTGGGGAAAATTCTTCTTCGCCTCTCTTATGCTCATCACCTCCAAGCGAAGTATCCATTCCGCTTTGAGTGATGACCATTTTGCAATCGTGGGTTCTTGTGGGTTCTTGGGTTCTTAAGTTCACGAGGAACTTGGGTTCTTGGGGGTCTTGGTTCCTGAGGTTCTTGAGTTCTTGAGGTTTTCTTTCGCTTGCAAATCGCGTTTGAGAAGGATCTTCTCTTCACCCGAGTTCTACTCTTTTCTGCAGGCGCACCCCATGGCGGCCTTGCGCTCACACCAAGGTTGCTTTTTCCCACCTCACGTCGATTGGCCGGCCGCTAAGTGCACGGTCCGCTCTCAATGAGTGAAAAGAGACACAAGGGGAGGCTGGACAAGCCCTTCTTTCTTGGGATTCCTGTCACTCTTCAACAAAACACGATTAGGTATCGACATGCCCAAGCGAACTTAGGTTCGTGCGACCTCAACAAGCAAAAACATTCTTGTGGTTCTTTCCTTGAGTGATACAAAACACTCCAAAGCTTTGATGCCAATGTAAAGTGCAGCGGAATGAATGTTTGCGCTTTGCTCAAGATGAGTGCTCCGAACTATGCTCAAGGTTCCTTTTGTTCTTATGAAAGGGAGAGCCTTCCGTTTTTAATGAAAGAGTGCTATGATCACAAACAAAGTGAATGGACACTGTGCGTGCAAGTGTATGAGACTGAGAGATAGAGAGAGAAAAGACATTAGAGATGTTGTAAAACCCTCCTCCGAAGGCCCCACTCTCGTCGGCGAGAGTGGTCTACTTTTTGATTGCACAAAGTGGTACAATGCGTATGCAATGGACTGATGCAACTTGGACTATGCCGACGACGACGACGGTGATGACGACGACGACTTGATGGCTGAAACCTGAGATCTTCTAACTGCTGAATTTAGGGACTGTTTCGGTGGCTGAAAATGACTGTTTTAGCTGCGTTTTTATGGCTGAAAATCGGGGGACTTCTGCAACCAATTGGGGTTGTTTCTACTGCTGCACCATAGGCTGAAAATGCTGAGTATTCTGCTACAGATGGGCTGCAAAACAAAAACGCTGATGCCTTCTTGCTGCTAGCCAAAAACGCTAGGCTGATCTGGGCAGAAATCCAAAAACGCTGATACTCTTGCTGTTCCTAGCGTTAGTGAAAACGCTATGCAGGTGGAGGTGCTGGCGATGAAGAGCATCCACAAGCGCTAGGGACTGGGAGAGGCTGGCGATCATGCAAGGTGGAAACGCCAAGGATCTAGGGAAGTTGGCCTAGCGCTAGAAAACGCTAGGGGTGCTGAGGGGGTACTGCTGAGAAGTTGCCTGTTGAGCGGGAAGCTCTTGCTGCCTCTTTTGCCAGAAAGTGCTAACTTGGGTTTGCTTATATATTAACTTAGAAAAATTGCCCTGCCTACTTTTGTTGGAAAGTCACTTAAAAATAATAAGTGAAAAATGTCAAAAATAGGGAAAATAGGCTAAATGCACTGGAAAATTCCCCTGACTGAATCTGATGGATTCTGAAGGGAATACTCATGATCATGTTGTGTGCAACCAGAGGATATGCATCTATGCTAAGTGACTGGGCATGCACGGTCTACGAATAGACTCACAAAAGTGCCCTATCACTGCTACTCTAAACTTGATTGGACGGACTGAACCCTGATCATGCTGTAGCTTGTCCACGGACACATAGGGTTGGGATGTGTCACGTGACAGAGAGCCTTCCGTTCCTTTAGTGAGAGAGTGCAATGGACACAAACAAAGTGAATGGACACTGTGAATGGAAGTGCATGAGACTTAGAGATAGAAGAAGAGAATACGACACCAGAGACGTTGTAAAACCCTCCTCCGAAGGCCCCACTCTCTATGGCGAGAGCGGTCTACTTATGATTGCACAAATCTCTACAATGCTTGGACTTGCCAACGATGTCGACGACGATGAGGACGACGACGAGACGAGACGGGCTGAAATCTGAGAATGCTAATGGCTGAAATCTGCAAATCTTTATCTGCTGAATTCTGACTCTATGTCGGTGACGATGTCAATGACGACGGTACGACGACGACGCGTTGAAAACGCAGATGCTGAAATCTGCGTTTTCCGGGCTGAAACTGTAAACCTTGTAGAAACTGACCGTGCGGCGAGGGATTGCTGCGGGAAGGACCAAGGTGAGGCCTGCGAGGTTCGGGACTTGATGTGCGTTGTCTAAGGGCTGAAAACTGAAAACGCTGGTGGTTCTTGAGGTTCCGTCGTGGAGAATCTGCAAAACGTTGGGGTATGATGCAAGTGCAAAAACGCTAGGGCTGAAAATCTGCTGCCGTCACCAGTTGTTCTGCAAATGCAAAACACTAGGCTGATCTTGCTGTGTCGTGATGACGCCAGGCTGATTTGTTGTGCACAAAACGCCAAGGCTGATCTGATGCAAAAACGCTAGGTCCTCAGATGGATGAAAACGCTAGGACTACTGCGGGTGTTGGTCTTGCTGAGAAGTTGCCTGTTGAGCAAGGTGCTCCAACTACCTCTTCTGCCAATTAGTGCTAGCCTAGGTTTGCTTATATACAAACTTACTCAATTTGCCTACCTACTTTCCAACAAAAGTCACTTAAAAATAATAAGTGAAAAATGTCAAAAATAGGAAAAATAGGCCTATGCACTGTAAAAATGCTACTGATGGGATCTGACTGGAATCTGATGGTCATGCTGTGTGCAACCAGAGGATATGCATCTAATCTAAGTGTCTGGACATGCTCGGTCTGCGAACAGACTCACAAAAGTGCCAGATCACTTCCTATTCTAGACTGACTGAACTGGATTGAACCCTTGTCATGAAGTAGCTTGTCCACGTACACATAGGGTTAGATGTGTCACGTGACATGAGGCTACTACGAAAGAGGCTACACACTTCCGAATGAGCCGTGTGCTCTCGTAGATGGAACAGACTGCGACAATGGTACCTGTAATGGCTATGGAAGTTTTGCAAACACACTACCAAAAGAGGGCTGAAAAATGCAGCTCCTGAACCGTAGCTCGAATGAGGTTTCTGATGGCACGAATGGCTTCGAAAGGGGGGTAAAACCCCAGAATGCCTAATGGAAACGCTCCCAGAATGCTGAATTTGCTGTCACAAACTGCTGACGTGTCAAAGCCCTGAAGAATGGAGCCAACCTACAGATGCAGGCCAAGGGGCCTAAACCCTAAGAAGAACAAGTAACAAAAGAAGAAGTCCTACCAACTTATGGGGACCCCGTCTGATGGGGCCCCAAGAGACATAAAGGATTAAAATAAAGCAGGGCCCACATACACAGAGAAAGTCTTGCGCCAATATAAGTGACGTGGCAGTTGTACGATCAAAACCCGAAAATTGCGTTGGCATGATGACGTGGCAGGCTGTACGGATTTCCGCGTTTTGCACTGGCTGATGACGTGGCAGCTGTACGGATTTCCGTAAATTATGCTCGCAGCTTTTTGGCATTGCTTTTGGACCAGATGCTTTTGAGTTTGAAGGATTTTTACTATAAACTGCTTTTGGGGCCTAGGGTCTTTAAATATGAGGCCAAGGGTTCATTCTCTGGCATGCTTCTTGGAGAAGGTGCAGAGTCTGGTGTACCGGCTTGTACCGTGTTGATGCAATATAAAGAAATACCAAAAGGGGCGCCAAGGTTTGGGGGCAATACTCTTTGGGGTGGAATTCCGTTACTCCGTGTCGCGTGTCGTCTCTCTCTTTCAATTCAGTTGTTATTGAAGTGCTAAAAGTCTGTTCAGCTTGTTCTTTTCTATTGGCACGTGGTGTCCGTCTTGTGACATTTGTCGATGCCGAAGTCGGAACGCTGTATGCACTCTTGAAAGTGCGTGCGCGAGCGGAAGCTAGTTCGGGAATGAAACCTGGGACCTGTGGGTTATGTGCTCTGATACCAAATGAAGGAGAGGAGCCGGGAGCACAACGAAAGAGGAAGATGAATCGCGCACACAGACTCACACACACACCACCATAGCCACACACACACGTTGGAGGGGGAGAGCCAACACACACTATGTGCCCCCTTTCTTTCTTCTCTATCTCACACTGTACTTAGATTTAGTGGCTCACACAAGTGTATACACTTAGGGTTAGTAGCAGTTAGTGATGGGCGGTCGGCCACATGGCCATTAAACCTAGCGCATATTGGCATCAAGACATATCACTTTTCCAAGGCAAGAAGCAAGCATAAGAAGGAAACACCAGGAGCGCAAAAAGTCAACTATTTCCACCCATACTGGGCACTTGTGGCGGATGAGGCTTTGAAAGTCTTTAATAAGAGCCCATGGCAATACGTGTGTCATCTCAGTACCAAAAAACAACGGGGATAATTCAAGCAACATATTACGGACGTCAGTGTCTGCCAACAAGAGTTCATAGAAACCTCTGGCGCCAAAGTAGACACCTCTAACTGCCTCGTGTTAAAGAAGCAAATCTACCCACAAGCCCACGTCTTGTGCAGTGGGCATCTTGTCCGGAAAGAATAAAATAATTGCATTGAGAGCATACTGCGCCACTAGGTCCATGAGAGCTTGAACTGGAGGGTTCCTGAACCTCCCAGGCATTTTGTGCATCCTCAAAATCCTCCAATAAGCAAGCTCGGAATTCACCCATTTCCAAGGACTCTGTGGCAATCTATTTCTTGCGTTTATAAGAGCTGATGGTAGACGTGGCAGAATGTGTCATATATTTCACCACACACTTTACACACCTTTCCATCTAATTACACACACTTTTTGTAACTCTTTATACACACAAACAAGAACGAACACACACAATCACACTCTAAATCATAGAAGGTCACACACACACACACCCAAGACTAAGAGAAGCACAAAACCCACAAACACACACCCAAAACTAAGAGAAGCGCGCGCGCACACACACACTCACGAGCATAAATGCTCTCCAAAGATGCACGTATATCCCACCTTCTGTATTTATCCAGCTAAAACAAGCTAATCTTAGCAATTTCATCAAATCCTCTGAAGAAGAAACTCATTGTCAATCTTGGGGAGTGCCCTGAACCAAGGCACATTCTCCTACGCTTGTCAGCTGCATTAGCACAGATCGGTGGATGGTTTGGTGCAAGTGAAGGATAATCACAGGCAAGGGAGTTAACATCAGAACTCTAACATCCAGCCCAATTAAAATCACTATCTCCAATAAGAATAACACCGCCACAATAGTGGGTACAATAGTCGATAGTGCATGAATACTAATTGTATGGAAGTATTCGATGAGCTCCCTGTCAAGGGACACAATGGTGGACTAGAAAAGCGACTCAAGATACTCATGTCATTGGCAATATAATGTATGTACCTAGATGAATCTAGGATAAATGCAGATTCACCTTGTATGGCTAAGTGCCTCGAATAAGAGAGAACTAATAAGCCGCTTGTACTCCATAGCATCTACCAAGGAGTATTATCATCCTAAACTAACATGGAATTTGGACCCTCGGGACAAAAAATGGGAGAGCAATTTTCCATACCATACTTTTTTGAAGCAAATTCTGAACATTGGCAGGTAAAAAAGCCATTGATGGCCGGCTTTCGAAACCATGCTCGTGAGAACCATACCCTAAGGAAGGGAGGGTTTGTTACCAAAAAGAAAAAAAAACAAAAAACAAAAAAAGGGCCTTTCCCAGTCACCATAACCCCCCTCCCCCCCCCAAGGTTAACCACCAATGGGAACCGCCAGCTTCGCCACACCCCTCCATTATCACCACAAGACGATCTTTCTCTCTCTCTTACAGCCAGGCTCTCATACCCCTCTTCTCTCTTCCCCACCCCCATGGAAACCCCCTCTTAGGGAGGGAGTGATAAAAGGCATTGAAAAAGTAAGAAAATAAAAATAAAGTATGAGTATGTAAATAAGTGAGAAAGGTAAAATAAGCCACCTCGTGCCTGCGGGGCAACCCATCCCCACCCTGCCTTTTTTTTTTCTTCACTGTTGCCCCACCGTATGTCCCTTTTCTTCTCCTCCACTCAAAAGGTCAACCCCCTCTCTCTTCCCCTTGTCCTTTCTCCTTTCTCTCTCCCCTCAAGCTACCCCACCCCTGTTCTCACCAATAATACGTTCTTTGTCACATGCCACCTCTCCTATCTTCCAAAATAGCATACCCCACCCCTTTTTTTCTCTCTCCTACACTCTCCTATGATCCAAATACCCCCCTCTCTCTCTAAAATTCGAAATCTCTCGTCTTGTAGCCAGATGGCCTTCCCCACACTCACACACACTCAGTTCAGCTGAAAAAGGTACCCACACACCCACCTTTACATGATGGTTACCGGATTTTTCTAGTGTACACACACATCTGCACACAGATTTACCTCTGTACACACTCCTCTCTCTTCCCACTTGTAATTACTTATTTTCCATCTCACTCACTTTTTCCATCAACCCATCTCTCTCTCTTAGTCTCTCGCTAATGAGACTGCTGTTTTGGCGCATATACACACAGCCAGACAAGTGGGACCCACAGTCACATGGCCGGTGCAGATAATAATTTCTTGATTTCTAAAATTCTAGAAATCCTCCCCCTCCTCCCCTATATAAAGAGGGGTCACCATCACACTAACGACATACACTACATCACCAGATTGTACACTATGCACTGTGTGTGCTTAGCGCACGCACACACTCACACCATCACTATCATCGCAGTCACCATGCTCGACTTGAGCATGACCTCTACACCCTTGGGCTATGGAAGATGAAGGGCAGCTAAATGAAGGATGATGGCCATAACCCTCGTACGAGTCTTCGCCATCAGCTCCCACCTATCCACCATGTGCTCTACTACTCTCTCCCTTCTCTTTCCCCCACCCTATGCTCCCCATTTCATCGCCTTATTCTCTAAATAAAGCTTGAGGTTTTGCGAGTATGTTTCTTGCAATGTTTTGCCCATGTGAGGTGTGCGGAATCGTCACCTAGTCTTGTGTTTGGAGTGAGCTTGTGTATGTGTGAAGGGTGTGCGGATTCGCCACCCTTCTGTGGTGCCTAAGTACTAAGCTGCTATAAATCTCTGTGTGTGTGTGTGTGTGTAAGTTTGCGGTGTTCATGTCATCGTGGTCTACGTCCTAGCCGCTCAAAGCTAGGTGGTGTCCCCTGTTTGCTTTATCGTAACAGGCTTGGGCGCGCCATTCGGTCCCCTGTGTTTTAGAGGCCGTCGAGGTTTGGGGTTCGGGATTCGCTTTGCTCCCGTCATTTTGGTGCCCCCACGGAGGAGGGCTTTCTAAAACCCTTCGGTTTACAATGTTGAAAATGACGCCCACTATCAATCATGGACAAACGGCTGAAGAAATTTTCTAACTGGAAGATAGAAGAAGAGGAGACGAAGGAGGCACTAGCCGCCTTCATTGGAGTACTACTGCCAAGCTGCAGTGTCGTCAGTATTCAAGAGGTAAAATTCTCCATCTCGTGTTGCTCGTTCTAACCACAAATTGAGAGCATCAGGTGGGAGGTCGGTGAAGGGCCATCACTGTTGTCAACCAAGACACACTGTCAATGAGTGCCAGCAACGGAGGCAATGAAAGGGCTGAAATCGTCTACATCGACATTCATCGCGAAGAAGTCATTCACATCAAAGAAGGACAGAAAACGGTGAGGCCTCTTTTCCCTAAAGAAACTGCAGTCAAAGTTATAACCTTTACTCCAAAGTGGCCAAAGGGGCTGCTCGAGCCAAAGGTAAGGAGAAATTAAGCCAGTCTGGAAACACATGACCCCGAAGGGAGAAGCAAGTGCTTCAAGCTCAGAAAGCCGGGTTTACCCAGCTTGCCAGAGAGGAAGTCATCCGAAGCTAAGCGGCGGAAGGTCGCCTACCGATTTGCACGACGCATGCGAGTGCTACCAATCCACTTCGACAATCCTGAAGAAGAAGTGGTACGAAGATTCCCATGTGCTAGGGAAGAGTGGTTCGGTTACTGCTCTCGTTGTTTTGGAAGACTGGTAGAGGATCTTCCTCCGCTCCCTGTACAACTTATCCTGAAGAAGCTCTCTACCACAGGTGAAACCCAGTGGGCTGGGGACGAATTGCAATTGAATGGAGTAGAATTCATGCAGCACGCCGACTACGGAAATTACCTGCAATTGCTATTAGCCAAGAGGCTGGGAGTGGTCAGACGCGTCGCCATCACCCCGTACATGCTGAGCGACGAGGGAAAGGTAGAGCCCATGAAAGGCGACGAGCTCCTGTGGATGTGCCGACTCATAAACACTTGCACGGTAAGAGTATAAGTATTCCACCCTCAATACAGAAGTGGAGGTAGACATCTTCGTCATGCCACACAAAGGGGCGGGCTACCCCATCATTCTTGGGAGGCCTTTGCTTATGGCTATAGAAGCTACACAAGATTGGAGCACCGGAATGATTCAGATGAAGGACGCTAAAGGGAAGTCCATATTCTACGACATAAAGACTGAAAAGCAGTGCAATATGATCTTGGAGGCTTCAGAAGATGAGTCCACCGGCGACTATTCGTCTACCTCAGGAGAAGAGACGACCACCCCCGACGGAAGTGACAGTAGCATCGAAGTGATGGGGGTCATTCTTATAGACCCAAAAAGATTGACACAATCAAAAACACCCCCGACAAACCAAGAGGAATCATCGGGTATGCAATCCTTGGAGGATGCAGGTAAGTTACAAAAGGCCGGCTTTCGAAACCATGCCCGTGAGAACCATACCCTAAAAAAGGGAGGGTTTGTTACCAAAAAGAAGAAAAAAACAAAACAAAAAAAGGGCCTTTACCAGTCACCATACCCCCCTCCAAGTTTAACCCCCAGTGGGAACCGCCAGCTCGGCCACACCCCTCCATTATCACCACAAGACGATCTTTCCCTCTCTCTTACAGCCAAGCTCCCATACCCCTCTTCTCTCTTCCCCACCCCATGAAAACCTCCTCTTAGGAAGGGAGTGATAAAAGGCATTGGAAAAGTAAGAAAAAAAATAAAGTATGAGTATGTAAATAAGTGAGAAAGTTAAAATAGGCCACCTCGTGCCTGCGGAGCAGCCCATCCCCACCCTGCCTCTTTTTTTCTTCACTATTGCTCCACCGTGTGTCCCTTTTCTTCTCCTCCACTCAAAAGGTCAACCCTCTCTCTCTTCCCCTTGTTCTTTCTCTTTTTTCTCTCCCCTCAAACTACCCCACCCCTGTCCTCACCAATAATACGTTCTTTGTCACATACCACCTCTCCTATCTTCCAAAATAGCATACCCCGCCGCTTTTTTTCTCTCTCCTACACTCTCCCATGATCAAAATACCTCCCTCTCTCTCTCTAAAATTCAAATTCTCTCGTCTTGTAGCCAGATGGCCTCCCCCACACTCACACACACTCAGTTCTACTGAAAAAGGTGCCCAGAGACCCACCTTTACATGATGGTTACCGGATTTTTCTAGTGTACACACACATCTACACACAGATTTACCTCTGTACACACTCCTCTGTCTTTCCTCTTGTAATTACTTATTTTCCATCTCACTCACTTTTTTTCATCAACCCATCTCTCTCTCTTAGTCTCTCTCTCATGAGACTGTTGTTCTGGCACATATACACACAACTAGACAAGTGGGGCCCACAATCACATGGCCGGTGCAGATAATAATTTCTTGATTTCTAAAATTCTAGAAATCCTCCCCCTCCTCCCCTATATAAAGAGGGGTCACCATCACACTAACGACACACACAACATCACCAGATAGTATACTATGCATTGTGTGTGCCTAGCGCGCACACACACACCCACACCATCACCATCACCGCAGTCACCATGCTCGACTTGAGCATGACCTCTACACCCTTGGACTATGGAAGATGAAGGGCAGCTAAATGAAGGATGATGGCCATAACCCTCGTGCAAGTCTTCGCCATCAGCTACCACCTATCCGCCATGTGCTCTACCACTCTCTCCCTTCTCTTTCCCCTACCCTATGCTCCCTATTTCATCGCCTTATTCTCTAAATAAAGCTTAAGGTTTTGTGAGTATGTTTCTTGCAATGTTTTGCCCATGTGAGGTGTGCGGAATCGCCACCTAGTCTTGTGTTTGGAGTGAGATTAAGTATGTGTGAAGGGTGTGCGGATTCGCCACCCTTCTGTGGTGCCTAAGTACTAAGCTGCTATAAATCTCTCTCTCTCTCTCTCTCTCTCTCTCTCTCTCTCTCTCTCTCTCTCTCTGTGTGTGTGTGTGTGTGTAAGTTTGCGGTGTTTATATCATCGTGGTCTGCGTCCTAGCCGCTCAAGCTAGGTGGTGCTCCCTGTTCGCTTTATCGTAACAGGCTCGAGGCGCGCCATTCGGTCCCCGGTTTTTTAGAGGCCGTTGGGGTTCGGGGTTCGCTTTGCTCCCGTCATTTGGTGCCCCCACTGAGGAGGGCTTTCTAAGACCCTTCAGTTTACAATGCTGAAAGTGACGCCCACTATCCATCATGGACGAATGGATGAAGGAATTTTCTAACTGGAGGACGGAAGAAGAGAAGACGAAGGAGGCACTAGCTGCCTTCATTAAAGTACTACTGCCAGGCTGCAGTGTCGTCAGGATTCAAGAGGTAAATTCTCCATCTCGTGTTGCTCGTTCTAACCATAAATTGAGAGAATCACGTGGGAGGTCGGTGAAGTGCCATCACTGTTGTCAACCAAGACATACTGTCAATGAGTGCCAGCAACGAAGGCAGCGAAAGGGCTGAAATCGTCTACATCGACATTAATAGCGAAAAAGTCATTCACATCAAAGAAGGGAAAAAAGCGGTGAGGCCTCTTTTCCCTAAAGAAACTGCAGTTAAAGTTATAACTACAAAGTGGCATAAAGGGGCTGCGCGAGCCAAAGGTAAGGAAAAGTTAAGCCAGTCTAGGAACACATGACACCGAAGGAAGAAGCATCTGGCCAAGCAAGTACTTCAAGCTCAGAAAGCCGGATTGCGCCCAGCTTGCCAAACAGGAAGTCATCCGAAGCTAAGCGGCAGAAGGTCGCCTACTGATTTGGAGGACGCATGCGAGTGCTACCAATCCACTTCGACAATCCGGAAGAAGAAGTGGTAAGAAGATTCCCATGTCCTAGGGAAGAGTGGTTCGGTTACTGCTCTCGCTGTTTTGGAAAGCGAGTGGAGGATCTTCCTCCTCTCCCTGTACAACTTATCCTGAAAAAGTTTTCCACTACGGGTGAAACCCAGTGGGGTGGGGACGAGTTTCAACTGAATGGAGTAGAATTCATGCAACACGCCGACTACGGAAATTACCTGCAATTGCTTTTAGCCAAGAGGCTGGGAGTGGTCAGGCGCGTCGCCATCACCCCGTACATGCGGAGCAACGAAGGAAAGATAGAGCCCATGAAAGGCGACGACCTCTTGTGGATGTGCCGACTCATCAACACTGGCACGGTAAGAGTATAAGTAAGTATTCCACCCTCTGTGCATGATGGAAAACGGACCAACGGCATTCCCATTCAGATTCCTGCAGCATATGCATGTGAATATCTATGTAGATAGGAAAGTCTTCTACCAACAGAAGATCGTACACCTATTCGTTGCGGCGGTACTAGGAGAAATCCTCAATTCCCCGAGCCCTATGGTCGCCGCTTAGAGAGACGGTGAAGGAAAGGTTTCCTGCAACATATGAGTTGGCAGTCGAAGTAGCCCGCCTTAAAGACAAGAAGCTGCGCATGCAAGCAAGAGTAAACGAGTCAGAGGAAACAAGCTCGGCTCGACCAACCTCAGTGACTGCAATAGCCAGTCATAGAGCCCAACAGCAAGAGGCATCAGAAGAGCAGCAAGACCTACTGAGTCGCATCACCACCCAACTAGAGAGTTTATCTGTGCATCTGGTGCAGCAAGGACATGCACCTGTCAGGAATCCAGAACCAGGAAGAGGACAACGAAGGCAGAACCAAGAGTACCACTGTTACAACTACGGGGAAGATGGCCATGGAATGTACTACTGTCCACACCCGAGGAGGCAAAATTTCAATAGAGAGGGGAGACAGAATCAGATCTCTCCGCCAAAAGCAAGACCACCACCACCTAAGCAACCAGGACCGATCCCACCGGTCCAAATCCTTTGACCACCTGTACAACAACAACCACCACCCCAACCTCTCATTCCGCCACTACCCCTATCACCTGCTGTGAACCAAGCGGTGAGTGTTATTAGCTTGGAGGCTAAAGGGAAGGCAAAGGTAGAAGAATTAGTTCGAGAGAAGTATAAAGGAAAAGCGAAGGTAGAAGAAGTGGATGCTATGGGAGTGAAGCGTGCCAGGCACGAAGAAGCATCTCAAAGAGAAGAGAAGATGAAAGGGAAGGCCAAGCCTAGCAAGCAAGCAGCTAAACCGCGACGGAAGATAGACATCGTGGACTTCTCACTAGGTGAGTATGCAAAACCCTATGACTTAGTTCAGGATGTGTTAATGCAGGGCCTGAAGATAACTTGGCCCCAATTACTCCACCTTGCACCAAGGATGAAGAGGCAATGGAAAAAAATGGTAAGTACGAGGAAGTCAAGACCCAGGATAGCTGGGGCTATCTCTGGAAGGGATCTCGACGACATCCTACGAACCATGGACGCCCACATCAAGGGGCAACGAATCTCAAACGTCTACAGCGCGCAAATATGCGTCATGAGTGAAAAGATGATGCACCATCTAGGTCTAGAGGTAAGTAGGCCGGCACCCTGCCGTCCCAAGATGGCAAACAATGTAAGAGTGAAATGCGTGGGCATTGTAAATGCGGTCAAAGTAAAAGCATTCAATACAAAAGTAGAGGTAGACATCTTCGTCATGCCACACTAAGGGGAGGGCTACCCCATCATTCTTGGGAGGTCTTGGCTTATGGCTATGGAAGCTAAACAAGACTGGAGCACCGGAATGATTCAGATGAAGGACGCTAAAGGGAAGTCCATATTCTACGACATGAGGACTGGAAAGCAGCGCAACATGATCTTGGAGGTTTCAGAAGATTCCGCCAGCGACTGTTCGTCTACCTCAGGAGAAGAGACGACCACCACCGACGGAAGTGACAATAGCATCGAAGTGATGGGGGTCATTCTTAAAGACCCAAAAAGATTGACAGAATCAGAAACACCCTTGACAAACCAAGAGGAATCATCGGGTATGCAATCCTTGGAGGATGCAGGTAAGTTACAAAAAATGCTCTCAAATGAGTTAACAAACGAAGAAAGGAAGGAGTACGTCTCCATGCTAGGTAACTTCACTACTTTGTTCATTGATGGCTATGATAAGATCACAGGAATTACAGTAGTGCAACACCACATAAAACTCAAGGAAGGCAGTAAACCCGTAGTACAAAAGCTCAGAAAACTTGGAGTAATCCAACAAGAGACTTCATCTACCCTGTCGAAGACTCAGAACGGGTCTCCCCAGTAATAGTCACAAAAAAAAAAAAAGGTAAGTGGAGAGTCTGTGTGGATTATAAACCTCTCAATGCAACCACGAAGAGGGATCACTTTCCCCTCCCATTCCAGGATGAAATACTCCAGGTCACGAACAATACACAGTGTGCGATGGCTACTTAGGATACTTCCAGATTAGCATTGCGGAGGAAGATCAGAAGAAGACAACCTTCATCACACCTTGGAGATGCTTTGCCTACAGAGTGATGCCGTTTGGCCTCACTAACGCCCCGGCCACATTTCAGCGCTATGTGAACTTTGTTTTCCAACCCTACTTTGGAACATCGATACGGGTTTTCATAGATGATTTTTGCATCTATAGCTCCGAGCCCTTCATTTAAGCAAAGTCTATGATGGCTTAACCAGGCTACAAACCTTGGGTGGCCAGCTCAACGTGGGTAAGTGTCACATTGGTGAAAGCAAAGTCACTCTCCTTGGCCATGTAATTTCAGCAAAAGGGATCGAGGCTGACCCTAGCAAGATTCAAGCCCTGGCATCTTTGTCGTCACCCGCCACTGCTAAGCAGCTGGTTTCTTTCCTTCACAAGGTAAGATACTTAAGCAGGTTCATTCACTTGCTATCTCAAGTGGTCCTTCCCCTACAAAAACTCACCCAGAGGGATGTCTCATGGAGTGAAGAGAATGAGCAGTAGTTTACTGAGGTAAAGCAAATCCTAGCTAAGCTTCCCACCATTTCACCTCCTAAGTGAGATGAGCCATTTTATGTGAACCCTAGTGTGGGAAGTGATACACTCGGAGCCGTGCTAATGCAAAAGGACCCCAAAACTTCTTTCATGCGTCCTATTTACTTCTCTAGTCGTGTCATGACCCCGTCAGAAAAGAGATTTACCGAAGTAGAACACATGGTTCTAGCACTAATGTTTGCTACCACAAAGTTCCGCTCCTATCTCCTGCCTAGACCCTTTGTAATCCTGACAATGGAAGAGGTTTTCCCATATGTAATGCGACATGGATGTCTCATCTAGGATCTCAAAGTGATTAATTAGATTACAAGAGTTTGACTACACCATGCAAGTAGAAAACACCACCAGGGCTAGTTTAGCGGGAATTCTCACTCATCGCCATTATGAGAAGAAGCTGAAGGTCAACACGGAAGCAAAGGAAGAAACACCAATGGTAGAGAGTCCTAGGCTAGAAAGAGCTCTCTTTTCTTTGACGGAGCATACAAGAGAACAATGGATCAGTCTGCAGTGCAGGCATAGTCATTTTCAATGAGCAACAAGAAAGAATGTTCTCCATTGGGCAATTATTACACTCCCACTCCAACAATGAAGCACAATATGCAGCCCTAATTCTTGGGTTGGAACAATGTATTTCACAAGGAATCCAGCGCCTAAATGTGTTTGGCGATGCTTTGCTTTTGATAAGGCAGACAAATGACATCTGGGATTGTAAGGATCAGGTTTTACTCGGTCAACTACACCAAGTTAAGAACCTTCTAAAGAAGTTTGAAGCAGTGAAACTATTTCATGTCCCCAGAGCAGAAAATCAGGAGGCAGATGCTCTAGCCAAAGAAAGAATACAAGACGTTCCCGTAGGGGCCATCAAACTGAAGCTACCCCTCTTTCAAGGTAGTGATGTTATGCCTGATGTCGTCAGTTTTTTAGATACAGGAGAATGTCCGGAAGGATACACCAAAGGCCAGAAACAGTGGCTGGTCGGGAAGGCTACTAGGTACCGCCTTGTGAACAACCACTTGTATTGTAAGGGCAAGGATCAAATTCTCAGGCGGGTGCCAACCTCCAGTGAGATCAAAGAGGTAATTTCAAGTTACCATGATGGCGTCTGCGGCGGTCATTTTGCTCTAGACATCACGAGTAGGAAGATTCTACTAGCAGATACTCTTGGCCTAGTTTGAACAGGGATGTACACCATTGGTGTAAAACATGTAAGGCTTGTCAAGTGGCCAGTGATCAAACATTAACCTACGAGCCATAAACTCCTATCATCTCATATGGTCCATTTCAGAAATGGGGAATAGATGCCATCGGTCCTTTACCAAGGGTCCAATCAGGTAAACTGTACATCATAGTGAGTGTAGACTACATGACTCGATGGGCAGAAGCAACAGCCACCACCCGCATTACAGCCCAAGAGGTAGCAAAGTTCATTTTTGAGCATATCTGTTGCCGTTTTGGCACTCCTCTTGAGATAATATCAGATAGAGAACCAGGATTCAGAGGTGATTTGATGGGAGAACTGATGAAGAAGTTAGGTATCACATGCCGACATTCCACACCATACTATCCACAATGCAATGGTCTGGTAGAGAAGGTAAACAGAATGATTTGCAAAATCATCACAAAGCAGGTGAACAATCACACAGGGGACTGGGATAAACATCTCATGGCAACTCTTTGGGCTTACCGAACGACGTTCCGAACATCACTAGGTTTCACCCCTTTCTATCTAGTTTATGGGAAGGGGACAATTCTACCCATTGAGGTACAGATAGCCAGCTTACGAGTTTTGGCTAGCTAGATACGTCGTCCAATTGTAAATCTCTGAAATCACATCTTGGATCTGGACAGACTCCAACTGCATAGGGAAGAAGCAATCAATCACTATGCAACACAGGCAGAACGACGCCGGCTCACTTTCAATCAAGGGCTTAAAGAAAAAGGACTGGAAAAAGGTATGTTAGTGCTAAGTACGACAACAAATTTGACACTAGGAAGGACAAGAAATTTCAACCCAGATGGGAAGGACCATTCATCATCAAGAAATGCTATGACAACGGCAGCTATAAGCTGATGGAGGTGGCAATTCCACACACCTCACATGGGCAAAACATTGCAAGAAACATACTCACAAAACCTCAAGCTTTATTTAGAGAATAAGGCGATGAAATAGGGAGCATAGGGTAGGGGAAAGAAAAGGGAGAGAGTGATAGAGCACATGGAGGATAGGTGGGATCTCATGGCGAAGACTCGCACGAGGGTTATGGCCATCGTCCTTCATTTAGTTGCCCTTCATCTTCCATAGCCCAAGGGTGTAGAGGTCATGCTCAAGTCGAGCATTGTGACTGGGGTGATGGTGATGGTGTGGATGTGGGTGTGTGCGCTTGGGACACACGGTGCATAGTGTACTATCTGGTGATGTTGTGTGTGTCGTTAGTGTGATGGTGACCCCTCTTTATATAGGGGAGGAGGGGGGAGGATTTCTAGAATTTTAGAAATCAAGAAATTATTATCTGCACCGGCCATGTGACTGTGGGCCCCACTTGTTTGGCTGTGTGTATATGCGCCAAAACAACAGTCTCATGGGAGAGAGACTAAGAGAGATGGATTGATGAAAAAAGTGAGTGAGATAGAAAATAAGTAATTACAAGAGGGAAGAGAGAGGAGTCTGTACACAGATTAATCTGTGTGCAGATGTGTGTGTACACTAGAAAAATCCGGTAACCATCATGTAAAGGTGGATCTGTGGGCACCTTTTTCAGTAGAACTCAGTGTGTGTGAGTGTGGGGGAGGCCATCTGGCTACAAGGCGAGAGATTTCGAATTTTAGAGAGAGAGAGGGGGGGGTATTTGGATCATGGGAGAGTTTAGGAGAGAAAAAAAAGGGCGGGGTATGTTATTTTGGAAGATAGAAGAGGTGGCATGTGACAAAAAACGTATTATTGGTGAGGACAGGGGTGGGGTAGCTTGAGGGGAGAGAGAAAGGAAAAAGGACAAGGGGAAGAGAGAGGGGGTTGACCTTTTGAGTGGAGGAGAAGAAAAGGGACACACGGTGAGGCAACAGTGAAGAAAAAAAAGAGGCAGGGTGAGGATGGGCTGCCCCGCAGGCACGAGGTGGCCTATTTTACCTTTCTCGCTTATTTACATAGTCATACTTTTTTTTTTTTCTTACTTTTCCAATGCCTTTTATCACTCCCTCCCTAAGAGGGGGTTTCCATGGGGTGGGGAAGAGAGAAGAGGGGTATGGGAGCCTGGCTGTAAGAGAGAGGGAAAGATCCTCTTGTGGTGATAATGAAGGGTGTGGCCAAGCTGGCGGTTCCCACTGGTGGTTAACCTTGGGGGGGGGGTATGGTGACTGGTAAAGGCCCTTTTTGGCCGTCTTTCGAAACGATGCCGATGAGAACTATACCCTAAGGAAGGGAGGGTTTGTTACCAAAAAAAAAAAAAAAAAAAAGCCTTTACCAGTCACCATACCCCCCCCTAAGGTTAACCACCAGTGAGAACCGCCAGCTTGGCCACACCCCTCCATTATCACCACAAGACGATCTTTCCCTCTCTCTTTCAGCCAGGCTCCCATACCCCTCTTCTCTCTTCCCCACCCCATGGAAACCCCCTCTTAGGGAGGGAGTGATAAAAGGCATTGGAAAAGTAAGAAAAAAAATAAAGTATGAGTATGTAAATAAGTGAGAAAGGTAAAATAGGCCACCTCGTGCCTACGGGGCAACCCATCCCCACCCTGCCTTTTTTTATTTCTTCAGTGTCGCCCCACCGTGTGTCCTTTTTCTTCTCCTCCACCCATAAGGTCAACCCCCTCTCTCTTCCCCTTGTCCTTTCTCCTTTCTCTCTCCCCTCAAGCTACCCCACCCCTATCCTCACGAAACCCCTATCCTCACGAATAATACGTTCTTTGTCACATGCCACCTCTCCTATCTTCCAAAATAGCATACCCCACCCCTTTTTTTCTCTCTCCTACACTCTCCCATGATCCATATACCCCCCTCTCTCTCTAAAATTCGAAATCTCTCTTGTTTTATAGCCAGATGGCCTCCCCCACACTCACACACTCAGTTCTACTGAAAAAGGTGCCCACAGACCCACCTTTACACGATGGTTACCGGATTTTTCTAGTGTACATACACATCTGCACACAGATTTACCTCTGTACACACTTCTCTCTCTTCCCTCTTGTAATTACTTATTTTCCATCTCACTCACTTTTTTCATCAACCAATCTCTCTCTCTTAGTCTCTCTCTCATGAGACTGTTGTTCTGGCACATATACACACAGCCAGACAAGTGGGGCCCACAGTCACATGGCCGGTGCAGATAATAATTTCCTGATTTCTAAAATTCTAGAAATCCTCCCCCTGCTCCCGTATATAAAGAGGGGTCATCATCACACTAACGACACGCACAACATCACCAGATAGTACACTATGCATTGTGTGTCCCAAACGCGCACACACACACCCACACCATCACCATCACCACAGTCACCATGCTCGACTTGAGCATGACCTCTACACCCTTGGGCTATGGAAGATGAAGGGCAGCTAAATGAAGGATGATGGCCATAACCCTCGTGCGAGTCTTCGCCATCAGCTCCCACCTATCCGCCATGTGCTCTACCACTCTTTCCCTTCTCTTTCCCCTACCCTATGCTCCCCATTTCATCGCCTTATTCTCTAAATAAAGCTTGAGGTTTTGTGACTATGTTTCTTGCAATGTTTTGCCCATGTGAGGTGTGCGGAATCGCCACCTAGTCTTGTGTTTGGAGTGAGCTTGTGTATGTGTGAAGGGTGTGCGGATTCGCCACCCTTCTGTGGTGGCTAAGTACTAAGGTGTTATAAATCTCTCTCTCTCTCTCTCTCTCTCTCTCTCTCTCTCTCTCTCTCTCTGTGTGTGTGTGTGTGTGTGTGTGTGTGTGTGTATGTATGTGTGTGTAAGTTTGCGGTGTTCATATCATCGTGGTCTGCGTCCTAGCCGCTCAAAGCTAGGTGGTGCCCCCTGTTCACTTTATTGTGACAGGCTCGAGACGCGCCATTCGGTCCCCGGTGTTTTAGAGGCCGTCGGGGTTCGGGATTCACTTTGCTCCTGTCACCATGAAGAGACTCAAAACAGGAATACTTCAAACAAAGCTCTTCATCTAACCTATGACAACGATATCATCCACTATACGAGGTAATAATGCAAATATCACGATCTTTGACAAGCAAGATTATCATCAATAGGAGATCACTCAAAACCCAAAGCAATAACTATCCATCTTTTAACATTCAGCCTTTGGTGACTGTTGGTCAGTGTTAAAGCCCATATAATGCCTTCTCAACAAGCAGACGCGATTCCCACAAACATCAATGACTTTAACAGGGGGTTGTTCCGTTATTACTCTAGCACATAATCCTGCACATTGATGTTCATAACCATTTTTATCAGGATTACGTTGAGGATGGTTCTATCAGCTAGGATTAAGGTCCCACCATACCTTGAAGACTTTCTCACCAAGCCTCTACCCGGCCTAGACTAAATTTTCTTCTACAGCGATGTGGAGTTGGACCACACATCCAGCGCCAAAGAGGATGTTGGAGATATGTCATCATTAAATGGTGGCATTCTAGGTCGCATCTCGCGGTTGTAAGCCACATTGGCCTTGCATATTCATTTATAGTTCATTTGCTCATTAGCTTTCGTGTTGATGTCACTCATTTATTAGCTTTTATGCCATGTGTCACTATTTTTTATGAAGCTAGCATTGGGACTCCCATATGAGCAGTTATTAAATTATTGCTCTTGGGTCATTCTCTCTCACGCACATTGTGTTTGTCTCCTATGTCATGTGCTCCTCTGTTTATTCCTTCAACCGCTCGTCTTTGACCACAATCCGTTCTCCTTCAATTTTGGATCGTCCTTCTTCAAGGCTTGATGGGCTTTCTATTCACAAACATTGCAAGGCCGCTTACTACCTCAAAAATGGCCAGGCATAGCCACAAAACAGCTGCGTTTTTGTTGCCATTTGGAGAGAGGCAAAGAGAGAAAAGAGGGAGAATGACCAAAGCACAAAAACTCAAGAGAGTGCTCATACAACTGGATAATCAGAATGAGAGGGAAGTGGCTCCCTTAAATACATGTATAAGTGAACTAGAGTCTCGAAAATAGGGGGTGCCCAATTTAGGGCTTACTCAGGAGTCGGGTCTAATAAAATGCCACATCATCAAAATAATGACAAGTGGTATAAAAAGCTAATAAATGAGCCCCCTCATCTAAAATATGCCCCCTCAGCTAAAAACCTAATAAATGGGCTAAAAATGCATATGCAATATGTTGTGGCCATACAAAAATGACATGCAGCCTAGGGTGCCACCATCTGGTAATGACATATCTCCAATAGAAGAGTGAGTTCTTAATGAGAGAGATACACTTTTTGGAACACATATATCACAAGGGTGTTTGCATGGATCCTGCCAAGGTAGAAGCAGTTGGCCACATTGGAAGAACGTGCATGAAGTGAGGAGCTTTTTTAGCTTATGCTCCTACTACAGGAGACTTATTAGTATGTTTGCAGAAATTCCTTCAATGTTGCATGCCATTACAATTAAAGGGGTTCCATTCTTTTGGGGGGTCGGGAACTCAGATCACCGTTTTTGAGAGGGTAAAGGTGAAGCCAACCACAGGACCTCTTTTAACTTTACCAGATCTTGAAAAGTCGTTTGAAGTGCATTGTGATGCATGGGACGTAGACACAGTTGAGTTAGTGACTTACCCGAATGCAGTAATGAACGATTTTCTCTGGTATCATTTTCTGCTTGAAAAGTTCTCCAATAAGCTTTATATTGCCTAGCGTTCGTAGCTTTACAAGCTTCTCCTTTTCTGAGCGCTCAACTTCCTGTTCTGGTTTTGTCAATTGACGAATCTCATTCTGCATACTGTCAGCACCTTCAAACGCCTCTTGGCAACTATTAAGCAATATGCGGCGAAATGTGACAGGCTTTCCATCTTCTTCATCACATGGAAACTCCGGAAGTGCTTTGCTGAGGTGCACACATAGCTCTGCATATAAGGGGCAAAAAGTCGGCTCCAATACTGCTTTATCAAACACAAGAGATATGACCCCCTGCATGGGCCAGGCACTACAAGTCAGTGTTGAACACGAAATGATGAAAGACCAGTACATTTTTTAGCACAAAATATTAATACTGCCTTTAATATCTCTGCTGAGTCTATTCCTGCGTTCAGAAGTTGTTCCACGAGAACACCAAACTTTTCAGGAGTCAGCTTGTTCAATATTCTGCTCTCCAACACAAACAAACAACCTGTCAAGGCATTTAAAGCAGCAAAAAACTCTTCAGGCACTCATAAATCAGCCATACCCTTTAACTGTCCTCAGGACTCTCTCCTTTTCAGAAATGGCACCTCTTCTAGCCATCCACGGGTTGGGAGCTCGTAGAATCCCTGGTGACAATCCAGCTGCATCAACCTGTTGAAAATGTTAACTATGTTAACTTACTGGTTACAAGAAACAGGAAAAAAGTATAAAATAAAACTCTACTATGTACTCTCAGAGGTATACAAAAAGTTCACAATTGATATTGATATAAAATTATACAGGCACGCATTCTACTCAACCACATGAAACAGCTAGCCTTGTCCATCATGAAGCAAGTATTGACGCATACAGACAGAGGTGCAAAATCTTGTTGTCTTTGGTACAACGGCTCTTGATGCCTTGGATAGTGCGGCTCTTGCTGTCTTGAATCTTGTTGCCTTGTGTACAGGTGGGACTCTTGTTGCCTGGTGTGCTGGGGCTCCGGTTGTCTACTATACTGTGGCTCGTGTTGCCTTGAAGAAAACTGTGGAAGTAGATGCTCTTGCTGATATGGAAGTTTTAAAACAGAACCATTGCGTTCGGGTTCTTTGTTGACACGCCAATCAGTGTCGGACTTCTTCCCTGTTTCCTTTGATGGTCGTTCCTGTGCTCTGTCATCAGCAACGGGCTTGGCTTTCCAATCACGATTGTCTGCTTCTAAAAATCGTGATGTTGATGGCAGGCTCTGCGCCTACACGGGTAAAGAGAGTCAAACCAAATATTAAGGTCATAAATCACCGATAGTAAAAACTTCAGACGAAAATACAGGCTGACCAACCAGCAAAGCAAACACGATGTATTGCTGGATCATAAAATCCCCTGGCAATGGCACCACAGCTAATATCCTACAATTCAAGCTACAAGCCCTGTTTGCAATCTGTTATGCAGAACACATTCAAGACTAGTACAAAAGATTTCAGTCACCAGCTTCCCCTTAATTTGATCGATGCTCCCCTGTCTCAATAAAATTTTGAATTCTTAACCCTCCCTTGGTTGCATCCACTAGCAGCATAACAAGTACCAGTTTTAACACCAATGTCCTATTGCAATAATCCATGCACCTGTCTCAAAAACTCTAAACTCTTTAACCCACCAACCCTGTCAGTTGCATCTCCTTGTAGCATTGCCAAAACCAAAGGAAACTAATCCTACTGTGGTTCTATCCTTGGCAGCGCTAAAGCCACCTCTGAGCTAACCAAAAAAGTATTTCATGCAGTAAATACATGGCAAGACTACTGACACCTCATTCCAAAATGTATAAAACCCCACCTAGTTTAAATTTTGTGTGCATGACCAGTTCAATGTTAAAAACAAGAGTTGGGGATGAGAGTGTGTGTGTGTGTGTGTGTGTGTCGGGGGGGGGAGGGATTGAGGGCAAACAAGCAAAATAAAATACTTGGATAGCAGGTCGTGACCGCTCAGACTCTTCTGAAACTCCAAGTTCGGATTCAATGTCCAACACAGCATCTCTTATCTCCTGAGAAAGTCTTGTAAAAACCTGCAAATGAAACAAAAGATGTGGGAAAACTAACAGGCGAATGAAAATAAATTCCAGTAAACTAACTGACCAGTAACATACATCCTTTAAGCTGTACAAGAAATCCCGGGTATATCTTATTCGCTCTACTCCAGGTTTTGAGACTTTGATATCTACACCCTGCAGCCAGACAACTCCCTTAGTATGTGTTGACTGGAACAAAATTTCTTTCAAGCCTTGAAGCATTGAATACTTGAGAGTATGAATAACTAAGAGAACCATGCTTTACAAGACAACAGCCAAGCCAGCTGCCATATTGCATATGCCAAAACAAAACTTCTAAGAGATTCTCTTAGGTGCAAACAGCTAAGCACCTAAAAGCACACAATTTATATGGATTGATGCTTCCATCCAATAAAGCAGGACAAATTGAAAACTAGAGCAGGCAGGCTTTAAAGTTTTGGAGGAAAGAAGATTCTGAGCCCTGCAGCCGCAACAAGCATCTATTTTTGCCAAAGTTGAAAGGAATTGTGGATGTCAAAGGTGCGGCGGGAAAAAGTGAATCATATGACGATCAAGTCTGCAACTGCGAGCAAATCTCCTCATGGAACGGGCAGCCACCGGATCTCGGATCTGATCTCCACCGAATCAGCCTCTGAATAGGGCAGCCCACTGCAAAGGCCCTGGGCAGCACCAAGCCTGTTGTACCTGCGCACACCACCTGTAGAGAGAGGCTAGAGGGAGGTGACAGATCGCTAGAGAGAGAGAGAGAGAGAGAGAGAGAGAGAGAGAGAGAGAGAGAGAGAGAGAGAGAGAGAGAGATGAAATGAAATGTTATATTAACGTCTTCGAAAGGCCAAAGTGACCCATGAGACCAGAAAGTTACAATGGGGTGGATCTGATACAAAGTCAGAGTAACAAAAATGACAAAATAAAATACTATGGAATCCTAAACTGCTAGGTGTGAGCTAAGCAGCTAGGTGGGATAGCTAAATCACAAGAGATCCAGCATCGGTCGCTGGCGGATCTCATCAGTCTCCTCCATGGTCAATAGCCTGAACGGGCGTCGTGCATGTCGGGCCAAAGTAATCCGAATCCTCTCATGCAGCCTCCGTTGATGCTGTGTAGTCCTCCGCAGTCGCGGGCGTCTGAATCTCCCTAGCTCGGTCGCTCGAGCAATCAATGTGCCTCTGGTGTGAGGCGACGAGCTCTCCTGTGGTAGCAGCTCCTCCGAGTGTTTAGTGTCTAAAGAAGTTTGTGATCCGTCTCTGAGACTGGCTAGCCTCTCCCCCCATCAGGCTCTCTCTTTGTCTGTAATAGACTTGGACACTCCAAGTCGAGGATCTAGTGCAACACGCGAGAAAACGGAAAGAACTGATCAAAATTGAAAGAAAGAGACGACACGCCACGGTGAAGTTCTCTGCCCAGAGAGCTGGTGCCCCGTCTTGGTATTTCATTATTATTATGCTTCACAGAGTACAATGTCCAAGGGTCCTCTTGTCTAAGTAGTGCTCCCAAGCTAATCTACAGGAAAGAGGCACTGGCAATTCTCATGAAAAGCATCAAATCCAAAAGCATTTTACCCCAAAAGCTAGCGTTGCAAGCTGCCAACGCGATTTACGAAAATCCATACGGCCTCCACGTCATCAGCGTAAAACGCGGGGGTCCGTACGGCCTGCCACATCATCAACACAATTTGCGGGCGTCCGTACAACTGCCACATAAGCACATTCTCCGCAAGGCTTGAGTGTGTGTGTGTGTGTGTGTGTGTGTGTGTGTGTGGCCCTGCTTTATTACTATGTCTAATATCCCTAGGCCCCGTCGGACAGGGTCCCATAAGTTGGTGAGAATTGAACTTTAAAAATAGGCCACTAGACAAGCCTTGTAAGTTAGGTAAAACTTAATCTGCCTCTTTCACTAGGGTTTGGACCCCTCTCTGTCCGGAGTCCATCCTTTAGGTCATGCCACATCATCACTTTGTGACATTGTAGCCCCGCTACAGGTTGCCCGCCACAAGACCACTCACCATCTCGGTGAGAGAAACACTAGAAACTGCTATGGAGACCAAGATAACTGAAAAAATTGCATACCTACCATGAATGCGGAGCCAAACTCTCCAAAGCATGTCACCCAAGACACACCCATTAATTGTGATGCTCTCTCACATCAAGCTATGTCGGTAGGGTAGGGGTAAGAAGAGGGTAGGTAGGTAGGGGCTAGGGCTAGATAGGGGCAAGGCTGGGTAGGGGGTGGGAAGGGGCGAGGGGGCTAGGAAGGTGGGTAAGGGCGAGCTAGGGGTGGATAGGGGTGAGGGAGAAGAGGGGGTGGTTAGGGGCGAGAAAAGAGGGGGTAGGGACGAGGGGAAATAGGAGGTGGGTAGGGGCAAGGGGGAGAGTAGGGGGTGGGTAGGGGCGAGGGGGAGAATAGGGGCGAGAGAAAGGGGGGGGGCGGTTAGGGCGAGGGAGTGGGGTGGGCGGGGTGGATGGGGGTGGGGGGTTAGGTGCGAGGGCCCAAGGGTGAGGAGAGGGGGGTGGGTAGGGACAAGAGAAAGGGAGGGGGTGGTTAGGGGCGAGGGAGTGGGACGAGGGGGGTGGATAGGGACAAGAGAAAGGGTTGGGGTGGGTAGGGACAAGGGAGTGGGGTGAGGGGGTGGGTAGGGGCGAGAGGGTAAGGAGAGGGGGGTGGGTAGGGGCGAGACCTAGGGTGGTTAGGGGCGAGGAAGTGAGGAGAGGAAGGTGGATAGGGGCAAGAGAAAGGGATGCAGTGGTTAGGGGCGAGGGAGTGGGGTGAGGGGGGTGGGTAGGGGCAACGTGCTGAGGAGAAGGGGGTGGGTAGGGGCAAGAGCAAGAGAGGGGGGTGCTTAGGAGCAAGGGGATGGGATGAGGGGGTTGGGTAGGGGCGAGAGGGTAGGCTAGATAGGGTTGAGGTTGTGGGTAGGGCTGAAAATAAACACGTGCCCCACATCCATCAGGTGTCACATGAAGCAACCTAAAATTGCTACTGGAAACCTGCAATCCATCAACAGAGAACCATTCTGTGATACAAGTGCAGCTACACCCAGAACAGGACTCCGATTAGCTGATAGAAATCTCCTCGTAATAGTAAGAGTCTTCCGCTGGCCACATCCAAAGCTCGGCAGCACAAGCCACTTAACCATAATACCATTACCTTCTTGATTCACCCGATCTTTACACTTTTAAACTTTATGTGTTAGGTGCAGCGGAATGATTGTTTGCGCTTTGCTCAAGATGAGTGCTCCGAACTGTGCTCAAGGTTCCTTTTAGTTCTTATGGAAGGGAGAGCCTTCCGTTCTTAATGAGAGAATCCTATGATCACAAACAAAGTGAATGGACAATGTGCGTGCAAGTGTATGAGACTGAGAGATAGATAGAGAGAGAAGAGAGATACGACACCAGAGACGTTGTAAAACCCTCCTCCGAAGGCCCCACTCTCGTCGGCGAGAGTGGTCTACTTTTGATTGCACAAAGGTGTACAATGATGATGCAATGGACTGATGCAACTTGGACTATGCCGATGACGACGACGGTGATGACGATGACGACTTAGGGCTGAAATCTGTGGTCTTCTATCTGCTGAATTTCGGGACTGTTTCGGTGGCTGAAAATGACTGTTTTGGCTGCGTTTTCGAGGGCTGAAAATGGGGGTTCTTCTGCATCCGACTAGGGCTGATCTGGGCTTGTTAAAACGCTGATCTGCTGCGTTTTTATGCCGCTGCAATCTGCGTTTTTGTTACTGCTGAAGCTGCGTTTTTTATGGCTGAAAAACGCTGGCTGAATATGCTGAAAATAGCTACCATCTTGCAGGGTTGCTAGCGTTAGCAAAACGCTGAAGTAGGGCTGCTGAATCTGTGTAAAAACGCCAATGGCTGATTTGCTGGCGATGGCTACAGATGGGGAAAACGCCAAGGAAGGGGAGGCTTGCTGGCGATGGCTATTGGAGGAAAACGCCAAGAGGGAGATGGGATGGCGCTAGGTCTTAGATGGGGATGGCTCACCAAGGGATGGCTTGGGGAGGTCTTGTTGAGAGAGGGAGGGAGTACCTGTTGCTTGGAAAAGCCTGTTGTGCTCCTTGCTCATCTGCCCTATTGTGCTAACTTGGGTTCGCTTATATATTAACTAAGCAAAATTGCCCTACCTACTTTTGTTGGGAAGTCACTTAAAAATAATAAGTGAAAATACCAAAAATAGGGAAAATAGGCTAAATGCACTGGAAAATTCCCCTAACTGAATCTGATGGATTGTGAAGGGAATACTGATGATGATGCTGTGTGCAACCAGAAGATATGCATCTACGCTAAGTGACTGGGCATGCACGGTCTACGAATAGACTCACAAAAGTGCCAGATCACTGCTAATCTAGACTTGACTGGATTGATTGAACCATGATCATGCTGTAGCTTGTCCACGGACGCATAGGTTGGATGTGTCACGTGACATCCCCCCCTTTTCAAAGTGAGGTACTCGTACCGAACTGTATGGCGTTGAGGGAGATCGACAATAGCATCCGGAATCCTGGAAGAGACTCTTCGCCGGCCCACTCTGAGGTGTGGGTCGTGCGGTACTTGAACTTCATAAAGGTCTGCAACGCTTGCTTCTTTGGGCAACGCCGAAAGCGACACAAAGTGTTCTATGGCTCCTTCGATGCTTCAACTTCGTCAAGAGTCATGCTTCTTTCTTCGTCAAGAATCTCCATGGCTGAAAATTCCCGAAACCACTTCCAACACAAAAACATAAACATACCTATTCCATGTAAAGTGAGTGGAAAAAATCTTGTTGTTAGGTGCAGCGGAATGATTGTTTGCGCTTTGCTCAAGGTTCCTTTTGTTCTTATGGAAGGTAGAGCCTTCCGTTCTTAATGAGAGAATGCTATGATCACAAACAAAGTGAATGGACACTGTGCGTACAAGTCTATGAGACTGAGAGATAGAGAGAAAAGAGAGATACGACACCCGAGAGTTTGTAAAACCCTCCTCCGAAGGCCCCACTCTCGTCGGCGAGAGTGGTCTACTTTGATTGCACAAAGGTGCACAATGATGATGCAATGGACTGATGCAATTGGACTATGACGACGACGGTGGTGACGACGACGACTTGATGGCTGAAATCTGTGGTCTTCTATCTACTGATTTTCAGGACTGTTTTGGCTGCATTTTTATGGACTGAAATTGGGGGAACTTTTGCAACCAATTAGGGCTGATCTGGTACTGATGAGGCTTGCTGAAAACGCTGTGGATCTGCTGCAGTTTGGGGCTGAAAGTCAAAAACGCTGATGCATGGCTGAGCGTTAGTAAAAACGCTGGCAACTCCAAAAACGCTGGAAGGGCTGAGATTGGAAAACGCTAGCAAGTTGGGATTGCTTGCGATGAGGGGAATCTGCAGTGGCTAGATGATGCTGGTGATGGTGGCGATCCTGCAATGGATGGAAGCGCCAGAGGTCTGGAAATGCCCGGCGAAGATGGGGATCCAAAAACGCTAGGGGTGCTGAGGAGGTACTGTTGAGAAGTTGCCTGTTGAGCGGGAAGCTCCTGCTGCCTCTTCTGCCAGAAAGTGCTAACTTGGGTTTGCTTATATATTAACTTAGCAAAATTGCCCTACCTACTTTTGTTGGAAAGTCGCTTAAAAATAATAAGTGAAAATACCAAAAATAGGGAAAATAGGCTAAATGCACTCGAAAATTCCCCTGACTGAATCTGATGGATTCTGAAGGGAAATGCAGCGGAATGATTGTTTGCGCTTTGCTCAAGATGAGTGCTCCGAACTGTGCTCAAGGTTCCTTTTAGTTCTTATGGCAAGGAGAGCCTTTCGTTCTTAATGAGAGAATGCTATGATCACAAACAAAGTGAATGGACAATGTGCGTGCAAGTGTATGAGACTGAGAGATAGAGAGAGAAGAGAGATACGACACCAGAGACGTAAAACCCTCCTCCGAAGGCCCCACTCTCGTCGGTGAGAGTGGTCTACTTTTGATTGCACAAAGGTGTACAATGATGATGCAATGGACTGATGCAACTTGGACTATGCCAATGACAACGACACTGATGGCGACGACGACTTAGGGCTGAAATCTGTGGTCTTCTATCTGCTGAATTTCGGGACTGTTTCGGTGGCTGAAAATGACTGTTTTGGCTGTCTTTTCGAGGGCTGAAAATGGGGGTTCTTCTACATCCGACTAGGGCTGATCTGGGCTTGTTAAAATGCTGATCTGCTGCGTTTTTATGCCGCTGAAATCTGCGTTTTTGCTACTGCTGAAGCTGCATTTTTTATGGCTGAAAAACACTGGCTGAATATGCTGAAAATCGCTACCATCTTGCAGGGTTGCTAGCGTTAGCAAAACACTGAAGTAGGGCTGCTGAATCTGTGTAAAAACGCCAATGGCTGATTTGCTGGCGATGGCTACAGATGGGGAAAACGCCAAGAGGGAGATGGGATGGCGCTAGGTCTTGGATGGGGATGGCTCACCAAGGGATGGCTTGGGGAGGTCTTGTTGAGAGAGGGAGGGAGTACTTGTTGCTTGGAAAAGCCTGCTGTGCTCCTTGCTCATCTGCCCTATTGTGCTAACTTGGGTTTGCTTATATATTAACTAAGCAAAATTGCCTCGCTACCTACTTTTGTTGGGAAGTCACTTAAAAATAATAAGTGAAAATACCAAAAATAGGGAAAATAGGCTAAATGCACTGGAAAATTCCCCTAACTGAATCTGATGGATTCTGAAGGGAATACTGATGATCATGCTGTGTGCAACTAGAGGATATGCATCTACGCTAAGTGACTGGGCATGCACGGTTTACGAATAGACTCACAAAAGTGCCAGATCACTGCTAATCTAGACTTGACTGGATCGACTGAACCCTGATCATGTTGTAGCTTGTCCACGGACACATAGGGTTGGATGTGTCACGTGACATTACGACACAAAGGAACTTCACGAATAAACTTGTGACGACGAATTACACTTCAAAAGAAACCACGGCTTGGCAGCTAAAGCGCTCCCAAGCAGACAACAACACCCTGTAGGCCCCAAAGATTGGCGCCCCTTTCGGTATTTCTTTTTACTTATTAAACTTGAGAAAAACTTCTACAAGATGTCCCACCTTCATCGGGCTGAAATTCCCCTATCTAACCCAATTTCGGCAACATAACCACATTAGAAGTCTCCACGGACAAAATCCCAAGTACGCGTTGATTTTCCTGGCACTTTACAGCACACTGAATTCTCTGTTTTGTCACCTCCGATTCGCGTGCCGATCACTTCTGTGGATAGCATCGAGCTCTCGCACTTGTAGGGCCACTTGCCCCTTGACTTAGACGAGATTCCTTGCCGGAAATCTCTCTAAATTGTCTTGTACAAGCACCCAATGCTATTCAAAGGCTCCCCAAGCAAATAAACAATCCGAACACTTTCACTTAACCCTATAATAGACTTGGACACTCCAAGTCAAGAATCAATCACAACAGCACCAAATAACCACTTCAAAACAGTTCACAGTTCACAATAGATTTGCATTGGCCCGGCTGAGTTCCGTGCCTAGAGATATTGGCCCCAAAGATTGGCGCCCCTTTCAGTATTTCTTTATGTATTAATCAATGTTCATGGTACAAGAGTGGATCGGGTGTCACTCTCAGACTCTGCGTCCAAATGCTCTACAGAGTGGGAGCCCAATCCACATATTTGAATGTTTACAAGGGATGCCAAAAGCAGAGTCCCAAAAGCTTCAATTCAAAAGCCTAAAAATAAAAGCAAGGTTTCTTTCTCTCACAAGCTCTCTTGAGCTATTGAAACAAATAAAGCAAAAGTATTCTCTCTCTCTCTATCTCAATTTGCGTAGAGAAAAGCAAAAAAACGGCTACACAAATTCAACCGCTTTTTCCGGGCCTTGCCGTACGATGCCATGTCAGCATGCCTCCGCGAATTCCGGGATTTCAACCCTGCTACCCTAGGGTTAGGGTTTTTGGCAGGTTTTAGGGTTAGGGTTAGGGTTTCTGGCAGATTTTAGGGTTTGCAGGTTTTAGGGTTAAGGCTTCCAGCAGCAGTTAGGGTTTCAGTTCTGGGCAGCCACGTCATCACTTTGTGACATAACCCCCTCTTGAAAGCATTGTAATCGCCCTCGATTACGCCTACAAAACACACAGAGGCCATAAACCGTCTTAGCAGACACTGACTGTTAGTACCTACGTACTAGGAACACACATCTAGCACATGTACCAATCGACAGTCACATCACACGACATCACAGGACATCACATGACATTCAACATTCATTCGGATCTTAAAACCATGATTGATCGGCAATGTAGCTAGCAATCGCATCTAGATACAATCGGGACCTCATCGATGTCCGATTGACTAACCCCTATTGCAACCATGTCTATTCGAGATCAATCAGACCAAAATGCTGCAGTCATTTCGTGTATCAGTTCCTGCACTTAAAAGAAGTCAAGAACAAATTAGTATCATAATCAGGAATTCCATTTCATAAAGTCATACAGCAGAATACTGTCAGCTTTCGGTATCCCTGAAGCTCAAGAGACATCAGTGACTCTAGTATCAAAATCAAGGCATCTGTTGACAAAGGAGCGGAGTAACTCCCCTCTTGTGCATCCCACTGCACCAGATCTCCGGCCAAGCTGAATTCTGGGTTCCATTTGGAGTAGACTATGCTAAACCAAAAGCCTCGAGGTAAAGTTTCATAATCTGAGGAGTATCTGCCAGGTCCTCCTCCTCCATCCACTTCGCATCCAATGCAGGATAGTTCTTGAACTTAAACAAGAACCGCCTTCGGACTTTACCTTTATTCTTCGTATCCTTATGTGCCAAAATCTGTTTAGGAACAAGGATCTCCTCGTTTTCTTCCACTTCGGGTTGCTCATCCAACTCCCCATCATCAGGCACATCACCTTTAAAAGGTTTCAAGAGACTCACATGGAATGCATTGTGAATCCTCCAAGTATCAGGCAGTTTCAGTCGAAAGGAGACATCATTTATCTTTTCAGAGATCTAAAGAGGTCCGTAGTATCGCATATTAAGCTTTGCAAAAAGCCTCTCCTTTCACTTTTTCTTTCTCAGGCGTGCCTTCTCAAAACGTAAGAGCACCCAATCATCCTCCTTCAATTTCAAGTCGCGACGATGGCGATCCGCTGCCTTTTTCTGTCGTTCTTGAGATTTCTGCAAAGTCTCGCGAACCTTGGCAAAAGCCGTATCTAAGTCTCGCGTATATTCATCTACTACAAAAATCTTATCTTTCGTGCTTAGGAAGGGTGGAACCTTCGCAGCATCTTCAACAATCTCAAATGGCGCCTTCCCCGTCGAAGAGTGTATCGTGTTATTGTAGGCAAATTCCACCAAAGGTAGGTACTTTTCCCATTGAGTCTTCTGATCCGAGATATAAGACTTCAATAAATCTAGAACCACTGAACTGGCAATCTTAGATTGCCCGTCAGTCGCGCGGATGGAACGATGACGAGAACTGCAACCACGTGCCAATGTTCTCCCAAATTGCCTTCCAAAACAAACTCGTAAATCTGGGGTCTCTGTCGGGGACAATGGTCTTAGACATGCCATGTAATCTGAAAATCTGGGCCACAATCAGTCTCGCTTAGTGATCCGGCTTGATTGTTTTCTTCACTAAAATGAAATGAGCCTGTTTGCTAAATCTGTCAATAACAATCTACTCTGTGTTCTCGGGCGATCAAAGATGAAATCCATTGCAATACTTTCCCAAGGGTGGGTGGGTATGGGTAAAGGCTGTAACAATCCCTGTGCTTTATGTCTGTCAAACTTGACCTTCTGGCATACTAAGCAACTGCGCACAAACTCTTCCACATCCTTTTTGAGTCTCGGCCAAAAGAAGTATCTCTCCAGCCCTTTCATGGTGGTAGCAATGCCGCAGTGACCCGTAAAAGGTGGACAGTGGCATTCAGTCATAACCTTTTCCCTCAACGGCTGTGTAACGCACAACATGGTTTTTCTCATCAAGTAGCCATCTCGAATGGAATATCCCGCTACTGTCTCCCCATCCCGTATCCGTGTGAAAACGTCTACAAAATATATATCTATGGCATACTGGTCGACCATATCCTCGAAGCTCCTATGATGTATCGTGGAAATAGCCAGAACCAATGGCTTCCGAGACAAAGCATTTGCCACCACATTCTTCTGTCCCTGAACATGGACAATCTAGAAATGAAACTGTGACAAGATGTTCGCCCACCACATCTGCTTTTCCAAAAGCTGCTTCTGTGACAAGAAGTAGCGCAAACTCTGATGGTCTGTAAAGACAATAAAATCTGCTCCGAGTAGGTAATGCTGCCACTGAGTAAGAGCATGGATAACCGCCAAAAGCTCTTTCTCATAAATCTGTCTTGTCATTTCCAGCCTTGAGAACAATCGGCTCTCGTAAGCAATGACATGGCCTTCCTGCATTAAGACCGCACCCAGACTACGACCACAAGCATCACAATATACTTCAAATGACTTCTGCAAGTCTGGCAAAGTCAAAACTGGTCCCATAGTCAATTTCTCTTTCAATGTCTAAAAGGCAGTCACCTCTATGGGTCCCCACGAGAAAGGGACTCCTTTCTGTGTCAAGATATGCAAAGGGGAAGCAACCTCTGCAAACTTTCGAATGAACCGTCTGTAGTACGAGCACAGTCCCAAGAAGCTTCTAACTTCATGGACATTCTTCAAATCGGGCCTATCACGGATAGTCTCTATCTTGGCCGGATCCATTTGTGCTCCCTTTGCTGAGACAATGTGTCCCAAAAAGTGTATCTCTGGTAGGAAAAATTCACTTTTCTTTGCATTAATCACTAACTTGTGATCTCGTAATGCCTGAAAGACCTGAAGCAGATGATCTCTGTGTTCTGCCTCATTCTTCGAGAAAACAATGATATCGTCGAAGAAAGTACCAACAAATAGCCTGTACTCTCGAAAAATCGAGTCCATCATCCGGTTAAATGTCGCAGGAGCATTGGTTAAGCCAAAAGGCATCACCAAAAACTCAAATAACCCAAAAGTCGTCCAAAAAGCTGTCTTGTAGACGTCTCCCTGCGCGATTCGAATCTGATGATATCCACTCTTCAAATCAATCCTGCTAAAGCACGAGGATCCTTGCAATCTGTCGAGTATATCATCGATCCTAGGAATCGGAAATCTGTTCTTGATGGTGATTTTGTTGAGAGCTCTATAATCGATGCACATTCTCCAAGATGTGTCTTTCTTCAAAACCAACAACAGTGGAGAGCAATACGGTGAAGTACTAGGCTGGACAAGACCCTTTTCCAAGAGGTCTTTCACTCGGTTCATAATCTCTTCATTCTATGCTCAGCTCACACGGTAAGGTGGCCGGTCCGGTGGACGCGCTTTTTGGCGAACAAAACCCTTAGGTATCAGATCAATGGTATGATCTTCAGGACGAGCAGGTGGTAACTCGCCTGGTAGGCTCTCTAAGAAGCAATCGTCGTGAGAGTGGAGAAAATCTTGCCGTTCTTATCAAGTTTAGATATATTTGTCCTATCCTTATCGCTCAATTCTTTCATAAAGATTGAGTAAACAAACAGACTGGATTTCATTAATTTAGAAATGGCTAAAGCCGATACAATAGGGACAGACTCGCCCTTCAGTTTAATATCAAGTACAATGGTTCTGCCCTTCTCTGTAGTCAATGTCGCTTTCCTCGCCCGATAATCGACCACGGCGTTGTTCTTGTGGTACCAGGGAATCCCTAAGAGAACATCACAACCTTCCAAAGGCATTATGAAAAAGTCCTCATGCCCCAAATACCCCTGACAATGCAACCGAAGTTTGCCAATGACAGGTGTAATGGCTACGTCCCTGCCGGGTGCCGCTAGAACAGCCTCCGCAAGTGGTCCCATCCGATCGGGAGTGATCTCGAGCCGCGCCGCCAATTCCGGTGAAATGAAGTTGGCCTTGGCTCCTCCATCAAAGAAGAACAGGGCCTCTTGGTCTTTCACTTTGCCCCAAGCTCGGCAAAGTTCTGTACTTTCGTCCATGGTGTTGAGATCGTACCCACACAATCTGGAACCAATCCTGTTTTCATCTTGCCTTTTCTTCCACGTTCCTCAGTTGCTCTCGAACTCTCATGCCTATCGTCGTCCTTGTCATTCTGTTCTTTCTATGCCTTTTTAGGGCACTTCGCGGAGATATGTCCATGTTCCCCACATCCAAAGCACTTCCCCTCCATGATGAAGCGAGCTCTCTCCTGAGGAGTAAGCTTGGGTCGTGCATCCTTCCTTTTTGGGTTGCTCTTTTTCTTTCTACTTTCATTCACTGAAGTCTATTCCGCTCGTTGTGTCATGACCTCATCGGTGGGGTAGGTCAGACTACTAGAGTGAATGGCAAAACCCCGCTTCGCATGACTTATCAACTCCTGAATAGAAGCTGACTTCTGTTCCAAGCAATGATCTCGGATCTCTGTAGGTAGACCCAAGGTAAACCGCTCAATCTGTTCTTTGAACGAGATCTTCTTGAATGAAGAGGCAGGTAGAAAAGAGCTCCAGAATCTCTCGCAATAAGCGTCCACTGTATCTCTCTCGGTCATCCGAAGATGGTTCCAAGCAGCTCGTATATCACGTTCATACTCTTGCGTCAGCCAAGAAGAAATAAAAAGCTTCTTAAATTTCAGCCATTTAACTGGCGCAGTCTTGTTTAAAAGAAGCGTGGACCACCAAGTTCGAGCATTCCCCTTAAAGTAAGAGGCAGCTCTTCGAATCTTGGAGTGCTCTAAATAGCGTCCTTCCGCGAAAGCGATGTCAAACTGCTGTATAAAAGACAAAGCCTTCGAAGCATCTTTGTATCCTGAAAAAGTGTCAAATTTGATCGACTGTCCACCTTCCTTAAATTCTCGGACTTTCTTGCTTTTATCTTCCAGAAAGTCATACTGGTTGGCTTTATAAAAATTCTTCTTGTTCGCATAAAAGTTGCCCTCATCAGAGTCTGAACTATCTGTAGACGAGTCCTCTGTAGAACTGTCACTCACTGGGCAAGATTTAGACTTCTTCGCCTTTTTCTTGCCCTTTCCAAAGCGTTGTTTCTTGCTTCGCTTTTTGCCTTTTCTGTCTTCTTCGCTCGAATCTGAAGAGCTAGAAGAACTGTTAGAAAAAGAAGAAGAAGAAGAAGAACTGGGAACTCCTTCAAATCGAACACGCTTCTTCTGTTTCTTTGCCTTATCAAATGTTGACTGACGACTCAAATAACCAGAGAAGTCAGTGCCTTTCTTCTGCTTCTTGACGTGCTTTTTAGCTTTGTTCTACACGTCAAAAAGCTGAGCAATCCGTGCATCAACCACCTCTTCTAATTCCTTCTCTGAAAAGGTCTTGTGAGTAGAAGGTTTCTTGAGAGCGGGTTTCGAGGGTGGTGATGTGGTTTCCTGCCATTGCTCATGCACTTCCTGAAAAGAAGTCTCGCTCATATATTTTGCCAATTTTGGGTCCTTTGCAAAACTGAGCATCATCTTTGTCGCATCGCCAATCAATTGACGACGGTTCATCTCTCGTTGCTCTGCCTGAGTAGGCCGAGGCGGGCCATACTCTCTGCCGGAATCTTCGTTGTGATCCCTACCCGCATCTCCGGATGTAGAGGGAGTCGACTGATCCTTGCGTGAAGCCATAGGTGCCGCGGAAAAAAAAATTGGGATCGGATTTCCATAGAAGAGAAATCGGTCATGCTCTGATACCACTGTAACAGACTTGGACACTCCAAGTCAAGAATCAATCACAACAGCACCAAATAACCACTTCAAAACAATTCACAGTTCACAATAGATTTGCACTGGCCTGGCGGAGTTCCGTGCCTAGAGATATTGGCCCCAAAGACGGGCGCCCCTTTCGGTATTTCTTTATGTATTAATCAGTGTTCAAAGTACAAGAGTGGATCGGGTCTCACTCTCAGACTCTGCGTCCAGATGCTCTGCAGAGTGGGAGCCCAATCCACATATTTGAATGTTTACAAGGGATGCCAAAAGCAGAGCCCCAAAAGCTTCAATTCAAAAGCCTAAAAATAAAAGCAAGGTTTCTTTCTCTCACAAGCTCTCTTGAGCTTTAGAAACAAATAAAGCAAAAGTATTCTCTCTCTCTCTCTATCTCAATTTGCGTAGAGAAAAGCAAAAAAACAGCCACGCAAATTCAGTCGCTTTTTCCGGGCCTTGCCGTACAATGCCACGTCAGCATGCCTTCGCAAATTCCGGGATTTCAACCCTGCTACCCTAGGGTTAGGATTAGGGTTTATGGCAGGTTTTAGGGTTAGGGTTAGGGTTTTTGGCAGACTTTAGGGTTTGTAGGTTTTAGGGTTAGGGTTAGGGTTTCCAACAGCAGTTACGGTTTTAGTTCTGGGCAGCCACGTCATCACTTTGTGACAAACCCTCACCAAGCTATCCATGGCTGTAATTGCAGGTTTTTGACCCAATTTTGCCAGCATAACGGCACAAAAATCCTTGTAGGTCAAAAGTACATGTCAAGGACACTTTCACTTGCGATTTGGAAGCTTTCCAGTGAGCTGCAGATCAATTTCAGCATGCTGTAATTCCCTGTTTTGTCACCATCAAGTGCCCTAAGCCCTATTTAAGCATCGGACGGCTTTCCCGAGGCTCCCCTGACGATGTCCTGCAGTTTAGGTGCAAAACCCTAAACCTGCAGAAAAACATAGCAAGCTATAGTTTTGGGTGGAGCGAACACGTCTACGCGTGTGTCAGACGTTCCCGCATGCAATGGGATAGTTCCCCTGTAAAACAGACGAGTTTCCACGCAAGAAAACTCTCCGTTTTCACGATTCTTCGCGATAGAACTGTGCGTACCAGTGGGAATTAGCAATTAGCTAATCTGGCATCTGTTCAAAAGGCTTTTGCCTTGGCAAACGCGCATAAAACTCCCAGAACTATACATGGTCATCTGAGAAGCCCAATTAGAGGGGCATTACCATATGTGCAAAGGGGAGAGAGATGTGAGCGAGAGCAGTTCATCGCGCTACATAGAGCAAGGAAGAAGGCAAGCTTTCCATTAAAGCTGTGATCACCTGCACCCACTACTCACACACACAGTGTAGCACAATTGCCAATAAAATTAGCCTCCACCCTCAACTTTGGGCGGGGCCCCTCATGGATAAGGCTTCTGGAGACTGTGTGTTGGCCTGCATGCAGCTCCCTGACTACCATGTGTTCATTTGACTCCCTTTGGTTTCATTTCCTAGTACCCACCAACTTATAACGTGTAGCGAGGGGCCTAAATGACTTTGAACTGAGCCTAGCCAACCTTTTACTGCTCGGATTTCAATGCCGACTAGCCCAACCATCTCGTGGTGACCTGCCCTTCTCGAGTGCGGGTGAAACTCTCAGCCGTCGGCTGTTTCACACTGGCGACACAATGTCTGACCATTTGTGACTTCAAAAAGAGGGTCCCAAAAACCAAATAAAAATCAAGGGAAAGAAACCAGCAACTAAGGTTAGTGGTTGACACAGCCTTGTGACATAACCCCCTCTTGAAATCGCAAACGTCATCGATTGCATGCCAGATATACATGCCACAGATGATTTAGTGTGGTTAGCACCCTTTTATCATTGCATGTATCCACAAGAAAGGTCATGACACATAGATACAAATGACTTAATAAGGCCTTCATACTTTTGTCATTTCTATCCATCATAGAAGTGAGCATTGTACCTTTAACACATGTCAAGCAATGTACACTTCTATCACACTAAATCCGTATGTACATTTGATGTGCTAGCTCTATCATCACCCCTCTTTCATAAACATTGAGTTGGGGCATACGTAGGGTGTGACCCAAAGGCCTCAAGGTAAAGCTGCAATATATTTGGTGACTCTAGCAGTTCACTCTCTTCCATCCACTTTGCATCCATAGGTGGATAGTTCTTGAACTTCACCAAATACCATCTTGCAACTTTTCCTTTTAACTTTTCTTTCTTTTGGCCTGTGCTCTAGCAGACTCGGCTGAATCTTCAACTTTCTATTCTCTTTCAGACTCCTGGGAAGCTTCAGGTGTGTGTCAAATTGATGACGTGGCAGTGCAACCCGGACACACACACACAACGCATACTTCAATGATTATTGTAATTGTAACATAGCATGGTGGTCCATTAAGTACCACATGTTGGTGCAACCAAAGTTGGTATGTGTTGTGAAGTGTGCTAAGCAGTGCCAAGGATGCATATAGGTGTAGGGTAAAGTGCTAAAGCAGGTATGAAGGCCTAGGGCCAAGTGTCCAAAGAGCCAAGGTGGTGCCTTGGAATGTAGCATTCAAGATTCCCTAGATGTAAGGTGCAACAAAATGAATGTTGAACTTTGCTCAAGATGAGTGCTCAAAATTGTGCTCAAGAGTTCCTTTTACTTACGGAAGGGAGAGCCTTCCGTTCCTTTAGTGAGAGAGTGCAATGGACACAAACAAAGTGGATGAAAATGCGAATGAAGGTACATGAGACAAAGAGATAGAGAGAGAAGAATACGACACCAGAAAGTTGTCAAGCCCTCCTCCGAAGGCCCCACTCTCTATGGCAAGAACGGTCTACTTATGATTGCACAAATCTCTACAATGCTTGGACTTGCCGACGAGGTCGACGACGAGACGGGCTGAAATC
Organism: Adiantum capillus-veneris; assembly: GCF_014529385.1. NCBI lineage: Eukaryota > Viridiplantae > Streptophyta > Polypodiopsida > Polypodiales > Pteridaceae > Adiantum > Adiantum capillus-veneris. Next base: position 17,954,972 of record NC_140952.1, read on the forward strand.
TGCAACTGCTAAGGGCTGAAATCTGCAAATCTTGTATCTGCTGAATTCTGACTCTATATTGGTGACAATGTCGATGGCGACGATGCGACGATGACGCGCTGAAAACGCAGATGCTGAAATCTGCGTTTTCCGGGCTGAAACTACAAACTATGCTGGATCTGACCGTGCGGGGACTTGAGATCTGTGAGGTTCGGGGGTTCTACCGCGATGTCTGACTGTGCTAAAAACTGAAGCTTAATGTGGTTCCATCACGATGAATCTGCAAAACGCTGAAATGTGATGCAGATGCAAAAACGCTAAAGTGAGATACTGGTACCGAGCTGTATGGCGTCGAGGAAGATCGCCAATAACATCCGGAATCCAGGAAAGGACTCTTCGCCGGCCCACTCTGATACATGGGTCATGCGATACTTGAACTTCATAAAGGTCTGCAAAGTCTTCTTCTTTGGGCCGCGCCGAAAGCGACAAAGTCATCTATGGCTTCTTCAATGCTTCAACTTCGTCTAGAGTCATGCATCTACCTTCTTCAAGAATCTCCCAGGCTGAAAATTCTTGAAACCACTTCCAACACAAAAACATGAACATACCCATTCCATGTAAAGTGACTGGAAAACATCTCGTCTTCCTAAAAGACTGTGCATGCAATGTAGATGAACAAATAGACGGAGTGCCAAACCGTTCACCACACATACAAACAATGAGATCGAATCTTGTCTTGCTGATCTAAATCAATCAACTGTGGCAATTCATGTCACAAACGGGAGCGCATAGCAATATAAAATATACTCGGATAAATAAAATTTATCACTTTATATTGAAGCCAGAGGATATAGAGAGAAATAGATAGAGAGAGAAAGAGATAAAGTGAGAAGATCGACACAATACTGGGACCACAAGATGGGCTGGTCCCCCCCCGTAATAGTATCTTTATTACTGAGGAGAGGTCTATACAAGCACTTGAACCGAACGTATTACCACGTTGGTTCCCGAAAGCCTCGGCTTCCGAATCCTAGGGCAAAACCCTATTCCAAGGAACTTCCGTTCCTTATTCCAAATCCTTGAGAATCAAGGTTCTCGCCTCTGGATCTCACCTTCCTGACTCTCTCTTTCCCAACTCTGTTTCCAGAGTCCTCTTCCCGCAAAACAACTCTGCTTTCCCGGACGCGAAGTCCTTACTTGGGAATCTCAACTTCCGGATCACAACTCAAGAGACTACCTCTCTCCGATCCGTGGATCTACTTCCCACACTTGGGTACGAAACCCTTGGGCTGATCTGGCTCTAGTTCCTAGGAGCGCTTTCTCCTGCAGAGGCTCATGCCTTCCTCTGCTCCTACTCCCTTACGAAGAGGAAGTACACCTGCAATCAAATACTCAAAGATCATAACATGAAAATCGTTACCTTCAAAGTCTCGACGCTCGAAACGCAACTTGGTTCTCGAAAAAGAAATTCCCCAGAAAAGAGATCTCTACATAGAAAATCCTCTCTTCCAATCCTACACACAAAAGAGGTGTGTTCTCGTGTTCCTTCTCGTAAATCAGCCCCGTCTACGACGTTTATGGGCTGAAAACAGAGAAAAACCAGCAACTTGTCGCGATGGAAACACGCTTCGTAGGCACTTCTTCACAAGGGAACTCGCGCACTCGGTCTTGGCGACATTTGGTACACTTGGGGCAGCCATGGGCATCACCTGCAACATCTTTACGGCTGAAATTTGCAACAGCATCTCCTCCTTGCAAAGATTGGTCCTCCCCTCTAAGTGAGGGCATGTGATGCTTTTATAGCTCCTAGCCACGGGCACGAATAGCTGCTCGCGTAGAGATCACGGCCGGTTTTTTTTTTTTTTTCAAAAAAAAGTTTTTTTCATTTTTTTTTCACTGTTCTGCCAGAAAAAGAGAGAGAGAAAACGCTCGCTGATCTGTTGCCTTATTTATCAGATGGCTGCCCACTTATTAAGTGGGCGGCCGGCGTATTTTAAAAATAGTCTGAACCTGCCCAAAAACTCAATAAAACCTTATAAGTTAAAAACAATGCTTTCACAACACTTCCCAGGCGTCCCTGGATACAATCACATGCACAGTTGCAATGCAGACATAGACTTCCTCGCGAGAAAGCATCTGCTTTCTCGAAAAGCAATCCCGCTTTCTCAGAAAGCATCTGTTTTTCCTCAAAGTTTCCTATGAACCCATCTTCATTCAAGTGCTTTCTTTTTCCTTGTGCACAATTCTAACACAGTTCGGAATTTCCTCCCGACTATGGATATTCCCTTTCCGATGCACCCGTCACCCACCTTGTGACGCATCAGGAATACCCATCACCTAGTCCTTTCCTACAGAACTTACAGTACAATCTTCTTCGCGGATGCTCTATGTCACCCATCCTATGACGCATCAGAGATGTCCATTCCTGGATGGTCGAATACTTCTTCCCGATGCTCCCCGTCACCCATCCGATGTGACGCATCAGAAACCCTCTCACTTAAAATTCCAATAATTCATTTAGAATTATTTTTCCTAATGTTCCAAGCGAGAAAACCCTCTCACTTATAAATCCAATAATTCATTTAGAATTATTTTTATGTCAGATAAAGCCAATTTAGCAACATCCCTCTCACTTATAAACAGTTGTCCTCAAGTGTAGAGGTCCAACTGAACTGCCGGGGAGAAACCGGAAAGATTCCAAATCTTGCTCAATGGTGAGTTGAGCTAGTTCTTTCTCAAAAGAGAACTTAAAAATTAAATTACTTAAAAATTCAATAATTCAATACTTACCTTACCGGTTCATGTCCTTCCTCTAGTACCTCGAGGATATCCTTCACCAATCATCAAACTTACGAGCCATGTAAGAACTCGTCATTCGCGTCTTTCGAGAATCTGTTAACTCAATTCCATGTTCTCAATCCCGAGAAGAATAATCCTCCTAGAAATCAATCTAGGTCTTTGTCCTTGCACATAACCTTGCGCTATTAGTCCTTAGGATATTAAACCTCTTGTGTCCTCCCACATAGGGAATGCCCAAGTCATAGAGCATTAAGCTCGATGTCTTTCTTTCACAATTTACGATCACCTTAAAGAAAGTTCTTGTTCCGGGCCGTCGCTCAACGTAGGCGGACGGTTCCAATCCGAAGATTCCTTGTGCACGGCGGCACTTCCTTCCAATCTTATTTTCCTGCGAGTTATTGCCACAAGCAGTGTTTTCCCGACGCCCATTAGCGTCTCTTTCTTGCAAAATCATCAAAAATGATTCACCTTGCAAGCATCAATGACAACTTGCAAAATCTCAAGCAAATAGGATTCTAGCCATAGCATTTTCTGAACGTACGTTCAAACCCGGTTCACAATAGAGCGAACCCTCTTTGATTCTCAGGGATGTTCTCCCATATGTAATTCTTACCATTTTGAAACGGTTGGCGAACTATATTCTTACGAACATAATAGTTCGAATTTATTCCAGCAGCGTGTAAATGCTACTTGACCTGCTCATGGAGAAACATATACCGCAACCAAAAAGTTGCTACTGTAATGGTAAAAGCACATAGCGTACTCAATGATCAACGACCATCAGAAAACCTCTTCTCCGTAGAGAAACTCAAATTCCTTCTACCGAACACATCTCAAATAGAGATTGTCGTGTCGGAATATCCTTGCGCGCAAAAAGGCGCTCAAGAGAGTATAACAAACTCTCGTTCAATTCCTTGGCATAGGTCTGCATCTTCGTGTGTTATCCATGTACTCAAAAGTATACATAATTCTTAAGCTGTGTTAGAGTTTCGGTGAACCTGGGAAATTACCTTCCCTTCGTAAGATCCTTAGAGCGAAGACGCTCAACTTGACGATCCCTTGGCTCGATCTTAGAGCAAAACCCGCTCATAAATAATCTAGGATTTTAATCCTTGGATTCCTCAAGCACAGGCCGTAGTCGTCGCTTGTTCTTTCCCTCATAAAGAGAGTTCATTCACTTGTGTGAAAAGCACTACCATATCTTCCCTTACCGGGTAGGGGTGTTGGTTCATAAGGTACTCAAGCTTAATGAAAGCTTTTCTTTGCTGGAAAGCTCAGAATGGTTCCTTCATAATTTCCTACCCGCAGTAGCAGGTAATCTGTTCGAGAATTACCGGATACCAGATCAATAGTCGACCTTCCAGCTAGTTAAGCAAACCAATTCATCTCAGAAAACAATGTTTCAATTTGATCCTGCTCTCATAAACACTCGAGAGTGAGTAGTCTCGGTTAGACATAACCATACCTCGTGCAAAAGAGCAAACAAGCACAATGCACTTTATGATTTCCGCAAAGATGTAACTTTGATCGAAAACCTGCCCTCTCACTTAAAGTTCGAGGGTCTTCTATTCAAAAACTCAGGAGTTAGATTGAATTCCCTTACTCCAAACTTTCTCCGGATAGCAATGTATCTTTCAAGGAGAGGTAACAAAAATTCGTTCTTTCTGTGTTCGATGGTTCTTGTCCCACTACGGGGATTGTATGCTATATACACTAAGATGTACACTATCATCTTTTATTGCTAACTCCACCATCTACTACAAAGTATCTTGCAGATGCGTTTACAAAATTCATGCAAAAGTCCTTCGTTAAATTTGTTCATCTTTCCTTCCTCAGAGGATCAAGAATGGAACTACCTTGGCAAGAGTGAACCACTACTTGCTTTAACTCGCTCGTGTTCCTATTGGGCAAACCAATCCCAATCTTCTTGGATGCCTTCCTCAAAGCGTAGAGGAACAAAATTTGTCGGAAAATTCAGCCTTGAATTGAATCCAAGTCTTGTTGTAAGTTCCTTGCAGAGCTTTGGTATACCACCAAGTACTTGCAATTCCCCTTGAGGTGTTTGGTCACATGCCTCACCTTCGACGCTTTTTTTTCAAAAATTGCCGTTTGCAATGGCAACTTCAAACTGTCAAATGAAAGCGGTAGCTTTCAAGGCATCTTTTCTTCCGTCAAAAGTATCAAACTTGACTGGAAGTGTTCCTAGGTCTAGAGACCTTCTTCGTATCCTTCCGAAATGACGGGATTTCATGGCTATAGTTCTGGATTGACGTTCATGGATATTTTCTGGATTCTCAAGGATCTTGAGCATTCCGCTCCTTGCATTCTCTAGGTTCTTGAGCATCATGCTCTTGTCGCCTTCTCAGAGAATCCCAAGTCTTGTGTCGACTTCTTGCAGAGAGAAAAAAAAATTCCAACTCTGCGAGCTTTTTCCTGCAGGACTTAGGTTTCCGCCTGCTTACTTCTCTCTTGGCTTGTCATGGCTTCTTCCCGTACCTTCCCAGAGTCGTCCTCCTTTACAGAGAAAGAGAGGAGACCATGCTCTGATACCACTGCCACAAACGGGAGCGCATAGCAATATAAAATATACTCGGATAAATAAAATTTATCACTTAATATTGAAGCCAGAGGATATAGAGAGAAATAGATAGAGAGAGAGAGAGATAATGTGAGAAGATCGACACAGTACTGGGGACCAGAAGATGGGCTGGTCCCCCCCCAAAATAGTATCTTTATTACTGAGGAGAAGTCTATACAAGCACTTGAACCGAACGTATTACCACGTTCGTTCTAGAATAAGACTTGATGGTTCCCGGAAGCCTTGGCTTCCAAATCCTAGGGCAAAACCCTATTCCAAGGAACTTCCGTTCCTTATTCCAAATCCTTGAGAACCAAGGTTCTCGCCTCTGGATCTCACCTTCCAGACTCAGGGCATGAGATCCCTGCAACTCTCTTTCCCAACTCTGTTTACAGAGTCCTCTTCCCGCAAAACAACTCTGCTTTCCCGGACGCGAAGTCCTTACTTGGGAATCTCAACTTCCTGATCACAACTCAAGAGACTACCTCTCTCCGATCCGTGGATCTACTTCCCACACTTGGGTACGAAACCCTTGGGCTGATCTGGCTCTAGTTCCTAAGAGCGCTTTCTCCTGCAGAGGCTCATGCCTTCCTCTGCTCCTACTCCCTCACGAAGAGGAAGTACACCTACAATCACATACTCAAAGATCATAACATGAAAATCGTTACCTTCAAAGTCTCGACGCTTGAAACGCAACTCGGTTCTCGAAAAAGAAATTCCCTAGAAGAGATCTCTACATAGAAAATCCTCTCTTCCAATCCTACACACAAAAGAGGTGTGTTCTCGTCGTAAATCAGCCCCGTCTACGACGTTCATGGGCTGAAAACAGAGAAAAAACAGCAACTTGTCGTGATGGAAACACGCTTCGTAGGCACTTCTTCGCGTGGGAACTCGCGCACTGGGTCTTGGCGACACCTGGTACACTTGGGGCAGCCATGGACATCACCTACAGCGTCTTCTTTACGGCTGAAATTTGCAGCAGCATCTCCTCCTTGCAAAGATTGGTCCTCCCCTCTGAGTGAGGGCATGTGATGCTTTTAAAGCTCCTAGCCACAGGCACGAATAGCTGCTCGCGTAGAGATCGCGGCTGTTTTTTTTTTTTTTTTTTCAAAAATTTTTTTTTCCATTTTTTTTTCGCCATTCTGCCAAAAAAAGAGAGAGAGAAAACACTGACTGATCTGTTGCCTTATTTATCAGATGGCTGTCCACTTATTAAGTGGGCGGCCGGCGTATTTTAAAAATAGTCTGAACCTGTCCAAAAACTCAATAAAACCTTATAAGTTAAAAACAATGCTTTCACAACACTTCCCAGGCGTCCCTGGATGCAATCACATGCATAGTTGCAATGCAGGCATAGACTTCCTCGCGAGAAAGCATCTGCTTTCTCGAAAAGCAATCCCGCTTTCTCAGAAAGCATCTGTTTTTCCTCAAAGTTTCCTATGAACCCATCTTCATTCAAGTGCTTGCTTTTTCCTTGTGCACAATTCTAACACAGTTCGGAATTTCCTCCCGACTATGGATATTCTCTTTCCGATGCACCCGTCACCCACCTTGTGACGCATCAGGAATACCCATCACCTAGTCCTTTCCTACCGAACTTACGGTACAATCTCCTTCGCGATGCTCTATGTCACCCATCCTATGACGCATCGGAGATGTCCGTTCCCGGATGATCGAATACTTCTTCCCGATGCTCCCCGTCACCCATCCGATGTGACGCATCAGAAGTACCCGTTCCTGGTGGCCTTACAGATATTCCCGTTCTTAGTGCTCCCGTCATTACTTTGACTGACGCACTAGGAATACTCTGTACTCAGATGTCTCCAGTGAGAAAAACCCTCACACTTAAAATTCCAATAATTCATTTAGAATTATTTTTCCTAATGTTCCAAGCGAGAAAACCCTCTCACTTATAAATCCAATAATTCATTTAGAATTATTTTTATGTCAGATAAAGCAAATTTAGCAACAATTCACAACGGAAATGCCCATGCTTGGTGCTTATACTTTCTTGTGCTCTCTCTACAAATGTGTCATGCCAAGGAAGAGACATGGAATGTGACTTCCTTGAATGCATACTTCATGAATAATCCGCATACATCCGTGCTCATTCATGAGTGAAACGTGCTCAACGTACAATATGTCATGCTTAGGAAAAGGGATCACATAAAGATACTGACTAAAATACAGGAAACGATCACGAATGACACACTCGAACAGTGCGTGCTGACTAATCATGCGAACACACAATACTTCCTGTGAGGGTTCTTTAAACCTAGGCTCAAGCGCCAAGATCGGTTCGTCGTGTTTGATCAAACCTGCCTGTGGGAGTGCTGTGGACCTCGACTCGAAAGTCAAGATCGATTCTTCGTGATCGATCGAATCTGCAACGAGGTTAGCTGCGCTAGAAAAAGCATCAACTAAACCATCATCCTTGTGAACAATCACGTCTTGATCATACAAATCATCATGCTTGTGAGAAAACACATCTTGATCCTCATGCAAATCATCATGCTTGTTAGTGTCATCTAAATCATCATGCTCATCATCATCATGCAAATCCTGTGTATCATGCTTTGGAGAAGAAGAGACTGAGAGTGTCTCCTTCTCCTGATTTTGTTCAAATTGCACCTGCACAATAGAAAAGAGTCGCAAGAACTCTTTCATGTGTCGGTCGCTCTTTTCTTTTCTCGCTTTGTTCTCGCGATCAAATTATGCTTGTTTTGCTTTGTTCTCGCTATCTATGGTTGCCATTCTTTCTGTGTATTTACGCTCTATGGATGCCATTCTTTCTTCGTGTTCACGCTCTATTTCTGCTTTTCGTTCTAACTTCTTGTCCATCATCATTTTGTCGAAAGCTGCCATAGGATCTGGTGCAATCTTTGGCGTAGATGGGGAAGGGTCAGAAATACCTCCTGGTGAGGAAAAATCTTCTTCGCCACTCCCATGCTCACCACTTCCAAGAAAAAGATCCATTCCGCTTCGAGTGATGACCATCCACTAAAGTCGTGGGTTCTTGTGGGTTCTTGTGGTCTTGGATTCTTGAGGGTCTTGGGTTCTTGAGGGTCTTGAGGTTCTTGCGGGTCTTGAGAATTGGATTCTTGAGGTTCTTCTTTTCGCTTGCAACCTGTGTTAGAGAAGGAACTTCTCTTCACCCCGAGTTCTGCTCTTTTCCTCGGGCGCACCCCTTGGCGGCCGTGCGCTCACACCAAGTTGCTTTTTCCCACCTCACGTCGATTGGCCGGCCACTAAGTGCACGGTCCGCTCTCAATGAGTGAAAAGAGGCACAAGGGGAGGCTGGACAAGCCCTTCTTTCTTGGGATTCCTGTCACTCTTCAAAAACACGATCAGGAATCGACACGCCCAAGTGAACTTCGGTTCGTGCGACCTCAACAAGCAAAAAAATTTCTTGCGATTCTTGTGGTTCTTTCCTTGAGTGATACAGAACACTGTCAAAGCTCTGATACCAATGTAAGGTGCAGCGGAATGAATGTTGAACTTTGTTCAAGATGAGTGCTCCAAACTGTGCTCAAGGGTTACTTTTACATACGGAAGGGAGAGCATTCCGTTCCTTTAGTGGGAGAGCGCAATGGACACAAACAAAGTGGATGAACATTGTGAATGAAGGTACATGAGACTGAAAGATAGAGAGAGAAGAATACGACACCAGAAAGTTGTCAAACCCTCCTCCGAAGGCCCCACTCTCTATGGCGAGAGCGGTCTACTTATGATTGCACAAATCTCTACAATGCTTGGACTTGCCGACGAGGTCGACGACGAGACGGACTGAAATCTAGAACTGCTAAGGGCTGAAATCTGCAAATCTTGTATCTGCTGAATTCTGACTCTATGTCGGTGACGCTGTCGATGGCGACGATGCGACGACGACGCGCTGAAAACGCAGATGCTGAAATCTGAGTTTCCGGGCTGAAACTGCAAACTACGCTCGATCTGACCATGCGGCGAGGATCTGCTGCGGGGAAGTGAGATATGCAAGGTTCGGGGGTTCTATTGCGATGTCTGACTGCTGAAAACTGAAAACACCGGTGCTTAATGTGGTTCCGTCGCGATGAATCTACAAAATGCTAAAATGTGATGGAGATGCAAAAACGCTAGGGCTGATCTTTGTCGTCTGCTGCTGTCGGTGGTTTGCAATGCAAAACGCTAGGCTGATTCTGTCGCCAGGATGATGCATAAGCAAAAACACTGGCTGCTCTGGTGCAAAAACGCTAGGTGTTGCAGTCTCTTGCAAAACGCTAGGCCTCTGTGGGATTCTGCTGAGAAGTTGCCTGTTGAGCAAGGTGCTCCTGCTGCCTCTTCTGCCAGAAAGTGCTAACTTTGGTTTGCTTATATATTATCTTAGCAAAATTGCCCTACCTAGTTCCCAACAAAAGTCACTTAATAAATAAGTGAAAAATGTCAAAAATAGGGAAAATAGGTTTAATGCACTGGAAAATTCTCCTAATGGATTCTGATGGGAATGTTGATGATCATGCTGTGTGCAACCGGAGGATATGCATCTAATCTAAGTGACTAGTCATGCATGGTCTGCGTATAGACTCACAAAAGTGCCAGATCACTTCCTATTCTAGACTGACTTGACGGAACTGAACACTGGTCATGTTGTAGCTTGTCCATATACACACAGAGTTAGATGTGCACGTGACACTACAAGCGAGTCCAGACGGCTCCTCAAACGGAGCCACGGTGTGAAAGATATGCTAGCCTGAAGTTGGAAAGGTTTGCAGATCCCCGACGGATAGGGCAGATAGCGACATGTGGCTAGAGCTAGAGCGAGCAGGTAGACTTGTAGAGCTTAAGTTGTGGAGAATGCGGGTTCTTTTGGGTCATCATTCGGAGCCCTATAGAGCAAGTTATGGCTAGTTGAAAGTCTGACTGTACGGACCCCCGAAAAATGTGCCAACAAGCTGACTGTACGAAAATCCGTGAAACGAGCTGACAACTACTGCTGACGTGGCAGAACTGTACGGAAACCCGTGAAACGAGCTAACAGCTGCTGACGTGGCAGAACTGTACAAAAATCCGTAAATTACACTCATTGCTTTTTGGGCAGTTTTTGGAGCCAGAAGTGTCACGTGACACATCTAACCCTATGTGTCTGTGGACAAGCTACAACACGACAAGGGTTCAGTCAGTCCAGTCAGTCTAGATTTAGAAGTGTTCTGGCACTTTTTGTGAGTCTCTTCGCAGACCATGCATGTCCAGACACTTAGTGTAGATGCATATCCTCTGGTTGCACACAACATGATCATAAGCATTCCCATCAGAATCCTTCAAGGGAATTTTGCATTGATTTTAGCCTATTTTCCCTATTTTTAACATTTTTCACTTATTATTTTTAAGTGACTTTTGTTGGAAAGTAGGTAGGGTAATATTGAGTAAGTTTGTATATAAGCAGACCTAGACAAGCACTAATTGGCAGAAGAGGCAGCAGAAGCACGAGTGCTCAACAAGCAACTTCTCAACAAGAACCTCCCTTGGTGGCGGTTTCTCCTCCAAGCAAAAACTCCCTCCCCTAGCGTTTTTCATCAAGATCCATCGCCAATGCACCCTCAGCCTTGACGTTTTTCCCTCCAAGCAAGCATCGCCAAAGATCCCCAGTTTGCTAGCATTTTCCTCCAAGAAGGCTTTGCAGCCCTGGCATTTTTCAGAAGCCCTAGCGTTTCCAGATTTGCAGATTTGCAGCCTCGGCCATGGCGATTTTCAGCAGACAAAGACCAGCAGATTTCAGCCCTAAAGACCAGCAGTTTACAGCCATAAAGACCAGCAGTTTTCAGCCATTAAGAACCAGCCCATTTCAGCGTTTTTTGGTGCCAGACAAATTCAGCCATCAGCGTTTTTGGGACAGCAGCGAATCAGCGATAGATTTCAGCCATTAGCATTTTTGGACAGCAGTACCAAAGCAGCAGAATTCAGCCCTTAGATCGGTCTCGTCCTCATCATCATCGACATCGTCGGCAAGTCCAAGCATTGTAGAGATTTGTGCAATCAATAGTAGACCGCTCTCACCATAGAGAGTGGGGCCTTCGGAGGAGGGTTTTACAACGTCTCTGGTGTCGTATTCTCTTCTCTCTCTATCTCTCAGTCTCATACACTTGCACGCACAGTGTCCATTCACTTTGTTCGTATCCATTGCACTCTCTCATTAAGAACGGAAGGCTCTCCCTTCCATAAGAACAAAAGGAACCTTGAGTGCAATTCGGAGTACTCATCTTAAGCAAAGTTCAAACATTCATTCCGCTGCACATTACAAGAAGCTTTTGGGACTTCTTTGCTTTTAAGTTTGAAGCTTTTGGGACTGTTTGCTTTTGAGTTTCGAAGCTTTTGGGGCTCTGCTTTATGCATCTCTTGTAAGAATAAAAGAACCCAAAGGGCCTCACTTCTCAGAGCATCTAGACGCAGAGTCTGAGAGCGGAGGACCCTGCGAGGGTTGTAACTTTGATCAAACATAAAAGAAATACTGAAAGGGGCGCCAGTCTTTGGGGCCAATACCTCTGGGCGCGGAACTACGCGGGGCCGTGTCGTATCTAAATGAACTGTGATTTTAAAGTTGTGAAGTATTTTAAGTGATTCTCTCTGGTGTTGCAACAGATTCTAGACTTGGGGTGTCCAAGTTTGTTACATCAAGAGCCGCTCTTGCAAAGGACCTCTTTGTGAGAGTGCGCGTGTGCGGAAGCGTGAGAGAGAGAGAGAGAGAGAGAGAGAGAGAGAGAGAGAGAGAGAGAGAGAGAGAGAGAGAGAGAACAAATGCTAGATGTGATCTAGAGGTGCAAAGGGTGTAGGGAGGGCAGGGAATCAATGTAGCAACCCAAAGTGGGCTGAAAACAGAGAAAAACAGCAGTGGTAGGTGGTTGAAATCTGAAGATCTCAAGAGGAGTCTCGCCAGCAAGGCACCGGATGCCAAGCCGGTGGGGCAAAGATCTGTGGGTGTTGCCCCCCTTGGCTGAAAACGCTGATGCTCCCAGCCTGAAAACGTTGATGCTGATTGCCAAAAATGCTAGGGTCTGCTGGCCAAAAACGCTGATGGTAGGGGGCAATTCCGGCGATGAAAATCCCTCATGTTGCTAGCGCTAGGTGTGGGGAGGGCAGATTTGCAATTCTCCAGCAAAAACGCAAGGCGAGGGTTGAGGTCTTCGCGACGGATGGCCTCGTATTGATGCCACCCCCCTCTTGATGTAAAAACACTGGCTCATCTGATCTGCTTCTTGGGAGGAGAACCTAATGCGGAGATGTAGCGCCCTCAACGCTGGCGACTGATACCTTGTGTCCTATTGGGCAGGACACTTGCAGGTCTATTGGCACTTCACCATGGAGATTTCTTGGCGGTCACGACTGCTGCGACACTCACGGAGTTCGCCAGAGTATTGTCTTTTAGTGGACATTGCAGCAGACATCCTCATCATTTGCCTCACATCTTCGGCTTCATGCGGTTTTGTTCAGCATCCGGTGCTGAGAGGGGGTGTTAGACTTACACCACTCTGGTGCTTCACAGGTCTAGGGCACACTTGTACGGCTAGTATGTCTCCAGGCTCGGCACCCATAGTCTAGGTTGCTCCTAGTCCGGCCGCCCGAGTTTGGGGCCGGCCGCCCACTTTGTCCGATCGCCCTCATATATTTCCGTATATCATTTTTCTCTAGGGTCGTGGGGATTTTTATCAGGCCTTGCCCTACCCCCCCTTGGGCACCTATTTATGGGGCAAGGGGGGTACCCACTTTCATCATCTGATCATTGTACGGGTCTTTTGCTCTGGTAGTCATGGGGAGCTGATCGCCCCCTCTTCACAATATCTTGCATTTGTGGTCTTCTCTCTCTCTCTCTCTCTCTCTCTCTCTCTCTCTCTCTCTCACGCTCACTCTCATTTCTTTGTGAGAGTGCGCATGTGCGGGGGGGAGAGAGAGAGAGAGAGAGAGAGAGAGAGAGAGAGAGAAGACCACAAATGCAAGTATGTCTGGACCATTTACAAAAAAGGTGAAAAAAGCAGGAATCTATGGCGGATGCTTATTTTGAAAAGCCGAAGGCTAGTGTAGCGTATGTGGTAAATACGCCATGGAAGGCTCTCGAAGTCGTCACCAGTGAGGGAGAGGAGCTACGTGTGCCAAAGGAGTCGGGCGGGTGCACGGGCGGCGCAGGCTCTCTCTCTCTCTCTCTCTCTCTCTCTCTCTCTCTCTCTCTCTCTCTCTCTCTCTCTCTCTCTCTCTCTCTCTCTCTCTCTCTCTCTCTCTCTCTCTCTCTCTCTCTCTCTCTCTCTCTCTCTCTCTCTCTCAACAAACCCAGGCATCTCTGATCCTCGTACCGCATGACTCTAGAGAATGGTCCAAAGCCCTCTCTGAACAAGCAATGGAAGTGGCCTCATATCTCATAGTAGACGGGGCAGTGGCATGTGTAGTGCAACTCTGTCTCAAGCTCGATGTCACACAGGGGGCATGTCCTGGCCTCTACTGGTACTCCGCTGTATCTCCCAGTCTCGATCCACAGCTTGTGTGAAGATGTGCGTATCTGGCCAATAGCACATCGCACCCCATGAGACAGGTGAGTGTCCATGTATCCGGGCCTCATCACAAACCCATCCTCCGTAAGCTGGAGGAGATGCTCTCTGTAGAAAGCCATCTTCGTGCCTAGTTCCTGTACTGGCTGTATCCATGTCCTCTTGGTGTCTAGCTGGGTCAAGTCCTGACAAATGAGCCTGGTGATCTCGGACTGTGTAAGAGTCAGAGAGGGCGCATCAAGTGAGTACTAGAAAGGAGGCAATCTGTCTATGCTGAACCCATGTGCCTGAAACCATGACGTCATCTCCCCATACCAGCATATTGTATCTCCCTGCACGGCTAACTGTCGAGAGGACTCAAGTGCAAGGCGTGCATATCTGTCTCTGGGGAGTTCCCACATGCGGTGTATGAAGGAGACCGATCTTGTGAGCGCCTCAACCACCAGTGGGGAGGCAGCTAGCTCTGCTCGTATAATAGCACGTGGTACTGAAGTCTTGGCCCTAATGAGCCGCGAGATCATAGAGACCAGAGGCTTCTCCATGTCCCCCCATCCATCACTTCGGCTTGTCCTCCCGTGTTGGTCCAGTGAAGGTCCCCAAATCTCAGCTCCATAGAGCAATACAGAAGCCACCAAAGTGTCAAAGAGCCAGAGCTTCGTCCGAGGCTCCTGAAATTGGACCCGTGAACACATCCTTTCCAATTTACCCAATGCTGCATGGGCTCTGGTCAATCGAGTCTCTGCTGCCCTCCTCAGTGAAAATGCTGGCCCACTGAAAACCACTCCAAGGTAAGTGTAAGCATCTGTATACTCCACCTTCTCTTGTCCGTGTGTGAAAGCGGGCGTTGACCTCCTGATCCACTGTGGGGTGGTATTAAATACCATGACCTTGGTTTTACCAAGGTTGACGGACAAACCACTTTCTTGGGCAAACCTATGCAAAGCATCCAGGTGACGTTGCATCCCCTCCGGAGAGTCAGAGATCAAAACAATATCATCAGCATATAACAATAGTGGAATCCATGTCCCCGCCAACTGTGCACCTCTATCACCATCTCTCTCAATGTAGTCAGAAACCTCATCTACATACATACCAAATAGGAGAGAGCGGGCAGCCCTGCTTCACCCCAACCAGTGTGTGTCCAATCATGATGGTGCGATAGTTCCCAGGCTCCACATGGTCTCCCGACTTGAAGATAGGTACAATAGTAGATAGGCTCCAGGTATCAGGCAAGCCCTCACACATGGCACGGTTAAACATAACTGCTAGAAGCTCTGCTAGTAAATCTCTGGCATGCATGAAATGCTCAGCCACTAAGCCATCATGATCATATGCTCTCCCAGTCTTCATCCTGTCAATGGCCTTCCTTACCATCTCAGCGTTGAAAAAAACACATGTGTGCGGGCATGGATCGGGGGGGTCGGGAAGGGGGGGCTGCTCAGGAATTGTGTACAAAGATGATGCATACTGGCCCCAGGCCTCTGTAGAAGTGATGGCAAGGGGGGGGGAGTGTTCATGAAACAGCCTCCACGCCTCACGTGAGTCCTGACTCAAGAATAATTGGTATAGATCCTGCTCTAGGCGAGCTAGGAATGCCCTCTTCTTCTGCCGCACTAGGCGTCGGAAGTCAATCTGTGATTGCCTGTGAGTGATGTTCCCCAAAAGCACCTCCCTCTGAAGTCTAGTTCTAGTGTCCCGGCATTCCTCATCATACCAACTGTTCTAGGGCATGCTCCCTGAACGGCTTCTCTGCTCAGGCTGGGTATGTGGGTATGCCTCTGCTGCTACATCATGTAGTGTCTATGTCAGTATAGTAGTAAGCTCCTCCAGAGGTCGCCCTGGTTCCTCTGTGCACAGGCATCTGTAGATCCCATCTATGTATATAGAGTCCGTCTCCCGCGTGAAGGTGTAGCGAGTAGGGGGTGTTGCCCGTAGCCTGTGTGCTACACTAAACTGGAAAGAAATGGTCAGCGATATAAGAGCATGATCCACTGCCACACCAACAGGTCTGGGTCCAACCGTGAGGTCCTGAATACTAGAGATGAGGCTTGGTTGTGCCATGACATAGTCCACTGTGTTGGCTCCATGTCTGTGTGGAAAGCATGTGAAACCTCCCGACGCAGGAAACCTATGTAGGCCATTCAAGATGGCCAGTCCATTTGCGGTGCCCATGTCTATCAGGTGTCGTCCATACTCAATATATTCCGCATCGTGTGATAGTCTGGAGAGGCCCGTCTCTACAACATCTAGCTCTCTCATCATCTCCACTGAAGTATCATAAAACAGTGTCTGGTGATGGGCAGTCCTAGCATTGAAGTCCCCTAGAATGATAATGTCACCATCTCTAGAGAACTCCCATATGTCATCATCCAAAATAGAAAAGGGGGACTGTCCTCTCGGTGATGCATAGCCCGACGTACTCGGGGGAAAGTAACAAATAGCAATGTAGAGATATCTGCCTGACTCTGCTTTCAATCTCACCCACATGTACCTAGCTTGCTCATCCCTACGGGCTATATGTATCAATGGCTGCAAGTCCTCTCTAAATAACACTGCCACACCCCCCGAGCCCCGTCCTCTGTGTTCTGAGCGTGTCTCCTGTCTGTAAGCTGTCTCCCATCTGTATCCACTGAGGCATGGATTGCCCAGGGGCCTGGTGTGTCTCAGAGTAGAAGACGATGTCTCTTCCAGTAAAGCTATCCTCAAAAGCAGCACTTTGAGTGTGGTCCCATAAGTCTTGCACTGTCATGTGGAGCGTCGCTCCAGTATTACTACTCTTCCATCTCGGTAAAAGGCAATCTTGCCTTTTCCCCTTGCTGCTCTAATCTCCGGCATTACTTCCTGCATATGAGCGATCTGCGAGAGGGTAAGATCATCCCCGAGAAAAATGCCCGTCTCTTTAAGAGTTGGCCTTTTCTTCAAGAAGGACTTTTTCGCTTCCATGGAGGGAAAACGGAGGATGAGTGCCCTTTCTTTCGAGGTTTCCCCACTGCTTCCATTTTTCTTTATGTTGCCTACTCTCCAAGCTCTTGTGTGCGTTGGCTCATGAACCCCCATCAAGGCCATGAGTTCTTTTATCTCTTCGTCCACATTGCCTTTGTCTTTAAGACCGCAAATTCTCACATGTAAAGCGCGCACACGTCTTCTTTGCTCCTCCTCTAGTTTCTGATTAATGATAGTGGGTGTGGACGTGGACGTTATCTCTTTGCCTTTTCCTTTCTTGGCCACCTCGATCCATTTCTCAGCTTCATCCGCCTTCTGCTGAGTTTTGGTAAGAACATCCACCCGAGAAGTCGTCATCTCTTTGTGTTGCTCTTCTCCCTCTTTGATGGCCCGTACTTGCTCCTTGATAGTGTTGATTTCTTCGATTACTGAGGGTCGCAATTCGCCCTCTTCCAGTGTGCTGCTTGATCGTGCTTCTGCAAGATCTTTCTTGAGTGACGCAATCTCTTCGTCCTGAGTCGTCACTCGGTCTTCCAATGCGTTTATCTTGCTTTCTTGGACCAGGACGCGTCCTTCCAGCATTTTTATTGTGCCCAATAGATTGCGGTTCATCTTGGTAATAGTCTCCGTCATTTCCTCTTTGCACTTTTGAATGGCATTCTCTAGGGGGTCGGCTTTAGCACTCAGCTTCCTCATGCTTAATCATTGTCCGAAAAAGAGCCACTCAGCGTATATATGCATCCACACTATGCATACATTGTCTCCCGCATCAAGCATACATCCGCATGAAGCATTCCACTGCGGGTAGAGGTACAACCACAGCCCATTGCGGGCGTCAGCCTTAAAACCAAAATAATGGGGGGCCTTGCGCCCAATGTCCTGGTCTGCTCCTGTTCTAGCACCTATAGGAGAATCAGCCTTTCTGATTTTTGTGATTTTTTCGATGGGCAGTGCTTTCCGCAGGGAAAATCAAATCAAATCAAATTAAAGCAAAGCAATGCCATGCAATTTCTAATCGATTTGTGTTTTAATGCCATGGGCGAGGGCGACGTTAAACCAGGCGAGAGGAAAAAGGAAAAAACGAGAAAGGGGGGGGAGGGGGGGAGGGGGGGGGGGAGAGGGCTAGGGGGCGGGGGGCGAGGGGCGAGATGCGAGAGCTAGGGACGAGGGATAGGGGGGAAGGGGCGAGGTGCGAGAGGCGAGGGGCGGGGGGTGCACACCAGGACGAGGGCGCGCGGGTGCAAAGAGCCTGCTGAGAGGAAAGATTAGTCAGTCTCAGAGACAGATCACAGACTTCTTTAGAGCTGCCACTGGACACCCGGAGGAGTTACTACCACAGCAGAGCTCATTGCTTTACACCAGAGGCATAATGATCGAACGAGCAACTGAGCTGGGGAGATCCAGACGCCCACGACTGCGGAGGACTATACAACATCGACAGAGGCTGCATCAGAGGATGCAGGTCACTTTGGCTCAACATGCACAACGCCCGGTCAGACTACTGACCATGGAGGAGATTGATGAGATCCGCCAGCCCGATGCGGGATCTCCTATGATCTACCTATCCCAGCTAACTGTTTTAGCTGCTTAGTCCACACCCAGCAGTCTAGGATTCCATATATATTTTATTTTGTCATTTTGTCATCTTGTTACTCTGACTTTGTATCAGATCCACCACATTGTAACTTTCTGGTCTCATAGGTCACTTTGGCCTTTTGAAGACGTTAATATAACATTTCATTTCATTTCTCTCTCTCTCTCTCTCTCTCTCTCTCTCTCTCTCTCTCTCTCAGTTTTCTTTGTTTGTACCCAGACTTGGTACTAGACTCACCATTGTAATCAGTTTGGTCTCATAGGTCATTTTGGCCTTTTGTAGACATTAATATATCATTTCATCTCTCTCTCTCTCTCTCTCTCTCTCTCTCTCTCTCTCTCTCTCTCTCTCTCTCTCTCTCTCTCTCTCTCGTGACACATCCAACCCTATGTGTCCGTGGACAAGCTACCGCATAACAGGGTTTAGTCAGTCCAGTCAGTCTAGATTAGAAGTGATCTGGCACTTTTGTGAATCTATTCGTAGACCGTGCATGCCCAGTCACTTAGTGTAGATGCATATCCTCTTGTTGCACACAGCATGATCATCAGTATTCCCTTCAGAATCCATCAGATTCAGTCAAGGGAATTTTCCAGTGCATTTAGCCTATTTTGCCTATTTTTGGTATTTTTCACTTATTAGTTTTAAGTGACTTCCCAACAAAAGTAGGTAGGGCAACTTTGCTAAGTTAATATATAAGCAAACTCAAGTTAGCACTAAATGGCAGAAGAGGCAGCAGGAGCTTCCCGCTCAACAGGCACCTTCTCAGCAGGAACCCCCATGAACACCCTTGGCGTTTTTGGTCTCCATCCTCGCCACAGATACCCCAGTGTTTTCCAGTTTGCATCATCACCAGATGCATAGCGTTTTTGGATTTCATCGGCAGCTATACTGCAGTTCCAGATTTGCCAGCGTTTTGCTAACGCTACAATCAGCCATCAGCATTTTTGGTTTTCAGCCATTCCGAAGCAGATGCAGCAGCGTTTTCAGCAGTCTCCACAGTAGCAGATTCAGCCCTTGAAGCATTGCAGAAGACCCCCATTTTTAGCCCATAAAAACGCAGCCAAAACAGTCATTTTCAGCCACCGAAACAGCCCCGAAATTCAGCAGATAGAAGACCACAGATTTCAGCCCTAAAGTCGTCGGCGTCATCACCGTCGTCGTCATCGGCATAGTCCCAAGTTGCATCAGTCCATTGCATACGCATTGTACCACTTTGTGCAATCAAAAGTAGACCACTCTCGCCGACGAGAGTGGGGCCTTCAGAGGAGGGTTTTACAACGTCTCTAGTGTCATGTCTCTCTTCTCTCTCTATCTCTCAGTCTCATACACTTGCACGCCCAGTGTCCATTCACTTTGTTTGTGATCATAGCATTTACCATTAAGAACGGAAGGCTCTACCTTCCATAAGAACAAAAGGAACCTTGAGCACAGCTCGGAGCACTCATCTTGAGCAAAGCGCAAACAATCATTCCACTGCACCTAACACTCTCTCTCTCTCTCTCTCTCTCTCTCTCTCTCTCTCTCTCTCTCTCTCTCTCTCTCTCTCTCTCTCTCTCTCTGTGGCGACTTCTCTTGAGGCGGTGGGCGGCTATGGTGAAGAGGGGGCGATCAGCCCTCATGACTACCATGAGCAGAAGACCCGTACAATGATCAGATACCATCTGTGTGAAATGGTTACCTCCGTGGCTCGATAAATAGGAGAGCCCAAGGTGGGCGCCCAACTCAAGTGGGCGGCCGGCCCCAAACTGGGGCAACCGGACAAGGTACAACCTAGACTATGGGTGGCCAACCCGAAGACATCCTAGCCGTACCAGTACGCCCTAGACCTATGAAGCAGCAGAGTGGTGTAAGTCTAATACTCTTTGCTGGTCTTTTCTTTGACGTACCCCTTTCACGTTGACCCTGAAACACACTGTCTTTTCCCTTCAACAAGGTATGACAAGTGTTGGCAACTTCCATAAGCTAGGTGAGGGTAGCCACTCTGTTATTTGTACAGTAATCTCGAAGCCCTTTAGGCAATTCGCAACAATACTTCTAAATCTACTCTGTCAGTGGCACAAACCTATAGGGGGTTATTGAGAGCAACGCTTTACAAAACCTTCGAATGAACTCTTGCAGGCTCTTGCAAGTAGCTGCAATGAGTTGGTGCCAATCCGTCATGACAACTGCTTCAAATTCATTTGATAGCCACGCAGATGCAAACGAAGTATACCCATGTAGCGGGTGCCTATACGTGCATAAACAGTGTCGTCCACCATGTAAGCGCATTGCCTTTCAAGAAAGTGGCAGCTTTCCTAACTTTAAAGGCCTCTGTAAAATTCCCTCCTGCATAAGCTGTGTCAAACTACTAGAGGAAAGTAAGAGCCTTTGCCTTATCCTCAAAGCCACTAAAGGTATCAAACTTCACAACTACACCACCTTCCTTGTATGGCTTCGGCTTTTCCAACGCTTCCAAATTGTCATACGGAAGCGTCTGTACCATGGGCACTGTAATAGGGATCATCGACCTCCCTTGGCCATTGACATTCTGCTTCATCGGTGCCATATGTGGCTGCTGGTCAGAAAAACCAGCCATGCCAAAATGCCCTGTGGCACCCCAAATTGGCCCAAATTGCACTGAAACCCTTGCTACATGCCAATATTTCCATACATGGGGTTTGGCATCATGCCTTGCATACCCCCGAGAAACACTGATCCAGCCCCAAAATACCTAGGATGCACTGTGGGTGGTGGAAAAACCTGACGCATAGCCTGGAAATTGGTTCCCCCTCAATTTAAACCAACATTTGGACTCTGAAAGGTGGCTAGCTAAACTGGTATAGCCTGTGGAACTGGCATCCTAACCACCTGTTCGTGGACGAAAGGAATTTGCCTTGGAGCCCCAACAGACTCTACAACATGAGAGTGCTCCCTGCTCTGTTGGGACGCATAAGGGACTTGGGTTTGAGCCTCAACGGGCTCTCCTACATGAGAAAGTTGCCTTGTTTGCTGTGACACTGGTGGCGCTTGCAGAAATTCCATAAACCTAGGATTCTGCACCAACTGAGAAAACACATTAACAGCAACAACCAATTGTGTCCTGAACGCATCCTCGCCTAGTTGCCCAGTCGTAAACCCTTGACCTTGTGGAGCATTCACATCAACAAAAGTCACAGATAGTGGTGGCCATGAACTCTCGCCAGCCTCAAACGTTGGAGGTACAACTTGTCTGTACTGCGAAGAGGAACCCTCTTACCTGGCATCGTTTTTCCTGTCAACCATAGTGTGATTCCAAGTTAGTGTGCGTTGTGTCTTCGCCGAAAACCAACCAAGGCTCACTCTTTAAGAAAAAAGTGATTCTGTCCCGGCAGGAGAACCATGAAACCGGCCCGTAGGGCGGTAGACTTTAGCTTTCACCCGATCTTTACACTTCTGAACTTTACCACACAAAGAAACTTCACGAATAAACCCGTACTGGGAATTACACTTCAAACAAGCCACAGCTTGTTGGCAGCTAGAGCGCTCCCCAGCAGACAGCGACACCCTATAGGCCCCAAAGACGGGTGCCCCTTTCGGTATTTCTTTATCCTTATTAAACTTGGAAAAAAACAGTAAACTTCTACAGGCTGTCCCACTTTTATCGGGCTAAAATTCCCCTACTCTAACCCAATTTCGGTAACATAACCACAGTAGAAGTCTCCACGGACAAAATCTCAAGTACACGGTGACTTTCCACGCACTTTAGAGCACTTAACAAAACCTAGCGTGAAATTACAGCACGCTGAATTATCTGTTTGCGCTCTGATTCGCGTGCCAATCAATTCTGTCGATAGCCCTCGAGCTCTCGCACCTGTAGGGTCATTTGCCCCTTGAATTAGACGAAATTCCTCGAAGGAAATCCCTCTAAATTGTCCTTTACAAGCACCCAATGCTTTCCCGATGCTCCCCTGGCAAAAAAACGATCCGAACGCTTTCACTTAACCCTCACCAAGCTATCCAAACCTGTCCATGGCTGTAATTGCAGGTTTTTGACCCAATTTCGCCAACATAACGGCGCAAAAATCCTTGTAGGTCAAAAGTACACGTCAAGGACACTTTCCCTTGCGGTTCGGAAGCTTTCTAGTGAGCTACAGGTCAAATTCAGCATGCTGTAATTCCCTGTTTTGTCATTGTCAGGTGCCCAAAGCCCCTGTTTAAGCATCGCACGGCTTTCCCGAGGCTCCCCTGATGATGTCTTGCAATTTAGGTGCGAAACCCTAAACTTGCAGAAAAACACAGCAGGCTGTAATTTTCTGTTTTAGATCGTTTTGGGTGGAGCGAACACGTCTATGCGTGTGTCAAGACGCTCCCGCACGCAATGGGACAGTTCCCCTGTGAACAGTCGAGTTTCCACGCCAGAAAACTCTCCGTTTTCGCGATTCTTCGCGATGGAACTGTGCGTACCTAAGGGGGATTAGCAATTAGATAATCGGTACCTGTTCAAACGGCTCTTGCCTTGGCAAACGCGCATAAAACCCCCAGAACTGTACATGGTCATCTGAGAAGCCCAATTAGAGGGGCATTACCATATGTGCAAAGGGGGGAGAGAGATGCACGAGAGCAAATCATCGCACTACATAGAGCAAGGGAGAAGGCAAGCTTTCCATTAACGCTGTGATCACCTGCACCCACTACTCACACACAGAGTGTAGCACAATTGCCCAAAAAATCAGCCTCCACCCTCAACATGTGTTCATTTGACTCCCTTTGGTTTAATTTCCTAGTATCCACCAACTTATAACGTGTAGCGAGCGGCCTAAATGACTTTGAAATGAGCCTAGCCAACCTTTTACTACTCGGATTTCAATGCCGACCGGCCCGACCATCTCGTGGCAAACTGCCCTTCCCAACTACGGGTGAAACTCTCGGCCGTCGGCCGTTTCACAATGGCCACACAATGTCCGACCATTTATGACTTCAAAAAGAGGGTGCCAAAAATCAAATAAAAATCAAGGGAAAGAAACCAACAACTAAGGTTAGTGGTTGCCACAGCCTCGTGACATCGGCCAATACACTAGAATGGGGCGAGCCTAGTAGGCTAGAGACCCAGTGCTACTAGGCTCGAGACCCAGTGCCAGCATAGTGAACTCAGGCATCAGGTTGATGCTAGATCCATCATCCACGATTACACCCGAGAATTGGCACCCTAGAATAGACACAATGAGACGAGGACTCTTGTAATCAGTGAGGGGAGCAGCTGGATAGGAGATCATGTAGGACTTGGCTGCACTGGGAGGTGCCCACCACTAGACCTTGCACCGGGGTACAGAGATTGAATGATTGAAGGGTGTCACTTCGAAGATTTGCATCTAGCCGGAGCACGTCGTAGAGTGACACTTGTTGAAAGGTATTCTTCAAGATAGTCTCTGTTGTAGGCTTTTCTCTTTTGATCAGGGACTTCTCTAGTAGCTTGATATGTTGCAAGTCAGCCACTGCTTCCAAGAAGGCCCCATCAATATCAAATAGCATGGAGGTAGGTTGACCTCTAAAACTAGTGGATGGCTTGTCAGTTGCTAGAGGTGGACTAGGTTGTGAAACTAGGGATGGCAGAGCGGGACCTTTTGGAAGACTAAGGCCGAGGGCTGTCCTTTGTGCTTGAGTGAGGACACCAACGGGCTCCTCCACCCTTCGGGCAAAGGGCATTTGCTTTGGTAATGCCCATATTCGCCGCATCTATAGCACAAAATGGGCCGATTGGACGGGCGAGTCGGGAGACGAGGTGGTCTCTACTCCTGCAAAATGGAGGTGGAGGCTGAGGTGTAGAAGCTTTGAGAGGCTGAGGGAGCATTAGCATGATAAAAGCTCTGAGATAGAAAATTGCTCTGCATACCTTGCATAGGGGTGTATTCAGCAAGGGTGGCATGTAGTTTGAATGGCCATAGGGGGGAACCATGTTAGATGTAGGTGCCAACCCTTGTTGGAGAGTAGGAGCAAGGCTCTTCTGTAGGTGCCACAATCCCTTTAGGTAGTAGCAATCCTTGTCTTCATGTCCAAATTTTTCACAGAGGTGGAAATAAGCCGGAAGGGGGTTGGGCATTCGTGTGGAGGATCCCCTAGAGAGCGACATGAGCTACACCAGACCACAACTTTAGACTCCAATTGAGCCCTAAGCTCTTCTAGCTCCCGCTTGATCTGGTCCAAAGCCTCTTGATGTGGAGGCTTCTCCAGTCGAAGAGAGAAGGATTGCTCCTCTTCAAGAGCTCGTTGTAACTTCCGTGCTTCTAGTTCCCTACGTAAAGAAATGAAGGGGTCACATGGACTTTCCAAGATTGAGGCAGTCTCTACCTGAGGAGGGTCATTGAATAGCTTCCTTACCCCTTCTATTTTAGTACTAGTATTGACAAACTCCTCCGGAGTGGCTTCAAGTTGGAGACTCTCTCGAAGTTTTTGCTGAGAAGCCTTGGGAAGAGCCTTCTCCACCCACTTCTTGCCCATGAATTCTCCTGATTGCTGGGGAAGCTTGGCGACCAGAGACTTTGTTCTTGTCATGAGTTCTGTGAAAGTCTCATTTGGCTGGAGCACTAGGTTTGCGAACTCTTCCAGAACCTTCTCTTGAAAGTCGCCTGGTTTGAAAGCTTCACAGAACTGTCGCCTTAGTGCTATCCAAGTAGTAAAGTGGTTCTCAGCAAACTGATTGTACCATTTATCTGCTAAGACATCCAAGGTTGACGGGAAGAGCACTAGGTGAGTGTCTTCTATGTTGAGGCCACGACCCTGCAGAGGGATACAAATCTCCTAGAATGGTCATCTGCATCCTCTGTGGCGAGTCCTTTGAAAGTCAGAAACTTTATGTTCACCTTAGCCAGAATGCTTGTCAGCTAGCATGTTGCTCAAGAGCTTGCTTGGTGGGAAGTGTACACAGGAAGATGACCTGGGAGGTTAAGGACTGGTTGAGGGAGTGGAGGTCGATGCTTGGGAGGGTAGGGGTAGAGGGGCTGGTGGACTTCTACTCGGCACGAAAGGTTGGCGCTTTCTGTGGTAGTACTTCAGAGGGCTCAGTAGTGGGCTTTGTCGATCTTTAGACTGCCTTGTATATGTCATGCAGTAGCAACAAACCCACCCACGCTCTGGGCGCAGAGACCCTTGAACTTGCTGGATAGTCTAGATCCACTGGACCGGACCCGACTAGACCACGCTAGACTCGGCTAAACCACTCCTGCTAGACACAGGCGAGAGAGACTAGACCAGCTAGACCAAGCTCGATGAGGCGAAGATGGACTAGGCCAATCAGAAAGTATGTAACTGCTCTTAAGTGCTTGGACATGCATGTCTTGCATACAAGCTCACAAGGGGTGCATAACACTTCCAAGGTTGTCCTAAACCCTGTGCACGTGACAGGTGGTGAATCTTCAAGCAGACCCAGGCAAAGCTTGGAAAACAAATTGAGTCGTCCCTGACCATATAGCCAGCAAAAAGGATGGACATCTTGGAGCAGTAGGGGATGGTGCACTGGCAGACAGCGGTCGCAAATTGAATCGTCCCTGACCATATAGCCAGCAAAGGAGAGGGACATCTTAAAGCAGTAGGGGCTGGTGCACTGGCAGACAGCAGTCCTTAACGATAGGCGAGGATGTGACATACACTCTTATGGAGAAAGCCTCTGGGCATGGTTGTCCCTAGCAATGAGCACCCAACTACTAAAACTGTGATGCAAGCATTGCCAAAGGCTGTATAAATTCTTCAAATGGACACTCCAGTTAGAAGGTTGTCTACTGCAGGTTCTATTCCAGCCAATGGTGGAGGAGTCCATAATATCCATGATATGGAGGTGGGCCTTAGATGCCACCTGTTCACTTGAAAAACATCAGTGATGCCTCCATGACAACTGCCACAGTTCTCAAAATAAAAATGTGTGAGGCAACAGTCCTTAGAAGAACATGCACGAGGCAGTGGCAGCTGCACCCTGATTTCCACTAAGACCATAGCCGTTTCCTAACAACAATAAGCAGAATGGACCTAACAACCAAGGCTGTTGTAAGTACGGCTCACATCATACATCAATGACTTAAAGAACAGGGGGAGAAGAGTTGCAGCTTCGAAGTTGCAATCTAATTGACAGGTAATCACAAAATACACCACCTTAGTGATGTCATGTTATCCCATTCGCATTGGATTCAAAAGATTAAATATCCCTGGATCCACATAAGAAGACACATGATGTTACAGAAAGTATTTCACATTTCAAACTCTTTCATAACACTGCTCTAGATGACTAGACAATCATGTGCTTGCACCACCTAATTACTACATTTATCCCACAATGGAAGTGCTTGAAGCCTGGGAGAGGGGAGTAAGGAGTCCTAGCTTTATCTTCAGGTTTAGAGACAGTAATACCAACAAGCTCATAACAGGACAACCATGCATTGATTCATTAAAAATAAGCAAGGGACGGAATACAACTCTGGCAAACTCATTTCAAATACAACAACTACAAAAAGCAGAGTAGAAAAGACGTAGTCCAAACATGGAACAACCCCAGTGACATGTGAAAAAACGCCGCAGCATCAATCAAAGTGTACATGACAGGTGATTGATAGCAATTAAAGACTTATCTAACTTCATCACAGACAGATTGACAATTTAGATAAAATAAAGCACGTAACAAAATTGGGCTTTTGCGAGTAAAACCTTGCCATGGTGAAGAGCAATCAAAGTGTCAGAGGAGGTATTGGCTACAACGATGTTGCTAGTACGAGGACCTTGGGGGCGCCCCTTACCACCACCAGGCCTCAAGCTGACAGATTGATCTGAATGCATCAGAGGATCCGCAAGAGCTTTAAGAAGATAAAGAAGATCTGGATGCTAAACGAACCCAATACGAGAACAATGAACTCTCTTCGATGCAGCTGGCTTCTTGCTTGCTTTTTTGTGTTTTCCTGGAGATGGGCGATGGCAATGTCACTCCAAACGGAGTGACTTTGTTGTGTTTTCTAATGAGAGCAGTTGTCTGGCTCAAACGGAAGAGAGAGGTCTTATTATTCAGCAGGTAGGCTGCGAAGCCATAGCCTGCACAGGCCTTCAAAAAGCTACCTGGAGATGCGTAGCCCATGTAACAGAGGAAAATCAATATCCATCGGTTCTTCATATTGCCCATCGGTCTCACAATCTTACACGTATGTACGCTTTTTAAAAAGCCCACATGCACTTTATTCTCTACGGGTATCTTTTAACATGCATTTTTCTATGCGTGAGACACACCCCCCGCCACGTTAATAATAATACTCTATTTGTTCAAAAGATTCCCTTTTTCCTTGCCCCGCTCTTGCAAGCATATACAAGGGCAAGCCCCACCCTTAGCACTAAGTGTCAGGGGAATTGAGGGGGTGGGATCTACGGTGGGATGAAGGAGTGCCCTAGATCTTGGCGACATCAGCCAAAGTAATCTCGGATACTTGAGATTACAAAAAGTAATAGCGGGTACCTCTTCATGCACACCCAGGGTTCGAACCATTGCCTCACCTTTGAGACTCCCATGTCTTATCCACAAGCACCCACGTGTTTTTCATGATAGTAGGGGGTCGAGAGTTCTCTTATACTAAATGTGAGTCGCGCCGCCGAGATCACAAAAAGTAATCCCAGGTACTCGAGATTACTTTTAGAGCAACCGACAAGATCTACAACGCTCAATGATCTCATCGTAGATCCCACGCCCCCATGCCCGTGTCACTTAGTCTCGAGGTGGGGCTTCCTTAAGACTAAGTGGGATCTACGGTGAGATCATCGAGCAAGCCCCCCTTTCCTTTCCCCGCAGGGGCTTCACCTTCTCAAACCCATGAGTAGGAGTAGGAGAGACTGATCCAGAAATTGACTAGCAATCTCCTAGTGAATTCTCTCACCCATCTCAAAACCTCGGCATGGCCACATGCCTCCATCCCTTCGCATACCCTAGCCAAAGGGTGGCAATGGTAAAAGTGTTAATGATCTGTAACATACAATCACAACATGCTTGCCATTCTCTTCAAAAATGCACAATGGTTTGCATCACAAAGACTTCTCCCAAAACCGATACTTAACAAGTACCTATCAATTTATTTATTGCAAGCAAGTGGAGCTTGCTTTAGCCAATATAGTGCTTCTTTGAGATAGCCATTAAGAAAGTCCAACTTCACATCCATTTGCATGACTAGCTACCCCCTCTACGTAGAAAGGGAGAGCATAGCATGGATTGTGATTAGTCTTGCTATGGAAGTAGTATTGTCTTTGTAATCAAAACCTTCAATCTGAGCAAGAAACATTACTACAAGTTGAACCTTGTACTTGTCTAATGATCCATCGATTGACTTGGGCTTACATACCCACTGGGAGCTAATAACCTTGCCCTTCTTTGAACAATCAGCAAGATATCATGTATGATTGATTACACATGATGGAATCATATCGCAACCTACATACATGTAGCTGGTTGAGTAGACCCAGGTCATGGTTGAGGTGTTTCTCCAAATAAATCTCACAAAATGCATCCATTCCAAAGCACTCTAGACACGACCTCCAACAGAGTGAGGCCTCAAATGTAAGTGAGTGAGTCGTACCTGAGATTGAAGTAGAAAGGAAATAGTCTAGGTCAAGGGGTCTGAAAACTTGATGAGTGAGTAAAGAGGAATCCATAGGAAAACTCATAACGGTCAGAGCTTAGTACCACCTCTCTCATCTACAATTTCACCCTCACATGGGTAGCATAAGGATGAACAAATGGGCTCATCTATGCAAGAATAATAGGACCAACACTGATTATGAAAAAAACTGTAATGGAAATAGCTTATGAACATTGAGAATAGCGGAATTAAGGAAACTGAAGTGAGAATTTTTATGAGACTGGTGGAGAGAGCTAGCAAGGAATGAGGGTAGGGAAGAGGAAGAAGAAGCATTCTTACGAGAAAGAATAGTTCCTCACTTATCATCACTCTTGTTGCTTAGCATATCATAACAGCATAGTAATGATGATGAACCAGATGGCAAGCTTAAGCATTGAAGCATGGCTCTTGGTTGGATTTGCATTACATAGGCAAGAGTGTTGGTGTAGGCTCTCAACTTCTCGACAATCTTGGAGAAGGCGATGAAGTTCTTGCACCTAGCTCTTCACACAATGAGAGTGTGTGGGAGAGTGTCTATGTTGCAAGCTAGCCCCCTACATGCTTGGGTCAACCCCCTCTTCTAGCTCATGTATTATGCCCATTGGCTCCTTCAAGCCTAGCCAATCACAAGCCTAGGTCAATTCAAGCAGTAGAGGTAGCCTTTGGATAGGTGTCCTCCTTTCCCCTTAGAGAGAGAGGGCTTGAATAATGCATAAACAATTAATTTAATTAGCTAAATTATCATTGGACCCCTCTAGGGATCAACCAATAGGCTTTAGGCACACTATGAGTGCAACCTAGCTAAGGGCTTGACATGTGTCCCATTTGCCTCTTTGAGCAAGGGGTGCCCTTTGGGTGAAGGAGGAGACATTCAACCCACACCCCTATTGTTGGGGCTCGTGCCCATCTTTGTAGGCCACTTGTTGACTTTCAAGCACCTCAAGCATCTTGGCCCTTTAGTGGCTTAAGCACCTCAAGCATCTTAGTCATCATGCATGGGTTTAGCAAGAGCATGGTCTCTCTCTCTCTCTCTCTCTCTCTCTCTCTCTCTCTCTCTCTCTCTCTCTCTCATCCCCCTAGCTTCAAGGGCTCGCCCCCTCCTTGTAGGGATTGGTTTTGACTTCAAGCACATGCCTAGCTTCGTCAAGCATCTTAGTCATCAAGCATCTCAAGCACCTTAGTCATCAAGCACCTCAAGAATAGGCCTAGCTTAACCTAAGGTCTTAGTCATCAAGCATCTCAAGCACCTTAGTCATCAAGCACCTCAAGAATAGGCCTAGCTTAACCTAAGGTCTAAGGACTTTTAACACTAACCTTTGGAGGTCTTTAATGAAGCTAACCCTAAGGTATTTTAAGCTCCAATATGCACACATTGTTCTTCAGTAGACCATCTCCTTGTGAGCCCTTACTGAGATGAAACCATCTCCTTTTGGCCGTGTGCTGAGTTTGGCCCAAAACACATATCCATGTTCTAGCTCTTGTTTACCTTTTACCTTCCCATATTAAATGATCAATTTAACATGAGAAAGTCATTTGGGTAAAGCTAGATATTAGATTTTATGGCATTACCTCTCCCTTGAAACCATGGTTGTCCTTGACTATGAGGTAGAGAAGATAAAGTCTTGGTCATTAGTCTATTTTTCATAGCGGGTAGAGGATCCCTTTGTACCCTACGACATTATTCCAAAATGGATAACTAATACATTTGGTGCTTGGGAGACATAGTTGCCGCAAGCATGTCTGCTCTTTAGTCCATATCATAGTTCCAGAGTAGAATGACAAATTCTACTTGGTGTTTGAGAGACGTCATCACCACAAACATGATCCTAAGCATGCATACTACTTAAATTTGTGCACAATAAAAAGAGAACTAGTCTTATAAGACAAAAACATTGATCATTTATAGAAACATTTACATTTGCTTAGTTTAGTGTAGCATTGTAAGCATTGACAAGGTTCATAATATCCTTAAGCTGTATTCTTTGCACCATCTAGTATCTTCAAAAGGATAATTTTTTAATTTAATAAGATATTGTTCGATAATCCTACCATGTCGTAGCACCTTGTCCTCATGCCGAAGGATAGCTTTGGGTTGTAGCACATTTTCTTGACCTTCGATTTTTGGGGGGTCTTCAATAATTGGGTTTGTTGGTGGCTCTCCTTTTTAAGGCTTGAGTAGGCTCACATGAAAAGCATTGTGTATGAGCCAAAGGTTGGGCAACTTGAGTTGATAAGCCATGTCATTGATTGGCCTCAAGATTTGAAAAGGACCATTGTATCTTTTTGCTAATATAGCATGATACTTTTGATGGTCTGAAGGATTTTTGCTCGTCATTTGCCTCAATCGAGCCTTGGGAAACTTGAGTAAGACCCAATCATTTTCTTTGACCGTTAAGGCCCTTCTCTGCTTATCACCAGCAGCTTTTTGCCTTTGTTGAGAGATGGATATAGCCTCCTTAATCTTTTGGAAAGATTCTTAGGTTGCGGCTATACTCGTCAGTAGCAGCGAAGATCTTTCCATGTACATTAAGTAGCAATGGACTTTTTGTTATTCCCTCTACGATCTCAAAAGGTGCCTTACCCATAGTAGTACAAACAGTATCATTGTACGCATACTCTACAATGGGTAAGTACTTCTCCCATTGTGAGTGTTGATCTACTTCTATAACATAAGTCTTTAGTAGATCGAGAATCGTAAGATTGGTTATTTCACTTTGGCCATCCGTTTGTGAGTGATAGGCCCAAAAAAAAAATCAATCTTGTACCTAGATTTTCAAAGTGACGCTTCCAAAAATTACTGGTCATTCTAGGATCTCCATCTGACACGATGGATGTGTGCAATCATGGCGTTTGAAAGTTTGTGATATGAAGAGGGTTTCCATTTGGTGTGCCTTAATAGTCTTTTTGACAGGAATAATGTTGGGATAAAGGCGTTGTGTCTTTGCCCGGGCCGGACATCAAGTGTCTGGCCGCCCACTGTCTATACACACTCCCTTATTCTTCATATAGAAAGAATAAGGAGCACCTCACTCA
Source organism: Adiantum capillus-veneris (assembly GCF_014529385.1). Lineage (NCBI taxonomy): Eukaryota > Viridiplantae > Streptophyta > Polypodiopsida > Polypodiales > Pteridaceae > Adiantum > Adiantum capillus-veneris. The sequence goes on from NC_140952.1 coordinate 17,986,994, forward strand.
TACATTGAGTCACTTCCTGAGGTTTCTCCACCCACATACTTTGTGTGCTTCTCCCCTTTCCCGCATGTACGTACACATCCACGCACATGTGCACACGCACACATCCATACACACGTGCACTCACAAGTGGTATCAGAGCTACGGCGGCGAACCGCGCGTGTGACAGTTTCCCAACGAGACGGAAGCGACGAAGCTCTGGCTATGGCGGCTTGAGCTCAGTGGCGGTGGATATGGCTCGACGACGTCAGATCTCGATCGAGGCATGTATATTCACCTTGTATAGAGCTTGTAGCAATCCATTGCTGAATTTTGCAGAGAAAGAGCTTATACCACAATCCTTTCTACTATGGGATTAAGTTGAGCCCTCTAGCTAGCATATACAATCTGGAACTCCCAATGAGCCCAACACCTTATACAATGTAAATAAGAAGTATTGTGCACATCCATAGCACTGAAGGAGAGGAGCCGGGAGCACAGCGGAAGCGGAAGATCAATCGCACACACATACTCACACACACACCACCATAGCCACACACACAAATTGGAGGGTAAGAGCCAACACACACTGTGTGCCCCCTTTCTTTCTTCTCTATCTTATGCACTAAGACACAATACACACTGTACTTAGTGTTAGTGGCTCACACAAGTGTATAGTTGTACACTTAGTGTTATTAGCAGTTAGTGATGGGTGGTCGGCCACATGGCCATTAAACCTAACATTCTCCCACTTGATGGCCAATGTGGGAGACCATAAGAATGGAAGAGAACCACTCTTCACCCAATGCCCATTAACTCACGATAATCCTAAAACTAATGGCTAGAGAGACTTTTTGTGAGTGCATCCACTGTGTTCTCTGACGTAGGAATCTTCACTAAATCAAGGCTATTGTTTACCAGGCATTCACGATTGAAGTGATAATGCACATCAATGTGTTTCGTTTAGGAATGAAACATTGGATTGTTAGCCAAGGCAATAGCACTCTAACTGTCACAATGAAGAACTAGTGTACGCTGCTAGGCAAGCAAGCCAAATAGCTTCTTTGCATGCCTCACTCAATGCAACATACTCTGCCTCTGTGGTAGAAATGGATGTACAATCTTGAAGAACTGATCTCTAAGAAATAGTAAAACCGGCAAATGTGTAAATCCAACCTGTTGTTGATTTACGACTATCAACACAGCCTGCATAATCACTATCTACAAATTCTTGAATGGATGACTCTCCACGACCACAACATAACCGTCTATCGGCAGTGCCACTCAAGTATCTGAGAATCAACTCAAGAGCATCCCAATGCTTTTTACTAGGGTTAGATATAAATCTGTTGACAACTCCTACTACATGTGCAATGTCAGGTCTTATAGCCACCATGGCATACATGAGACTACCACAAGCTGAAGCATAAGGAACCTTAGCCATTGCAGCTTTTTCCTTAGTAGATTTGGGACACTCATTCTTGCTAAGTTTCAAATATGTAGGCATCAACGGATTACTCAAAGCCTTCCCCTTCTGCATGTTGAAATAATCAAGAACCTTATGCACATACTCTTTTTGAGAAAGGTACAACAACCTCTTCTTACGGTCATGAGTAATGCGCATACCCAAAATGTGATTGGCTTCACCCAAATCTTTCATGTCAAATTGACTTTTCAGCTTGGTTTTCAAGTCATCAATGTCCTTCTTGGAATGACCAGCAATAAGCATGTCATCTACATAAAGGATAAGCATAATAAGTTGTTCATTTGGCTGTCTTTTCACGTAAAGACATGGATCCTCATTACTACGCTTCTAGCCTAGGGAATGCATAAATGAATCAAACTTTTGATACCATTGTCTTTTGGATGATTGCTTCAAGGCATAAAGACTTTTCAAAAGCTTGGAGACCAATGTTCCTTGCCCTTTAGCACAAACCCTTCAAGTTGCTGCAAATAATTCTCTTTCTCGAGATCACCATGTAAGAAAGCAGTAATACCATCCATTTGATCAAGCTCCATATCTTCAGTGGCAACCAAAGCAAGCAACATTCTCAATGTGGTCATCTTGACCACTGGAGAAAAGATTTCTTGGAAATTGACACCATATTCTTGCTTGAAATCTTTGGCCACTAAACAAGCTTTGTAATTGTCAATCTTCTTCTTGTAAACCCATTTACAAGGCAATGCTTTCCTACCTTTTGGCAATGGAACAAGTTCCCATGTTTTACTGGACAACTCCCTCTTCATAGCATGTTCTCACTGAACCTTATCATCGGCTAGCATAGCCTCTTTGTAACAAGAAGGTTGACCACTATCTGTCACAACATGGAACAAAACGTTTTGGCGGATATGAGACTCTTTGAGGTCTCCGTGGCTGATCAAAACTCGTACTAGCTTGTGTAGTAATTGGCTCAGAAGCTGTTTGGACAGGAGGTGATACATCAAAAAATGTCACTTTTGGGAATTCAACCTCTTTCACTGGTTGTCTATGCATCTTAGTCTCATTAGAAGGCATAGGCCCACATATATTACTGTGCACAAGCTCTAAGGGTTTTCTTTCTTTGTCAAAAGAATGTGTATGATGTGTCCGTGTTTGCTTTCCATATTGACAGTGCTCAAAGAGATAATAAAAAAATGACAAAGATGGTAAGTAGCCCAAACAAGAGAGTGTCTCCATTCCCTTCTTTGACATATGTCCTAACTAACTATGCCACAAAGCAGCGGTTGGCAGCTTGATTACAGCAAGAACACTGTTTTTATCAGATACATAAAGAGGATAAAGTGAACCAACTTTAGAACCATGGGCTATAAAAAGATGGCCCTTTGCAACACGCCAAGACTATTCATGAAAAGTGACTTTGTAACCCAAGGCATCAAGACGTCCAACCAAAATCAGATTGCGTGTCAAGGCTGGAGCATGACGTACATTATGGATGATAAACTTCACCCCATTTGCCATAACCATGGAAATCATTCACCTATGCCAAAAATGTCACAAGAGTAATTGTCACCAAGTGTAACAGAGCCAATGGTTTCCTCGTATGTAGTAAACCAATGCCTATGAGGTGTGACATGCAACGAAGCACCCGAATCAAGAATCCATGTATGGGATACTTCACCACTAACAAGGAGTTCAACTGGCATAGAACTCTACAAAGATAGAGTTTCCTGTGCATAATAAAAGACATCATTATTTTTAGTCAACTTATTGATGTCTTGCGCATCACTGTTATCCTGAACTATGTTCAGTCCTTCAATCTTAACCGAACTCTTTGGTTTCTCCTCTTTGTCATCTTGATCTTTGCCTTTACCTTTTCCCTTCTCTTTGTCACGGTTCCAAGCATAACAATCCTTCTTTATGTGACCAAACTTATCACAATAATGACATTGAACATTGGGCGACCACAAGACTTTGATCTACCCTTTGATGCATCTCTATTTTCCTCTTTCTTGGACTCACATTGCGAAGAACGGCCCTTACGTTGCTTATCATCCCTTTGCAGATAATGAGCTTCGCCATAATGCGAGCTAGTCATGGTCTTTTGACACATCTCCTCTGACAAAGTGCACTAGTAACATCATTGTACTTTAGCGTACCATTAGGAGCATAGTTACTAACATCTGTGCAAAAGATATTCCAAGAGGGTGGCAACGAACAAAGCAAAAAGATTGCTTTCATCTCATCATCAATGGTCATGCGCTGTGCACGAATCTGGGCAAAAAGAGAATCAAAATCTTTGAGATGGCTGGCAACACTAGCTGACTCCTTCATACGAAGGTTGAAAAGTTTTTGCATCAGGAAAACCTTATTGCTGACCGTATTTTTTCGTAAGTGTCGCATAATTTCTGCCATAAAGCATGAGCAGACTCGCATTCTAACACTAAAAAGTACACCGACTCACCAAGGTGCAGTCTAATCATAGACCTGTATAGCTCAGCAAGCTCCTCCCATTGAAACTGAGTCATGTGCATATCTTCAATTCTAGCCGCATATGCAATAGGCAACTTTTGCTTCTTTTGGACAAGCACATCATGCATTTGGTTCTTCCAAAGCTGAAAACTAGTGCCATCAAACTTCTTTATGTCATGTATGTCACAGTCTTTGCTAGTAGACATGGTGACAAAACTACCAAAAGATTTTGGGAAATTTCGACAGAGTCTCCTTTGTATTTGGGACTATGTCAACCAAAATACAAGACAAATGACCAAGTATGTCACTTACAAAGCATAAAAGAGGACAATGCCTCTCAAAAGCACACTGTTAGAGACCAAATGAGGTGCATAAACTGTCAAACTGACCATAGACTGCCAACTCGGGGTCAAAAGCACCTATACCACTCTATACATGTCCTATGGCGAGGCATCATAAGGGATGCTCCAGCTACTTGTATCACCGAAGGTATCTCCACATTTGAGAATACCCCATATCAATGAAAACCTCACACTATTGATCCTCAACAATGTAGGTTATGTAGCAAAACGTATAGCCAAGTCTCAAAAATGGCTATCATCCGGACCAAGTCTAAAAAATGGCCAGGACTTCTGTACTAGCCAAAAGATGGCTCAACAAAAGCATACAATGGCAGTATCCACAAATACGTACAAGTCTGTTGACACTCAAACAAGCACCAAAAGCATGTGCATGCAAAGAAATATCCCTGCAAGGAGTCAAACTGCTCTTAAAAGAACGCAAACACTATCAAAAGTGCCAACATATGTATGTACGCATAAAAAACTGCTCCCACTGGAACCAGAATATCACAAGCACTAAAACCTGTAGCGTTTGAGTTGATGCCGATGTCGTAGCCGAAGCCAAAATCAAGACTCAGAAGCTCAAAGAAAACTAACCAAGTCGCTCTATGTGCGTGTACCTGTACCAATACCTGTGTATGTACCTGTAGTCAAAGAAAACAATGCCGTCAAACTCCCACTCTATGTGTGTGTATGAGGCCACTCCAAAAGAGGCTACACACTCCCAAATGAGCCGTGGGCTCTCGTAGATGGAAGAGACTGCAATAATGGTACCTATAAAGGCTATGGAAGCTCTGCAGCACAAACTACCAAAAGAGGGGTGAAAAATTCAGCTCCAGAACCGTAGCTCGAATGAGGTTTTTGATGGCACGAATGGCTCCAAAAGGGGGGGTAAAACCCCACCACACCAGATGGAAATGCTCTCGAAATGCTGAATTTGCCGATGCCAAAATCGGAACCTTGTTTGCACTCTTGAAAGTGCACGCGTGCAAAAATGATTTCAAGAATGAAACCGCTCTGATACCAGATGAAAGGGAGGATCCAGGAGCACAACGGAAGCAGAAGATGAATCGCACACACACACCACCATAGATACACACAGGTTGGAGGGGGAGAGCCAACACACACTGTGTGTCCCCTTTCTTTCTTCTCTATCTTATGCACTAAGGCACCAATACACAGTATACTGAGTGTTAGTGGCTCACACAAGTGTATAGTTGTACCCTTAGGGTTAGTAGCAGTTAGTGATGGACGGTTGGCCACGTGACCATTAAACCTAACAAGCACATCCTCGCTTGATTCACAATCGGTACCGTATGTGTTAGTCGCTGCTAACATTCTCCCCTTCCTAATTTGGCGCACGTCCTCGTGTGCCACTGAAGCAAAACACGATGACATGGTAGAAAGCAAGTCCATGGAAGAATGTTGAGCTACAAAACATAAAACAAGTAATGAGCATCAAAGGCCAACACGTATGAATAAAACATGAAGTACAAAGAACAATCATGCAAAGTGATTTTTTGCTTCTAAAAGATGGGTCAATCATAGTAAAAAACTAAACAACATAAAGCAAAAAAAACACCTAACTATCATGAAGACTAAACCACTTGAAATTTCATTTTTATGCATGAAACACAAGTAATCAATTATGACCCTAGGCTAATGAAAGTTCATAAACCTACTAGCCTAGAACTATATGACTAATTTTAATAAAACATCCAAGTCTAACATGTCTATGGACTATAAAAAATCTCCTAATCTATTAGTACATTGTCACAACTTTGAAGCTCATGAAAGTTTATTTTTTAACATTTCATTAAAAAAAGTAAAGCACAATACAAGGCTACCATGCCAAGGCAAGTTTAGTTACGACTCTCGGCTCCTTGAACCCTCAAGACGATGTTCCAAAAGCCTACTAGCCTACCAAGGCAACATTTAACCCCTATCAATCTAGGGTATCGGTTTAGGAACTTGACCAAGCGACCCAAGGTGATTACCATCGCCTGCCAAGTAACAATAAGGCGCTAGGCCTTACAAGACACAACATAACATAACATAAAAATTTTATTTCCATGTGTCTAGTAACATTTTTGCTATTTTTTCTTGACACTTTTTTGCTTCATTGTTTCATTTTTTAGCACTTTTTTATTGCTATGGCAAATGGACTAAGGGAACAAAGTCTGTTCATAGCCCTAGGTCATGTTAAAACTGAATGGAGTATTAAGACTATCACTAAGAGTTTAGGAGTAATGAGCAATGATCCTACATTAACCTAAGGTAAGGCTAATTACCTATGATTAGCACACATTAAACCAAATTTTTAATGAGTTTAATATTCACAAAGCAAAGTGTTGAAACTTTATGCTTAGTTTTTGAAAATGAAAGAACCAAAGCTTAGAAGCAAAGTCGCTTAATCTAAGCATAGAGAATGGAGAGATAAACAAAAAAGCAATATCATGGAAGGATTTCACCTATTCATGCTCTTTTGAGCATCCTTGAACAAAGCATCTATTTGGTAGAGAAGTCTCTTGATTCTTTTTATTTACAATCCAAGCTTCTTGAAGCACAAGCTCTAAAAATCTATTTATTGAAAGCCAAAAAACACAAAAAGAACATTAATGAAATCCTAATGCTAGGGTCTCGAATACCCGAATATACGAAAGGGAAAAAACCCGAGGAAAAAAAGTGCCTTTGGTTATGCACATGATGCTCTAAAGTAGCAAATCTATGCATACATGTCAAAAATGAGAGAGAATGAGCTTCTACATAAGCAAATTTATATCGTAAAAAACCTCTCATACATGATTCAAAAGTTGATTAAGTGCTAGCTCAATTGAAATATGGAATTTAAAACAAGCCAAAAGCTAGAAGTAATACAACTTTGATGAAATGAAGTGGCTCTCTTGAAAGCCAAATTTACAATTTTAAAGCTCACAAAAAGTTGACTACCAACTAGCTCAAATGAAATTTTCAATTTAGACCAAACTATGAGCTAGCATGTATACAACTTTTAATCATAAGAATTGGAATGGCTCTGAATAGCCAAATATTGCATTTCTAAAGCTCTCCAAAAAAGTTGGTTGACAACTAGCTCACATGAAGTTTTACAATTTTAGAGCAAGCTATGAGCTAGAGATGACCGCAACTTTTGATGGAATGAAAGTGAATGGCTCTTAATAACCAAATTTTGTACTTGAAAGCTGTCAAAAAAGTTGTCTGCACTAGCTCAAATGGAAAAATTAGTATGTAGATAAAACTTAGAGCTAGAATTTATACAACTTGGGTCAAATGAAATCAAATAGCTCAAAATAGCCACATATTGCAATACATTTCAATGCCAACATCCCATATCTGCAATGGAATCCCACTTTGCCAATCACTCTTGAAAAATGAAGTTAATCATTAGTGCTCTTAAGCATATGGAAATTCTGTTAAGTATGGAGCCTGATTTACCCTTGTAATTTTCTGTGGTAAAAGTGCACATTTGTAAGGCCCCCATTATGAGGAGAAGCCATCGTGCGTGAAGGTAAATCACTCACGAGAAACCAAAATTTTCACAGTCAAAAACCAGGGGCAACTTTATGGGCCTCGGGGGCTTCCGCCCGCGAGACTTTTTTTTCCCTCGCCGGAATATTCCTTTTCGCTAGAATATTATGGCCGGACGGTGGCCGGAAAGTGGTCGGAAAACAACCGTCGGTTGGCCGGTGGCCGGTAGTCAATGGCCGGTGGCCGGTGGTCGGAAGTCAATGGCCGGTGGCCGAATTCAAAAGCGGACTTGTCTTCTCAAGGGCAGCCACACATGGGCGGATTGGAGGGTCCGATTTGGACTTATTCACACAAGGGCGGCTACACATGGCTGCCTCTCATAAGAGAGGGCAACCCTTTTGGCCTATAAAAGGAGGCCATTTCTACACACATTTCATAGTGTGAAGTTGATGCAACAAGGTGAGTGTGAGGTGGTGAGAGTGAAGTAAGGCGGGAGCTCCATTAAGGGTATAATCCCTTTGTAAACTATTTCTTGTTTTGAAGTACTAAAGCCATTGAGTGGCTGCTTTCCCGTGGACGTAGCCCACATTGGGTGAACCACGTATATCGTGTGTACTCTCTCTCTCTCTCTCTACTCTATAATCTTGTGTATGTAAATTTGTCTCTCTCCATTAAGTAATCTACTCAATTATCTATTTAGCTACGTCTTATTTCCTAACAAATTCAACACAAGCAAAAATGATCAACCATAACCCCAAAATGCTCTCTTTTGGCCCTTAAACAAGCTCAATTTTAGTGTTTTGCAATGATTTTTCATTCAATTTAAGCACCAAAACGTACAAGCAATGTCAAATCCAAATTTTAATGCACACTCTCCACTAAGCATGACTACATCATTCGCTAGTGCCTCTTATATGTGAAGCATGCATGCACATAAAAATGAACTTGTCTTTTTAGAGCAATAAGCTTTCAATCAAACCGTGCACCATATTATGCTCAATAGCAAACCCACAATTTAATGCTATTCAATGACCATTCTCCCAAAATCATGCTCACTTTAGCATATTTGGCATACATGTCAAAAGAAAGAGAGAGTTTAGAATGAAGCAAATTTTGAACTCTCTCAATTGGTTAAGCACAACCCGATCTCGAGTCATTGGCAAATTTCCCTTCAAAAAAATGCACAATTGTTGGTGCCAAAGCATTTATACATGCACATCAAGCACCAAAAATGTCATGTTCCGTCATAAAACCAAAAAGATATTTTATGGCCATTCAAGAAATCTCAATGTTTAAGTGCTATGCAAGGATTTTTGCATACATAGTAAGCACTAAAATATAACAAGCAAGTCGAGTCCAAGCACTGATAACATGTCTCGACCAAGCATGATTTATCAATGTAACTCTTAAATTAAGGTCACATTCAAAGAAAATTTTCATTTAGTGCAATGTAAAATTCAATCAAGCCAAGTACATAAGAAAAAAAAAATTAGTGTAGTAAGGTCATTTGTTTGCTCAATCAAGGCACACATCAATTTTCTCTGAGGTGATCAATGAAATTTCGATTTCGATGCAAGTTTAATGTCAATATCTCAAAGTTGGTGCCGAACATTTACGTTCAAATGAAGCACTAAATTGTCATGACAAACTAACCTTGCACTTTTATGAAAATCCTACAAAAGTTTTCCAATCATCATGATAAAATTGATTGTTTAGCTCTCATGTAGCAACATACCAACAATATGGCCAATGAATGCACCTAAAACGAGTACCTCGATCTTCCATGTACCAAGTCTAGCACCCATAATCGCGTCATCATGGAAAACAAGTCCTCCAATTTTATCCCCCATATGAAGGGTCAAAAGTTCATGAACCTCCATACACATAGATGAATCAACACAGTAAGAAAGTTAATGCACTAGGGGTCTTCACTGACGGTATATTGTTCCTTGATGGCCTAATCAGACTACTTGCATTTTCTTAATGGCTTATGCGACCTCCACTATCATTCCGTGTTCAAAATTCAATCTCTAAGTAGTGCATTCAAATGACATCAAGCACTAGTGAAAAAAGTTCTAGCATAAGCCCAAACGACAAACTTCTAGCACATTTGTCACAAAGCAAAATTTGCAATTGCCTTTGATTGATCAATGCTTGACATTTCTGAGAATTCGGACTTCCTACTCATTCCTAATGCAAGGATTTTTTGAGGTTCACAGGAGGGAGGGGCGGGAATCCCCTCTTAACAAAATTTGGAGGGTTTTTTTTTTCTCTGTTTTTTCCTTATCTGGAAGTACACTGAAATATCACTCGTTAAGCAACCATCAATAACAAAGGAAAGAACATGCTACATTTAGGAGTCTACAATTGAGTTAGTTATCATCTTGTTAGAACAATAACTTTTTGCAATAAGAAAGATTTGGGTTACCTTGATAAAGTATCTCAATCATGTGTTTTTAAGTTCAAAAAGATGGTGTTGTTCATAGTGAATACATTCTCTAATGAAACACCATATCCCATGGGTATGCAGATAGATGTATACTATAATTGATTGTGTGAATCTCTTTTAAGGTAAGCCCATGGTGCAAGTGCGTATTATACTTGACATGTCTCTTCATCAACATAGGGCCACAAATTGCACCTATTTTGCTCTTTTAAGTCGTTCCTAGATACTTCCATATCTTTCAAACCAACAAGATGTTTTCAAATAAAGTGTCTTGTATTCTTGAATATATATAGAGGATCAAAAAGATGAGAGATCTTCAAATCCTTCCAATACTCTAAAAAGAATCATATAGAGATAGAGGGAGCTATGTGTGGGTTTGAGAGCCACGAGCCAAGAATGCACGGGGGTGTGTGTGGTGAGGCAACTTGCATACTCGCAGTCAAGCCAGGCACACGGCCGTGCTAATAGAAGATAGATAGAGCGAGAGAGAAGCGGCCAGCAGCAAAGTCAGGTGATGTAGATGGGGTGAGGGTTGCGGGTCGAGGGCAGGACACATGGCATCCAGTGGGTGGTTGGTGTGGAGGTTATGGTCCATAGAAGGCAGCTGAGGCAGTTGCATGTGTGTGTGTGTGTGTGTGTGTGTGTGTGTGTGGGGTCCAAAAAACAAGGCGGGACCAAAGAGAGAGAGCCAATGGGTTGGTGAGCAATGATTGGAAAGGGTGTGTGTATGTGTGTGTTGGCCAGCAGCAAAGGTAGCCCATGAGCGACAGGCTTGGGAGCGGCATCAGTCAACGGCTAGCACAACTTTTTGGAGCGTGTGTGTGTTTGCTTGCACGAATGACGCCACAAGTGGCGAGTGGGGGAGTCGATCCAAAGATAGCCGCACGTTGCGTGCAAGACAGAGAGAGAGTGAGGAGCAGGATGATGGAAAAAAAAATTGATTTTCTTTTTATTAACCTCTTAAGAGGAGGTTCCCACACAAAATATTGTGTGTGTGTGATATGCCATGGACATCTAGAGAGAGAGAGAGAGAGAGAGAGAGAGAGAGAGAGAGAGAGAGAGAGAGAGAGAGAGAGAGAGAGAGAGAGAGAGAGAGAGAGAACTTGGACCAGTTCACCCTTGACCACTATACATAATCATCAAAATTGAAGGACCAAACATCATTTTCGACTTTCACAATCAACATGCCAAGCCACTCAAATGTATATCGGCAATTAGCGCTTATGGTCATGTTGGTTTTAATTCCTCCAATCACATCTCACAATTTTCCAAAATTTAACAACTTGCACATGAAAACTTCCAAAATTTAACAACTTGCACATGATGATAACTCAAACTTTCATTTGGTTTGCTTCAATCAACTGCTTGCTTGGACACATGCTTCTAATTTGGATTCATATACGAACTATTAATTAAGTTTCAAGTCCAAATCAATGCAAAATGCTAGTCATTTGAGCACACACCTACGCAATACCATTGCATATGTTCTCTCATTGACCATTCTAAAATTGATCGTAATCATTGCAATATAAATTGCTCATTTCCACTATCCCCCCCCCCGGGTCACTTAAATCTAATTGGCACAAACAAGTGACCTAATTGTCCTTAGCAAATTCAACCCAATTTTTAATCATTGCAAAATGAATTTCTCATATCCCATTTCTCTAATCATCCAAACCCTATCGGATTTGTCGTTTGGTTTGTGAGGCTACTTGATTATGGCAATTGTGAATCCACAAATTAACGAAATTTTACCATTTTCAATCAAATAGACATACATGACAATGGTATTACACAAAATCATCCTCAATTGCATATCAATTTTAGTCATCAACGATGCACACATCAATCTTTTGTTGGTCAAATAATCATCACAATTGTTGACCAAGACCAATTATTCATCCCTAATTTGGATATCAAATGCCATGAGTAGGCACACACAAGAAAATTTAGATCAAAATTATATGCAAAAATTCCATCAATTCCTCATTGCATAGCTCAAATTCCAAGCTTGATTAAGCATAAATGAAGGTATGTATGCTCAATTTCTCAAAAATTAACACTATTACGACCCAATTAAGCAATGCACACACTCAAAAATTAAGCACAAAAGGTCAAAATTGGCTCAATTGGCAATGAATTTAGGCATATACCTAATGATTACACACAGTTTTCATGCACATTTTACAATCACAAAGCATTTGGGTGCCCCAATTGACCATCAATATTTGAAAATCAAGTAGTCTTGGATGGGCGCACACACTCAAATTTTGCCCAATTTTTTGGCAATTAGGGTTATTCAATGATGGGATTAGCTTAGCATTCACATCAATTACATGATTACATACTTGTATATCATCAATTCTATCAATTTCTATGCATGCACACACTCAAGATTAGGTGCACACACACTTGAATGTTTTGGCACAAGATAGAGAAGAAAGAAAGGGGGCACACAGTGTGTTTTGGCTCTCCCCCTCCAACCTGTGTGTGTGGTTATGGTGGGGTGTGTATGTGTGTGTGTGTGTGTGTGTGTGTGTGTGTGTGTGTGTGTGCGTGCGCGATTCATCTTCCGCTTTCGATGTGCTCCTGGCTCCTCTCCTTCAGTGCTATGGATGTGCACAATATTTCCTATTTACATTGTATAAGGTCTTGGGCTCATTGGGAGTTCCAAATTGTATATGCTAGCTAGAGGGATCAACTTAATCCCATAGTAGAAAGGATTGTGGTATAAGTTTACAAGAAAGCCTGTATACAAAGAGGCTTCATTCTTGAGGATTCATTCTTGAGAGCTCTCTCTTGAGTGTTCACTTTATGGATCGCCTAGCCTTGAGCTTAATGCCCATGCTTAAAAGGCTAGTGCTAATCCATTGTAATGAGAGAAACATTTCTTAATCTAATATCTACTTTCTTCATTAGTCTTAATTCTTCTATATTCCATTATGTTATGAAGTAGTTTCACCTTCTTATTATTCTAGATTTGTGTCTGTGTGATGACTTCTTGCTTATTGACCACTCCTATCCTTCTATGAGCACTCGGTTTGCGACATTTAACATCTCTAATTAGGTTGATTAAGTTGGTTCTTAATCTTGAGATTAGTGTATATGCCCTATTGTTTGCTTGTGTAATGATGGGTTTAATAAAACTCAAGCACCATTCACCTGGTGTATGTAGCTTTTGATGAAGTACCTTGATTGGCATGTGGTGATTGGAGAGGCCAACACCAATGCAATTAGTGTGTGCTTTTTGGGAGTGTGCTTTGAGATTCTAGTCTATGGCAAGTCAGACTTTGGTGGGCTTAATGTGTGTAGGTGATGCTTGATTGATGATTATTGTGTGATTAGAGTTAGTGATTCATGGCTAATCTCAATTGCATTGGAAGAGCGTTCTCTTGAATCCTCTCATTTGATACATCCAATGATGCTCGTGCTTCCTTGCCCTAGCCGGGTTGCCGATCCTAGGATTAATAATGTTGTTGGTTTTGGGTTGATTAGGTTATGCTACGATAGCCCTAACAAGAATGCAAGATGAAATGATGTAGCTACTCCATGCATGCATTAAGGAAGCAATCCGTGTGAACTAATGACTAATAAGTAATCCAATCACTCCTTCCAACTATTCCGTACAACCTAGGGCATCACAAATCAATCAAGAGACACCACACAATGATTAAACACTCTATAGGATTAATCAAATTGATCAGGTACTTCAAATACACATGTAAAAGAAAAAGAGAGTGGAGAAGCATTGGTTCTATTCATGATCTCAACCATCATGCATAAGAGAGCATGTCAGACCAAACTAGAATTCCTTGATTTTTCTTGCTTACAATGGGTTGGAGAGAGTAGAAGACTGAGAATTAGTGAAGATTCCTATGTCAGAGGACACATCGAATGCACTCACTAAAAGTCTCTCCAACCCATTGTAAGCAAGAAAAATCAAGGAAATCTAGTTTGCTCTGACATGCTCTGTTATGCATGATGGTTGAGATCATGAATAGGATCAATGCTTCTCCACTCTCTCTTTTTCTACATGTGTATTTGAAGTACCTAATAAATCTTGATTAATCCTATAGAGTGTGTAATCATTGTGTGGTGTCTCTTGATTGATTTGTGATGCCTTAGGTTGTACGCAATAGTTGGAAGGAGTAATTGGATTACTTATTTAGTTATTAGTTCACACGCATTGCTTCCTTAGTGCAGGCTACATCATTTTATCTTGCATTCTTGTTGGGGGCTATCGTAGCATAACCTAATCAACCCAAGACCAACAAAATTATCAATCCTAGGATCGGCAACCCGGCTAGGACATGGAAGCACGAACATCATTGGATGCATCAAATGAGATAATTTAAGAGAACGCTCTTCCAATGCAATAGAGATTAGCCATGAATCACTAACTCTAATCACACAATAATCATCAATCAAGCGTCACCTACACACATTAAGCCCACCAAAGTCTGACTTGCCATAGACTAGAATCTCAAAGCACACTCTCAACAAGCACACACTAATTGCATTGGTGTTGGCCTCTCCAATCACCACATGCCAATCAAGGTACTTCATCAAAAGCTACACACACAAGGTGAATGGTGCTCGAGTTTCATTAAACCCATCCACACACAAGTAAACAATAGGGCATATACACTAATCACAAGATTAAGAACCAACTTAATCAACCTAATTAGAGATGTTAAATATCGCAAATTGAGTGCTCATAGAAGGATAGGAGTGGTCAATAAGCAAGAAGTCATCACACACACTCAAATCTAGAATAATGAGAAGGTGAAACTACTTCCTGACATAATGGAATATAGAAGAATTAAGAATAATGAAGAAAGTAGATATTAGATTAAGAAATTCTTCTCTAATTACAATGGATAAGCACTAGCCTTCTAAGCATGGGCATTAAGCTCAAGGCTAGGCCATCCATAAAGTGAACACTTAAGAGAGAGCTCTCAAGAATGGATACTTAATAATGAATCCTCAAGAATGAAGCCTCTTTGCATAAAGGCTTTCTTATAAAGGCTTGCACCACAATCCTTTCTACTATGGGATTAAGTTGAACCCTCTGGCTAGCATATACAATTTGGAACTCCCAATGAGCCCAAGACCTTATAAAATGTAAATAGGAAATATTGTGCACATCCATAGCACATCCTCGCTTGATGCATAATTGGTGTCGTATGTGGTGTTAGCCGTTGCTAACAATTTTGAAAGGATTATTGACCATTTGATAGTTTGAGCATTGCTCAAGTATGAGAAGGTAGGCATAGAATTCCAAGCAAGTTGCTCCAAAATTAGGTGCAATTGTGTTTCCAAGGTTGGAAACGTGCATCATTAGAGACCACCAATATACTGCTATGTGTAGATAGTTTCCACGTTCTAAGTTAGGATCAACTTTCAAGTTTCTTGAATTGACAATTTAGTCATTGGTGTGATTCTATACTATCATGGTTACACAACTTTCTTTTGGCATCATTGTTGGGGATGTGAAAGGAGAACAAGGCCTAGGATGATGCATGATTGCTTGCATTGTATGCTTCTTGGGTTGCACCTTCATTCATTAGATTAGGTTAGATGAGAGTTAAGGAATAAGCATGTTATTTGAGTTGTAGGAGGCTCATAAACCCAAAAAACCATTGCTATTGAGATTTTTTCCCATCGATTAGAATTAGGTTAAGTAGGATTTGTAGATAAAGTTTGCACTAGTTCAGTACATAGAAAATAGAGTACAAAAAATTATCCTTTCATCTTTTGGCACAATTTTTTTAAAAATGGCAAAAAACTAACTTTTTCTTGTTTTTGGCACCAACAAATCCAAAAAAAAGATGCTTACTTCCCTTCATCAACATTAGGATCAACCTTAGGGATTTTTTTGGACCTAAAGTGTGCTAGTGTGGTCTTTGGACCCTTGGGGACACATAGGTATGCTCAAAGCCTCATTTGGACAAGTGGTGTACAAAACGATCCGAGCAAAATCTAGGTCAAGTTTTTCCAATGATTTAGTACATTGAGGCCTTCAAGGTGGCCAACCTTGCAATTCCTTGCCAAAATACTTGATCTACACAAAACAATATGAGCTCATATTTTTTTGAGTAATTAGGGTTTTCTAATGAAGTTTTACTATGTAAATCCTTCTAGGATCGCCTCTCAAGGTTGCCACCTCCTGGTGGTGAGAGGATTGTTGGAATTAGGGTTGTAGAGAAACACACACAACTCTGGAGAAGACGAAGGAAGCTCAAGCACACAACTGAGAGTATCTTACTTAGTGTGAAATGGAAAGATAGATAGCCCTAGAGTGATGGGCGTGTATACAATGCACAGGGGATAAAACCTCCTAAAGAGGGAAAAAATGCCCCAGAGGTCCTAGTGTGCTCACACACATCACTACCACATGTATATGGTAATGCCCCCTGGAGTGATGCGATGAATGAGAGCTGGCACATGAGTAAAGGGAAGTGCCATGCCCTGAGGACATGATCATTCCACAAAGGGGAGTAAGCCCAACGCTTTGCGGAAAACAATGTGGAAATCTTTGAACTTCTCACGAGACAATGCCTTTGTGAAAAGATCTACAAGGTTGTCCTGTGTTGGCACATAAGCCAAGTTGATCTCTCTTGCTGAGAGCCTCTCCCTGACATAGTGGTAATGCACCTCAATGTGCTTTGTGCAAGTATGAAAAACTAGGTTCCTCGCAACTATCAATGCGCTCTGACTGTTAGTGTAGATAATGTTGGCAGTGTCCTGTTCAATACCCAAATCAGCCATAAGGCGTCTGAACCATACACACTCAATCATAGCTATGAACACTGCCCTGTACTCAGCCTCACAACTCAAAGTGGCCACAGTAGGTTGCTTCTTGCTCAACCATGATATACATGAACTGCCAAGCATGAAACAAAAACCACTTGTGGACACTCACATGTCAAAACAACCAGCCCAATCTGAGTCTAAAAAAGCATGTAAGTTTGGCGGAAATGATCCCCCCTTGGGATAAAACAAGCCAAGATGTAAAGTGCCACTAAGGTAGCAAAAAATCCTCTTGACAACTTGCCAATGCTTAGACCCTGGGCTATGCATCAATTTGATGACCTGTGTGACTGCAAACTAAATATCCGGCCTCGTGTTGCATACATAAATGAGACATCCAACATTAGTCTGGTAAAGAGTGACATCAGTAGGATCACCAGCGTCATGAAGACTCAATTTCAAACCTGTTTCCATTGGAGTGGCAATAGGTTTGCAATCCACAAGTCCAAACTTACATAGCAATGTCTCTATGTAACTTTTTTGACACAAGGCAATACCACCATCACATTGCTTAAACTGTATACCCAAGTAATGATGCAACAACCCCAAATCTTTCATATTGAAAGTAGCATTCAAATCAGCCTTAATTCAGCAATATGTCTCTAGTGATCAGCAAATCATCTACATAAAGAACCACAGTGAGAAGTACATCACCCTCACACTTTACATACAATGTGCTTTCTGTTGGACTGTTACGAAAGCCTCGTTTGACCAAATGAGTGTCAGCTTTTTCATACCAAGCATGAGGAGATTGTTTCAACCCATACAAAGACTTCTTACATCTACAGACTTTGTCCTCTTGTCCTTTCAAGACAAAACCGCGAGGCTGCGTTACATAAACTTCCTCAAATATGTCATCATTCGACAAAGCAGTAAGAATGTCTTATTGATGTACATCCCAACCAAAATGAGTTGCCAATGTACATAGAAAACGCACAAAATTCATACGACAAGTGGGAGCAAAAATTTCTTCATAATCTATGCCTTTTTGTTGCACATAGCCTTTTGCAACAAGTCGAGCCTTACGGCGATCAACCTCACCATCCGGCTTGCGTTTCAACTTGTAAACCCACTTTGTACCAATGGCCTTTTTGCCTGGAGGCAAATCACATAAAGTCCATATGCCATTTTCTATAAGTGCATCATATTTTGATTACATGGCAGTCATCCAATTTTTTGAATTTTGTGCTTCATCAAAAGAGAGAGGTTCTCAACATCATATAAGCTAGACACAGCCAAAGCATAACAATCTGATGCATAAGATGCATGGCGAGAGCCTGGATGAATACGACTAGACAAAGCTGCATTCAATTTACTGTCATGCAAAGTATGCACCAGCCATTTTGGCATACCTCTAGCCTGCTCATTTTCAGCCCTTTCCTCATCAAGTACATCATGTACATCTGCATCAGTACTAGGCTGATCTGTAACATTTTTGGAAACCCCATAGGCTGTACATTTACCTCATTGGAATTTACATTCGAACTTCCAGCACTAAAAAGAGGCAACAAAGAGTCATAAATGTCATGTGAGCTTACATTATTGTCTCTAGTACATGACAGCAAGGGCTGAACAGAATCTTCCACAAACACTACATACCATGAAACCAGAATACGCTTTGTTTGCGGATGATACAACCTGTAACCTTTTCTTTCAGCACTATAACCAACAAAAATACATTTGACAACCTTATCGTCCAATTTTCTGCGCTTTGTTTGTGGCACCAAAGCATATGCCAAACAACCAAAAACACGTATGTGCTCAATAGAAGGCTTTCTATCATGCCATGCTTCACAAGGAGTAATAGACTACAAAGCATATGCCAAACAACCAAAAACACGTATGTGCTCAATAGAAGGCTTTCTATCATGCCATGCTTCATAAGGAGTAATAAACTACAAAGCTTTCATAGGACACCTGCTTATTACATAAGTGGCACACATGATGGCCTCAAGCCAAAAAGAATGCGGCAAAGCTTGACTTTTGACCATACATCGTGCCATTTTCGTAAGTGACCTGTTTTTCCTCTCAGCAACAGCATTTTGATGAGGCGTATAAGGCACTGTACATTGGTGTTTTATCCCACGACTAGCCAGGAATGCATTGAATTCATGAGACATATACTCTCCCCCTCGATCGGAACAGAGGGTGCCCATAGTACATTTCGAGACATTTTCAGCCATAGCCAGAAATTGTTTGAAGCACATAAAAACTTTGAACTTTGCTTTAAGCGGAAATACCCATGCATGCCTGGAGTAATCATCAATGAAAGTCACAAAGTAAAGGTAATTCCCCAAGGACGGAGTTTGCATGGGCCCACAAACATCACTATACACAAGCTGCAACCTGCATGTGGCCCTAACTAAGCCATCCTTTGGAAACTTCAAATGCTGCATCTTATCCAAAATACAACCTTCACAAACATGTTTGACAGGTGCTTCAAGAGGCGGCAAAGAAGCAACCATATCACATTTTTGCAAACGCAACAAACTGACAAAATTCAGATGCCCAAAACGTGCATGCCACAATTTTGCATCTGAAACAGCCCTTGAATCTGCAACTGCATTTGCAAAATTTTGTCCACGCTTGTCATACAAAGTGAGCTTATACAGCCCACGGCACAAAAGGCCAATGCAACAATTTTATCACCAAAACTGAGATCATGAACTGTACATCTGTCATCCACAAATTTGCCTATAAGTCCAAGTCTAGCAAGTGCAGATACAAACAAAAGATTCTTCTTGATCCCAGGTACATAAAGTGCATCAACAAGTGTGAAAGAACTGTCATTTGCAGCAGTAAGCACAATCTTTCCAACTCCTTGAACAAGATAAGAGGCATTGTTGGCACAAGTGACTGAATTCCCATGAGGGACAGAATCGAGAGAGGTGAACAATTCACGATGTGAGGTAATGTGCTTTGTAGCACCACTATCGAAATACCACATATGTGAATCTGCAGCAACTGTCATGCATGCATCATGGATAGCAGGATTGTAAGTGCACTCTTCACTAAAAACCCATCCTTCATCAACATCAGAATCACAATCTCCTTTCAGAGAAGACAGAACAATGGCTGCATTTCTTAGCCTCTTTGGCCTTCAACTTAGGACACTGCTTGATCAAGTGATTATTAGCTTTACAATAATGGCAACACGTCTTCTTTTTGCCCTTATCACTGAAATTTTCGAACGAATTGCTGCCATCAGAAGCATTAGGAACATAATTTTTCCACTCGCAGCAGCAGAACCATAAGAAGTGGCTACATTGCTGTTACCACCCTTTCTTTGAGAAGCAATAAAAGCATGTTCAACTGCACGCTGCCTAGTCCTGTTTTTTCTGGAAAGTGACTCTTGCAACAGCAATGTGCATAATGCATCAAACTTGACAACTTCAGGATTTCCTTGGGTCATAAGTCTCCAAGTACTAGCAAAAGTCTGGTAAGAATCTGGTAAGACATCAAGAACAGTCTGCACAAGTGAACTGTCTAAAATGACTTCACCTGCAGAAATAAGTTGCTCATTGATATCCTTGACACCAACAAGGAAAGTTTCCATATCATCTTCCTCATGCATAATCTTCGATTCCAGCTCTTTACGTAGCAAAGCAATTTTTGCCTTATTACGGCTTGCATAAATACCAGCAAAAATATCCCAAACCTGTTTAGCAGATTTTGTTGAACGAATGTGAGGAGTAATGATGCGCTTCACAGACAACACAATCAACACATGAGATTGCGCATCCTTTACATCCCAACGAGCTTGTTCTGACGTAGGCAAAACAACTCTAATAGCAGCAATCCTTGCAACAAGACTTGCAACATCCTCAACATCGCCTACATCCTCAGAACCAGGACGCACATCAATGCCCTGCACAATATTCTAGATGCCCTTTGACACAAGAACGTGTTACATCATATAAGCCCACATAGGGTAATTGTCCCCATCCAACCTATCCTCAGCAGAGCAAACATCTTGAACACACCTGTGTTGTTGTCAGCCATGGTAAACGTTGCACCTGATGTGAAAACTGTCCGAAAAGAGGAGAAATGGAGCGGGAACAACACGTGCTATATAGCACAAACCGTAGAAGACTGTAAGGCACCTGTTATGCAAAAAACGGCATTGGAAAAAATTCTACACCAAACTAACGAAATTGCATGTGCAGACTTGTCTGTAGTGGAAACGGAGGCCGAAATGAGCCCGAATAAAAAATCTGAGCAGACTATGCTCTACAAGCTCTCCCGAAATATTTGTTGACCTACAAACGCTCGCCAAAGCTCACTGAAATCGAGAGCAGGCGTGTGCTGGAGCTGCTGGCGACTAAGCCCGGGACGACGCAACCTGCTCTGATATCAATTGTTGGAATTAGGGTTGGAGAGAAACACACACAGCTTGGAGAAGACGAAGGAAGCTCAAGGCACACAACTGAGAGTATATTACTTAGTGTGCAATGGAAAGATGGATAGCCCTAGAGTGATGGGCGTATATACAATGCACGGGGGAAAAAACCTCCTAAAGAGGGAAAAAATGCTTCAGCGGTCCTAGTGTGTTCACACAAATTACTACCGCATGTATATGGTAACAAGTATTGATGTGCACAAAATGATAATGAGATGTTATTGGTATTATTTGATTTGCTATTGGTCCACAAAACAATCTGAGCACCTAGTTGGAGCCCAAAATCATTTAAGGGCTCAACAAGTGCACTGGACCTCAAAGGACACTAACATGCATAATTGAGTACCCAGATTAAATATCTATCCACTTGAATCCTTACAAACTCAAAAACCTTCAAAGAAGATTTATACAAACACTCAAAAGCCTAGAAAGACTCACATAGTTGGGGCCAAGTGCAAGAAACAGGGAACGTGGGGATCCTTAAAGCACTTCACACAGTTAATGCTTTGGCACCACATTGGCTTCCAGATCTATTGTACCATCTCAAGCATCTAATCAAAGTAGTTGGGGTTGGACCTTCCAAGGACCCTCTACAAAGCCTCCCTAAAGAGGAAATTGTGTCTGATTCCAAGAGAACCACTTTGTGTGACACAATTTCAATGGCATCCACCGCCAAGACTCCTGATGCGAATAGGTACATTCGTTATGGACACATTTTTTATTCTCATACCAATGCCTTTGGAGCAAATATCTATACAATGGATGATAGGGCCCAAGCTCTAAGGATGGGGGAACGGATCAATCACTCCCTCCACCCTTGGTGGTAGTGGAAGATAACGGGGACCACCAAATTGAGTAGGGGAAAGGCACCATCTTTTTCAAAACTTGCTTTTCAGAAGCCATGGACTCGTGGGGGAAACTTTCCCACAATGATTGGCCAATTAAAAGTGGACCTCCACCAAGACGCACCAACCATTTTATCAACCCCAATGAGGCCTATGACCTAGACCAACACCATTGGCCCCTACGTGGGAGCCCAAAATGTTTAGCACTCTCATTGGCCAAGTTCCGACCAACGAAGAGCATGCCTAAGGTCACCCCTATGCCACTTCCTCCACCTCCACCTCCTTGACCACTAATTGGAGAAATGTCAGTGAGAAGAGTGTATGGTGAGTACCCCTACTATACTTTATATGAAGACGAGCTGAGTTGGGTCTACAATATGCACAATTGAAAACATGACTACCTACATGAGTGTAAGCTCGTTTTACACTCCACAAGATCATCAACAACACAATTTTTATAAAAAAATGGGGAGCCGAGTGCTTCAAGTTCATCCATCAGAACATTAAGGACCAGACTTGGGGTAGAGTGCAAGTTTCCCCAAAGAAAGTGAGTGGAGGAAGTGTTGAATGGCTTTACATTTGAGGAGCCAACACCCACAACCAAAGCATGAGACCCCCATTCTAGAGCTCAAGCATCAGGACCTTGGATTCTAAGAGGAGGCCTAGGATAGGGGCAAGAGGGCAAAAGAAACACCCACCAACTCGTTTTCTCCTTTTCCCATTTCAAACACATGATGCACAAAAAAAGACTAACCTTAAGCTAGCTCGTTCCTAACCAAATGTGCAGCGCAAATGAAAAACACAATTCACTATACGGCTCATCGCTCAAAGCAAAGAACGCAATGCACCCAAAAATACTAATAAAAATCCCAAACTAAACAAAAAGTACCTCGTAGTTCAAGGATCCGGAAGTGCAAAGATGAGGGCACCAAGTTCACACCACAAAACCCTGCAAGCATAAAGCCACAACGAAAACATTGTTTCACATTGAGCATTTTCAACGAGCGAGGGAGACCGAGAGAAAATGGATCGCCGCTTATCAAGAAAAGACTTCCACAATCATCAAAGGAGGATCACCGCAATCACAAACACTACCAATGGAGGTATGTGCCCTCTTTTACAATGTGTTTGTGAATGATACATCTATGCAAACATGGAAGGGAGATGGGAAGGAGGAGGGTTGGACATGCATTGTAGAGCATGAGAGAGAGAGAGAGAGATTTTACATCCAAGAACCACGCAACTATGGTGTATGTCTGAAGCAGAGCAAGAAGGCACTTTGTTTGAATAAAACCCGTGATTTTGCTCTCGGGATTCTCAAGTAAAGATGGGTAGGAGTAAAATCTATAACCGCGCTTGCAATTGCAAATATAGTTGCTATTGTAGCCAAGCAGTTAGCAATGCATATAGTTGTGCATTAAGCAGTGCATATAGCTACACAAGTAGTAGTGCATATAGCCGCATTCGTAACGTAGTTTTAGTAGTTTCAAATTCTAGAGAGCATCGATTTTGAAGTTTTTACGAATTTTTTGGCTCTAAAAATTGATTCCTAAGTTTTTTTGAATTGTCATGCGGATCCAGTCGAACGCATGGCGGATCCACCACCATGCGTTCGAGTGTCTGATTGGTTGGTGGAGAAGGTTTACTGACGTTATACTAGGTTGAAAGGGCAAATAGTGTGTTTGAGGTGTATTTATATGCAACATACACAAGAGTATGGCCTTTGGGATGGCCGTTCATGCTTGGACACTGATGGGGATGGGAGCAACGATGAGGAGCATGCCAATCATGACGATGTGGGAAACTCATTCTTGCACTACTCTGTGGTAGGGGCATCAAAGGCAGATTGAAATGCTCTGCCAAGAGTGTCATTAATTGCAACATCAAGCCATCGTGAGTGGTAGTGGTGGGGATATCCCTTTGCTTGAGGAGCAATCTATTGTTGACAACAATCCACCATTTCACCACGACAATGTGGAGGGTGGTATCATGGAGGAGTTTTTCAATGGCTTTTTCTTGACGAATCCATCCTTTATACAGGCTCTTGTTATATATGGCCCCAAAAACTATTAGTTCCCCTTGGGGTATGACTCTTATCCTGAAAGAGAAGTGTCTAAAAAAGCCTTTATTTTACTTTTGTTAGATTTACCACCACTAGTCACCATATACTCGGAAAAGTACAATCAGTCTTTTAAGTAAAAAAATTGATTTGATGTGTGAGGACCTAAATTTTATTAGCTCCCCAACAAGGAATATAGTCGAAGCTCCCCTTTTTTTCAAATAATGCAGAAATACTCATTAACAAAATATTCATCGAGTTCCTCTCTTCTCAGAGGCCTCCTTGATCAAAGACTTTTTTATTAAACATGTTATCATGTGTAGCAAACAAAAGTGGAATTTTGTGGAAGTGGCATCATAAATGAATTTCAAAAGTAGACCTCTTTACAACGAATCAGTTTGTTAAATAATGCATTTTCAAAACGATGACGACCATAATGTCACGAAGACCCAACATGTCACAAAAACCAATGCGACCAAGACTCAAGTAACCAAAAAAAATATCACAGAGATTCCAAGAGAATTTCACTCAAAATAGGGAGTCGTGACGAGTCAACCAAAGCTCTAAAGGCTATCCAAATAACTCCATACCATGACACCAAGGACCTCCCTATTGTAAAATTTAGGGGAGTACGAAGGGTTGTTCTCCCTTCTTTCTCTTGATCTTTATCCATGTCCTTCGCTTATCCAACATGTGCCTCCCCTTTCTTGTTGTTGTTGCAAGAACACTTCCCTTGTTACCACTTAGAAAGGAATGTCCCTTTACCACTTAGAAAGGGATGTCCCTTGTTCCCACAATGCATACAAAATCTATTTTTGTGGAGAAATGGCCTAGTTTTTCGGAATTGCAGCACTTCTTGAGTCCTTTATTTGATGGCAGTGTGATCTAGCTACTAATGCTCCTCCCTTGAAGGTTCATCTTTTTTCTTTCTGCAAGGGACTAATGGCATCTTAAACGGTTGGTGTTCTCCTTCTCCTCTCAAATGGTCATAATATGATCATAGCTTTTGGGCAAGGCATTGGCAAGCAATAGGTACTTGGTCATTGGAGTTGATTAGTTGATTGACAAAACTAGCAACATCTCCAGTTTTACATATAGTGAGTTCGTATAATTTTCTTTTTAGACTAGCTTTGAATTTTTTGACTCTAGCAAGTTTTTCTCTAGCCAACCATCATAATGACATACTCACACACCAATGAAATGCATGTGATTATCATGCAGAGAAGTTCTAATAATTCTTAAGGCTTCCCCATCTTTGGAGAAGAATTGAGTGATGACAAAAAAAGACAATGCCCTAGTTTGTGTAGCATCCAACTCTTGTTGTGGGGGTGCCTTTACTAATGACCACAAAGTTTTCTTCATGAGATACGCTGGAGTTTGGTTTACCATGTGTGGACACCAACGTATTTTAATTTTCTCTCGTTTATGCTAATGAAAGGTTCTTAATGATCCTTTTAGTGAGCTCTTTGAAAAATAATGCACGAGTGTCTATCTACACTCTCACGTGTCAATAATCATGTCATCCCTAAAGACTATGATGAATAACATACCTTGCAATCTTATTTTGTTGATTGTACTTCTTTGAGTTTAGTATGGCCGTGTGAAGCATCTGAGAGAATCTTGTTAAGATAAATTTGGACAATCTACACAAGGAGCATGGCTAATAGTCTCATTGTGACTTGTTCAGTGCCAAGTTGTATCCTTTGCCTATACTTGTCACTCATTAGACATCTTACAAATGATACATTTTAAGAGACCATACCTAAGGAAACAATCCAGAGGTACTTTGCCTTATGCATATTGAACATATTTAGAAATGAACAAAATCCAAGATAAAATCTCACAAAGAAAGCATGTCAATGACTTTTTGCATTATACTCTGCATGTGGCATATAGACTTGTTCTATAAGTGTGAGCCCTTTTCAAGTAACAACTTAGCACAAATATCACATGTACTTTTTTTTTTTGCATTATTACACATCCACGTTAAGAAAAGTGACTACATTTGCAATCGAAGAATCATTAATTGTGTCAAGTTGGATTTGTTAATGCAAATAAGGGGAAAAGATTGTCCTTTGAGTTTCTTTTGTTAGTGACCCTTGACTCGAAATGCTCTTTGCTCAACTTATGCTAACATCCCCTTGTTAGAGAGTGCATGGCTCCCCAAGACTTGAGTTGCCCACCTCCTTGATTAAAAATGGCAGGAAGTGCCCTTTTTGTTGACAACCAAGCGTGCATGAACCCTAGATTATGGACTCCACAAGATACACATTGAGGTTTGCTTGTACTTCATATTCGGGTTGTGGCCAAAAGAAATCCCACATTGACGTCCCTACACGTGGACCCAAATCCATTGTAGGATCAATTTAAGTTCGGTGCTATGCTTGCCCAATTATCAATAGTATATCCTTGCCCTCGGCTTCGAAACATGCAACCCAAGCAAACTACCTTTATTGAGATAACCAAGTATTGTAAAGCACAGCTTGGTAGAGTTTCCCACAAGCACACCCAATTTAAGCAAGATGGTTAGACATCTTAACCTTCTCTATTTTCAAGGGTTAATGGCTCTCAATGAAGCTCATGTATAAGTCTATAAACGAATTAGAGCAACCAAATGTACAAAAGGGGTTAGTTGCAAATAAAGAATGCACAAACCTAATGCAAGATGACTCTCATTGCAACTGCATTGATTAATCAAGGAGAAGCAAATTAGTTTAGTCAATAAGATTATTAAAAAAAGGTTTATAATACAAATCAAATGGTGAACTGAGGCCTCATTGCTTTAATGCAAGCCTAAATCTCTCCAAATCAATGTGCAAGGTGATGGCTTACTGGGTTCACCAAGATCTTACCCATAGAGAAGATGAAGAGGTTAGTAGAGGAGAGTGATTTACTAGAATGTTAAGCGAGAGGCTACCACCCATTCATACTCTAATACCACTTGTAAGGATCGAGGCTGATAGAACAAAAAGATATTCATAATAACAAATTCGGTATCGCACAGGAAATGATCATATCATAAACTAGAGTTGCATTATAATATAATGGATCCAAAAGAGGCTCCTTAAACAAGGACTCCTTAAAGACATAGTACATGTACAAAAAACCTCAAACTAGCTCAGGGGCTCAAAACCTGAAGATATGGATCACTGTTGAACTCATTTACATGTAGATAAACTGCCAACTAAGATTTGGCCTAACTGGACCTGGTTCGCGCAGGCTCATATGTAAAGTGAAGCTTACAGCTACAAGACATGGCATTTCCAACAACATTTAATACTAGATAGATAAAGCCATAAAAGAAACTTAAATATACTCGTAAACAGATTCTTTCACTTCTTGGTGGCTTTTGGTGACTCATCCCTAAATCACTGCACCAAGACTTTTTTTTTAATCAAAAATACAATATCCCAAGCTCTAGCTTATGCATTCTTTTCTATTTTACTTGCCCAATGAGGACATGCAAATCCAACTGAACACATTGCACTTCCTTCCAAGCTTGGATCAATTGGAATGTATGCACCTCCACTTGAGACACTCTTTAAGACCTTACCAATAAAGCTATTGCACCCGAGGATAGAATATGTCGTGTTATTCTAGGACTATGACCTGCGCCTTGACTCCAAGGCACTTAAGAGGATCAAAGGTAAACCATCGTGGGTACAACATTGTGTTAAAATAGTAAACAAAAGAGGATGATCTCACTAATGAAAGAAGAGAGACAATAACAAGAATTAATTAACCTTGAATAATCACATAGAACTCAATAAAAACAGAACAAACATGCATATCATAAGGGGCGTACACAGACTTGATTCCTAGTGTTGTGCTTTAGAGTGCACGTGCTGGGGTAACAAAAGAAGGGTTCCCGAGTTAATCTAAGCTGTCAAAACATGCTACTTTCAACAGTTGATGCACTTGAATTGCCTTGTGCCAATTGTTCAATAGCAATAGTGAAGTAGACCAAATCATTTCCCTAATTATTTGAGCGAGGCACAGCCAATCAGCATTGCATGTTTCATGTGGAGCTCGTTTACGTCCTGCGACTAGCAAAATGCTTCGGGCACCACAAGTTGTTGATTATCCTTACGGTGGAATCGATTGAGTAGCAGGCTCAACTTGCACCGCCGTGCATTTTGACAAAATTGCAGCTCTTTGGCACTCTTCAGAACTCTGAGCCACATCCAATTGAAGCAGACAAGAGGGTTTGCCCTTTTGCTATCGAAAAAACCTTCGGTGTTAAATTAGCTTGTTCCTGTAGAAAGTATTAGAACTGCATTTCGCTCAAGGAACTTGGCTTCCAAGGTCTATGACCACATTAAGTAACAAGCATTTTTGCATAGTTGTCACAAGCTTGTGAAACTGAAGATATTGTGACACGAACTCCAGGTCCCATCTAGAAACGATGGCCAGCATTTCAGAGATCTAGCCAGTCTAAAGCATCCGAATAAATGCAGATTTCCCCAAAAGAAAAAAAAAACATAAACAAATTACCGTGGAGCATATTGCAATCGTTAACATGTAACCTTCATACCTTGAGGCTGAAAAAACCAGTAGCACACATACCAAAATCATTGGAATAGAGACCATCAGAGCAAATAGTAGTAAGCCCAAGTACAAGACCGCATACTTACTCTTCTTTAAACCTACAGGTTTGGCAGCAAGAACTGCATGGGCAAAGGCAGCTATATTCTCTTGCAGGGCATTTTCAGTGAAGCTCATCTGCCACAAACAGAAATAGAGCAACTTACTAAAAGATGAAGCCAACTTGACTGCATGGACTGACAGTGCTAGTCATGAAAGCACCCTATACAAGGAGTCTCTTGAGTGAATCACAATTCAGTCTTGTGGTGCTTGTTCTTGAAAACATTCTAGATCGAGAGTTTCTTACATGAATCACAATTTAATCGAACTACAATTAAGAGTTTCTTAATACACAGGGCAAACAAAGCGAGAAATCCATATGAATCACACATGGCAGAAAGCCCATCATTTGATCTAAGCCATAATACGTGGTTTGAAACAGGCTGGCCCTGTTTCTGGCAAACAGAAACAGAAAGAAAATCGAACTTACCTTCCCAACTCCTGCATGTACAATTCCAGTTTTATCAGCTCGGAAGTCCACTCGACCTTGCTTCAGACTTTTCACAGCACTACCAACATTCTTTGTCACCGTACCCACCTATAGAAAGAACACTCACTACTTAGTGAAATAAACGTGGCCTACAAAGTATTTACACTCGCTCTTTTAGTAAAAGTTCATTAATAGCACAGTCGGTATAATAATAGAATAAGTTTAAAATGACCTCTTACTTTTGAGTCTTTAAACTTCTCCTATTATTATAATTCTCTCCATTGATGCATTTATGCTCGGCTTTATCATGGCTGCATTTGCCCTCCATCTCCAGAAAAATCCCAAAAACTCAGTACCACAGTAGCCATGGAGTCTCAAAATGTTTGTAAGATTGAAGGTTTCGAAACTACATTAAAGTCCGAAACGTCACCACAGAGTTTTTATAATAATCAACTACTGACAATATAGGAATAGACAAGTTTAAAGCTTATACAAAGAACTCTGACAAATTGTTATATAAAACAACATGAAGACATCACGTGGGCCATTTAAACGATGGAAGATGTAAATTATTCACATGAGGTTTGTAGGTATCCAAGGTTTAAAAAAACAAAAAAGTAAGAATTTATACACATATCTCCCTTCCCCTAAAAAGCCTGTTTTAGAGGCCAACAAAAAAGGCCACTTGAAGCTTCAACCAAATTATCATATATACAAGACCATGCACCTTGGACAGTTAAGAAGTGCCCATACTGGTAGGTGTATACGTTTGCATGAGTGCATGTGTGCGTGTATCCAGTACACAAATTGATACCCAGTTCTACAGCAATAATGAGGCAAACAGGGTGTCGTATCGATAATGTGCATGATGGAGTTGATGAAACCAGGTAGTAAGGAGCCCTAGAAGCCTGGAGTCATAGAAATAATTGCACCACCAGAGCTGAAAGAGCACTGAACACCAGTGGGAAAGCACAGCTCCCCTCTAGACAGTATTGGCCCCAAAATTGGCGTCTTCTGTGGAATTGTTTATTTACATTAATTGATAACAGCACTTGCATGCAATTACAAGAGCCCAATGACGACTTTCTTTCCCACACCCTGAAAACACTGATGAGAGGTTGATTAAGAAACGTTTGAGCTGCTCACAAGACTCCCCACTTCCTCTTTCTTGGTGTTTTACAAGGGGGGGGGGGGGGGGGGGGGGGGGGGTTGGATTGCTTGCAAAAGATGCTCTACAAAAGAGTTGGCCTAATCTTCATTTCATGTACCCTCGTATGGGCGCTTTAGTTTGATGCAATAACTACCTATTCTTTCTCCGAAATCCAAACAAAGATCTTGAACTGTACTATGGGAAAAAGAAGAAAGTTAAAAACTAGCACTTTAAATTGTAGAGAAGGCTAACCTTAGGATTTGGCATTAAACCTCGAGGACCTAAAATGCGAGCAACCTGCCAAAATGCATCAAAGACTGAGCTAGATCCTCCAATTTACATGGAAAACACAGACTTATTACCAACAAAAAGATCAAGGAAATCACAAAGTCGACCACTAAAAGGAAAGAGCAAGCTACTTAGTTCGGTTTTTGGACTAAAAGCCAGCCTTTTGTGTGACATAAAAGTGTATAACAAAAATCTCTTTATGACATTACAGAACTGGATACCTTACTAAGCTTTGGCATCATGGAAGGAGTAGCCACACACTTGTCAAAATCAAGCTTGCCACCACCTGAAGCATTTCTGTGCAAACGCGCAATCTTCCATCATGACAATTAAGAGAAAATCCTGTGACAGCTTTGGCAAAGGCCCGTCCATCCTGAAGCTCGTGAGTGAAACCACAACAAAGAAAGAAAGGCTTACTTTTCAGGATTATGTTGATGAGCTCTTCAGCTCCTACAACATCAGCCCCTGCAGACTTTGCCTCTTCTGCATCCTCATCTTCAGCAAACACAGCTACTCTCACAGTCTAAAACAACCAATATCAGACTTTTGCAGCATTTCTTATTGAGGGATGACTATCCAAAAAGTACTTTGAACCCACCTTCCCACTGCCATGTGGTAAAGTAGCAGCACCCCTAACCAGCTGCTCACAGAAAACACACCCTAAGGTTTAGAAAATAATATTTTAAACATTAGAAGGTATGATGAGTTCTATGGACTAATCTGGAAACAAAACCTGATCAGATCTCTTCGGATCAACACCCAACCGAATAGCAGCCTCTACAGTTTCGTCAAACTTGGCACTACGTTTTGACTGGATTACAACACAAACTTTATAAATCGTTTGTAGGTATTTTGAAGGACTAGTAAGCAAAGAGATATGAAAAAGTCTCTATAGTGTAGCTTGCAAACCTAGAAAGCACAAGACAACACACCACTCTCCAGTTGTAGACACAAACAAGACGAGTTAGGCCCCAGCCAAAGAAAATAAGGGTATGAGGACACCAAAGATGCCAGCTAATATAACGAATGAAAATTTGACTAGGCCTGCAATTATTTCAACCTCCTCCTAACAGGAAGAGTAATATAAATATCCCTTCAACTCAACAAATCTTTCAAGTCTCTGGTCAAAAGTATTTAAAAGAGAATACGAGAAGTAGGTGACAATAAGCTTTCAAAATTAAGGAGGTTCCAAGAAGCATAAAAGATTGACCAGAACCAATCGGGCCAGACACAGAAGTACTGGCTTTTGAGTGTTCTGGGCCCCCAGGAGCTATAAGTATGCAGTCTAAGTGCCAATTGATTATGCGACTGGGCTCACAAAGCAATTGTACACAAGTAATTGTTCACCTGATACTTAAAATAATTCCAGCGAGGGGCACCTGTGGAGGGACCAGTGCTTCTGAGAGGGGAACTCCATCCCTCTATCTCGTGTAACCTGTACTTTTCAAGATTTTTTCTTCTTGTTTCCGGTTCAGTTGGTGTTTCTCATGTATTCTCTCCCTCATCCGCATCGTCGACTGACATGGTATCAGAGCTTCATGATCTCTGATTGCAAAAGGAGAACCGCGCACGATGAATAAGAGTAGAAGAAGAGGTTTCGGCAGCATTTCTGGCTGCAACTTTTATAAAAAAAAAACTCGGTAGAATTTTCGTGGCGTTATGAGGTGCAGCCGACGATGGGATCACCATCGATACCTAGTCTCATGGGTGTTCTGAGACCAGGTGTCGATGGTGATCCCCCAGGATTGAGTGTTCTGGGCCCCCAGGAGCTATAAGTATGCAGTCTGAGTGCCACTTGATTATGCGACTGGGCTCACAAAGCAATCGTACACAAGTAATTGTTCACCTGATACTTAAAAGAATTCCAGCGAGGGGCACCTGTGGAGGGACCAGTGCTTCTGAGAAGGGAACTCCATCCCTCTTATCTCGAGTATTCAAGATTTTTTCTTCTTGTTTCCGGTTCAGTTGGTGTTTCTCATGTATTCTCTCCCTCATCCGCATCGTCGACTGACATGGTATCAAAGCTTCGTGATCTCTGATTGCAAAAGGAGAACCACGCACGATGAACAAGAGTAAAAGAAGAGGTTTCGGCAGCATTTCTGGCTCCAACTTTAACAAAAAAAACTCTTGGTAGCATTTTCATGGCGTTTTGAGGTGCAGCCGACAATGGGATCACCATCGACACCTAGTCGGCGTTCTGAGAACCGTTGCGGCTGGGTCGAGCAGTCATCCCTACAGCCCCACGACCTCATAAAATGTGGCATAATAAAAAATAAAATACATGCAGCTGAACTGCCCCGAAATGCCATGGAAGCTTGGGTGTACTGCCTTGGACAAGGCAAATGTTGGGTGGTACTGGGTTGTGCAATCAGAGGATATGCAGCTACTCTAAGTGTCTAGACATGCACGGCCTGCGCACAGGCTCACAAAGGTGCCAGAACACTTCCTAGGCTAACCTGAACCCTAAACTTGAGATAGCTTGTCCACAAGCACATACGGTCAGATGTTCACGTGACATCCCTTCCTTTTTAAAGTGAAGTACTGGTACCGAGCTGCATGGCTTCCTTGTAGTTGGCCAACAACCTCTGGATAATCTCTAAAAATTTCTTCATCAACCCACACTGCCTGTCACGAGGACGTGGCAGTTATTAACCATGTCACAGAGATGTGGCAACTGCTAACCTTGGTTGTTGGTTTCTTTCCAATGGGGTTTATTTTATTTGTTTAAGACCCTCTTCTTGAAGTAGCAAACGGTCAGACATTGTATGGCCAATGTGAACGGTAGATTCACCCGCAGACGGGAAGTGGTCGGCACTGGAATTCGTATGGTAAGAGGATGTCTAGGCTCAGAGCAAGATCATATAGGTCCCCCCGTCGCACTTAGCAAGTTGGTGGATACTAGGAAGTGAACTCAATTAAGGCGTAAAGTCAAGGTGGGACTACCAACAAAAAGTATCCGACAGTTGGGCCACATTGCATTTTTGGATGCGGTCCCAATGAGGATAGATGGTCAGAAGACCAGTGGGAGCCCAACGGAAGCATCTCCTAAAATTTAGGGAACTGCTATTTTGGGCCACGAAATGTGTTCGCGTCATTACCTTCGGTATGACTAGGGGAACACTTTACAACTCTGCCGCGAAGTCAACTGACGCACCAGTTGAGATATTTTTAGCAGGGAAAGCCCAAACTCGGAAACTCGGCGACGTGTCAACTTGTGAGCGATTCTGCCACTCTGGGAGGCAAAAACGAGCTGCATATCATCAAAGGGGGCGCCATTTTCAGCCACAGGCGGATTGCAACAGGTACAGAAGCTATGGAATGCTTACCTTGCCCTATATGCACAGTATGGTGACGGGAGTGATGCCCCGCACGCTACATACTGCTCTCTTTCTCCCCTACGTGCAGTTATGTGATGCCCCACAAGAGGGCTACTCATTTGACTGATGTACAGTTGTGTGGGTTCATGCTTTTGTGCTGAGGCAAGAGCCTCCTTGAGCAGGAACAGGGGTAGCTAACTGCTGCTCCAAAGCAGGCACTGGTGAGGGTCATAACCTCACCGTACAGGTGCAAAATCAGCGCTGTGTATGCGCTGTAATTTGACTGTTTTTCAGCCATACGGACGCCAGGATCATTGGGAATCGTGCCCCACTGGCAAAGGACAGTTACGGGACTGTTTGGGGCTGAAAACAGGGCAAAAACCAGTAAATACAGCGTGCTGAATTTACTGTTTTTGGACAGGAATCAGAGGGTATACGACAGTGCAAGCGAGTTCCAGCAGGGGAATTGGTTTCGCGCAAGTTTTGGGGCTGTTATGCTGCCGAAATTTGGCCAAATCAAATGGTATCTAGGTGGATACACGTGAAGGATTCCCAGGACCTTACCTTGTAATTTACCCTCCTAAAGAATAAAGAAATACCGAAAGGGGCGCCAATTTTGGGGCCTACAGGTTGTCGGCGTCTGCTCGGAGCATTCTAGCTTCCGAGCCGTGTGTGAGTTGAAGTGTTAACTCCCGTCGCAGGTTCTCTTTGCAAAGTGCTCTGTGTGTGTGTATAAAGTAAAGAATTTCGGGTGAAAGCCAACGCCTACCGCCCTACGGGCCGGTTACATGGTTCCATTGCCGGGATATCAATCACTTTTTCCTCAAAGAGTGAGCCTGGATTGTTCAGGGTAAAGACACACAGTGCAAGAACACGGGGATTACACTATGGCCGACAAGGGGAAGGGAATTATGGAAGAGGGTTCCTCTCCATAGGACAGGCAGGAGATTCCTATGGTTTTTGAGATTGGCGAGAGCTCACGGCCACGTCAGTCTGTACCTCCTGTCAACGTGAATGTCCCTCCAGTAGTACAGGGCTTTATGACAGGGCAACTTGAGGATGATGCGTTTAAGACTCAGTTAGTTGCCGCGGTGAATGTCTTTTCGCAGCTGGTGCAGAATCCGAGGTTTATGGAATTCTTGCAAGCGCCACCAGTGCAACAGCAAAATAGGCAACCTACGCCGCGTACGGAGCTTGTTGAAGCTCAAGCCCAGGTACTTCATGAGGCGCAGGAGGAAAGGGAACACTCGCATGTTGCGGAGTCGGGGGCTCCAAAGCAGGTTCCTCCCGTGCTTGAACAGGTGGCTAGAACGCCTATTCCACAGGTTATGCCAGTTCAGCCCGCCACCTTTCAGAGCCAGCATGCTGTCTTGAATGGACAGGGAGCTGGATACCAGGCTATGCACTCAATTTTTCCACCACCCACGGTACATCCTGGGTATTTCGGGGGTGGATCAGTGTTCCAAAGTATGGCTGGTTATGTGCCACAGGGTCATTTTGGCATGGCTGGTTTTTCTGGACAGCAACCAGATATCGCACCTCTGACGCAAAATGTGAATGGCCAACACGTGCCGATCATGCCTACTACAGTGCCCATGTTGCAGACCATCCCGTATGACAACGTGGGGGCACTAGAGAAGCCGAAGGCTTACAAAGAAGGTGGTGCAGCGGTAAAGTTCAGTACCTTCAGTGGTTTCGAGGACAAGACCAAGGCACTCACTTTCCTCCAGCAGTTTGATACAGCTTATGCAGGAGGGAATTTTACACAGGCCTCGAAGGTCAGGAAAGCTGCCACTTTCTTAAAGGACAATGCGCTTACATGGTGGACGACATTGTTAATGCAAGGACAGGCACCCGTCACTTGGGTTTACTTCAAGCAAATGTTTGCATCTGCTTGGCTATCAAATGAATTTGAAGCCGATGTCTTGA
The DNA here is from genome assembly GCF_014529385.1 of Adiantum capillus-veneris. NCBI lineage: Eukaryota > Viridiplantae > Streptophyta > Polypodiopsida > Polypodiales > Pteridaceae > Adiantum > Adiantum capillus-veneris. The sequence goes on from NC_140952.1 coordinate 18,023,027, forward strand.
CAGATTGGCACCAGCTTACGGCAGCTTCGTGCAAGAGCTTGCTGGAGTACAATAGGAGGTTTTGTAAAGCATTACTCTCAGTGACCTCCTACAGATTTGTGCCATTGACAGAGCAGATAGAGAAGTATTGTTGTGGGCTACCTAAAGGGCTTCGCGATTACTGTACAAAGAATAGAGTGGCTACCCTTACTCAGCTTATGGAAGTTGCGAACACTGGTCTTGCCCTGTTGAAAGGAGAGGACAGTGGATTTCCGAGCAATGATAAAGGAGGGCAGCAAAAGAAAAATTCAGCGAAGAAGCCCTTTGTGAAAACGGCTCCTGATGCGTCACAGGGGTCAGAACAGGCCACCAAAGACAAGAATTCAGCTGGGACTTCTGGAGCGCAGGCAAAGAAACAGAAAAGGAAGCCTTTTGTGCGCAAGTCGCTCGAGGAAAAGAAGGTCCTAATGGCTGAGAACAAATGCTTTATATGCGAGCAGCCTGGTCACTTTTCTATCAATTGTCCACAAAGGAAAAGGCCAGCTGACTCAGAGGATAAAGAAGACCAGAAAGGCAAGAAGCCTAAACCCACGGCAGGTTTAGTGCCAGACATGGTGGGTGACAGGCCCACCACAGATGCCAGTGAGTTATGCAGGGCATGGGGTAAAGTTAGGGATCAGACGGCACTCATCTTCTTTGATCCAGGTGCCAAAGCCAACTTTATCTCACCAGAGTTAGCTATGAAGCTCGGCATCAAAGCTAAAGAGATGGGGTACACCGCAGAGGCACGGTTGGCATGTCCTGGCCACTCAGAGTGTGTTACTCCCATCATTGGAAAACTGCGTCTGCATATTCAGTCGTATGTGGACACTGAAGAGTTTTACATCATGCCGCTGGAAGGTTGTGACGCCTTGTTGGGGATCCCGTGGATGTTCCGAGTGCATGGAGTCTTGGATGCCTACAACAAAAAGATCACTGTACAGCATAGGGGCAAAACTCACATCTTGGATGTAAAGCTTAAAGGAGAGTCAGTCCCTATTGTATCTGCTTCTGCTATCACTTCTGTAATAAAGAATCATCTTTCTGTGTACTTGATTTTTGCACGTGATGTCTCAGATAGGGATCAGTCAAATTTATCTGTGTTAGATAAAGAAAGGTCAACATTTTTGCAAAAGTTTAGTGATTGTTTTTCTGATTCATTACCGTCGCAATTACCGCCAGAGAGACCTGAGGACCGTCGGATAGATTTGGTGCCAGGGTGTAGCCCACCAAATAGACCTCCCTACAGGGTTAGTGCGGCGCAGCAGAAAGAGATTATGGGCCAGGCTGAGGAGTTATTAGAGAAGGGGCTGATTCAATTTTGCTCCCCAGTGCTCCTAGTGCAGAAGAAGGATGGCTCATGGCGCATGTGTATTGATTACCGTGCGTTGAATAAGAATACCATCAAGAATAGGTTCCCTATTCCTCGCATTGATGATATTCTCGATCGTTTAGAGGGTGCTGCAATTTTCAGCAGGATAGACCTGAAGAGTGGGTACCATCAGATTCGTATAAGCCCAGAGGATGTGCACAAGACTGCGTTTAGAACGACATTTGGTCTTTATGAGTTTCTAATGATGCCGTTTGGGCTAACAAATGCTCCTGCCACGTTCAACAGAATGATGGACCGGATTTTCCGCTCGCATCAACAGTTTGTTGGAACATTCTTCGATGACATGATTGTGTATTCGAAGAATGAAGAGGAGCATAGGCGTCACTTGACCATTGTGTTCGAAGAGCTGCGCAGTCACAGGTTACTTGTCAATCCTAAGAAAAGTGAATTCTTCCTTGAAGAGATCCACTTTCTGGGCCACATAGTCTCAAAGGATGGTGTTAGAATGGATCCCGCAAAGGTCGAAGCTATCAAGACATGGCCAGACTTGAAGACTGTGCACGATGTCAGAAGCTTCTTGGGATTGTGTTCCTACTATAGAAGGTTTATCAGAAATTTTGCAGAGATAGCATCGCCTCTTCACGCATTGCAAAAGATGAGGTCACTTTCAGATGGACCCAAAAAGAGATTTCAGCTTTTAGTCTCTTAAAGGAAAAGTTGACTTCAGATCCAGTTATTGTTTTGCCAGATCTCAGGAAGTCATTTGTGGTCCAATGTGACGCGTGTGGCAGTAGCATCGGAGCAGTGCTAATGCAAGATGGACGGGTAGTAGCCTATGAAAGCCGAATTTTGCAAGGGCCAGAGAGGACTATGCAAGTCTATGAGAAAGAGCTCTTGGCCGTGATTCATGCGCTTTCTAGCTGGAAGCACTACCTCTTAGGTGCTGATTTTGTTGTCCAAACAGATCATCAGACCTTGCGATACTTCTTGACACAGTCAAAGTTATCCGAAAAGCATATGCGATGGGCAAACATTCTTTCCATGTTCCACTTCCAGATTATGCATGTGGAAGGCAAGAAGAATGTTGTGGCTGATGCGTTATCAAGAAAGCCACAAATTTCAGCTGTGTCAATTCCTTATCATCATGAGTTAGATGACATGAAGGAACAGTATATTGCTGATGAAGATTTTGCAAGGATCTTTGAACAGTTACAAGAGGGGCAACATCACGAGCACTACCTCCTCAGAGATGGTTTTATGATGATGCATGGCAGACTTTGTGTCACTAGGCCACTGCGACATAAGGTCATGGAAGAGAGTCATGTCCCACCGTATGCAGGGCATCGTGGCATTGATGCAACAGTTAAAGCGGTAGAGACGTTCTTCTATTGGCCTACCTTGAGGAGAGATGTGGATGCCTTTGTGCGAGCATGCATAGTTTGCCAAAAGGTCAAGTTTGACAGGCAAAAGGCACCAGGGTTGTTACAACCACTGCCGATTCCGGATAAGCCATGGGAAAGCATTGCTATGGACTTTATCTTTGATCTTCCAAGGACACCAACAGGGAATGATGGTATATGGACCATTATCTGCAGGTTCAGCAAGCAGGCCCATTTTATCCCTGTCAGGAAGAAGATAAAATCTGATCAGATGGCACGCTTGTTCATGTACAATGTGTTTAAGTACCATGGTATGCCACAATCGATTATCAGTGATCGTGATCCTCGCATGACCAGTTTGTTCTGGAGAGGATTGTTTGAGAACATGGGTACTACGCTCAAGTTCTCCTCTTCGTTTCATCCACAAACTGATGGACAGTCAGAAGAGGCCAATTCTACTGTCTTAGATCTGCTGAAATGCTATGTGTCAGATAATAAGGGCAAGTGGGAACAATATTTGCCTATGCTTGAGTATGCGTACAATAATACGGTGCATTCGTCTACTGGCAAAGCACCTTTTGAAATTGTTGAAGGCGACAAAAAGGTTCCTCCCATTTTGCACACAAAGGACAAGATCTTTGAGGCAGATCGATATGTTGAGAACATGGATGAGATGTATAAGAAGATTAAAGTTGCCTTGGAGAAGACTCGGGCAAAACAGAAAAAGGCTGCTGATCATCACCGTCGTGAATTGCTACTATCACCTGGTGATTGGGTTCTTTTAAGGTTCCAAAAGGCAAGGTTAAAGAAGATGGGTAAGGAACGGCTGTTTCCTAAGCTCAACATGCGTTACTATGGGCCTTTCAAGTGCTTGACAAGATCAGCGATGTGGCTTACAGGCTGAAATTGCCTGATGCGTGGAAGATTCATAATGCGTTTCACGTGAGTCTTCTAAGACCCTTCGTGGGTGATGTGCCAGAAGATATGCCAGTTGAGGATCAGCCAGAAGTTGAGGAACTTGATGAGATCCTGGTACCTGAGCAAGTTTTGGCACATAAGGACAGAAAAGTTAAAGGACAAGTTGCAAGACGCTATTTGGTGAAGTTCAAGAACTATCCGCCTATGGATGCAAAGTGGATGGAAGAGCATGAACTGTCAGAGTCACCAAATGTATTGCAGCTTTACCTTGAAGCCTTTGGGTTACAGCCTACTTATGCCCCAACCCAACGTGTGCAAAGGAGGGGTAATGATAGAGCTAGTACATCGAATGTACACATGAGTTCAGTGCCATAGATAGAAATGGCAAAAGTATGAAGGCCTCATTAAGTCATTTGTATCTATGTATGTTACGACCTTTCTTGCGGATACATGCGATGATAAAAGAGTGTTGATAGCACAAGATCATCAGTGGCGTGTATTTATGGTATGCAATCGAGGACGTTTGCGATTTCAAGAGGGGGGTATGTCACGAGGACGTGGCAGTTATTAACCATGTCACAGAGATGTGGCAACTGCTAACCTTGGTTGTTGGTTTCTTTCCAATGGGGTTTATTTTATTTGTTTAAGACCCTCTTCTTGAAGTAGCAAACGGTCAGACATTGTATGGCCAATGTGAACGGTAGATTCACCCGCAGACGGGAAGTGGTCGGCACTGGAATTCGTATGGTAAGAGGATGTCTAGGCTCAGAGCAAGATCATATAGGTCCCCCCGTCGCACTTAGCAAGTTGGTGGATACTAGGAAGTGAACTCAATTAAGGCGTAAAGTCAAGGTGGGACTACCAACAAAAAGTATCCGACAGTTGGGCCACATTGCATTTTTGGATGCGGTCCCAATGAGGATAGATGGTCAGAAGACCAGTGGGAGCCCAACGGAAGCATCTCCTAAAATTTAGGGAACTGCTATTTTGGGCCACGAAATGTGTTCGCGTCATTACCTTCGGTATGACTAGGGGAACACTTTACAACTCTGCCGCGAAGTCAACTGACGCACCAGTTGAGATATTTTTAGCAGGGAAAGCCCAAACTCGGAAACTCGGCGACGTGTCAACTTGTGAGCGATTCTGCCACTCTGGGAGGCAAAAACGAGCTGCATATCATCAAAGGGGGCGCCATTTTCAGCCACAGGCGGATTGCAACAGGTACAGAAGCTATGGAATGCTTACCTTGCCCTATATGCACAGTATGGTGACGGGAGTGATGCCCCGCACGCTACATACTGCTCTCTTTCTCCCCTACGTGCAGTTATGTGATGCCCCACAAGAGGGCTACTCATTTGACTGATGTACAGTTGTGTGGGTTCATGCTTTTGTGCTGAGGCAAGAGCCTCCTTGAGCAGGAACAGGGGTAGCTAACTGCTGCTCCAAAGCAGGCACTGGTGAGGGTCATAACCTCACCGTACAGGTGCAAAATCAGCGCTGTGTATGCGCTGTAATTTGACTGTTTTTCAGCCATACGGACGCCAGGATCATTGGGAATCGTGCCCCACTGGCAAAGGACAGTTACGGGACTGTTTGGGGCTGAAAACAAGGCAAAAACCAGTAAATACAGCGTGCTGAATTTACTGTTTTTGGACAGGAATCAGAGGGTATACGACAGTGCAAGCGAGTTCCAGCAGGGGAATTGGTTTCGCGCAAGTTTTGGGGCTGTTATGCTGCCGAAATTTGGCCAAATCAAATGGTATCTAGGTGGATACACGTGAAGGATTCCCAGGACCTTACCTTGTAATTTACCCTCCTAAAGAATAAAGAAATACCGAAAGGGGCGCCAATTTTGGGGCCTACAGGTTGTCGGCGTCTGCTCGGAGCATTCTAGCTTCCGAGCCGTGTGTGAGTTGAAGTGTTAACTCCCGTCGCAGGTTCTCTTTGCAAAGTGCTCTGTGTGTGTGTATAAAGTAAAGAATTTCGGGTGAAAGCCAACGCCTACCGCCCTACGGGCCGGTTACACTGCCTCGTGGGTGCCTTGATCCTTGAATTGTCGCACTTGCTTCTTTGAGCCATGGTGAAACTGATGCAACAAGATCTGCTCCGGTTTCATGACTTCGGCTTCGTCGATGATCTCTGATTTTTCTTCCTCGGGAATGTCCTTAATAGGTGTATCCTAAACACTTTCAACCAAGAAACATGGAAAACGTTGTGCATTGACCATGAGTTAGGCAATTGCAATTTCATACAAACCTCATTGATCTTTTTAATGACAGGAAATAGACCATACTGGTACCGAGTAGCATGAAGCCTTGTAGTTGGCCAACAACTGTGGATAATCTCTGAAAAAATCTTCATCAACCCACACTGCCTCGTGGGTGCCTCGATCCTTGAACTTCAAAAAGTACTGTCGCACTTGCTTCTTTGAGTTATGGCGAAACAGATGCAACAAGATCTGCTTCGGTTCCATGACTTCGGCTTTGGCAATGATCTCTGATTCTTCTTCCTCGGAAATGTTCTTGGAGGTGTATCCTGAAACACTTTCAACCAAGAAACATGGAAAACATGGTGCATTGACCATGAGTTAGGCAATTGCAATTTCATAGATACCTCATGGATCTTTTTAATGACAGACAATAGACCATACATTCTGAAAGACAACTTAGGATACTTCTTTCCGACTTGCTTAAGACGTTGCTTCATGATTCTCAAATAGACCCAATTCCCTTCCTTGATAGTAATATCTTGACGATGCTTGTTAGCTTGTCGTGAGTAAGACTCCTGAGCCTTGCTTAGCCGAAGCTTTACACTCTCAGAAATCTCATCCAACGACTGACTTTCATCATTGGCATCAAGCATTTGACTGACCGAACGAGTCAAAAGTGACTTGAATGGACGGCCAAAAGCTGCCTCATACAGAATTCTACCAATGGCAGAGGAATAAGAGTCATTCAAAATTGCTTGGATCAATGGGAGATAGAGCTTCCAATGAGACTGTTGATCATGCACATATGACTTCAAAATATCAAAAGCCAACTGATTGTAAATTTTTGTTTGATCATCTGACTATGGATGAAAAGCAGATGAAAAATTTAACTTTGAGCCAAAATTTTCCAAGAAAGCGCACCAAAAATTTGACGTGAACTTCACATTCCTATCTGAAATGATTGACTTTGGCAAACCACAGAGGGGGTACCAATGCTTAATGAACAACCATGCTACATCTTGTGCACTGACCGTGGCCTTACAAGGAATCAACATACAAAATTTGCTAAAACGGTCAACAATTGTCAAACATTAAGTGTTCCTTGAATGCAAAATAGGTGAAAGGTTAGTCACAAAATCCATAAGAATGTCCTAAAATGGCCCGTCAGGAATAGGCAATGGTAGCAAGAGGCCTTGTTGCTTACCCCGAGCAGCTTTTACTTTTTGACAAATGGTGCATTGTGTGACATAACACAACACATCTTTTCGCATTTTAGGCCAATAAAAGAATCTTTCTATTTTTTTCAAAGTCGTGATCATTACCCTGTGCCCACCCGTGTGAGAGTCATGAGCATCGTGCAATATGGCTGTCCTGAGAGAGGGCAACACACATAGACAATGCCGAAAATACAACAAATCTTCGCGAATGAGATAGTTGTTGGGCCCTTGGGGAGTAGGAGTTGCAACCATTGCTTACCAAACTCGGAATCTTCATGTTGTCGAAAGAAACATCCTCAATAGAAACTGTGGATCTTGACTCTAGAGCCAGGATCTGTCCTTTGCGACTTAAAGCATCTGCAACAGGGTTAGCTTTACCAGATACATACTCAATCAAACCACCAAATTGCTCAAAAAATTGTGACCATCGTGCTTGGCGATCACTCCAATGTGCACTAGGCATAGACTGGAGCCACTTGAGGGCTTGATGATCTGTGCGAAACGTGAACTCTCTACCATACAGAAAATGCTTCTAATGCTTGAGAGAGTGAATGACAGACAGAAGTTCTTTGTCATAAACTGAATAATTCTTTTTGACACTATTTAACTTCCGATTGAGAATTGCAACTGGACGGCCATGCTGCTGAAGCACAGGACCTATGGCGACATTGCTCGCATCCGTCCATATCTCAAAGGGGTCGTCCCAAAAGGCAAAGATGAGACATGGAGCTTCTGTCACCGCAACCTTGAGAGCTAAAAAAACCTCAATGGCTGCTTCGAGCAAAACCACGTGCTGTCCGTGAGTTTTCACCCCTTTCAAAACATCTATCATGGGAGCGGCAATGCGGACAAAATTCTCTATGTGCGAACTATATGCTTGACATAAACCCAAAAAAGAACGCACATCATATGCAGTTTTGGGAAAATCCCAATAACAAACCTGTTCCATCTTTGTGGGATCAAGCTTAACACCTTCTACAGAAATGATATAACCCAGATAACTAACTTCAGTGAGAAAGAACTCTGATTTCTTAGCTACAATGTACAGTTGACACTCATCCAAACGGGCTAAAACCCTTTCTACATCCTTTTTATGTTGTGTCACGATGCAGAGAAAATGAGAATATCATCAAGAAAGATAAACACACACGTCAATCATATCGCCAAAACGGCCTACCATGAGACGATTGAATGTATCCACGGCACCTGTCAATCCAAAAGGCATAACCACATATTCCCATTGCCCTCGCTCTATGCGAAAGGCGGTCTTGTAGATATCGCCTTTGAATACCGTTACCTGATGGTATCCACTTTTGAGATCAACCTTGTTGAAAACCTTTGCCCCATTGAGCCTATCGAGGATATACTCAATGCGAGGCATCGGAAACTTGTCCTTGACGGTCATCTTGTTCAAAGCCCTGTAATCAACACACGAACGAGACGAACCATCCTTCTTGCGGACAAATAAAATAGGAGCAACAAAAGGACTTACACTAGGGCGTATGAATCCTCTTGCCACCAACTCCGTGAGTTGCCGCTCTAACTCTTCTTCTTGGGTCTTGTTCAAACAGTAGGGAGTCTTACTCACTGGCTGTGTCCCCTCCGTGAGTTTGATGCGATGGTCCTCCGGCCGCTCAGGAGGAAGACGCGGTGGAAGATCATCCTACAAAAAGAGGTGCTCATACTTCGTAAACAAACCTGAATATCTTTTTTGGGGGTTGCCTCTGAGTGACTGGAGAGACATAAATGAATGCCGCTTGTGCTCCTCATCATAATTCACGCTTTGCCTGCACATGAGAAATGAGAGATAATGAATGAAGACCCTCCTCACCACGAATGATCATGGGAGAGTCACTTTTGGCATTTAGAGTGAGCGTATTGTCTGCCCAATCAATGAGAGGATTATGCTCACGAAACCATCTCTGCCCAAAATCATATCACATCCCGAGAGAGGAGACACAACAAATCTTCTACGGAAGAAAGCTTGTTACACAGTGAATAACACATCAAGGCACTCTTGTGTAATGAGAGAGTCCATACCGGGAGCGAAGCCCGACACCTCGAGAGGAGCTGTTGGCTAACCTCCAGGTGGGCTCTCTCTACAAGAGAGTCACCAATCACATCATGCATACTGCTTGAATCAATCAATATGACAAAACGTTGACGCTTCACATGACATAACATTCAAAGAGTGTCACAAACTGCTAACGTGTCAAAGCATAAAGAATGAAACCAACCTACAGATGCCGGTTGAGGAGCCTAAACCCTAAGAAAAACAAGTAGCAGAAGAAGAAGTCCTACCAACTTATGGGGACCTCACCCGATGGCACCCCAAGTGACATAAAGAATTAAAATAAAGCCGTACCCGCACACACGCAAAAAATAAAATAAAATAAAATTAAAAAATGATGACGTGGCAGATTTCCGAAAATTGCGTTGGTGTGATGACGTAGCAAGCTGTACGGATTTTCGCGTTTTGTGCTGGCTGATGACGTGACAGGCTGTACGGATTTCCATAAATTACGCTGGAAGCATTTGGCATTGCTTTTGGACCAGAAGCTTTTGAGTTTTAAAGGCTTTTTACTGTAACTGCTTTTCCGGCCAAGGGCCTTTAAATATGAGGTTAGGGCTCATTCTCGGGCATGCTTCCTGGAGAAGGTGCAGAGTCTGGAGTACCGGCTTGCACAGTGTTGATGCAATATAAAGAAATACCGAAAGGGGCGCCAAGGTGTGGGGCCAATACTCTCTGGGGTGGAATTCCGCCACTCCGTGTCACGTGTGGTCTCTCTCTCTCTCTCAGTTCTGTATTTATTGAAGTGTTAAAAGTTGTTCAATCTGTTCTTTTCTATTGGTACGTGGTGCCCATCTTGCGACAGTGGTATCAGAGCATCGGGTGTGTGCTTTTCTGAAAGCATACCGGTCCTACAAAAGAGCAGACCGAGCTATTGGAATTTTATTTGAGAGATCTTCGCCCCCCCCACCCGGACCTATTAGCCTCTCAACCCGGACCTACTAGCCACTCCCACCCTTACTTCATCGCGCATCGGACACGCTCCTGTCTTAACCGCTATGTCTTACAGGGCATAAGCCATAAAGAACCCAAGACTTGGAATTCATGGGTTCAGCAAAATATTTGCAGTTTTTGCTCAACGAACTCCAGGAGGTTCTTTCGGGGCATCCTCAGCAGCATCTTCCAACGCTGCAAAGTTTTCAACAATTTTTGAACTACGTCTTACCCCCTCTGATGCCCTAGGTGGTACCTCCTCCTCCGGCATCAGAAAGTACGAGAGCTTCCAATGAGCAACCTTCTCAGCCGTCTTTTCCGATCGGGGGAGTTTTCAGGAATATAGTGCAACCATCTGACCCCGATCTAGTGCAACCGCCTTTGCCACCACCATTGCCCCCACCTCCACCACCACCATCGCCACCAGGCTACAATGGTTGGAGCCCATATGGATACCCTTATTATCCATACCCGAGATATGCGCCTAACCAACCCAAAGATTTCAAAGATGGCGGCACAATCAAATTTTTCACTTTTTCCGGGGTGAAAGATCGCAAGAAAGCATTGCAGTTTCTATAGCAATTCGACAACATCTATGCTTTGTGAAACTATACAGAAGAATCGAAGATTTCTCGAGCAGCGGGATTTCTTAAAGATAATGCTATACAATGGTGGAGTTTGATCGCGACACAACCGCATGCTCCAAGGACTTGGCAAGCTTTCAAGACAGTTTTTGCACGTAGTTACATGACTTCTATGTTTGAAGTACGGATTTTGGCAGGTGGGGCAACTTGAAAATGCTTGCCATCGAAATCATGGACGAATATAACCAAAGGTTTCTCGACGTGTACCTTCCGGTGTCTTTCTTTAGATCTGTTCCCTTGGAGGCCCAATGCGAGCGATACACCACTAGACTACCATCACCATTGCAGGAATATTGTCTATCCAAGCAAGTTTCTACCATGCAAGAACTTATGGACCATGCCGCAGTCGACTACAAACTGATGAAGGGAAAGCTAGAGTTTACCACAGAAGAATCTCCGACCACTAACCACAACTCTCGGCAACAACCAACAAATTCTCGAGCCTCGTGAAAGTCAACCACAAAGGCCTCGTTTGACACCTCAACAACGAGACACCTTACTACAAGAAGGCCGATGTTTTGGATGCTTTCAAACAGAACATAACTATTTTGGTTGTCCCCAACGCACTAACAGACCTGCGGAGCCGACTCCCGAGTCTACGGTTGACAGAAACCCAGGACCATCTCCAGCCAAACGAGCTAAACCGGCCATTGGATTAGTACCTGACATCTATGGCATACTCCTTGAGAGTACAAATGAATTGTGTCGAGCATATGGCAAAGTCAACGTTTTGAAAGCCCTAATTTTCTTTGACCCAGGAGCTACAAAGAACTTCATCCATCCACAACTCTTGAAGCAGATGGACTTTGATTATGATGCAGAGGGTGGAGAAATTGAAGTTGAGCTAGCCATAGGGCAAACTCAGAGAGTGGTACCACTCATTGGTGCTCTTCCAGTGACTATCCAAGATTATCATGGAAAAGCCGATTTCCACATTATGAAGTTGGGCAATTGTGACGTTCTATTAGGCATGCCTTGGCATGACAAGAATGATGCGACTCTCCAAGTTCAAAACCGAACCATCACCGTGATGCAAAAGGCAAGCCAGTCGTCCTCAAAGTTCAGTTGTCCGAGCAAAACCCTGAATAAACTCTCTAGTTGTTCTATAGTTAGATACTTTTGAACTTTGTTTGAGAAAGTATTGTTTGAAGCTTTGTTTGAAATTTGTTTGAAATGGATGGTATCTGTTTTGAACCTATCTTGGTGCCGATTTGAAATATTTAACTCTGGTTTTAATATTGATTTCAACAATTGGTGATTATACTCCCGGGTGGAGGGTGAGAAAAGATGTTTGAGAATGCTTGTTCATACTCATGGCCTGGACCCTTGTGGTTATTTGCGGGGAAGTATTGAATGATTGAAGAGTGTTGTTTTTACTCATGGGCCGGACCCTTGTGGTTATTTACCGGGGGAGTATTGTTGTTGTTACTTATGGCCCGGACCTGCATGGTTATTTACGGGTACAGTATTAAGAAGTCTGAGCATTGGCTACTCTCAGCACCTCCAAACGATGCAGGCTGCGGTCTGGGGGGCGTTTGGTTGTAAAAGGCCTCTATATCTCATGGCCCTGACCTTTTTAGGTTATTTGCAAGAGGAGTGATGAGGGAGTCGTTGAACAGCTCATGGCCCAGACCTAGATGGTTATTTGCGGGGGAAATGTTCATCGGCGGCTTTATGTTTCTATGTCTTGTAACATGCATATGTGAGCATTTGTGTTGCATTGTGATGTGCCAACCACTGAATATTCCTAATTGGATGAGATTGCTTGGGTATGTAATTTTAGTGCATCAAGACACCCGTGGAAGATCGGTGCGGTCTGGGTGTGATGGCTAATTTTACTACGCCAGAATATCAAGAGTTCCGATTTGGACGAAAGGAGAAGCTAATTCCTTGATCAAAAGAGCCGAAAGGAGAAGCTAATTCCTTAACAAAAAGAGCAAACTGATTGTCCCTCGGAATGACCCTCAGAAAATTTTTTAAGCTAACTTGAGTTGTTTTGCAGATATGCTGTAATCGCGGACGATCACTCTCTTTCAAGAACGGGAGATGTCACAAACTGCTGACGTGTTAAAGCCTAAAGAATGGAGCCAACTTACAGATGTCGGCCAAGGGGCCTAAACCCTAAGAAGAACAAGTAACAGAAGAAAAAGTCCTACCGACTTATGGAGTGTCATGTGACACATCCAACCCTATGTGTCCATGGACAAGCTACAGCATGAGCACGGTTCAGTCAGTCCAGTCAGTATAGATTAGAAGTGATCTGGCACTTTCGTGAGTCTATTCGTAGACCGTGCATGCCCAGTCACGTAGTGTAGATGCATATCCTCTGGTTGCACACACCATGATCATAAGCATTCCAATCAGAATCCTCCAGGGGAATTTTCCAGATATTTTTGACATTTTTCACTTATTATTTTTAAGTGACTTTTGTTGGAAATTAGGTAGGGCAAATTTTGCTAAGTTTGTATATAAGCAAACTAGAGCTAGCACTATTTGGCAGAAGAGGCAACAGGAGCTAACCTCAGCAGGCAACTTCTCAACAAGAATTTGGCGGTACTTACCTCCAAGCAAGAACCACCCCTAGCGTTTTGCATCAGCCTTGCCATCGCCACAAGACCCCAGTGCATAGCGTTTTTGCATCGACATCCTCGCTGGCAGAACCCAACAAGGCAGCGTTTTTGAAAACCTTCCTTGGCGTTTTTGAAAACACCTCAGCCTAGCGTTTTTGCATGTCCCAACGATTGCAGATTTGCAACATTTACCACCTCAGCCTGCGGCGTTTTTCACCAATGCAGTACTTGCAGATTCAGCCCTAAAGAAGTAGCAGATTCAGCCCGGGAAGCCCATCAGTTTTCAGCCTTAAGAAACCTCAGTTTTCAGGCCTAAACCTGCAGATTTTCAGCTACAAAGACCCACAGAAAACAGCCCCTGAATCAGCGTTTTTGGACTAGTCGCAGATTTCAACCCAAAGCGTTTTTGGACAGCAGTAGAGAGATTGCAGATTTCAGCCCTTAGGTCGACTTCGTCATCACCGTCGTCATCGCCGACATAGCCTAGAATTGCATCACTCACATGCATTCAGTTTGTACCAGTTTGTGCAATCATTAGTAGACCACTCTCGCCGACGAGAGTGGGGCCTTCGGAGGAGGGTTTTACGTCTTCTCTGGTGTCGTATCTCTCTTCTCTCTCTATCTCTCACTCTCATACACTTGCACGCACAGTGTCCATTCACTTTGTTTGTGATCATAGCACTCTCTCATTAAGAACGGAAGGATGTCCCTTCCATAAGAACAAAAGGAACCCTGAGCATAGTTCGGAGCACTCATCTTGAGCAAAGCACAAACATTCATTCCGCTGCACCTAACATCGAGACCCCGTTCGATGGGGCCCCAAGTCACATAAAGGATTAAAATAAAGCAAGACCCGCACAGACGCAAAAAAAAAAAAAAAAAGGATGACGTGGCAGATTTCCGAAAATTGCGTTGACGTGATGATGTGGCAGGCTGTACGGATTTCCCCGTTTTGCACTGGCTGATGAAGTGGCAGGCTGTACGGAATTCCGCAAATTACGCTAACAGCTTTTGGCATTGCTTTTTGAACCAGAAGCTTTTGAGTTTTAAAGGCCTTTTACTGTAACTGCTTTTCAGGCCAAAGGGCCTTTAAATATGAGGTTAGGGCTCATTCTCTAGCATGCTTCCTGGAAAAGGTGCAGAGTCTGGGGTACCGGCTTGTACAGTGTTGATGCAATATAAAGAAACACCGAAAGGGGCGCCAAGGTTTGGGGCCAATACTCTCTGCGGTGGAATTCCGCCACTCCGTGTCGCGTGTCGTCTCTCTCTCTCAGTTCTGTATTTATTGAAGTGTTAAAAGTTGTTCAGTCTGTTCTTTTCTATTGGCACGTGGTGCCCGTCTGGTGACAGAGATATTCATCAGTGTGTGTGTCAGAGACATGTGGAGAATCAGATTGGTTCACTAAAGTGCTTGTGGTAGTTGTCGGTGCTTTGGGTTCTTTAGGTGGTGCTGTCTTAGGACATGCTTTCTTTATATGATCCTTGACGTGACATTGATAACATCGACCTTCCTTTGCATAATGATTTGTTCTTCTGGCGTTATGTATCCTCCTATAATTCCTTGTGCAGCTTTTTCATCTAGGGTTAGCTTAGGTTTAGCAAGGATTTTAGCTTTACCCTTGGATTCATTTTGAGAGTTCTTTTCCAAAGGGTTAGAAGAAGATGGGCTAGAAAAGTTACCATTCTTACCATTCTTTACCTGTAAGGTGCAGCAGAGTGAGTGTACGAACTTTGCTCAAGATGAGTGCTCCGAATTGTGCTCAAGGTTTCTTTTTATTCTTATGGAAGGGAGAGCCTTCCGTTCTTAATGAGACAGTGCAATGGATACGAACAAAGTGAATGGACACTCTGCGTCAAAGTGTATGAGACTGAGAGATAGAGAGAGAAGAGAATACGACACCAGAGACATAAAACCCTCCTTCGAAGGCCCCACTCTCGTTGGCGAGAGTGGTCTACGATTGATTGCACAAAATGGTACAAAGTGGATGCATGTGACTAGTGCAAGTCCAGGCTAGGTCGAGGTCGACGACGGGGATGACGAGATCGACAATAAGGCTAAAAACTGATGCAAACTTACTCCTGTCCAAAAACGCTACTGGTTGAAACCTGATGCAAATCTCCTGCTGCCCCAAAAATACTAGTGGATGAAATGGCTGGAACCAAAAACGCTAATGTGGACTAATGTCTAATGGCTGAAATTCGTAGGTTTTAGGTTGTCAAACTGCTGAAATTTGTTGATGCTTGGCGATGCTGAAAACGCTATGCAAAGGGGGCGATTTGGGGATTCTGAAAACGCCAGGGCTAAGACTATATGGCGATGGGTGCTTGATGAAAAACGCCAAGGCTGGGAGGCTATGGCGGTGGGTACTGCTGAAAACGCTAGAGGATGGGATGTCTTGCTTGAAGGGAAAACGCCACAAAGGGGGGATCTAGCTGAGAAGTTGCCTGTTGACCAAGGTGCTCCTACTGCCTCTTTTGCCAGAAAGTGCTAACTCTGGTTTGCTTATATGTTAACTTACTCAATTTTCCCTACCTACTTTCCAACAAAAGTCACTTAAAATAATAAGTGAAAATTGTCAAAAATAGGAAAAAATAGGTCAAATACACTGGAAAATTCCCCTGAAGGATTCTGATGGATTCTGATGGGAATGCTTATGATCATGCTGTGTGCAACCAGAGGCTATGCATCTACACTAAGTGCCTAGGCATGCACGGTCTGCGAACACACTCACAAAAGAGCCAGAACACTTGCTAATCTGGACTGACTGGACTTACGGAACCCTTGTCGTGCTGTAGCTTGTCCACGGACACATAAGATTGGATGTGTCATGTGACATCCCCTCCTTTTCAAAGTGAGGTATTGGTACCGAACTGTATGGCGTCAAGGGAGATCGCCAATAGCATCCGGAATCCTGGAAGGGACTCTTCGTCGGCCCACTCTGATGTGTGGATCGTGCGGTACTTGAACTTCATAAAGGTCTGCAACGCTTGCTTCTTTGGGCCGCGCCGAAAGCGACTCAAAGTCTTTTGGGGCTCCTTCGATGCTTCAACTTCATTTGGAGTCATGCTTCATTCTCTTTCAAGAATCTCCATGGCCGAAAATTTTTGAAACCATTTCCAACACAAAACCATGAACATACTTATTCAATGTAAAGTGAGTGGAAAAAATCTTGTCTTCCTAAAAGACTGCATGCAATGTAGATGAACAAATACATAGAGTGCCAAACCGTTCACCACACACACGCAAACCATGAGATCGAATCTTTCTTTACGGATCTAAAGCGGCAATTCACAATGGAAATGCCCATGCTTGGTGCTCATACTTTCTTGTGTTCTTTCTACAAATGTGTCATGCCAAGGAAGAGACATGGAATGTGACTTCCTTGAATGTATACTTTTCAGCTTTTCATGGACAATCCGCATACATTCGTGCTCATTCATGAGTGAAACGTGCTATACGTACAATATGTCATGCCTAGGAAAAGGGATCACATAAAGACGCTGACGAAAATACACGAAACGATCACGAATGAAACACTCGAACAATATGTTCGTACTAATCATGCGAACACATAATACTTCCTGTGAGGGTGCTTTGGACCGAGGCTCGAGAGCCAAGATCGGTTCTTCCTGAAGGGGTGCTTTATACCTAGGCTCGAGAGCCAAGATCGGTTCTTCGTGATTGATTGAATCTACAATAAGTTTGCTTCCCTAGAGAAAGTATCAACGAAGACATCATCCTTGTGAACAATCACCTCGTGGTCATACAAATCATCATGCTCCTGAAAAATCACATCTTGATCATCATGCTTATCATTGTCATACAATTCTTCATGCTTGTCAGTGTCATTCAAATCATCATGCAAATCTTGTGTATCATGCTTTGGAGAAGAAGAGACTGAGAGAGTCTCCTTTTCCCGAATCTCTTGCATTTGTGCCTGCACTTGAGAGAAGAGTCGCAACAACTCTTGCATGTGTCACGCTTGCTCATGCTCACGCTCTATGGCTGCCTTTCCTTCTGCTTCTCTTTCTGCGTGTCTGCGATCCATTTCTGCCATTCTTTCTATTGTTCTTGCTTCGCGTTCAAACTTCCTGTCCATAAACATATGCTCCAACCCCTCCATAGAAATTAATGCAATCCTTGGAGTAGATAGGGAAGGGGGAGGATCGGAAAAACCTTCTGGTGGGGAAATTTTTTCTTCGCCTCTCTCATGCTCATTACCTCCAAGAAAAGTATCCAGTCCGCTTCGAGTGATGACCATCCAATGAAGTCTTGGGTTCTTGTGGGTTCTTGTGGACTTGGGTTCTTAAGTTCACGAGGAACTTGGGTTCTTGCAGATCTTGGGTTCTTAAGGTTCTAGAGGGTCTTGAGGTTTTTGAGGGTCTTCTTTCGCTTGCAATCTGTGTTCGAGAAGGATCTTCTCCTCACCCGAGTTCTGCTCTTTTCCGCGGGCGCACCCCTTGGCGGCCTTGCGCTCACACCAAGGTTGCTTTTTCCTACCAATGAGTGAAACCAATGAGTGAAAAGAGGCACAAGGGGAGACTCAACAAGGCCTTCTTTCTTGGGTTTCCTGTCACTCTTAAAAAAAACATGATTAGGAATCGACACGCCCACGTGAACTTGGGTTCGTGCGACCTCAACAAGCAAAAAAAAAATTGTGGTTCTTTTCTTGAGTGATCCAGAAAGCTGCCAAAGCTCTGATACCAATGTAAGGTGCAGCGGAGTGAGTGTATGAACTTTGCTCAAGATGAGTGCTCTGAATAGTGCTCAAGGTTTCTTTTTATTCTTATGGAAGGGAGAACCTTCCGTTCTTAATGAGAGAGTGCATTGGATACGAACAAAGTGAATGGACACTGTGCGTGAAAGTGTATGAGACTGAGAGATAGAGAGAGAAGAGAATACGACACCAGAGACGTTGTAAAACCCTCCTCCGAAGGCCCCACTCTCGTTGGCGAGAGTGGTCTACGATTGATTGCACAAAGTGGTACAAAGTGGATGCATGCGACTGATGCAAGTCTAGGCTAGGTCGAGGTCAACGATGGGGATGACGAGATCGACACTAAGGCTGAAAACTGATGCAAACTTACTGCTGTCCGAAAACGCTACTAGCTGAAATTTGATGCAAATCTCCTGCTGTCTCAAAAACGCTAATGGCTGAAAATGGCTGGAACCAAAAACGCTGATGTGGGCTGATGTCTGATGGCTGAAATTCGCTGGTTTTAGGTTGTCGAACGCTGCAATCTGCTGATGCTTGGCGATGCTGAAAACGCTATGCAAAGGGGGCGATTTGGGGATTCTGGAAAGGCCAGGGCTGAGACAGTATGGTGATGGGTGCTTGATGAAAAACGCCAAGGCTGGGAGGCTATGGCGGTGGGTACTGCTGAAAACGCTAGAGAATGGGATGTCTTGCTTGGAGGGAAAACGCCACCAAGGGGGGATCTTGCTGAGACGTTGCCTATTGAGCAAGGTGCTCCTGCTGCCTCTTTTGCCAATTAGTGCTAGCCTAGGTTTGCTTATATACAAACTTACTCAATTTGCCCTACCTACTTTTCAAGAAAAGTCACTTAAAATAATAAGTGAAAATTGTCAAAAATAGGGAAAATAGGTCAAATACACTGGAAAATTCCCCTGAAGGATTCTGATGGGAATGCTTATGATCATGTTGTGTGCAACCAGGGCATATGCATCTACACTAAGAGCCTGCGCATGCACGGTCTGCAAACAAACTCACAAAAGTGCCACAACACTTACTAATCTAGACTGACTGGACTGACGGAACCCTTGTCGTGCTGTAGCTTGTCCACGGACACATAGGGTTGGATGTGTCACGTGACATCACCATTCTATGGGTTCTGAGGAGTCTGAGAGGTATTGTGAGAAGACTTGTCCTCCTTATGATTTCCTTTGTTGTGCTCCATCTCCTGTGCGAGAGCAATCGCTACAGCCTTATTGAGATCTATTGGAGTCGAGTACTTCGACATCAAACTTGACATACTCGTCTAACCCGAAAAAGAATACCCCTTTGCGATCATCATCCGCTTTGCGTAATTGGGTGCCGAGCTGCAAAACACGGTTAGTAAGCTTTTGAGTTGAGATTTTGAGACTCTGCTTTTTGGGCAACCCTTGTAACAATTAAAAGGTCTTTTGGGCCTCATTACTCAGAGCATCTGGACGTAGAGTCTGAGTGTGAGTTCCCAGGGACTTCCTTGTACTTTGCACACAGATTAATATAAAAAGAAATACTAAAAGGGGCGCCAGTCTTTTGTTGGGTTAAAGGCCCAAATGGCCCCCTTTTGTGTATAGTTTTAAAGGTTATTAACCTTTGGCCAAGTTCACATTGAACTTGGCCACTAACTTTAAATTGGTTCTATACTTTTAATAAAGGGAATGTGAGTCAATTTACTCACTAACTCAATCTCCTCAATATCGTGTAGCGCTACCTCTCTCTCTCTACAACTTCGTTCTCTAGCGCTCCCCCTTTGCAGCACATTGCCTCCGCTCCAAGCCTCAAGGCCTGCACATCTACTCGTGCTCTATCACTTGCACACACTGCCGCTCGCTCATCAACTGGCATCAGAGCCAAATTAGGATTTACTCCCAAACCTGCAAACGCTGATTTTCAGGTAAAGAACTTTCACGCGAGATTTTGCAATTTCATCGCCAAAGGACCCGTCCCCGGACACTAGAGGGCTCCCGGCAAGTCAAATTGACCTAAAACAGGCTGAAATTAGGTCAAAATCAGCAAATTACAGGTTATGGCAGCAAAATACAGGTTTTGCAAATCATGTATTAAGGTGTGGGAACATCTTTGCTAGGTCCCTGCTACCCAAAAACAAAGAAATTGCCGAAAAATAGGTCCCAAAAGAGATGGTTTTAGCAAATTTCAGATTTAACAGGTTTTTGCAAGTGTATTTTTGATGCGTCTACATTGGGGAAAGTGCAAATTGATGCAATCTACGCACATTTGACAAGTTTTGGCTATGTATGACCATTTGTGGCTCATTTTTGTGCAATTTTATGCTACAAATTGTGGCTTTTGCTCATACATGCTTCTAAAGGCTGTGCATTAGCCTTATGTATGTTCTGTGAGGCTAAAAACAACTAAAATCGTTGTTTTTGAGCACAAATTCACTCGCTGAAATTTCTTGCGCATAAATTTCAGAAATTGTTTTTTGTGCCTAAATCGACCCATTTGGCCCCACATTGCTCTTGTGACCATAGGAGCTGTAGTGCACACTTCTGTGAGATTATACTCCGGTTTTTGTGCATTTTGCCCAAAAATTCAGTGTATTAGCCCTCTTATTCGTGCAACTATGGCCTCATCTTCTTCGGATGTGAAGAATCTCTTTCAGATTAGGAGGTTCGATGGAACAGGTTTCAAACTTTGAAAAGACAAGATCCAGGGAATCCTATTTCTTAAGGATTGTGAAGGGGCACTTGAACAAGTAAAGCCACAGAATATGACGGATGAACCATGGGTTAGCCTGAACAAGAGAGCAGTTACATACATTAAAATGGCCATGACCGATGAGAGAGTCATTGATTTGAAAGGTCTCACAAGTGCTTTTGATGTGTGGGAGAAGTTAAAGGGGATGTATGAGAATACAAGGCCTGTCAACCAAGTGCATTTCATGCGAAAACTTGTTGGCATGCAACTAGATGAGTCCAAGAGCGCTGCAGAGCACTTGTCGTTGTTCGCATGTACTTTGTCGCAGTTACAGGATTCAGGTTTGCCTCCTTTTGATGATAAGCTAAAAGCTATCTTCTTGCGGGTGAGGTATGTTCCGAGAGTTGTAGGGGAGGGGTCTGTCTTGGATAATAGGTCCGCAAAGGTAGAGCAACCGCTTAGAAGTGGTTGAAAATTAGCCCGGATGTGAGCGTATTCTGGGCATTCCAATGTCACATGTGCTTCATCTTCGGGAGCTTGCATTGTACATGATATGCATATCCGTTTAGAAGCATCAATTTTCAGCCAGCCCTCTGTTTCTATTTTGAGCATATGTGACCTTGTGCGCATCAAAGAGATGGCTCTTCGTGCCATGTGGGGCATGGGTGTTCGTATGTGGGCCTGGGCTTCCATTGGGTTTGTGCTATAGCCTTCCCAATACTTTGTGTTGACATGCTTGCAATAGTATTCAAATTTCGAGCGGTGTTGCATTGTCTTCCACTTGGTGTGGAGGCTATTTAGTAATGCAATTTCAAAATTCAGCATGTGTTCTCCCTCCTTGCCCTCCTCATATGTCTCTACATTCCATTTAGCGAACCATTTCTTAATGTCCTGAATGAGGCTCGATGACAGAAATTTGCTTTTTTTTGTCTTTTGCGGCGCACATCCTGTTTCCCAAGCAATGCGGGGGATTCGAGTAGTAGGCATCGCTTTGACCTTCATGATATACGTGTACATTTTTTGCAATGCTTTCATTTCTAGTGGTCTCTTGCCTGTCTCCAAAAGTAGCACGGAGTATGGTGTCGTCTTTTTGACCCCCATGTGTCGATATAGAAACTTTTTCTAAATTTTTTCAATTTCATTCCATGTTTGGGCTGAAATGCTTGCTCCCCAGATTTCCACTCCGTAGAGGATGGCTTGCACTACGCATGTCTCAAAAATGGTCGCTTTTATCTCCCATCTTTTTATGCTCCTTTGTGTGCACATGTTTTCAAATTGATAGTACTTGGCATGGCCGATGTCAATTCTATTATGTGCGGATTGTCCCCAAGCATAGTTGCACGGGATGTCAATCCCCAAGTACTTGAAACTGTCGACTTTCTCAATTTGTTTCCCTTGATACATGAGGGGGGCGTGGATATCCATCTTACGAGTCTTTACAATCATGAACTTTGTTTTGTCTACATTGATTGATAGACCCACATTTTCACAAAAAGCATGTAACGCATCGACCAATTTCTGTAGAGTTGTAATGTCATGGGCGAAAAGAGCCACATCGTCTGCATAGATGAGCATGAGAAGTGTAAGCATCCTGATGGTTGGTTCATCCCCTTCTAGTTGAGGGAGGAAGCTTTCTATTTGATCAATGCACAATCCAAAAAGAGTAGGGGAGAGAGGGCATCCTTGTTTGACCCCCATGTTGCTCGAGAAAGCTTTGGACAGCCCTTTGTGCGTTTTTAGTTGACATATGACTCTGTCATAGAGACGTGCTACCGCACTCCTGAGATGCATCGGTACTTTTATGCATTCCATCCTTTTCCATATACCCATTCTCGGGACCGTGTCAAAGGCTTTAGTGAAATCTACAAAGCAACAGTATAATGTTTTTCCCTTTAGCCGACTCTCTTCCATTAATACCCTGAGTGAAACAAGGTGATCAATGGTGCTATGTTTTGGTCGAAAACCTGCTTGTTCTTTTGCTCGTTTTCCATTTGTCTCTGCCCATGTGCTTATGCTTTGTTCTAAGATGCTTCCCAAAAGCTTTGCCATGCAAGATCCTACCATAATGGTACGGTAGTTGGTAAGCTGATTTACATCCCCTTTTCTGTAAAGTGCTTTGATCCAGTTCTTTTGCCAATCCTCGGGTAGCCCTTGAACAATGGCTTGGTTTAGCATTCTATGTATCCACTCTCTGGCTCTCATACCTGACCATTTAAGCATTTCTGAGTTGAAGTGTAGTATGTCCGGAGCTTTCCCATTTGCAAGTTTCTGTATGCCTTTTTTAACCGTTTCGGAATCAAACTGGTCTTGGGCATGGAGATCGGTTTGCATGTGTGGCATTTCTTCCACATTATTATGCACATATAGTTGTTCCACATACATGTACATGTCATCTGAGCTTATGTCCCCCATAATGTCATGTCTCCTTCCTTTTATTTTCAGCCATTCCTTTTTGGGATTTTTCTTGAAGTTGGCTATGGCTTGTGTCTCCGTGCGTAGCTCATAGTTTCTTCTTTTCCGCCTCTTGAGATTTGTGTCGTCTTTTGATAGAGTTTCCCATTCCGTGTTCGTTGCTGACAGTGCCCGCAATTGTTTTTTGACATACTTGCACTCTTCATCAAACCATGGGTTATGCTATGCGGTAGCCCTTTAACATGATTTCCTCGCCGATGCGTTTCTCCCATTGTTTGTTCCACGGCATCACATAGAGCTTGTTTGAAAATTGGCCATGTTTGTTCAATGTGTGATGGCATGGGTACATGAGCAAGTGCATTGTCTAGATGTTCTGCATACATTCTTTTCTTGTCCATTTGCATTTTGTATGTCCATGATCGGGCATGGGGCTGTTTTTGTGCTTTTTGGGTGGGAACTTGTAGCCATACCTGGATTGGGGTGTGGTCCGAATTGGGTGACCTCTTCCCAATTGTAAAATTACTTACAATATGGGATGCCTCATATGCAATCAATACATAATCATAACACTCATGCCTTTGTTGGCCGTGTAGCATGTGCATTCTCCCGATTTTTCAAACTTACTTGTTCCATTGACGGCGATTAGTTGTAAGGATGTCATCATACTGAGCAATGCAATACCTTGCGGGTTTGTAATGAGATCTTTCGAACATCTCTCCCATGTGGGATCTAGTATCTCATTATGTTCAAGCATTGGAGGTGTCATGAGATCCACCATTTGCATTTGCGCATGTGCTATGCGAGCATTCATGTCCCCAATAAGCATAATCATCCCTTCTTGTGCATAGGCATGGATATCGGCATACAGATCCTCGAAAGGGTAATTCTTCTCTACATTGAAGGCACCATAGAATGGTGACTCTCTATGGGGGATGTAGCACCCGGCAATGAACATAGGTTTAGGTTTTGTGTCAAACTTGATCCATATGTACCGGTTATGAGCATTTGTCTTGCAAATTGTGATCATTTTTCTGAGTTCCTCTCCGTATATCACTGCGACGAGTCCTTGTCCCCTCATTTTTGTACATGGCATCCGTAGGGAGTGTGTGACATATCCTTCAATGTGTGGTATTCTACATGCATCGTGTTCCCATGTTTCCAATAAAAAGAGAATATCGGCTTATGGTAGGACTTCCGTTAATCCTTCTCCTTTATGCCACGGGAAGCCTCTGCAATTCCAACTTGTCACATGTAGTTCCGTGAACCCATGGGTCTCGCATTGTCATTTTGTTTCCTCTTTTGCTTCCCCTTTCGTGTCCGCTTGGGCTGTTTTTTTGTTCATGCGAGCTTCGTATGCTTCACGTCTGGTCTTTTGTTGGTTCGGCGTTCGATCTTCACTGATGTATAGTGCGCTATCCTTTAAGTAGATGCGGGCATTTTCGAGGATAATAGCCCTCTTGCGGGCATCTAGAAGTGTGCATACGATTGCCCGATTTGCTTCTGGTTTCTTCTTGCCTACTCGATGTGCACCATATACCACCACATCCTGCATTCCGAAGTTAGCGGAGATCATTTCCGTGATGTCGGTGTTCAAGGTAATGACCTTCTCGTTGTCGGATTCGGGGATGCCTCGTATCACGATGTTCATTTTTCTTTTCTCTTGTTCGGTGTATTCTTTGTCATCCTCATTAGCATACATGTCTTTGTTCATTGAGGAAGTCTGAGGCATTGGTGTGTTTGTCAATGCATCTTTCCAAAAGTCCACATTTTCAGATACATTCATTTGCGCGATCTTTTCATCATGTGTGGCTAGCGTGTCTTGCATTGTAGCTGTGTGCTTATCAAGAGCACCCTCGAGCTCCTGCATCTTCTCCTCTTGGTGACGGACTCGTAGGTCTTGCATTTGGAGCTTGTGTTCCAATTCTTGGTTTTTTAGAGCTAGGTCTTTGATTTCATCGCTCTGCTTCATGATGGTGGTGTGCATGGAGGAGATGAGTCCCCATATGTCTCGTAATGAGCATGGTGGCGTATTCCCTTCCATGATGTCCGGTTTCGAGGGGGTTGTTTGCTGTATTGGTTTGGGTCCCATGGTGCGTGTAGGTGAGGACCTGACAGAGAGGCCGCTTCTGGAAATTCGCAGGTTCACAGTGTCATTCATGTGGCCATGGTGTGCTGACCTGCTTGGACTATACGTCCTCAATCATTGCAGTCCGCCATGTGTTCAAAGATGGGCGCGCTGCTGCACAGAGAGAGGGATTAAAGTCCTGTGGATGGTCCTACTGTGGTGTCGTGAGAACAGAGGGAGGCTGGGCTGCTGCTACAGTCCCGCAAGGGAGGCTGGGCTTGCTGCTAGAGAGAGAGAGAGAGACAGAGAGAGAGAGAGAGAGAGAGAGAGAGAGAGAGAGAGAGAGAGAGAGAGAGAGAGAGAGAAGCAGCGGGGGGGGGGGAGCGATAGGCGATAGAGTGAGGTGGGGGGTGGGGGGGGGGGGGGGGGAGGGAGGCAACTCTACCAACATGGTCAGAGGCAGGACAGAGAAGAAGAATGTCTATACACAAAGGAGTAAGAGTAAGAGTAAGAGTAAGGAAAGGGGAAATGCCAGCAAAGGCAAGGGTGATGTGACTTGCTATCAGTGTGGCAGGAAAGGTCACAAGAAACCCGATTGCAAGTACTACAAAGCCGAGTTAGAACGGAAAAGGAATGGCGGAGACAAAAAGAAAGAAAAGAAGGAAGCCAAGTCAAAAGCACAGGATAGCTCAAAGGACAAAGAGAAGGCCAATGTGGCTTCTAGTGTTGTGATTGAGGAGCTGTCAGATGTAGAGGACATCTTGTGTGCCACTTTGTCAGATGATGATGCTTATGACCTTGATGCCTCTCTTAATGTTCATACACAGGACATGCAGATCACCAAGAGTGATCTTATTCTTGGTGATCTTAGTGATGCTTTGTTGACTGTCAATGATGCATTATCCCAGACTTGGATAGTTGATTCCGGTGCGTCATTTCATGTGACCCCTATCAAGGATAGGGGTGATCTGCATGTCCTGTGCATGTTCATACACAAGACATGCAGATCACCAAGAGTGATCTTATTCTTGGTGATCTTATTGATGCTTTGTTGACTGTCGATGATGCATTATCCCAAACTTGGATAGTTGATTCCGGTGCTTCATTTCATGTGACCCCTATCAAGGAGTGTTTCTCTACTTTTGATGTAGGCAAGCATGGCCATGTATACCTTGGAAACAATCATGCAAGTTCCATTGAGGGTATTGGCACTGTGCATCTTTCCATAGATGGCACAAATGAGTTGTCTTCCATAATGTTAGATATGTGCCGGGAATCAAGAAGAGTCTGCTTTTTGTTGGTCAGATGGATATGCATGGTTACAGCATCTTGTTTGAGAGAGGATCATGGAAAATGATTAAAGGGTCAAGGCTGATTGTAAAGGGCACAAAGAAAGGGACACTTTACTGCATGCATGGAAAGGGCGTGTTGGGCAAGTTTATTGCATTGGCTGAAATTAACTCTCACATGGAGTTGTGGCACAAGAGGCTTGGCCATATGAGCCAAGAGGGCCTTTCTAAGCTTTGTACTTTGAACAAGCTTGATGCTAAAGGCACAAAGCTTGACTTTTGTAATGAATGTCAATATGGCAAGCAAGTAAAGCGTTCTTATTACTCCGGTGTCTCTCGTAAATCTTGTGTGCTTGATCTTCTACATTCTGATGTATGTAGCATGCCTACTAAGTCTATGGGAGGTGCATGCTATTTTGTCTCCTTTGTTGATGATCATTCTAGGATGCTTAAATCTAAGGATGAAGCTTGTAAGAAATTTCATGCATTTGTGACCACCCAAACAGGTAGAAAGCTAAAATGCTTACATACGGACAATGGGGGGGAGTTCACAAGTGCTGAATTTAACAAATTTTGTGAAAATTTGGGTATTAAGAGGAAGCTTACTGTGCCATACAGCCCCTATTCTAATGGTGTGGCTGAAAGATTCAATAGGACACTTTGTGAGAGGGTGAATGCATCTTGTCCACAGCTAATCTCTCTCATGGATTTTCGGGAGAAGCTTTGAAAATTGCAGTGCATATATGCAATCGATCCCCTCACATGTCTTTGAAAGGTGACATTCCTGAAGAGGTTTGGTCTGGCAAGCCTGCTTCATATGATCACATACGCATTTTTGGTTGCAAAGCTTTTGTGCATATTAGACCTGAGTTGAGATGCAAACTAGATGCCAAGTCCATTAAAGGCCACATGTTATGTCACGTGACACATCCCAACCCTATGTGTCCGTGGACAAGCTATACCACAGCAGGGTTCAGTCAATCCAGTCAAGTCTAGATTAGCAGTGATCTCGCACTTTTGTGAGTCTATTCGTAGACCGTTCATGCCCAGTCACTTAGCATAGATGCATATCCTCCGGTTGCACACCGCATAAGCATAAGCATTTCCATCATATTCCATCAGAATCAGTTTGGGGATTTTTTAAGTGACTTATCCCTTTTTCCCCTATTTTTGACATTTTCCACTTATTTATTAAGTGACTTTTGTTGGGTACTCACTATGGCAAATTGGATAAGTTAATATATAAGCAAACCCAAGTTAGCACTTTCTGGCACAAGAGGCAGCAGGAGCTTCCTGCTCAACAGGCAACTTCTCAGTAGTACCCCCCCAGCACCCCTAGCATTTTTGGATCTCCATCTTCGCGGGCATTTTCCAGCACTTGGCGCTTCAGTCATTGCCTTGATCGCCATCACCCTCAGCATCCTAGCCATTGCAGATTCCCAGCATCGCCATCAAGTCCCATTTGCTAGCGTTTTCCAAATCAGCCTTGCATCAGCATTTTGGATTTTCTATCCTAGATCAACACTAGCGTTTTTGCTAGCTTAGCCTTGCATCAGCGTTTTTGAGTTTCAGCCCTAATCTGCAGCAGATACACAACATTTTCAACCTATGGTACAGTAGCAGATCGGCCCCAGAATGGTTGCAAAAGTTCCCTCATTTTCAGCCATAAAAACGCAGTCAAAACAGTCATTTTCAGCAACCGAAACAGTCCCGAATTTCAGCAATTAGAAGATCTCCGATTTCAGCCATCAAGTCGTCGTCACCACCGTCGTCGTCATCGGCGTAGTCCAAGTTGCATCAATCCATTGCATACGCATTGTACACCTTTGTGCAATCAAAAGTAGACCACTCTCGCCGATGAGAGTGGGGCCTTCGGAGGAGGGTTTTACAAACTCTCAGGTGTCGTATCTCTCTCTCTCTCTCTCTCTCTCTCTCTCTCTCTCTCTCTCATACACTTGCACGCACAATATCCACTCACTTTGTTCATGATCATACCACTCTCCTCAAGACGGAAGGCTCTCTCCTTCCCTAAGAACTAAAGGGAACCTTGAGTAAATATAGATCACTAATCTTGAGAAAATACAACATTCATTCCGTTGCACCTTACATTGGTATCAGAGCTTTCGAAGTGTTCTGTACTACTCAAGGGAAGAACCACAAGAACCACAAGAATTTTTTTGCTTGTTGAGGTCACACGAACCCAAGTTCGCTTGGGCGTGTCAATTCCAAATCGTGTTTAGTTGAAGAGTGACAAGAATCCCAAGAAAGAAGGGCTTGTCCAGCCTCCCCTTGTGTCTCTTTTCACTCATTGAGAGCGGACCGTGCACTTAGCGGCCGGCCAATCGACGTGAGGCGGGAAAAAACAACCTTGGTGTGAGCGCAAGGCCGCCAAGGGGTGCGCCCGCAGAAAGGAGTAGAACTCAGGTGAAGAGAAGATCCTTCTCCAACGCGATTTGCAAGCGAAAGAAAACCTCAAGAACCTCAAGAACCCAAGACCCTCAAGAATCAAGAACCTCAAGAACCCAAGACCCTCAAGAATCAAGAACCTCAAGAACTCAAGACCCTCAAGAACCCAAGTTCCTCGCGAACTTAAGAACCCAAGATTATAGTGCATGGTCGTCACCCGAAGCGGAATGGATACTTCGCATAAAGGTGATGAGCATGAGAGAGGTGACGAAGACTCTTCCCCACCCGGAGATGATTCCTTCAACCCTCCCCCTTCGCCATCTACGCCACCAAGTGCACCAAACCCTATGGAGGCAATGGTCAAGCAGATGATGGCCATGATGGATAGACAAGAAGCAAATCGCCTTGCTCAGGAACGTGAGCGCGATGAAAGAAACGCAAGACTTTCCGCAAAACAAGAAGACAATCGCCTTGCTCAGGAACGTGAGCGCGATGAAAGAAACACAAAACTTGCCGCAAAACAAGAAGACAATCGCCTTGCTTTAGAATGCGAGCGCAACGAAGGCAAAGAACGGAAACAACTAAGAAAGGCGGAAGAGCCGGCAAGAAACGCGGCCTTAGAGGCCGATCGTACTGCTCATAGACTGGCTTTAAAGACCGAGCGTGCAGCTCAACGAGAGCTACGCACTCAAGAATTGCTTCGACAAACACTAGCCTCAAAGACCGAACCACCCAAAGATCGTGGGAGTTCATCAAGTGGCGTAAGCCACGATGCGGATTCCAACCATCCAATCACACAGAAAAGTTGACTTTCAGTAAGTATGACGATAAGATGGATGCTACGGTTATTCATTCTTAGTTGCATCAATTTAATGCTTATTTTGTGACAACTAAGAAGACAAGAAATAGCAAAGTTTTGATGGCAGCTATGTACCTTGCCGGTGATGCCATCAATTGGTACCACGCATGGCAAGAGACAGCTAGCCGCGCACCTAGAGGAGGCCGACGAATTCACGTCCCTTTCCTTCAATTGGGCTGATTTCCAAGACAAGCTCAAGGCGCGGTTTATGCCACCTCAGTACCTCGCACGATTGAAGGACGATTGGCGCTCTGTCAAGCAAAATGGTATGCCAGTCATGTCTTTTTCTAATCATGTTTTGCAGCTAGGCACTCAATTACGAAAATCGGATGATGAGCGCAAAGAGGCTTTTCTCTATGGATTGGAGGAGCATATCAAGTACGATGTCGAGGTTCTCGATCCAGTCGATCTCAACAAGGCGGTAGCGATTGCTCGCGCACAGGAGATGAAGCACAACAAGGGAAAGCCTAAGGAGAACAAGACTTCCACAAGTACCTCGCAGACTTCTCAGAACCCTCAGAACGGTAAGAACGGTAAGAACGGTAAGAATGGGAACTCTTCTAACCAATCTTCCAACAGTCTCTCAGAAAAGAATTCTTCCAATGACGGACAGTCCCGATTTGCAAGCGGCAGCACTGAATCATGAAGAGGCATGGCGAAGAGGCAAGCCTATGCAGGAAGGGGCAAGGCTGAGAGAGTGCGGCTGCTCGCGAAGGGACTTCCGCGTACAAAGAGTCATGGCAAAGGGTGTCACCGAAGAGGCAAGTCACCCACGGTTTTGTATGCTTGCTGTTTGTGTTGGACCGGCTGAGATTCACAGCAAAATTCGCAAAGGGGTGCACTTGGTGACTCTGAAGCCTTCACACCCGAGGAGAGACTCCAATACAACTTCACACATAATTGGTACTTATGTAGTTAGTATTAGGATAACAAATACCATGTTACCTGATACCATCGGGGAAGAGATTGAATTCCATCTTTCTTCTGCTTCCATACAACTCCGGGTAGGGGTAGAGTGTAGCGGCGAGGGTGAGAGGCTCACAACCTTCGGGTCCCGAAAAAAAATTGCTCTGATACCACTGTGAGGATTCTAGGTACTAATCCTTTATTAAGTACTTAAACTCATGATTAAGACTTAAGAAACTTAAACTGTACTCGAGACAAGACTTAGAAGACTCTGTGTTTGATTGATTGAATGTGTGATACAAGGACTCCTTATATAGGAGACGAAGAGACATAAATGAAAAGACACGTCTCTTGGTGAAGAGACACGACTTTAGACGTAAAGACACATCCTTTCGGCGAAGAGCTGCAACCATTGGGCGAAGAGTCGCACCCGTAGAGCGAAGGGGTGTGACCAGTCGTTGAAGGAGTGTGGCTTTTGGCGAAGAGACGTCCTTTGGGTGAAGGGGTGTGACCATCCAAGTGCAGGGGTCCTCCTTGGCATGGCACTTCGCGTATCTGCAATTAGGAGTAGATGTATTGCTGTTAACATAGTCACAATCATGACAAAGAGCGTCACACACAAGGCAGATCCTTTCACTGAGTGGGAGATGGCACAAGAGAATTCATCTATGGCCGATACTCTTTTGGAGGAGCTAGAGGAGGACTTCGAGCCTCAATGCGAGCCTCCCGAGCCCTCATATGTCGCTGACGACCTCGACTACGACAACGATATGGAGATTCAGCAGGCGAGTACTTCTTGAGTTTGATGATCATTGATCACTCGACTCTTGAGTCTACGACTCTACCTACTACATAGCCCTTTGTACTTTTTGTTATCCTTGAGGCCTCAGGCTTGTCTTAAGTCCTTTAGGCTTTTTGACTCTTGAGCCCTTGTGGCATGCACTTCTCATTTTGTATCCATCGATCATCGATGTTTTATTAGCACATTTCAGCCTATACGACTCCTGTTCTTTGGTCTATTTAGTGTAAATTTATGGTCAAAGTGATGCTCTATGTGTGTGGCATGTGTGTAGGTCAAAAAATGCCAAAAAAACTCTTTTTTTTTTGCCGTTCCGACCCCCGTCCCCGTTTCCTGACTTTTGTCGTCCCGTCCCGTCCCGTTCCCGACCCTGACCCTCCGTCCCATGTAACTATGCAGGCTACACGACCTCACACCACATCTCCTGTAGGGTGCAGCGAAAGTGAATGTTGATATTGCTCAAGATGAGTGCTCCGAACTGTGCGCAAGGGTTCCTTTGACCTACGGAAGGGAGAGAATGCAATGATCACTAACAAAGTGAATGCTATTGTGAATGTAAGTGCTGAGAGAGAGAGAGAGAGAGAGAGAGAGAGAGAGAGAGATACGACACTAGACGGTTCTCAAACCCTCCTCCAAGGGCCCCCCTCTCTATGGCGAGAGAGGTCTATGCTATAGATTGCACAAATCTGGTACAATGGTCTAGATGCAATGAACTTGCCGATGATGTCGACGACTATGAAGATGACGACGAGGACTGGCTGAAATCTGAAAATGAAAGGACTGATCTGCTGAATTTTGAAACGCTTGTTGAATTCTGCGACGCGGCGAGGAACTACTGTTGAGGTGGAGATCTGCAAGGCTAAAGCCTATCTGCAATTGCAAAGGGCTGAAAACTGAAAACGCTGATCTGGTCTACTGCTGCGGAATGCTGAAAACTGAAAACGCTGGTCTAATTCTGCAAGCTAGGAAACGCTAGGGATGACCTGCTGAATTGCAAAAATGCCTGGGCTGATCTGCTGGTGCAAAAGCGCTAGGTACTGAAGGTTGAAAACGTTGATGGTTTTCTGCCGGTCCTGTTGAGAAGACGCATTGCAAGTTGCCTGAGCTCCTTCTGCTACTTCTTCTGCTTCTACTAAGTGACCATTGTGTTTCTTTTATATTTCCTTAGCAATTTTCCCTACTTGCTTTTCCAACAAAAGGCCACTTATTGATAAATAAGTGAAAAATGAGTATTTTGGGGAAAAGGGTTCTATGCTCTGTAAAATGCTCATGATGGGGTACTGAATGCCATGCCGATGATTATGTTGCATGCAATCAGAGGATATGCAACTAATCTAAGTTTCTGGTCATGCAGGGCTTGCGCCACAGGCTCATAAGGGTGCCAGAACACTTCCTAAGCTGACCTGAACCACCCTAGACCTGAGATAGTTTGTCCACATGCACATAGGGTTAGATGTGCACGCGACATCCCCTCCTTTTTAAAGTGAGGTACTGGTACCGAGCTGTATGGCGTTGAGGGAGTGCGCCAACAACTCCTGGAATCCTGCGAAGAACTCTTCGCCGGCCTACTCTGATGCGTGGGTTGTGCAATACTTGAACTTCATGAAGGTCTGTAATGCTTACTTCTTTGAGCCGCGCCGAAAGCGACAAAAGTGATCTGTGGCGGCTTCAATGCTCCAACTGCGTCTATGGACGTGGGTTCACCTTCTTCAAGAATCTCCGAGGAGGAAAATTCTTGAAACTATTTCCAACATAAAACCATAAACATACCCACTCCATGTTAAGTAACTGGAAAAATACCATTCTTCCTACATGACTGTGCCTGCAATGCAGATGAACAAAGTGACGGAGTGCCAAACCGCTCACCAAATACATGCAAAAAGTGGGATCGAAACTTGACTTTTCAACCTAACGCTTCCGCATCGTCGACTTTGAGACGGTATGAGAGCGTCTTGGTGAAGCTCTGTGCTTGAAGGCCTTGGAGTGGAGGAGATCACCCGCTTGAGAAGAAGAACCCACTGTCGCCAGTCTTCAACCTTCCCATCTCTGCTATAGCGTTTTAAAACGCAGCCTAGAAGGCGACGCTCTACACTTCCCCCTCGCTCTTGGCGTTCTAAAGCGCAGCCAATAGCGGCGCCGTTTTTCCTCTCTATCGCAAGCGTTTTGAGACGCTGCGCCCAACAACGGCCTCCCTCCCCCCCCCCCCCCTCCTGCGCGTTTGGAAACGCTGTTGTGCAGCAGACGCACTTCCCCCTCTCCTGTCGACGGTGCCGTCTCTCTCTTCCTTGCGTTTTGAGACGCTAGGTCGGCAGCACACCAAGAGGTGCCAGTGAAATGAGTGTTTTGGAACGCTGCCGGGCAGCTTTGGCTAGGTTGGTCCCATCTAGCGACGGCATTTTAAAATGCTGTCTGCCGGCAGCCTTTGGAGAAAACTGTGATGCCCCCTTATTCCCCTTGCGTTTTAAAACACCCATTTGGTACCCTCCCCCCCTCAACCCTTTGCTTCATCTCTTAGAGTGCCAACTTGGCACTCTAGTGGTCAACCACTAGAGCGAGAGAAGCCTGAAGAGGCCGTTTTGAGCCACGAGGAGTGCCATTGGAGTCAGAATTGGCAAGGCAAAGTTTTGATCTGTGGAGCCTTGATTTGTTCAAGAGCTCTTACAAGGCAACGTTGAGGCGGATTACAGTGACTACGGAGCGGGTTGGGAAATTTTTATTGGCTTGGATGGAATTCTTAGCCATTGCTATGCACAGTTTATTGTGGAGCTTTGGATTTGTTCAAGGCCTACCACAGGGCAAACGTGTGGAGCGGATATCGTCAAGAGTTTCGGATGTTAGAGAGGGATAGTAGATTGTGCGGAGCCCATTGCGTGTGGAGTTCTCTTTGCGATGAACTTGAAGCGGTTTGGATCTTTTTAGGCGTAGTTTGTACGGCCATTTTTTGGACTGCGGGAAGGTATCTGTTTACCAGATTTTGCAACTTCAATATGTCCCTACCTTGCTCGCGGCGCGACGACATCGACCAAAGACAACCAAAAGCTATGGATAACGGATCGTCAACCATCCTTTTAGCATCCCATGCACCGGCACAGTTTTCAAGAAACTCGGAAATTTGTTTGGCTCGAGTTTGTGAAGTCAAAAGCAAATGGAGTAGTTCGCTAGAGGATAGTGGCAAAGTCAGTTGGACAAGGATGGCAGTACCAGTACTTAGTTAGCTGCCTCGGTAACCGAGAGGTACGATCATAGTCACGAATGTGATTCAACACTTTGTTTGGCTTGAGAGTTTGAAGCCAAAGGCAAAAGCAGGAACTCACAGATAGACAAGGACAAAGGCAAGCTGGACAGAGATTACGTAATAAAGATTTGACAGAGGAGATCGGCATGGCACTTGTGGCGGTGGCCTCAGTGGCCTCGACGTCAGATTTTAGTCAAATAATAGGTGTCATCACTAGCTTCAGCTAGAGAGGCTTGTGAGTGGCACAGAGGGGCAATGTCTGCTCCCTATAATTAATTTGGACCCTTGTGTTGGAGTTCAAGTTATTGGTGTTTGGACCTGTAGGTCGGTGTTAAATGCACATGCGTTTGGTAGGGAACCAATCAGATGTCTAAAACACTATGGATGGGCTAGCCAATTCATTGTTGTTTGTCAGATTTTGGACAGGATGTGTTTCAACAGTTCATTATCTTGGAGTTTTATATTTTGGACGTGATGTGTTCACAGTTACGTATGGGGATTATTGGACGTAGTGTGGTCTACAATTCAAAGTTTCTACAAAGGCAACCGATTCTCAAGATGGCATTACTTTTAGGTACAAAGTTGAGGAGAGCAACTCCACGTGTATCCAGTTGGTGGCCACTTTCTGGGGTGTCCATGGTAGCTTCTTCATCGACTTGGTCTCACTATTGATGTCCACTATGAGCTGCAAGAGGGTGTTAAAGTTTATGCATCTCAAGTGAATTGCCCAATGTGATCCCATTATTTAGTTTGGCTTTTAGGTATTTATTTTAATTATTTGTCAGAGTCTTGGGTAGGGCAATTTACTAAGCTTGCTATACAAGCAACCCCTTGGCTCCATTGTATATACATTCAATTATTCATTGCCAAGGTTGATTGGTTTAAGGGACTCTCTCTCTCTCTCTCTCTCTCTCTCTCTCTCTCTCTCTCTCTCTCTCTCTCTCTCTCTCTCTCTCTCTCTCTCTCTCTCTCTCTCTCTCTCTCTTGGTCTCTACGCTTCCGCATCATCGACTTTGATAGACTGATCGTATCTGCAATGAGGTTATCTTCACTAGAAAAATCATCATTCAAACCATCATCCTTGCGAACAATCACATCTCTATCATGCATGTCGTGCTTTGAAGAAGAAAGGACTGAGAGAGTCTACTCCTTACTTTTCTTTTTATGCTTCGTGTGTACATTAGAAATGAGAGGTAAAGAATGATACCCTCCTCACCACGAATGATAATGGGAGAGTCCCTTTCGGCATTTAGAGTGAGGGTATTGTTTGCCCTATCAATGAGAGGGTTATGTTCACGAAACCATCGAATGCCCAAAATCATATCGCATCATGAGAGAGGTGTTGCTAAATTGACTTTATTTGACAAAAAAATAATTCTAAATGAATTATTGAATTTATAAGTGAGAGGGTTTTCTCGCTTGGAACACAGGAAAAACAATTCTAAATGAATTATTGAAATATTAAGTGAGAGGGTTTTTCTCACTGGAGACACCTGGATTCCGAGTACAGAGTATTCCTAGTGTGTCATTCAGAGTAATGACGAGAGCACTGTGAAAGGGAATATCTGTAAGGCCATCAGGAACGGGTACTCCTGATGCGTCACATCGAATGGGTGACAGGGAGCATCGGGAAGAAGTATCCGACCATCCGAGAACGAACATCTCTGATGCGTCATAGGATGGGTGACATAGAGCATCGGAAAGGAGATTGTACCGTAAGTTCGGTAGGAAAGGACTAGGTGATGGGTATTCCGGATGCGTCACAAGATGGGTGACGGGTGCATCGGACAAAGGGGATATCCATAGTCGAGAGGAAATTCCGAACTGTGTTAGAATTGTGCACAAGGAAAAGCAAACACTAGAATGAAGCTGGGTTCAAAGGAAACTTTTCAGGAAAAACAGATGCTTTCTAAGAAAGCGGGATTGCTTTTCGGGAAAGCAGACGCTTTCTCGCGAGGAAGTCTATGTTTGCATTGCAACTGTGCATGTGATTGCATTCAGGGACGCCTGGGAAGTACTGTGAAAGCATTGTTTTTAACTTATAAGGTTTTATTGAGTTTTTGGGCAGATTTCTCTCCCTTTTTCTGGCAGAACAACGCAAAAAAAAAAAAGAAGAAAAAAAAAACCGAAAAATGGCTGCAATCTCTACGCAAGTAGCCAATGTCTGCTATCTTTGTGATGGCCAAGGAGCTATAAAAGCGTCACATGTCCTCACTCAGAGGCGAAGACCAGTTTTCGCAAGGAGGAGATGTTGCTGCAGATTTCAGCCGCAAAGAAGACGTTGCCGGTGATGCCCATGGCTGCCCCAAGTGTACGAGATGCCGCCAAGACCCAGTGCACGAGTTCCCTCGCGAAGAAGTGCCTACAAAGCGTGTTTCCATTGCGACAAGCTATTGTTTTTCTCTGTTTTCAGCTCATAAACGTCGTAGACAGGGCTGATTTACGAGAAGGAACCCGAGAACACACCTCGAAGAGAGGATTTTCTATGTAGAGATCTCTTCCGGGGAATTGCTTTTCGAGAACCGAGTTGCATTTTGAGCGTCGAGACTTTGAAGGTAACGATTTTGATGTCGTGAACTCTGAGTATTTGTTTGCCGGTGTACTTCCTCTTAGTGAGGGAGTAGGAGCAGAGGAAGGCATGAGCCTCTGCAGGTGAAAGCGCTCTGAGGAACTAGAGCCAGATCAGCCCAAGGGTTTTGTAGCCGTGTTTGGGAAGTAGATCCACAGATCCGAGCGTGGCAACTCTGGAGATGTGATCCAGAAGTGGAAATTCCCAAGGGAAGGACTTCGTGTCCAAGAAAGTAGAGTTATTCTGTAGGAAGAGGACTGTGGAAACCGAGTCGGAAGAGAGTTGCAGGGATGCTATACCCCGAGTCTGGAAGGTGAGATCCAGAGGCGAGAACCTTGGTTCTCGAGGATTTGGAATAAGGAACGGAAGTTCCTTGGAATATGGTTTTGCCCTAGGAATAGGAAGCCGAGGCTTCCGGGAACCATCAAGTCTTATTCTAGAACGAATGTGGTAATACGTTTGGTTCAGGTGCTTGTATAGACTTCTCCTTAGTAATAAAGATACTATTACGAGGGGGGACCAGCCCATCTTCTGGTCCCCAGTACTGTGTCGATCTTCTCACTCTCTCTCTCTCTCTCTATTTCTCTCTATATCCTTTGGCTTTAGTAATAAATGATAAATCCTATTTATCCGAATATATTTTATATTGCTATGCGCTCCCGTTTGTGACAAGAGGAGACATGACAAGAAGGAAGCTTGATGAACATTGAATAACACATCAAGGCACTCTTGCATAATGAGAGAGTCCATACCGGGAGCGAAGCCCGACACCTACGAGGAGTTGTCTGGCTAACCTCTAGGCGGGCTCTCTCTACAAGAGACTCACCAATCACATCATGCATACTGTGTGAATCAAACAATATGACAAAACGTGGACCCTTCACATGACCATAACATTTAAAGAGAGACTCATCAATGTGTGTGTCAGAAACATGTGGAGACTCAAGAGTGGTTTACTAAAGTGCTTGTGGTAGCTGTCGGTGCTTTGGGTTCTTTAGGTGGTGCTGCCTTAGGACAAGCCTTCTTTATATGACCCTTGACGTGACATTGGTAACATCGACCTTCCTTTGCATAAATGACTTGTTCTAACTTCTTCTGGCGTTATGTATCCTCCTATAATTCCTTGTGCAACTTTTATCTAGGGTGAGCTTAGGTTTAGCAGGTGTGTTAGCTTTACCCTTAAATACAGCTTTACCCTTAAATACATTTCGAGAGTTCTTTTCCGAAGGATTAAAGGAAGATGAGCTAGAAGAGTTACCATTCTTATCGTTTGCTATAAGAGTTTACCGTTCTTACCGTTTTGTGGGTTCTGAGGAGTTTGAGAGGTATTGTGAGAAGACTTGTTCTCCTTCGGCTTTCCTTTGTTGTGCTTCATCTTTTGTGTGAGAGCAATCGCTACTGCCTTGTTGAGATCTACGGGGTCGAGGACTTCGACATCGAACTTGATATACTTGTCCAACCCGAAAATAAAAGTCTCTTTACGGTTCGCATCCGATTTGCGTAATTGGGTGCCAAGCTACAAAACATGGTTAGAAAAGGACATAATTGGGGTAACATTTTGCTTGAGATTGTGCCAATCTTCCTTTAACCGTGCCAGGTACTGAGGTGTCTTGGAAGTCGGCCCAAGTGAAAGAAAGGGGCACGCCTTCCTCGGCTTCCTCTAGGTGCGCGGCCAACTGTGCCTCTTGCCACGCATGATACCAATTAATGGCATTGCCGGCAAGATACATGGCTGTCGTTAAAACTTTGCTATTCCCTGTTTTCTTAGTTGTCGCAAAGTAAGCATTAAATTGATGCAACCAAGAATGAATAACATTAGCATTCATCTTACCGTCATACTTACTGAACGTCAACTTCTCAGCGACTGGGTTGTTGAAATCGGCTTCTCGACTTGTGCTACCTGATGAATCACCCACGTCCTTGAGTGGCTCGGAGTTCGAGGTGAATACTTGTAGGACCAACTCTTGCATGCGTTGGTCTCTCTGCGCCTCACATTCTAATTCCATAGCCGCTCGCTTTTCTTCGGCTGCGATGCGTAGAGCTTCACGTGCTTGCTCGACCGCCAAGCGCGCTTCACTCTCGCCGACGAGAGTGGGGCCTTCGGAGGAGGGTTTTACGTCGTCTCTGGTGTCGTATCTCTCTTCTCTCTCTATCGCTCAGTCTCATACACTTGCACGCACAATGTCCATTCACTTTGTTTGTGATCATAGCACTCTCTCATTAAGAACAGAAGGCTCTCCCTTCCATAAGAACGAAAAGGAACCTTGAGCACAGTTCGGAGCACTCATCTTGAGCAAAGCGCAAACATTCATTCCGCTGCAGCTAACTTTGGTATCAGAGCTTTGACAGTGTTTTGTATAACTCAAGGAAAGAACCACGAGAATCACAAGAATTTTTTTTGCTTGTTGCGGTCGCACGAACCCAAGTTCACTTGGGCGTGTCGATTCCTTATCGTGTTTTTGAAGAGTGACAGGAATCCCAAGAAAGAAGGGCTTGTCCAGCCTCCCCTTGTGCCTCTTTTCACTCATTGAGAGCGGACCGTGCACTTAGCGGCCGGCCAATCGATGTGAGGTGGGAAAAAGCAACCTTGGTGTGAGCGCATGTCCGCCAAGGGTTGCGCCCGCGGAAAAGAGTAGAACTTGAGTGAAGAGAAGATCCTTCTCAAATGCGGTTTGCAAGTGAAAGAAAACCTCAAGAACCTCAAGACCCTCAAGAACCCAAGTTCCTCGCGAACTTAAGAACCCAAAACCACAAGAACCCACGACTTCAGAATGATCATCACTCGAAGCGGAATGGATACTTCGCTTCAAAGTGATGAGCATGAGAGAGGCGAAGAAGAATTTTCCCCACCAGGAGGTTTTTCCGACCCTCCCCCTTTCCTATCTACGCCAACGATTGCACTCACTCCTATGGAGGCTTTGGAGCAGATGTTTATTGAAAGGAGGTTAGAACGCGAAGCAAGAAATGCAAAAAGAAAAGTAGAAATGGATCGCAGACATGCAGAAATGGAACGCAGACACGCAGAAAGAAGAGCAGAAAGAGAAGCAGAAAGAGAAGAAGCAAGGAAGGAAGCCAAAGCAATACAAGAACAGAGCAATCGACAAAACAAAGAGTTTTGGCGACTCTATTCTCAAGTTCAGGCACAGATGCAAGAGATTTGGGGAAAGGAGACTCTCTCAGTCTCTTCTTCTCCAAAGCATGACACATAGGATTTGCATGATTATGAGAAGCATGATGAATTGAATGATAATGATGAGCATGATGATTTGATTGACAATGACAAGCATGATGATTTGCATGATCAAGATGTGATTTCTCATAAGCATGATGATTTGCATGATCAAGATGTGATTTCTCACAAGCATAATGAGTTGCATGAAGATGATGTTATTGTTCACAAGGATGATGTGTTAGTGGATGCTTTTTCTAGCGAAGCTAACCTCGTTGTAGATTCGATCAATCACGAAGAACCGATCTTGGCTTTCGAGTCGAGGATCAAAGAACCCCCATAGGACGATTCGATCATTCATGAAGAAGCGATCTTGGCTCTCGAGCCTAGTCCAAAGAACCCTCACAGGAAGTATTATGTGTTCGCATGATTGATACGCATGCATTGTTCGAGTGTTTCATTCGTGATCGTTTCCTGTATTTTAGTCAACGTCTTTATGTGATCCCTTTTATTAGGCATGACATATTGTACGTTGAGCACGTTTCACTCATGGATGAGCACGAATGTATACGGATTTTTCATGAAAATCTGAAAAGTATGTATGTAAGGAAGTCACATTCCATGTCTCTTCCTTGGCATGACACATTTGTAGAACGAGCACATGAAAGTATGAGCACCAAGCGCGGGCATTTCCATTGTGTTTTGCCACAGTTGATTGCTCTAGAACATAAGAGAAAGATTCGATCTCATTGTTTGCATGTGTTTGATGAACAGGTTATCACTCCGTCTCTATGTTAATCTACATTGCATACACAGTCTTTAGAGAAGACAAGATTTTTTCCATTCACTTTACATGGAATGGGTATGTTGATGTTTTTGTGTTGGAAGTGGTTTCAGGAGTTTTCAGTCTCGGAGATTCTTGAAGAACTAAGAAGCATGACTCTCGACAAAGTTGAAGCATTGAAGGAGCCACAAAAGACTTTGTGTCGCTTTCGGCGCGGCCCAAAGAAGCAAGCGTTGCAGACCTTTATGAAGTTCAAGTACCGCACGACCCACACATCAGAGTGGGCCGGCGAAGAGTCCCTTCCAGGATTCCGGATGCTATTGGCGATCTCCCTCGACGCCATACAGTTCGGTACCAATACCTCACTTTGAAAAGGAGGGGATGTCACGTGACACATCCAACCCTATGTGTCCGTGGACAAGCTACAACATAACAGGGTTCAGTCAGTCCAGTGAGTCTAGATTAGAAGTGATCTGGCACTTTTGTGAGTCTATTCATAGACCGTGCATGCCCAGTGACTTAGCATAGATGCATATCCTCTGGTTGCACACAACATGATCATCAGTATTTCCATCAGAATCCATTAGAATCAGTTAGGGAATTTTTCAAGCGCATTTAGCCTATTTTCCCTATTTTTGACATTTTTCACTTATTAATTTAAGTGACTTCCCAACAAAAGTAGGTAGGGCAATTTTGCTAAGTTTGTATATAAGCAAACCTAAGTTAGCACTAAATGGCAGAAGAGGCAGCAGGAGCTCCCCGCTCAACAGGCATCTTCTCAGGAAGAACCATCAAGACCTTCAAGCCTTGGCGATTTCCCTCTCCTTGGCGTTTTTCCTAGCCCTAGCGATTTTTGTTTCCAGCAGATTGCTAGCGCAAGCCGGCCTCACAGTCCCCTTGACCCTGGCGTTTCCAGGTTGCTACCATCGCCTGCTTTTCCCAGATTGCCTAGCGTTTTTGCTAACGATCCCCAAATCTGCCAGCGTTTTCATTTTCAGCCTGAAGTGAAGAAATTGCAGCAGCGTTTTCAGCCTTGGAAACAGCAGCAGATTCAGCCCCAGACATTGCAGAAGATCCCATTTTCAGCCCTCCAAAACGTAGCCAAAACAGCGTTTTTCAGCCATCCCGAAACAGATCCCCGTCGTCGTCGCCGGCATAGTCCCAAGTTGCATCAGTCCATTGCATCGTCATTGTACTAGTTTGTGCAATCATAAGCCACTCTCGCCGACGAGAGTGGGGTCTTCGGAGAAGGGTTTTACAACGGCTCTGGTGTCGTATCTCTCTTCTCTCTCTATCTCTCAATCTCATACACTTGCACGCACAGTGTCCATTGACTTTGTTTGTGATCATAGCACTCTCTCATTAAGAACGGAAGGCTCTCCCTTCCATAAGAACGAAAAGGAACCTTGAGCACGGTTCGGAGCACTCATCTTGAGCAAAGCGTAAACATTCATTCCGCTGCACCTAATAGCAATTGACCCGTCGGGCCTCCTCATCTGACTGACCTTGGCATGCGAATGCCGAGGTCCCACTGCCTCAAAGAAAGCACCAGTCACTCTGTCGCCCACGTGGGTTCATTGAGATGCCTGTCGGTGGAAAGCAAACTCATGTCGCCTCTCTTTTGTGCTAACAAGCTCCTGTCGAGCTTGTTGTAGCTGCTCCTCCAACCAAGGACTATTTGGATGCTGCTCCTGCATCCTCTGTAACGAAGCAATGCCTCGTCTGAGACGCTGCTCCTCTCTCGCTGCAGCCCGGCGAGCCAGAGACTCCTGGAGAAAGAAACAGCTAATCTGAGCTAGGCCTGAGGCCACTCTAGCCTCTACCTGCTCTCTAAGTGCTGAGTCCAACAAGACCCTCTCTGGGATGCGAAGCATCGTGCTCCCACTTCTCTGCCTGTTTGCCACTGTGAGGATCACTGGTGCATGGTCCGAGAAGGAAGTCCCTGCCAGAATGTCCACTGTTTCTCCCAAGTCACTGAAATGGTCACTAGTGTAGAAGCGATCT
The DNA here is from genome assembly GCF_014529385.1 of Adiantum capillus-veneris. Lineage (NCBI taxonomy): Eukaryota > Viridiplantae > Streptophyta > Polypodiopsida > Polypodiales > Pteridaceae > Adiantum > Adiantum capillus-veneris. The sequence goes on from NC_140952.1 coordinate 18,066,204, forward strand.
ATTCGCGATCGATTCACTCCTCCCACTCTGCTGTTCGAACGAGAGAAGGCAAGGCTGTCTCGGGGCCTCACAAAACCTGAGTGCTGCCAAACATCCGAGACCCTCAGAGTCATACAAAACCTCTCCCAAGCTGCCAGCCTAACTCCATGCACAGTAGCATGGCTACCACCAATCCTGTCAGAAGGGTCCTCCAACATGTTGAAGTCCCCTCTTATGCACCAGTGTTTTGCCTGCGGCAGAGACTCAACTATCTGCGGTTCGAACGAGAGAAGGCAAGGCTGTCTCGGGGCCTCACAAAACCCGAGTGCTGCCAAACATCCGAGACCCTCAGAGTCATACAAAACCTCTCCCAAGCTGCCAGCCTAACTCCATGCACAGTAGCATGGCTACCACCAATCCTGTCAGAAGGGTCCTCCAACATGTTGAAGTCCCCTCTTATGCACCAGTGTTTTCCCTGCGGCAGAGACTCAACTATCTGTGACGAAAACTCTGATCGAGCACTCGCCACATTGGGCGCATAGATGTCAAGGAAGCCCACTAGGCAACCCTTAATCCACTGAGCCCTGCCTGACACAATAATCCCTCTGTCCACAATGGCTTGCTGCAAAGAGTCTGCAATAGTCATACATACCCCACCCTGGATGCCTCCAGGTCCAAAAGCAATTGACCAAAAAGTATCATATCGTCCACGCAAGAGCTAACCACAATGTCTAATGCGGCTCTCACACAGATGGTGCTCCTGAAGCATAAGGAGATCAATCTCTCCTCCCACAAGGCAGCGCTGAAGCTCCTGACACAGTCGGCCCTGTTGATGCTGAAACTGGGGCCCACCTAGTCCCTGCACGTTCCATGAGACGATCCTCATGGGGAGCGAGAGAGAACAGATGCTGCCGCAACAGCTAGACGGGCTATCTTCGAGGCTGGCTTGGATGGAGAGTAATCCGTATCCGAGCGTCCTCTAGATAGGCGTGACTGCAACGAGTGCGTAGCCCAAGCCCAAGCAGAGTGAGCCGTACGTAAAGCAACCTCCTCTGTCCAGGAGTCCTCATGAATGTATACATAGCATGGCAAGCATTGTGTATCGGCAAAGAAGTAAACCACAATGTGTCTACATCTTGCTGAATCAGGAGGTTTCACCGCAAACTTGGCCAATGGCCACAAAGTCTGAAGCATGTCTGTAACTCCTAGTTCTCCCATGTGGTGAGAGAACTCTAGGACCTACGTGTGCAACCATCCCAACACTGAGTCGAGAGTCCACTCAGTCTGGTCCCTGCCGCAAAGGGGAAAGGAGAAGCCAACTGCTGAGTCCAAGGCCTCTGTCCCCCTAGCTGCAAGGAACAGAACATGGACCCTGAAGCAGGCTGCCTCATGCTCTGTTGAGGGGTCGGCGAGAAAACGAGTGAAGTCGTAGTCGAAGAGGTCCCATCGGCGCCGGATGTCAATGCTCGTCAGACCACGAGGGATAGCTGCAAGGAGAGACGTCTGTACCTGTAGAGGTGGCCGCAAGAAAGGCTGTCCCTCTCTCGCCAAGCGACTCGTGGCAAAGGCGTTGCCAAGAGATCTCCTAGCAGTCGGAGAAGGCCCTGCCTCCCGGGTCGACTGTAAAACTGAAGCAGGAGGGGGGGGGGGGGGGGGGGGGGGGGGGGGGGGGGGGGGGGGGGGGGGGGGGGGGGGGGGGGGGGGGGAGAAGGAGCAGGGGGAGCGGTGGAGAAGAGGGGCGGGGGGAGCGGCAGAGGTAGAGGAGCGGGAGCAAAAGACGGGGGGGGGGGGGAGGATGAGGAAGAGGGGGGGAACTCTGGGGGGGGGGGGGGAGGGAGGGGCTGTCGAGGGTGAAGCTGGGGTGGGGGCTGGAGGAGGGACCTCATCCTGCTCAAGAGGACCAAATTGGTTCCCTGTGGGAACCCATTGCTGTTGAGTAGGCGCCTTAGGACCACTCTGAGTGCCAGGCTGTCGTTGTGGCCCCTGTCGTCGTCGACCACGGACCTGCTGCCATCCCTCCTCCGCTGGAGCCCAAAGCTTAGAGGGTGGCTCTGCATGAGTGTGCTGTGTCTCTGTCCGTGTCTGCTGGCCAGCCCTTGCAGGCTGGGGCTGAGGCTGTGGTGTAGGTCGAGTCCTCCTCCGTGGACAGGCCCTCGCTAGATGGCCTATCTGTCGACAAATGAAGCACTGGTTCGGGAGGCCCGAATACTCCACTCTGTCTAAACCAAACCCCACTCACCCGAGGCAGAAGAATAACCTTCTGGAGCGATGAGTGTCTCTGACCAAAACGCAAACTTAGGGAATGCCAGCCGCCTTGGCAGCTACTGAGGCTGCCGTGCGAGGTGTCTCCAGGACAGTCCCAATGGCTGAGCTGATCCTAGACAAAAGTGGTAAGTACTCCCTCCGCAAACCCGGAGAGCAGACGGAGATGGGGATGTCTGCCTCCTCTACTAGAACATCTGAAGCAGGGTCGAAACCATGTCTCCACTGTCGAAAGTGGGCTCGTGCTGCTCTGATGGTCAATGGACTCATTACGATGACTTTGGACGCCATCTCGGAGGTCTCAAACTCGATCTGATAGTAACCTCGTCCGAGTATCTGTACGTCCAAGATCTTGCCCACCTCTGCGAGAAGGCGGGCTTGGAGAAGGTCATGTAGCTCTCCTCTGCTAGGTCAAGTGCCAAGAATCTTGCAGATGACAGAAGTTGCCTACAAGCGCTCTACCTCTGCGGCTAGGCTCGCTTGCTCTGTCGGTGAAAGAGCAAGTCGAATGGTAGGCTCAATGGGGTCCGGCGAGGGGGCTTCGGACGAGTCCCTCTGTGGCTGAGCTGGAGCCTCCATCTGTGTCTACTGCTGTGGCGAAGAAGCGGACGGTGAAGAGGCTATTCAACCGAGCGCGCCGGGCACTGTCCAAAGAAACAGTGCTGCCAGAGCCAATTGCAGGAGTCTTCGGGAAAGAAGAAGATGGGGGGGGGGGGGGGGGGGGGGGGGGGGGGGAATGGCGGCGGGAGAGGGGGGCAGCGGGCAGGTACGCGCAGCAGATGGGTTGGTCTGCGCTACCGTGCCTAGGCGGGGGCGGGGGGGGGGGGGGGGGGGGGGGGGGGGGGGGGGACAGGGGGGCAGCGATGGCGTAGCGGGGGGGGGGGGCGTTCAGCAGTAGCGAGCAACGCCAGTTTTTTCTCATTGTTGCACAAAGTTTGAGGAAGATAGGTTGATTTGAAAACGATGATGGTTTCGTGCCGGTCTTGCTGAAAAGATGCACTGCAAATTGCCTGAGCTCCTTCTGCTTCTACTGAGTGACCACTGGGTTTCTTTTATATTTCCTTAGCAATTTGCCCTACTTACTTTTTCAACAAAAGTCACTTATCAATAAATAAGTGAAAAATGTGTATTTTGGGAAAAAGGGTTCTATGCTCTGTAAAATGCTCACGATGGGTATTGAATGCCATGCTGATGATTATGCTGTGTGAAATGAGAGGATATGCAACTAATTTAAGTGCGTGGACATGCACGGCCTGCGCATAGGCTCACAAGGGCGCCAGAACACTTCCTAAGTTGACCTGAACCCTAGACTTGAGATAGCTTGTCCACATGCGCATAGGGTTAGATGTGCACGTGACATCTCCAACGTTAGGGAGAAAAACTTAAAAGATGCACATCCTTACTCAGAAGAAATGTGAAGGGATCAACTCCAACGCGTCTCTTGGTGGAGTGATCATACAATGGCTTAATGACTAGGTTCCGAGGGGACTGGACTTGACAAGAGGGGGCATAGAAAATATCTTGACATAGGCAATGCACTAGGTTGCTGTAAAATGCAAATGGCTAAGCGAGGAACGACAAACTCGAGGCTATGCCATAATGTCATGAACATGATGTTTTTTCGACGAACATCCCTCCCGAGAGAAGCCTATACTTTATTCATTATTGCTGCTAATTGTAATCAGCTAATAGAAACAAAAACTACAGACCGAAAGTGATGACATAATGGAGATGTTGAGATGGATGTAATTACCACAAAAAGGCACCTCTACAAGTAACATTGCAGTAACTCACTTTTGGTTTTTTCTCCTTCTTAATTGGGCCTTCCTCTAACTTTGGTGCGAATCAACTTGGAAAGGGAGTTGGTCGTCGTTGAATTATGAGGCTGCTGGACCTCGTTGTGGTGAGCATTGGGCGTTGAGGGCATGGTTTGTATGGCAAAGCAATCTTGAAATCTAGGTTACGTAACATGCTGGCCATTGTGTTGTGAAGAGATTGCTTCGATTCCAATAATAGTAGTGACGTAAGAGGCATGTTGTTGATGGCGGAGAGAGGTGACGTTAGGAGTAGAGAAGCTCCTTGAGGAGGGCACGTGGAGCCGTGCCATGGACCTTGGGGTAGCATTAACATCATGGATAGCTGCAAACACGCTGCTGGCTAAGGATTTGAGCTTCATGCAAGGGCAAGAGTAGTAGGGCTCGTCATCATAGAGGCCACAAATAACCATCACTCAACTAAGGGAGCTTTTGCAAACAACACAGAATGCAAACACCAAACTAAATTGTAAGGGTCAAAGAAGCATAACTAAGTCAGCCGTCCAAGTTGAAGGAAAGAAGCGATGCTGGAAGGTTGGGCAGTATAAGAGCATTGCTATGGAGCTAACGAAAGTCGAAGTAGCAGGCCGATTGGGTGGACTTGCTAGCCGGGATCCAAATAGAGCTTCATGGCTCAATAAAGCAAGAAATGAAGCAAGAAAATCAAGAAATAAAAGAGAGCTTGCCCATCTCTTGACGTATATCTCACAAGAGAGAGAATGAGACTAAACCAAGAATACGTTCCTATCGTCGGGCACCTCCTTATATAACCAACTAGGGGGTACAAGTCCATATGGTGTAAGGTGCAACAGAATGAATGTTTGAACTTTGCTCAAGATGAGTGCTCCGAATTGTGCTCAAGGTTCCTTTTGTTCTTATGGAAGGGAGAGCCTTCCGTTCTTAATGAGAGAGTGCTATGATCACAAACAAAGTGAATGGACACTGTACGTGCAAGTGTACGAGACTGAGAGATAGAGAGAGAAGAATACAACACCAGAGACGTTGTAAAGCCCTCCTCCGAAGGCCCCACTCTCTCTGGCCAGAGCGGTCTACTATTGATTGCACAAATCTCTACAATGCTTGGACTTGCCGATGACGATGAGGACGACGACGAGACGGGGCTGAAATCTGAAATTGCTAAGGGCTGAAATCTACAAATCTTTATCTGCTGAATTCTGACTCTATGTCGATGACGATGACGATGTCAATGGCGATGATGAGACGACGACGCGCTGAAAACGCAGATTTCAGCATCTGCGTCCGGGCTGAAACTGCAAACTTCGATGGATCCCACCATGCGGCGAGGAACTGCTGCGGGAAGGTGAGATCTGCGAGGTTTGGGACTTGTTCTGCGAGTGCTAAAGGCTGAAAACTGAAAACGCTGGTCCTATGGCTGATTTTGTCTTGATGATCTGCAAAAACGCTAGGGTTGTTCTGCAAACCAAAAACGCTAGGGCTGATCTTGGTCCTGCTGTTGCCGGTGGTTCTGCAAATGCAAAACGCTAGGCTGATCTGCTGTGTCGTGTTGACGCCGGGCTGATCTGCTGTGCACAAATCGCCAAGGCTGGTCTTGTAGATGAAAAACGCTAGGGTTGTCCTGCTGATGCAGAAAACGCTAGGCCTCTTGGGTTCTACTGAGAAGTTGCCTGTTGAGCGAGTGCTCTTACTTCCTCTTTTGCCAGAAAGTGCTAGCGCTAGGTTTGCTTATATACAAACTTAGCAAAATTGCCCTACCTACTTTCCAACAAAGGTCACTTAAAAATAATAAGTGAAAAATGTCAAAAATAGGAAAAATAGGCTAAATGCACTGAAAAATTCCCCTGAAGGATTCTGATGGGAATGCTTATGATCATGCTGTCTGCAACCAGAGGATATGCATCTACACTAAGTGACTGGGCATGCATGGTCTACAAATAGACTGACAAAGTGCCAGATCACTTCTAAATCTAGACAGACTGGATTGACTGAACCCTTGTCGTGCTGTAGCTTGTCCACGGACACATAGGGTTGGATGTTATGGCGTCGAGGGAGATGGCCAATAGCATCCGGAATCTTGGAAGGGACCCTTCGCGGGTCCACTCTGATGCGTGGGTCGTGCGGTACTTGAACTTCATAAAGGTCTGCGATGCTTGCTTCTTTGGGCCGCGCCGAAAGCGACACAAAGTCTCCTGTGGCTCCTTCGATGCTTCAACTTCGTCGAGAGTCATGCTTCTTTCTTCTTCAAGAATCTCCATGGCTGAAAATTCCTGAAACCATTTCCAACACAAAACCATGAACATACCTATTCCATGCAAAGTGAGTGGAAAAAATCTTGTCTTCGTCAAAGACTGTGCATGCAATGTAGATGAACAAATAGACGGAATGCCAAACCGTTCACCACACACACGTAAACAATGAGATCGAATCTGTCTCTTCTGATCTAAAGCAATCAACTGTGGCAATTCACAACGGAAATGCCTATGCTTGGTGCTCATACTTTCATGTGCTCTTTCTACAAATGTGTCATGCCAAGGAAGAGACATGGAATGTGACTTCCTTACACACATACTTTTTAGCTTTTCATGAAAAATCCGCATACATTTGTGCTCATTCACGAGTGAAACGTGCTCAACGTACAATATGTCATGCCTAGGAAAGGGATCACATAAAGAACGCTGACTAAAATACAGGAAACGATCACGAATGAAACACTGGAACAATGCGTGCGTACTAATCATGCAAACACATAATACTTCCTGTGAGGGCTCTTTGGACCTAGGCTCGAGAGCCAAGATCGGTTCTTTCTGAGGGGGTTCTTTGGACCTAGGCTCGAGAGCCAAGATCGATCCTTCGTGATTGATCGAATCTGCAACGAGATTAGCTTCGCTAGAAAAAGCATCAACTAACTCATCATCCTTGTGAACAATCACGTCATCTTCATGCAAATCATCATGCTTGTGAGAAATCACATCTTGATCATCATGGAAATCATCATGCTTGTCATTGTCAACCAAATCCGCATGCAAATCATCACGCTCATCATTATCATGCAAATCATGTGTGTCGTGCTTTGGAGAAGAAGAGACTGAGAGAGTCTCCTTTTCTCGAATCTCTTGCATTTGTGCCTCAACTTGAGAATAGAGTCGCAAGAATTCTTTCATGTGTTGGTCGCTCTTTTCTTTGATGGCTTTGTTCTCCAGATCAAATTCTGCTTGTCTTGCTTTGTTCTCGCGATCCCATTTGGCTTGTCTTTCTTTGTCTTCCAAGTCGTACTTACGCTCTATGGCTGCCACGCTTTCTTCATATTCACGATCTATGGCTGGCATTTCTTCTTCGTGGGCCTTTCTTTTTGCTTCTCTTTCTTCGCGTTCTAGCTTTCTTTCCATAAACAACTGCCTCAACTCTTCCATAGGAGTTAGTGCCATCTTTGGCGTAGATGGGGAAAGGGGAGGGTCGGAAAAATCTCTTGGTGGGGAAAATTCTTCTTCGCCTCTCTCATGCTCATCACCTCCAAGCGAAGTATCCATTCCACTTTGAGTGATGACCATCTACTGAAGTCTTGGGTGCTTGTGGGTTCTTGTGGTCTTGGGTTCTTAAGTTCACGAGGAACTTGTGTTCTTGGGGGTCTTGGTTCTTGGGGTTCTTGAGGGTCTTGAGGTTCTTCTTTAGCTTGCAATCTGTGTTAGAGAAGGATCTTCTCTTCACCCGAGTTCTGCTCCACCCCTTGGCGGCCTTGCGCTCACACCAAGGTTGCTTTTTCCCACCTCACGTCGACTGGCCGACCGCTAAGTGCACGGTCTGCTCTTAATGAGTGAAAAGAGGCACCAGGGGAGGCTGGAAAAGCCCTTATTTCTTGGGTTTCTTGTCACTCTTCAAAAACACGATTAGGAATCTGTCACGTGACACATCCAACCCTATGTGTCCGTGGACAAGCTACAGCATGATTAGGGTTCAGTCAGTCTAGTCAGTCTAGATTAGCAGTGATCTGGCAGTTTTGTGCGTCTATTCGTAGACCGTGCATGCCCAGTCACTTAGCATAGATGCATATCCTCTGGTTGCACACAACATGATAATCAGTATTCCCTTCAGAATCCATCAGATTCAGTTAGGGGAATTTTCCAGTGCATTTAGCCTATTTTCCCTATTTTTGGTTATTTTTACTTATTATTTTTAAGTGACTTTCCAACAAAAGTAGGTAGGGCAATTTTGCTAAGTTAATACATAAGCAAACCCAAGTTAGCACTTTCTGGCAGAAGAGGCAGCAGGAGCTTCCCGCTCAACAGGCAACTTCTCAGCAGTACCCCCTCAGCACCCCTAGCGTTTTTGGATCCCCATCTTCGCCGGGCCTTTCCAGATCTCTGGCGTTCCCATCCATTGCAGGATCGCCATCCTCACTAGCATTACCTAGCGACTGCAGATCCCCATCATCGGCATCAAGTTCCAGTTTGCTAGCGTTTTTCCATTTCAGCCTATTAGCGTTTTTGGTCTCCGACAAGCCAGCGTTTTTGGCAAAGGACACATGCAGCCCAGCGTTAGTGTTTTTCAGCCCCTGCCGCATCAGAACCACAGCGTTTTCAGCCCTATGGTATAGTAGCAGATTTAGCCCATTGGTTGCAGAAGCCCCCCCCATTCTCAGCCCATAAAAACGCAGCCAAAACAGTCATTTTCAGCCACCGAAACAGTCCCGAAATTCAGCAGTAAGAAGATCTCAGATTTCAGCCCTAAGTCGACTTCATCATCACCGTCGTCATCGTCGACATAGCCTAGACTTGCATCAGTCTCATGCATACCATTTGTACCAGATTGTGCAATCATAAGTAGACCACTCTCGTCGACAAGAGTGGGGCCTTCGGAGGAGGGTTTTACAACGTCTCTGGTGTCGTATCTCTCTTCTCTCTCTATCTCTCAGTCTCATACACTTGCACGCACAGTGTCCATTCACTTTGTTTGTGATCATAGCACTTTCTCATTAAGAACGGAAGGCTCTACCTTCCATAAGAACAAAAGGAACCTTGAGCACAGTTCGGAGCACTCATCTTGAGCAAAGCGCAAACAATCATTCCACTGCACCTAACAGAATCGACACGCCCAAGAGAACTTGGGTTATGTGCGACCTCAAGAAGCAAAAATAAATTCTGTGGTTCTTGTGGTTCTTTCCTTGTGTGATACAGAACACTGCCAAAGCTTTGATACCAATGTTAGGTGCATCGGAATGAATGTTTGAACTTTGCTCAAGATGAGTGCTCCGAGCTGTGCTCAAGGTTCCTTTTGTTCTTATGGAAGGGAGAGCCTTCCGTTCTTAATGAGAGAGTGCTATGATCACAAACAAAGTGAATGGACACTGTACGTGCAAGTGTATGAGACTGAGAGATAGAGAGAGAAGAATATGACACCAGAAGTGTTGTAAAGCTCTCCTCCGAAGGCCCCACTCTCTATGGCCAGAGCGGTCTACTATTGATTGCACAAATCTCTACAATGGTTGGACTTGCCGACGATGTCGACGACGATGAGGACGACGACGACGACGACGACGAGACGGGGCTGAAATCTGAAACTGCTAAGGGCTGAAATCTGCAAATCTTTATCTGCTGAATTTTGACTTTATGTTGATGACGATGATGATGTCGATGGCGATGATGCGATGACGACGTGCTGAAAACGCAAATGCTGAAATCTGCGTTTTTCGGGCTGAAACCGCAAACTTCGATGGATCCCACCGTGCGGCGAGGAACTGCTGTGGGAAGGTGAGATCTGCGAGGTTCGGGACTTGTTTCGCGAGTGTTAAAGGCTGAAAACTGAAAACGCTGGTCCTATGGCTGATTCTGTCGTGTTGATATGCAAAAACGCTAGGGTTGTTCTGCAAACCAAAAACGCTAGGGCTGATCTTGGTCCTGCTGTCGCCGGTGGTTCTGCAAATGCAAAACGCTAGGCTGATCTGCTGTGTCGTGTTGACGCTGGGCTGATCTGCTGTGCAGAAATCACCAAGGCTGGTCTTGTAGATGGAAAACGCTAGGGTTGTCCTGCGATGCAGAAAACGCTAGGCCTCTTGGGTTCTACTGAGAAGTTGCCTGTTGAGCGAGTGCTCCTGCTACCTCTTCTGCCAGAAAGTGCTAGCTCTATGTTTTCTTATATACAAACTTAGCAAAATTGCCCTACCTACTTTCCAACAAAAGTCTCTTAAAAATAATAAGTGAAAAATGTCAAAAATAGGAAAAATAGGCTAAATGCACTGAAAAATTCCCTCGAAGGATTCTGATGGGAATGCTTATGATCATGCTGTGTGCAACCAGAAGATATGCATAGACAATAAGTGACTGGGCATGGATGGTCTACGAATAGACTCACAAAGTGCCAGATCACTTCTAAATCTAGATTGACTGGACTGACTGAACCCTTGTCGTGCTGTAGCTTGTCCACGGACACATAGGGTTGGATGTGTCACGTGACATATGGCCTCTTGCCAAGAACTATGATGTGTCCTCCCGCACTAAGTGGTTAGACACTACCTACACGACCACACTCTACAATATTTTGAAAAAGAATATGTGATAGTATTTAATCTTCGAGCTATTTGAAACCTCAAGATTCTTTAGTTCTTCGCCTTAAACGATTTAGCCTTGATCCCATGTCCTTGCATCATTAAAAGATATTTTTGGTAAGTTTGTCTATAAGAGGCTTATATTGACAAGACATTGTCGAGTCATTGCGTTCATGGAATGTGAGACTCTAGGTTCAAAATCGTTTCGCTACAAAGTATCGATTGGAGAGGAAGTCTTGTCAAAAAATAGAGGAGAGTTCAAAAAAATGACTAGAACTTGAGGAACTACTAAAGAAAAAGCCACCATGAGGCATGCTTGTCAAACTCTACGATGCAGAAGTGTAGAGACCAAGGGGAGAGAGAGAGAGAGAGAGAGAGAGAGAGAGAGAGAGAGAGAGTCTCTTGAACCAATCAACCTTGAGCCTTGGCAGTGAATAACTGATACAATGTACAAGGGGGCAAAGGGGTCACATATATACCCACCTCAGTAAATTGTTCTACCCAGACTTTGACATATAAGTAAAATTCATACCTAAAAGCCAAAATAAATAATGGGATCACTTTGGGCAGTTTACTTGAGATGCCAAAACTCTTAACACCCTCTTTGCAACTCATAGTGGACATAGTTAGTGAGACCAAGTTGATGAAGAAGCTCCATGGACACCCCAGTAGAGGATCCTCTGCTCTGGATACACCTCAGACTTGCTACCTGAAACCCGCCCGTAGAGCGGTAGACTTTAGCTTTCACCCTATCTTTACTGTAACAAACTTGGACACCCCAAGTCAAGATTTTACCGCGACGCTGTAGAGATTCACTTCAAAACACTTCACAAAATAATAAGCGAGTCGACATGGCCCGGCGTAGTTCCGTGCCAAGAGATATTGGCCTCAAAGGCTGGCGCCGCTTTCGGTATTTCTTTTATATTAATCTTTGAGCAAAGTACAATAGCCCGTGGGTGCTCGCTCTCAGACTCTGTGTCCAGATGCTCTGCAAAGTGAGTCCCCTTGGGTTCCTTTTATTCTTACCAAAGATGCCCCAAAAATAGAGCCCCAAAAGCAGCACTAAAAGATTCTAACTCAAAAGTAACTTCTCCCAAAAGGTGCCAGCCAAAAATAGCCAGTGCTAATTGCGGAAATCTGTACAGTCAGGCCACGTCGGCAGCCAACGCGTTTTGCGGCAGTCCGTACGGTTGTCAGCGCAAATCACGGCCGTCCGCAGCAGCCACGTCAGCAGATTCTTATGCTTTATTTTAAGCCTAGTGTCCCTTTTTGGCCGCTCGACAGTCGTCTATAAGTTGGAACAACTTTATAGTCATGCCACATCATCAGTTTGTGACATTTACACTGTTAAACTTTACGACACGAATATGCCTGTAACTGGAAATTACACTTTACGAATATACCTGTAACTGGAAATTACACTTCAAACAAAACACGGCTTGGCAGCTAGAGTGCTTCTAAGCAGACAGCGATACCCTGTTGGCCCCAAAGATTGGCGCCCCTTTCTGTATTTCTTTATTCTTATTACATTTGAGAAAAACCTGTTAACTTCTACAAGCTGTCCCACTTTTATCAGGCTGAATTTCCCCTACTCTAACCCAATTTCGGCAGCATAACCACATTAGAAGTTTCCACGGAATCGCAAGCAAACTGTGACTTTCCACATACTTCAGAGCATTTTACAAAACTTGGCGAGAAATTACAGCACGCGGAAATCTCTGTTTGTGGCCTCCAATTTGGAACAAGGTCCAAAACACCTTTTCGGTGATTCCTCCCGCTTGTAGGCATCAAAACCCCAAACCTGAAAAAAATTACAGCAAGCTGTAATTCCCTGTTTTGCGCTCTGATTCGCATGTCAAATCACTTTCGTGGGTAGCCCTCGAGCTCCCACACCTCTAGGGTCACTTGCCCTTTGAATTAGACAAGATTCGTTGCGGGAAATCCCTCCAAATTGTCCTGTGTAAGCACCCAAGGCTTTCTGGAGGATCCGCTGGCATTACCTTGCAGTTTAGGTGCGAAACCCTTAACCTACAAAAAAACACAGCGCATCATTTTGAGCGGAGCAAACACGTCTATGCGTGTCTCAGAAGCTCCCGCATGCAATGGGACATTTCCCCTTTGAATTGGACGAGTTTTCACGCTAGAAAACTCTCCGTTTTTGCAGTTCTTTGTGATTGAACTGTGCATACCCGTGGGGGATTAGCAATTCACTAATCCGGTTCCTGTACAGAAGGCTCTTGCCTCGGCAAACGTGCATAAAATCCCCAGAACTGTATATGGTGATCTGAGAAGCCCAATTGGAGGGGCATTACCATATGTGCAAAGGGGGAGAGAGATGCGCGAGAGCAATTCATCGTGTTGCATGAGACAAGGGAGAAGGCAAGCTTTCTATTAAAGCTGTGATCACCTGCACCCACTACTCACACACACTGTGGAGCACAATGATCAAAATCAACCTCCCTCTCAGTTTTTGGGCGGCCTCTTCTTGGGATGAGAGACTCTGGAGTGTGAGTTGATGTAACAAACTTGGACACCCCAAGTAAAGATTCTACCGTGACACAGCAAAGATTCACTTTAAAACAATTCACAAAAGACAACACGGCCCGACGTAGTTCCGTGCCCGGAGGTATTGGCCCCAAAGATTGGCGTCCCTTTCGGTTTTTCTTTTATATTAATTTGTGTGCAAAGTACAAGGAAGTCCCTGGAAACTCACTCTTAGACTTTGCATCCAGATGCTCTGAGTAATGAGGCCCAAAAGACCTTTTTATTGTTACAAGGGTTGCCCAAAAAGCGGAGCCCCAAAATCTCAACTCAAAAGCTTACTTACTCAAAAAGCAATTATCCCCAAAAGCTTTGCTCCAAAATCTACCAAAAATCAGTCAGCGTAAAGTAGCCAACGCAAATTGCGGAGATCGTACGGACTACCACGTCATCAGGCCAGCGCAAATGGCGGAGGTCCATACTGCCTGCCACGTCAGCCTGTCAGCGGGATTCGCGGTGGGATTTCCAGCTACTGCTACCACATCAGCAGGGGTTGTGTATATCCAAGAGCACTGCCACGTCACCAGTTTGTGACATACCCTCCTCTTGAAATAATTGTAATCGCCCTTGATTACACTTGCAAAACAAACAGAGGCCATAAACTGTCTTAGTAGACACTTATTGTTAGTACCGACGCACTGGACACAACACATCTAGCAGTTCTACAATTCGACGACCATATCACCGGATATCACTTCACATCACATGACCAATCGCATACAAATTCATTCCAAATCTCAGACCATGATTAATTGGCAACATGTTTAGTAATCGCATCTAGATCCAGTCGGGCTTGCGGATGTCCGATTAACTAATCCTTATGCAATCATGTCTATAGAGATTTATGAGACCGAAATGCTACAGTCATTTCGTCTTTCAGTTCCTGCACTCAAACAAGTCAAGTACAAATCAATCATTTTTATTTTAAGTTTCTGATACCATTGTAACAAACTTGGACACCCCAAGTCAAGATTCTACCGAGACACAACAGAGATTTTGTCACATGACACATCCAACCCTATGTGTCCGTGGACAAGCTACAACACGACCCGGGTTCAGTTAGTCTAGAATAGGAAGTGATCTGGCACTTTTGTGAGTATATTCGCAAACCGTGCATGACTAGTCACTTAGAGTAGATGCATATCCTTCGGTTGCAGACAACATGCCCATAAGCATTCCCATCAGAATCCATCAGGGGAATTTTCCAGTGCATTAAATCCATTTTCCCTATTTTTGACATTTTTCACTTATTTATTAAGTGACTTTTGTTGGAAAGTAGGTAGGGCAATTTTGCTAAGTTAACATTTAAGCAAACCAGAGTTAGCACTTTTTGGCAGAAGAGGCAGGAGGAGCACCTTGCTCAACAAGTAACTTCTTAGCAGGACACTCCCGAATAGCCTAGCGTTTTTGCTCCACAGCGGACTGGCTAGCGTTTTTGGACAAGGACTCAGATCAGCCTAGCGTTTTGCTTCTGCATCAGGTTGGCGACCTCAGACTCCGCAGATTTCCTAGCGTTTTTGCAGCAGGACAAGAAACAGCCCTAGTGTTTTTGGTTCGCAGAACAACCCTAGCGTTTTTGCAGATCATCGCGACAAAATCAGCCATAGGACCAGCGTTTTCAGTTTTCAGCCCTTAGACACAGCAGAACAACCCCCAAACCTTGCATATCTCACCTTCCCGCAACAGTTCCTCGCCGCACGGTGGGATCCATCGAAGTTTGCAGTTTCAGCCCGGAAAACGCAGATTTCAGCATCTGCGTTTTCAGCGCGTCGTCGTCGCATCGTCACCATCGACATCGTCATCGACATAGAGTCAGAATTCAGCAGATACAAGATTTGCAGATTTCAGCCCTTAGCGTTTTCAGATTTCAGCCTGTCTCGTCGTCGTCCTCATCGTCGTCGACAAGTCCAAGCATTGTAGAGATTTGTGCAATCATAAGTAGACCGCTCTCGCCATAGAGAGTGGGGCCTTCGGAGGAGGGTTTGAGCACAGTTCGGAGCACTCATCTTGAGCGAAGTTTAACATTCATTCCGCTGCACCTTACATTGGTATCAGAGCTTTGACAATGTTCTGTATCACTCAAGGAAAGAACCACAAGAACCACATAATTTTTTTTGCTTGTTGCGGTCGCACGAACCCAAGTTCACTTGGGCGTGTCGATTCCTAATCGCGTTTTTGAAGAGTGACAGGAATCCCAGGAAAGAAGGGCTTGTCCAGCCCCCCTTGTGCCTCTTTTCACTCATTGAGAGCGGACCGTACACTTAGTGGCCGGCCAATTGACATGAGGTGGGAAAAAGCAACCTTGGTGTGAGCACAAGGCCGCGAAGGGGTGCGCCCGTGGAAAAGAGCAGAACTCGGGTGAAGAGAGGATCCTTCTCTAACACAGATTGCAAGCAACAGAAGAACCTCAAGAACCTCAAGACCCTCAAGAACCCAAGAACCGAAGATCCACAAGAACCTAAGTTCCTCGTGAACTTCAGAACCCAATATCGCAATGTATGGTCATCACTCGAAGCGGAATGAATACTTAGCTTAGAGGTGATGAGCATGAGAGAGGTGACAGAGTTTTCCCCACTAGGAGGTTTTTCCGACCCTCCTCCCTCCCCATCTACACCACGAGTTGTACCAAATCCTATGGAGGCGATGGTGAAGTCGATGTTGAAGATGATGGCACAACAACAAGAAACGTATCGCGTTGCGATGGCACAACTAGAAAGAAAAGCAGAACAATAAGAAGCGACTCGCATTGCTTTGGAACGCGAGCGCGATGCACGAAAAGAAAGAAAAGCACAAAGAAAGGAGGAAGCCGAAGAAAGACGAGCGGCCTTGGAGGCCGATTGTGAGGTTCAAAGAGACCTCCGCACGCAAGAATTGGTTCGACAAGTTCTTGCCTCGAAGTCCGAACCAGCCAAAGATGTTGATAGTTTCTCAAGTGGCGCAAGCCGTGATTCGGACTCCAACAACCCAGTCACAGAGAAGATCCAGTTCAGTAAGTATGATGGTAAGATGGATGCTACGGTTATCCATTCTTGGTTGCATCAATTTAATGCTTATTTTGTGACAAATAAGAAGACAGAAAATAGCAAGGTTTGGACGGCAGCTATGTACCTTGTCGGCGATGCTATCAATTGGTACCATGCATGGCAAGAGGCAGAGTTAGCCGCGCACCTAGAGGAAGCCGACGAATTCACGCCCTTTCCTTCAATTGGGATGATTTCCAAGACAAGCTCAAGGCGCGGTTTATGTCACCTCAGGACCTCGCCCGATGAAGGACGATTGACACGCTCTCAAGCAAAATGGTATGCCAGTTATGTCTTTCTCTAATTGTGTTTTGCAGCTTGGCACTCAATTACGCAAGTCGGATGATGAGCGCAAAGAGGCATTCCTTTATGGATTGGACGAGTATATCAAGTATGATGTCAAGGTGCTCGATCCAATCGATCTCAACAAGGCGGTAGCGATTGCTCTCGCCCAGGAGATGGAGCACAAGGGAAAGCCTAAGGAGAACAAGACTTCGACAAGTACCTCTCATACTTCTCAGAACGGTAAGAATGGTAAGAACGGTAACTCTTCTAACCAATCTTCCAATAGTCTCTCAGAAAAGAACTCTCAAAGTGAACCTAAGGGTAAAGCTAACACAATTGCTAAACCTAAGCTCACTCCAGATGAAAAGGTAGCACAAGGAATTTTAGGAGGATACATCATGTCGGAAGAGCAAAGCACTTATTCTAAGGAAGGTCGTTGTTTTCATTGTCACATTAAGGGTCACAGAAAAAGAACATGTCCTAAGCTTGACTCTAATGAATCTAAAGAATCCACAGAACCCATTTCCTCTGTCAATGCAATAAATGAGAACACGAGTGTGTCTCAAGTTTCTCATGACCCTCCCATTGATGAGTGTCTTATTAAGTGTTATGGTCATATGACGGGATAGCGTTTTGTCATATTGTTTGACCCAGGTAGTATGCATGATGTGATCAGTCTCTCTTGTTGAGAGAGCCCGCCTAGAGGTTAGTCAAAAATCTTCTCTCGAGGTCTTTGGCTTCGCTCCTGGTATGGACCCTCATCACAAAAGAGTGCCTTGATGTGTTATTTACAGTTCAACAAGCTGCTTTCCGTAGAAATTTTTTTGTCTCTCCTCTCTCAGGATGTGATATGATTTTGGGCATTCGATGGTTTCCTGAGCATAACCCTCTCATTGATTGGGCGGAAAATACGTTCACTTTCAATGCCAAAAGTGACTCTCCCATTGTCATTCATGGAGAGCAAGTTGTTCATTCTCCATCTCTCATTTCTAATGTGCAGGCGAAGATTGAACGGATTCAAGAGAAGGAGACTCTCTCGATCTCGTCTTCTTCAAAGCATGATACACAGGATTTGCATTATGATAAGCATGATGATTTGAATGATAATGATGAGCATGATGATTTGGATGCCAATGAAAGGCATGATGATTTGCATGATCAAGATGTGATTTCTCACAAGCTTAAAGATTTGTATGATCAAGACGTGATTGTTCACAAGGATGATGGTTTTGTTAATGTTTTTTTAGCGAAGCTAACCTCGTTTCAGATTCGATTAATCACGAAGAATCGATCTTGACTTTTGAGTCGAGGTCCACGGCAAACCCCCAAGCAGATTCGATCAAACACGACGAACAGATCTTGGCTCTCGAGCCTAGGTCCAAAGAACCCTTACATGAAGTACTATGTGTTCGAATGATTCGTCAGCACGCATTGTTCGAGTGTTTCATTCGTGATCGTTTCCTATATTTTCGTTAGCGTCTTTATGTGATCCCTTTTCCTAGGCATGACATATTGTACGTTGAGCACGTTTCACTCATGGATGAGCACAGATGTATGCGGATTGTTCATGAAAAGCTGAAAAGTATGTATGTAAGGAAGTCACATTCCATGTCTCTTCCTTGGCATGACACATTCATAGAACGAGCACAAGAAAGTATGAGCACCAAGCGTGGGCATTTCCATTGTTTTGCCACAGTTGATTGATTTAGATCAGCACGACACGATTCAATCTCATTGTTTGCGTGTGTGTGGTGAATGGGTTAGCTCTGTCTCTTTGTTCATCTACATTGCATGCACAGTCTTTGAGGAAGACAATTTTTTCCAGTCACTTTACATGGAATAGGTATGCTCATGTTTTTTTGTTGGAAGTGGTTTCATGAATTTTCAGCCATGGAGATTCTTGAAGAAGGAAGAAGCATGACTCTAGACGAAGTTAAAGCATCGAAGGAGCCACATAAGACTTTGTGTCGCTTTCGGCGCGGCCGAAAGAAGCAAGCGTTGCAGACCTTTATGAAGTTCAAGTACCGCATGACCCACACATCAGAGTGGGCCGGCGAAGAGTCCATTCTAGGATTCCGGATGCTATTGGCGATCTCCCTCGACTCCATACAGTTCGGTACCAGTACCTCACTTTGAAAAGGAGGGGATGTCACATGACACATCCAACCCTATGTGTCCGTGGACAAGCTACAACACGACCTGGGTTCAGTTAGTCTAGAATAGGAAGTGATCTGGCACTTTTGTGACTCTGTTCGGAGACCGTGCATGACCGATCACTTAGAGTAGATGCATATCCTCCGGTTGCACACAGCATGATCATAAGCATTCCCATCAGAATCCATCAGGGGAATTTTCTAGTGCATTAAACCTATTTTCCCTAGTTTTGACATTTTTCGCTTATTTATTAAGTGACTTTTGTTGGAAAGTAGGTAGGGCAATTTTGCTAAGTTAATATATAAGCAAACCAGAGTTAGCACTTTCTGGCAGCAGAGGCAGCAAGAGCACCTTGCTCAACAGGCAACTTCTCAGTAGGACACTATCACCAGCGTGTGACTACTATCTATCCTTTTTGTTGATTTCTTTCTTATTATCTATATCCTTTCACTTTTTGGAAACACCCCTCGGGAAATCTAATTGCCCTGCATTTTATAGCTAGTGTGGAACTGTCCAGAGGGAGTCCAGGCCTGAGGGCAAGAGAGCACTAAGGTTGGACAAGGACTATGGTTAGCAAAGTGGGGTCATTGACTGGCCAAAGTGGAATCCTTTGCTACAGAGGCTACATTTAAGTTCTGGATGTGGCCGCAGTGTACAAAGAGGGTCGGATGACCTAGAAAGATACAATGGTAGCATCTCCTAAAATTTAGGGAACTGCTATTTTGGGACCTGAAAATGTGTTGACGTCATTACCTCCGGAATGACAAAGGGAACATTTTCTTACTCTGCCGTGAAGGCAACTGGGCAGCCGGTTGGGAGATTTTTAGGCGGCAACCCCGAAACGGGAAAATGCTTATAAATGTGCCAAGTGGCACAATTCTGTGCACTTTCCTCATGCAGAAAATTGGGCACTGATTTTTAAGCTGGGAGAGGCTCATTTTCCATAGTTACATGGGACGGCGGGTCGGGGTCGGGAACGGGGTCGGGACGGCAAAAGTCCGAAAACGGGGACGGAGGTCGGAACGGCAAAAAAAAAAAGAGAGTTTTTTTGGCATTTTTTGACCTACACACATGCCACACACATAGAGCATCACTTTGACCATAAATTTACACTAAATAGACCAAAGAACACGAGTCATATAGGCTGAAATGTGCTAATAAAACATCGATGATCGATGGATACAAAATGAGAAGTGCATGCCACAAGGGCTCAAGAGTCAAAAAGCCTAAAGGACTTAGGAGTCAGGACAAGCCTGAGGCCTCAAGGATAACAAAAAGTACAAAGGGCTATGTAGTAGGTAGAGTCGTAGACTCAAGAGTCTAGACTCGAGAGTCGAGTGATCAATGATCATCAAACTCAAGAAGTGCTCGCCTGCTGAATCTCCACATCGTCGTATAGGAGAGAGAGTAAAGGAGAGCTTCAAAGTGGGTAGAAGAGGGAGAGGAGAGCTTCAAAGTTCAAACTTGAGCCTTGAGCTTGAGGGAAATGGAATGAGCTTGAGCCTTGAGCTTGAGGGAAATGGAATGAGCATTGAGCATTGAGACTATGAGTATTAAGAGGCCCAAGGGAGCCTTTTATAGCCTCCCAAGGGCCAAGGCTTAAAAAATATGGCAGTTGGGGCTGCACAGAGCCGTTGCAAACGGTCAAAAACGGTCACTTTTTTGAATCCGACCCCTGTTGTCCCCGTCCGGTCCGTCCGACCCCGGCCGTCCCCGGTCCGTCCCCCCTGCGACCCGCCAATCCGGCCCGTTTTCCGTCCGTCCCTCGGCGTTCCCAGCCGTTCCCGGCCCGGTTACTGCCGTTCCCCGGCCCTAGGGCCCGTCACAAGTTAAGAGCTATAGAGTGCTTGCTTTCCCTCCTACGTACAGTGCGGTGCCAGGAGTGATGCCCTGCACGCTACGCACTGCCCTCTCTCTCCCCTTTGGCAGTATGTTATGCCCCTCTAGTGGGCTCTTCATTTGACCAATGTACAGTTGTGTGGGTTCATGCGCGATTGCCGAGGCAAGAGTCTCTTGCACAGGTACTGGATTAGCTAGCGGCTAATCCCCCCGCAGGTACAGGTGAATTCGGAGAGGTTTCATGCCAGAAATCTCGTCCGATTCAAAGGACAAGTAGCCCTACAGGTGCAGGAGCTCGAGGACTTGCTACGGATGCGACCGGCACGCGAAACGGAGCCCGAAACAGTGAATTACAGCCTGCTGTGTATTTTTGCAGGTTTAGGGTTTTGGCCCTAAATGGACCCTAATACCCCCAAGAGGTTTGGGGACGCAAGGGGACCGTTGTAGAGGCGATTTGGCGCATTTTCAGGGCTGAAAACAGAAAATTCAGCGTGCTGCAGATTCTCGCCAGGTTTTGCAAAGTGTCCGTATGCGTCGGGAAAGTCAGTCAATGCGTGGGAATACTGACTGTGAAGTGTCCTAGTACAGTTATGCTGCCAAAATCGGGCTGGAACAGTGGAAATTCAGCCGAGTTTGTGCGGGGCAGCTTGTAGGGATTCACAACGTTTATTCCCTCTTTTGAAGAATAAAGAAATACCGAAAGGGGCGCCTAAGTTAGGGGCCAATCTGGTGTCGGTCTACTCATACAGGTGCAATCTAGCAGCCCGTATCCCTTTCCCCCGTGTTGTGTCTTGAAAGTACAGGTAAAATAGACGACTAATAATGGGTGAAAGCTAAATCAAGGTTTGAAGTAAAGTCTACCGCCCTTTTTGGATTGAAAAGACCGGTTTCATGGTTCCATCGACGGGATTAAATCACTTTTTCCCATAGAAGTGAGCCTTGGTCAGATTGGGCTTGAAGACACAGGGGATCATAGACCAGACACAGGGAATTGCAATTATGGCTGACAGACCAGATGATGTGACTGAAGAGGTTTCCTCTTCACAGGGTCAACAGACACATGAAGTGGGTGAGTCCTCAAGACCACCACAGACGGATGATGATATATTCAGGACCCAATTGGCTAGTGCTGTGGCTATGTTCACACAAGTAATGCAGAATCCGAGGTTTTTAGCCTTTCTGCAACCTCCTGTTCCGTCTCAGCAAGTTGGGTCACTGGATCATATTCAAAAGCCTGTTAAGGCTCGAGCACAGGTGATTCATACCGCACAGTCAATGGAAACACCTGTACACTTGACGGAGAACATGCAGTCTCCACAACCTGTGCCTAAGGTGCAAGAACAGGTGGCTGAGATGCCAGTCTCTCAAGCTGTACCAGTTCAGCCCGCCACCTTTCAGCAGCCTATAGCTGGTTCTAATGGGCAGGGAAGTAACCTACAGGCTATGCAACAGGTCTTCCCACCACCTTCAGTACACCGTGGCTATTTTGGAGGTGGATCGGTATTCCAGAGCATGGCTGGTCATGCACCTGGAAATCAGTTTTACACTCCAGGAAGAGTGTTTGGGAGTGCTCAAACGATGATGCCTAACCCCATGTATAGTGTCATGGGCATGCTACCAGGGTTTCAGAGCACTCAGGGCCAATTTGGGATGCCACAGGCAAATTTTGGTATGGCTGGAATTACAAATCAGCAGCCAAATATGGCATTTCCAAGTCAAGTTAATAGCGGCCAAGGAACACAGATGAACCCTAATAGTGTTCCCATGTTTCAGTCACTTCCATATGACAGTTTAACGCCGCTGGAGAGGCCAACTCCGTACAAAGAAGGTGGCAAAGGTGTGTCTTTCACGACCTTTACAGGGTTTGATGACAGGAAGAAGGCTCTCTCATTCCTCCAGCAGTTTGACAAGGCCTATGCAGGGGGAAACTTTACAGAGGCTTCAAAGGTCTGCAAGGCAGCCACTTTCTTGACAGGGAATGCGGGACAATGGTGGACAACTTTATTGCTTCAAGGGCAAGCTCCGTCCACATGGATTTATTTTAAGCAGATATTTGCAGCAGCATGGTTATCTGATGATTTCGAAGCAGATGTCATGACAGATTTGCACCAGCTTAATGCTGCTACTTGCAAGAATCTGGATGATTACAATCGGAAGTTTTGGAAAGCTCTACCTCCAGTAACTTCCTATAGGTTTGTGCCATTGACAGAGCAGATTGAAAAATACTGTTGTGGCCTACCTAAAGGATTGAGAAAGTACTGTATGAAGACCAAAGTCACTACTTTGACGCAGCTCATCGAGGTAGCAAACACTGGCAATGGTTTGCTCAAGGGAGAAGATTGTGAATTTAATACTGGCGTCAAGGAAGGATCAGCCAAGAAAAATTCAGTGAAGAAGTATGTTTCCAAGGAGGTTCCTAAAGTGACTCAGGAGCCAGCCAACGCAGGGAAAGGCAAAGCTTCGGCTGAATCAGAAAAGGGACCAGCGAAGAAATGGAGAAGAAGTTTTCCTCGCAAGTCTGAAGAGCAAAAGAAGGTCCTGAGGACAGAGAACAAATGCTTTATTTGTGAGCAGCCTCGCCACATTGCTTACAACTGTCCTACAAAGAAAAGGCCAGCTGATTCTGATGACAAGGAAGACAGGAAAGGAAAGAAGCCCAGGGCTGGTCTAGTGCCAGATATAGTGGGCGACAAGCCAAATTCAGATGCAAGTGAGCTTTGCAGAGCATGGGGAAAGGTCAGGGATCAAATAGTGCTTATCTTCTTTGATCCAGGTACCAAAGCCAACTTCATTTCCCCAGAATTGGCTTCAAAGTTGGGAATCAGACCTGAAGAGATGGGGTATACAGCAGA
Source organism: Adiantum capillus-veneris (assembly GCF_014529385.1). NCBI lineage: Eukaryota > Viridiplantae > Streptophyta > Polypodiopsida > Polypodiales > Pteridaceae > Adiantum > Adiantum capillus-veneris. Next base: position 18,089,467 of record NC_140952.1, read on the forward strand.
GGCAGGTTTGGCATGTCCTGGCCATACAGAGGCTGTGACACCCATCATTGGAAAGTTGCGTCTACACATCCAGTCCTATGTAGATGCTGAAGAATTTTACATCATGCCACTGGACGGATGTGATGTGTTGTTAGGTATTCCTTGGTTTTTTCGTGTACAGGGAATCCTGGATGCCTACAACAAAAAGATTACTATACAGAGCAGGGGAAAGACTCACATTCTGGATGTAAAGCTTAAAGGGGAGTCTATTCCCACTGTATCAACTTTTGCTATTACTTCTGTAATGAAAAAGCATCTTTTTGCGTACTTGGTTTTTGCACGTGAAGTGTCAGATTGTGATGAATCAAATTTATATGTGCTAGATAAAGAAAGGTCAATGTTTTTACAACAGTATAGTGACTGTTTTTCCGATTCATTACCGTCTCAATTACCGCCAGAGAGACCCGAGGACCATGCAATAGATTTGGTGCCAGGCAGTAGCCCACCAAATAAGCCTCCGTACAGGGTTAGTGCGGCTCAACAGAAAGAGATGATGGGCCAAGTACAAGAGCTGTTAGAAAAGGGGCTGATTCAGCCCAGTTTATCTCCATTCTGTTCTCCAGTGTTGTTGGTGCAAAAAAAGGATGGCTCATGGCGTATGTGCATCGACTACCGTGCACTGAACAAGAATACCATCAAGAATAGGTTCGAATTGATGATATTATGGACAAATTAGAAGGAGCAGCTATGTTTAGCAGGATAGATCTAAAGAGTGGGTACCATCAGATCCGCATTAGATCAGAGGATGTGCACAAGACTGCTTTTAGAACGACGTTTGGCCTTTACGAATTTTTAGTGATGCCCTTTGGTCTCACAAATGCTCCTGCTACGTTCAATAGGATGATGGACAGAATTTTCCGTCCACACCAGCAGTTTGTTGGTACATTCTTTGATGACATGATAGTCTACTCAAAGAATGAAGAGGAGCATAGGCATCACTTGGCCATTGTGTTCAAAGAGCTACGCAGTCATAGGTTGCTCATCAATGCAAAGAAAAGTATGGCCAGAATGGTGTCAGAATGGATCCTGCAAAAGTTGAAGCGATCAAGTCATGGACAGATTTGAAGACGGTGGATGATGTCCGAAGCTTCTTGGGACTATGCTCCTATTACAGAAGGTTTATCCGAAATTTCACTGAGATTGCTTCACCTTTACATGCTCTTCAAAAGAAGGCAGTCACCTTTAGATGGACACAGAAAGAGATTTGAGCTTTTAATCTCTTAAAGGAAAAGATGACTTCAGATCCACTCATTGTGTTGCCAGATCTTAGGAAGTCATTTGTGGTCCAGTGTGACGCCTGTGGTAGTAGCATTGGTGCAGTGCTAATGCAAGATGGCAGGGTAGTAGCCTATGAGAGCAGAATTTTGCAAGGGCCAGAGATGACCATGCAGGTCTATGAGAAAGAGTTACTGGCTGTGATTCATGCGCTCTTAAGTTGGAAACACTACCTGCTAGGTGCAGATTTCGTTGTCCAAACGGACCATCAGACCTTGCGATACTTCTTGACACAGACAAAGTTATCTGAGAAGCATATGCGATGGGCAAATATCTTGTCCATGTTTCATTTTCATATTGTGCATGTGGAAGGCAAGAAGAACGTTGTGGCTAATGCCCTTGCCAAGGAAGCCACAAATTTCAGCTGTGTCGATTCCTTATCATCATGAACTTGATGATATGAGAGAACAGTATGCAAATGATGAAGATTTTGCAAGGGTCTTCGAGCAACTAATGGATGGACAACGTCATGAACACTATCTTCTTAAAGATGGGTTCATGATGATGCATGGTAGATTGTGTCACAAAGCCATTGCGACGCAAAGTTATGGAAGAGAGTCATGTCCCACCGTATGCAGGGCATCGTGGTATCGATGCTACAGTTAAAGCGGTTGAGACATTCTTCTATTGGCCTACATTGAGAAGGGATGTGGATGCCTTTGTGCGAGAATGCCTAATATGCCAAAAGGTCAAGTTTGACAGGCAGAAGGCACCAGGGTTATTGCAACCACTACCTATTCCAGATAAACCATGGGAAAGTATTGCTATGGATTTTATCTTTGATCTTCCGAGAACGCAGATAGGAAACGATGGTATTTGGACCATTATTTGCAGATTCAGCAAACAGGCTCATTTTATTCCTGTTAGGAAGAAGATAAAGCCAGATCAGATGGTACGCTTGTTTATGAGCAATATTTTCAAGTATCATGGCATGCCACAGTCGATTGTTAGCGACCGTGATCCACGCATGACAAGTTTGTTCTGGAGAGGCTTGTTTGAGAATATGGGCACAACGCTTAAATTCTCTTCGTCATTTCATCCTCAAACAGATGGGCAGTCAGAAGAGGCAAATTCTACTGTCCTAGATCTGCTGAAGTGTTATGTGTCAGAGCATAAAGGAAAGTGGGAGCAGTATTTGCCATTGGTGGAGTATGCATACAATAATACAGTGCATTCATCAACTGGCAAGGCACCCTTTGAGATAGTTGAAGGTCGTAAGAAAGTTCCTCCCATACTGCATACAAAGGACAAGATATTTGAAGCAGATAAGTATGTTCAGGACATGGATAAAATGTACAAGAAGGTCAAAGTGGCCTTGGAAAAGACTCAGGCAAAGCAAAAGAAAGCAGCTGATCGTCACCGTCGTGAAGTGGTATATTCACTTGGTGATTGGGTGCTTTTACGCTTTGAAAAGGCAAGGTTAAAGAAGATGAAGGGCAAGGAAAGACCGTTTCCAAAGCTCAACATGCGTTACTATGGGCCTTTTCAAGTGTGCGACATAATCAATGATGTTGCATATAGGCTGAAATTGCTTGACGGTTGGAAGATTCACAATGCGTTTCATGTGAGTCTTCTCAGACCCTATGTGGGTGATGTGCCAGAAGATATGCCAGATGAAGATCAGCCGGAAGTCGAGGAACTTGACGAGATCTTGGTCCCTGAACAGATTGTGGCACACAAAGAAAGGAAAGTGAAAGGCAAGGTTGCTAGGCGTTACTTCGTAAAGTTCAGAAACTATCCACCAATGGATGCTAAGTGGATGGAAGAAGGCGAACTTGCAGAGTCACCAACTGTGTTATCACTTTATCTTGAAGCCTTCGATTTGCAACCTACCTTGACCCCATGAGTTTCAGAGCTACATGGATTGTCAGTGTGACAATGGCTTCTGAAACAAATGATGTACATGGTATTTAAAGTGAGCTCAAATGAAATACCTGTTACATGAATGTTACAGCTGTACAGATTGTCAGTTTGGCAATTGCTCTTATGGAATGTCCAAAAGTTTGGTTGGTGCTATAGAAGTGAGTATTTCTTGTCAGTTTGTCAAGGATACAGTAATTGCTTCTATTGAAGAGTACATGTGTAACTGCATTCTTAAATTGTCGGTTTGGGTATGCTCGAAAGTGTTACGGGATCCAACTTGTACTATAAGACAGTGGCAAAATGTGCAGCTACCATTTTGTCATTGGAAAGTTACTGACTCAAAGCAATGGCAGAGTGCGCAGCTACCACTATGTCATTGGGACAGGGTTCACACGCAGGCAATACATGAGTCGACGAGGTGTTGAATACACGAGGGTTGACAATGAGCATGTATGTGTCGTACATGTGTCGACAGGTGTTGAATACATCAGTGTTGACTAGGAGCATGAACGACATAGATGAAAACGAGGACGTTTGAGATTTCAAGAGGGGGGTATGTCACCAGTGTGTGACTACTATCTATCCTTTTTGTTGATTTCTTTCTTATTATCTATTTACTTTCACTTTTCGGAAACACCCCTCGGGAAATCTAACTGCCCTGCATTGCATAGCTAGTGTGGAATTGTCCAGAGGGAGTCCACGCCTGAGGGCAAGAGAGCACTAAGGTTGGACAAGGACTATGGTTAGCAAAGTGGGGTCATTGACTATCGAAAGTGGAATCCTTTGCTACAGAGGCTACATTTCAGTTCTGGATGTGGCCGCAGTGTACAGAGGGTCGGATGACCTAGAAAGATACAATGGCAGCATCTCCTAAAATTTAGGGAACTGCTATTTTGGGACCTGAAAATGTGTTGACGTCATTACCTCCGGAATGACAAAGGGAACATTTTCTTACTCTGCCGTGAAGGCAACTGGGCAGCCGGTTGGGAGATTTTTAGGCGGCAACCCCGAAACGGGAAAATGCTTATAAATGTGCCAAGTCGCACAATTCTGTGCACTTTCCTCATGCAGAAAATTGGGCGCTGATTTTTAAGCTGGGAGAGGCTCATTTTCAGTTTTTGTCACAGGTTAAGAGCTATGGAGTGCTTGCTTTCCCTCCTATGTACAGTGCGGTGCCAGGAGTGATGCCCTGCACACTACGCACTGCCCTCTCTCTCCCCTTTGGCAGTATGTTATGCCCCTCTAGTGGGCTCTTCATTTGACCAATGTACAGTTGTGTGGGTTCATGCGCGATTGCCGAGGCAAGAGTCTCTTGCACAGGTACTGGATTAGCTAGCGGCTAATCCCCCCCGTAGGTACAGGTGAATTCGGAGAGGTTTCACGCGAGAAATCTCGTCCGATTCAAAGAGCAAGTAGCCCTACAGGTGCGGGAGCTCGAGGACTTGCTACGGATGCGACCGACACGCGAAACGGAGCCCGAAACAGTGAATTACAGCCTGCTGTGTATTTTTGAAGGTTTAGGGTTTTGGCCCTAAACGGACCCTAATACCCCCAGGAGGTTCGTGGATGCAATGGGACCGCTATACAGGCGATTTGGCGCATTGTCAGGGCTGAAAACAGAGAATTCAGCATGCTGCAGATTCTCGCCAGGTTTTGCAAAGTGCCCGTATGCGTCGGGAAAGTCAGTCAATGCGTGGGAATACTGACTGTGAAGTGTCCTAGTACAGTTATGCTGTCGAAATCGGGCTGGAACAGTGGAAATTCAGCCGAGTTTGTGCGGGGCAGCTTGTAGGGATTCACAACGTTTATTCCCTCTTTTGAAGAATAAAGAAATACCGAAAGGGGCGCCTAAGTTAGGGGCCAATCTGGTGTCGGTCTACTCATACAGGTGCAATCTAGCAGCCTGTATCCCTTTCCCCCGTGTTGTGTCTTGAAAGTACAGGTAAAATAGACGACTAATAATGGGTGAAAGCAAAATCAAGGTTTGAAGTAAAGTCTACCGCCCTTTTTGGATTGAACAGGCCGGTTTCAGACACCCCCGAATAGCCTAGCGTTTTTGCTCCACAGCGGACTGGCTAGCGTTTTTGGACAAGGACTCCGATCAGCCTAGCGTTTTGCTTCTGCATCAGCTTGGCGATCTCAGACTTTGCAGATTCCCTAGCGTTTTTGCAGCAGGATAGGAAACAGCCCTAGCGTTTTTGGTTTGCAGAACAACCCTAGCGTTTTTGCAGATCATCGCGACAAAATCAGACATATGACCAGCGTTTTCAGTTTTCAGCCCTTAGACACAGCAGAACAACCCCCAAACCTCGCAGATCTCACGTTCCCGTAGCAGTTCCTCGCCGCACGGTGGGATCCATCGAAGTTTGCAGTCTCAGCCCGGAAAACGCAGATTTCAGCATCTGCGTTTTCAGCGCGTCGTCGTCTCATCGTCACCATCGACATCGTCATCGACATAGAGTCAGAATTCAGCAGATACAAGATTTGCAGATTTTAGCCCTTGGCGTTTTCAGATTTCAGCCCATCTCGTTGTCGTCCTCATCGTCGTCGACATCATTGACAAGTCCAAGCATTGTAGAGATTTGTGCAATCATAAGTAGACCTCTCTCGCCATAGAGAGTGGGACCTTCGGAGGAGGGTTTTACAACGTCTTTGGTGTGGTATTCTCTTCTCTATCTCTCAGTCTCATGCACTTCATTCACAGTGTTCATCCACTATGTTTGTGTTCAAAAGGAACCTTGAGCACAGTTCGGAGCACTCATCTTGAGCAAAGTTCAACATTCATTCCGTTGCACCTTATAGATTCTCTTTTAAATAGTTCACAAAAGAGGAACGGCCCGTTGTAGTTTTGTGCCCAGAGGTATTGGCCCCAAAGATGATGAGGGAGCGGCGGTGTGTGCAAGTGATAGAGCACGAGGAGATGTGCAGGCCTTGAGGCTTGGAGCGGAGGCAATGTGCTGCAGAGGGGGAGCGCTAGAGAACAAAGTTGCAGAGAGAGAGAGGTAGCGCTACATGATATTGAGGGGAATGAGTTAGTGAGTAAATTGACTCACATTCCCTTTATTAAAAGTATAGGACCGATTTAAAGTTATTGGCCAAGTTCAATGTGAACTTGGCCAAAGGTTAATAACCTTTAAAACTATACACAAAAGGGGGCCATTTGGGCCTTTAATCCAACAACCTCGCACTTAAAGGCATAAATGGCGCCTATAAGGTACGTTACTCCTATCATCTGTATGCATAGATGATGTTGTGCTTGTGATAAGCACTTAGGGAGAGGATCTCCTGGATTTTGTGATGTATGGACCTTAACCAATGTAATGAGGCTATCCTCAAGCACTTCTCGAATGAAGTGATACCGCACATCAATATGCTTTGTGCGTGCATGAAACATGGCATTCTTTGCCAGACATATGGCACATGGCACTCTGGCTATCACAACGAACATAGGTGCCTTGTCAGGCAAACCAAACTCACTGCATAGACGTGCTAACCAAATGGCTTCTTTGGAAGCCTCAGTGGCTGAAATATATTCAGCCTCTGTCGTAGACAATGCAACGATCTTTTGCAATCTAGAACACCATGAAACAGCACCTCCTGCAAGAGTAAACACATAGCCACTTGTGGATTTCCGTGTATCCACATCACCAGCCATGTCAGAGTCAAAATCTCTTCAACTCCAATGGTCCTTTACCATAGCAGAGGCATTTGTTTTTAGTCTCTTTCAAGTACCTCATAATGGACTTCACTGCATCCCAATGCAACCTGCCTGGTTTAGCCATAAACCGGCTCAGAACTCCCAGTGCATGGGCTATGTCAGGCCTAGTAGCAACCATAGCATACATAAGTGAACCACAAGTTGAAGCGTAAGGCACACTTTGCATGCCATTGGCTTCTTCCTTTGACTTAGGACAATCATGCTTGGAGATTTTGACATATGGCTGTAATGGCATGCCAAGAGGCTTTGCTTCAGCCATGTTAAATCTGTCCAGCACCTTTTCAATGTACTTTTCTTGCGACAAATACAATATGCGCTGGTGAAAATGCAGTGTTCAACTGCCCTTTAAGAGTATCAACAATCCTTCTTTTCTTTGCAGCTATCATAGAGCACAAGAATGATAGGGCTTCCATCCTCATCACGTTTGGTATACAAACAATGGTCTGCATGCCTTCTTTTGTAACCATGTTTGAGCATGAAGCGGTCAAACTTCTTGTACCATTGTCTACATGATTGTTTCAGCCCATACAAGCTTCTATTGAGCATACATACCAAATGTTCCTTGCCAAGAATAACGAAACCCTCAGGTTGCTTCATGTAAAGCTCTTCCTCCACATCACCATGCAAGAAAGCGGTATGTACATCCATTTGGTCCATTTCCAAATCAAGAGCAGCCACTATGGCAAACAATACACGCAAAGTGGTCATCTTCACTACAGGAGAGAACACTTCTTGAAAGTCTATGCCCTTGGTTTGAACATATCCCTTTGCAACTAGCCTTGCCTTATACTTGGGTTTTGCATCAACTATCTTGATTTTATACACCCATTTGTTAGGAATAGCCTTCCTTCCTTTGGGCAATTCCACCAAATCCCAAGTATGATTAGCATTGTCACGATTGTGACTAATGTTGCAGTATTACTTCTCTTCCTAGTTGCAGATACGCGAAGTGCCATGCCAAGCAGGACCCCTGCGCTTGGATGGTCACACCCCTTCGCCCAAAGGACGTGTCACTTCGCCAAAAGCCACACTCCTTCGACAACTGGTCACACCCCTTCGCTCTACGGGTGCGACTCTTCGCCCAATGGTTGCAGCTCTTCGTCGAAAGGATGTGTCTTTACGTCTAAAGTCATGTCTCTTCACTAGGAGACGTGCCTTTTCATTTATGTCTCTTCGTCTCCTATATAAGGAGCCCTTGTATCACACATTCAATCAATCAAACACAGAGTCTTCTAAGTCTTGTTCCAAGTTCAGTTTCAGTTTCTTAAGTCTTAATCATGAGTTTAAGTACTTAATTAAGGATTAGCGACTAGAATCCTTACAGTGGTATCAGAGCAAATTTTTTTCCGGGACCCGAAGGTTGTGACCCTCTCACCCTCGCCGCTACCCTCTCCCCCCCTTCTGACAGTTGCATGGAAGCAAAAGAAAGGTGGTGTACACACACACCCCCGAGCATGAGGTAACATGAATTTTTCTGTTCCAATTACATAAATAACAGACAGACACGCAGATGTGTGTGTGCGGCGTGCCACGTACCCGGTGATTTTTTGGAAAAATTTCGTGTTGGTGACTCTTTGCGTACCCCATCTCTCGGGCGGAAACACTTCGAACCCACCCTCTCACCCCTTCCCGCGAACAGGCACATCAACGGGCAACACCTCCTTACCTTGCTGGCACCCTTTCGTATATAGGTGTGCCTCTTCGCCTTTGTACCCCTCTGCTGAATTCCAGCACATGCTGGGCTGAGAATTCTACAACGTTGGGCTAAATTTTTGCAACATTGCTGGCTGCACCCAATCGTTGGCTGCCCCTTCGTATGAAAAGCCACCACCCCGTCAGCTGATGCTCGCACCTCTTCGCCGGAGAGCTTTCACTATGCGCACTTCACTGGGCTGAAGCGTTGCGCTGGTCTTTTTTCTTTTTTACGATGCCAAGTACACCCACGTTGGAATTTTGTGTTGCGCTGGACAGAACATTGCGCTACAGCATTTTTAATCTACATGGCCTTTATTACTCCAAAAAGAATTAAATTCAAATAACCTAGTGTGAAAGGACAACAACTTTTCATGTGACTTTTAAAAAAAAAACCACAGAAGATCCCACAATTAAGAAATACCAGCAGCCGGAATAGACATTTGCAACATATCAGCTCCCTTCTCTTCCTACAGAGCTGGCGTCTTGTCTCCCTCTTGCGCGTGGTATTATTCGATAGTGTGCGTTCCTTATCACCTGCACTTGGACGAGATTCCCAACAAAATTTTGTTGGAGAGTTCTCCTACACACGAGGTGGTCATCATTCCCAATTCTCCCAACTCCAGAATCTGTTCCCAAACCAGAACCTGTTTCTGTAGCATCACCTACTCCCGCACAGGTTCCAGTTCTCGAGCCTCGGAGTGAGCTTATTCCAAGTTATCAACTACTCCCGCTAAGCAGTTGGCATGGCCGAATCACAAGATGGCGACGACAATATATTACCCGAGGACCCGATAGCAGTTTTCAAAAAGCAGATGGCAGCAATTTCATCAAGCCTCGCATTGATTCACACTCGCCTGGATCAGATGCAAATGCAAACCCCTTCTCGGAGACAACCACAGCTTCTCGGACAATACATGCATCTTCTTCCGACGCTTCAGTGGTCGACCAGGAAGAATCACTCAAACAAAAGCCTTCGGAACTCAAATTTTCTCACCCAAAGCATGGTTTCTCAGAGACAACTAGACGCAAAGTACCTTCGTGCGAGCAGCAAACAGTCTCAGCATGAATATTCTTGGAAATTTTACAGTACTAAGCAACCAACTTCTTATTCGAATCATCAACAACAAAAGCAGCAATATGAAGCTTCCAAAGGATCACCAACGATATCAAGATGGGCTTACTTAGTGGCACAGATATCCGACCCTAGTCGAGTACTCGGTCATGAATGCTGCGACGTTGGACAAGTTCCCCCTCGCGAGCCATGCCCTACATTTAAGTCTTTCTTATTTGATGGTGGTAAAGTTGAAGATTTATTGATCCTTTCCTTGTGCAAGAGGATCCTTCAGAGGTCTAAGAGGCGACAACTCCCTCAACCTCCCCCTTTTCAATTGGAAGCCTTAAAACCCGCTGAGAAAGGTCAAGATTCAGAAGATTCCAGTACTTACGTGACAACCAACGAACACATAACCCCTTCTTTGGCCGTGATCCAGGCGAAGTCACTGCCCTTGCAGAATAAAGTCTTTGTCTCTAAACAGATACCAGATGCTATGGTGAATGATAATTCTTCAAACTTGAAGACTGCAATCCTTACCTTCAGCGGTGCAAAGGATAAAGCACATACAGACTCTTGCAGCACGACTTTAGTCGCTGCAAATGAATCCTTGGACACGAATTGTTCTAGTGATAAACCTTTACAGATGGAAATACCTCCAAAAACTACTCTGTCTCAGTCTACAACATCCCTTCAAAAGGAGTTTATTGTTCCAGACAAACCAATGGAATACTGTACAGATTTCTAACTAGTGGTCATCACTCAAAAGAAAACTCAAGTCAGTTTACCAATAATTTCACTCGAAGCAGATACAGATTCAATCTTTTATTGGACAAAGCTCGAAGTTATAAATGACTTTGACAAAGGCAATAATCAAGTTGCAGATGTGATACTCATACTTTTGACAAAGATGAGACAAGTTGCAGATATGATTAGATTTCAGTTTGGCAAAATAGTCATGGTCAGTAACACTGCCATGACATGGGACTTAACAGAAAGAGCTTTGGATGCAGAAGCACTACAACAATACATTTCCGTCTCCCAGAGTTTTCTTCAACTACCGTGGGTTTCATTTAAAGAGGGAGGGAATGTCACGATTGTGACTAATGTTGCAGTATTACTTCTCTTCCTAGTTGCAGATACGCGAAGTGTCATGCCAAGCAGGACCCCTGCGCTTGGATGGTCACACCCCTTCGCCCAAAGGACGTGTCACTTCGCCAAAAGCCACACTCCTTCGACGACTGATCACACCCCTTCTCTCTACGGGTGCGACTCTTCGCCCAATGGTTGCAGCTCTTTGCCGAAAGGATGTGTCTTTACGTCTAAAGTCATGTCTCTTCACCAGGAGACGTGCCTTTTCATTTATGTCTCTTCGTCTCCTATATCAGGAGCCCTTGTATCACACATTCAATCAATCAAACACAGAGTCTTCTAAGTCTTGTTCTAAGTTCAGTTTCAGTTTCTTAGGTCTTAATCATGAGTTTAAGTACTTAATTAAGGATTAGCGACTAGAATCCTTACAAGCATGCAAATCTTTAATCTCCTCCTGCATAGCAAGCTCCCACTTGTCGCTGTGCTCACATATCCTTGCCTCTTTATATGTAAGAGGCTCTCCCTCATCTGTCAACATAATGTAATGCAAAGAGGGATCATATCTACTCACAGTCCGTCTTGGACGAGTAGACCGCCTCACCGAATGATCCACATTATCTGGCAATGGGTTTACATTAGGTGGCATGATAAAATCATCAACTCTGGGCTGTTGTACATCATTTTCAGCACCATTTTCAGCATTGTTTCGTGGCTGCAAATGCCCTTCAAGAGCCTCAACTTGCTGCCCAACATCTTCTGGCTCAAACACCACTAGATCATCTACATTTTCAGCCATATGTGGTGCATCTTGAGGGTCAAGAAGAGGCCTAACATGTAAGGTGCAGCGGAATGAATGTTGTATTTTCTCAAGATTAGTGATCTATATTTGCTCAAGGTTCCTTTTAGTTCTTAGGGAAGGAGAGAGCCTTCCGTCTTGAGGAGAGTGGTATGATCATGAACAAAGTGAGTTGATATTGTGCGTGCAAGTGTATGAGACTGAGAGAGAGAAAGAGAGAAGAGAGATACAACACCCGAGAGTTTGTAAAACCCTCCTCTGAAGGCCCCACTCTCATCGGCGAGAGTGGTCTACTTTTGATTGCACAAAGGTGTACAATGCGTATGCAATGGACTGATGCAACTTGGACTATGCCGATGACGACGATGGTGGTGACGACGACGACTTGATGGCTGAAATCGGAGATCTTCTAATCGCTGAAATTCGGGACTGTTTCGGTTGCTGAAAATGACTGTTTTGACTGCGTTTTTATGGCTGAAAATGAGGGAACTTCTGCAACCATTCTGGGGCTGATCTGCTACTGTACCATAGGTTGAAAATGTTGTGTATCTGTTGCAGATTAGGGCTGAAACTCAAAAACGCTGATGCAAGGCTGAGCTAGCAAAAACGCTAGTGCTGATCTAGGACAGAAAATCCAAAACGCTGATGCAAGGCTGATTTGGAAAACGCTAGCAAATGGGACTTGATGGCGATGCTGGGAATTTGCAATGGCTAGGATGCTGAGGGTGATGGCGATCAAGGCAATGATTGAAGCGCCAAGTGCTGGAAAATGCCCGCGAAGATGGAGATCCAAAAATGCTAGGGGTGCTTGGGGGGGGGGGGGGGGACTGCTGAGAAGTTGCCTGTGGGGGGGGTACTGCTGAGAAGTTGCCTGTTGAGCGGGAAGCTCCTGCTGCCTCTTCTGCCAGAAAGTGCTAACTTGGGTTTGCTTATATATTAACTTACCCAATTTGCCCTAGTGAGTACCCAACAAAAGTCACTTAATAAATAAGTGAAAAATGTCAAAAATAGGGAAAAAAGGGATAAGTCACTTGAAAAATCCCCAAACTGATTCTGATGGAATCTGATGGAAATGCTTATGCTTATGCGGTGTGCAACCAGAGGATATGCATCTATGCTAAGTGACTGGGCATGGACGGTCTACGAATAGACTCACAAAAATGCCAGATCACTGCTAATCTAGACTTGACTGGATTGACTGAACCCTGCTGTGGTATAGCTTGTCCACGGACACATAGAGTTGGGATGTGTCACGTTTTATCCCCTCCTTTTCAAAGTGAGGTACTGATACCGAACTGTATGGCGTCGAGGGAGATCGCTAATAGCATCCGGAATCCTGGAAGGGACTCTTCGCTGGCCCACTCTGATGTGTGGATCGTGCGGTACTTGAACTTCATAAAGGTCTGCAACGCTTGCTTCTATGGGCCGTGCCGAAAGTGACACAAAGTCTTCAGTGGCTCCTTCGATGCTTCAACTTCGACTAGAGACCTGCTTCTTTCGTCTTCAAGAATCTCCATGGCTGAAAATTCCTGAAACCATTTCGAACACAAAACCATGAATATATCCATTCCATGTAGTGAAGGAAAAAAATCTTGTCTTCTCTAAAGACTGTGTATGCAATGTAGATGAACATAGAAACGGAGTGACAACCCGTTCATCAAACACATGCAAACAATGCGATCGAATCTTTTCTGTTTGATCGAAATCAATCAACTGTGGCAAATCCCAATGGAAATGCCCATGCTTGGTGCTCATACTATCATGTGCTCGTTCGGAAACTGTGTCATGCCAAGGAAGAGACATAGAATGTGACTTCCTGACATACAAACTTTTCAACTTTTCATGAGAATTCCGCATACATTTGTGCTCATCCATGAGAGAAATGTGTTCAACATACAATATGTCATGCCTAGGAAAAGGGATCACATAACGATGTTGACTAAAATATAGGAAACCGTCACGAATGAAACACTCGAACAATGCGTGCGTATCAATCATGCGAACACATAATACTTCCTGTAATGGTTTTCTGGACCTAGGCTCGAGAGCCAAGACCGACCCTTCGTGATTGATCGAATCTGCAACAAGGTTAGCTTCGCCAAAAAAAGCATTCACTAACACCTCATCCTGGCGAACAATCACATCTTCTTCATGCATCCCATCATGCTTGTGAGAAATCACATCTTGATCATGCAAATCATCATGCTTGTCACTGTCATCCAAATCGTTATCATTCAAATCATCATGCTTCGCATAATCATGCAAATCCTTTGTGTCATGCTGTGGAGAAAAAGAGACTGAGAGAGTCTCCTCCTCCTGAATCCTTTCAATCTTGTCGTGCATATTAGCAATGAGAGATTGAGAAGGAGCAATGTCCTCTCCATGAAAGATAGTAGGAGAATCACTTTTGGCATTGAGAGTTAAAGTGTTAACCTCAAAATCAATGAGAGCGTTAGTCTCACGAAACCATCGAATGCCCAAAATCATATCACATCTTGAGAGAGGAGAAACAACAAATCTTCTAGTGAAGGCAGTCTGTTGAATTGCAAACAACACATCAAGGCACTCCTCCGTGATGAGAGCGTCCATACCGGGACGAAAGCCAGAGACCTCGATAGGAGATCTCGAAGTAACTTCGAGGCGGGCTCTCTCAACAAGAGAGGAACTGATCACATCATGGATACTACCTGGGTCAAACAATATGACAAAACGGTGCCCCGACGTACGACCATAACATTTAATGAGAGAATCATCAATGGAAGGGTCCTGAGAAACTTTGGGCACAATCGTGTTATCATTCATTGCATTGACAGATGTAGTGGGTGCTGTGGGTTCTTTAGATTCATTCGATTCAAGCTTAGGACATGTTCTTTTTATGTGACCCTTAATGTGACAATGAAAACAACGACCTTTAGAATAAGTGCTTTGTTCTTCCGAAGTGATGTATCCTCCTACAATACCTTGTGCTACCTTTTCATCCGGAGTAAGCTTAGGTTTAGCAATTGTGTTAGCCACAATTGGGCTGAAAGTTCACACGATGGCTGCTGGTTTGCCCCTTCACTAGCGCACCCTTTCCCCACATAGTGTCAAGCTGAAATCTGAAACGCTGCTTCTAATTTGCAAACACTGGGCTGAAACGCTGCCTTCTAAACCTCTGCGTTGGCTGATTATTGCGTTGTTGAAAGGCATCGCTGGCTGGGCCTTTCTGTTTTTACGCTGGGCAGTTTATTCAATTTTCAGATTATTCAAGTGACCTTAAGTCACTTGATTTAAGTTGGCCGCCCAAAGACCCAATTTTTTTAAAAAACCAATGTGAACTCACTCACTTGATTAAAAAAAAAAACCCCAAAAAAACTAACTTAAAAAAAGCAAAGAGAAAACCCACCCGCGTTGGCCTTGTGCACACTCTACACGCAGTACCTTTCGCCGATGAGAGCAATTGGATAACCTGTCAAACAAAATTCCCCGATGGAATCTTGCCTAAGAATTCCACTACACATGAAGTGTTCGTGATTCCGGATTCTTCTGCTCAGAGCCGGAAGTGATAATTATTCCCGATCCCCCCACTCCAGAGCGCGAACTTATTCCAGAGAGATTTTCCACTCACGGAGCACCCATCCCAGAACCTGTTCCCGAACCAGAATCTACATTTGTCCAAGAGTTCCTTTTGAGGCGTAACCATGCCAAATTCTCAGGACAGAGGTGGTCAATCTGACGATGCCCATACGCTTATCAAGGAGCATATGGCCACACTTTCCATAAGCCTCGCATCACTTCACACTCGCTTGAATGAGATGCACATAGAAACACTTCTCGAAGTCGACCTGCTGTTTCTCGAACTACTAATGCAACATCTTCAACACATTCTTCCGAAGCTTCAGTGGACGAACCAAACAAACCAGATCCAATTGAAGAGGTAGACAATCACGAACTTCAATTACTTTACAAAACTTTTAATGCTGCACAGAAGAAGAAGCTTGATGTTAAACTGCCGGAACCGTACAATGGCCGCCGCGACAAGCGCGTGCTGGACCAATGGCTTTTCAAAATGGAGATTTACTTATCAAACACAAACTTGGTCGAGAGTAAAAAAGTTGCACTTGCTAGTTCTCTGCTCAAGGACACGGCATTTCTTTGGTGGCAACGACGGGTTGCTGATGGTAAACACACACCTTCTTGGGATAAATTCCGACGTACTATTCGCAAGGCGTTCGAACCTGTCAATGCGGATTTTCATGCCCGGTCCTCTCTTCGCCGCTTGAGCCAGACAGGTTCCTTGGCCGCGTACACCACAGAGTTCCAAAGGCTAACTCTGGAGATAGAGACCCTTAGTCCCTCTGATAAACTTCACAGTTTTATCGATGGACTCAAACCCAACCCGAAGGACAATGTACAACCCTACCACCTTGGATGCTACAATTACCTATGTGGAGCATCTTGGCGATAATCGACGCCCTACACGGAATTTTCTCCCTGGTGACAGATCTTAAAATAGCGCTCGCTTTTCACTGCGCGATCGCAGAGACAACTATAGCCAAAGTCAACAACATCAGTCTCCGTTCAGACAGCAAGCAACGCAACCTTATTCAACTTCAAGGTTCTATTCTCAAGATCGACAATCTGAAAGCAGATCTTCTTCACATGTTCCTCCACTTGATCGTGGTAAAGGACGTGATTTTTCTCAAGATCGGCATTCCAATACTCAACAAGGCTCTTCGTCAAATGAATCTTCGACTTCAAAGAAGGAAGGATTATGTACAATTTGCAGTGGTGACCATAGATGGTATCAATGTCCAAAGAGACCAAATCCGTCTAATTCGAAAAGAAATTCCAACGCAGAAACATCATCGAATTTTGAACAACCAGAATCTGTTAAGGATAAAGGAAAATCTGTGGTCAATACGCTTCGTGTCTCAGAGGATACGAGTATTCTTATGAAGCATGCTCAGTGCAATTCTTCAGTTTTGGAGCCTCTCTCATAGCAAGTTTTGAGCCTTCTTGGACTACTCAATGGTCGCTCCATTAATATTTTGGTGGACAACGGATGCTCGAATAATTTCGTCAGTACTCAGATAGTTCAACAGCTTAGCTTACCAACTCAGAAGACATCTCACTTATATGATGTGGAATTAGCAGATGGATCGATTTTAACTTGTGATCAGACAGTTCGACAGTTGCAGTTTGAGATTCAAACTTATGCAGATCAATTGGATTTCGAAGTCATGCCTTTATCTTATTACGACACGATTCTTGGTCAGCATTGGTTATTCCAATATGATCCAGCAATTAGCTTTCGAGGACATACTATCAATTTGTTCAAAGATGGACGTGAATTGACTTTACACGGGCTTTCTCATGCGGAAAGAGTGATTCAAGCCTCACATGTATTAGTCAAGCGACATGATACAGTGGATTATGAAGAGAATATGATTTCCGATACAAATGCAGATATTATTATTGATGAATTTTTTAATTCATTAACTTCTCCTGAATCAATTGATGAAGACAAAGATAAAGATATAGTTGCAGATTCCGAATCTGAAGACGACCATGCTTTCTTTGATTCTTTACTGGAAGATGATATGCCAATTACAAGTCATGAAGTTATAGTTCCAGAAGATGATTCTAAAGAATTTTGGGATTCATTATTGGAAGATGATTACAGTCTCAAGCCAAAATCCTCTCCAGAGATTACCAAAGTTGAAGTCACCCCATTTGAAGAGTACCTTGAGAAGATTTCCTCTTCCCCAAATATTTCGCAGTTACTAGAAGATTTTGAACCAGAAATCTTACATCGCATGAAGAATTTTGAAGATCAATCTCTTGTTGCAGTCAACCTCATTATGCCAGATTCCTCTAAAAAGTCTTTAAATAATGCAATGATATGGGACTTAGCAATCAAGGCAAAAAGGTTTCGCAAGAAGCAAAGGTTCAAGACAAAGACTTCAAATAACTCAAAGACTTGAAGATTTTCAAAGATTCAATGCTTTTCCAGAGTTCTATCAACATCAGAAGTCATTTCTTTGACACGAGCTCTCATTTTAAATGGGAGGGAATGTCACGATTGTGACTATGTTAACAGCAATACATCTACTCCTAGTTGCAGATACGCGAAGTGCCATGCCAAGGAGGACCCCTGCACTTGGATGGTCACATTCCTTCACCCAAAGGACGTGTCTCTTCGCCAAAATCCACACTCCTTCGACGACTGGTCACACCCCTTCCTCTACGGGTGCGACTCTTCACCCAATGGTTGCAGCTCTTCGCCGAAAGGATATGTCTTTACGTCTAAAGTTGTGTCTCTTCACCAAGAGACGTGTCTTTTCATTTATGTCTCTTCATCTCCTATATAAGGAGACCTTGTATCACACGTTCAATCAATCAAACACAGAGTCTTCTAAGTCTTGTCTCGAGTACAGTTTAAGTTTCTTAAGTCTTAATCACGATTTTAAGTAATTAATAAAGGATTACTACCTAGAATCCTCACACTCTTGGCAAGCATGCGCAAGTTAGCGCTCACAAACACCAAAACATTGGCCCTCTAAACCCCAAGGCGATTCCTCTTCTTAGAGGCAATGTGGCTGTGCACACTCCATAGTTGCTCCAAGCAACTAGTGGTACATGCTTGGCTAAGGACACGAACAGCCAAGCGCTGCAAATGTGGGTATCTCCTCCATAGTCCTCCCACTAGAAAACCGAGCCAATCTTGTTGCGATCAAGTTGTGCATCTACACATCCATAGGAGCCCTTCTTTTGCCTGTAGTTGAGTAGCTCGTCTCTAATCTTGCGCCTAATGTCACTACTAGGCTCAAGGCGCTCCAATGCAAGCCGCCATCCTTTGCTCACCTCCTTGTCGGTCTCTTGACGCCTTCCCTGAAACTCAGGGTCAAGTACATAAGCTGCGGCATGAAGTGGAGAGTAGTATCCATTCCACCTCGACTCACACAAGCCATGAATCTCCGCATACTGAACAGGGTCAGGCACAAGCTTCTCAAGTGCCTCTATCATCCGATCCATGGCTTTGTAGACTTTGCCAATGCATGGCTGCAAGCCATCCACCACTCGAAGTAGGTGTAGAATAGGCTTGACCATGGCGTCAAGAGTCTTCACCTCCTCCCACCAAGCGGCGTCATCGGCCCATTCTCGGCATTTCAATCCTACTGCTGACGTAGACTCCGGCATGGCTTAGAACTCATCACTGAGAAAGAGGCCCCTTAAGGCTCCGCCACATGTAGACAAGTGGCCTAGCATAAGCCAATTGAATGCAAATCTTGTCTCTGAATATTTGAGCAAGGACAAGTGGCTCCTCTTTGAGAATTCATGGCGCACTTTTTGATGGTTGAGCACAAAGGAGACAATTCGAGAGGCGTCACCAATGGTGGGTGAAATCCATGACAAGCTCCCTATGTCTTTGAGAAGGTTATTGAGGCAATGCGCCATGCAAAATGTGACATGGATGCTGGGATACATGCCCTCAATGATAGCTCCGGCTGCCCTATTTGACGCCTCTCCATCTACAACCATACAAAGGACATTCTCCGGGCCGGTGATCTCTATGGTGCTTGTCCACTCCGCAGCAAGCATCTCGGCGGCCTTGCCACTATCGGATGCATCATGTGACTCCACAAAGTACATCCCCCCCCCCGAGAGTAGGCCACCACCCCGTGGATGGACCGCTTGTGGGTGTCGCTCCATCCATCTACAAGGAGAGAGACGCAATTGGTCTCCCACAAATCCTTTGTTGCTTGGGCCGCTTGCTCCACGGCAAGCTTCTCTTTGTCAAGGAGGGTGGTGCGAAGCCTCTCCGATGAAGGTGGCACATAAGAGGAGCCATATTCCCCTATTTTCGTAACCATGGTTCGAAAGTAAAGAGACCTATCCACACAAAATAGAGCATGTTGTGTTAGTATGGAGAGTCGAGAGTCGAGAAGTTATAACCCATTATGAATACAAAATGGAAAATTGCAATGTGCATATGCCAAGGGAAACTCACCGCAAAGCATGGAAGGCAATGTGGTCGTGGAAGAAGAATCGGGCAACCGACCTATCCACCTCTTCCTTCAATTTAGGATTCCAATTTTCGTTGAGAGTGCTTTGGTGATGCGGAACGGAAGAGGACGGTGTAGATGCATGGCTCTTGAAGCTTCGAGAGATGTCGTCAAGGTTGGCTTCCCTTTTCTCTCGCAGTGTCGCCGTGGCGGAGGGATCAACGGCAACAAAACGGCCCTTCTTGGCCGCTTCCGCAACCTCATACACCGTGAGCTTCTCAAGAAGATCCAACCTCTTCTCGGGAGCTACATGAGGGCAAAACCGGGTTCATGAAGAAGATGGGCTCGCACTTTGTTTGAACCCCATTCTCTTGTATGGACATAGCTTGCATGTCCATGGTCTTACACCGCCACCTCTGCCACGCGTGCTAAAGTCGACTTCATCCCACCACGACCACGTTTGTACGGCGGGCCTCCTTCGAGAAGAACCGGCTTGAGAAGTGGAGTTGGCTTGAGATGACATGATGGTGGAGAGACTCGAGAGAGTAGAGCTTAGAAGTTAGGAGTTAGAGGAGAGCTTGTGTGGAGAGAGAGTAGAGGAGAGCTTCAAAGTGGGTAGAAGAGGGAGAGACTTGGGAGTGGAGACTCAACTTTCAAGGGTAGGTACTAGAGTGTAGAGTAGTCAATGGTCATGCTTGAGCCTTGAGCAATGACTCAATGAGGCTATGAGGCTTGAGCATTGAGTAGAGAGGAAAGCTTAAGCTTGAGCTTGAGAGAAATTGGAATGAGTATTAAGAGGCCCAAGGGAGCCTTTTATAGCCTCCCAAGGGCCAAGGCCCCCCAAAATGTGGCAGTTGGGCTGCAAACAGCCGTTTAAAACGGTCATAAATGGCTACTTTAACCCCGCCTGATAGCTGCCTTTCCCGACCGACCCCGTCCGATCCGGCCATCCCTAGTCCGTCCCCCTGCGACCCGCCTGTCCGGCCATAGATCCGACCGTCCGAAGGCGTCCCCCTTCTCTCCCCGGCCCGGTTACGGCCGTCCCCCGGCCCTAGGGCCCGTCCCCCCCGTCCCCTCTAACTATGCGTGTAGGTAGTGTCCAACCACCTCGTGTGGGAGGACACATGGTAGTTCTTGGCAAAAGGCCATCTGGACATGTACTCCCTAGTTGGTACTATAAGGAGGTGCCCGACGAGAGGAAGGTACGCTCGGTTTAGTCTCATTCTCTCTTGTGACATGCACGTCACAATATTATCAACAGCATTAGTCATCCATTTGATGGAGCTCTCATTTCAAATATGAGGGAATCTCATATTTGTACCTATACTATCATTGTTATGCACACTAATACTATTAAGAAAAGCAACTAACCAAGGAACATGTCCTCTCAAGGAGGTGTAAATCTACACTACCAAGACAGAAACCTTGATCAAATGGTTGCACCTTTACACCAAAGGGTTGAACCTTTCATCAAAGCCAGGACTATTGGTTTAGAGATGTGTCACTACATGATGGGATATCAATATTACCATGCATCTTCTCATCTCCCTTATAACTTAGTATGAACCCAGCTCAAACGCACAACCACACACAATCCATTTTGCCAATCAAGTAATAAGTTTATTTGAAGTCTCTTAGTCTCAAGTTCTGACTTTTTAACTTAAGTGGTGTTAATAAAATAGAGATTCATCCTTGATCCTCAAACACTCAAAAGGTCTTGGTCTCCTATGAAAATTAAACATCGATTGCTACTTTGCCAAGCCACGCCTAACAACAATCAACTTGGACAATAGCCCTTCATGTAGAACTCTGAGGTGTCTAAGTGTATGTTTCATAGTAAAGGACCACATGAGTTTAAATTGCATGGCAACAAGATCAAAGCCAAAAGCCTTTTTAACTTCATAATGAGACAGCTTGGTTCATATGGTGAGGCATAAATGTGAGTCCAAAGAGATACTTGCAAACATGGTTAGAATATTGAAGTAAGAATGTGTTGCGGTCTCACAAGTGCTCCACGGGGATGGCAAGATAATCCAAATCTTTCCAAAATAGTTTTGGATGCCTTGCTATACTTGGCTTACATATATAAGCTAATACACATTCTTCCTCCTTTGCAGTGTGGTGAGGGACAGTTGCAACTAAATGTGAAACAAAACAATCCTACTGATTACAAACACCAGAGCAAAAGGAACAGTTCCATCAGGCAATGTGGCTTAGATTAAGGCAAAATCCACGACATTACAGTGCAAAAACTAACCTTGACTTTGCGAATGGCATCCATAAGGGGGATGGGATTAGGGCGAGGCTGAGTCTCAACCTTCACACGAACAGGCAAGGGAACATTAAGTAGATCCTCTGGAACAAACTGTCGGATGGAAGGTAGACGCTGCTGGCTTGGTTCCCCCTCAAGGGATGGCTCCTCAGGAGCAGCATGATATTCAGGCAGCGGAGCAACTTTGGGCTTAACCTCGTATGCAGCAGGAAGTCTTGTAGATGAAGAGAAACTTGGAGATAGCTGCATATCCGCAGCAATGTCGTCCGCAGAGATAACCACATCTTGCCTGCGATCGCGCCTAGGCGTAGGAGGAGGAGAAGGCTCTTCTTCTGTTGACTTCGGTGCATATGAGACTATGGGAATGGGAGAATCTTCCCCTTTATCTGCGTCGGCATTGTTTGTGCAGAAGAAAAGAGGCCGCGGCGATAGACTCCGCTGCGTGGAGAGTACTCGACGAGCAAGACGTTGCAGCATGGTCACCAATAGAAAACGAAATTCGATGTTACAACCTGTCTGCCATAGCCGGTCTGACCGTCACTCCCACCATGAGGTTTTGCGAGGGCTTTGCTGAATGACTCTTTTTCTGCTACCCTAGTGAGCTAGCAATGTCAATTACACAACTTTCTCTCTAAGGTAGCTGGGCTTGGTGAGTGAGCAACTAAAATGTCTCGTTAGCTCAATTTTTGGATAGGGTAGCTCATTCTACCATGCCTAAGCGCGAATCTCGACAAAAATTGAAGTCGAATCCATCTCGGTTGCAATTTAGTCCCAGAGGCAACTATAAGCTCAACCAGCTTCAATTGTTAATGAGCTCAAACACTTACCTCAACCAATGATTCACTTCACTTGTGCACAAATACAAACACTTGGATGGAGGACATGTGGAGGGGGTTTCCGAAAAGATTGTCTTGAGACTATGTTGCTTAACGATATAAGGCTACCTTGTTGTAGATAGATCCCACTTATGGGTATTTTATTATCTTTATCATACGAATGTAAATTTAGGTCAATGCACCTGTTTTAGGATCTTTATCATACAAATGTGACTTTACATATGCAGAAGGGTATACATAGATGATGGTTATCTAATTAACTATTTTCATGACGACTTACTAATTTGACATACTTATATTACCATATATTTGAGTTGATTTCAAGATAATTCGTTCTATCGTTTGTTTCATGAGTTGAGCCTAGGATAATGCACTCTATGTTTGATGACTTTACTAGTTTGTATCGCATGTGGGTATTCTTTTTTATGTGTGTGCTAACATCTTTGTTGGTGAATATTGATGTGTGTGGACATACATATGGAATATGTATACATACAATTTAAGTCGATGTGCTGATTTTTTATTACCTTGACATGCATACACACATATGTATGTATCTATGCATGTCTATGTTCTTGATTGTATGTGCATCAATATGTGTTTGTCCCAAGAGGAGGATGGAGAAGGAGAACGAGAGAGAGGGGACGGGCATGTAAATAGTGGTGAACACAAGGACTGTGGCATGGAGGGAGGAATGACATGTGAAGGGAGCAAAAGAAAGAGGGAGAGACAAGAAGAAAGAAAAGTGAAACCATTGAAAAGAGTTAACTTAAAGATGGACATAGAGGAAGGGAGGGAAGGAGAAACATACACTACACTAGCATGCTCAAATTAACACACTCTTTCATTCGAGAGTGAAAACGCTCTTTAAATAAGCAAGAACACATCTTATAGCTGCTCAATCACTCAATATACCTCTGCTATAGTGATATGCCACGTATCCCTTCTCTTTGGCTACTCTCGTCTCTGTTCAATCTTTGGATGGAAGAACATTGTGATTTGTCTCTCGATGTGTCTCCCGGTCTATGAGCCTCTCTCTCTCTCTCGGTAACCCTACTCGATGTCGTTGAATCTATTGTAGATAGAGTCCAAGACATCTATAATCCCAGGCTTCATTATGGATGAATCTGCCTTGCATCTCTAGAGTATATCAGAAACTCAGTATGTAGATCTTTGTATTGATGTATGCTCATGTGTGTGTGGGTGTATGGGAGCATATATTAGTACTCTGTTCGACATCAACTATTGGGCATTGACAACGTTAGTGGGGATGTAGACACATCCACTTGACGTGGTTCAATCACAATGGTGAGATGCCACCCATTCACCCCTCAAGTTGGCAATGAAGCAAAAAGGAAAGCCGAGTGCAAAAAATTAGAAATTGTATTCGCAAGAAGAGTTTAACAAAGATCTTGATAAGAAGGTCAGTTAGTTGATGAAAAGTACGAAGCACTCTCAAAAGAAAAGCAAATTAGCGGATTACCCTGGTTATTTGGGTCGAAAATCGACTTTCAAGGTGGCTAGCAAATCCAAGAAGCATGTGTGTTTCGAGGATAACCCCGATGTTTCTTCGTCTTCACAAAATTTTGACAATTCCTCTAAAGATGAGAAAAAAGTGGAAGAAGCGGAGAAAGACCAAGAAAAACAAGAGAAGTAGATCCAAGAAGAAGTCTAGAAAGCAATGTAGCACTTCAGAGGAGGAGACCTTGTCCACTTCTTATAGTTCAAACATCGAGAAAAATAGTAAGAAGACCAAAGGTGTTCAAGTATGGGGCTCAAGCAGTTAAATTTGACAAGTTTTCAGGCTTCAAGAATACACATTGAGCCCTTCCATTTATACAGTAGTTTGACAAGGTCTTTTTGGAACGTTGTTTCCTAGAAGCCTCCAGGGAATGAAGGGCATCATCTTTTTTGAAAGATAACGCTCAAACATGGTGGTCTACCTTGTTGTTGCACAAAGAAGCACCTAAAAAGTGGAACAAATTTAAAAGAATCTTCACCTCATCATGATTAACAGAAGAATACGAAGAAGATGTCATCACGGCTTGGCATCATCTGAGGATAAAAAAGGAAGACACTTTGGTTACCTATTGCCAGAGGTTTTGGGCAACCTTTTTGCCAATGTCCTCTTTTTGGAGGATCACTTTTAAGGAGCAAGTTGAGCAGTTTTGTTGCAGCTCCCAAAAGAGATTTGTTAGTATTGCCTGAAACAAAAATCAAGATTCGATAGTATTACATGTAGGTCCCAGAACACAAAGGTAAGATAGGTCCATCGACAATTTGGTCGAGAGCAAGCTTTTCCATCTCTCAATGCAAAGTGCATGGGGGAGGAGAACTCGTAGATTTTGCGTGAAGCAAAAGTCAAAATCCATTCAAAGGCTCAAGGGACATACCAAAGGAAGTTTTGGGGGGAATATTTTTTGGCGACGAGCGCTTTTTTGGAATCCAATGAGTAAATTCCAAAAGAGTTCTTTCCTCTCTTCTCAACTTTATTCTCTCTCTTAAATCTCCGTCGGTCTCTTCCCCCCCCCCCTCTCTCTCTCTCTCTCTAGATTTTTTCCTTGGCAAACACACCTCGATCCCACATCCTCGTCACCATCGCTTTTGCTCCTTTTTTCTCTTTTTTGACCCCCTCTCTCTCTCTCTCTCTCTTCCCCCCTACCCCGTTCACTTGTTTTAGCTCTCTCTCTCTCTCTCTCTCTCTCTCTCTCTCTCTCTCTCTCTCTCTCTCTCATGTGCACACACACACACACACACACACACACACACAAGGAGAAGTATACACCTAAATCAATTTACATCAAGATTAGTGCTAACAAAAAGAGAGATTAAAAGATTTATAAACCAAGATAATCCAAAACATATTTGCCAAAGGTCCAGTTCCTATCCAATCTAGATCAGCTTATTGGGCTAATTGACCTATCCTATGGACAAGCCAATGTTCACTTTGATGAGGCAAGAGTCTTCCAAGGAAAAATGGAATCGGACAAAGAAATCCACAGGACCCGAATTGACAGAAGAGCGGCGTGCTGAGTACTATAAAGAGGGCAATTGTTATGGTTGTGATAAACATGGGCATGTCTTTGTGAAGTGTCCAAAGAAAGAACCAGGGGAACCATCCAATACTTCATCAGAGAGTCCCGACAATTCAAAATGATGTGTCGGTGGACAGGGGGCAGAGCTGCAACGTCCAGGTCCCAGGGCACAAGAAAAAGAAGAGAAGGGTAAGCCAGGTCAAGTTGGTCCACCGATAATTTGGTTAAGAGCACGCTTTTTTGGCTCTTGATGCAAAGTGGATGGGGGAGGAGAACTTCACAAATTCTCTTCAATTTGAGTTGTACCTTTAGGCTTGTGGATTTTTAGTGATGTCTTTTCCACAAAGTGCATGTCAAATGAGCGGGTTGAATGTGGTGTATCACATGCTAGAGAGAATACATGTTTAGAGAGAGAAATCATCAAATTCTAGAGAGAGAAAATCAAAATTCTGGTTTAAAGAAAAAATTTAAAAAATTATAGAGAGAAAATTTCTAGATTTTAGAGAGAAAGACAAAATTCAGATTTAGTAGAGAGAAAATCAAAATTTAAGTTAAGAGAGACAAAATCAACAGATTATAGAGAGAAGAACAAATTCTAGGGAGAGAATTAGTAGGTTCTAGAGAGAAAATTTACACAGTGAGATTTTTAAAATTCGGGTTTAGAGAGAGAAAATCACTAGATTTTAAAAAGAGAAAATAAAAATCCATTTTTAGAGAGAGAAATCAAGAGATTCTAGAGAGAGAAAATCAATGCATAGCATGGAAGATGCTAGCTTTGACAAAGAGATTGGCATGGACGACCTTTTTAGAGGGAGAGAGAGTCTGTGAACTGGCCAAATGAATGCAGTGATAAGTTGCGCTTATGATCTCGATGCAAAAACCCTAACCCTAAAACTTCTCACACCTATACTCCGCCTCGGTGGATGATAAGGCAATTGTCTAGCTATTACTTCCTGTTCCATGAAACTACTCCCGAGCCAAAATAAAAGGTGCAACTTGTAGTCGATCGTCATCCATCTGGATCTCCATCCCAATTTGAATCACTCCATTCTCGAAGAATGATCTTGGAGTCTGTACATCCAACCACCACATAGAGAATGCCAAATGACTTTGCACTCATTCATACCAAATGCTTCCAATTACTCTCGGACATATCACTACTGAGAGAGAAAGGTAACCCCCTCTATTTGCCATATCTTCAATCCAAGAAAGTAGTGAAGCATGCTGAGATCTACCATCTCAAACTACTTAGCCAAGGTCTCCATAGTACTGCGAATGTGCTCAACATGGCTGCTTGTAATCCCAAGATAATTGTTCTCTTCACTTGAAGATCATTTGATTACTTACAATGCTAATCACAATTTTTGCTAATCGCATTAGAGAGATGGGGAGGGTAATGAGAGTCACCAATCCTCCTCACACTATAAATATACAATTCTGGATCTACAAAAGAACAAGTAAAGGAGTGTTGTAGGAAGAAAGAGTGTATCCTCAGGCCATATAGAGCCTTCCACAACCTGCAAACCATGTCACTAAAATCTGGATCCAAGAACCAGAGTTTAACAAAGCTCTTGATAAGAAGATCAGTCAGTTGATGAAAACCACGAGGCACTCTTAGAAGAAAAGAAAATCAGTGAAGTATATCGGTTATTTGGGCCAAAATTTGACTTTCCAAGTGGCTAGTAGATCCAAGAAGTGTGTGTTTTGAGGATGACCCCGATTTTTTGTCTTCAAATAGTTCTGACAACTCCTCTTTGTCTAGTTCTAGTGAGGATGAGAAAAAGTATAAGAAGCCAAAAAAAGCAAGAAAAGTAGACCCAACAAGAAGTCTAGAAAGCAATCTAGTAGCACCCAAGAGGAGACCTCGTCCTCTTCTGACAATTCAGAAAATGAGAAAAAGACTAAGAAGACCAAGGAGTTCAAGGATGGGGATCAAGTAGTTAAGTTCAACGCATTTCCATGCTTCAAGGATACCCATCGAGCCCTTACATTCATAGAGCAATTTTACATTGTCTTTTCAGAGGTCGTTTCTTAGAGGCCTCCAAGGTACAAAGGGTGGCATATTTTGAAAGGTAACACCCAGACATGGTGGTTCTAGACATCTGTGAGGTCTGGATGTTATGGTAAATAAGTCAAGAATGTGGTTCTAATGCATCAAGATTTCTATCTAGATGAGGTGTATGGATATTGTTGCTAGTGCTTCAAGAGTTCCAAAATGATGAGATGGCTACATGAACCAATAAAAAGAAGAAATGCATGCTATGTGAATGTATTGTCTTGTTTGGGATTTTCATTGGCATGTCTATTTGAAATGTGAAAATGGATATGAATCGATCTGATAGTGACAAGATTGAGTAGATCAAGACATCCATGAAAAGATCATCACAATTTGGATGTGATTGCCAAATATGTTACAATGATTGCACCACTATCAAGAATCCAATCATGACAACCTTTGATGTCTAGGTCTTCAAATCTGCCCACTACAACCAAAATCAGCCCCAAAAGAGTGAAAAATAGCAAAGTGTCTATTTTTGTCGCAAATTTTCTACATCAAAACTTACACGTATAGATCACCAATCTGATCTGAGATCATGTCGTGGCTCTCATATCGTGTCAAAGGTGTAGCAAAAAAGGGTAAGACGAGTGACAATCTTGTCTCAATTTAGATAATGGTTTTCTTAATCATGAGGAATTGGAGGCTACCATACGAAGGCTATAGGAGATGTAGAGGCCTATACGCAAACGAGGTCTCTTCTCGAGACTCTCACGTAGGATGAGCACGTAGATTTAGTTTCATTTTACGTAAACTATGTATGTATGTGTATATGTTGTGCATATAATTTTACCATTTCATCACCAAAATCATAACTTGTGATAGTAGCAAGGGCCCCCTTCTAGAGCCAGCTTTCACCTAAGGCTTCCACTACTTAGGTGACAACAGATGTCATGGCGACCTCACATAGCAGGACCGTGCTACAAGGCATTAGTTCGATCTATAGTTATAAAGTGTAATGTTCCCATAAGTTGTTTTATTTAATTACTTTTTTGTTAGTTCATGCACATGGTGAGCCTTCCTAGGAAGCTCGATGCCGTACCTCTACGGCCTCAAATGTCAATCCTAAGGTAGGTTTGGGTAGTAGGCAAAGGGCCGAGACGCTCATGCGGTTCAAGGGGCTATATTTGGTAGGCCAATGTCCTATATATAGCATGGTTGGGTGGAGAGTTGCATGCGTCATTTCCCTCTGTCCTCATATTGGTATTAGAGCTTGGGAAGAAGAGTAGCATGGAGGAGGGGAAGAAGCATGGTATTTTGATCTCTCTCTTTCTCTGAAGCATGGTCCCTCGATCTCTCTCTTCCTCTCTGTGAATCATGGAGGCATGGCCTCCCTCTCTAGGTGGTCAAGGAAGAAGGTGAGCAGAGTAGGTCGTGGGAAGCATGGCTTCTCCACACACCAAGGAAGGTCTTGCGGTCGAGGGCCGCAGGAACAACCCCTTGCATGCAAGGCGAGGCCGAAAGAGGGACGTGGGAGCGATCTCTTGCACCCAAGAAGAGGTAACATTGAAGGACAATGAATCGATCATGATTGGCTCCAAAAAGGAGCACTTTGTCGAGCTGAGCAAACTTTGCTTCTTAGGCAACTCCGAAAGAGCGACGCCTTGGCCGTGGTGAGCGCGTTTTCACTACAGCACGAGGCCGTCATCGCCATGCGCAGAGGAGGTTTTTGTTTCAATTCTTTTTTTTTAGTGGGCGCCCTAAGGGTCATAAGGCCACCCTAAGGGGCCTCTCCCACAACAACAACAACCAACCAAACAAGAGGAAGGAGGGTCCTCTCAGGACCGCCCGCAACAAGGGCTGAGGCAAAAGCACGCAGTGCGCATGCAAAGTACAGAAAAACTAAAAGCATCCGGTTTGTAGCAAGCGAACAGCTTGGGCAAGGCCGCCTCGACATGACTCACAATTGACAAAGTTCATAAATTCAAAAATTGCAAGCAAGCGTGTAGGTGTCGAGGATCGAGGGAAGGCAGCTTTGCATTGGCCATGCATGGCATGCAAGGAACTTGATGTCGTACATCAAGGGTGCAACAAGAGCTCCACAAGACCAAAGCCATGCAATGCAAACAACTCAAAATTCCATCGTCTCTCAAGGAGGGACTTGGCCATCACACAATCCCCAAACCCATGTTGATACAAGGCATTGTAATGGTGGAAAATCATGAGGCATATTGGGGCTAGCAAGGGCAAAGATGGAATTTTAACATGGACACACAAGCCTGATAATTGGCAAGGCAAGTTGGCACAAGTATGTCATGAGATGCATGTCTTGATTTTGCAAAGCTCTGACGACAAATAAAGGACATTCAACACAAGGCAAAAGAGATGACCGCAAGGAGGGTACTGAGCGGTTCATCTTCCTAGAGTCAGTGATGTGCCAAAAGCCAAAGACAAAGTGTCAAGATTCCTAGTTGATGCATGTATGCAAGATTGCCTAGTAGTAAATGCAAGTTGGAACGAGTACTTTATGAGGTACACATTTGGTGTTTATTTTTGTTGAGAATGTGATCGATAGCTATGACATGCAATAGATGTGTGTGCTGCTATGGAAGTTTTTCTATAATTATGCAATTGATGCACTTAAGGCACAAGCAAGGCTTGTGACAATTACCATACGCACCACATTTTTGCCAAATGCTTTAGTCAAGTAGAGTTTGGTAGTAAGATATAATTTGATAGCTAAGTTTCATGAGCTATCTATCTCTAGATTGGCAATCTAAGGATTCTTAATAAGATGTATGCATCGACAAGGCCGATTCTCCATGAAATCTCGACAAGGTTGAGTCTCTTCTGCTTTGATACTTGGGTGCTAGCAGCAGCCACCTATTTGCTATGAGCACTCAAGCTCCGTTTTGTCTCATCTTCGTTCTGTCTCATATTTACGATGGACTTCAATGAAGAAAGGCTTCACTTTTTGGGCATCTTCCATAAAAAGTTTTTAAATTATGGAATATGCTATTAGCATACAAACTTGGGGATTATCACAGCCAAGGGCTTATCACACTTTTTTTTTATATGCATGCATGGCATGCCAGTATGGTGGACTCATTCCACTAAAGCATACTTTACGCCTCCGCTATAGCATCAGCTATTTTGTTCACGAAGGATTGACACTGGTAGATTGGCTTGTGACCATTGTATATGTCTATAGTGGCGGTCACTATACATCATTGGTTCTATGCACATGGTGCAACCAATGTAGATGATACTTTTTTCTATGGATAACAAGTAGGCATGACCTCACTATCAAGCAAATCATCATGGGATGACATGAATGCACTAAGTGAGACTCACAACAGGTGATCTCTTGTTTGAACACCCAAGAAACTTTATTATGACTACCTTCTTTGGGGTGTTGGGAATCTTTCTCTTCTGTTCATGGCAAGATACGATTCTTTCAAGCTCTAGTTGTAAATACGGTTCCAACTTGGGAAGATTTGTTGTATAATATATAGCATTGATTGTGGCTATTTGAGTGGTATTTCTAGGGGTATGACCTAGCTATGCCAAAGCCCTCCATGTGTTTTGATGGTCATTGATTGATCTCTTCATAGCTGTACATTCAACAAAAGAAGTTCAAAATCTACCAAGGGGTAGGTGATATGTTCAACTTTACAAGCCGATTACAATCCTATTGGACATGGTAGACTGAGTTGGTCACCGTTTCAACAATCTACATTCAGAAACCAAGTGGCAGCTTTCTCATACCAAGCACGAGGAGATTGCTTCAACCCATACAAAGCTTTCTTACATTTGCACACTTTATATGTCATACAACAAGTGGGAGAAAAGGTCTCTTCATAATCTATGCCTTTTTGGTGTGCATAATCTTTTGCAACAAGTCGAGCCTTTTAGCAATCAATCTCACCATTAGGCTTACATTTCAACTTGTGAATCCACTTTCTACCGACGGCCTTTTTTCTAGGAGGCAAATCACATAAAAATCCATGTGTCATTTTCTATGAGTGCATCATATTCTGATTGCATGACAACCATTCAATTTTTTGAATTTTATTCTTCATCAAAATACAGAGGTTCTTCCACATCACAAAGACCAGAAACAACCAAAGCATAACAATCTGATGCATAAGATGCATGACAAGAACCTGAACGAGTACAACTAGACATAGGTGCATCCACGAAAAGTATGCACTAGCCATTTTGGGAGTCTTACAAGATAGCGAGCGAGTTTTTTCGAGCAAATAAAAACCCAAGCGATTCCATCAATAAAGCTCTTGACTTCTTGTGTCATCCCAAGGCCTTGAGAAATCTATCCAAACGAGGAGCATGAAAAATAAGTGCAGCATATAATTTCGTGAAAGAATCTATTGTATCGGTGCCACCTAGAGTAGGAGATTAATATGGGAAACTTATACCTCTACATGCCATCACCCTCTAGCCATAGCTTCCAATATAGTCAAAGAGAGCTGCAATCTAAGACCCAAACCACTCCTTCTATAGTCGGTGTCCTCTCTCTTCCCTCCTACAGCCACATAAGTAGAGATGAGAAAATTATCTAAAGCACCATAAATTTTCAATCAACCTTGCTACACAATCAACCCTAGTGACAACAATTGAACAATATGTAGATCCATAGGGGCTCCACGAGGACTGTCAATTAATTGGAAATGTCGACATATTAAAGAGACCAAGATAAGTGCAAGATTTATGGGCCCAAATGAGTAGAATGGAAGGCACGCACACACACACACACACACACACACACACACACACACACAGAGGAGGCACATTAAAAGGCATCTCAATCCTATAGGCCTTCACAAATCCTACACTATTCTAGACTCTAGCGGGATCATCCAGAGAGAGAAGAGAAACCCTTTCAGGACTCTCCCTTAAGCTAGGGACAATTTAAAAAGCTTGGATTGTGGATTGAGAAAGGTTTCAAGATGTTTGCAATCAAATAAGGGATTGCATTGTGGATTGAAATTTGAACCGGCTTCTACAATTGCAGTCATACCAAAGATAACTTTAACATTGCCCTTATTCCTAGTGATTCTTGCTCTCCCACTCAAACAACATTGTCCCACATTCTCATCCCCAAAGGTTCTTTACCTATACTCTGTGTGTGTGTGTGTGTGTGTGTGTGTTCCCCAAGATGAGAGGAGTATCTCCTCATTTCTCCAGATAACTTTAATGTAGGATCTCCCACTCAAGCAACATTGCCCCACCTTGTCATCCCCCAATTTTCTTTACCAAATCTCTCTCTCTCTCTCTCTCTCTCTCTCTCTCTCTCTCTCTCTCTCTCTCTCTCTCTCTCTCTCTCTCTCTCTCTCTCTCTCTCTCTCTCTCTCTCTCTCTCTCTCTCTCTCTCCCCTCAAGATCATGTATCCCCACATTTCCCCATATAACTTTAATGCAATAATGAAATCATGCTTTTCCCAAAAAAATGATAATCATTGGAAGGAACACTTTATGTATCAACCAATGAAAAAATTTGTAGAGAAAAGAACAAGCAAAATTATTTTTACTACATTTAGCCGAAAAATGAGAGCACAACTCTAAAGTATTTTGCTTTGGGAAATCCAAAAAAAAACTCTCAAGCATATTGAGGAAGCCGGATGGCGATCGAAACAGGACAATGGTGCCTCGAACCCATTCTGACAGCTATTCAGCTTCTCATAAAAATTTGATCCAATTCAACCAAGACGCGGATTTTATTGAACAAAAAAAAATTCTACCGCATCATTGCATGGATCAACCATCGTTGATAGTGTCGCATGCTCGATGTCGGAACCAATCTGCACCGGTGCGGACTGGTTTAATCTAGTTTTCAAAAAAACTTTTAATTAACAAACCTACGTATGAAAAATAATTCAGGTAAATTGGCTAAATTTGAATGTTTTGGCACGGGATTTCTCTAAATTTTCTAGGTTTCCTCACCTTCAAATTTAAATTTGAGAAATTATGTGAAAACCATGTTTTTTCGGAGCACTTTTGGCTAAATTTGATTGTTTTGGCACGAGATTTCTCTAAATTTTCTAAGTTTCCTCACCTTCAAATTTAAATTTGACAGGTTTTGTGAAAACCATGTTCTTTTGGAGCACAACTGATTTTATAAAAAAACAAAACCAAAAGCTTTTGTCGAAACCTGCTGGAACCAGTCCGCGGACCAGGCCTGAAATTGGCAAGGCTGCCTTGCCTATCCTAGGGAAGGGAAATTTTGAAGAGTGCCCGTCCTGTAGGAAGGGCTATCGTATAGGTCGACCTTCACCGTGAAGGGGAAACATTTTTCGACCCTTCCAAGAATCATAGTGAAAAGTAAGACAGTGTGTTCTAATAATCAAAACATTTCAACCTTGGTTTGGATTGGCTTTTGTTCATTCAAAATCCACCCAATCTAGGGACGTGTATCCTGAAGTGAATCATCATATGCTTGATCAAACCAAACTCTTAAAAGCGAGCAGCTAAAATGGAAATCAATTGTTAGCTATGTAAAAAGTTGTCTATTATAGTGTTCTTTAAGACCTTGATAAAGTGCTCTAATCACTCCAACAACTTACAACCACAAGCCATGTGTATGCAAGCAGTGAGTTAATGGGGAACCTAAGCATCATAGACATAACCAGAAAGACTAGTTTAAAAACAATATTCACAAACTGACACTCACGTTTTCTGCATATTTGTCAATCTGCCACGGTAGATAGCATTGTCTAGCACCAGGGCTTCTGTCTTGTTAGTGTTGTCAAGGTTGTATACTCGTATATACATCTCCTGCCCAAGATACCAATTCGGCAGCAGTTGTGACTGCAAGTTCCACATTCCTACGTTGTCGAGTGAAACATAGATGCATAGATGCAATGTAGCGGTAACACTGCATGTTTCTGCTGGACATGCTAATCACCAATTGAAAGGACGGGAATATCAGCAGTGGTTAATGAGAACATACTTACTTGAAGAAGTTGGGATAGTGGTAATGGCTTTCATGAAGACGATGATGATCTTTGAGCTCTGAATCTGAACCTGTCAGGTCCAAGTAGAATGCCACCAAACCATCGGGAAACAACCACTACCTGGGTGCATCATGAATTGCAGCATTAGACCCTATCTCCAATCAGAGCATCTGCGCAACTAATAGACACCAACTAACAGAAATTACCACATCAGTTGCATCTACTATCTGCAAAAGATGAAGAAGCCGCCCACCAGCCCACAATGACCAGTCTCTCCATCATCATCATAGTCCTGCAAAACCTGAGGCTGCTTGTTAGCCCCATGTAGCAAACCATTGAATTTATCACCACATGCTTCTTAACCACACACAGTAGCACAACAAAAGAGGGTTGGGAGCCGGATATTAAATGTGCCCTTTTCAGGAATGCTAATACGGTAAGCCATGATATTGTGCGTTGCCCCAGCTATCTTCCGATTGTGTCTGTGCCACATTTATCTGCCCATAATGATAAAACCCTGAGGATTGGGTCACACTGCACCTGCCGTTAAGTTCCACCTACACATCTTTCTCAAGCAGTAAGAGCACTATTGAAATGCAGGACACTGTATGAAAACCGAGCCTATGGTCTAACGTGATTGAACATGCTTGATTCACATACCAGTTGGATCATACTGATCAGATGGTGGGGGAGGCAGTGGACCCAATGCACTCCCTTTTGAATTGGCATAGTGAAGAATGGCTACTCCAGTAACTCAAGACCATATCATCGCATAACACGTTCACAAATCTTGCACTTGCAACAACATAGTAATCAGAGCTGGCTTTTTGATCCATGGTGACCAAAAAGAAATAACGTTCCCAACATGTATATCCACGGCAGAAGCATAATCTGCTTAGACACATAAGATACTACTACAAGTTACAAAATTGCAAGCCAGAATCTCTATGTGAAGGCATCACCCTGTCTTATAAATCCATGGCAAGGCCATACTCACAGTAGAAATGGTAAATACTGAAGTCCCAAGCTGATACAGCATGTGTATATCCACTCAACTTTAATGGCTCAGTTCCCCTTGTTAGGGGCAACTACCATAGCCATGTAAATGATCAAATTGACCACTCGGTTACTGTTGAACAATAGGAGCAGAGCCGTCAGCCTTGAGATTACTAAAGAGCATGCATGATTTTATCCTCAAATCATCCGATGGACAAAGAGCACCTAAGTGGCACTCTACATTAACATTTCTTAAAACACCATAAATAGTGTATGCAATTGATAATAGTTACAACTCAAACAAAGCGCCTATAATGCTTCAGACAAGTAAAGACACCAGGAAAACTTGACAGAGTACCACGTTGAATATCATCATGCTGACACAACCAATCATAAACTCTACATGTTACACATAAATGTCGAGGCCATATATTGATAATTGTCAATGTTATAATGATAAGGCAGCGCATGGCTGAACTTTGAAGTGACTTTTGACTGCTAGAGTAATAGAAAAGATACAAAATACCAAAAACCCTGCGAAAAGTTCCACTGATACATAGATTTTTAAATATAGCAAACTCAAAACGATCTGGGACAACCGTCTATGCAGTGAGATTTACAGATCTTTTCTTCTTCCTCCTCCATAAGGAGAAAACATCATCCCAAGGCACGTCCGAAGTTGCTGCTGGCCCATTCAACCCAATGAACATGTAATTTTCAAGTGTTGATGTACTCATGCTCGTCCTATGGGCTGATTTGATGTTGTTTTGAAGAGAGAAACCGCGTTCTGCAGGAGCTGTATGCACAGGAACTATTGAGAGAATCTGCCAAAGCTTCATTAAGTTCCTGTATGCACAGGAACTATTGAGA
Organism: Adiantum capillus-veneris; assembly: GCF_014529385.1. Taxonomy (NCBI): domain Eukaryota; kingdom Viridiplantae; phylum Streptophyta; class Polypodiopsida; order Polypodiales; family Pteridaceae; genus Adiantum; species Adiantum capillus-veneris. Next base: position 18,125,960 of record NC_140952.1, read on the forward strand.
GAATCTGCCAAAGCTTCATTAAGTTCAGAAATGAGTTGTGCATAGTGGCATCATCTATGCATGCGTCCCATGATTCACGAAAGCTTTTGTGTTTGAAGTTGGAAGACAAAACCGTTGTAAATGAGTCCAACTCTCCCAAGCAATGCTCTACATCAGCAACCAGACATCCATATTGTTTGAATATCTCCAGCAACCACTTCTTGGTACATGCCTCTTGCACCAGCTCTTCACTTGGATAATGCTTTGGACTGAAAAGCTTGCAAGCCTCTAATATCGGCATGTCTTCTTGCATTCGGCTAGACAAATTCTCCACAACTTTTGACCAGCTCTTTACCCAAAAGCATGCAGTCTTCAAAGAAACCGCCTCTGTTGGATCCCTCGATCCTGTCAAATCTTAAGCTGTAAACATGCTTTTCTCCACCTGCATCAGCAAAAGTGATTTTGCCATCTCCTGTACCCTGAACAAACTGCTTCAAATATTTTGTTCCGCAACTAGTAGAGTCTCTCAAAAACTTCTTCCTCAAATTTTGTAACACCGCATCAGCAAACCCTGATATGTTAGAAACATCCACAAGATCTGATTGAAATTGGCAACTCAAAACATTTAGTTCTGAACATATATCTGCTAGCAAGTGTATCTAAACTGATTTGCATAAATAACAAGTTCATCATATATGCTTGGCTTCTCTTTCCCAAACTCCAAAAGCAATGCAGGCATAACTTTCACCATGCGTTCCATCACCTGTCCACGAGACAACCACCTCATTGAATGTATGCGCAACATGGCCAGCTCCGGCAAGTCTAATGCACCCTCAATAAGCTTCAAATCATCCATGCGCTTCCCCGATGCATGAAGCCAGGTATAAATACTTCTACATAGCTTATCTAGATGCGTAAGTTCTGGAAAAGAGTCTACAGCTTGACTTGCTGCAAGATTCTCACGATCGGCAAGACAGTGCACAAGAAGAAGATGGGGAACATCTGCTCTCATTCTAGTGATGAGTCCACCTCTATGGCCCACCATAACAGAGCATCCATCAGTAGCAAGAGATACAAGTTTGTGCAAACACAAACCCATCTCCTTTATCAACTCTAGAAGATCATGATACTTTGCTTCTGCTCCACCATCATCCGTCTTGATAAGCTTAACAAAAGTAACACGATTCTTTCCCTTACCCCCATCTGTCAAATAGATAACATAGACAATGAGATGACCCTCTTTCCCCTATTTGTACTGTCATCAACCATTAGGGAATACCAAGGGCTTGCTTGTATTTCTTTACATAAAGCAACCCATAGAACATCCCGGATTGCTTGTGTAAATTCAATACTAGCAGCTCTATTAAGGTAAGTTCCATAATCAGCATGACGTGGTATATTTGGTAACCCCTGCTCGATCTGATGAAGACACAACTTCTCAAACAACTCCATAGGTCCAGCAGACTTCACAACAAAATACACTTGCCACATCACAGTAATCACATGTACTTTCTCCTTGTCTTCCAAGGTTGCAACATAATCGGGGAGAGGGATGCAAACCCTCTTCTCCTTGTTGGCCCACTTGAAGGTAGCAATTTGATGCTCATTTGATTCGCTATGCTCAATCAAAGCCGGAAGTTGGAGTGTAGAAGACCCATTATTTGCATACGGATTCTTTTGTTTTGAATAAACACACCACTCACATTTGACCCTCACCTTTCCCTCAAATATCACTGGGTAAGCCCATTTGTGTTGGAGCTTCCAACCTGGTATCCATCTTCTTTGCTTCTTAGCTTTAGAAGATGGTTCCAAGCTCGTAGGAAGCTGCACTTCTTGGGTTTCCTCGTCATCATCTTGTCCTAACTCTGGCCCATCTCCAAAGAGCTCTTCCATCACATGGTCTTGCTCTTTTTGTAGCTCTCTCTCTCTGGTTTTAGTTCTATCTTCAATAGCTTTATAGAAGTTTGAAAGATCTACTTGCTTTCTTTTCTTGTCAACCTTTTTCATTTTCAAACTAATAATAATCTGCATTCATTATATCAAATTTTCAATGCATTCATACAAAATTCAAAGTGACATAAAATAAGTTGCATATTAAAAGACAAACATAATCTGCATACTCGAAAAAAAAATTGCTTACCAGCAAAGAGACATAAGACAATAGCTTCAGACAACAAACTATTGATTGCACTTCTTAGAAATCTGCACTAATGGAAGGTTGAAGTTGGGCGAGACACTTTGATATGTGAAGAGTGACTCCCGAATCCTGCTACCTGTAGGCATCTAGGCTGTATGCAACATCCAAGATGGAAAGCTGGAACCAAGAAATAATGACTCTTTCTATTTGCATACAACATGCATGATGAAGGTTAATACTAGTTTTAGGAGCTTTGAAATAGTGCATGCAAGGTAACAAGTTGCATTGTGCAAGCAATACAATTTACCAGTACAAGGCGCAGGTTCGAGCTGCTTGCAAGTCACGACTCATGACAAGAAATACACATGCACTTGAGGGCCAGGCATCCATAGGCATTGGCGAGTCGTGGTCGTGGAGTCTGGACTCGAGTGTGGATTGATGAACTACCTTACAGCTTGCAAGTTGTCAGAAATTCATGGGTTGGAGCTTGGGATTTACCTGGTATTACTATGGAGCCCAAAAACACTCGGGAGTCAGGCTCTCGCACTACAATCCATTGCCTGAATTCTCTACTACGTGCATATGTGATATAGAGGGCCTACAGCTTCTGCTTTATTGCCTTCTTTGGAAAGTCGCCTGCGTTCAAGCATAAATCGCTGTGCAGACTCACGGTGCAACGAGTCAAGGATCAAGATGTCATCTACGTGCAAAATTCGAATTTCGAATGTCGAATAGGGGCCAGCTTGCGTGCTTATTTTCCTCTCTGGAATTTGGCTCCTGAGTCCCAGCCTCGCTTGGTTAATTTTTACCCTCATTAAAATTTTCGAGAGGTCTTGAGTTCAATACTCTCGAGTCTCTCCAGCTTCAAATATGTCCAGCGGCCAGCCTCAAAGACTCTCCTGATTCCAACTTCAAATATGTCCAGTTTTGAATATGTCCAGCTTCAAATATGTCCGGCCTTGGCCCTCAAATACCTTTGGAAGGCAAAATTACTCTATGAAGGGCACTTCAGAGAGTTGCCCTTCCTTAGGAAGGCTTTGAGGAGGGCCACCCTTCCCTTGGGAAGGGCTCCCTAGCCCACTTGACGTTCCATGGGAAGGCCTCCAATTGAATTGCCATGCGCAGGCAGGGCTACAGCCAAAGGATGGGCTGGTAGGGTTGCAAATTTCAGCGCTGCCACGGACTGGTTTCGACAGGGAATTGCTTGCTCGAAGATGGGCCTATTTCCTTCCGTAGACACAGACCAGTGGACTTGTTGCCTTGGAGATTATGGAATTTGTCTTTTTCCCATTTCCACACGTTCGTACTTTATCACTCATGTCCGCAACTTGCAACCAGATCAAGCGCTCATAGCCTCACACTCTGACGTCAACTTGGTGTCGCTTGCAGCGTTGTATGCGAGCAGCTAGACCGCCTTATCGATCTTTTTCAACATGCTTGATCGTCACTGCTTGTGGAGGGACTCGGAGGGGGGGGGGGGAGACAGAGAGAGAGAGAGAGAGAGAGAGAGAGAGAGAGAGAGAGAGAGAGAGAAATGGTAGCGTACTCTCGAGTCTACAGTTTTATGTGAAGACTGCAAGCAAGGCAAAGGTGATGGCGTCCGTCAGATTTCCTGCATGGCTTATTGTGATGATCCTGCTGGTAATGGAATCCTGCGTGAGAGCTGCGGCGACTGAGGTCAAAGGTGCAGGAACGGTGGTGGAGGAGGCCAAGTTCTATGGGCGATGCGTGGAAGGCGAGCGCGTGGACTTTTGTACTTGGAAGGGTCATGCATGAGCATGTTGAGAGTTGTGCGTGCTGGATAGCAGCTTCCCAGTCGCCTGTAGCTGGTATATAAATGCGTTGGAGTGGAGGACGGGGAGATCATCCCAAGGCATTCTAGGGACCCTAAAAAAAGTATCTGGTATCTTTGTAATCTACTTCTGTTTCCAAGCTTTCTGGTCTTTAAAAAGAGAGAGGGAGAGGGAGAGAGAGAAAAGAAGAAGAAGAAGAGAGTTTTAACATTGTAGGAAACTATCCCAAGAGACCTTAAAGATCTAGCGGACGAGGAGTTGAACTCAAGACCTATCATGAGAGAGAGAGAGAGAGAGAGAGAGAGAGGGAGAGAAGAAGAAGAAGAAGAGAAGAAGAAGAAGAGAGCTTTAACGTCGTAGGAAACTATTCCAAGAGACCTTAAAGATATAGGCGACGAGGAGTTGAGAGAGAGAGAGAGAGAGAGAGAGAGAGAGAGAGAGTCAGAGAGAGAGAGCCTCGTGTATATGTGTGCATTCGCATGCACGTAGGACACTGCTTGGGGACTCGGGGACTCGGGACTCAGTCGGGAGTCATATTAAAGAGTTAATACAACATCCACGAGACATATGTGGACTCTTGGCATCTTAATACCATGCCATTCCAATGCTCCTCATTTATCACCAAGGTCCAAAGAAAATTACTTCTCCATTTTTTTGAGCTTGTGAAGGCGGCCCCTCCATGCCTTGCGAAGGGCAGAATGGTTTCGTCCTTCTTATTCTCGGTTGCGCTTGGGATGTTGGGCCAGAGGTGGAGGGATATAGTGGTGGTAGCGCTCTTTGCTTTGGTGCCAATCTTAGGTTCTCAATTGTACAAGTTTGTTCTATCTACTTCATGTTCTTTCAAATCCTTGGTTTGGACTTTGTTACCCATGAGTTTGTGCAACAAGGTTGGAGTTGCTTCCAGCCTTGGTAGGTACCCGAGTGGCCTCATAAACGTAGGCTATAAGTTTGTTAGGTCTGACCTTTCTTGGTGTTCTTGATGCATCCATAATCAACCACTTTATATATATTTCTATGACTTGGGATTTTGTTAGGGCCTCAACAGCATGTTTGAGATTTTGAAGCCTCTGCTTCTATATGCAAATTTTAGACATACGACACTTTTGCATTGAGGCGTGGGTTGGTGACTTGATTATTTTCTTCAATATATCTTGCACGCACATCAATTTGTCAAGGGTGTTGCTCATATTTGCTCGAAATTTGGCTTTGCTCGATTTTCTTTGCTAGCTAATTGGAAATCCCCCCATTGAGGCATGCCTCTAGCTTGCCCATTCTCAGTCCTTTCCACATAAAGTACATCATGTGCATTTGCATTAGTAATAGGCCAAACCATAGCATTTTCAAAAGCCCCCATAGGCTATACATTTGACTCATTTGGAATTTACATTCAAGTTTCCACCATTAAAAAGAGGCAACAAACTATCATAAATGTTGTGTGAGCTTACATTACTATCTCTAGTACATGAAAACAAAGGTTGAACATAATCTTCCACAAACACAACATCTTGTAAAACCAAGATACGTTTTGTTTGTGGATGGTATAACTTGCAACCTTTGATTTCAGTACTATAACCAACAAAAACGCATTTAACAGCCTTATCATCCAATTTTTTGTGATGCGGTTATGGCACCAAAGCATAAGCTAGATAACAAAAAATGCACATGTGATCAACAAATGCCTTTTTATCATGACATGATTCATAAGGAGTCATAGAACGTAAAGCTTTTGTAGGACACCTGTTAAGTACATAAGTAGCACACATGATGGCCTCAAGCCGAATGAATGTGGAAAATCTTGACTCTTGACCCTACATCATGCCATCTTCGTAAGCAACCTATTTTTCCTTTCAGCAACACCATGTTGTTGAGGTGTATACAACACTCTCCATTGGTGTTTTATCTCACTGTTAGCCATAAATACATTGAACTCATGAGACATATACTCCCCCCCTTATCTGAATAAAGGGTGCCCATAGTACATTCAAAGACATTTTCAGCCATAGCTAGAAATTGCTTGAAGCACATGAACATTTCAGACTTAGCTTTAAGAGGATATACCCATGCATGCCTAGAGTAATCATCAATGAAAGTCACACAGTATAGGTAATTGCCTAGGGATGGAGTTTGCATAGGCCCACAAACATCACTATGTACAAGTTGCAACCTGCATGTAGCCCTAACTAAACCATCCTCTGAAAAATTTGAATGCTGCATCTTACCCAGAATATGGCCTTCACAAACATACGTCACAAGTGCTTCAAGATTCGGCAAAGAAGCAACCATATCAGATTTTTACAAACGCAGCAAATTGGAAAAATTCAGATGCCCAAATTGTGCATGCCAAAGATTCTGAAATAGCCTTTGAATCCACAAGTGCATTTGCAAAATTCTACCCACACTTGTCATACAAAGTGAGCTTCTAAATTAGCATCAACAAACACTCCCCCCTACTAGATGATTGTCTCCCTGGACATCATTTCATTGAGGTTGTGGTATTGAGTGGTATCAAGTGCTTGAAAAGCATGCCCATTGTCAAAAAGTTTGTAGTGCATTGGAAAGGCACTAGACCTTTGATTGTGTGTGTTCGTAGCAAAATCAAGCGGTTGATGACCGTCCACCTTCTATGGATGTAGGCTTTGTGGAGGATGTTGTAGGCTTTGGTGGTAGGACTATTGCTGTTAGAGTTGTTTTGCTTATGGCGAGCAGTCTCGCTGGGATGTTAGAGATGTGAACGCTCATGAATCAATTGTGTTAGCTGTGAAGTTCACTATCACTCCTCACATTTGTTCAACTAAATCAACAAAATAGGCTTGGGATATTTTGGTTGGTCTTTATGCAAGTCACAATGAGCCTAAAATTGCATTGTTGCGTAAAGAGATGGAGTCAATGATTATGCACGAGGAAGATGACATGAACACTTTTCTTGCTGGTATCAAGGATATTAATGAGAAACTCATTTTTGCAGGCGAAGTCATTTTTTGTAGTTCACTTGTACAGACTATTCTCGATGCATTACCAGATTCTTATTAGACTTTTTCTAGTACTTGGAGACTTATGACCCAAGAAATCTTGATGTTGTCAAGTTTGATGCATTATGCTAATTGTTGTTACAAGAGTCACTTTCAAGAAAGAACAAGGCTAAACACCATGCAATTGAACAAGCTTTTATTGTTGATCAAAGAAAAGGTGGTAGTAGCAATGTAGCCACTTATCATGGTTATTCAACGAGTGGCAAATCACTTGTTGTTAGCAGCACCTCGTCTAAGAATTTTGGTGAAAAGGACAATAAGAAGATGTGTTGCCATTATTGCAAAGCTAATGATCACTTAATCAAGAAGTGTCGTAAATTGAAGGCAAAAGAGGCCAAGAAGAAACAGAAAGGTTTTACCACAAGTGCAACTATTGTAGAATCTTTTGTGAAAGGAGATCGTGATGATAATGTAGATGCAGAGTGGGAAATTAGTGCAGAGTGTACTTATGATCCTTCTGCCCATGATGCATGTATGTCAGATGTTGTAGATTCACATGTGTGGTACGTACTTTGATAGTGGTGCTACAAAGCACATTACCTCACATCGTGACTTGTTTACCTCTCTTGAGGCTATCCCTTATGGGAATATGGTCACTTGTGCCAACAATGCCTCTTATATGATCAAGAGAGTTTAAAAGATTGTGCTAACTGCTCCAAATGGCGATTCTATTTCACTTATTGATGCACTTTATGTACCTGGGATAAAAAAGAATCTTTTGTATGTACCTCCACTTGCTATACTTGATCTTGTTTTGAAATTTGTGGATGACAGATATGCAATTCATGATCTCAGTTTTGGTGATGAAATTATTGCATCTAGGATTTTGTGACGTGGGTTGTATATACCCCTCCTATACCAAATCTCTTTGTAAAAGCCACATTTGTATTAATAATTTACAAACGCACATCCCTAGAATTGTAACTTTTTGGATACCTCTCAATATTGTAAAGATGTATTCCATGGAATTGGGCTTAAGGCCAATTTTTTAGAAGCACTATGTATAAAGATCAACTTTAAAGTGAGAGATCCCAATTTTTTGGATAAGCGTTGTATGAGTCAAGCTACTACCACATAGGACAATTTTGTAATCATCATAACTTCCCTTCTAGTAATCCAAAACAAGTTTCAACTGTTGTGTTGTGTTTTTCTTATCTTGCTCTTTCATTTGAGCATATACATTGTCAATTTGCATGAAGTTTGCCACTACACTATGTGAGCATAAATCCCATGTTTTGATGGTGTTTTCAAGTGTTAATGCTTATTTTTTGATAGGATACTGTTTCTAGGCCTTAAGTGATGTTTTTAGACCACTTTTGTTTTTTTTTAATCGACCCACAAAACAATAGATTGTGATTCATGTACTTCTCAAAAACGGGATGTTAGGGTCCAAATAGGTTCTATTAGCCCTTGCCTATAGTCTCCCAAGTTCTTTAGGCATTTCAAGCTCATTTGGCTGAGGAATCATCAAGTAGTTAGTAGGAGTGAGGATTGAGAAAACATTAGTTATAGATCAATAGCGATGATTCAATGATTGCTAAAGAGTGCATCTCTTTTCATAGTAACTTCGTTGAGTTTGACGAACCCAATGCATCTCTATGCCCCATCGTGATCGTTTCCCTAAATATTGACATTAGAGTATATTACTGCCAGATATGCTATAGATGATTCAATGATTGCTCAAGGGTGCATCTCTTTTCACGATAACTTCATTGAGTCTGACAAACCCAATGCATCTGCATCCATCGTAGTAGCAATTTGCTATCAAACTATTCAGAGCACTAATTAGTGTCAATTTGAACTTTTCAAAAGCTATATTGCACTCTGAATTCCACTCAAAGGAGACTAGAAGATACTAAAAAGGTTGAGCAACGTCTGTGTACATAAACGAGACATAAAACCTCCAATAATTAGCCACAATGACTTATGAAGACTTGAACATGCCGTGGGCTAATCAAATTTGCAAGGATCACAAATATAAAGATCTTATCAAGTTAAGTAATGATTCCATTTTTTGATACTATATGGCCAAAACTTTGCCATGTATGACCATGAGTTTGGACTCCTTTGGATTTAGGTAGGTTTTTGTATGTGTAGCAATAGATAAACACCAGGATAAAGTGGTGGATGCGACTATTTTGATTGTGGAATGCACATAGAGATCACCCATAATACTTCTAGGATATCTCAGAGATAGGTTTTGAATGCACGGTGGATGAGCATCTAGAAAGTGGCTAGGGAATTGGTTAGTCCAAAGGGCATCACTCAATAAATGAAAATTCCCCGTGGGCCTTGAGGTGCTATCCTCACATGATTGTAGCTAAAGAAACCATGAAGAAAAGTATAGCCCTCTTTTCCTACTACACATTCTAGTACATGGTCCATCATGGGTAGAGGGTAATTATCTCAAATTGTGGTAACATTCACTTTCTTGAAGTTAATGCAAAGGCTAGGCTTTCAATTTTCTTTGGAACTACCACAATCAAAGAATCCCACTATATGTGTTCGATTTCATAGACAAAGTCAGCATGTAACAACTTGTCTATCTCTTCCCCGATTTACTTCACAAACATCTTATTGTAGGTATAGGAAAGTTTTTTGTGTGGTTGGGCATGAGAGGATGGTATGCTGATAAATTGAGGGACCAATACCCTTCAAATTCTTGTAGGACAATGCAAATATATATTTGTATATTCCTTGAGGGTGGAGACTAGTAAAACCTCCTCTTCCTTGCTTAGGTTTGTGGCTATCTAGATCATCTTAGTTGGATCATCTGGTCCTTCTAAATTTATTTGATTATCATTTTCAAGACCATTGTAGGATTCACCCACCACACCAATTGGTTCATGGTTTGGTTTTTTAAGTACAATCTTCCTACCTTGAATAGTGTAGTGTTTGAAATGAGAGGCTAGATCTAAATTTGGTTCACCTTGACTAGCACTCCTCTCCACTAGTTCCTCCCAAGCCTCCTTTAGGATCCGTATCCTATCCTTGATCTACTCCCTATGCTCGACTTTGGGAGGTTTCAAAAATTGGTCAGTTCATATTGTCACCCTTCACTTTGGGTTTCTTCTTGTCTTTGGCTTTTCACATAGGGTCAGTTTGTTTTAAGATCTGTAATCTTTTACAGGCCATTATGTGCTTCCATTGAAAATACTTTTTAAGGTAATTGTATGCTTCCACATGAAGCAGATATTCCATTTTCCCCCAAATATTTTTGTTCATTTAACTCCCCTAGAACTTATTTGTTTTTCTCCACGTGTTTGACACTCTTTGAGGCATTTATATTATTGGGTAACGGGCAAGAATCCAATCATAAAGAGCTGGTCAATTTTAGAGATTTCATTGTCCGTATTCAACTCCTCAATTGAGTTGTCACAACCAAAAGATTTTTCAAATGTAATATAGGATGCCATTCTCTTTTCTAGCTTGGGTAATTGAGCACAATTTTGAAAGTTTCTTCCATTTCTAGCTCTGCAAGATCCTCAATGAAAGACACCATTTTTATGGGGACTACATCATAGTCTATACTTGTCACAAAAATTTGGTTTGTATGTATAGGCACAAATATCTATTGTGGCTAGAATGTGCATCCACTCTTGGTTGGCTGACTCAAAATCAAGAAAATCTTGATAGACATAGTCATCATTTGTGAAATTCATAGCATCAATTTTCACCACTTGGATAGTCAAGAGATCTTTGTTTTCTTCTTGAAAGAGGAATAGGTTGTCCTTCCCATCATAGTCATCACTCTTCTTGCTCTTGGACAATGTAGTTTTTGACTCAAATTTTGCCATTAATATATGTGCAATGTTCCTATAGTCATGGGTGGGTGAGGTTTATCTTGCTTGTAACTCCTTTTTCTCTATAGTAAATTTGCCATAGCCCTACTCTTGTACCACCATGAGCTACCGCATGAATGGACACCCTAAGATGACATGGTAATTGGACATTCTCCCAAAATCCATTATTACAAAGGTGTGCATGTATTCCACCCTGTAGATGAAGACTTTCATATTATCTAGCAGTCCATGGGTCTTTCTAGTCTTCCATCCATTAGTTGGAGGACCATTCAAGTTTTCCTAAGAGGTATCTCCCCCATTTTCCCATGTTTCTTTTGTTGCTATGCCCACTCCTGCTCCAATGTCTGCAATAGAAAAAAAATGGTATTTGTACTTGATCGATAGGGTGGCATTCCCCTTCATAGCATTGTTGTTTTGATGATAAATTTTGTGGACCAACATGGGTTTTTTTCTCCTAGGGGTGGAATTCTTGATCCAAGCCATGCTTCATGCATTATTCCTTCACTGGACTTGCTTGATGAGTACGCGTGTGCGTGTACGGTGTGTGTGCAAGAGAAGGGAAGAAGAGAATGGGGAAGGGGGAGATGCACAGACAACCATTGTGTAGGTTAGTGGAGAAGAAAGAGAGGGCAGCCCTTTCTCTTTCTCTCCCTATATTGAATAGGGAAAATCAAGTGTACAAGGGTGGTTTCCCACGGCCACCTGGCCTACACCCCAACAACCTCCCACTTGAAGGTCATGGTGGCCAATAGTGGCATTAGTATAGTTAGTCTATACAAAATTGATGAAGCATTGCCGAGGCTTCATCCTACACCCATAAGTTCTATACAATGTGTAAATCGCTCCGAGGCTAGGCTCTTTGTGAGAGCATCTACGGGGTTGTCATCAGTGTGAACCTTGACAAGCTCGATACGCTTGCCAGCCAATGCATCTCGTATGACATGGTATGTGACCTCTATGTGTTTAGACTTTGAGTGAAACACTGGATTCTTTGCCACAGCAATGGCACTCTGACTATCACAATGTAGTACTGGAACCTCGTGAATGCCCAAATCTCCCACTAGACGAGCCAACCATATGGCTTCCTTGCTGGCGTCAGACGCAACAACATATTCTGCCTCAGTGGTAGATGAAGACGTACAATCTTGGAGACACGATCTCCAAGAGATAGCTGCTCCAGCAAACATGAACACATAGCCAGATGTGGATCTTCTACGATCCACGCATCCCGCGTAATCCGCATCCGTGTAACCTACAATAGATGCATCACTGTTTCCGAAGCGTAAACACTTGCTAGCTGTACCTTTCAAATATCTAAGGATTTTCTTCACTGCCTCCCAATGCTTCTTGACAGGGTTTGCCATGTACCTACTAACAACTCCCACTGCATGTGCAATGTCTGGTCTTGTGGCTACCATAGCGTACATCAAACTGCCAACTGCTGAAGAATATGGTACCTTCACCATTTCCTCTTTCTCAGCCACTGTCTTGGGAGAGTGTTCCTTGCTAAGTTTGGAGTATGCTTGCATTGGGGTACTCAATGACTTCCCCCCCTGCATACTAAAACGTTGCAAGACTTTGTGAATGTACTTTTCTTGAGATAATTCAAGAATTCCACGTTGCCTGTCTCTCTTGATGTGCATACCAAGAAAGTGATTGGCATCTCCCAAATCCTTCATGGAAAACTGAGTGTTTAGCATCTTTTTCAACTGATTGATTTCATCAATTGATTTGCCTGCAATAAGCATATCATCTACATACAAGATCATGATGATTAAAGAACCATCGTTCAACCTTTTTGTGTATAAGCAGTGATCCTCTTAACTTCTAATGTAACCCTGAGACTGCATGAATTTGTCGAATTTTTGATACCATTGCCTGGAACCTTGCTTGAGGCCATATAGTGCCTTTTTAAGTCTACAAACCAATTCTGTCCTCGTTGGTTTTTGGGTTTCACATACGAATCCCTCTGGTTGTTTCATGTAGACATCTTCATCTAGATCCCCATGAAGAAATGCTGTGTTCACATCCATTTGGACAAGTTCCATGTCCTGGATAGCAACCAAGCCAAGCACGGTGCGAAGTGTAGTCATCTTGACTACTGGAGAGAAAATCTCATCAAAATCCACACCTTTTTGCTACTTGAAACCCTTGGCAACTAGACGAGCCTTGTATCTAGGCTCGGGATCTTCCGCTGTATACTTCTTCTTGTATACCCACTTGCAAGGTAAAGCGTTTTTGCCTTTTTGTAATTCAACCAAATCCCATGTCTCATTAGCCATAATCGAATTGTATTCTGATTGCATAGCCTGCTCCCACTTAGCGCTATCCTCCATTTGTATAGCTTCTTTGTAGTAGGTTAGCTCTCCACTGTCAGTGACCAAAATGTGGTGTATACCCGGCTCAAACCGCTCGGGCGCACGTGATACTCTCTCAGAGCGTCTCAGTGCCTGACTGCTGGACTCCGCTCTCTCCGGAGCAATAGTAGTGTCTTGCACTTGAGGAGTAGGTGCAACACTACTGAACTGAGATGGTTCGGAGGCTACATCCTCAAAACGAACACGTCTGTACTCAACATCTTTGATGGGCTTCTTGTGCATTTTTGATTCATTGAAAATCACATGTGAGCTACGAATGACTTTGTTTGATTCTGGGTGCCAGAGACGATATCCCATCTCTCCGTTTGCACCATAGCCAATAAAGATGCATTTGTGTGATCTGGGATCTAACTTCCGATGAAGTTCTTTGGGCACATGTGCATATGCCTCGCATCCAAATACACGTAAATGCTCATAGCTTGGCCTTTTGCCAGTCCATAATTCCTATGGAATTTTGAAATTCAAAGGAGAACTAGGTGACCTGTTGATGATGTGCATTGCTGTCAGAGCAGCTTCCCCCCAAAATTCGGGAGTAAGCTTCGCCATAGACATCATAGAGACAACTCGCTCTTGAATCGTACGATTCATTCTTTCAGCTATCCCATTTTGTGCAGGTGTGTATGGAGCAGTAAATTGCCGCCGAATGCCTCTTCTATTGCAAAAATCCTTGAACTCTGTGGAGACGTATTCTCCATCATTGTCCGTGCGAAAAGCTTTGAGCTTTGTTCCTGATTGGTTCTCAACCATGGCGAGGAATTTTTGGAATGTTGAAAAAACTTCTTCCTTACGCTTAAGGAGATACACCCACACCTTTCTGGTAGAATCATCTATGAACGTGAGAAAGTAGTTTGCCCCCCCTAGAGTTTTATGTGGCATTGGTCCACACAAATCACTGTGCACCAAGTCTCGAGGTTCGCCTAGTTTCTTATTTAATGGCGAAGATGTCAATCTAGTCTGTTTGCCATACAGACAATGCTCACACAATGGAAATTCCGTGTAATCTAACACAGGTAAGTAGCCAAAACGCTGAAGTGTTTTCATTCCCTTTTGGCTAATATGCCCTAGCCGGCTATGCCACAACTCAGGAGACGGCAGCTCGACAACATAGATAGAGTGTTCGTCGACACCGAAACAAACAAAGAGTACAGGGATCCGTTTTTATTGCCTTTCATCATGATAAGGTTGTTCTTGCGGATCATCCAAAAACGATTACCAAAAACTGTAGTGTAGCCAAGATCATCCAATTGCCCTATAGAAAACAAGCTTTTCGTAAGCTTGGGTACATGTCTGACATTCTGCAGCACAAAAGTAGTGCCATTATGCATCTGAAGTTTCACATCACCAATGCCAATAATGTCAAGCTCATAGGAATCACCAAGCTTGACTATTCCATGCATGGATGCATAAGAGGAAAACCACTCTCTATGCGGTGTGACATGAAAACTTGCACCAGAATCAAGGATCCAATTCTGTGCATAACCCTCATCCTGTGCAACCAAAGCATCTGGGGTGAGATCTGAAGTGAAAATGAGGACATTTGAGGCATCTGTTGTCACCTCGGCATGAATCTCTGTGGGCATAATGAGCATCACTGGAGGAGGAGCATCCTCTACTGCAGTGGTAGGCATGGGAGACTCGACAATATTGAGCTCTTCAATCTTTACTGTACTTTTGCCTTTGCCAGAATTATCCTTTTGCATGTTTTTCTGATCTCTTAGGAAACTGTGACAATCCTTTTTGTAATGACCCTTCTTGTGGCAATAGTAACACTCGACATTTCTGGTATTGCGGTCTCTACTTTGGTTCCTGTGTCTGCTAGGACTACGAGGATTCCGCTCTCTACTTTTGCTTTTGTATTTGTTCCTGTCACGGCCTCTTGCCTTTTTTGAACTGCCAGCCATATATGCATCTCCATGACTAGCATTATCGAGAGATTTATGATGAATCTCTTCAGTGAGCAACGCATCTGTGACAGCATTGAATTCTAACTTGCCATTCGGAGCCGAATTGCTAATGGCTGTGCAAAAGATATCCCATGAACTGGGTAGAGAGCATAATAAGAAGATAGACTTGAGTTCATCGTCAAACTCCTTAAAGCCCTGAGATGTCAGCTGACTGAACAAGGCGTTGAACTCATTTAAATGACTGGAAACTGTGCTACCTTCTTTCATGTTGAGCTTCATAAGCTTTTTCATGAGAAACACTTTGTTGGATGCACTTTTGCTCTCCCATGCGGAACATAAGCTATCCCAAAGTTCCTTGGTTGTTTTCTTCCCTATGATAGTGAAGAAGACTGACTCGGCTAGATGTAGAAGTATCGTAGCCATGGCTTTTGCATCCAAAAGCTCCCATTGAGCTTGTGTATAATCATCATCCTCTGCGTGCTCTTTCAACGGTTCTGAGAGGCCTTTGTTTATCAAAACATCTTTCATGCGCTCTTCCCACATGGTGAAGTTGCTACCATCGAACTTCGGAATGAAATACTCCTCCTTTTCTGAAGAAGAAGCCATCGCTGATAAGAGGGTTTGAGAGGTGCCAAACTATGGCGAGACGCTGTAGAAATTTGGACAGAGTAACCTTTGTATCGGGAGTAAAATCTCAAATGAAATAGACTCGAAAGTTCCAACAATGGAAGTCACAACTCGCAGGAAGTAAATCCGACAGAGTTTCCTTTGTATGAGGAGTCAAAACTCAACTCAAAATGCATATAAATGTGCCAACTGCACTAACTGGGTATCTGCTGCACAAAACAACTGCTATGTGAGTGCCAACTCGGCGTCAAAAGCATAAATAACCGTCCAGATACATATGCTATGGCGAGGGTACCGTAAAGGGGAACTCCAGCTACCTGTATCACCGAAAGTGTCTCAACATTCGAGCACACCCTAGCTCAAAGAAAACCTCATGCTATCGACCCTCCAAAGGTTAATGCAGACACAAATGGACAAGCCACAGTCTCAGAAAGGGCTCTTCCGTTCCGAGTCTCAGAAACGGCCGGGAAAAACTGCCAAAATAGCCAAAAATGGCTCCACACGTAGTAAAGTGGGCAGTGTCCGCAACTCAACGTACATGAGTAAAACCACGCTCAAACAGACACTAAGAACTGCTGCATGTAGTGAAAGTGATCCCTGCGGCGATATCTGCTCTCAAAAGAGCTCAGTAGCACTAGGTGTGCTCACAACAAAATGCATCTGTCAACGCATGTGTCCGCAGAGAATGTGCTGTCAAAATGACTACCAAAATGCCTGTGAAAGCGCTGTGTCTGGTAACCTGGAGAATCTGTGAGTGAATGGACTGAAAAACCCCCCTGTAGCCTATAACCTGCGTGTCGGTGTCGCTATGTGCCGATTTCTGCCGTTGGGCAGAAATATGCTAGTCGAATAGCCGCCAAAGGTGTGGTATCCGTAAACTGTGTAGTACAGGGCGATCGGTGCGCTTGGTGCCGATGCCGGGTTTCACTCCTCTATGATAGAGGTACCTCACCCGCGCATGTCGCAAGCACGGTCGCCAATCGCGGGAACGCGCTCGTGTGGGGAAGCGCTTGGTGTGGGTCGGATATCGAAAATCCACCGCAATGAGGAGTGTCGAGCCGGTGCGCATGAGCGGTGTTGATGTTGATGTCGCCTTCCGCCGTCGGGCGGAAGTGGCTAGTGGAATAGCCGTAAAACGCCAATGCTCGAGCGGTCAATACCGAGTCGGATCGGTATCGATCGTAGATCTCGCTTGATCCGTTAAGATCGCTCTCAAGCTTGTCGGACTCGGTGTGCGGACGTCGAAGTCGGGTGACGATGTTGAAGAAGTTGATGTCAAAATCGGAGAATCGCTGATGTCGATGATGAGACCCTGGTCTTTGTCTCTCACTCACTCACTCAGCTCTGTGTGTTGCTTGGGCTCGCTCGCAAGCTCCGTGTCAAGTTCGCCTTTTTGGGTTTTTTTTTTCTTCGAGAAAGTATCTTCCAATCTCTTAATCAAGCTGTCTCTCTCTCTCTCTTACAACTGCAAATTTCTGAGAAACTTTGTTTTTCAATAGCTCAAGGAGAGGAGTCGGGGGATTCGGTCGCAGGCTCGATGGGAATGAGCCCTTGCACACACACTATTGTGGGAGTGTGAAATTAAAAAAAAAATCGATGCTCTCTGTCGAAAGCTGCCTACAGTCGTTTGCTCGCGCTGGTTCCTGTTTAGTGTTGCAGCTCGTTTATGGCCAAGCATACACACAGTGAGTGTGTGTGTGTTCTATACACAACACCAAGCAAGTGCCAATGTCCTGCTCGAATCGTTTGCTCGATTGCCCGCTGCAGCACCCCGAATGTGCTCGATGCCAGTAGCGCTGCTTGATTTTGGTGCTTACACACACAGTGTGTGTGTGTGTGTGTGTGTGAGTGTGTGTGTGAGTGCACACACAACCTTGGACTCCTGCTCTCGGTTCTCTCTAGCAGCCCCAATTTTCTGCGCTCCTACTCGAGAGCTCCTAGCCCAAACTCTCACAGTTCACTAATTGCATTACTCATGCAATCAATGTTAAGCTTTAATTTTCGCCCCTCGGTTTAATCGACTGCCCCTTGCTACTCTCATGACCTGCTGCCAAAATTCCTTGCAATGTAAAGCTGCTGCCCAACTTTTGTTACATCCTGAGTGTGCCTCCTTCAATGGCAATGCTCTGCCCAAATTGCCTCAATGGAGTAGCGTTGCCCGATCTGCTCCCATATCTCCAAGCTTCAAACCAATGTTGCCCCTTGGTTCATTTGCCTGAATCTGTGGCTGTGCAATTTCTCAAGTTTGCAAGCCTTTCAATGGCTTGCTTCTTTTCCTGACTGCACCCAATGCTCTCGTTGCTTTCCAAGCATTGCTTCAATCAAGCTCTCTTGTACACACACAAGGTGCCGATCTTGCTTTGTTGCCCCCAAGCTATGAAGCTCTACAATCTCTGCCAACTCCAAACTTCAAGATCTTGACTCTGTCCCTGTAGAGCTTTTCAAAAGCTCCAAGATTCCACAAAGCCAAGGAGGGATTGCGTGTGCCAGGTAGCTGGGAACCGCCAAGATCTGATGCGGCTCCGCCTTGCTAGATCTTCCACCGCCGAGCTCAAGTACGAGTTTCGACCTTCGCCATAGCCGGCGAGCTCCGTTGCTTTCGAGTCGATCGTCCGAGAGCGATTGCACGGGTGGTTCGACGCCGTAGCTCTGATACCAATTGATGAGTAGGCGTGTGCGTGTACGGTGCGTGTGCAAGAGAAGGGAAGAAGAGAATGGGGAAGGGGGAGATGCACAGACAGCCATTGTGTAGGTTAGTGGAGAAGAAAGAGAGGGCAACCCTTTCTCTTTCTCTCCCTATATTGAATAGGGAAAATCAAGTGTACAAGGGTGGTTTCCCACGGCCACCTGGCCTACACCCCAACATTGCTTTAGTTACCTTCTGTCACAAGGCGGGTTGGATTTTTAGCAATTCTCTCAAGAAAAGAACTTTGTGTGCATGGAGGGAAATTGACAAATGGAACTTAATATTTACATTTTAAGTGATTTTGTATTGGCGACTTGGATTTGATGGGGTTTGGATTGGAACGTGTGCCAAATATTGTGCTTGGTAGGATTTCATCAACATTTGACATGGAGACTAATCAATATATATGTATGTAGTTGTGGTATTTTCGTTGGAGTTGGGAATGCCAATACATTAGTTGATAGCATGTCAAAAATGGTGCCATGGGGGTAAATGTATGTACATCAAACAATTGAGGGTTGCAAGATTGGGGCCAAGGCGACGGGCTTTGAATCCCAATCAACCCCAAAAATGGCCACTTTGATGCATTTTTTGGAGGCCATGTTGCAGGAATTTATCTCATATTCCATGTTGGGGCCTCCAAGATCGATTTATGTATTATCAAAAGAAGTCTCTCACCGGTATCACAAAGGGAAGAGCTCCCTTGAGGGAGCTTCCGTCCCATGGCAAAATATGAGTGATCAGCGCTCTCATGATGTGGGGGTAGTTGTGTTTGATGCGATGCACTTTTTGTTTCTACCTGCTTCTTTTTTTTTGAGTCATCACTGTTGAAGTGCTCGATACTAGTAGTTGTCAACAAGGGTGTCGTTAAGAACATTGCAACATACAAAGCACACTTTTGACAAAGCATCAACCTCTGCAATCCAGATTGATGACATTATCCCGTCAAGGAAGATAGCGTATGAAATACAGGTAAATTAGGTTTTTTCACATAACATTGACTCGTAATGTGTCAATAACAGTTTATGAGTATTGGTAGCTCCACACTTTCTTTGGGCCTCTTTTGACATGCATACAACCACATCCAAGAAGACGTCCATCACCACACACTCTTGTTTTGCTTTGCCTTATAGGCCACATTGAACTTTTGTAGATGTTAAGATCACATTTGAGTTTGCTAGCCTTACATTTTGAGCCCCAATCACTCTCACAATGCCTACCATTCCATGGACTCTCCGGTGCCACTGTCATATCGACAGTTTGCTAGCCTTACATTTTGAGCCCCAATCACTCTCACAATGCCTACCATTCCATGGACTCTCCGGTGCCACTGTCATATCGACAGTTCTCAACATCGAGAGTCATTATCAACATAGAGCATGTGACATCTTTCAATTTGTCCCATAGGTAATATTTGATCTTTGGGGATGTTGAGACAATCTCTCTCTCTCTCTCTCTCTCTCTCAACATGAGGTGTGTGTGTGTGTGTGCGCGCGCGCATGCAAGCTATATGGACTTGCCACATTATAATTTATTATAGGAAAGAAGAGAATGACATGAAGTACATTTGATAGATTGATTATGAGGCAAAGGGTGGTTCACACAGAGCGCAAGGCAAAGAAAGTTAAGTGGTACTTATGAAAATCAGAGAGTTACTGTGTGTGCGTGTGTGTGGGGTGTACGTGTGTGTTTTAGGGAAGGGGATAATTAGGAATGAGGCTTTTTCTTGGCGAGCCACTTGCGGAAGTTGGAGTCTTGATAGAGAGGGGGGCGAGCAGGCAGGTGGTCTTCATCGTCCAGGTCCTCGTCGGGGTAGGGATGCACGGTGTCGTCAATGTGCTTCATCCAATCCTCCAGATCCTCGCCCACCGCTGCAGAATCAGCAGCTGCAAGGAGAGTCCGGCCGCACTCGCCTTGCTTGGGCAGGCAGACTAATGATAACAGCGCCGCCATCACCACGCTCACCTGCCACAACAGTATGCGCCTCTCCATCTCTCTCTCTCTCTCTCTCAATCCCTTCGCACCTGCACGCTTCCACTGATTATTGGTCTTCCCCTCTCCACCACCCTCCCCTCCTCAGGCTACATCATGCTCTCGAACGTGCTTGCAAGTTGCGCTCCAACAATTTAGGTCCCTCTAGTCACGTTCACCATACCACCTTCCATGATTCTCTCTCTCTCTCTCTCTCTCGGAGAGACTCCTATCTAGGTATTACATCTATATATGAGAGCATTGATAGTTTCACAACTTCCAAAACTTATATGAATATGAAGCGAATGATTAGATTAAGGCATTTCTAAAGGCCTCAACTACGTTTCATTAGAGAGAGACTAAGAGACATGATAATGAGAGTGTGTGTCAGTCTCTTCTATGGTCGCTCTACAAATGCAAAGTGCCTATGTAGATTAAAAATCCTTCTATAGTCTCTTTACAAATACCAAGTGTCTATGCAAATTAACGTCAATCCTAGTTCAATTGATGTTCTCTTGCACATATGGCACAATAGAAGCTAAGAAAGCCTCTAAATTTTCCTAGCTATTATGATGTCTTTTGCTTGTGCTAGCAACATAGCATTCATGCAAATGTTGGAGTGCAACAAGGTCATGAACAGATGGGAAGAAGCGTGATACATATACCATGGGATTAAGCATGCATCAATGTCTCTGATGGGCTGAATGTGACGAACAAATAATATAGTTGGTGGCAGGCACTTGGGAGGTAGCCTAATATCACTCAAACTACGGCACCTAGCTATACAACTCCTTGTTTTGCATCAACAATCACATGACACTGAGCTAAGTTAATTTCAATACTGTCATGTTGTGGTCAATGCGCCAACTATGAGCGTACATAGCATCTCTAAAATTGGAAGGCTGCAACACCCGGGCAACACCCTTCCAAGGAGGTTTTCCTCTCCTAGAGCAAGGTTAGGAAGTTTTACCAGTAATTTTTTTTTAATTGCAGACATGAAAAACTATTGATGTGCTAGACACAACCTGCATGACCCAAAGGATCGATTTGCTATAGAGCAAAGCTACCCTCAAGGCTCATAGTCTCGTCGTTTGTTCTATCCCTACCCATATGGACTTTCTATATCTGGACATTACGGTTGGTGCCCTGTATCATGCTTTCTTTCTTGAACTATATCTTTTCTTACCATAATGAGCCTCTCACCATCACACTCAATTCGTTGCAAGTTGTTGTGGTACAACCTTGATGGCAACTAGCATGGGAATGGCGGAGACAAAGATACATGGGTACATACCCCACATGAAGCTAGAGCGGTGGGATCCACGACAAAGAAGCCTAGGCACAAAAACAGAGGCACGAATCACATTGGATGAAATGTAAACTTAGGCCCAAAAAGTAAACGCAGACATTAGGGCAATAAACTCCAACCATGTTTAAAACCTTTGTGCACTTGCCTATATATGGAGAAGAAAAATACATGCACCTGTGTGGTTAGGTCAGCAACCTTCCATGCAAAAGGTCCCAGGTTTGAAAGCCGCAGGGGGATAGGTCAAACTCTTGACCTTTTTGAAGCCATCCACGTGCCTCAAGGTTTGTATGCTTCAACTTCGTCTGTAGATCCCACGACCCAGTGTTCATTCAAGACCCCATGGCACATAGTCTCATGGATAAGCAAGTTCATGGTGTAGAGGATGTGTGCTACATACCCACATGTCATCGAAAAGTGCTCTTGGCATTGTAGTTGGTTATAGTGATTAATAGCCCCTTACAACCCTTGGAAGAAGAGTCGCATAAGTTCAAACCACTGCTCAAAAAAACCATTTTCTTGGCCATGGTTTTTGAGGGCAACGAAGTCAAGTAACAAAGATTTATGCAAAAACTTAGGTATTTATCCGGTATTATAACTTAATGGCCAATTTTAAACCTTGAAAATCAAGATCCAATTGAATTACAACTGATATTATTCATTTTAAATCAAGAATTTTCTACTACAAACCGAGATATGTGAACACTAGTTCAAACTCTTTGTTGAGGTTCTTGAGAATGTATAGACCAAAGAGCCGCAACAATCCTATACACTAATAAGCTATCCTATCCAAAAGCATCTACCCGCATCTTTAAATGTGTAGAGTACCTAAACTAGTATCTTCAAAGTACTTGTAAGGTACCCAATTTCTTTTCTACTAAGTTAGTATTATTTTATTATAAATGGCTAGAGGGAACTCCAAAGTGGGTGAAGTATGATGCTTTATGAATCTTAAGTTGAGCATTACTTCACACAAAAAGTCTTAGCTGCTCTGAAATCGGGCAAATCTAGACCTTGAAACCTAGACTAAAATTTTACTAGGACCTTAGACTTTTGTAAATCTTTTGGAAAATGTAGGGGCTGAAAAATATGCAATCTTATTAGGTAGATTGGATAATAAATCACATGGGGGTCACATGGAGTCACATGGGGGACACATGGAGTTCAAGACCTAACTAGGCCTAAATTAGCATGCTAGGGCGAGCTACCAAGCTAGGGGCTTGCTTCTGTTATAGGGGGACAACTTATAGCAGGGCCCTATTTTATAAAATCTATAAATTATAGGCACGAAGTTCTCACATGTGGACACATTGCGTTGGGAATTGTAACATTTAATGCACTAGTAACTTGTGTGTAGCGGAAATTGATAACATAGTGAGCATTTCATTAAGAACAAGTTCCTAATGAGCATAGAGAGAGTACTTAATTTGAGAAAGCAACATAGCAATGTACACCTAGCTAATTTGGCATTGACAATACTTGAAAAGAGAGAGAAATATAACAATTAACAATAGTTGAGGACCGGATTTACATGGAGCCGGTTCCCCCTTCATAAAGGCGTTGTATTATAGCTTCTCCCATCAAAGGAGACTTTTGTACAATACAATCTTTGTGTTCCTTAACAAAACTAGTTGGTGCAATGAAGATGGAAGCTTCATGCACCAAATTATGCTTGAAAAACATACCTAGTGTCCCTAGTCTCAGTCCCAAGACGTCACACACCTTTAAAAATGGTGAGAGCTAGCAGGGAATGAGGATAGATTGAGAGGAAGAAGATGTATCTTACGAGAAAGAAGTATTCTCCTCACACAATCACTCTAATAGCATAGCTTAGCTTAGTAATTAGCATGGTAGAGGAGATGAGCATGCCATTGAAGCTTGGCTCTTGGTTGGATTTGCATTCCATATCTAAGAGTTGTTGGTGTAGGCCTCTACTTCTCAATGCTTGGAGAAGGAGATGGAGTTCTTCTTGCACACATGAGTTGTGTGTGTGTGTGTGTGTGTGTGTGTAGGATCAAAGATAGACTAAAATGCCAAACTCCCTCTCTCTTGGTCGACCCCTCTTGCTTTTTGCTCATGTTGGCATCCTATTGGCTCCTGCAAAGCTTAGACAATCACAAATTAGAAGCATGATTGATAGCCTTTTGACAAGTGTCCCCCTTTCCCCTTTTGTGAGAGCTTTAGGTAATTAAATAATTCAATTAAACCCTCATTGGACCTCTTAGTCTTCTGGCCAATAGGAATCAGGCAAGCCATTGGGCTGTTGGATGCTCAGTGGACGCCTTGGTAGACTGTCCAATAGCCTTCTAGGGAGCTTAATTTCTATTGGTTATTCTATCAAGCATTTTTTAAATTGATTAGACTAACTTTACTCTAGCCTAATTCTCATTGGTCTACCTCTATGGCCATCCAATAGGATTTGAGGGGAGATTGGGGGTAGCTGGCCTAGGTGCCTGACATGTGTCCAATATTCGGAGTGTGTGTGTGTGTGTGTGTGTGTGTGTGTGTGTGTGTGTGTGTTTCTCTCTCATCCCCTACTAAAACGGCTCGCCCCTCCTTCCTAGGGATGTGGGAAGACTTTTTAGTCTTCCCATGACCATCCAATTTTCCCCTACTTTGGCCATGGACAATTTGAATTAAAATTAAGAACCTTAGCCTATGGAAGTCTTAATGGAGCTTAACCTTAGGTATTTTAAGCCCCATTGAAGCACATTGATTTTTTGTAGACTGTCCCTCTTTGGATCCCTGCAGAGACCGGTTTGGCAACCTTACCAATATTCTAGCTTTTACTCCCCTGGTACTTCCCCATATTAAATAATCAGTTTAACATGAGAAAATCATTTGGGAGAATTAGATATTAGTATTTATGACATTAACTCTCTTTTGAAATCATATTCGTCCTCGACTATGAGGTAGAGAAGATAAAGCCTAGTCATTAGTCCGTTTGCTAGCTGGTAGAGGATCCCTATTTTACCCTATGACACCATTCCAGAATGGATGACTAGTCCATTTGGTGCTTGAGAACCTTAGCTTCTGCAAGCATGTCAACACTTTAGTCTGTATCAATCTTCCATGGTAGAGTGAAAAAATCTACTTGGTGTTTGGGAGACGTCGTTTCCACAAACATGATCCTAAGCACGCATACTTATTATCATTTGTGCACAATAAAGATAAAGAGAGTCTTATAAGACAAAAAATTTGTTCATTTATACATATTTACATTTGCTTACTCTAGGGAATCATTGTAAGCATTGACAAGGTTTAGGTTATCCTTTAATTGTATGCATTGCATCCATTTAGCATCTTCAAAAGGATAATGTTTAGATTTGATAAGATATCGTAGGATAGTCTTACCTCCTCGTAATACCTTGTCTTCATGTCGGAGAATGGACTCAGGCTCAACACCTCTTCTTGGTCCTCTATCTCCGATGGGTCTTCTTGGTCTTCAATGATTGCTTCTTGAGGTGGCTCTCCTTTGTAAGGCTTTAGTAGGCTCACATGAAAAGCATTGTGTATGAGCCAATGGTTGGGCAAATTAAGTTGATAGGTCATCTCATTGATTGGCCTAAGAATCTGAAAGGGACCATAGTACCTTTTTGCTAACTTAGCATAGTACTTTTTGTGTCCTGTAGGATTCTTGCCCGTTGTGTACCTTAATCGAGCCTTGGGAAACTTAAGCAAGACCCAATCATTTTGTTTAAAGGATAGGGCTCTTATGTGCTGATCAGCAGTAGCCTTTTGCCTTTGTTGAGAGATGGATATAACATCCTTAATCTTTTGGAAAGATTCTTGCAGGTCTCGGCTATATTCATCTCTACAAACGAAGATCTTCCCATGTACCTTGAGTAGCAGGGGACTTTTTGATCTTCCCTCTATCACCTCAATAGGTGCTTTTCCCGTGGAAGTATGTACAGTGTTATTGTAAGCATACTCCAGTAAGGGTAAGTACTTCTCCCATTGGGACTTTTGATCTACTTTTGTGACATAAGCTTTTAGTAGGTCAAGAATGGTTAGGTTGGCTATTTCATTTTGGCCATCCGTTTGGGATGATAGGCCAAAGAGAAGTTTAGCCTTGTACCTAAATTCTCAAAGAGGCCCTTTCAAAAATTACTGGTCATTCTAGGATCTCTATCAAACACTATAGACATTGGCAAGCCATGGTATTTGAAGATTTGTGATATAAAGAGGGTTGCCATTCGATGGGCCTTGATAGTCTTTTTGACATGTATGAAATGCGCTTGTTTGCTAAACTTGTCCACTATCGTCCATATTCCTGTATTCCCGTAGATAGACTTGGGCAATCCAAAGATAAAATCCATGGATATGCTCTCCCATGGTGAATTAAGGATTGGTAAAGGTTGAAGCAATCCAGGTTGCTTCTCTCTATCAAACTTCATCTTTTGGCATACCACACATTTTGAAACATACTCTTGTATGTTTCCTTTCATGGTAGGCCAATAGAAATATGTTTCTATCCCTTTTAGGGTAGATTGGATCCCTCTATGCCCTGCATAAGGAGGAGCATGAGATTCATACATTACTTTCTCACGTAGTGAGTTAGTAATGCATACTCTATTGCTATAGAGAAGATAGCCATCTTGTAGGGTAAATGGTTCTTCCTTCTTCCCTAGTGCAAGGGCTGAAATCACATCTCTAAAATTGGGCTCAATAGCGTACTCATCTATCATAGAAAATAGATCATTGTGAGTTACTATGGATACCGCGTTCACTCTCGGTCATCTTGAGAGTGCATCGGCCACTTGATTATGCTTGCCAGCAATGTGAGCAATATGAAAATGAAATTGCAAAAGGAAATTTTCCCACCTCATTTGTTTGTCGGAGAGCTTGGTCTGCGTCATGAAGTACTTAAGACTTTGGTGATCCGTTCGCAGAATGAAAGGAGTCCCCAATAAATAGTGCTTCCATGAGTCTAGAGCATGAAGAACTGCTAAGAGTTCCTTCTCATATATGCCTAGAGCTTGCTCAACAGGCTCGAGCCTTTGACTTTCATAGGCTATGGCGTGCCCTTCTTGGAGCAAAACAGCTCCAAGGCAATCACCACAAGCATTGCATTAGACTTCAAATGGCTTTGAGAGATCCGGTAGTGTAAGCACAGGTTGAGAGATAAGCTTCTCTTTAAGATTTTCAAAAGCATTGTTCTCCTTGGTGGACCATATGTACCTAACATTTTTCTTTGTTTGGTCATATAATGGTCCTGCAATTTGTGAGAACTTTTCTATGAAGCATCTATAGTATGCACGCATACCTATAAAGCTTCTTAGTTCATGCAGATTCCTTGGATTAGGCCATCCTTTTATTACCTCTAGCTTTGATGGATCCATTTGGATGCCATCTTGAGAGATAATGTGACCTAAATACTGAATCTCTTGTAAGATAAATTCACTTTTCTTTTGATTAATATAAAGTTTATTCTCTCGTAAAACTTGAAATATTACATGGAGGTGTTGCTTATCCTTGTCTAATGAATTAGAGTAGATGATTATATCATCAAAGAACACTCCAATAAAGGTTTGGTGAGGCCTGAATAGTTTCTCAATCCATCAAGTGATTAAATGTGGTTGGTGCATTTGTCAAGCCAAAAGGCATGACAATGTACTCATAAAGACCATACGTAGTGCTAAATGTGGTCTTTACAATGTCTTGATCAACTATCCTTATTTGATGGTAGCCACTTTTTAGGTCAATCCTACTGAAGTAGGTCGACCCCTGTAGCTTATCAAATAGGTCTTCTACCCGTGGAATGGGAAACCTATTCTTGATAGTGATCCTGTTTAGTGCTTTATAGTCGACACACATACGATATGTGCCGTCTTTCTTTTGTACTAATAACACCGGTGAACAAAAATGGAGATGAACTAGGTCTAACTATGCCTTTCTCAACCAACTCATGCACTTGCTTCATAATCTCCTCTTGTTGAGCTTGAGAAACTTGATAAGGAGGTTTATTAGGCGGTGAGCTTCCTGGAAGAAGTTCAATTGCATGGTCATTTGGGAGGTAGTTCACAAGGGATATCGTCAATAAAAACATCTTGGAACCCCTTGAGGAAATTGGATAACTCTAATTCCTTTGGATTTTTTATATTTTCTTATGCTAAAGCATCACGTTCATTTTGAGAATCTTTAACAAAAATCATGTACACGGAAATAGAGCTCTTTATTGACTTATTGAAAGCTTGCTTATGTACAAGGGGTATGGTACTACCCAACTCCATAGCATCTATGTACATATCTTTTTCCCTGAACCTAAAGTAGATTTGCCTTTCAGGGAATTTAACATTGGCAGCCATGCGATCAAACCATGGTGCCCCTAGGATTACATCCTCATGCTTGAGAGGAGAGATGAAGAAATCATCCTTGTCCACATAGCTTTGGACATGGAGCCTCAATTTTCAAATTAAGGGAGTGACTGAGGCTTCTTGCCCCTTGAAAGCACCATTGGCAGATAGGACATCTCCCATCTCATATGCTTGGATGCCTAGCTTGGCCAACTCTGTGGATATGAAATTGTGAGTAGAACCAGGGTCAAAGAGAATAAAAACATCATGTTCTCTTACCTTTCCCCAAGCATGGCATAGAGGAGATCCTTTTTGATGAGCATCCTCTTCTTGAATTTTAGCCAAGGTAGCTCTAGGAGGCTCATTACGTGTATTCTTGTGGGGACAAGCACGATAGGCATGCCCTTGCTCCGCACTTGAAACAACGGTTATCTTTTCAATAAGCTGTAGATCTTCAGGAGAGAGTTTATTTTTGCCTTTATAAACTCCCTTCTCCTAGCTTTGTTGTTGTTGGCGCTACCTTTGGGAGACTTATGGACGTTGTCCTTCCCCTTAGGCTCGTTATGGTCCTTGTTTTTCGTGGGCTTAAGATTTCTCTTAGCCCCTTGTTGGAAGTAGATTCTTGAAGCCACCATGGTATGGTGTATGACCGCAGAAATGGTGCGTTGCCTTTGGGAGTTAACATACTCCGCCATATCCTCAGTTAAACCCGCACAAAATTGTTGTTTTTGCTCTCCAAAATCCATCTTTTTGAAGACACTGGCTTTGAGGTGTAAATCCCAAAACTTGTCTACATATTTGTGGATAGATTCATAAGGAGAGAGCTTTAGACTTTGCCATTTGGTGAGTACTTCGTCTTTGGCATCGGTAGCCAAAAACTGCTTCATGATGGAGGCTCTTAAAGCTTTCCATGTTCGTGGAGCTTCACCATTTGCTCGTAGGCTAGACCACCATTGCTTGGTGGACTTTTGAAAATGCATGGCTACATGACGTAGCTTAGAGGACTCCATGAAGCCCTCATCTCCAAACACCGCATCGAATTGTTGGCATTAGGAAAAGTTTGGACTCAAATTTGGGCCTTGTAAGAAATGCCATGTCAGCATAGAGAGAGATAATAGAAAATTCATTTTAACCCTTTTTCATACATGTTTCTAAATCTGGATATCTTATTTATGCAAGGTACGTTTATTAAAAAACCCAAAAAGTATTCCGGTCATGATAACACTTCACTATGCATGGCGGCTACTGAATTCAATGCCAAATATCTCAATCTTCTGCTGTTTGAAAACTAAGCTCTATTTCCTCGCCTCCTTCTTTCCCCTTTCCCTCCTGCGTTATCTCACGCGCGCACAATATTCAAATTGCCATTCTTCTATTGCCCCCACCTCCTTCTGCACACAGTTTCGATCAGTCATGTCTCAATTGACACTTGTAGCTTCTCCACGAAAAACTTTTACGAGGAATAGCAGAGATGTGTATCACATACACATAGAGCTCTCACAAGAGTATGAACCCACCTCTGCAAGAAAAACAAACAGTAGACGCTTTCTGAAGCTTCGAAGGAGAACTTAAGATCACAAGGTATGACAAATATGGACCTTTGGCTAGATGACAGAATGTATCCAAAACTTCCCGTCACAAACTCCACCCCACCTTTTAAGGATATTACATCCTTAGTGAACTATGTAGGAGATGGCCACCATGGCTTGTATGGCTACATTAAGCAACTGACTGCAAGAAATGATGTTCTGTAACAAGAGAGAGATATTGTATATAGCGAGAATGTCCGCTTACACCCGAAAGTCATGCAATGTGCTAAACAGGTCGAAGGAAGCAAGGAGACCATCAAGGAGCTTACACAACAACTCAAAGAAAAAAAAACAGCGCTAGGTCTTCGCCAAAGAGAAAGAAAACTAAGGGACATCGAGAACTTGAATGTTGGCTCAAGAGGAATCAAGAAAAGAGTGCAAGCCATCAAGTGAGTGCATCTATCCTTCTTAAGTATATTCATATACTCTCACATCTCTTACTGCTAACATGCTTGCGCAGATCTTTGCTTCACCCTGACAAGGAAGTGGAGTTTAGCACAACCACCTCCGTGGCCCATTACGGGCTCAATTGAATTGCAAAAACGTAGCTGGCCTCTTGGATGATAAGCACTATGGTAAGATTGTTGCTAAACAGCTTGACAGCCTTTTACAGGAACCAACTCTCTACACGGGACGTTCAATCAATTTTGGATGAAGCTGGTATATCCAATAAGGGATATGCTACCATTTTCAAGTATGTAGTATCATTTGCAGTACTGTTCCACTAAAAAGGGTTTTGCATCATTTGCAGTGTTGTTCCACTAGAAAAGGGTTTTGATTCATAACTCCTCTTACTCAGGTCTGTACAAAGACAAGTCAAAAAGTTCCACATCAAGCACACGCTACTTCCAAACCCTTTCTCTATTCAAAAAACAAGACGTGAAGTCAACGAGGTGGTGCTTCAAAAGCTAGGAAGTCCGTTCCACATTGAATAGACATACAAATCGCCAAAAGGAGACGAGATGGTCTATGACAATTATAACAATATTTTTTATGATATGATCGTGCTGCAGTCATACATTGTGTAATTGTTCGATGTTACTCCTGAAGAGTGCAACGGCGTCCTGAAGTTTGTCATCAAGCTAGATGAGTGTGAGCTTGTAAAGGAGACAAAGGTTGAGCGAGTTGCAATCACACTTATGAATAGAGCTCTGGATGCAAGCATTGGACCATATGATTCTCAAAACTTTAGTGTGCAATCTGAGCACAACATTTCCCTTCTTGCTACGTTCAAGGTGCATAGAAGTTATGTTTAAGATAATTTATCGTTATGTTTCAGTTGAATGCTTTTGAATGTGCATTATAATAAGTTTAAAATTATCTTTTCAGGTGCCCACTGAGAACTTTGATATATTGAATTGGGTTTTCATCAAACAAACATACTAGAAACAATAAGCAAACAAAGAAATGGAAAGAACTTGGATGTGGAGGGCATGGGATCCTATAATGTAGAGTGGCACATGGTTGGAGACCTAAAAACCTTGAAATGCATGTACAACGTCTCCAAAGGAGCAACAAGCAAAAGCCCTTGCTTATATTGCATGGGAGGGGTTCACATCCTTGACAAACCAATTTGGAGAAGAGCTCCAGATAGGCATCTGCGTGACCCTAATTTTTAACCCATTTTGGATATCCCACTCTCTAGAGTACACAAATGCACAATGCATGCACTTTGTAGAATAATAGAAAAACCAATGTTTCTCTACATCTGCTTTGCCTAGACCACTTGAGATTCTCTCTTTGAAGCAAAGGGCAACCTCAGCCTTAGAGATGGCCTTCTCAGAAATGAGTTTGCACAGAGGGCATGTCAAGATAGAGCAGGATGAGAAGAGATCAAAAAATGGTCGGGATGTTCCAAAGAAGTTGTTCATTGGTGGTGTGAAAGCCCGGATCTTCCTTTCACTGCCCACAAGTGAACGACAACGCAAAATCCAAAGTGCACAAGAAAGACAAGCATTACGATACAATAGGTGGAAAAATCTGCAAAATGTTGTAGTTGACCATGCAGACAATGGTGCAACAAGGACTCGCAAAGTGAAGGTATAGAAAACCTTGGACGCAATATTCAAATTCTATGAATTGAACTTATGGAGGACTGATGGTGACTATACAAAATTCCAAGAAGTTGTGAGACCTTCCGCAAAACATTCATAAGTGCGTGGACAAATCAACATATTACTCACTACATGGTACTGTAATTGGTTTGATGACATGATAATCTTTTGAATTGCGAATACTCATCCTTATAATGTCTGCATGCTTTGTGTGCAACACATTATCTGTAATCACATACCTTGGTTTGGAAGGCAATATGGTAGCTTGGGTGTTTGGTCTACACAGGGCATGGAAAAAACCCCACTACCAAGCTCATACTGGTTATTTCAGTCACACTGGACATGGAGGTGGTGCGGACAAAGAAAATAGCTTAGAGGAGCTACACCAATGGACGTATCAAAAACTAATGCACAGGTCACATCGCAAGGAACAAGTCAAACAAAGTTAGATTGGCCATGCGGTGAGATTAGCCAAAAACCGGCAAAGAAAGGAGATATAGGAGTTATCGTCTGCGGCTAGACAACATGCGGATTGGTGGCTACAAAAACAGCACGTGGGAAGGGTTTGGACAACACCGTTGCAAGTTATGCCATAACTCTCAGCCATAGCAAGATCCAAACACCAAACTTAATGTATCTAGAATAATCGATGTAATTTCAACTTTTCATATTGTGAATGATGGTTGCAACAAAATAAAAAATGTGGCAAGACATTGATACTCTTATCATTTCAACTTTTCATAATGTGAACGATGGTTGCAACAAAAAAAGTACATTGCAAGACACTGTTACATAATCAAGTTAGCTTTGATGCATAAAACAAATACATTCTATTTATTTCTAGTCATCTGGAAAGGATACAAAATATCCTGGCCTCTTGCCCTTATCTGAAGGACCCTCGTCCTCGTGCCTTGGTCTCTTTGAATGACGTTTTTCGTCATCAACATCCATCGCAAGCACGTTGAGGTCGAGCAATTGGATCTCCTCAGATGCCTCAACGTGCGGGGCCTCTTCTATAAGTTGAATGATTGGCTGCTTTTGTTTCAACAGATCATGTTTTCCATATTGTGGCAACTGGTGTGGGTCTGTGATTCCACAAGCTAGACCATATGTAGCATGTGACAGAAAGTAGCGAATGTGCAGGCCATACATGCTAGGCCCTACACCAAAAATTGAGACCGCTCCTTGCTTGTTTACTAGCATTACCTTGTCTATGTTCCATTTGATGGCTGCACCTCCTAGATATCTTGAGAGTGTCTTCAATACAAAAAGAGGGAATTCAGCCTTGTTCTCGGAGAAGCTGGAATGGAAGTAGAGGAAGTTTGGTGCATTCAAATTCTCCAAGTACTGACCAAGGGAGGAATTCTTTCCCAAGTCTCCTTTACCTCGTCCACCGGGACAAGGAATGACTTATAAGCTATGCTATTAGAGTGATTATGTGAGGAGAATACTTCTTTCTCATAAGATACATCTTCTTCCTCTCAATCTATCCTCATTCCCTGCTAGCTCTCAACATTTTTGAAGGTGTGTGAGGTCTTGAGACTGAGGCTAGGGACACTAGGTGTGTTTTTCAAGCATAATTTGGTGCATGAAGCTTCCATCTTCATTGCACCAACTAGTTTTGTTAAGGAACACAAAGATTGTATTGTACAAAAGTCTCCTTTGATGAGCGAAGCTATAATACAAAGCCTTTATGGAGGGGGGACCGGCTCCATGTAAATCCGGTCCTCAAATGTTGTCAATTGTTCTATTTCTCTCTCTTTTCAAGTATTTTCAATGCCAAATTAGCTAGGTGTAAATTTCTATGTTGCTTTCTCAAATTAAGTACTATCTCTATGCTCATTAGGAACTTGTTCTTAATGAAATGCTCACTATGCTATCAATTTCCGCTACACACCAATTACTAGTGCATTAAATGTTACATTGGTATCAGAGCTATTGGTTTCTCTTTTCTTGCTCAAGAAGAGAGGTCCTCATGCCTACTACAAATGGTTGGTGTTATTAATTGCAAGAGTAAGTAGAATAGAGATTTTTCATCCTTGAAGCACGCCTGCTTTATGCAGTTAATGGGGATATCGTCGAGAGCTATGGTCTTAATAATGGAGTCCTATGGGGCTTGCCTATGGCTTAACCATTATTGAGCTATTAGAAGCTTGATAGGAACCGGTGTTGTCTTGGCTCTGTTGAACCCTCTCTTCTATTCCTTGCAATCAATAATATTCGAGCCACGAGTATAGATGCTTGAGTGTATATCTTTGAAGGTAAAGAGGAGTAGCAACTAGGGCTTTAAGTGCCAAAGTACAAGTAAAAATTTACACCTAAATTTGCTAGTATGGTTGACAAGGGAAAAGAGATTGAAATGAATGTTGATAGCTTTGATTTTGCTAATGAAAGAGCAACTAATGATGCCCCTATGATTGTAAGCTATCTTGTTTCTAGGCTTCAACAAGCCCTAGGCAATCCATCCCTCCAAGGTGAAGTGCTACAACAATTGCGCTCCCATGGTATTCTCCAAACTCTCCACCAAGAAGAGAGAGTACCTAGGAAGCCTCCTAGTGAGACTTCCAAAAGAGGACTCTCTCTGATAAGGGAAGAAGAGGAGGATCCGTACGAAGGGCTCAAAAACTTGCTACTCGATGAGGCATCTCCCTCCCAAAGGAGAACCCAAGTTTCAACGGTAGAGCCCCCACCAAAAGAACGAGAAAGAAGTGAGTCTCTTGCCACCTTGGCAGAGATGGCTCCACAAAGAAGGCGGTCAAAACGCTCTCCAACACCCCCTAAACGGAGAAGACCATCGCATACTTCTCTACACCATAATTCAAGAGGGAAGAGAGAAAACGAGAGAAGAAAAAGGCGAGAAGAGGTCACCCTCTTCTCCATCTTCTTCATCCTCTTCCTCTTTTGAAGAAAGTGATGATGCAGACAAGGAGGAACAAGGGAAGAAAAAGGTGAGAAAGAGGTCACCCTCTTCTCCATCCTCCTCATACTCTTCCTCTTCTGAAGAAAGTGATGGTGCAGCTCTTGAACCACCTAAAAGAAGAGGCCATAGGAAATCCTATGCCGCTTGGAGGAGGTCGTCCAAGCTCAGAAAGTTCAAAGAGGGAGGAAAGAACATCTCTTTCCTTACCTACAATGACACTTTTGGTGTTATGGACAGAGTCTTGGCCTTTATCATTAGGGAAAATTTGGACTGAAATTTGATCCTTTTAGAGCTAGAGAGAGAATGCAACGCGACCAATGGATGGCGGGCTACCATAATGGTAGCTCGAATTTCCTTGTTTTTATCTCAAATTTCAGCATTTTCAAGAAACAATCTTTAGTTGCATAAAAAATTTAATACTAATATACGTTGTGATTTGCTCGTATCTTTCTTTTCAGGACTGAATATAGGACAAATGTACCATAACTCACACTCAATGCAGTTGTGCGCACTTTTTTGATAGGAGAGACTTCATAGTATTCCCGCTCATTCTCATTCATTTACGCTCAACTAACTATTATGCTCACATTTGACTGTATTGTGTTTGCGCTTAGAAACACTCCCCCTCTCACATATGTGCTATGCATCTTGCCATAGAAGAATCACTAATGGAGAACAG
Source organism: Adiantum capillus-veneris (assembly GCF_014529385.1). Taxonomy (NCBI): domain Eukaryota; kingdom Viridiplantae; phylum Streptophyta; class Polypodiopsida; order Polypodiales; family Pteridaceae; genus Adiantum; species Adiantum capillus-veneris. Next base: position 18,161,111 of record NC_140952.1, read on the forward strand.
AAGACCTCCATGACCATCCGCAAGTATTAAGTCTGTCAAAATGTTCAACAGCTTCGATTTGGACAACGATCGATGGCTTTCCACCACCATTACAGTTGGAAGCTGGGTTCTCCTTCAGACCAGGAAGAGAAAGCGCACGAGCAACGAGTTTGTGAACAGTTGTAAAGGTAGGGTGAAAAACTTTTGCTTGTTACAAACGGGCAAAACAGTCAAAGAGGTTCTCATTGAACACGCATATATGCACTCAAATTTGCGTCTACGAACAACGCTGACAAGATTTAAACAGACCGACCAAATTGTAAGTTTTCTTACATCCACAATAGATTTTACTCTTCACTCGTGTATTGTGTGTTTAACCTGCCAGTTGTTGCAGATATTTATCCTTCCGACAAAAAAGACTGGCAATCGATGGATTGCATTATTGGCATTTTTAATGCATTCCATGCAACTATGGGAGAGCTACTCTATAACACTAGCCAAAGAAGAGCGTTGGCTGAAAGGGGGTTCTCTTCTTTGACCACTTTTATAATGCTCCGCGTTCTACGCTTGGCTTCAGCACTCTAGAATATCTCCTAGTGTCCAGTCCCTTCATCTAAAACCGCTGAGTGTTTCAGACTAAAGCTCCATCAAGAAATACAAAAGTGCTTAAGACCAACTATTGCTAGTCAGTTGGAACGTGTTTCAATCTTCATGCCCATGCATGTCTTCATCGACTTTTTCCATGATGAAGAGATTAGGAAGATTGGAACTATCCTACTCTGCAAGACAGAGAAATGCCTTGATTTTCTGGATGAATCTTGGGGTGTTAATGATTCTGATGGAATCTTATGCAAGGTAAATAAGAAGTCTATTGTGTGTAAGTGCATGATAGCTTCTCAAAATTTCATAGCTTCCTTCCACTACATAAGGTGGCATCGAGTGAATGGTCATCTGGTAGTTTTGGACTAAGATTTAAGTGATGACCTAAACAATCCTTTGAGAATGCTTGAGGTATGGTGTGGATCTAATCTGCTAAAACTGTTCTTATCATTCGACGCAATGTGACACTACAGCAAGTACGCGAGGATTTGGAGAACGAGGTTGACCTCAGTCAGCCTCCTCCAAAATATATTTTTCAGTGCAAAATGCCAAAGGTAGTATGTTTTGTATGTAAACATTAATGTAGTGCTAGTTATTTCCCTGTTGGTTATGATCACCAAATATTGGTCTAATCTAGCTATTTGATTAGCTATTGTACAGGTGCCTCAGAGAAAGGAGAAGAAAACATTGTGCTCAAAGATAAAGGATGATCGACTGTTTCTAGTGCAATGCAACTCTTGATTGAAGAAGACGACTCACATAGTATATCACATTTCTCTAAGCTACAAATATCGAAGAAAGTTATTGAGAACAAGCTTGCAATCTATATTCATGCGAAAATGAATTATTAAAGAATTTCTTGCAAATAAAGTATGAGAACATTTATCTTTTCAAAATTGACTCAAGTTGTCTTTATATTGGGTTTAATAATGTACACAGTAATGTCCAATTAAATCCATTGATGAGGAGCTCTCATTTACAATTGAGGGGAGCTCTCCCGGGCTTGATTATCATGAGTGGAATGTAAAGGCTCATGAGATGATCTGGGGTTTGGGTGAGGGGTTTGGGGTTGACAAAAAGATTGTACAGAGGCCTCGTCTTCCTCGTTAAAATTGGGTATCACAAAAAGACTAGAGGCTGAGTGGCCAGAAACACGAGGGGAGGCAGGCCTAGGTGCTTCGTCTGTCGTTGGTTGAGGCGTTGCTTATACCTCTGCGATGGAGGCTGAGGTTATGGTCGTGGCGGCGGCACGACAAATGCATCAGCGGCTCCTAGAGGACGAGTTTCCACAAGATTGATCGTATTCTGGATCATCGTCTTGACTGCCTCCACATGGATGTTTGAATAATCTGCCAGGTTCCTTGCCTGCAAATGAATTCCCTAGCTTTTATATGTAATTCAAAGAAATCATGTGTGCAAGAATTACAAAAGCGAAACATTGCACTTACACTTCTACACTCCACAGGATAACTACATTCTAGAAGGCTCCGCATTTGCAAGAACTCTCCATCCACAAGAATGCCCGTCGTCTTGTTTTGGGACCTTGCAACTCAAAATCAGCATATCTTCCCAAACAATGTCTTTGGGTCAATGCTTCCCATGCAACAACAAGTTTCTAAACAGACCTGCAAGACATAGCATATGGTGACCACACATTGCATGAAAATCGTAGATACAATAAAAAAGTAACTACGTACCTTAGGACATTCCCATGAAAACCATGCGCAGAATTTGCAAGGTACCAACGCTTGCGCTCAATGTTTAGTCCAACAAGGCTCCAATGTGAACTGATTGCACAAAACAAGGAATTAGTTTGCTATTCATAGTATACAAAATATTTAAGAATAGCGAGTTAAAAAACACTTACTTTTTGTTGTAAGCTAAAAGTAAAACTTTTGCGGTGTCCATGTTGACTCGTTGAAACCAATCAACGACTTCTATCAAGGAAGTGGTCTCCGAGGTAAGCACGACTGACAACTGTGAATCCAAAATGGCTACCTTGGATTGTTGAGTCCATGAAAGGTTGGAAACCAACATGCTGCAAATTGAGAAAATTAATCGATGAGGATCTCCAATAAGCAGACTCAAATAAATACCTCTGTAAAAATAATATAACATACCAGAGACCAAAATTTATAATTTGGTCCGTAAGCTCCCTCTTACTATTTCAAAAAATAGCTATCTCGTGAGGGCCGAAACAAAAATACGAATTTTGACCCCATACCAAAAGTGCTACGTCAAAAGTTGGGCCGAGAAAACCTAGGGGGTCTCAGTGTTAGCTTGGTCAATTGCTGCTAACATCTCCCGTTCATTTGACTCGGCTAAAGGCTCTTCCACAAGTAGCTCTTAGGTCCGCTCCACATTCAAATGTGTGGCATACATGTGTTGTGTGGTGCTTACATCGTACACCTTCACTTTGGTGACTGAAGGGATAATCAAAATGTTGTCCATTCTCTTATCAGATAGATGGACTGGTGCAAATGTCTTGTTGTACCTGAAGCGTAACAGCCTAAGAGAATTGATATCTCGGGGCTTCACTATCACTCTGTGAGTGTGAGTTGTGAGGATGTAGTTGTCTTGGAACAGCTCGATCAGAAAGTCCTCGGCTGCCTCGTGGAGGCAACCCATCCCACTTCTGGCCCGCCGATAATCCAAATTTGCGCTCTCACAAATTTGGTAAACTACTCTTTGGAAGGGTAACTTAGAAATAGCCAGAGAGATATACCTCTGGAGTTTGCGCACCTCAAGCAAAACGCTTCGGTTCTACTCATACCTCCGACTACGCATTGTTGCTCGAAGATTAGGTAGGGTTTTGCCTGCAACTCTTGAGGATGAAGGTTGGTTGTCTTGCGGGTAACCTTCCTTGCGGTCTGCTTTTTGCGAGCCATGGGAAACAAGTGTTTGCCCTGGAAAGTGTTGTGCGGAAGAAAAAGAAGAAGATTGAGCAATGAGAAGGTCACGAGACAATGCCTTTGTGAAAAGATCTGCAAGGTTGTCCTGTGTTGGCACATAAGCCAAGCCGATCTCTCCTGCTAGAGCCTCTCCTTGACATAGTGGTAATGCACCTCAATGTGCTTTGTGTGAGCATAAAAAACTGGGTTCCTTGTAACTGCCAATGTGCTCTGACTGTCAGTGTAGATAGTGTTGGCAGTGTCCTGTCCAACACCCAAATCAGCCATAAGGCGTCTAAGCCATACACACTCAACCGTAGCTGTGAAGACTGCCGTGTACTCAGCCTCACAACTCGAAGTGGCCACAGTAGGTTGCTTCTTGCTCAACCATGATATACATGAACTGCCAAGCATGAAACAAACACACTTGTGGACACTCGTGTTGTCAAACAACCAGCCCAATCTGAGTCCAAAAAAGCATGTAAGTATGGCGGCAATGATCCCCCCTTAGGATAAAACAAGCCAAGATGTAAAGTGCCACTAAGGTAGCGGAAAATCCTCTTGACAGCCTGCCAATGCTTAGACCCTGGGCTATGCATAAATCTGCTGACCTGTGAGATTGCAAACTGAATATGTGGCCTCGTGTTGCATACATAAATGAGGCAGCCAACAACAATTTGGTAAAGAGTGACATCAGCATGATCGCCAGCATCATGTAGACTCAACTTCAAACCTGTTTCCATGGGAGTCGCAATAGGTTTGCAATCCTCAAGTCCAAACTTACATAGCAATGTCTCTATGTAACTTTTCTGACACAAGGCAATACCACCATTACACTGCTTAAACTGTATACCCAAGTAATGATGCAACAGCCCCCAATATTTCATCTTGAAAGTAGCATTCAAATCAGCCTTAAATTCGGCAATATGTCTCTCATTTGGTCCAGTGATCAACAAATCATCAACATAAAGAACCACAATGAGAAGTACATCACCCTCACGCTTTACATACAATGTGCTTTCTGTTGGACTGTTACGAAAGCCTTGTTTGACCAAATGAGTGTCATCTTTCTCATACCAAGCACGAGGAGATTGCTTCAACCCATACAAAGCCTTGTTACATTTGCACACTTTGTCCTCTTGTCCTTTTATGACAAAACCGCGAGGCTGCGTTACATAAACTTCCTCAAATATGTCACCATTCAAGAAAGCAGTAACAATGTCTGATTGATGTACATCCCAACCAAAATGAGCTGCCAATGCACATAGAAAACGCACAGTAGTCATACGACAAGTGGGAGCAAAAGTCTCTTCATAATCTATGCCTTTTTGCTGTGCATAACCCTTTGCAACAAGTCGAGCCTTATGGCGATCGATCTCACCATCCGGCTTGCGTTTCAACTTGTAAACCCACTTCGTACCAATGGCCTTTTTGCCAGGAGGCAAATCACATAAAGTCCATGTGTCATTTTCTATAAGTGCATCATATTCTGATTGCATGGCAACCCTCCAATTTTTTGAATTTTGTGCTTCATCAAAAGTCAGAGGCTCCTCAACATCATGTAAGCTAGACACAGCCAAAGCATAACAATCTGATGCATAAGATGCATGGCAAGAGCCTGACCGAGTACGACTAGACAAAGGTGCATCCAATTTACTGTCACGCAAAGTGTGCACCAGCCATTTTGGCATACCTCTAGCCTGCTCATTTTCAGCCCTTTCCTCATCAAGTACATCATGTACATCTGCATCAGTAATAGGCTGATATAAAACATTTTCAGAAACCTCCATAGGCTGTACATTTGCCTCATTGGAACGTACATTCGTATTTCCACCACTGAAAGAGGCAACAAAGTGTCATAAATGTCTTGTGAGCTTACATTATTGTCTCTAGTACATGACAGCAAGGGCTGAACAGAATCTTCCACAAACACTACATCCCGAGAAACCAGAGTACGTTTTGTTTGCGGATGATACATGCTTTCAGCACTATAACCAACAAAAATACATTTGACAGCCTTATCATCCAATTTTTTGCGCTGCACTTGTGGCACCAAAGCATATGCCAAACAGCCAAAAACACGCATGTGCTCAATAGAAGGCTTTCTATCATGCCATGCTTCATATGGAGTAATAGACTGCAAAGCTTTCGTAGGACACCTGTTAAGTACATAAGTGGCACACATGATGGCCTCAAGCCAAAAAGAATGCGGCAAAGCTTGACTTTTGAGCATACATCGTGCCATTTCCGTCAGTGACCTGTTTTTCCTCTCAACAACACCATTTTGCTGAGGTGTATAAGGCACTGTACATTGGTGTTTTATCCCACAACTAGCCAGAAATGCATTAAATTCATGAGACATATACTCCCCCCCTCGATCGGAACGGAGGGTGCCCATAGTACATTTCGAGACATTTTCAGCCATAGCCAGAAATTGTTTGAAGCACATAAAAACTTTGAACTTTGCTTTAAGCGGAAATACCCATGCATGCCTGGAGTAATCATCAATGAAAGTCACGAAGTACAGGTAATTGCCCAAGGACGGAGTTTGCATGGGCCCACAAACATCACTATGCACAAGCTGTAACCTGCATGTGGCCCGAACTGAACCATCCTTTGGAAATTTAGAACGCTGCATCTTACCCAAAATATAGCCTTCACAAACATATTTGACAGGTGCTTCAAGAGGCGGCAAAGAAGCAACCATATCAAATTTCTGCAAACGTAGCAAACTGGAAAAATTCAGATGACCAAAACGTGCATGCCAAAGTTTTGCATCTGAAATAGCCCTTGAATCTGCAACAGTATTTGCAAAATTTTGTCCACACTTGTCATACAAAGTGAGCTTATATAGCCCACGGCACAAAAGACCAGATGCAACAATTTCATCACCAAAACCGAGATCATAATTGTACATCTGTCATCCACAAATTTGACTACAAGTCCAAGTCTAGCAAGTGCGGATTCAGACAAGAGATTCTTCTTGATCCCAAGTACATAAAGTGCATCAACAAGTGTGAAGGAACTGCCATTAGCAGCAGTGAGCACAATCTTTCCAACTCCCTGAACTGGATAAGAGGTGTTGTTGGCACAAGTGACTGAATTCCCATGAGGGACAGACTCGAGAGAGGTGAACAATTCACGATGTGAGGTAATGTGCTTTGTAGCACCACTGACGAAATACCACACATGTGAATCTGCAGCACTGACAAGCATGCATCATGGACAACAGGATTGTAAGTGCACTCTGCGCTAAAAGCCCATTCTGCATCAACATCAGCATCACAGTCTTCTTTCACAGAAGACTCAACAATGGCTGCATTTGTAGTGGAACCAGCATTTGCAGTGGAACCACCCTCTTTCTTCTTAGCCTCTTTGGCCTTCAACTTAGGACACGACTTGATCAAGTGATCATTAGCTTTACAATAATGGCAACGCATCTTCTTTTTGACCTTATCACCATAATTGCTAGACGAAGTGCTGCCAGCAAAAGCATTAGGAACATAAGTTTTTCCACTCACAACAGAACCATAAGAAGTGGCTGCATTGCTGTTACCACCTTTTCTTTGAGAAGCAATAAAAGCCTGTTCAACTGCACGCTGTCTAGTCGTGTTTGTTGTGGAGAGTGACTCTTGCAACAGCAATGTGCATAATGCATCAAACTTGACAACTTCTGGATTTCCTTGGGTCATAAGTCTCCAAGTACTAGCAAAAATCTGGTAAGAATCTTGTAAGGCATCAAGAACAGTCTACACAAGGGAACTGTGTTAAATGACTTCACTTGCAGAAATAAGTTGCTCATTGATATCCTTGACACTAGCAAGGAAAGTGTCCATATCATCTTCCTCATGCATAATCTTCGACTCCAGCTCTTTACGCAGCAAAGCAATTTTAGTCTCATTGCGGCTTGCATAAAGACCTGCTAGAATATCCCAAGCCTGTTTTGCAGATTTTGTTGAACCATCCTTTGGAAACTTAGAACGCTACATCTTACCCAAAATATAGCCTTCACAAACATGTTTGACAGGTGCTTCAAGAGGCGGCAAAGAAGCAGCCATATTAGATTTGTGCAAACGTAGCAAACTGGAAAAATTCAGATGACCAAAACGTGCATGCCAAAGTTTTGCATCTGAAATAGCCCTTGAATCTGCAACAGCATTTGCAAAATTTTGTCCACACTTGTCATACAAAGTGAGCTTATATAGCCCACGGCACAAAAGACCAGATGCAACAATTTCATCACCAAAACCGAGATCATAATTGTACATCTGTCATCCACAAATTTGACTACAAGTCCAAGTCTAGCAAGTGCGGATTCAGACAAGAGATTCTTCTTGATCCCAGGTACATAAAGTGCCTCAACAACTGTGAAAGAACTACCATTAGCGGCAGTAAGCACAATCTTTTCAACTCCTTGAACCGGATAAGAGGCATTGTTGGCACAAGTGACTGAATTCCCATGAGGGACAGACTCGAGAGAGGTGAACAATTCACGATGTGAGGTAATGTGCTTTGTAGCACCACTGTCGAAATACCACACATGTGAATCTGCAGCACTGACAAGCATGCATCATGGACAACAGGATTGTAAGTGCACTCTGCGCTAAAAGCCCATTCTGCATCAACATCAGCATCACAGTCTTCTTTCACAGAAGACTCAACAATGGCTGCATTTGTAGTGGAACCAGCATTTGCAGTGGAACCACCCTCTTTCTTCTTAGCCTCTTTGGCCTTCAACTTAGGACACGACTTGATCAAGTGATCATTAGCTTTACAATAATGGCAACGCATCTTCTTTTTGCCCTTATCACCATAATTGCTAGACGAAGTGCTGCCAGCAAAAGCATTAGGAACATAAGTTTTGCCACTCACAACAGAACAATAAGAAGTGGCTGCATTGCTGTTACCACCTTTTCTTTGAGAAGCAATAAAAGCCTGTTCAAATGCACGCTGTCTAGTCGTGTTTGTTCTGGAGAGTGACTCTTGCAACAGCAATGTGCATAATGCATCAAACTTGACAACTTCTGGATTTCCTTGGGTCATAAGTCTCCAAGTACTAGCAAAAGTCTGGTAAGAATCTTGTAAGGCATCAAGAACAGTCTACACAAGGGAACTGTGTTAAATGACTTCACTTGCAGAAATAAGTTGCTCATTGATATCCTTGACACTAGCAAGGAAAGTGTCCATATCATCTTCCTCATGCATAATCTTCGACTCCAGCTCTTTACGCAGCAAAGCAATTTTAGCTTGATTGTGACTTGCATAAAGACCAACCAAAATATCCCAAGCCTGTTTGCAGATTTTGCTGAACGAAGGTGAGGAACAATGGTGCGCTTCACAGACAACACAATCAATGCATGAGCCTGTGCATCCTTTACATCCGAACGAGCTTGTTCTGCCGTAGGCAAAACAACTCTAATAGCAGCAATCCTTGCAGGAAGACCTGCAACATCCTCAACATCGCCTACATCCTCAGAACCAGGACGTATATCAATGCCTTGCACAATGTTCCACACGCCCTTTGACACAAGATCATATAAGCCCACATAGGGTAATTGTCCCCATCCAACCTGTCCTCAGCAGCAAACATCTTGAACAAATCTGTGTTGTTGTTGTCAGCAATCGTAAATGTTGCACTTGATGTGAAAAATGTCCGAAAATAGTAGAAACGGAGCGGGAACAACACGTGCTATATAGCACAAACCATAGAAGACTATGAGGCACCTGTTATGCAGAAAACGGCAATGATAGAAATTTTGCACAAAATGACGAAATAGCATGTGCAGACCTGCCTGTAGTGGAAATGGAGGCCGAAATGAGCCTGAATAAAAAATCTGAGCCCAAAATATTTATCTACCTGCGAACGCTCAAGGCACACAATAGAGAGTATGTTACTTAGTGTGCAATGGAAAGATAGATAGCCCTAGAGTGATGGGCGTATATACAATGCACGGGGGAAAAAACCTCCTAAAGAGGGTAAAAATACCCCTGCGGTCCTAGTGTGTTCACAAACATCACTACCACATGTATATGGTAACAAAAATGTAGCAACACAACGCGAGAAGGGGGAGTGTAGTACCGCAACGAGAACTCCTTATCGCGTTGTGGCACGACACTCTTGATGGCGTGCAGCTTCGCGATACAGAGTGTCGTGCCACAATGCGATAGGGATCACCCATATCATGGATGCGCCTCCCTATCACGTTGTTGTGCGACATTAAGTGTCGCGTCACAACGCAATAGGGACCACCCATATCGTGGATGCGCCTCCCTATCGTGTTGTTACGCAATATTTGGCTGTCGCGTCACAACGTGATAGGGACCACTCATATCGTGAAGAGATCTCCCTATCGCATTGTGGCATGACATTTTCTGTCACTGCAGAGCATGAGCATATCAACGGCTGTGTGACATAAACCTCCCACTCGGATTGTGGTGCAACACATTTTGATAAAAACTCTTCCTTCATAATCAGTAACCAAAAAAAGAAACAAAGAGACAGAGACAAAGGAACAAGATATTGGGACATTTGCATTATCATCAAAGGACTCCATTACACAAGACTAAGAGGTGATAGATGTACTATCTTGTTTGTCCATTACAATTATTCTTCTTCCTCCTTTATCATTGGTGGTTTATTGCCTCGATCTTTGCACTGCTGGTTTCCACAGCCTTTGCCTGCTGGTTTTCTTTGTTTTTCTTCTTCAGCTCCTTTCGAAGAGCTTTTGCCTCAGCTATCATTTTCTCGACCTCCTTCATTTCCGCCATCATCTTTTGGGAAAGCTTCACCTTTCCTCTCTTCTTGTCGTCCATACCTGCGTTGTGTAGATGTGAGCGAGTTCTGGAGTGTGCAGTCAAGGTGCTTTATATAGCTACGGTACTCACCCAATTGGGACACATGTCACAGGGATGGTTGAGCTTGCCTTGGTCTTTGTGCTACATTCATTGCACCATTTCTAATGCAATCATAAGGGTGGCTATAATGACCTGGTCGATTTTCTGAGGAGTCTATATATAGAAGGCCCATCAGTCCCCTCTTTGTACTCCCTAGTGTTAGCCGGTGCCTTCCTACCTTTATCCTAACCAACAACCCAAGTTTTCTTACCTCTCTCCACAAATGGATCCCTTTTAGATCGAGATAGATGAGGAGCTGCCTTGCTCTAAAGAGGCACCCAAAGACAAGCTGTACCATTTTCTCTATAGAATTGGGCTTCAACAGCGGGAGCAGGAATTTAAGCCTGTTTTCAACCCTGCCTTCTTTTTGCAAGAGTTTTTGGCTTCAGTGTCACATTTCCTTGCAGAGTTTCATCAGACATACGAGCAATAGACGATCAATGGCACATTTGAGTTTGAAGGTTGTCGATATGTTCATATGAAGGATATCAATTCTGATCGTTCAAAGAAAGATATTTTCTACATGAGCAGCCTCAAGTTGCTACTACAGTCTCGCAGGAATGAGATCAGATGTCTCATACATAATCGAAAGTGTTGAGTTGTAGAATACTATGCTGGGTTCATACTCTTTTTGAATGTTAATCTGGACGATCACCGGGATACGGCAACGGAGACCAAGAGTAGTCACCATTTGATCACTGGTGATGAGTTGGTGCAACCACCATGGGGTGCTTTGTGTGTTTCAGAAGGTGTTCAGTTGCCAGAGGGAGCTTTGCCAACAAATGTGCTCCCTATCGTCCCCATCGGTATGACATCATGGAACTGTTTGACTTGAGAGAGGACTATTGCCTTGCTATAGTTGATCAAAATCTACAAGAAGATGACAGTATAATTGACCATGTCAATGACAAGTATTTTGTCATGGATGCTCATGTAACAGTGGGTGAGGTTATCAAACCAACAGAGGCACTAGCAATGATATACAAGGATGCAGCCGCATGTGCCTGCTCCATCAACAACATTGACGCCTTCCTCATCCTCTACAAATGAGAGTACACTTGACTTATGGAATGATGCATTACTCGAAGAAGATGAAAATCAGAAGGTATACTACTGTGTAAATATTTTTTTGCTTCCCCGTATGAGAGTTTCGTGTGTATATAACAACACTTGGATTTTAATTCTCATAGCTCGTAGGCTTAGTAATTAGCATGGTAGAGGAGATTAGCATGCCATTGAAGCTTGACTCTTGGTTGGATTTGCATTCCATAGCCAAGAGTTGTTGGTGTAGGCCTCTACTTCTCAATGCTTGGAGAAGGAGATGGAGTTCTTATTGCACACATGAGTTGTGTCTGTGTGTGTGTGTGTGTGTGTGTGTGTGTGTAGCATCAAAGATAGACTAAAATGCCAAACTCCCTCTCTCTTGGTCGACCCCTCTTGCTTTTTGCTCAAGCTGGCATCCTATTGGCTCCTGCAAAGCTTAGCCAATCACAAATTAGAAGCATAATTGATAGCCTTTTCACAAGTGTCCCCCTGTCCCCTTTTGGGAGAGCTTTAGGTAATTAAATAATTCAATTAAACACTTATTGGACCTCTTAGTCTTTTGGCCAACAGGAATCAGGCAAGCCATTGGGCTGCTGGATGCTCATTGGACCCCTTGGTAGACTGTCCAATAGCCTTCTAGGGAGCTTAATTTCTATTGGTTCTTTTATCAAGCATTTTTTAGATTGATTAGACTAACTTTAATCTAGCCTAATTCTCATTGGTCCACCTCTATGGCCATCAATAGGATTTGAGTGGAGATTGGGGTAACTGACCTAGGAGCTTGACATGTGTCCAATATCCCCTTGGTGTAAAGGGGGAGCTTTGGAGTGTGTGTGTGTGTTTCTCTCTCATCCCCTACTAAAAGGGCTCGCCCCTCCTTCCTAGGGACGTGGGAAGACTTTTTAGTCTTCCCATGACCATCCAATTTTCCCCTACTTTGGCCTTTGTACAATTTGAATTAAAATTAGGAACCTTAGCCGATGGAAGACTTAATGGAGCTGAACCTTAGGTATTTTAAGCCCCATTGAAGCACATTGCTCTTTTGCAGACTGTCCCTCTTTGGATCCCTGCAAAGACTGATCTAGCAACCTTACCAATATTCTAGCTTTTACTCCCCTGCTACTTCCCCATATTAAATGATCAGTTCAACATGAGAAAATCGTTTGGGAGAATTAGATATTAGTTTTTATGACAGGAATATTCTATTGCACTCGAGATGTTTACTTCTCCCAAGAGAAGGGCATCTACAATCCACTTAGAGATCAAAAACTCAAGTGGATTTAGGAGGTAATTAAGCGTTATTATGCTAATTTTTCTTTAAAATCGCTATGGAATTATGCCATGTCTTTCTCTATGCTAGAATCCTTATTAATTACTTACCTTTTTTTGTCTAAATAAGAGTGATTATACTGATCATGCTTAGTATATTATACATGATTAATCTTAAGTGATTAATTAAGATTGGGGATTATGCTCTTGTTAAGCGTAAAGCATTGCTAATTTATTAATTAAGTATTATACGAACTTATAATTAGGAAAATTATTGACATGCTTAACTATTCTTAGTGAAAATAAGCTAAACTATAATCTAATAAAAAAAATTAAGCTAGAATTGGATTCTCTATAGCATGGTTAAGAGACCTGTATTGTCAATTTTTAGCCACACAACTAATTTTTGGCCTATTAAAATAGAGGGGAAACTAATTTTGTGCCAAATTAAGTTGAATTGAATTTCCCTAAACAATCAAGATATTGAGAAGGGCAATGGTATCATTATGCTGTCCGATTTTTTACTTTTTATATAGTTTTAGCTAATTTTAAAAATCTTAGGATGTAAGAAGATGCATTAATCATTAATATGACCTTTAGAAATAAAGTCCTTATAATAAATAGAGGCATTTGTATTACTAATTTTGGCAAATTTTTTACTCAAATAAATAGCTAGAAAAAATATTAATAATTTAGATCTATTAATTCTTTGTTAAAATAACTAAGATAATTAGGAGAAGCTTGAAAACCTTATCGTGCTAATTATTTTTAGAAATTTTTTTTTCACATAGATTGGATATAAAAATTACAAGTTTATTTTACTAAAGTTAGCATCCTTTTATTATATATGGCTAAAGGGAACTCCAAATTGGGTAAAGCATGATATTTTATGAATCTTAAGTTAAGCATTACTTCACACAAAAGAATTATTCTCTGAAATCAAACAAATGTAGACCCTTGAATCATAGACTATAAACGGTGAAAAATATGCAATCCTATTGCTTAGAATGGATAAGAAATCACATAGGTTGCATATGGAGTCACATGGAGAATAGTGTGGCTCTTAGATGAAGCATGGAAGCTATTGCAAAGCCTGGAAGCCCTATAACTTGACCAATTGGGTAGTGTAGAGGCATTGGGTAGCCTCTAATACCTCATAGGCCTAAATTAACATGCTAGAGTGAGCTACCGAGCTAGGGGCTTGCTTTTGTAGCAGGAAGACAACTTATGGCAAGCCCCCTGCTTGATAAAAGCTATAAATAGGAAGTTCTCACATATTTACACATTGTGTTGGGAATACTTTGCTCACTCAAGAAGTTTACTTCTCCCAAGAGAAGGGAATCCACAAGCCACATAGAGATAAAAAACTCAAGTGGATTCACGAGATAATCAAGCTTTATTATGGTAATTTTTCTCTATGCTAGAATCCCTATTAATTATGCCGAGTCCCTATTAATTACTCACCTTGTTTGCCTAAAAAGAGCAATTATGCTGATCATGCTTAATATATTATGCATGATCAAGCTTAATTGAGTAATTAGGAATGGTTATTATGCTCTCATTAAGCGTAAAGCATCGTTAATTTATTAATTAAGTACTAATATGTTCTTATAATTAGGAAAAATATTAATGAAATTAATAATGAGTAATGAAAATTAGCGAGCTTGAAGCTTTTTGCAAGGACCATAAATGATTTAAGTGTGGGGAACAAGGACATGGCTATCGTTCTTGTCCCAAGAAAAATGCTCACAATAAGACTCCTAGGGCTTCCACCATTAAAGCTCCAAAAGAGGACCTCTCTCCTATGCTTGGGGAAAGGTAAGGGAGCATGATGATGTCATCTTGTTTGACCCTTGCTCTACTCACAACTTCATATCAAAGGAGTTGGCCACCAAGTTGGGCATTCAAGATTTTGAGATGGGAGATGCTGCAAGGGCGGTTGATACTACTTTTAAGGGACAGCGAGCCTCCGTTACTCCCTTGATTGGGAAGTTGAGACTCCATGTCCAAAGCTATGTGGACAAAGAAGACTTTTTCATCTCTCCTCTTCAACATGAGGATGATATCCTAGGGGCACCATGGTTCAACCACATGGCTGCCAACATGAAGTTCTTTAGAAGGGGAATTTAATTCACCTACAGGGGAAAGAACATGTATATAGATGCTAGTGAGTTTGGTCATACTACACCACTGGTAAATCCTCCTGCTTTTGATAAATCAACAAAGAGCTCAGTTTTTGCGTACATGATTTTTGTCAAAGAGTCCCTAAAAGGTCCTAATGTTTCATCAAATGTAAATGCTAAGAATCAAGAAGAGTTAGACTTGTCTAATTTTCTAAAAGGATTCCGAGATGTGTTCATCGATGATATCCCGATAGACTTACCTCCAAAATGCATGGATAATGACCATCGAATTGAGCTCCTACCAAGAAGCTCACCGCCTAACAAGCCTCCTTATCGAGTTTCTCAAGCTCAACAAGAGGAGATCATGAGGCAAGTACAAGAATTGGTAGACAAAGGGATGGTGAGGCCTAGCTCCTCTCCCTTTTGTTCTCCAGTCCTTTTAGTGCAAAGGAAGATGGTACATACCATATGTGTGTGGACTATTGAGTACTAAATCATGTCACTATCAAAAACAAATTTCCCGTGCCTCGGGTAGAAGATCTATTTGATAAGCTACAAGGCCTTACCTACTTCAGTAGGATTGACCTTAAAAGTGGCTATCATCAAATAAGGATAGTGGATGAAGATATCCTAAAGACCGCGTTTTACACAACGTTTGGTCTTTATGAATATCTAGTCATGCCTTTTGTCTTGACTAATACACCGGCCACATTCAATCGTCTAATGGAGAAAAGCTTTAGACTCTACTGCAAATTCACTGGAGTGTTCTTTGATGATATCATCATCTACTCCAAGTATTTGGAGTAACACAAGCAACATCTCCAAGTTATTTTTCCTTCAAGAGATTCAATACTTAAGTCATGTTATCTCTCAAGGTGGTATCCGGATGGATCCATCGAGGTTAGAGGTAATAAAATCATGGCCTAATCCAAGAAATCTACATGAGCTAAGAAGCTTTATTGGTATGTGTGCATACTATAGACGCTTCATAGAGAAAAATTATTTATAATAGCAGGACCATTACATGACTTAACAAAGAAGAACTTTAAGTATTTATGGACTGCTAAGGAGAAAAGTGCTTTTGACAATCTCAAAGAGAAGCTTTCCTCCCAACTAGTCCTCATGCTTCCAGATCTCTCAAAGCCATTTGAGGTCCAATGTGATGCTTGTGGTGATTGCCTTGGAGCAGTCTTGCTTCAAGAAGCGCATGCCATAGCATATGAGAGCCAAAGGCTCAATACGGATGAACGAGTGTTGGGCATTTATGAGAAAGAGCATTTAGCTGTTCTACATACCCTAGACACATGGAAGCACTATTTATTGGGGACTCCATTTATTCTACGAACCGACCACCAAAGTCTCAAGTACTTCATTATGAAAACCAAGCTTTCCAACAAACAAATGAGGTGAGAAAATTACCTTTCACAATTTAACTTTCATATTGCTCACATTGCTAGTAAGCACAATCAAGTGGCTGATGCACTTTCACGACGACCAAAAGTTAATGGGGTGTTAGCAACTCACAATGATCTATCTTCTATGATAGATGAGTATGCTACTGACCCTGACTTTAAAGAAATAATGTCAGAACTTGATTTAGGGAAGAAAGAGGAACCATTCACCTTGCACGATGGTTATCTTCTCCATAGAAATAGGCTATGTGTTACCCACTCCCTTCGTGAGAAAGCCATGTATGAATCCCATGCTCCTCCCTATGCGGGGTATAGAGGCATTCAACCTACTCTCTGAGTAGTATGAATGTACTTCTATTGGCCTACCATGAAAGTGAACATACAAGAGTATGTTTCAAAATATGTAGTATGCCAAAAGACCAAGTATGATAGAGGGAAGAAACCTGTATTACTCCAGCCATTGCCTATCCCAAATTCATCATGGGAGAGTATATCCATGGATTTCATCTTTGGATTTCCCCAGTCTATCCATGGGAATATGGGAATATGGACAATATTGGACTTGTTTAGTAAGAAAGCACACTTTATTCCTGTCAAAAAGACTATTAAGGCACACCAAATGGCAACTCTCTTCATATCAAAGATTTTCAAACACCATGGATTGCCAACATCCATTGTGTCATCAGATAGAGATCCTAGAATGACCAGTAATTTCTAGAAAGGTCTCTTTGAAAATCTAGGCACAAGAATGAATTTTTGTTCGGCCTATGACCCACAAACGGATGTCCAAAGTGAGATAGCCAATCTTACGATACTCAATCTACTAAAGACTTATGTTATCAAAGTAGATCAACGCTCACAATGGAAAAAGTACTTACCTCTTGTAGAGTATGCCTACAATACTGTACATACTTCTACAAAAAAAGCACCTTTTGAGATCATTGAGGGAAGACCTAAAAGTCCCTTGCTACTCAAAGTACATGGGAAGATCTTTGATGTCGATGAGTATAGCCGTGACCTACAAGAATCTTTTCAAAAGATTAAGGAGGCTATATCCATCTCTCAACAAAGGCAAAAAGCTGTTGCTGAGACAAGCACAAAAGGTCCTTAACATTCAAAGAAAATGATTGGGTCTTACTTAAGTTTCCTAAAGCTCGATTGAGGCAAACAACAGGAAAAAATCCTACTGGCCATCAAAGGTATTATGCTAAGCTAGCAAAAGGATACTATGGTCCTTTCCAAATCTTGAAGCCCATCAATGAAATGGCTTATTAACTCAAGTTGCCCAACCATTTGCTCATACACAATGCTTTTCATGTGAGCCTAACTTAAGCCCTACAAAAAAGATCCACCAAGTGAACCAGTTATTGAAGACCCTCCCAAAATTGAAGACCAAGAAGAGGGTTTGGAACCCAAAGCTATCCTTTGGCATGTAGACAAGGTACTACGACATGGTAAGATTATCTGATGGTATCTTATTAAGTTCAAAAATCATCCTTTTGCAGATGCTAGATGTGAAAGCAAGGAACACAGCTTAAGGATAGTATGAACCTTGTCAATGCTTACAATGCTACATTAGAGTAAGCAAATGTACAAATTTCTTTTAAATGACCAATGTTTTTGTCTTATAAGACTAGTTCTCTTCTTATTGTGCACAAATTTAAATAGTGTGCATCCTTAGAATCATGTTTGTGATGACGACGTCTCTCAAACACCAAGTATAATTTTTTACTCTACTTGGGAGAATGAAATGGACTAAAGAGCAGACATGCTTGCGGCAGCTATGTCTCCCATGCACCAAATGGATTAGTTATCCATCTTGGAAAGATGTCGTAGGGTTGAAATACTCTACCCGCTAAGCAAGATTGACCAATGACTAAGGCTTTATCTCTTCTACCTCATAGTCGAGGACGACTATGATTTCAAGAGAGAGGTAATGTCATAAAATCTAATATCTAACCAACCCAAATGATTTTCTCATATTAAATTGATCACTTAATGTGGGAGAATAAACGAGAACAAGGGTTAGAATATAGACATGTGATTTTGGATCTATCTCAACATGGGGCCAATGGTAAAGGGGCCCAAATGAGAGATGGTCTGTCAAAGAGCAAGGCTAACCAATGGAGATTAAAGACCTTAGGGTTAGCTTCATTAAAGACCTCCAATAGTTAGTGTTAAAAGTCCTTTGACCTTAGGTAAGCTAGGGCTATGCTTGAGGTGGGAACCAGGCACAAGCTTGAGGTGCTTGTCGTGCTTGGTGACTGAGATGCTTCAGATGCTTGAGGTGCTTGTCATGCTTGAGATGTTCGGGTTGTACTTGAGGTGGGAACCCAACCCAAGCTTGAGGGCCTTAAGGTCCGAGCTTGTGGTGAGAACTAAGCCCAAGATTGAGCGGCTTGACGTGTCACAAAAGTCAATGCATATCCCTACAAGGAGGGGGTGAGCCATGCAAGAAGGGGGGGTGGTTGCTTGACCATTCTCTCTCCCAAAGGGCACCCCTTGCTCAAGAGGCAAGTAGGACACATGTCAAGCCCCTAGCTAGGTTACCCACAAGGAGTGTCCAAAGCCTATTGGTTGGCCTCCCAAGGGGTCCAATGATAATTAAATAGATTTAAGTAATTATTTTAGCATATATCAAGTAATCTCTCTCAAAAGGGAAAGGGGGACACTTTTCCCAAGGCTACCCTTGTTGCTTGATATGTCCCTGCATGTGATTGGCTAGGCCTGGGGAGGTCCAATGGTTTTCAATCATGAGATACAAGGGGGGGTTGACCAAAGCAATCTAGGGTGTTTCTTGAAGGGTATACTCTCACACACACAGTCACACACACTCTCATTGTGTGAAGTGAAAAGTGCAAGAGCTCCATCTCCTTCTCCAAGCAAGTAGAGAGTTGAGAGCCTACACCAACACTCTTGGCTATGGAATGCAAATCCAACCAAGAGCCATGCTTCAATGCTTAAGCTTGCCATCTTCTCCATCTTCATTACTATGCTATTATGTATGCTAGCAAGAAGAGTGATGATAAGTGAGGAACTAATTCTTTCTCCTATGAAATGTTTCTTCTTCTTCTTCCCTACCCTCATTCCCTGCTAGCTCTCTCCACCTTCGAAGGTGTTTGAGGTCTTGGGAATGAGGCTTGGGATAGTTAATGGTTTCCACAATGTTTATGTTATGCTCGTGATGCATGAAGCTTTCCATCTTCATTGCATCACCTAGGTCACAAGGAAGACAAAGATTGTATTGTACCAAGTCTCTCTTGCTGGGAGAAACTATAATACAAATGCCTATTGGAGGGGGGACCGGCTCTACATAAATTCGGTCCTCAACTGTTGTCATGTTATCTAAATTCTCTCTCTTGCAAAAGTATTGTTCTTGCCAAGTTAATTTAATACTATGTTTATGTTGCTACCACCAATTAAGTTCACCCGCTATGTTCACAAAGTAATTTCACAAAAGTACTTTCTCTAATTTCCACTACTCTCAAAGTTAATAGGCCATTTGCATTACAGAACACACACAACCTCACATAAGGCAAGCTTGGTAAAAAGAAATCAAATAGGACACTTGTCAAGCTCCTCTTCATGTTTCCCTCATGGTGTGGCTAAAGCCTATTGGTTAGCCTCCTAAGGGGTCCAATTATAATTTAGTTGATTTAATTAATTATTTTTGCATTTATCAAGTACTCTCTCTCAAAGGGGGAAGGGGAACACTTGTTCCAAGACTAGCCTTATTGGTTGATATGCACTATGCTTGTGATTGGCCAAGCTTGAGGAGGCCCAATCATATGCAAGATAGTGCTAGAAGAGGGGGTCCACCAAAGCAAGGAGGGGGGTTGCTTGGGGGTATACTCTCCCACACTAACTCTCTCTCTCTCTCTCTCTCTCTCTCTCTCTCTCTCTCTCTCTCTCTCTCTCTCTCTCTCTCATTGTGTGAAGTGAAAAGTGCAAGAGCTCCATCTCCTTCTCCAAGCTAGTAGAGAGGTTGAGAGCCTACACCAACACTCTTGGCTATGGAATGCAAATCCAACCAAGAGCCATGATTCAATGCTTAAGCTTTCCATATTCTCCATCTTCATACTATGCTATTATGTATGCTAGAAAGAAGAGTGATGATAAGTGAGGAACTATTTCTTTCTCCTATAAACGTTTCTTCTTCTTCCTCTTTTGTACCCTCATTCCCCGTTAGGTCTCTCCACCTTTGAAGGTGTTTGAGACCTTGGGATATTTAATGCTTTTTACAAAGTCTATGTTATGCTCGTGATGCATGAAGCTTTCCATATTCGTTGCATCACGTAGGTCACAAGGAACACAAAGATTGTATTGTACCAAGTCTATCTTGATGGGAGAATCTATAATACAAAAGCCTATTGGAGAAGGGACCGGCTCCACATATATCCGGTTTTCAATTGTTGTCAAGTTCTCTAAGATCTCTCTCTTGCAAAAGTATTGTTCATGCCAAATTAATTAAGTACTATGATTATGTTGCTACCATCAAATAAGTTCACCCTCTATGTTCTGAAAATAGTCTCACAAAAATGATCTCTTTAATTTTTCTAATTCCACTATTCTCAAAGTTCATAGGTGTGCGCTTTGCCGCACGTGTTGAAGGCTGGGAACTTGCTTGTGCATTGTGTGCGAGCCTCGAAAGGCTGCAAGCACACAACTAGAGATTCCTAGTAAGCTCATAGAAACAATGGTGTGTCACTCACTGCTCAATGCTTTTGTTGTGAAGGATCCTGTGCTGCGAAGAAGAAGGACCTGCGGTCGATGCCGCGCTCAACCGCCTCATTGCCACCGATGCCGCCACAACGATCGATTACTCTCTCTCTCTCTCTCTCTCTCTCTCTCTCTCTAGCATACACACACACACACACACACACACACACACACACACACACACACACACATACACACGTGAGTACACGAAGGAGAAGGAGACATAGATGGAGCAAGAGCACTTCTTAGCTTACACCTCAAAGAATGAGGATTTTTAGGTCAAATGGACCTTTTATAAGAGTTTGATCCATTCACATGTGGACGCCCACAGTGGTCAGTCATTGCAAAACTACTTTAAAAATGAGATAAGTGGTGCACCTCTCATTGGCAATCACCTACACGCCTATTGGATTGACAAGGCCGGTCCATGACTCAATCAAATAAATAATATGTGTTTGTCGAAGGTGATAGGGTGTCCGTGAGGGTTAGCATGCCCCCTTCCTGATGTAGATTCCATCCTCAGAAGCTATTGAGATGAAGCCCATTCGTCAAGGTGGAAGAGCATCCAAGATTGAATGTCCTTAACCTTCTTCAATCACAACAAAATCAACCAAAATTTGCATAGTAACTACATTCTCATATACATTTAACAATAATATACAGTTGTAGGCACACAAATTGATTGGTAACAAAATAATAAACAATTTGTCAACAATAAACATTAAAATGTAATATAATCAAATGGATAAGCAGTTGTAAAGGTCAACAACTAAACAAGTATGGAGTCGCTAATTTAATGGTCAAAAGGCACTAGAGGTTAACTATTAATACCATGCGCAAGCTTCTCAATTTTCTCTGGTCAGTTAAGCTATTTAACCGCGAGAGCCAAGTATTTCATGTCAGAGGGCTAACTAGAGGCTATACCTAGAAGACCTTGTATTTAAGCTACGATAAAAGTAATTTCTCATGAAATCATCGCCTAGACTTATTTCTTTTCCTTGACCCCCCAAAGTCTTTTTACATTGATTCAACTTCGATATGTGTGCTTATTTTGTATGCCTTGTGTTTCTTGCTTTTCAAGGAAAAGCGCCCACACTGGAAACCTCTAGGACTCTAGTACCATAGGCAATACATATGAGTGAAGTACCAAATCAAGCTCGGATTTCTCTTCCAGCTTAAGGTTATACATTGTGGCACTTTTGATAAAATAATTTTTTTCATATTCAACATTTTAATTTTGTAACTTTGGGGAGTCATATAACATTGTTACCCTCCCCAGGCTCATCACACTAGTAAACTCCGGGTAGACTATGTGAAACACTTGTGAAAAGTAAAGAGGGGGTACCTCTCACTCACCCAAGGTAGGAGTGGATGACTCTAGCATACTAGCCATATCTGTACACACAGATAGATGATGGTTAGAGTGCAAATATTATGAGGGTTGTGTCAAAAGGTCGTGTCCTTGTGCATAATGTGTTTTTATGATTTTGTGTCATATATAAAACTTATAGATTTTGAGATTTTTGTTTGGTGGCTCTTGCTCTTTTACTTTTTTATTTTTGTTTTTGTGAGTAAAAGGTTTTCTATATACATTCCGTAAGATTGGGATATTGAGAGGTCAAGGAGGAAGGTTAAGAGGGGAGCAAGTGAATAATGGATGTCAGCAAACACTCCCCCCTTCCTTGGGTAGATTATACCTTTTGGAATGATTTCATCACCTTTTAAAACCAATTGTTCCAAGTTGTTATGGGTGAAGACTTTGACCAATAGTTTTTGACTACCCTAAGAATTTCATCTAGTTGCAAGGGTGGTAAGGTACTCTCTCATGATTTTATTTGCAACATTGTTGTAGGTGGTGAACTTACAACGGGAGGTGCAAACTCTTTCTTGTTTGTATGGATATGTACAATGGTAGGTGGAGGTTGTGTTGAAGCTTCTATTTTTGTATATGAACTATGTGAAGAGCAAGAAGCTTCATTTGTTTCTTTTATGGCTCAACTGTGCGGAACAAGCCTTTCTCGCTTGGGTACCCAAACTAGCTCCGGATTACGTGTATAGTGTTCTGTGATGTTTCCTTTCCCAGGATCTTCAATCGACTTTATCGTCACAAGATTTGACTCACATGGATTGGGGGACAGATAAGAACACAATTTATGTTTTAGCACCCAGATTTGATCATTTCCTTGATAGTAGCCTTGGGCTTCCAATAGTCGTTTAGGAATCCAACGCAATGTTTTCTTACATTTCTTGGAGCTAGTGGGGCATTTCTTACAAGGCTCCTATTTTTTAGCATTAGCCATGGTCGCTAAAGAAGCTTTAGGGACCCACTTGTATTTCTTCTTTGCTATATTAGGATGGGTCTTGCGTGTCTCAAGATTTGTTTCAGCTACTACAGAAGTTGAAGCTCTAGGGAGTTGGGCTATAGGGACATATGGTTCAACCTCCTGGACATACAGTGTTTTGGGTTTTATATCCTTGGGAGGTAATAGCTTAGGGACTATGGATTGAGTGGCAGGGCTAAGAGGTGGTTTCTGTGTTGTGATACTCCCAGTCCCCCAATTAATAGTGCATTTGGTCATTATCATCCACATGCGTCCTAGGTTTATATTGCCTTCCATAGTTCCAACATGCATGACCAAAAAGTCTTGAGCCACAACCCCGTTGTCATAACTGACAAAAGTGTGCCAGATTCCAAAAACTGTAGTTTTTTTCTTGTTGACACCCTTGACTTGGATAGTACTCTCAGATAGAGATGGATTTTCCCCAACTGACACCACACTCCATATGACAACAGATTATATTTAGAAACCATGTCTGACAAGGCATTATATAGCACTTTTCCATAGGTGCTATTTAGTTCAATAGGGTATTGTAGAGGTGTGTCAGATTCCAACCAATCATCCACTGTTTCAACGTGGAGTGTATGTGTAACTCCAAGGTTGGCCTCTCGTTGGTGTCTTATGCGTTGTTGTCGCTCCTTAGCCTTAGCTTGAGCTTGTATCTTCTTCAATTCTGCTTGTGCCTTGACTGTCTTTTTTTTAATGGATGGCACGTAGCTCCTCTTGGTTTAAAGGATCATATAATATATTTTAAATTTACTCCCATTGAGTAATCCAATGGTTTCAACTCCATCTAGAGTTTCCACACGAATGGTACATTGTGGGGTGATTTCACATACTCTATACGGTCCTTTTCTCGCATATTTCAACTTTTTCTTCTCGTTACGCACTTCATACATAAGGACTTTATCACCAACATTGATATCAATCTTTGTTCTTTAGATGATGGTCAAAGCATTTCTTTCTCCTATCTTTTTTCACGAGTGCATTTTGTGAAGTGCGTGAGCGAGAGCGTGTGTGAGTGTGTGTAGCGATGGAGAAGAGAGGAGAAGAGGAGACCTGGTGTTTGCAGGGGCTAAAACTCACTTATTCTATTATGTACATAATGAATAAATATAGTGGGCGGGCACCTAGCCTAACCGGCCACATGGGGCTTTACCCCAACAACCTCCCACGTCAAGGCCAATGTGGCCGTGAGAGAGAAAAGAAAACCGTACAAAACCTGTACAAGGCCAACACAAGTATGACCTCAACCAACGCCCACTGGCTCACTGAATCTGTGTGCATCCAACTCTAATCGTAGAGAAAGTATAGAGCGATCGACACCATACTCCTCACCAAAGCCGCACACATCCTGTAGGTATCTCACCATACGTTGCAAAGTGCCCCTATGCTCAAGGCCAGCGTCAATTGCATGACTAACTGCTCCCATTGAAAATGCACCTACCTCAAATGCAATCTCGGGTCTCGAGATGAGTATCTCGTACATGAGACTCTTGAATGCTGATGCAACCCTCGCAATTTTTGCCAATTTGACCATCTCAGTCAAATCTGACTCAGAACTCCTCTCATGGTAATAACCCTCACACCCGAACTCCGATCCCTGGAATCCATCCTCGTGTCCATCGCATGTCACATACGCACCAAGAGCATCTATCTGTCCTGAACCCTGTGTGGTAAGAGCAATGCCTAGCTCTAGCTCATAGAAATCAGCCTATGACCTAAGCATATCCATAAATGACTGAATCACGGCTGAATCCTCAACACTCAAACCATCCATATCCATCATCGTATCCTCGAATGACATACCCTGTTGCACAACTGTCTCAACATGCTCACAAACTGGAGCATCATGCAACCTATCTGCAAAGGAGACATGCCTCGTCTCTCTGCATGGCTGCGTACTCATGAAGACTGTATGTGACGTACTCGCATCGCATGAATTGTGCCAACACTAGCACCTCTCGCTATGACTCATTGTCCACGATGCAATCTAAAACTGTGCTCATCCAACACTACCCGGAATTCGTTGTCTCGTAAGTGACTCACAGAGATCAAGCTCTGCGTCAAAATTGGCACATAACGTACATCTCGCAACACATATAATGCACCAATTGGTAACAATAGTCTGACATCTCCTGCACCAACTATGTCATACACTGAACCATAAGCTAGAGACACATGTCCAAGCATACCACTAGCATATGTGCTAAACCACTCACGACTCGGCGTGACATGAAATCTAGCACTCACATCTAGTATCCAATGTGAAGGTAATGTGTTGTCAAAAACCAACATAAGAAAGTCAAGAGTAAACATGGAAGCAAAGGTGACATCTCCGTCATGCATAGCCACATACGCAACATTTGCTCCCACATCGTCCAAAGTGATAGCATCCCTCTTGTGTTGTCTCCTGTGTTGTCTCATCTGCCAAAACAACGCCTATGTACATGCCTTGTATGACCACAATGCCAACACACAACATCTCTATGTCTACAAGATCGTCCTTTGACTGTAGGCATCTCTCTAGACTCATTTGTGCCAAAAGCATTGCACAATCTTTGCCATAACTCTCTAGTTGTACATGCATCCAAACCAATGCGTTAGACAAACTCACCAAGGTGTAACATGATCATCGAACGTGCAAGCTCATCCAAGTCCTCCCACTTATCGTGAGTCATAGACTCTGGCCTAGCATCCATGCCCTGTAGTGGCAACACTTGGCCCAACTTAGTCAATGCATCATGCAAACCTTCTTTCTAATGCTCAAAATTGAACCGTCAAACTTTGTATGGAAAAGCACAAACCCTGACAATGATGTACTTGCTAAATCCATGGCGATAACCTGTGACAAGACCAAGCACAAAGATCAACTGACAATAGCCAAAGCCTGGCTAACTCATACACCAAGTACTGTCAAAATACAACATAAGCTGGCATAAGCTGTCTAAGAGAAGTGTCAACAAATATGATGATCAATGTAACGAACAAGTGAGAAAAACTGCTCAAATGATGCCTAAAAAAACCTCTCTAATCCAAGAGCACTATGTGGTAATTGATGAGAATATCATCAACAATCTCCCTCCTGAAGAGATTACCACATGTATGTCATATGACATAATCCGGTGAGAAAACACTTTCACAATGAAATGCCAAAACATTATGGCAAAGCAACCACTGAGTGCCAAATGCAATCAAAACACGATTGCAAACCATGCGCATAAACAAATAAACTTGCAAGAAAAATCCGATAGAGTTTCGGCAGTATTTGCCTATCTAACCATAATAACCATACATGCCATAAACAAGTTCAAAACCATGAGCAAATCATGCGCAAAATCCGCACTCAAGCATACATAAGCTGCTCCAAAGTCTCAACTCCCTAAACTTGGAAAACAATCTTGTAATCCGAAACACAAAGTGCATCAACCACGCTCTACAAGCGAGGCATATACTAGCATAAACTTGGATGCAAACCAACCAAAATATGGCATAAATTGATGCTCAAAACAACTAAAAATCACCCCACATATGCCATTGCAAGAAGGCAAATAATACCATCCGCCGAAAACTGCACATCATGTGCATCCACATGGCAATATAAACAAGCATCAAACATGTACCAAATGTGTAGCAAATGAGCATCCAAATCAGCTGAAAATTCAGCTCACAATCATGCGAGAAATGCTTGCAAAACTCTCCACAAATCTGTGCACCACACTTTCTGAAATCTGCTCAATCGCATAAGTCAATGTACATAACCTGTGATGAATCCGACTCTCGAATCCTTAGAGTCCACAAGAATGCATACATCCACAAAATGTTCTCAACGTATGCGCATAAATTTGTTGAAAATCTCAACCCACACTCTCTTCACCGAGAGATAAACATCAATGTGCAAAACAAGAGAATGACAAAAAGCTCAATTCGAGCTCTCCAAATGTAGCAAATCACCACAATAGGCATACATAATCTTCAACTTTCCAAATACCCTGTAGCCGGTCAACCATATCTTCCAAACCGTTTAGAATTTGCAAAAACTTCCTTCTACGAAGTTGTAGACCACGTGAAAACGGGTTGGAATAGTGAGAATGGACCTGAAATATGTTGTTTTTATAGGTCAAAACAGATTTGTAGGGGCTAAAACTCACTCTGTACATGTGAGCCCCCTTATTCTATTATGTACATAATGAATAAATATAGTGGGCGGGCACCTGGCCTAACCGGCCACATGGGGCTTTACCCCAACATTTTTCACAGCCAACTGTCTTTCTTCGTCTAACCTTTCAAGGATATATAAACGCTCAACTAAAGGGTTACCATCCCAACCTTCTTGTGAAGCTACGGCAGACTAGGAATTACAAACTCCCATGGCATAATTGCTTCTTGGCCATAAACCATTTTGAATGGTGTACAACTAACGGCCACTTTGTTAGAAGAATGATAAGCCCATAGAGCAGATGTCAACTTCAAATCCCAATCTGTGCGATGAGCTTCCACTGTTTTGGTCAAGATAGAAATTAAGGTCTTGTTAGTGCCCTTCGCTTGGCCATTTTCTTGTGGATAATAAGGCGTGGACTTATGGTGGGCTATCATGAAGTTTTTTGTCAGTTCCTTTGTCACTCCATTTATAAATGAGTACCATTGTCACTCATATTTTCAAAGGGACAACCAAATCTTGTAATAATGTTCTCAAATAGAAACTTGTCAGTTGACCTTGCATGTTGCCCTGGCTTCCGCCCACTTTGTCACATAGTCAGTGGAAACGATAATATATCGAGATTGAGTATTACGAGTTGTCGGAATGATTGGGCATACAAAGTCTAAACCCCATTTTTCAAATGGTTGAGTCATTTTAACATGATGTAAGGGCATCTTATCCTTTTGTTGAGTGTAAGGTTGGCATTCATCGCATCCTTTTGCAAAAAGTGATGAATCCTTAAATAAGGTAGGCCACCAATAGTGTGATTGCAACACCTTTCTGGGAGTTAGTTCCCCTGATAAATGTCCTTCGACTATACCCATGTGGGCTTCTTGCAATATGTATAAGTACTCATCCTCACGAGCACAACGTCTAAGAAGATCGTCCTAACCTAGCTTGTAGAGAGTTCCTGTAGTTAGAGAATAAGGTTCACATTCTTTTAACAGTTTTGGAGCTATATCCTTACGAAGCTCTTTGGATGAAAAACCGTTAACAAAAAAGTTCACAATCTTCTTACTCCATTCAGGCATGGTCTTGACTAGGAATAGGGAAGTATCGGGCAATTCATCATCAACTCCAGTAGGGGCTTCACCATTGGGTATGCAAGACAAATGATCCGCCATGACATGTGTTTTACCAGGTCTCACCACAACGGTAAAATCGGACTCAGAAAGAATTAACAACCATCATGTATTCTTCACGTGGAACAAGGTTTATTTACTAGATACAACAAGACTTGATGATCCACATAGAAAAAAAAATTGTTGGCAAGGAGGTAGTAACAAAATTTCTTCACTGCATAAATCATAGCTAAACCTTCTCACTCTGTAGTGGTGTAGTTTCTCTCAGCATCATTCAATTGACGACTTGCAAAGCTAATGATGTTGTCCAATTTATGTTCTCGTGGTTGAGCTAGAACACTCCCAATAGCAAAGTTTGATGCATCAATATGCACATGGAAAATTACATTCCAATCGGGCACTCATAGAATGGGAGCTCTTGTCAAGGTCTTTTTCAATGACTCATAAGCATGTTCACACTCCGCGGTCCAATGGAACTCAATAAGAAGTTTGTACAATGGACGAGCTATCTCGACAAAGTTTAAAATAAACCGCCAGTAATAACCAAGCCCATGAACCTTTGAACTCCTTTATAGTTTGTAGGTAGTGGCAATTTAGCAATGGCTTTAATTTTGCTCTCATCTGTGAAAATCCCATTTTTGGACACTATATGCCCTAAAATGACTCCATGGTTAACCCAAAATTGACATTTAAAAGGGTTTAAGGAGATGCAATACAATATGCACTTCTCAAACACTTTTTGTAAACATGATAGATGTTCTTTCCAAGAAGAATAAACACAAAGGTCATCTAAGAAAGCTTCGCAAAACTCCCTCAAATATTTTCTAAAAGCAGTGTTTTTTAATCTTTGGAAGGTAGCAGGAGCTTGGTTAAGCCAAAAGCCATAACACGAAATGAGAACACTCCGAATTTGGTTATAAAAGCCGTTTTATCTTGGTCCTCTAGTACAATTGTGATTTGATTGTATCCAGAGTAGCCATCTAAAAAGCTATAAGCTTCCTTTCCTGCAACTCTTTCAAGCACATGTTTTGAATATGGCAAAGGGGTAATGTTCCCTCCTAGTGGCAGCATTGACCTTCTTGAGATCCACGCACACTTTGAGTTTCCCATTCTTTTTTGGCACAATCACTATTGGAGACACTGACTCTAAGTGCTCAATAGGGTATATGAATCCGCATTTGACAAGCTTTTCAATCTCTTCTTGAACAATCTTTGCATACTTAGGACTCATTGGAGGGTTGTTGGTGGACTAGTTGGGAATTGTGTGTTGCACCACGGAAGGTGGAACACCTTTCATATCATGATATGTCCAAAAAAAATAATCCTTAAATTCCTTGAGAAGTTCTTTAAGTACATACTCCTCAGTCTCTGTCAGATCTTGGGCAAGGAAAACAGGTTTGGACTCTTATCCCAGGTCTTCTAACTCTATTTTCTTAACTATCACTGAAACCATCATGGACTCCATTGCTTCTATTGATAGGTTTTCTTTGAGCCTTTGTATGCACAACCTTACGCTCCTCCGTGGTGTAGGATTTGAAATGATCAGGTGCAGGGTGTAAGTCTGTGGGGTCTTCTTGTTCTGTGGATTGGGATTTCACTTTCGCTTCCTTTTGTTGTTGATCTAACTCTCTATTTTGTCATCTCCTTATGATACGACTCAACTTTGGCTTCTCTGTAGCCTCTAGCTGTGCAATGTCAATGGGTTGTGGACTACACCACATAACACTTTGAAGGTATTCACCCCAGTTATCTACCAACTTCTGATGAGCATCACATGCCCCTATACAATTAAGCCATTTTGCAGTAGATTTCTTTTTATTAATTCTAGGATGCACATTTGCTCAATATCGTTGCCTCTTATACCTCTTACTCGTTTTGTCTACTTTTCGATTACGGTCGATCTCCAGTGAAGAGTCACTAGATGAATCACTACTCGTGTCTTCTCTTCTCCTGGATAGATTGTCATCTAGGGTACCACTTGGCCTTGAATGGCTTGTCCCCACATTTGCACCAAGGTTTAACTCATATTCTTTATCTTCAGAGTCAACTCCAATTGATGATTCTGACTTCGAATCGTGTGGGCTTTAGTCTTGTGAGACGCTACTGGTTCCAATGTCAGCCAAGTCTTCATCTTGTGGGTCATCAGAATCTATATGCATTGCTCCTATCATATTTAAGGGTACAAGTTGCACGGCATTTCATCCTCTTCAGGTATTACCCAGGTTGTCCCCCTATTTCTCCAAGTATCTATGGTTACTGCTACGTGGACCCAATCCACATTGTCAGACTCAGTCATCCTAGGTAGAACATCCATATAAGGAGAATTTTTCCCAACACCAATGTCCACTTTACATGTGTAACAATACTGCAATGGGGCCGAGTAAATTGTGGTGTCAGATCTATGATCAATTATAAATCTATTTCCTAGAGGATGTGCCCAACCAGTTACAAGATCAACTCAAATGACAGAATCTTGGAACTGCAAGTAGACATGGTTTTTAGACCAGTCATGCACCATTTTTGCTTCCCTCATGAAAGGAAGTCCTAAGATCATCTTAGATGACATAGTCTGCTTGGAGAAATCCATAACAATGAAGGTGTTCCTTATTTTGTGTCCAAAGACCTTGATCTTGAGATCTTCTAACATCCCAATAGGCTTAACAATAGTCCCATTGGCCATGTTTACCACTATGTTTGTGGTCTCAAGGTGAGGTCTTCCTATGGTTTCCCATCAATTTTTAGTCTTAATGCTAACCCCAATGCCACCATCAAGGATTCCCTTCATAGTTAATCCCTTGGTAGTGATTGGTATGGTCGCATTGGATTCATCACCTTCAAAGTATTGTCCCAACTTGTTAATAGGTATTTCTACAACAGAGTTCTCATCTAGGTTGGGTTGTGGATCTAAATGTTTTTCCTCTATTGGAATCTCCCTAGCTCCATCCATCTGTGAAAATTGTGGTAGCCCGAATTTCAGTTCTCCATTGAGGAAAACTCAAAGAGCTAAGAATAGCTCAAGGTCTCCATATAGTTTGGACATGATGGTGGTTTTAAATTTTGAACCCATGAAATCCATCAATTTGGCAATATTTAATGACACCTTTTGGGCTTTAGATAGACCTCGCTGCGCCAGGCGAAAGCCTCAACCAGTCTATATAGCAACTAATTTGGAGCCTGAAGAAGAACAATTGCTAACAAAACTTCTCAAGAAGTATAAAGATGTGTTTGCATGGTCCTACAAAGACCTCAAAGGAGTTGATCCATTGATATGCCAACATACAATTCCGTTGAAATCAGATGCCAAACCTAGAAAACAACGTCCTTACACATATAATGACACATTTTCTAAACGAATCAAAGAAGAGATTGACAAGCTGATGGATGTTGAATTCATCTATGAAATCGAACATACAGATTGGGTGTCACCCATTGTGGTTGTCCCCAAAAAGAACGAAAAGCTGCGTGTGTGTGTGTGTGAACCTCAATAAAGTAAATGCAGCCACAATAAGGAATAATTATCCCTTGCCGATCACAGAATATGTACTTGAGAGGGTGGTTGGGAAACGGGCTTATTCTTTCTAGATGGGTTTTCAGGGTATAACCAACTGGCAATTGCAATAGAGGATCAACACAAAACAGCATTTGCCACAGAATGGGGAATATATGTGTATAGGGTTATGCCTTTTGGCTTAACCAATGCCCCAACTACCTTCCAAAGGTTAATGACTCATGCGTTCAAAGAATAACTTATAATATTCTTAGAAATGATCTCTGTGTACACTCTCTTTTACGAGAAGAACATATTGACCATTTACAAAAGGTATTTGAGAAGTGCAGAACATATCAAATATGTCTCAACCCGAAAAAGTGCATTTTTATGGTTAGGCAAGGCCGCATCTTAGGACATATTGTCTCAAGAAATGGCATAACCACTGACCTAGACAAAATAAGAGTCATAGTAGACTTGCCCAGGCCTACTAATGCCAAACAAGTACAATCTTCATGGGACACTGCGGATATTATCAAAGATTCATATATATGTATGCAGTCATTGCACAACCTCTATATCATTTATTAGTCAGTTTCGACTGGACTGAGGAGTGTGAAACTTCATTCCAAAATCTTAAGGAAAATCTTGTATCAGCACCCGTACTTAAAGCACCAGATCGGGAAAAGATATTCCATGTTCACATTGATGCATCTGCATATGCAATTGGGAGTATTCTTGCTCAACCTAGAGACAGAATAATGGATTTCCCAGTTTGTTATGCGAGCCGACAGCTAAATAGTGCAGAAAATAACTACACAACCATTGAAAGAGAGGGATTAGGAATGATTTATGTTGTAAAGAAATTTCTCCATTACTTGCTCGCAAACAAATTTGTGTTCTTCACAGATCATCAAGCTCTTTTGTATCTGGTAAATAAACCATGCAATACTGGAGGAATTGTACGTTGGTTTATTATATTGCTAGATTTTGATTTCATAGTGGTAGTAAAAAAGGGTAAAACTCATCTACGAGCGGATCATCTTTCAAGGCTACAAAACAGGGAAGCTCCTGAAGGAGTAGACGATGACATACCTGATGCTTATCTTTTCGATATTGAAATGATACCCAAATGGTCTCAAGAAATTGTTAGAATTCTTTCCTTTGGAGATAGATTTGATAACAAGGAAGACAGATCCAAACAACAAACAATTCGACAAACAAAAAACTTATGGTTGATTGTAGGACGACTGTATCATTTAGGCTCGGACCAAATTCTATGATTATATATAAATCCAGAGGAATTCGCGTGTTATCTTGAAGAAGCACACGTCCAGGATTGTGCATTTCATTGTTCAACAATGAAAACACACCAAAGACTGAAACAATCAGGGGTTTATTGGCCAACTATGTATGCTGACACACATGCTTATGTTAACAATTGTACTATATGTAGTGCCAAACGAGCAGTGGATCACGCGACATTATTTCAGGTAAACATTGCATCTGCATGGAGTCAATATATCATTGATTTCTTAACAACAAGGACATTTCCTGAAAACATAACAAAGGTGCGAAAAAGGGCTATCGAGTTGGAGGCTCGCGACTTTAATTTAATTGAAAATCAACTCTACAAGTGAGGAAAGGACAATCAACTTAGAATCTGTGCAAGTGAAAGCAAATACCTACTGATTCTAGAACACGCACATGGATGAATAAGTGGAGACCATTTTTCAGGCGAAAAGACAGCAAAAATTTTCTTAACCATGTAGGTCACATGTAGGCCACCAAGTGGAGCTGTCAAACTTGCTACATTGGCAGGAGAAGAAATGCCAAATTGGATAAGTGGGTGTCGGTTAAAAAAGTATCATTTACCACTAACACAGGATATGCTTCAACAAATCCATCAAGAAAAACAACGGATGAAGGAGAAACAGAGGGTACGAGAAGAAGCCCAAGCAGAAGCAAAAGAACGCATTGCAAAAAGAAGGCTTCTACAACAACAATAACAGAGTGGATCATCGTTGCGAATAAATGCTATTCGACTAACGAATTTTGGTGAAGACACAGTGGAGCCAATAATTGCAGTCAAAGTGGGTAGCAATCAAGTTGAATCGACGGCATTGCTTGATTCTGGAGCTCAAGCAAATCTGATCTCCTACAATTTATACAAACAGCTCAAGCCCAAAGATCAACTACATCCTACTCCACAAGTGCTGGAAAGTAGTACATCACATTCGCTAAAAACATTGGGCTGGACTATATTGCATGTACAAATACATCAATATATTTACCCCCACAAGTTTTACGTGGTTGAGGATACGAGCACACTACACCAAATGTTGTTGGGACAACCTTGGCAAAAAGAGTATAATGTGCAGATAGATTGGCATTCGGATACAGTCAAAATTCAGCATGCACAAGAACAACAGGTAGTAGCCTTTGCTTAGCAAACCCAAAAGAACCAGATGACAGCACCACAATCACCGGATAAAGAACCAAAAGGATGGGTGCCACTAAATAACAACACAATATCCATGGAGAACAACCAGGGAACTGCCAACCATGTTCAGTACAAACATAAAACAACACAGACCGCAGTGAAAAGATCAAGGATAGCAACACGCGAAAAACAAGTATGGGTGCGGAAGGATAGAGGTGACATGGCATACAAACCACAATACAACAGAAGCATACAGTTCAACCAACAACCACGGGAATAAAACATATATGGATCCCAAAGAGAATGCTCAGTAACAACTTAAATACGACTCGCATTTGGATCCCGAAACCAAAACAACAAGAACTCCCTTCAGTACAAGCAACACCGACATGCAGACACACACTACATATGAAGCCGACAAACAGATCTATGTGGGTGCCAATCAGTACCATAACAGGACGACCACATATGTGGCAATAAACCTACAAAAACCTCCAAAATAAAACTACAAATGGAAAGCCAAAGAGAAAACAACTACGGCCAATTCCGCCACAACAATTCTCTCCAAGGAGACAACCATGGCCATATCGACAGTAGCGGCAAACCAAGCGACTTTTGCAAGAAAGACGATCAAACACAGAGCTGTAGAGTTAAAACTTTTACTTGCAAGGAAAATCAGCCAACCAAATCAACAACCAACAGGAAACCTCGACGTGGAATGCCAATAAGCATCTTGCTTATTCCTTCCTCTCGCACAACATTGATTTTTCCATGCATTGACTAAGTATGCATCAAATAGGGCCACATTACACGGCCGAACATTAGCACAATTTTTCACCCATGCATTGCACATACACCGAGGCGATACCTTGTCGTCCGGGAGGACTCCGACTAGGAGGGGGGGAGGCATTCTCAAATGCGGACCCAATGGTAAAAAGAGCAAAAAAGGGCATGTTTTTTACTATTTTGAAGGGTTTTCGTTTGATTCCAAAATTTTCTGGACTAACCTAAGTACATATGCCCTTATACAGCATGAATCTACAAGTATATGGGACCAAACCCCAAATCAGGCCCCTAGGAGTGTATATATATGTAAAAATAGACATTTTTCGGGCAAAATATTGGTAAAACAGAGAAATCCGGCCATAAAAATTGCATGTGAGTGTATATAGTGTTTTGCGGTGATGTTTTTGAGTTATTATGATTTTTTGGGGATTTTTGGGTTTAATTTGCTATTTTCTTTTTAGTTTTACTAATTATTGAGAGAAAAACTTCAAAAATACAAAAAGCAAGTGAAATACGATCGTAATGAAAAAAAAATATGGGGATAATCAATGACTATAGGACAACCTATGGTACAATGGGGGTGCAATTATGTGAATGGAGCGGAAGGCGTGTTTTGGCCAGTGACCGAAACGTCAAATTTCTCAGAAACTGGGCAAATGGAGTCCAAATCAAGAATTTTTTGAGCCTAAACCGCATCTTGCAAGAAGTTGGGAGCACATGTCAAATTTCATAGAAAGTGGTTCGCGGACCCCCATTATAAGATTTTTTCACTTCACTTAGAGCTCATTTTACCTTCTTGAGAGAGAGCTCTTGCCACCTAGAGCGAACCGGACTTCCAGCTGCTTCTACGATGCGCACGACCACCCGACGGGCTCCAGATATGAGAGATAGGCTCACCACCTTGAACTTTATGCGTATGTTTGATGTTTTGTCACGAAAACTAGTGTAGGGTTGACACGGGAAACGAGCAGTAGAGACCTACAGGTAGAGGTGGCCACCTAACGGCTAACCCAAAAGCAATAAATCTTCATTGGCGGTTTACCGTAGCATAGGAGACCACTCTTGAATGCACAAAGGTGGCAAAAAACCATTCGGAAAAACCTAACTTCTAGAGCCCTACAAGAGCCCACCAAATGGTAAATCGGTGGAAAGTTGCCCAAATGCTACCAAAACTCATAGGTAGGAGCATCTCGACATGCTCTACAATGCTATATAGCCCACATGGCCATAAGGCGACCCGAAGCGGGACTAAGCTTCAGAAACGACATCAAACACACAAAGCGTCAACTACCTCTCACGGCCAAATTGGATGTCTGTTTGCCACCAAACTTCACGAGCGGCTTTCCTAGACCATCAAAAACCAAGTCCTATGGTGGTAGACCACCCCAAATCATCGACGGCATGCAAACGCAACCACGGGCGCTTCGAGAGCGACAAATTGCCAAACGGAGCTCCGATGAAGCCAAAGCCAACAAAAACCATATGGCAAGGATCCCCAAGGAACTATGAAGCTATGGAGACTAACATCAAGAAATTTCATCGCCGAGAAGCACTTTAAGAGTCAAAAAATGACTCAGAGTCTCTGAAAGCCAAACAGGGAGATTCTATCTATCTTTTTTATTGTTTTATTGAAATAGGGCTTAAAGGGGACTCAGGGGGGCTCAGGGCATGTACCAGTAGCATTTCCCATATAAATTTCATCAGGAGACATCCTACACGTAGGATGTCTCAAGGCCATGTTTTGAAACCAAACTCAACATCTCTCCTCATACACAGCTTCTACATAGCCTATACATGCTAGCCATCAAGTTTCATCACATTTGGACAAGGGTTGACCTCATATGCATTAAAAAAAGGGAAAGTCGGAGCATAGAGGCAATGATGGGTCATAGACCTACCAAAACTAGTCCAAATCACATGAAACTTGCACAATATACTCATTAGCACATTGCCAAGCTAACTGTGGGGTCAGATATGAAAATTAATGAACTAGACATCCTACGCGTAGGATGTCTAATTGACCTATTTGACCTCCAGCTGGTGTTTTTGAGTTCCAGATGTCTTTATAACACCTTCACAAGTTCATGTATCAAATTTCAAGCCATTCCCATCACATTTGGCCCCCAAAACCTCCATGATGCACTTTTTGAGCCTAAAAACACTACACATGCTCTTAACAACACCAATACTTATCCAAATCAAAATCTAAGAGCAGGGCCATGTTCTACATGCTAAGGGCTACCCACATAACCAACTTCAAGTCATTTTGGGAACATAGACATCCTACACGTAGGATGTCTCCAGTGTTATATTTACCTTTTGTGCAGGAATTGACTTCATGGAGGCCTCTTACATGGTATAAGAAGCCACCTGTTTAGCACATCCTACCCAATTTGTGAGCCAAAAGCCTAAATCTCCTCAAAATTTCACTTTTTGATGCCCAAACCCAATTCCAATTACATAGCCATGTTGCATAGGTCAAGGGCCACAAGCCTGTCAAGTTTCACCAAAAACAGAGAAGGTACACATCCTACGCGTAGGATGTCTACATGATTATTTTTAAGCAAAAAATCTATTGTGGGCACATGCACAGTTTCCCTAGTTCCTTTTGAGTTCTTATTTCAATTTTCAAGTCATTTGGATAGTCAGAATTCAGTTTATCAGCTAATATGTAAAAAACGCTAACTTTGGACTACTGAGTGCAACAGGATCCATGGTAGCCACAAAATCACCTGCAAAGAAGAAGAGGATGACCATCAAGGACTACTTAGAAGAAGTGGAGCCTTTTGTTATCCCAGAGGGAACCCTGAAGCCAACAAGCACTTGGATTCAAGATGACCTGCTAGAGACCAATGATCTTAGAATCTACCAAGGAGTCTTTAAAGATCCGGATGGAAATGCAGTGGAGCTACCCATGATACCTCGAGAGCTCAATGAATTTGTCAAGAGCAAGATGGGAGATTACTTGGAGAAACTGGATCTCCACAATTACTTTGAATCCTTGCCAGTAGGGATTGATATTGAAAGAGTGTGGGAATTTGTCACCACAATCAAAGAGGACGGCATAGCCCGAGTTACAGATCTACAAGGCAAGCCAGATACAATGATTGTCATCACAGAGAAGGTGGTGACAGCAGCACTTGACATCTCTAACAAAGGAGACAGTGTGACAAAGAGGCGAGATGACATTAAGGTCTACTCGAAAAAGAAGAATAACTACACATTTGAAGATATTGCAAACTCGAAGGTGGCTATCATGAGGCAACTATACAATCAATACTTCCACATGTGTACCAAGCGGCCACAAAAATACAGGATGCCACCTGGAACTATTGCCACAACTTTCACCTACGCAATGCAAAAGAGCAAACCAAAGGAGATAAACTATGCCGCTTACATCCACGACAATCTTGTGAAGATGGGGACCAAAAATCCCACCTATATTGTACCTGGGGAGCTAATAACAAAATTTGTCTATGGAGCATTGCATGCCAAGGGAAACTAGCCTCTACCTCCCTCACCAATGATTGGCTCAAGCTGAAAGAAGACAAATAAGAAGAACCCCCTAAGGCACCCAGGGTAGCCACAAGGTTGAAGCGCCGGTTAGAGACCGTGCTAGAAGAGCCGCCAGAGCCAAAGAAGGGAAAGAAGGAAACTCTACAGGTGCCAATCAAGGAAATAAAGTCACAGAAAGCGGCGAGGCTAGAAAGACTAATGGAAAGTTTCATAGCCGAGAGAGCACTAAAAGGGGATCTGAGCGAGATATGGAAGCCATCCCTTGAGGCTATGTCTGGATCATCTCGAAGGATTCACAGGGATCGGTTTGAAGATTATATCAATAACTTCAAGATCTTAGATGCTACAGCGGAAAATATCCCAAACATATCGTTTACAGAAGAAGAGGTGGACGAAGTGAGACGGCAACTGCTAGAAGAGCAGGAAGGCCAAGAAAGAGAGAGAAAAACAAAGGCGGATCGGGATTTCAAGAAGAAGCAACCAACTCCACCGTCAAGCCAGGAATCCAACCCACCACCATCACCACCTCCTCTTAGTCCTCCACAAACCCAACAAAAAGAGGAGCTGAACAGACCTGATGAACAAAAAGATTCCAAGCAAGAGAAGAATAAAGAGGAAGAGCAGAAGGCAAAAGCTGAGCCAAAAGATGAGAAGCCAGATCCAGAAGAAAGAAACTATAGAATATTTCTTGATCTACTAGCTGCTGGGTATTCTCGAGAAGAGGCAGCTACGGCAGCTTTTGAGTTGTCGAGCACAAGACCCAAGGAATATATGTAGAGCCTTCGATTAGTGGAGTTAAAGGAGATGGCCACAGATACAGTGGATCTACAGCCACCAACCAATGATTGGGATGTAGTGATGCAAAAACTAACCAGGCTCAGAGCAAGATCAATGGCCACTGAGAGTGAAATTGACAATCTCAAAACAAATGAAGTTCATATCAAAGCCGAAGTGGACTCACTGCAAAAACAGGGCCAATAAAACATAGAGAAACAAACCAAGCTGCAAGCCGACCTGGACGCGGCACTACAAAGATGCCAAGAGATGGAACGATAGAATCAGGCAGCATAACAAAAGCTTCAAAGAGCAGAGGAGGAATACAAGAAAATAAGCAAGTCATTGACAGATGCGGAGAAAGAGAGGGACAATTTGACACTGCAGCTTGCTGATGAGTCCAAAGAGGTTGAAACCTTGAGGAATGCTAAGGAAAAGGCTAAGATAGAACATGAGGCAAGCCAAGATGAAGTGATAGAGCTAAAAGATCAGATGAGAGTGAAAGATCAGACCATCCAAAGGCTAAGAGCATCTCCGGCCAGAGTTAGAGTTGCTACCTCGACTGACACTACTTCAGAAAATGATCTATATGAAGAACAGATGAAGGAACTCCAAAAGGAGTTGACACTAGAGAAGAGACAAAGACTGATGTTGGCCGAAGGATCTCTAGTAATGCAAAACCGTCTGGAAGATGAGAACAAGGCCATGAAAGAGAAGCTAGAAGCCTTGAAAAAGAAGATGGACGAGGAACTAAAGAGATTGCAAACAGAAAATGAAGACACCAAGAGGAAGCTATAAGAGGCTGAAAAAACCAATGCAGATTTGAATGACCTCTTAGTAAACATGGGAGATGAGGCGGAACAGGAAAATAAGGCATATTAGAAGCAGATTGATGAGTTGAAAGGCCAACAACAGACTGAAGAGCAACACTTGAGCACAGGGCCAGCAGCAATGGAAGGCATTGACATAGAAAATGTGTCAGATCCAGTGACACCACTATGCAAGAGGATATCATTGTGGGACCATCACAAGAACCGCAGGATCTGACACAAGAAGAAGAAGAAATTCTAAATAAGGCAATAGAAGCGGCAATAAATGACACGGCCAAAGAAGCAATGGAGTGGGAGCAGAGAGTATTTAAGTCTATGACCATTCAGAAGATAGATGCAAATATCATTCGACATGAATGGCCACAACCTTCTCTCCCATATCCTCTTCTAAAGTATGAAGCTGCTACAATAAACAAACGGATTAAAGAGGAGCCAATAGTGCCACTATACAAAGCAGATATCTCCAAACCAGAAGGAGTTAAGCTAATTGTGGACTCTCAGCAGAAGTGGAGAAAGGCATGGCTAACCAAATACCCGCAGTATTTAGTTCATCTAGTAGAGGAGCCTAAAAGAGTCAGAGACAACCTTAGCTTTTGCCCTCTACCAAGGATGCGGACATGGAAAGCACAAGAGCTGCTACAGAGAAGCCAACCCACATGGCTCAACTACCCAAAGCTGCCAGGCTTGAAGGCAGACGAGAGAATGAGTGAGCAATACATGGTGAAAACCCTAACGGGCGCCATTAAATTGTTCACTGGCTCGCCTGACCTCTCTTGCATCATGCTCAAAAAAATACGTAAAACCCTTCTGGCGGTTTTTGAAACCTTTAAACCTGGACAGGCAACAGACAACATCTTCTTCTTCTAAGACACATATAGATGTGCATATGATCTGTCTGCTCAGCCTTTTCATGAGGTGATACATGCCCTTTATCAGAGAATCATGTTTTTGCCCTCGTATCACCTCCAAGCCTTTGAAGAAGCCTTCTACACGGGGTTCTTCACCGTCAGTAGAGAAATATTCGGCCCGACATTACTGGCTCAGCATGCGCGATATGAGTCTCTTCTGAAGATGCACGAAAGCCTACACTAAAGAAGCAGCTCTACTGCCATGTCGAGGACGACATGGACTAGGAGGGGGGGAATGTTAGCGGCTGGATACACCCAACGGAGGATGATCGTCCGGCAGGATATTATTTTTTGTAATTATTCTTTGATTGAGAAAAACCGTCATTTCACCTTGTAAATAGTGGGGCTTGCAGAAGCTTCCAGATTGTATCCCATTTTTGACATTTAGACTGAGTGAATGGTTAAATTGGAACATTAGGGTTTGAGATTGTAAGATATTTATACCACTTTTGACCTTAATGAAAAAAAACCCTTTGTCATTTTTAAGTTTTGTCTGCGTGAGTGAGCGTACTCTGTGTACGAGAGAGAGTGAGAGTTTTATCTTGACGTTACGTGCGCAACAGTGGTCGCAATCAAGTGCGGAGAAGTGCAGCGTGTTGCCCCTGAAGAGAGCTACGCGCCAATACCTACATTGCGTGTGTACGCTCTAGGTTTGCGAGCTTGATCCACGAGCTATATCTGGTGATTCGGTGAGCATACGTTGTCTGTTTTTGCATTTCAGCATATCCACGCGTTCGAATTGAGTAGAGCTACACATTAGGCACTTTAGTTTTTGGAAACGATGACCTACAAATTTCGACCAGATATCCTACGTGATTTTGCATCGGGTGTTTAGGGTTGGGGTTTTGGTTCTTGGACCTTAGGGAGAGCGACCTGTTGGTGTTAATAGGGTTTTCTTCAAGTTCCGTAGTGTTTCGAGAACATTTGATGGATATTTGGCTCTTGAAAGCATTGTAGGAAATCTCGTCTTATGTACTCCTGAAGGCTGTAGCTTAGACATTGGGTAGAGACCTCTGTAGGAAGTAGTCGAGAGTCAGTCGAGTGTAGGTTGACACCCTATGCTTGCTTCCACGCGCCTGCGGGTCGAGCTTCGTCCTTAGCTGACAAATCTTGTCAGGTGAGTTCTTGTTGTGCTGACTTCCGTCGCGGTGTATCTGCCAACATACAACCACAGGGAAATCAAATTCCAAAAGAATCGGAAAAAAAAGAATCTTCTAAAATATGAGGAATCTCATGGCGTGCTATATATCGGTAGATAACGCTTGAAGAGGACATTCTAATTGTCAAACCTTTGCCAACTTTGGAGATTGTTTGCAAAACTGTATCCATGCGCCCATTTTGGTAGAGAGACGTAAAGTCAAACTCTTTAAAGGGCCCCTTTGTGAGTCCAAATTTCACCTAATGATGACTGGTAAATGTGGGTCACAATTTCATATAACGTTGATGAGTAATCAACAATGTTAGGAATAACCAACTTGGCTAAATGTACAAAGTGCAATCACTGATCTACTGATTTGCAAATCGAGCCATGACCTCTATTGGTGATTGGTAAACTCACAACTAAGCACATAGAGATACCGCACATAAAGTGCAAAATGCTTCATAACCTATTAGTTTCATGAATTTGCATGCTGCTCAAAGTCACCTTTTGCTAAACACTATGGCCCATAACACCTAGTGTGCATGCCTTTAGCAAAAAACGAGTCCGAATCTGCATTTTCATGCTTACCATTGCTAATAAAATATGGCAAATGTGATGTTCATAGCGTACATCAAAGAGGAGAGCAAATAGTTTTGAAAAGAAACTAAATACCTCCTACTGTAATTACTTGCAATCCTTGCTAAAACGTTTGAACCGTAAGAGAACCGTAATAGAATGCAAGCATAAATCACATCTTGGTACAAACAATGAAACATTTTCATTACCATTACATAGCCTTGCTATA
Organism: Adiantum capillus-veneris; assembly: GCF_014529385.1. Lineage (NCBI taxonomy): Eukaryota > Viridiplantae > Streptophyta > Polypodiopsida > Polypodiales > Pteridaceae > Adiantum > Adiantum capillus-veneris. Next base: position 18,204,354 of record NC_140952.1, read on the forward strand.
TACATAAACAACCATCTGTTAATGTGGTTTAGCAACACTTGTAAAAAGTCATTGTAAGTACCCGACAATTTTTGGCCACTGAAATTGTTCTTGATACTACATGCTCAAAGTGATCTGCAAAACGGATGTGACCAGTACCTAGGACTTTTTTGCGACACATATTGAAATAATAGGCACCAATGTCAATCCCAAAGACTCATATTCTCCACATGTGGAATACGTCCGGGAAAATGATATCCTTCAAGTATGAGAGGTACTTGTGTGTGGAGGTAGCTGAAAACACTCAACAACATGAGTGAGAGGGACCCTCATAAACCTTGCTCCACACTACCTAAACCAAACTCCATGAGTTCCTAGACCATGGTGCACCCCTTGTGACAACATGTGTCAAACAAACCCTACCATGTAGGTCTATAATTACAGGATGCAAAATTGTATTGAGTGTACTACTATCCCATAATTTTTGCTCCTACATGACCTTGTCATGTGTCTTGAGAGAAAAATGAATGAAAGCATTCTAGCATATTCATCCCACTTGAAAAACTTAATCAAACCATACGCAGGAATGAAATGATACCAAAACATAGGCTTATCTGGAGAATGAAGATAGCATCAACTTAAACGGAGTTAAGTGCACTAGCCAAACCTAGAAGGTATAACATGAAAAGTACAACATGTAACTGGTAACCATGGGTGTTGCCTTGGCAATACAAACCCATTTGGTTAAATGAGGCTTTTGTAATAGCAGTCCAACAAAAAGCACTTTGTATGTAAGATGTGAGGGTGATGTATTTCTCCATCGATTTTCTATAAGTGGATAATTTACTGATTACTAGCCTAAATGAGACATATATTACTAAATTTAAGGCTGATTTGAATGCTACTTTCAAGATGAAAGACTTCGGGCTTTTGCATCATTACTTGGGAATACAATTTAAGTAGTGTGATCTCGAGTGTGATGGTGGTATTTCCTTGTGTCAAACATGCTACATAGAGACATTGCTATATAAGTTTGGACCCAAGGATTGCAAACCTATTGCTACACCCATGGAAATAGGTTTGAAGTTAATTCTTCATGATGTTGGTGATCCTACCAATGTCACTCTTTACCAAAATGTTGTTCGATGCTTTATTCAATGTATGCAATACAAGGCTCAACATTCAATTCGCAGTCTCACAAGTCAGCAAATTTATGCATAGCCCAGGGTCTAAGCATTGGTAGGGTGTCAAGAGAATTTTTTGCTACTTGAGTGGAACTTTACATCTTGGCTTGTTTTATCCCAAGGGGGATCATTGCCACCAAATTTACATGCTTATTCGGACTCAGATTGGGTTGGTTGTTATGACACGTGAGTGTCCATAAGTGGTTTTTGTTTCATGCTTGACAATTCATGCATATCATGGTTGAGCAAGAAGAAACCTATTGTGGCCACTTCCAGTTGTGAAGTTATGGTTGAGTGTGTATGGCTTAGATGCCTTATGGCTGATGTGGGTGTTGAACATGACACTACCAACATCATCTACCTGAAAATTAGAGTGCATTGGCAATTGCAAGGAACCTAGTTTTTCATGCTCTCATAAAGCACATTGAGGTGCATTATCACTATGTTAGAGAGAGAGAGAGAGAGAGAGAGAGAGAGAGAGAGAGAGAGAGAGAGACTCTCAACAAGAGAGATCAGCTTGGCTTATGTGACGACATAGGACAACCTTGCAGATCTTTTCACAAAGGCATTGCCTTGTGAGAAGTTTGAAGCTTTTCACAAAGCTTTCGGCTTACTCCCCTTTGTGGATTGATCATGTCCTCATGGCGTGGCACCCCCTATACACTATGTGCCAGCTCTTGTTCATTGCATCACTCCCAGTAGAGGGGATTTGTTACCATATATTTGTGGTAGTGATGTGTGCAAACGCAAATAGGATTGTCGGAGCATTTTTTCCCTCAAATGTTTCCATTGTGCATTTTATATACACCCATTTATTCTAGGGCTAACTTATCTTTCCATTGTACAATAAGAAATAGACTCTCTATTGTGTGCCTTGAGATTCTTCATCTTCTCCAAGTTGGGTGTGTTTCCCTACAACCTTCTTTACAACATTGTCATATTCATCTTCTCCAAGTTGGGTGTGTTTCCCAACCTTATTTACAACATTGTCAACTTTGGGGGCTTTGTCGTGCACTGTGCATGAGCCATAAAGGGTGCAAGCACACAACCTTGCTTCAAATAAGCTCAATAGATACAACCGGTGTGTCACTCACCTCTATAGCCATCAATGAGAAAAAATCACACTGGAATGAAGAGGGAGCTTGCCTCTACTACTTGACTTCCTTACCACTATTGTATTGTTGCCACTACTCTATCGCCCACACCCACTCTCTTGCGCTCACACACACTCACACTCACATGTAGCAAGAGGATAAGTTGAGAGATAAGGAGATCAAGGGCACTACATTAGTACTTTGAGAATGAAGAAAAACTAGGTTACAAGGCTTTTATGTGGGTTCTACCATTCACATATAGATGCCCACACTCGACGGGTCAAAAACTTTATCTACTGAATCTTGTGGTGCACCTATCATCAGTGATCACCCAATCAATGCACATGTGGAACCGACAAGCCCAACCCATGTCTTAAAATAAAATAGATAATAGGAATGCCATGCTATGTTAACATGCCCCCTTCTTGATGTAAATTCCGTCCTTAAAATTTATAAATGTGCTAACTGCGAAGAAAGAACTTAATCAATCCACTTTTTATGGATCCTATAGTATTTAAACATTGTGATGAGAGTTGTGTCCCATGGATGTGCTCACAATCAAGAAATTTAATGCTACAAGACGATGCAATCGTCCTCTTGCAAGAACACATTTCCTCAGCTATGTGTGAACAATGAAAAATCAATTAAGCATTGTGAGAGTATGATAGCTCAACATAAGGCAAGTCAGTGAAGATATGGAAATATAAGAGTCAAGTAAACAATAGCAAGCATGAGATGCATGAAATATGAAAGTTGCATTGCCATGTAGACAGTTACATCAAGTACCAATTATGGAATTGCATAAATTAATACATTAGGAAGGGAATGGGGTCTAAGGGGGCCTCTTTATTTGCCATGGGATTAAAGAGGAGATTATGGAAGGGGAAAATGGGTGGATTCCATATGGATTGAAATGGTGGGTATGGAAGGGCCTAAAAGTAAGTGGTCAAACTTGTACTCTTTTATAAAATATAAAGAGAAAATCTCTATAAATTCGTAAAAACCAATCCTTCTCTCTCTAGGGCTGTCAGTTTCTCCCCCCTCTCTCCTAAAGGGGTTCCCTCCAAAAACATGTTGATCATTCCCTCCCTCTCTCTCTCTATTGTACCATCTCTCACTTCTCTTCACTTTACCTTGCAAGAGCTACTTCTCTTTCCTTCCTTTTAGTTTTCCCTCCCAAAAGCTCTACAACAGAACTTTGAACCTCCTTCCCTCCTCCAGCTTACTGCATTCTCCTCAAGATTGTTGCATTCTCCTCAAGCTGAAGTTCTCCACCATTTCTCCATGAGCTGCATTAAACACCTCTACCTAAAGCTGAAGATTTGCAGCATATCCTTTTGCTAGATCATCAACACCATATTAGAGTACCATGTGACCATATACATGTGGTAGTGATGTGTGTGAACACACTTAGGACTGCCGGGGCATTTTTTCCCTCACTAAGAGGTTTTCCCCCCGTGCATTGTACATACACCCATCACTCTAGGGCTATCTATCTTTCCATTGCATACTAAGAAATACACTCTCTATCGCGCGCCTTGAGCTTCCTTCATCTTCTCCAAGATGTGTGTGTTTTCTTGCAACAATAATTCCAACACTTAAGTGGTTTATGACTCCAACTTATTCTTACAAGCACCATTCACACCCTTGCGGCCTCCCCTCTCTCTCTTCCCCTACCCCATAACCCCTGTCTATCATATGCAGGTGACCCTACTATGCTATGCATACTCATACCCTATCCTTCTCTCTCTTATTATATAGCTTCTACTATGTAACTTGTGGCGACTGCATTGGGTATGCTTTTTCTTGGAAACTCGCACCTGTTGAATGATGAGATCGTGGGGGGGACTTGCCGCCCTGTGCAATACAAGAGGCCCCAATCATGTGGTTCTACTATAAAAAAAGGTGAGGGTTGCTTTGGCCCCTCGCTTAGCTTTGTTTGCATTGGTGTGTGTATGTGAAAGAGAGGAGAGAGTGAGCAGTTATGGAATTAGTGGAGAAACCATCTCAGGTCACTTCTTATCTGGTTTTGGTTTGCATATTTTACTTGGGTTTTTGTTAACATACTACTGCATTGTGCATATGATTTAATGGTTTTTTTTCTATCGGCATACTGGCCCTTAGTGGGTATTTAAACAATGCCTTACCTACACACATATGGCGCATATTGTCTTGACCTTTTGGTGTTTCTTGTCTTGCTATCTGGCATGGAATGATGGCCTTCCGCCTGATTTTGGTTTAAAAAAATGGGGCAATGGTACCTCGTCCACTTGTACATTCTCGCTCAATTAGTTGATTTAAATGGTATTGGGATTAATGGAGAAAAATGAGCTCTGTTGTTTGTACTACTGGACGAGGGGGTTTTTTCACAACTTTTAATTTTTGCATAATAGGTTTAAAACCTTCGCATGATCTGCCTAATACATGCCATACTTTGGTATTGCACTTGGCTGGGTAATTTTCTCACAACCCGTGCTTAGTGTTTTTTACCGTGTTCACCACACACTCTGTATTGGTTTTTTTTTTTAAAACATGCACACACGTCTCACTTAGTAAACTGTTGGTATTTATGTTGGCCTACTCTATATATGTGCTGCACATGCTCTAAAATGTTGGTTTTTTTCTAAATTTAAAAAAAAACAGACGACACTGTGTTTGCCTACTGTCTTGACTTTCTGTTAATCTTTTTTGACGTTGAAGGTTGGCCGGCTGTGAAGTTGTTTTGAAAAAATAGGGATGGCACCTCGAGCACTCAATTACTCTCACTCATATATTTAGTCTAAGTATTTTTTTGAGACTGATTGAGAAAAATAAGGCTTCGTCTCTAGTTTGAGTTTCTTCCATTTAAATCTTGTCCCAGAAGCACTTAAAAGTGGTGATAGCATAGTTTGATATCTCTGGTTGAGGCATTGAATCCTTTGACATAAAGACTATGGAAGTGCATTGGTGTTTAAAGAAATTTATGTGGTATCTCTCTCCTCCGGGTATCTAGGAATGACTTTATTAAGGCCCAATGTTTTTCTTCTCAACTACTATGGCTGGTTGTATTAAAGTAGCTTGTGTGGCTTAAGTAGTGCTTTTTTCTAAATGGATCACAAGTGTGGCCTATGCAAAAACATTATAAACTCATGGCAACATTAAACTCCTTCAAAAAAATCAAGACATTTGAGCAAGATACCTAATGGAGTGATTGGTAGAAGGATACATTAAAATTGGGATAAAAGTTGGGTGGAATACACTTGGATCAGAAGGGGTAATGGCCTTCCTATCAGAATTATAGACTATATAAATAAGCTATTTAAGGGCTAAAAAATTGGGGTATAATATAACCATATTCATAACCTACAATAACTCACTTGAATCTCAAAGGAGTGATGAACTTTTTGATTTCAAGTTTAAAAGGACTGTAAGAAGGAACAAAAAAAAAACACACCTTATAGGGAAGAGAAACAAAAACTACTTTGGGACAATTAGGTTTTAAGTTAAAACGGTTGTAAGATAGACATGTATAACAATTGATAAAGTCCATTGACACCTGTAAAATGCATTCAAGGATAACATATCTGTTGTCTTGTTTGAATGGATGCAGGTGAGGACTCTATCCTTTCTTGGAATTTTTTTGGCTTGCGTCACTAATGTACCTGATTGTTGTCACATTATAGAACAATCAGTAGTACTGACTTCCCCGTGTAAAAAACACTAAAATGACACCTCATACTTATATCTATGTAGAAAAAGTAATTAAAAGACTGAGATGTTTTTGTGCTACCCCTTGTCACTTGTCTAAAGCCAACTGTCTTTTGAACTATTATGTTCTTTTGTGTATATGTATTAATTTAAAACAACACACACACACACACACACACTCTTTTGTCACTTTCATATTTGGCTTAGTACTAAGGTGACTTAACCTATGAGTTTTGTCTTTAACATATAATTTTAACTTTTACCCAATAAAAAGCATTCCACCTGATATTTGTAATGTGTTTTTCTCCTATGGGGCTAAACCCCTTCCTGCAATTTACCTACTTGTTGTGTTGGAGGGGCACACATACACACACACTCACATGACACCGACTTCCATGGATTTATTAGGACATAACCTGTACTTTGATACCTTATTACTAAGCATAACTCAAAGGGTACTCCACTTGATTTGTGTAATATACAGCTCTCCTATAGAGATGTACCAGTTCTAGCACTATACATGTCTAATTAAAACTCTTTGGTCAATTTTTTCCTCTATAATGTTCGTAGGTATTACCCCTATCCTATCCCTTGCAAACCCCCTAGGATTTGATCTAACACCATCAAGATATTGTTGAAGAAAAATGGGATATAGTGCACATGCGTGAACCTACCCTATTCACTTTGATGGGGAAGTTTTGATCTCTATCGAATTTGGCCTCTTTCACATTAGAATCGGTTGTTCTTGACTATCTTATGTACAAAACACTAGGATGATACCTCATTCTCACTATGAAGTACAAAAAGGAATCAAAAATTGAGTAATTTTTCTGCTAATCCTTGTCCTTTGTCTAAAGCCAGTTGTCTTTTGAATTATTATGTTAGTTTAAAAACAACAACATACACATCCTGAACACAAGGTTCTCCCAGAATGCTAGAAGACTAGGATGCTATAGACCTTTGATGGAGCCAATGTCTATAATTCTTGTTTAGGTTGATTGGGGTTAGGTGGTCTACTTAGACTATAGGTCAAGATTCCTTCTCATGGCTATCATGGTCTTTTGACTTTGCCAGTTTTAGGGTTGCAGGTTAATCCATGCTTACTTACCTTGGTTCTAACTAATGTTTCAAGTACACGTTAAAGACAAGTTGAGTGGTCGCATGAGGGTCATCCCCATGACCCTTTGAAACACGCAAAGATTATGGAAAACATTTTACAATACCTAAAGGACCACCCTTTACATAAAGCTCCGCCGCCTAGAACTTGACCTTTTCTTGATAGAAAAGCAAAAAGCAAAAATATCACTTATCCTAAGTAAATACAATCTAACCTATCAATCTTTTGTTATAGGTCTTGTCCCTCTCCCAAGGGCTTGAGTTGGCTTCAAAATATCTTTTTGTGGCCAACTCCCTTGTTCTTTGATGTATTAGCAATCTGGATGCTTTGAAACTTATTTAAAATTCTTCTTTAGCAGTTGACAAAAAGTGATCTATCTTACATATGATGTCCTTCAATGATTGGGTCAAGATTTTGCCTACTCTGGACAAAGATATTGATGATGGGGTTGCTATGATCTCTCAATAGATCTCCCAATTGATTGTATTAGCTGTGCGATATAATCAAGATCTTGCACAATTTTCTTCTTTTGGTGCTGAACTTGCCAATTTTCTCAAAACATTATGTGAACTAATCTTGGTTTTGTTAGTACTCCTGCTACCCCTATTATCCCACAAACCGATGACCTCTTCTGTAGAGATAATGCTACTATGGAGCCTATTAAATAGTTCCAAAATAATGTATGTACCCTCAATGACTCTACCCTTCTAGAGATGGTTCCAAAAGTCTCTAAAGTTTTCCCTTTCTTATTGGTTAGACAAATTGAAGTGGAATCTTTTGGAGTGGACCATCAACTTTGGATTCTACCTTGCCAACCTACCAGCATCCACAATTGAAGACTATAGGCTCAAAATACTAAAAGGTGGACATTTTCTAGACAAAGGGGAGCTCATAAAGGCCCCTTTTAGCCTCAATTTTATTGATCAAACAAAATGTGCCTCTAATGTTGGACTATATATTTGCACAAAAGAAATATGGAGTTCACCAAGAGAAATCCCAACTTTTACTTAGAATTAATCTGGAATGTCTATCAACCTTACCTGAAATGTGCTTGTAAATTCCTTGAACAAAAGGCTTCCTATGATTCTTATGAGATCCCCAACCCACCAATACCAAGATCGGAATGGGATCCTTGACAGGTCTCTAGGTCTGATAAAAATCAGAGTCTCTAAACAAGAAAAATCCAAGGAATAGACCTTTACCATTGACAATGGCTTGGGTCTATAGCCTTAGAAGAAGACCTAGTCCTGTCTCGCAGCGAAAACGGGACAACGTATTAAAAGTCCAAAAAACTATTTCTGCCCTATAACTGCCACAATTGGGCTAAGGTATCCTCAACCAACGCTTTTTTCCCCCTAACAGATGTGACGGCACAGCCGCTAGTGGACTCCTCTTCCAAGTGAAGAAGTTTTTTAAATGTTTTAGTGCGCAGGGATGGATAGTTACCTGACTAATCAGGTCCACCCGTCCATGATTGACAACCTTAGTCAATCCCCACTTACCACCCCGCACTCACACATGATTCTTTTGTTATTTAATTACTATCACATTGTTTTAACACTTAAAAATAATGGTTTCTTTTAACTTTCTGTCACAGTAATTCCTTCAATCAATCATTAAAGACAACGTTGAAAGCATTCTTAAAGAGACATCTTTAAACTAAAGACAGGGTACTGCCAATCAAAACATTGTCCATAATAACCATGACCAGTACTCTTCTTGTCTCAAGATCACCTAAAGGTGAAAAAACGGCACCCATTCCTTATTCACAATCCGGAGTGGATAATCCCCCACCCAAGGTTCTGGGTGCCCATACACCAAACCGATTGCCCATACAATCTGGAAGCTCCCCTAGGATAAAAAACGGTATCCTAACTTATGCAGAAACATCAAGACATGACACGGAGTAGAAACTCAACGTTCATGGGGGTAACCGACTTATCCGTGGCTAGAAAGCCATCATTATCATCAATTTATACCAAGGAGTCGGAGGTGTCTTGAGACAAGCTGTCTTAAGGATGATCAATCATATCTTTCCTAATTCAACCAGTTTTAATCCAAACAATTCTTTCCTACATTATAAACAAATGCACGTTGGAAGTTACCTTTCATTTTTTGTCAATTATTCCTTTCATGATTCTTACTCACTTCTTACGTATGCAATGCTAACTTATAAAAGAACTTAAACTATTTAAAGACTTAATTGAATAATGGGAAACCCACCTGGGATTGATCGGCCATCTGTTGCTACGCTGGCACTTGAAGACTCTCCTCCGTAGCCCTACTACTAGGCCCGGTTCCGTCGTTGTGCGACGCTCTAGTTCGTTTTGGAGCTACGTCCTCATCATTAGATGTAGGATTTTCTTGGGTCCTTTTAGGTGCCATAACTTCTTATCCATTTAATTAACCAACTAGAGCTTGATCTCTAGTGATTTCTGCGTAGCGATCTCTCTAGATGAGAGAGAGTGTGCCAAGGCTCCGAGTCTTCCTAAAATTGTGAAGCAAGGGTCATATTTATAGGTTTATGGGCACTCACAGGCTAGAAAATGGCAGTAACTTGCATCCCAAGCGGCCCTACAGCTCCAAAAACGTCCCCTGCTACTAAATCTAGTGTTGGGCAGGTTTCCCACAGCTCCACACATCCCCCCTAGCTTCCAGAATCGATTTTTACTAATTTCACTGATTTTTAATGATAAAAATTAGAAATATCAGTAATTTCTAGAACCTTAGGATAAGAAAGTCTTTATTAATAATAATTACTGAAACCATCCAATTTTACTTAACTAATTAAATTCATAGTGTAACCTTTCCGAGCCCGTAACTTTTTCAGATTTTATCAGAATTCTGTTCTGAAAATTTCTAGCCCGGAGTTTGTTGTGCTTAAGATTCCAAAAATACCAATTTTTGCCACGCTCGGACAATTCTACATTGCTTTTTCCATAATCATATCAGTTTGATTAAGCTTTATACAATCCTTAAGGTTTCAAAAACTAGAAACCTTACAATTCTAGCATTATGTTGTTTGACCATGCTATTTGGTACATTCCTTAATCATCTAGAACAACTCTTCTATGAGAAACCTATAGACTTCCACTTATCTCTAATTTGTTCCTGGCTTGGTGGGCAAGCTAAAGAGAAGCTAAATCCCTTGTTATTGCCCAGATCGCTTTCAATGCCTTTCAAAACTTAATGCTTGAAATCATCAAGGAACTTAAATCTAATGAGCGTGGCACCTACCTGACCACCTATGCCAACTACAAGTTGTTAAAATTGCTAGTGGACTACTCAAACCTTGTATCAAGGATGATGATTCACCATCTCTCAAAAGACCTAACTCACTAACTACCCCCAGCAACTCTTTTACATATTTTCTAACACTTGGCACTTCTACTAGCTTTAATAGAGGGAAATCTTGTAGTTACACAAAAGGAAGAGGAAGGAGTACCCCTATTTGACATATCCTTGAAATGTAGCTCATTTTGTTATGTAGGTTATTTTTGGCCCCTGCAAGAGAAATCCTATTTCTAGCAAATCTTTGACGGTTGATCAAATCTATGTACACTGTTTATACCACAATGAACTCCTGGATTGGTTTTCTCCCAACTCTATTTTCTTGTCCATATGAGAATTATAAGTTAGCTAGAGGGTCTTGGCCTTGTTAGAACATGTGATTTTTGGCCCTAAGGTTTGGCTACCAAAATTCTTCAAAGCTGCCTTGGAGGCCCCTTTACTTCTCAAAGACCTCTCTTTCCCTTTCCAATTGGGCAGCTCTTTGAGATGGTTCCTCTATTATAATAGATGGCGGCACTTTGGCATGTTTTCTTCTTGACTTGCCCACCATTAGTTTACCTTTTGCGGCCCTCTTCCTTTCATCCTCCGCATGAGAGGGTCCTTGGGAACTTTTGGTTGTTCTTTTGGAGGTTGATCCCCAAAATTAGGTCCTTCATCTTCTTGGCCTTCATCACTTTCTTCATCCTTGTCTTTTGAAAGCTCCATAAGTTTCCTCTTGGACCTTATTGAAGGATATTTGGAAGCTTCAACCTCTTCGTCTTCTTCCTCTTCATTTTTAACCCTAACTATGAGGTCAACATTCTAATCTAGTGCAAGGGGAAAATTAGTTGTGATGCCCACAACACGGTAGGCTATCCTTGTAAGAACTTTAGATGCTCCAAGGTTTGAGACCCTTCAACTTTCTTTGGTACTCTTCAATGTGTTAAGCACATAAGATGCACGGTCAATTGGCATTGGTAGCATTGTCCTTAATGTTGATGTGAATAATGATGCCACTGCATGATTGGGAGTTGTGTATCTTGGTGGTGGTTTACCTGAAAAGTGAAAGTGTTGATGGTACAATTGGGTTGGGTCTTCAACAGGCTTGTAAATCATATTGATGAATGTAGTTACTGCATTGTTCTATGCCAACACCGGGTTCTCTTGTTTTCCTTTGATCTCATGGATACTCCTTCAGTGGTCAGTTTCAAAGTTTTTGCCACTATATCCTTGTTCCATAGGGCTCCATCTCATAAAAGGGGAGTAATCCTAGCCTATAGTCTCTTTCCCTGATCTCTGGTGCTTCTGCTAGGGGATGGGAATGGAGGGAGCTTTTTCCAGATTTTTGCTCGAGTGAGCAAAATTTTAAAAAAAAAGCTCCCTCAAAATATTCCCCAAAAAAGCTCCCTTTTGGAGCGAGCTTTTAGGAGGCAGCTTTCTCTCTCTCTCTCTCTCTCTCTCTCTCTCTCTCTATATATATATATATATATATATATATATATATATATATATATATATATATATATATATATATATATATATATATATATATATATATATATATTGAAATGTGTGTGTGTGTGTGTGTGTGTGTGTGTGTATGAAGTCCTTCCATTATGCAAACCAGTTGCTAAGCTACAAAAGACAAATGAGATGCAAACAAGAAAGCCTCTCCAGTGGTGGCAACCATAAGAACTTTCATTGCATAGTGTAGTTGCTCCACAAGAGGAGGGAAATATACATTGTCCATAGTCAACCTATTTGACCTGAGCCCATATAAAGTCATTAAAAAAAGTATCAATTGAGATACAGACCAAAGAAAATAGCTCAAGAAGAGCTATGGAAAAAAGAAGACCTAAAGAAGTCCGGTTTGATGGTTTTACCTTCCTCTTGCAAATCCCATCAAGCTCCACTTGCTCTGCAGCGACTCTCTCTCTCTCTCTCTCTCTCTCTCTCTCTCTCTCTCTCTCTCTCTCTCTCTCTCTCTCTCTCTCTCTCTCTCTCTCTCTCTCTCTCTCTCTCTCTCTCTCTCTCTCTCTCTCTCTCTCTGTGTGTGTGTGTGTGTGTGTGTGTGTGTGTGTGTGTGTGTGTGTGTGTGTGTGTGTGTGTGTGTGTGTGTGTGTGTGTGTGTGTGTGTGTGTGTGTGTGTGTGTGTGTGTGTGTGAGTGTGTGTGTGTGTGTGTGTGTGTGTGTGTGTGTGTGTGTGTGTGTGTGTGTATAGATCATTGATACACTCATAAATTGCTCCTCAGATTGTCTGTGTTTTCCCTCATTTGTTGTAAATTAAAGCCAACAAAGTGGAGTAGGCTAGACATGTCCCAGTATATAGTTATACCATCCACTTGTCCAAAGTTGTACGGGTTGGGTATGGAAAAAAAGCCGTGGCCAAGCTTCAGGCTTCCTAGAGAGACCTTTGGAGTTCTTGAGAAGTGTTCAACCTTGAGTTCACCTATGGCTATACCATCCTCAATAATTATTCCAATTCTGGACACCACATCTATGCACAACCATTCACAAATTCAACCAATCTTAGCCCAATTGACAACTGGTTGTTGTAGCACAAGCTTACTGTAAGCCACCCAGGGCCCAACTATCTCTGTCTTGTCTAGTTCATATTCTTTCTCGTGGAATGCAACAATATACAATGACTCGATGAAAGGTGAGCTGAACAACCCTTTTTCCTTGTCTAGAGCATACCAAGGGTCAAGAGAATTTTTGATGCCTTTGAAAATATGACGGTTCACAAAGGCAAAAAACACACTATCCCACTCTTCCTAATCTTCTATCACATTTGCAACACCGCCAGACCCATGATTTCATGCTCCTCTAGCTCTAAAATCTACATGCCATCTACCTTGCAAGCTTGCACCTCCTTTTGAGGGCAATGTCTCTGCAACATCCATCCAAGATGTGCAGATACGAGGGGTAGTTGCCTGCATAGTAGTGGACATGAGCTTGACGGTCTAAAATTTTTGTAAGACAACACTTGAAGCCGATATGCTCATGAAAATCTGAATTGATATTGCATCAAACCCTTCATCACACACGAGCCTCGAGACGTCATCACATGGATGCAGCCTTTTTCTTTCAATTTTTTCTTCCATTGGCGAAAAACCCCTTAGACTTCTACACCCATGTAGGAATTCTAGAAGATTCAATGATGCTTCTAGGTGCTCTTTTGAATTAGAGTGGATCTCACCATACCAGCTCTTCACATCTAAATCTTAGGCACCATCTAAGATAAAAGAGAATGTCCGCCCATGTCCTTTTTTCTTTGCCACAAAAAAGGCCTTCAACTCTACCAGTGAGTTAATTTCTTGGATCTCCATGACCACATCTTCCTCTTCAACGTAGGTGAACAGAAATGCATCAAGAAGACACTAGAAAAAATAAACCCGTAGAGAATCCATATCCACTTGTTGTGCAACAACTCTCTCTCTCTCTCTCTCTCTCTCTCTCTCTCTCTCTCTCTCTCTCTCTCTCTCTCTCTCTCTCTCTCTCTCTCTCTCTCATGCTCATGCTGATGCTCGGCCCACTATGCTCATGCTCATGTTCAAGTGGGCCGAGCATGAGCATGAGAGAGAGAGAGAGAGAGAGAGAGAGAGAGAGAGAGAGCAAGAAGGGGGAAAATTACCAAAATACCCCTCTAATTTGAGGAAATTCCCAAAATACCCCCCAAATTTCAAAAATTCCCAAAATACCCTTGTATCTATTTTGGTTGGATTGTTCAAGATTTTGTAATCTTTATCTTTTTTTGACAATTGAGATCTGTTTTAGAGTGTTTAGCAGAAATTGGTCACAAATTACCTCGCAAAAGGGCAATTATGTCTAAAAATAATGAAGCAAATCATCTCCAAAGCCTACATAGCACCTTTTAATGATAGACAATCAGTCTTCTTATCAAAAGCTACAAAAGGATTTATCTTTAGAGAAATTTAATCTCACAACTAGGGGTATTTTGGGAATTTTGGAGAATTTGAAGGGCATTTTGGGAATTTTTGACAAAATTTTGGAGATTTTTAAAATTTGAGGGGTAATTTGGTAATTTTTCCTATATATATATATATATATATATATATACATGGAGAGAGAGAGAGAGAGAGAGAGAGAGAGAGAGAGAGAGAGAGAGAGAGAGAGAAGAAAAAAGCTTGCTCAAAAAAGCTCGCTCCAAAAACTAATTTTGGAGCGAGCTTTCTTTTATTTTTGCAAAAATCTATAAAAAGATCCCTCAAAAGCTCCCTCCATATCTCACCTCCTTTTGCTACATCATAGATCTCTTTGGGAAGGAGCTATGGTTCTACCACTTGGTTGTCATCATTTATGAATCTTCCATGGAAGATTGCGACGTGATGCTCCTCTAGCTGAGCTTCTCTAACATATGTCTTCTTGGAACCCGTATTGATTATTCTTTGAGCTAGTAGGGTGGGAGCTCCTTTAGCTTGTGCTTCATAGTTTTCTTCTTTTGAGCTATTGCTGGCAAGGACAACATTGAGCGTGTAAGCATCACACATAATTTTACAAGCTAGATAAATTTTAAAGCCAATTATCTTTTCAAGTCCCATTTGATCTTGAAAATGCCAAATTCAATTTTGATGCTAAAAGATTACTATTAAAACCCATAGAAACAGAATGCAACTTTCAAAATCAATTTAGAACAAAAATTTGCAAGCAAGAAAATAAGCGTATTATCATCTTGGGCTTGATTTTGGCATGGAAACTGGGTCTTGGCATTGCGCATGGGTTATAGGCATTATAAATAGATAGGATTTGACTTTTTGAAAGAATTTGGTTGGACTAATGCCTGGTTGGGGTCATTTTGGAATAGGCGGCTTCTGAAAATGACTAAATGTGGAAGGGAGTGCTCTCAGAGTACAAATTCCTCCAAAGTTGATGTATGGGATTTTGATAATATGCTTAAGCTATAGGAGACAAGAATTTGTGAAATGAGTCCAATCTAGTAGAGTAGATAATAAGCGTGACTATTATCTAATGGCACTTTTTGTAATTTTGGCTTGATACAGGGTTGGACCATGCCATTGGTGCAGAATAGCCTTGAATGTAGTTTTGGTGAAAGTTGAATTTTCCAAGTGCCCCCTTAGGCCAAATTTTAGAAAATAGAAGTTCTCATACATATTTTAAGATGGGGAAAAAGTGTAATTGATTTTTCCTTTTTTTCCTTGGTAGATGGGTTCAATATAACATGTATAAGCAAGCTAGGAGGGAGTTGTGACAAGATGTGTTAGTTTTGGACACATGGATAATAAGCGCAATTATTACCTATACTTATAAATCTTTGTGAAAATTGAATTTTTAATTATAAAAATGTTCAATAGGCTTAGTACATAAACTTTTGCTCATTTTGAACTTGGTTTGTAGACTTGAGATGACTTCCCCCACTTTTCTCTCTAATTTTGGTGATTTTTCCCCCGATTCTTGGTGGTGGTCATTTTTTCCACTTCGGAGTTTATGAGATTGTCTTGTAGGTTGTATGGATCTACTCAATTAGTTTTGGATAACTTCAGGGTTGATTTGTGTTCGTAGGTCAAAAATGATGCTTTACACATGTCCGTGTTATTTTCTAAGGCCGTAGGCATCGATGATGTTTTCCCAATATCCCAATAAGGTACATTGTCTAAAACTTCTATGTAGAAGCTTCCCATGAAGTTAGAATACAATTTTGACAATTTGCAAAAATAGAGATTATTATCTATAGACCCCTGCACCCTATCAAATAGTCATATGAGCTTGTGGAAGTGTTCTATAGGTCTATGCCATGGCCCTCTTTAAGTTTGGTTCACAAATAAAAACAAATTCATTAATAAGTGAATAAATCACCCCTCATGTCTCATGCAAAGTTGTTTAGTGTAGGTCCCGCTAGAAGCTTGAAACCATGCGTAGATATAGGTCGTTGGGCGATCTCTCCAAAAGTAACAAGTAAAAATGAGACTCTATTTGGCCTGTTTAGTATATGCATACCCGAGATCTATAATTCACTTCTCTCATATCCCCCGGATAGTCCCAATAGATCGTGAATTATACTTTTCTTTCAACAAATCACCCATCTAGTCTCTGTTTGTCCAATTTTTGGAGATTTTGCGAAATCAAATATCGTGGGCCTAATTTAGGTTTCCCACCATCGTCATTAGAATTGGACAAGATTTGACATGCTTGTTCATTATAGCTTCGTCACCTCTATTATACCTTTCATTCATCAATTTAAGCTTGTTTGTTAATAATTTATGGGAAAAATACCAAAATACCCCTCTTATTTATGGAAATTCCCAAAATACCCCTCAAATTTCAAAAATTCCCAAAATACCCTTGTATCTATTTTGGTTGGATTGCTCAAGATTTTCTAATCTTTATTTCTTTTTTTCAATTCAAATCCGTGTTTAATTGGTTAGCATGTAATCTATCACAAATCACCTTGCAAAAAAAGGCAAATATGTCTAAAAATAATGAAGCAATTCATCTCTAAAGCCTAGATAACCAACTCAAATTCTAGTTTTAAAATCTTGTAGTATTGATAGACAATCAATTTTAACATCTTGTAGTATTGATAGACAATCAATTTGCTTTTGAAAAGCTATAATTTTTTAACCTTTGGAGAAATTTAATCTCACAACTAGGGGTGTTTTGGGAATTTTGGAATATTTGAAGGGCATTTTGGGAATTTATGACAAAATATTGGGTATTTTGGGAATTTTTAAATTTTGAATGGTATTTTGGAAATTTTGACAAATTAGAGGGGTATTTTGGTCATTTCTCCTTTATTTATTAATTTTGACCTTTTTATTAGAAAAATAAAAAATATAAATCTAATTAAAAAATAGAAATCCAAGCCGAACATTATCAACACACACATGAATACCATACTTGGCCATATTTTCTCGGATTGGTCCATCTAGTCACTTTTTTGGCCAAAAACCACACAAAAAGAGTAAAAATGTTTTTAAAAATTCAAAAAAAATTAAATGTATACACTACATCCACACACCTAGGGGCTATCTTATTGCATGTTCCCTAATCTATGTATTTAAAAGGGCATTTTAAGGTGAATTTTGTAGAAAAAATCACACGTCAAGATACAAACACTTGTATGGATCTTCAAACATTTCCCTTTGTATCTAGCAATTTTCATGTAGTTGCAGCATGTGATGTCAATGCATTGCAAAACAGTATGCGGTGCAAGAGAAGAGTCTTGAGCGGATTGCTCAAAGGTTTCGATGTGAAGGCCGGTTGTTTGCTTTTTCTTTATAGAAGAGCTTGTAGAAATCAAGCGCACTCTTTTGATAGTGAATTGCAAACAGACATATTTTTCTTGTCGAGATCAATCTTTTAAGAGCTTAGCTATTGTGATGACCAGGGAAGTGATTGCAGTCAAAGCTTTGATACCCACTTATAAGTTGATTTAACTGGTGTCTTTGCTTTTGATTGATTTTTGGGCTTATATACCCATCTAGTCTTGGGTTGTTGCACTTTCTGCTTGGCTCTTGGTTGTTGAGGTTTGTTTGTAGCTTGGTCCCGATTTAAATAGATCTTGGGCACCCAAATCTATTTAGGATTGAAGTTGAGCTTTCGCACCCAATATTGCCTGGTTCCTTCTATTCCTTTTTGATGAGGGTATATCTTGTGGTGAGCAGTCATAGAGATGTATTCCTATGACATGGTTTTGCCAAATTTGAAGCCCATAGGTTAGCCTTCCATTCCTCTTTGTTGTAAGCAAATGGTACTTTTCATTTTCCACCTTTAAGGGTGAGGTCTAAGACCTTAGTGTCCCACTCTTGAACTACTTTATGTAATCTCATCCAAGGAACACCTAGTACCATATCTTCATTCATATGTTCATCTAGGATGCATATAGATGTGTGCGGGCAAGGAAATCCATGCACAAGAACATTGAGGTTGATCATGCCCAAAGTTGGAGTGAACTCCTTGAGAAAACAAATGCTCAATTTGATTCTTTTCTTGATGCAAGATTTTCTTTCGACTTGTTTTGCATGATGTTGTGCTCATTTCCCAATCTTGAGCTGCAATGCCTAATATGAGGTGTTATAAGATGCCAAGTTCCCAATTCTTCCCTACTCGACCTACTCGATTTTGACTACTTTGTTCTCTGTTGCAAAGGGCTTCCCAGTAGCATCAATTTCTAGTGTTTCTTAATTGCCTTGCAATGTGTGTGATGTGTGTGTATACACACACAACCTCACTTCCTTTGCTTCTATAGTTGTGAGCTTGATTTGATTTTCCCCCAAGCTCCATCAATTTTAGCACTCACTGCATATGCAAATTTTAGTGTTGCCAAATTTTTTCCCGCTTTGCTTCCTCTACATTTGATTTTACTATAGGTGTTGGCTGCCCAAATTGCTTTGCTACACAGTCAACACTGCACCAATAATGATCAGCCGTTTGTGTGGATGAAAAGTGCTTTTCAGAATGCTTTCATAAAATGAGGCACGTGATCTGATTTCTATAAGTGTATTTGCCACGGTTTGTACCAAATTCTATTCGTTTTCACTAGGGAGGAAAGGGAGGCTTGGTGGGAGACCTTGGTGTTCAAAGTCAATTTGAAAGTTGACCTTCTCATGCTTTCCATTGGGATCTTTCATGCCCGCATAGATAGTGAGCATTGAGAGTGACGCATCTTTTCTGAGTCCTAGTGTCTTTGCAATGTCATCGAGGAACAAAAAGTGACGACCATCCACCACCACTGCATGCAAAGTGAGAATTTGGAGGTCAGGAACTTCCTCCAACACCTCGTCTCCCTCTATCATCCGATCTTCCTCCCCCCTGGGATCTTGCAAGAGGGTTGGACTTTTCCTTTGATTTTCCCTTCTCCATGCCCTCAAGCACAAGCAAGATCATAACCATGTCCCATTGGGTGACTATGCACCCCATGCCTAAGTCTATGAGGTCATCATCATCCTCTATCCTACAGTCCCGCTCTCACTAAGCCCTTTTATAAACCTCAACAAGCGATAGCAAAAGTTTTTGTCGGCTGCATAGAGGTTTTTGAGAAAATCCACTGGCAACCACGTTGGATCCCTCGAAGACTATTGCATATTCTTCCATGTGCTCCATCATGTAGTCGAGAAAGCTTTGGAATCCCTCATATGAAGATTAGCAATGGCATGCATGTCGATCGTCCCCTCAAACACACTAACTAGTTCATGTGCACGATCTGCAAGTCCTATCTTCTATAGTTGTGTGAGAAGTACATCAAAAGATGTTGCCATAGGTCTGTTCGTAAAGAAGATGGGAAGAGAGGTGAAAACTAGTGTTTTGTGAATGTGAGAAATGAAGTTTAAAGCTTAGAAAGTCACTTTTATAGTCAATGTCACTTTTTAAAATCACTTAAAATTAACGTCAAATTAACTAAAACTATATTTATAAACAAAATCACGTGATAAGCCATTGAAAGACACCAACATTAAAAGTATTTACGCTCCAAATTAAATAAACTTGCACATTTCAATCAAAATCTTGAACAAATTAAAAATGAAAAAGAGATTCAAAACACCATATGTATTACGTAAGACCTTCACATGAGAGTGAGAATTCACAATGAGATTGCTAATCAGGGGATGTCAAAGAAAGATGTCGTGCTTGGCGGTACTTCAATCAATGTATGTGCCAAATGTGGTGCCCTCACGAAAGCACAAAATATTCTTGAGGGGCTACTCTCCAAAATGTGGTCTCTAGGATGTAAGTATGCCTAACATGGCTAAGGCAACGACGCTCTCGCAAAGGGAAGGCCTTTCTCCATATGCAAAGGAAAGGCCTTTCTCCAAAGCAATCACCTATTCTTGCACCTTGGAGGCTGCTAGCCTTATGCAAGACCTTCACATGGGTTTTATTTTGTTTTGATTTTATATTTGCTTTCAAACATTTATTCAGATGCAACTGTATTATAAACTCTTGCTTTGAAACTGACACCACAAACATAAATAAATTAACACACTCTTCTTCTCAACCTTAAATCTCAAAACTCTATTAAAAGAACTCTAATTTTCCAATATCTCCAGTATATCTCTCAAACATCCCACATCTCTAACATTTCTACTCTACTTCTCAATCATCTCTTAACTTCTTTAATATATCTAACCGTCAACCACCTCTTGGCTTGCTAACTTCTTCACTAACTTGAAGCATATTGTCTTTGAGGACATTGGGTGCCAAGCAAACATCCATGAGCCTTGCATTAAGCTTGAGGGCACTCAGTGCTACCTCTAGAAGCCTTTCTTTCATCTATTTTTTGTGCTTCAATTACAAGCTTTTACATTAATACATCGCAAAAAACCAAATTTTTCACAAAGAAAGCTCTTCTCTTTTTTGGAATTAATAAAATTTTCATTGATTACAAAAATATATTGATTGGGCAAGGTATATCTAAGATTAAGATACTCGCGAAGGTGACTAAGATTCTAGTTGTTATTTACCCAAGATGTCGTGCACTGCATTGTCATGGAGGCATATTTGCAGATCAATTAATGGTTCGAACTTCTCCTCATGCCTTTGTGAAAAGATATGCAAGGTTTTCCTATGTTGGCACATAAGCCAACGTTGATCTCTCCTGCTCAGAGCCTCTTCCCATACTCAAAGACTAAATGGAGAGCCCATTCTGGGATCCTGCCTCAAAATAGTCGGTATGATGATGAGGGCCATACACACTCAACCGTAGCTATGAAGACTGCCTGTACTTAGCCTCACAACTAGAAGTGGCCACAATATGTTGTGTCTTGCTCAAGCATGAGATACATGAACTGTTGAGCATGAAACAAAAACCACTTGTGGACACTAGCGTGTCAAAACGACCAGCCCAATTTGAGTCTGAAAAAGCATGTAAGTCTAGCGGCAGTGATCCCCCCTTGGGATAAAACAATCCAAGATGTAAAGTGCCACTCAAGTAGCAAAAAATCCTCTTGACAGCGTGCCAATGCTTAGACGCGGGGCTATGCATGAATCTCGTGACCTGTGAGACTGCAAACTGAATATCCAACCTCGTGTTGCATACATAAATACAGTAGCCAACATCAGTTTGGTAAAGAGTGACATCGGCAAGATCACCAGCATCATGAAAACTCAATTTCAAATGTGTTTCCATGGGAGTGGCAATAGGTTTGTAGTACTCAAGTTTAAACTTACATAGCAATGTCTTTATGTACCTTGTCTGACACAAGGCTATACCACCATCACACTACTTAAATTGTATACCCAAGTAATGATGCAAGAGCCCCAAATCATTCATCTTGAAAGTAGCATTCAAATCAGCCTTAAATTCAACAATATGTTTCTCATTTGGTCCAGTGTGATCAGCAAATCATCCACATAGAGAACGACAAAGAGAAGTACATCACCCTCATGCTTTACATACAATATGCTTTCTGCTGGACTGTTACATAAACTTCCTCAAATATGTCACCATTCAAGAAAGGAGTAACAATGTCTGACTGATGTACATCCCAACCAAAATGAGCTACCAATGCACATAGAAAACACGCAGTAGTCATACAAAAAGTGGGAGAAAAGGTCTCTTCATGATCTATGCCTTTTTGTTGTGCATAACCCTTTGCAACAAGTTGAGCCTTATAGTGATCAATCTCACCATCCGGGTTGCGTTTCACTTTTAAACCCACTTCGTACCAATGGCGTTTTTGCTAGGAGGCAAACATAAAGTCCATGTGTCATTTTCTATAAGTGCATCATATTCAAATTGCATGGCAGCCATCCAAATTTTTGAATTTTATGCTTCATCAAAAGATAGACATTCCTCAACATCACATAAGTAAGACACAGTCAAAGCATAACAATCTGATGCATAAGATGCATGGCAAGAACCTGAACGAGTATGAATAGACAAAGGTGCATCCAATTTACTATCACGCAAAGTATGCACCAGCCATTTTGGCATACCTCTAGCGTGCTCATTCACAGCCCTTTCCTCATCAAGCACATCATGTACATCTGCATCAATAATAGGCTGATATGTAACATTTTGAGAAACCCCCATAGGCTGAACATTTGCCTCACTGGAATTTACATTTGAACTTCCACCACTTAAAAGAGGCAACAAAGTGTCATAAATGTCATGTGAGCTTACATTATTGTCTCTAGTACATTACAGCAAGGGCCGAACAGAATCTTCACACAATATCCCGTGAGACTAAGATACGCTTTGTTTGCGGATAATACAACCTATAACCTTTGCTTTCAACACTATAACCAACAAAAATACATTTGACGTCCATATCATCCAATTTTATGCGCTACATTTGTGGCACCAAAGCATATACCAAATAGCTAAAAACACGAATGTGTTCAATGGAAGGCTTTTTATCATGCCATGCTTCATATGGAGTCATAGACTACAAGCTTTTGTAGGACACTTTTTTAGCACATAAGTAGCACACATAATAGACTCAAGCCAAAACAAATGTGGTAAATCTTGTCTTTTGACCATACATCGTGCCATTTCTGTAAGAGATCTGTTTTTCCTCTCAGCAACACCATTTTGCTGAGGTGCATACGGCACTGTACATTGGTGTTTTATCCCACCACTAGCCAAAAGTGCATTAAATTCATGAGACAAATATTTTCCCCCTCGATCTGAATGGAGGGTACCCATAGTACATTTCGAGACATCAGCCATAGCTAGAAATTGTTTGAAGCACATAAACACTTTGGACTTCGTTTTAAGTGGATACACCCATGCATGCTTGGAGTAATCATCAATGAAAGGCACGAAGTAAAGGTAATTGCCCAAGGATGGAGTTTGCATGGGCCCACAAACATCACGATGCACCAGCTGCAACCTACATGTGGCCCTAACTGAACCATCCTTTGGAAACTTCAAATGTTTCATCTTACCCAAAATATAGCCTTCACAAACATGTTTGACAGGTGCTTCAAGAGGCGGCAAAGAAGCAACCATATTAGATTTTTGCAAACACAACAAACTGGAAAAATTCAAATGCCCAAAACGTGCATGCCAAAGTTTTGCATTTGTAACAGCCTTTGAATCCACAACAGTATTTGCAAAATCTTGCCCACACTTGTCATA
The DNA here is from genome assembly GCF_014529385.1 of Adiantum capillus-veneris. Lineage (NCBI taxonomy): Eukaryota > Viridiplantae > Streptophyta > Polypodiopsida > Polypodiales > Pteridaceae > Adiantum > Adiantum capillus-veneris. Next base: position 18,227,745 of record NC_140952.1, read on the forward strand.
CAAAGTGAGCTTATACAACCCACGTCATAAAATGCCAGATGCAACAAGTTCATCTATCAAAATTGAGATCATGTACTATACATCTGTCATCCACAAATTTGACGACAAGACCAAGTCTAGCAAGTGCAGATATAGACAAAAGATTCTTCTTGATCCTAGGTACATACAATGCATTAACAAGTGTGAAAGAACTGCATTTGTAGCAGTAAGCAAAATCTTTCCAATTCCCTTGACCAGATAAGAGGCATTGTTGGCACAGGTGATTGAATTCCCATGAGGGACATCCTTGAGAGAGGTAAACAAGTCACGATGAGAGGTAATGTGCTTTGTAGCACCACTGTCAAAATACCACACATGAGCATCTGCAGCAACTGACAAACATGCATCATGGATAGAAGGATCATAAGTGCACTCTGCACTAAAAGCCTGCTCTGCATCAACATCACCATCATAGTCTCCTTTCACAAAAGACTCAACAGGAGCTGCATTTGTAGTGGAACTAGCCTCTTTCTTCTTAGCCTCTTTGGCCTTCAACTTAGGACATTGTTTGATCAAGTGATCATTATCTTTACAATAATGGCAATGCATCTTCTTTTTTCCCTTTTCCCTAGAATTCCCAGACAAATTTTTGCATTAGGAACAGGTGATTTACCACTCGTAGAAGAACCATGAGAAGTGGCTACATTGTTGTTACCACCTTTTCTTTGAGCAGCAATAAAGGCATGCTCAATTGCACGTTGTCAAGTCTTGTTTTTTCTGGAAAGTGAGTCTTGCTCAGTAGTCCATCACCTCTTCTGATCCAAGTGTCTTACCCATTTTAATCCCATGAAGCCCCCCTTTTTTTAACAACCTTTAAGATTTTCTTGTTTTGTAAAAAATAAAAAAATGATATGACCACATCTTAGTCCAAGCCATCAAAGGGGCGATATTTTGGTGCAAAGTTTTTTGTTAAAACTAATTACAATTAAAATCAACTAAAGTGGTTTAGCCCTAAACTTTATATGTGTTTTAAGCAGGATCCTCAACTAGCTGCTAACTAACCACTTAATAAGGTTCATTCACAGTGTTCAAAAAGGAATGCCAACCACCACCCAGTAATGTAGGTGACACTATATGCTAGGTAGAACTTACAGCTGAGCAATAAGTTTACACTTTTGAGCTCATAAAATAGTATGCTAACACCCAACATGCATTGCTTTTAATATGCCTTATATCCAAAACCACTTGTAGTTTAAAGTGTTTTTTTTTTTTGAAAAGTCACTAATACGAAAAAATTATCAGTAGCCAGGCATCACAACTCGACAGAAATTGTAACAGAGTAGGTGATCCAAGAACCCCTAATTTAAACCTACCATAGGGTATAATATTTTAAAGCTCAAAATAGGAAGTACTAATATCACTATATTAGCAAGGCATGCTGAGCCAACGGAAGTCCAAGCATTGCTAGGTCATATGACTCTCTTAGTTTCCAAGTAAAGGATCAAGATCCTTAAAAACAATCGATTGATGAAAGCATCAAGGGCTAGCAATTTTCTCATCCTAACATGAGTCGAAACTCATAACTAATACCAGTTATATTATCTAGGGGAAGCCAGCTCTAGATCAAAGCAAGCCCAGCCCATGGTTAAGTCCAGACTAACATGAGTCAAAACTCATAACTAATACCAAATATATTATCTAGGGGAAGCCAGCTCTAGACCAAAGCAAGCTCAGTCCTTGGTTAAGTTCAGACTAGAATAAGGTAAAGTATCAAGCCATCCTCGCTTTTCAAGTTCAAAGTGAGTAATACCATGTAGTGAGGTGAAAAACTAAGAGCCAGCCTATTCAATGCTTCAACATTTACCGATTCTGAGATTTCCAAAGTATATTATCTATGCTGATATGTAATACATACACAGTGCCATACATTATCATCAAAACCATAAATGCCATAGCTAGTAAGTCAAGCTCCATAGGGGATTATGACTGCCTAGTTAAAGATAAATAGGCTTAAAATTTGCAAATTTTCTCCAATAACAAAGGGAAAGGTAAACTAGATTCAATGAAGCCTTTCAGAAATTGGATAGAAATCAGCTCTAAAAGGTTTTCACCCCACCACTAGCTTATCAACACAACCGACCAATCAAAGCATTAAGATTCTCATGGAATGGATTTATCTTTCAATAGCAAGAAAGAAAAAAAGATCCACCATTAACCAGTCAAGGCAAAAATAGTATATATATATATATATATATTAAACCATCATCAACCAGCATGTACAGTATCAACAAAATTTTGCAAAAACTAGTCCAGGCAACAGAGACTACCATCCTCAACTTTTCAAAATTTACTGGGGAGATTTTTAAACACCTGTTATACACTACAGTAGAAGTACGCATGGCCCCATATGCAAACCTAGGCAGGTTTTTTTTTAACCCAACAGTTCTACCTCAGTCAGTAGAGCAAAAGGATTTATACCAAAAGTTAGAGGAGAATTTTAAAACACATTTTAGTGTAAACAATATAACAAATCAAATCATTGCGACCACAGCTACACAGTAATCAGTCATCAACAAATTTTGGCCTCGACAAGTCCAGGCAGCAGAGATCATCCCTATCCCATTAGATTTCCATAATGCAGACATCATCAATAATTTCAAAAATATGGACAGTGAGCCAGTAATAAAAACACTCTCCTCATTCCACCTCATGCAGGACCAAACAAAACTCAAGGCTAAGTGAGGGGAGAATAACATACACTAATCCAAACATACATTGATCCCAGCCATCCTCATATATCAAACAGATAGCTTTAAGAATACATTATTAACAGTGAGTAACAACAAGTGGTTTAGGCGTTTAACCAGGTAGAGATAGAGGAAAACACTTGAGAGACAGCTGGTTGCTCCATAATCACTGAGATAATCCCACAACACCACACACAATGACGCTCTCTCTTTCTCTTTCCACAATTGATAAGTTGCTTCGTCAAGCCTGTGTTTTAAATCATCAGTGCCAAGATCGCCATGCAATCTTCTGCTTCAAGAGCCATGTCTCCATTCATTTTATGGTGTTGTATATTAGGCATAGCCTGGCATAGTAGGCTGAGGGAAGGAGAAGGAAAGAGATATCGGGATGCAGGGAATGCTACACGAGTAGGCAGGCAGGAATAAAGACGATGCGACGTGTGGAAAAAGATAGAGCATTGGGAGAGGGAGTATCATTGAACCTGCTCACCAATCTGCCCAGACTCTAGGTGATCACATGGTGCCACACCATCAGGATGCCATCATGTATCTATGGCTAGGGTGTAGGAGAAATTGAGAGACTGAGAATTGGAGGTGATGCAGAGAAACAAACAGGAACAATGAATAGCATTCATGCTCAATAGGAGTGTTAAAACCACGATTGGGAGAAGGGAAGGGTTTAAAAGCAGTTATTATTACACGGTTATGCCAAAGGTTACCCTTTAATTTTAATCAAGGTAGTAGGATAGGTGCCCATAGGGTGGCAACATACCAATACAAGAGTAGCAATCTAATCATGGCGAGCTTAGAGGTATATCCCACGTGAAGCAAACCAAAAAAAGGGGGGCTTTTAGCCAAAACAAATCCGACCCACAAGCGAGCCATAAGTTTTGCTAACATTGGACGCTCCCAATACGAATTGTGGACACACCATGTAATGGGAATGGCCTATGAACTTTGAGAATAGTGGAATTAAGAGAATTACAGTGAGCATTTTTGTGAGATTACTTTGAGAACAAAGAGGTTGAACTTAATTAACGGTAGCAACATAAACATAGTACTTAATTAACTTGGCATGAACAACACTTTTTCAAGAGAGAGAGAGAGAGAGAGAGAGTATTAGAGAACATGACAATAGTTGAGGACCGGTTTTACTTGGAGCCCGGTCCCCCCTCCAAAATACGTTTGTATTATAGATTCTCCCATCAAGAGAGACTTGGTACAATACAATCTTTGTCTTCCTTGTGACCTTGGTGATGCTATGAAGATGGAAAGCTTCATGCATCACGATCATAACATAAACTTTACAAAAAGCATTAACTATCCCAAGCCTCAGTCCCAAGGTCTCAAACACCTTCGAAGGTGGAGAGAGCTAGCGGGAAATGAGGGTAGGGAAGAGGAAGAAAAATCATTCATAGGAGAAAGAAATAGTTCCTCACTTATCATCACTCTTCTTGCTTAGCATAGCATAATAGCATAGTAATGAAGATGAAGAAGATGGCAAGGTTAAGCATTGAAGCATGGCTCTTGGTTGGATTTGCATTCCATAGCCAAGAGTGTTGGTGTAGGCTCTCCACTTCTCAACAAGCTTGGAGAAGGAGATGGAGCTCTTGCACTTTGCACTCCACACAATGAGAGAATGTGTGTGTGTGTGTGTGTGTGTGTGGGGGGGGGGGGGGGGGGGGGGGGGAGTATACCCTCTCTCTCTCTCTCTCTCTCTCTCTCTCTCTCTCTCTTAACTATATCATTTGGGACATATGCCCTCTTTTTCCTCTTTGAGAGAAAGAACTTAATTTATTTTTATGCATCTATATTCTCATTGGATCCCTTCAAAGCCTATCCAATAGGATTCAAGCATATCATGAGGACCACATGTGGAGAATTTTTTGAACACATGTCTTTATGCTTCTTAAGTCATTTGGTTTGTATTGAATACTTTAAGCACTTAGTCAATCAATCATGTGTCTTTTAAGTTATTTGGTTTGAATTTAATACCTCAAGCACTTAGTCAATCAAGCATGGAAATGTTCATGTCTCTTGAGAATTGATCTTTGAATTTTAACACTTCAAAAACCTTAGTCATTTAAGCATAAAAATCACCTCAAGCTTTGGGCAAGGTTCCCACAACCATTTTAAGCATCTTAGCACCTCATGCTTGGGTAGGATTCCCACCTCAAGGTTAGCCTTAGCTTGTGTAAGGTCAAAGGACTTTTTCACACTAACTTTTGGAGGTATTTAATGAAGCTAACCCTAAGGTATTTTAAGCTCCATTAGTTGCATGTTTCTCTTTGATAGACTACCTCCTTTTGGACCCCTATTGAGATGTAACCATCTCTCCTCTTGGTCCCTTGCTGAGGTAAATCTAGAAGCACTTATTGCACATTGCTCTTTGGTAGACCGTCTTCTTTTGGACCCCTATTGAGATGCAACCGTTTCTCCGTTTGGTCCCCTGTTGAGATAGGTTTAGAAGCACATATCTATATCCTAACTCTTGTTCCCCTTTTATCTTCCCATATTAAATGATCAATTTAATATGAGAATTTCATTTGGTAAAGTTAGATATTATATTTTATAACATTATTTCTCTTTGAAATCATAGTCATCCTCGATTATGAGGTAGAGAAGATAAAAAGCCTAGTCATTATTCCATGTTTCTTAGCGGGTAGAGGATCCCTTTTTACCCTACGACATCATTCCAAAATGGATGACTAATCCATTTGGTGCTCGGAAGACTTAGCTGTCGCAAGCATGTCTGCTCTTTAGTCCATATCATACTTCCAAAGTAGAGTGACAAGTTCTACTTGGTGTTTGGGAGACGTCGTCAGCACAAACATGATCCTAAGCATGCATACTTCTTAAATTTTGTGCACAATAAAAGAAAGAGAATGAGTCTTATAAGACAAAAACATTGTTCTTTTAAAATGCATTTTCATTTTCTTACTCTAGTGTAGCACTGTAAGCATTGATAAGGTTCATATTATCCTTAAGCTAGGTTCTTTGCATCCATCTAGCATCTTTAAAAGTATAATTCTTAAACTTAACAAGATATCATTGGATAATATTACCGTTTCTTAGTACCTTGTCTTCATGTCGAAGAATCGATTCGGGTTGCAACACCTCTTCTTGATCTTCGATCGCTGGCGGATCCTCAATTATTGGTTCTTTTTGTGGCTCTCCTTTGTAAGGTTTGAGTAGGCTCACATGGTTAATAGTGTGAATGAGCCAATGGTTGGGTAACTTTAATTGATAAGCCATCTCATTGATTGGCTTAAGAATTTTTAAAAGAAAGGACCATAGTATCTTTTTGCTAGTTTAGCATACTAGTCTTGGTGGCTCGTAGGATTCTTGCCCGTAGTATACCTCAGAAGAGCCTTGAGAAACTTTAGCAAGACCCAATCATTTTTCTTAAAGGCCAAGGCTCTTTTGTGCTTACTAGCAGCAACCATTTTTGCCTTTTCTATGAGATGGATATAACCTTTTTAATATTTGGAAAAGATTCTTGTAAGTCTCGACTATATTCATCAACAACGAAGATCTTCCCATATACTTTAATTAGTAAGGGTCTTTTGGATCTTCCCTCTTTAACCTCGAAAGGTGCTTTCCCCATACAAGTATGTACAATGTCATTGTACGTATACTCTATAAGAGGTAGGTACTTCTCTCATTGAGAACGTTGATCTACTTCCATGACATAGGCTTATTTCACTTTGGTCATCCGTTTGTGGATGATAGGCCAAAAGAGAAATTTAATATACTTCCTAGATTCTCAAAGAGACCCTTCTAGAAATTACTGGTCATTCTAGGATCTTTGTCTCACATTATGAATGTTGGCAAGCCATGATACTTGAAAATCTGAGATCTAAAGAGGGTTACCGTTTGATGTGCCTTAATTGTCTTTTTGACAGGCATAGAGTGTGTTTTCTTGCTAAGCCTGTCGACTGAAACAATCCAAGTTGCTTTCCTCGATCAAATTTCAATTTCTGGTATACCACGCATTTTAAAACATACTCTTGTATGTTTACTTTTCATGGTAGAACAACAGAAATACATTTCTACTCTTCAAAGAGTAGATTATGGAATCCCTCTTTGCCCCGCATAAGGAGAAGCATGGGATTCATACATGACTTTCTTATTGTATTGATGAGTAACACATAGCCTATCGCTATTTGGAAGATAACCATCCTTCAAGGTGAATGCTTCTTTTTTTTTTCTTCCCTAATGAAACGGCTATAATTATCTACATAAAGTCTTGGTCAGTAGCATACTCATTTATCATAAAAGATAGATCATTGTAAGCTGCTATAGACACTTGATTGTGCTTGCCAGCAATGTAAGCAATGTGAAATTTAAATTGCAAAAGAAAATTTTTCCGCCTCATTTGTTTGTGGGAGAGCTTGGTTTGCGTCATGAATTTCTTGAGGCTTTGTGATCCACTCGTAGGATGAATGGAGCCCCCAAGAGATAGTGCTTCCATGTGTCTAGGGCATGTAGAACAACTAAAAGCTCTTTTTTGTATATGCCCAAGATCCGTTCATCGGCATTGAGCCTTCAGCTCTCATACGCTATGGCATGCCCTTCTTGAAGGAAAACTGCTCCAAGGCAATCACCACAAGCATCACATTGGACCTCAAATGGCTTTGAGAGACCCGGAAGCATAAGGACTGGTTGGGAGGCAAGCTTCTCTTTGAGCTTCTCAAAAGAATTTTCTTCTTTAGCCGTCCATGAGTACTTAACGTTCTTCTTTATTAAGTCATGCAATGGTCCTGCTATTTGAGAAAATTTTGCTATGAAGCGTCTATAGTATACACACATACCAATAAAGCTTCTTAGCTCATGTAGATTCCTTGGATTATGCCATGCTTTTATTACCTCTAACCTTGATGGATCCATATGGATACCATCTTGAGAGATAATATGACCTGAGCATTAAATCTTTTGGAGGAAAAATTTGCTTTTCTTTTGGTTGAGAAAAAGCTTGTTCTCCCTAAATGCTTGAAAAATCACTTGGAGATGTTGCTTGTGTTCCTCCAAGGACTTGGAGTAGACGATAATATCATCAAAGAATGCTCCAGTGAACTTGCAATAGGGTCTAAATATTTTCTCCATCAAACAAATGAATGTGGCTAATACATTGGTCAAGCCAAAAGGCATGACTAGATATTCATAAAGACCAAACGTTGTACAAAACGCGATCTTTAGGATATCTTCATCCACTATCCTTATTTGATGATAGCCACTTTTAAGGTCAATTCTATTGAAGTAGGTAGAGCCTTATAGCTTATCAAACAGATCTTCTACCCAAGGCATGAGAATTTTGTTTTTGATAGTGATCCTATTTAGTGCTTTGTAGTCGACACACATGTGATATGTGCCATCTTTCTTTTGCACTAATAGTACTCGTGAATAGAATGGAGAAGAGCTAGAACTTACCATCCCTTTTTTCACCAATTCATGCACTTGCCTCATGATCTCCTCCTGTTGAGCTTGTCAAACTCAATAAGGAGGTCTATTAGGCGGTGAGCTTCCTAGTAGAAGCTCTATTGCATGCTCATCATCCCCTCGTTTTGGAGGTAGCTCACTAGGATGCCATTAGTGAAAACATCTTGGAATCCATTTACGAAATTAGACAACTCTAATTCCTCTTGATTCCATTTATTGCTACTTGTGAAAACATTAGAATCATTTACAGATTCTCTAACAAAAATCATATACGCAAAAATAACTCTTTTCATTGACTTATCAAAAGCAAGTGTATTTACTAGGGATATGATGTTCCCCGACTCGTTAGCATCTATGTACATGCTCTTTTCCTGTGGATAAAGGAGATTCTCCTTTTAGGGAACTTCATGTTGGCAGCCATGCGGTTGAACCATGGTGCCCCTAGGATAGCATCCTCATGTTGGAGAGGAGAGATTTAAAAAAAAGTATTCTTTGTCGACATAGCTTGGGACATGAAGCCTCAACTTCTCAATCAAGGGAGTAACGGCGGCTTGCTATCCCTTGAAATCTGTATTGAAAGTTACTGTATCTTCCATCTCAAAAGCTTGAATGCCCAACTTGGTGGTCAAGTCCTTTGATATGAAGTTGTGAGTGGAGCAAGGGTCAAACAAGATGAAGTCATCATGCTCCCTTACCTTTCCCCAAGCATAGGAGAGAGGTGATCCTTTGCAATGAGAATCCTCTTTTTGAGCTTTGATGGTGGAAGCTCTAGGAGTCTCATTGCGGGCATTTATCTTGGGGCAAGAATGATAGCCATGTCCTTTCTCCCCACACTTAAAACACTTATGGTCCTTGCAAAAAGCTTCAAGATCTTCATGAGAGAGTTTGTTTTTACCTTTGTAAACTCCCTTCTCCTTGGACCTATTGTTGTTGTAGGAAGTGCCTTGGGAAGAATTTTGGGCATTGGTTTTTCCTTTGTATCATTTTTGTCTTTGTTTTCCATGGGTTTGACATTCCATCTAGCCTCTTGTTGGAAATTGATGTAGGAAGCAACCATGGAGTGGTGTATTACTTTGGTGATAGAACCAAGCCATTGTGAGTTGACATACTCAGCCATTTCTTCAAGTAATACCACATAAATTGTTGCTTTTACTCGGTGAAGTCTATCTTTTGAAAGATAGTAGCCTTGAGATGTAAATCCCAAAACTTATCCACATATTTGTGAATAGACTCGTGTGAGAGAAGCTTCAAACTTTGCCATTTGGTGAGCACTTTGTCCTTTGCATCGCTTGCAAGGAATTGCTTCATGATGGAAACTCGTAGAGCTTTTCATGTCTTTGGGGCCTCACCATTGCCATGAAGGCTAGCCCACCATTGACGAGTAGATTTTTGGAAGTGCATAGCTACATGGTGTAGTTTGGAGGACTCCGTTAAGCCCTCGCCTCCAAAGGCCACATCAAATTGTTGGATGAAGGCCAATACTTAATCTGTGGCACCAAAGGTGCCATCATAGGTGAGAAAATAGATACTCTTTCCTCCCTCTTTGAACTTCTTGAGCTTTTGTGATCTTCGCTATGCAGGGTATGATTTGTGATGTCCTCCCCTCTTGTATTCTCTAGGAGAATAACTATTGCTTTCGTCGAAAGGGAGGAAGGTGAAGAAGAAGGAGAAGAGGGTGACCCCTTTCTTGCTTTTTTCTTCCTTTGTTTCCTCTCTTCCCTTTTGGAGTGATGAGAAGAAGGACTATGGGTTGACCATTTCCTCTTGGGAGGAGTTGGCAATAGTCTAGACCGTCGTCTTCATAGAGCCACATCTTTAGAGGAAAATTAGGGATTTGCTTCTTTCTCGTTCTTTGGATTCCTCCTCTCTTATGGGAGACAGTCGTCTTTTGGGAGTCTCATCAGAGGCCTCCTAAACTCTCTCTCTCCTCTTGGAGAGGAAGGGAAATCCATAGCACAAAGTTGTTGGGTAAATTTGGCTTGCAAAGTAGGGTTGCCCATAGCTTGATGCAAGCTAGTACAAGATAATTGATACACATGGGGGCACCATCATTAGCACCTTCATGTACAAAATCAAAGTTATCAATGTTCATTCTACTCTCTTGGTTATTGTCAGCCATGCTAATTATACTTATGTATTTACTTAGTGTATCCTTTGGCAATTCAAAACCTTAGTTGCTCAGCCATGCTAATTATACTTATGTATTTACTTAGTATATCCTTTGGCAATTCAACACCTTAGTTGCTACTCCTCTTAGCCTTTGAAAATAAGCACTTAAGTATCTACACCCACGGCTCGAATTTGTTAATTAAATAGAGTAGTGGGGTGGGTCTAACATAGCAGAATTGTCGAGGGATAGCTCCTTTCGGACTTTTTATGGCTCAATAATGGTGAAGCCGTAGGCAAGTCTAAAAAGACCCCATTATTAAGACCAAAGCTCCTGAGGTGTGCACCATATCGCACATAGTGGGCTCAACAAAACTGATAATAGATCTCAGTCCCACTTACCCTAATATAATTAACAAAATCAACCATGAATACGCTACTTAAGGACTTCTCTTCTTAAGCAAGAAAAGAGAAACCAAATGCTCTGATACCAATGTAATGGGAATGGCCTATGAACAGAATAGCGGAATTAAGAGAATTAGAGTGAGCATTTTTGTGAGATTACTTTGAGAACAAAGAGGGTGAACTTAATTGATGGTAGCAACATAAACATAGTACTTAATTAACTTGGCATGAACAATACTTTTTCAAGAGAGAGAGAGAGAGTATTAGAGAACATGACAATAGTTGAGAACCGGATTTACCTGGAGCCGGTCCCCCATCCAAAAGACATTTGTATTATAGATTCTCCCATCAAAAGAGACTTGGTACAATACAATCTTTGTGTTCTTTGTGACCTTGGTGATTCTATGAAGATGGAAAGATTCATGCATCACGATCATAACACAAACTTTGCAAAAAGCATTTACTATCCCAAGCTTCAATCCCAACGCCTCAAACACCTTCGAAGGTGGAGAGAGCTAGCGGGGAATGAGGGTAGGGAAGAGGAAGAAGAATCATTCATAGGAGAAAGAAATAGTTCTTCGCTTATCATCACTCTTCTTGCTTAGCATAGCATAATAGCATAGTAATGAAGATGAAGAAGATGGCAAGCTTAAGCATTGAAACATGGCTCTTGGTTGGATTTGCACTCCATAGCCAAGAGTGTTGGTGTAGGCTCTCCACTTCTCAACAAGCTTGGAGAAGGAGATGGAGCTCTTGCACTTTGCACTCCACACAATGAGAGAATGTGTGTGTGTGTGTGTGTGTGTGTGTGTGTGTGTGTGTGTGTGTGTGGGAGAGTATACCCCCCTCTCATGCTTGGTCCACACCTCTCTCTCTCTCTCTCTCTAGTAATATTTAATTATGTCATTTGGGACATGTATCCTATTTTTTCTCTTTGAGAAAAAGAACTTAATTATTTATTTTATGTATCTAATTCTCATTGGACCCCTTTAAGAGAGAATTAATTAAGTTCTTTCTCTCTTTGAGAGAAAGAACTTAATTATTTATTTTTATGCATCTAATTCTCATTGGACCCCTTTAAAGCCTATCCAATAGGATTCAAGCACATCATGAGGGATACATGTGGAGAATTTCTTGAACATGTGTATTTTATGCTTCTCAAGTCATTTGGTTTGAATTAAATACTTTAAGCACTTAATCAATCAAGCATGTGTCTTTTATGCTTCTTAATTCATTTGGTTTGAATTGAATACTTCAAGAACTTAGTCAATTAAGCATGTTTTCAATCAAGCATGTGTTTTTATGCTTCTTAATTCATTTGGTTTAAATTGAATACTTCAATCACTTAGTCATCAAGCATGGAAATGTTGGTGCCTCTTGAGAATTTATCTTTGAATTTAACATTTCAAGAACCTTAGTCATTTAAGCATAAAAATCACCTCAAGATTTGGGCAAGGTTCCCACAACCACTTTAAGCATCTTAGCACCTCATACTTGGGTAGGATTCCCACCTCAAGGTTAGCCCTAGCTTGCGTAAGGTCAAAAGACTTTTTAACACTAACTTTTGGAGGTCTTTAATGAAGCTAACCCTAAGGTCTTTTAAGCTCCATTAGTTGCAGGTTGCTCTTTGATAGACTACCTCCTTTTGGACCCCTATTGAGATGTAACCATCTCTCCTCTTGGTCCCTTGTTGAGGTAAATCTAGAAGCACTTATTGCACATTGCTCTTTTGGTAGACCGTTTCCTTTCGGACCCCTATTGAGATGCAATTTTTCTCCGTTTGGTCCCCTATTGAGATAGGTCTAGAAGCACATATCTATATCCTAACTCTTGTTCCCCTTTTATCTTCCCATATTAAATGATAATTTTAATATGAGAAAATCATATGGTAAAGTTAGATATATATTTTATGACACACCACAAGACAATATAACCATCAAATCCCACAATCGAGACCAGAGCAAGAGTGAAGTATGTGTGAATTTGGGGAGGTGTAGCCCAGGTACAATAAAGTGACAGAGTGTGTGTGTGTGTGTGTGTGTGTGTGTGTGTGTGTGTGTGTGTGTGTAGCTGTTTTATCATAATCAATAAGAAAATTTAAACTTTTACATTCAAAAAACAACTGGCTCCAGAATAAAGGAAATGATAAGTACAAAAACAACTCAGTCTTAAAATTATCTTTGTACAATGTTTGTAAGAATGAAGCCTCATTCTAGTATACAGATAACCGAAGTACTTCCCTTGCAGTAAGTGTATAGACAACTGCTAAAATCCAAAAAAAAACTTTCCAAGATAAGATAACGTCCTCACCTGCATCCATCCAAACAAGACAACAAATATGTTAGCCTTGGATGTGTTTTATAGGTGTCAATGGACTATACCAGTTGTTATCCATGTCCATCTTACAAACTTTTAAAAAAAAACTTACAAGTTGTCCATAGTATTTATGTAAAAAATATTCTTTTTTTATTATTAAAAAACCCCAAAGTTTCTAGCAAAAAAAATAATATATTGATTAGAAGGCCATCACCCCTTCTAATCCAAGTGTCTAAATCCCCCATCAACATTCTTATCAGTCTATAAGTTATCTTTCTAGATTAATGAAACTCCACCACATGAAGCTATAAAAGAAGCTCATAGCACCTTCACGGTCGGTTTACCAAAGGCAGTAAACCACTTTATTAGGCTTTTAGTACCACTTATGATTTATAAGGGCCATATCCCATGGTGGATATATAGTAAAACTAGGAAGCGTGTTTAGTAGAATCCAGGATGTCAATGATGCCAAAAAATCTTATATGCAAGTAATACTCTGTGTGTGTGTGTGTGTGTGTGTGTGTGTGTGTGTGTGTGTGTTGATCATGCCATTTCCCTCCTAAATTATGGTCTTGATTTTAAGAATCGTTCACTTAATAGATCTTTTAGGTTTATTCTCTCTCTCTCTCTCTCTCTCTCTCTCTCTCTCTCTCTCTCTCTCTCTCTCTCTCTCTCTCTCCATGTTGGCTCCATGATAAACATAATGAGCACAGGCAACATGCCAATACCAAAGCTCTTGCATCAAACAATGAGGAGGATTTCCCCACCTGTGCATGATCTCCTTGCTACTTGATGATCTCCTTCGTTGAGAGAGAGAGAGAGAGAGAGAGAGAGAGAGAGAGAGAGAGAGAGAGAGAGAGGGTGTTTCCATTAGAAAGAGAGAGAGGGAGAGAGAGAGAGAGAGAGAGGAATAGTGACGTAAAGTGCACCAAGTGGGCAGCTAGGTTCAAAGTGAGGTGGCTGCCCCAAGTGCGTAGGCTCTAGATCTTCTCTCCCCTTTGTTGCTTTGGCTTGTGTGTCTTATCTTATCTGTATAGTGTAATTTGGCATGAGTAGTTTTCATTTTACGTACTAAATGGTGTCGTTACTTCCAATGAGATAGAGAGAGAGAGAGAGAGAGGGAGGGAAGAACAAGAAGAAAAGAATTTTCAATTCTCAATGAAAAATCCTAGAGATCTCATAGATCTCTATGATGAATCCTTTACGATTGAAAAGTCGTGTTATTCACGAGGGAACTAGATAACCAATCTACACACGAGAGAGAGAGAGAGAGAGAGAGAGAGAGAGAGAGAGAGAGAGAGAGAGAGAGAGAGAGAGAGAGGGAGAGAGAGAGAGAGATGCTTTACGATTGAAAAGTCGTGTTATTCACGAGGGAACTAGATAGCCAATCTCCACACGAGAGAGAGAGAGAGAGAGAGAGAGAGAGAGAGAGAGAGAGAGAGAGAGAGAGAGAGAGAGAGAGATGCTTTTGTAAGTTAAATTTTTGTAGATCCAAGCACCTTACCTTGCATTAAATCAAGTGTTTGCCTTTATTCACTTTCCTACTAACAACATGGCTGACGAAGTGACTAAGTAGTTATTTCTATCAACCCAATTGTTCTTATTTTTTTGAATGCTTAAACATCATGAATTCTCAAATCATGTCCATAAAGGTAATTGTTACAGAGGAAACTTCTTAGATAGCTCATGCGTCGGAAGAGAGGGTCTACCCCCTAGAGAGAGACAGAGAGAGAGAGAGAGAAAGACAGAAGAAGAAGAGAATTTTCAATGCATGGGAAACAATCCCAAGAGATCTCATATATCTCTCTAGCGAACCTTGAAGGAGTACGAGCGGAAGTGCGATGCGAGAGAGAGTGCGAGAAGAAGAGCACGACGATATGGTGAACTCGCTCTACTATAATGTGTAGAGCATAGTGAGTTCTTATTAGGTTTTTACAAAAGAATATGTGTACATACCTGGCGGCCCGCCCACTTACCTGGGCGACCACATTAGGCTTTATACCCCAACAACCTCCCACTTGAAGTCCAATGTGGTACTTTAAGTGTGAGAGAAGCTACTATACAAGCTAATATACAAGAGATGTAGAGAAGTGATGTACTACCCTACACCTAACTGCTTGCGAAAATGCGCAAAGCTCTCTGAGGGAAGTCCTTTTGTAAGTAGATCAGCAGGATTTTCTGTGGTGTGAACTTTGACAAGCTGAAGTTGCTTATCCTCGAGCATTTCCCTGATGAAATGATACTTCACATCCACATGCTTTGTCTTTGAGTGATAAACTGGATTGCGAGCCAATTGTATAGCACTTTGACTATCACAATATAACACAGGCATCTCTTCTTTGATTCCCAAATTTGTTACTAGTCGATTAAGCCAAATTGATTCTTTGCATGCCTCTGATGCTGCAACATATTCAGCCTCTGTAGTAGACTGAGTAACACAATCTTGTAATCTAGAACGCCATGATACTGCTCCACCAGCCAATGTAAAGACATACCCTGACGTAGACCTTCGGTTGTCTAAGTCGCCTGCATAATCTGAGTCTGTAAAACCCTTTACACTTAGCTCCTTACTCCCATAGCATATGCGCATACTCTTTGTAGCTTTCAGGTATCTCAATATTCCTTTCACTGCCTCCCAATGTTTCTTGCCTGGGTTTGACATGTATCGACTTACTACTCCCACTGCAAATGCAATGTCTGGGCGAGTAGCAATCATTGCATACATCAAACTACCCACTGCATACGCATATGGAATCTTATCCATTTCAGCCTGTTCTTCCTCAGACACAAGACAATCTTGTTTGCTAAGTTTCACATATGGTGGCAATGGAACACTCAATGCCTTTCCCTTCTCCATATTGAAACGTTGCAAAACCTTGTCAATATACTCTGTTTGAGATAACCAAATCAACTTCTTTGATCTGTCTCTCTCAATGCGCATACCAAGTATATGACTTGCCTCACCCAGTCTTTCATGTCAAACGATTTTGCCATCTTTGACATCAAAGCTGAAATTTCTTCCAAGTGCTTGCCAGCAATCAACATGTCATCCACATACAAAATAAGGATCAGCCAACTACCATCCTTAGCCTTCTTTGTATATAGACAGTGATCGAACTCACTACGTTTGTAGCCCTCGGTGATTGTTTTAAGCCATAAAGACTCTTTAACAACTGGCATACCCAATCTTCCTTGCCTTTCTCAACAAACCCTTCTGGCTGCTGCATGTAAATTTCCACATCTAAATCACCATGCAAGAACGCTGTCTTGACATTCATTTGGTGCAACACCAAATCTAATATGGCAACCAATGCAAGAAAGCATCTCAATGTAGTCATCTTGACCACCGGAGAGAAGACTTCATCAAAGTCAATGCCTTGTTCTTGCTTAAAGCCCTTGGCAACAAGCCTTGCTTTGTACTTTGGCTGACTATCATGAGTGGTGATCTTATACCTGTAAACCCATTTACAAGGTAGAGCCTTTTTGCCCTGTGGTAATTTAACTAGCTTCCATGTCTGGTTTTTATGCAGAGCTGTCATCTCTGACTGCATGGCCAATAGCCAATTCCCGGAGTCCTTCATTTGCACTGCTTCCTTGTAACATGAAGGCTCATTGCAATCAGTCAACATGACATAGTTCATAGATGGAACAAACCTATCAGGAAGTCGCGTGATACGTCCAGATCTACGCACAAGAGGTGGCTCAGGCTCAGCCACAACCTGTGGTTCCACTCTATCATGTCCTTGCTCCTCTTGAGCCCTGACATTTGTCTTGCACGTACAGGTCCATCTTCTTGGAACACAACTCTTCTAATCTCCTCAACCCTCTCTGGTTTAGAATGATATTTGGCTTCATTAAAGTGAACATCATTGCTGCGGATAACCTTTCTGGATTCGGGATCCCAAAGTCTGTACCCCATTTCACCAGAATTACCATAGCCTAGAAAGATGCACTTTCTACTCTTTGGCTCAAGTTTGTTCCTAAATTCCTTTGCAACGTGAGTATATGCCTCACAGCCAAAGACTCTGAGATGCTTGTATGAAGGCACCTTGCCTGACCATACCATCTCTGCCACTAAATCCTTCTGCAAAACCTTGCTAGGAGATCTATTTATAAGATGAACAGTTGTTGATGCAGCTTCAGCCCAAAACCCATTTGGCAGCTGTGCATTAGACAACATACTTCTGACCTTCTCTTGTATAGTCCTATTCATCCTCTCAGCAACACCATTTTGAGGAGGATTGTAAGGAGCAGTAAGTTCACGTTTTATACCTTTTGACTCACAAAAGTCTTGAAAGGCCTTTGAAACATACTCTCCACCACTGTCAGTGCGTAAGCATTTAAGCTTCTTGCCACTCTGATTCTCCACAAGTGTCACAAACGTTTTGAAAACACTAAACGCTTCATCCTTGTGCTTGAGAAAGTAAACCCATACTTTCCTTGAGTAATCATCTATAAATGTCATAAAGTAAGAAGCTCCCCCTAGAGATAGGTTAGGCATAGGTCCACACAAATCACTATGAACAAGTGCCAACTGTGTATCTCTTCTACTGCTTCTATGCTTATGTGGCTGTTGTGTTTGCTTACCATACAGACAATGTTCACAGAATTCAAAATCATTAAATGACAAGCCAGGCAAATAACCAAAACGAGACAAGATTTACATTCCCTTCTTGGACATATGTCCTAACCGGCTATGCCACAAAGAAACGTTCGGCTGCTCGGTTACATTGATTACATTTTTAGAGACATTTGATACATAAATCATGTAAAGTCCTCCAGACTTTACTCCATGTGCTACTGTCATAGAACCCTTGGATATCTTCCACATGTTTTGTCCAAAAGTGGTGACGTAGCCAGCATCATCAAGTAAACCTGTGCTGATCAAGCTCTTTGTAATTGTGGGAACATGTCTCACATTCTTCAGCGTGAAAGAAGAGCCATTCTGAAACTTCAATTGAACATTTCCAACACCTAAGATCTCACATGTCTGCCCATTGCCTAGCCGAACATGATCTTTAGTGGTCACATAAGAGGTAAACCACTCCTTGTTTGGAGACACATGAAGTGATGCCCCTGAGTCTATAATCCAGTCACTCAGTGCATTTCCATCACATGTTGTAAGAAGAGCTAAGTCCATTGTATTCTTCAAGAAGTAGATGTCTCCTGACACTAGACTGTCATCCTCTGCAACAGTGTTTGTCACATTTATTTCTTGAATCTTCACTGAGGACTTGTTCTTCTCACCATGGCTTCAGCTTTCTCTTTGCCTTTTTCTGCTTTCCATTCTCTGCAGTCTCTTTTCATGTGACCCTTCTTGCCACAATGGTAGCAAGTTCTATGTCACTCTTGCCTTTAGCACTGCGGGACTTGCTACGAGGTTGATTCCTCTTTCCACCTTTGTACTTTTCTTTGGTCCTTCCCCTGACAACTAAGGCTGTTCCTTTGCCTTTGTCCATTGTCTTTCTATTGGTTTCTTCAGTAAGCAAACTTCCTTCTACGCCTGCTATGTTCAAACCATCTAGAGGTGCAGAATTACTCAAAGCTGTGCGAAAAGTGTCCCAACTTTCCGACAATGTGATCAACAGGAACATAGCTCTAACAGGTTCATCAAACTTGACACCTTGAGCTGACAACTGACTGTAGATGGTCTTGAATTCATTCAGATGATTGGATATAGATGTCCCTTCTTTCATCTTCAAGTCAACAAGCTTCTTAAGCCAGTATACCTGTGAAACTGCACTCTGCTTCTCATAAAGATCACTCAGCTTTAACCATGCTTGATAAGACGACATCTCGTCTGCTACATTGAAGTAAACGCTTTCTGCCAAAGTCAGCATAATGGTAGAAAGAGCCAAATCATCCATTTCGCTCCATTCATCTTCGTCCATATCTTCTGGTTTTATCCCCTTGAGCTTTATAGGTTTTATCTGCTTCTTTTGTACCAACACGTGCCAAATCTGCTTCTTCCACAATGGGAAATTGGTTCCATCCAACTTCTTGATATTGTAAAGAGCAGTGTCCTGTGATCCAGCCATAGCTACGCTTCACAGTAGTTTACTTTCCTGGGAAAAATTCGGCAGAGTTTCCCCTGTAAAGTGACCTTTGAACCAATATCAACCTGTCAAATGAACCAAGAAAGCTTCAGATTCTGCATAAATTTCGGCAGAGTCTCCTTTGTAAAATGGCTCTGGTGTACTCAAAAACAGACCAAAAACAGCTAAAAAAACCATTGTCTCTCTAACACTGTAAGCTGTGGGTAAATCTGTCCTGCACCTATACTGTCTCTCACTGTCCTGTCACTGTCCTGTAAGCATAGACTGCGACAATGCCTCAACGGCAGTAAAGCAAAGATGTAATCCCAACTGTCTAACTCACAGTCAATACATCCTAGCTGCCTATCTAAGGGTGCTTGAGGGATCGCTCCAAGACCTGTATCACCGAAAGGATCTCAACATTCGAGAATCCCCCAGCTCAATAAAACCTCACTCAACCCTCAACAAAGGCTGCAGTAAATCTGACAATACATAGACTTCCCACAAAGTCATACATCCACAAATTTCCCACTGTATGTTGTAACCGCTGCGGCGATTGTTTGCTGCGTGACTCACAGCCAGCAAACCCTCAACAGACATACATCATCTCTGACAATACATCCCATATGGAAGTACCTGCAATGTCAGGATGAAATCTGGAATATCAAGCAGCAAACACAAGCTACCTGATGAACTGGTGGATGTCGCCTACAGTCTGTGTGTAGGTGCGCCCGTGTCGTATGTGGCACGCCTCCAAGAACTGTGAGTCGTCATTCGATGTGTAGACAGCCACAAATCAACACTCTGGGAGTGCCGATATCCTCAGCACCTGCAATCATAGGCCAAAACCCCAAATTTGCAGAGTCGGATCTGCACCCGCCGAAACCACGTAGTCGAAAAATGGCCTGCGCAGAACCTTGTCGAAGCCGAACGGTGGCCGAGACGACCTCAGAATGAAATTCTGAGAACACTGAGCCCTAAGGATTTGGGGCCGTGTCTTCGCCTGTCGAATCTCACTCCAATCTGAGCAGGTGACTCTGGCTACCTGCAAATGCTGCCCCGAGTCTTGATCTGAGCTCTGATACCAGTTGAAGGAGTACGAGCGGAAGTGCGACGCGAGAGAGAGTGCGAGAAGAAGAGCACAACGATATAGTGAACTCGCTCTACTGTAATGTGTAGAGCATAGTGAGTTCTTATTAGGTTTTTACAAAAGAATATGTGTACATACCTGGCGGCCCGCGTACTTACCTGGGCGACCACATTGGGCTTTATACCCCAACAAACCTTCAACAGTTGAACTCAAGTCACATTACTCACGATAGAAGTAGATACCAATCTATACGCACGAGAGAGAGAGAGAGAGAGAGAGAGAGAGAGAGAGAGAGAGAGAGTTAGAGTTTCACAAGGTAGATTGCAATAGCTCTAGGCACCTTGCCTTGAGTTAAATGAAGTATGTAGTATAGCCAACTCTAGCTATATATTTGCTTGCCTAAGAATAGGGTAGATCAAGTTATTTTTTGCACTCTAGAAATTATTTTTTGTGTGAGTTCTTAAACATGCTCAATGCTCAAATAACGTACATGGATGTGATGGCACACAAAAATACTCTCAAGAAGCTCATGTCTATAAAGTGGCATGGCATACATGCTTGATTTGTTTGACACATGGTCATACCATATCCATAAGATGAGTTAGTAAGTGCTCCTTGAGCAACGAGTTGCTATAATGGAACCAACATGCAATGCAAACCCCAAAAGGGGGATGTCCACATCTACACAAATTACGGTACTAGCTGAGAACACACATTCCACAATCTTGCTAGCATGAGTAGATATACTAAGTGCTACAATGTTGGCAATCTATCCTTGAATGTATTAATCTTATAGATGACATGATGGAAAGGAAGACCTAGAAGACCACCAAGTGTTTCTATTCATTTGGTTACAATCAAAACCTAAAATTAGATTTTGACATTGATGTCTATTTTTGCATCTTGCATAACATTGTACACATTGGTTAACTATGTAAGCAACCATAATTTTCCATTTCTTTACACCTTTGCATGTTTAAAATCCTCTCAAAAGCATAAACTAGAGATGCTTGAATTGTGTCCTTACCTATCTTCCAGGTAATATAGAAGCTTACTCCACTTTGTTAAAGAAGATGATGGCAAATAGAATGACCAATTTCTAAGAAGGGACGAAAGGGATGAATACAACCTACAATCCTCGATGAAATCTCTCATTGGCAAGGTGGTGCATGTATCCATTCCTCCGTAATGTATTATATATTGGCTAGGTACAAAACCCCTCAATGTATCTATCATATTTCTTAAATCTTATTTGGTGGCTTACGGTTAGGAATGGACTTTATCAAATTAATAATAGAATCTGAGAATCTTGGATACACTTTGATTACAGTCACTACTCTAGACGTTCCGACATTTTTTAAGACAAATTATTAGCTTCTAGATCGATGATTGAGTAGATATAGCCTGAAAAAATCTATTGCAAGTTGGAGAATGGATCATAGTGGGTACTCACATGTATTGTCCATCGATTAAGAAAGCAGTCACAATTGCTTTGCATTGAATTTGATTGCATAAATTTATAGTATATAAGTTGATATAATCGTGGAGAAACAGAGTTGCTTGCTTGGAATTATCGCTCGCTCTCTTTGCCTTGCTCAGATTTTCTCACTCTCCTTTTGGAAAATCCCCCTAGCCGTGGCAGCGTTGCATGTTTTGTCAGTTTAAAACATACTTACTTTGGATTAATAATGTACATAAGTCAAGTGCATCGTGGTGGCAAACTCGTTTTTCCTAAAAAGTTCAATGCGGATGAACACCATCCAAAAATAGCAGTTGGTGTGTGTAGCCGTCAATAAGATGATTAGATGTCATGAAAAGTGAAAAAATGAGGGAGTTCAAGAGATTTTTTCCACCAACTGCTATTTTTGGATGAACCCCATCCAAAAATGGCAGTTGGTGTGTGTAGCCGTCAATAATATGATTAGATGTCATGAAAAGTGAAAACATGAGGGAGTTCAAGAGAATTTCTCCACGATTTTAGAGATTTTTTCTAGGTGGTTTGGGCTTTTTACAGCCAAATGGATTTGTTCATAGCTAAACTTGATCCAAAAATGCCATAAAAATGATCAAAAATTACCCATTTGGGCCAAGAATGGCTCAAAATGCCACATCACTCATGGTGGTATGACTCTAAGTAAGGGGTTAGCTTGGTGATGGTTGAATATCAGGGATACAGAGTTTTCTCTTATGGTGTGCACTTATTGTAGTCCCATTCTAATTGTAGTCCCATTCTACTTCTACATTTGTGTGAGAGTTCCATTTAAGGTTTCCTCTCTTCAAAAAGGTGTGTGGGTTTGTCTATGGAATTGCCCAAGCTTCTATGAATTGCCTCAACAAAGAATTGAAAGAGAAAGATGGGGTTTTCTTCAAGGCAAACGGGCAATGTATGTGCGCAATTAAGGTTGAAGCTACATAGCCAAAGGCTCGACGCCTTCCTAGCTATACAGTGAATGTTCCGGCTCTCGTTCAAGCCCCGGCTCGCAAGGGGTGGAGGGCCTTGTTTATGAGTGACACGTCCAAAGTAGAGGGATCTACGCTGGGAGTTTAATCCACCGTTGATCCCATCTACATGGGATTTTAAAAAAAGGCTCCCCACCATCGCCGCTTACATCTCGAACCCCATACCTGCCCCTACACACTCCCACACCTAATCCAGCTCGCCTAGCGCGGCACGTTGAAACGTATGCGGCTCTTGCGCTATAAAACCCCCCCCCCCCCCCCCCCCCCCCCCCCCCCCCCCCCCCCCCCCCCGCGCCCTGTTGCGTCACTCCGACGGCCCCAATTCCTCGCACCGTCAATAAAGTTCCCCTACCGTTGATCCCTTTACTTTGACCCTGTGTCACTTATAAACGAGGGTGGGAGGCCTTCGTCCAACCTCGCACGTCTTCGACGGTGTTGATCTCGAGAGCGCCCTTTAATTTAATGATGTGGTACTTAGTGCAAGACCTCATAGTAGATTGGCATCTTGCATCCACGTGCATTTAGGTGAGGTACATCTCCGGCTGTCAAAGTATTTGGGTCTGCTCGAGCCTGCGTTGTAGCGTTGAAGGCATAGCTATATAATAACCACGCAACGAAACAGAGCCTCTGAGTAGTAGTTGCTTCTCTCAAAGGAGCGTCTGCCTCGCTTCGCCTTGTCAGCAGGCAGGCAGGTCTAATTCCCCATTTCTAGCGCAGATTGAGCATTCCGCAGGCCCGCTCTCGCTATGACAGTCGATGTCGAGCCGCAGGGGCCGGAGCATCAAGACAATCCAGATATGGCCCCTCCTCCCCCACCCCACAGTGGTACCCCCTCCCCGCAGCCTCCACTCCCTCCTCCTTCTCCTCCCTTGCAACCCCCAGACTCTGCTTCTGCTCTCCCTCCCGATGCCGCCTCCAAACGTCAACGCCGCCCCAATGTCCGCTTGAACGAGATCGGCAGTGAAAGTTGTCTTGCCAACGTTGTAGAGTACCTACTCAAGCGCAAAGGCCACCATGGCGTTGTGGGTGCGAAAAGGGGCCGTCCACCCAAGCTTGCTTCCCCAGGTAAGCTTCCCAAAAAATCCCAGCCTCTACGTAAGAATTACATTGAAGACAAAGTTGCTGATGATGACGTTGAGCCTGTTAATGTTGGAGATGGTGATGGTGACGGTGAGCATCATGCTGAGGATATCAAACCTGACAGTAGGAAACCCTACGAGAAGCAAAAGCTTGCTGAGGATATCAAACCTGACAGTAGGAAACCCTACGAGAAGCAAAAGCTTACTCCCAAAGTGAAAAACAGAAAAGGAGGTGGTCTTGGAAAGAACCATAACACTGGGACGGGTATCACAAAGCATGCAAAACGCCCGAAAGTTATGTTTCCGCATGGCGAAGGAAATGGCAACAATTGGATGCAAAAGACAGCTGATGGCTTCTTGGAAGCTGCCGATGGCTGCGTGTATGCTTGCTCCGACACCGACAAGCATGTACGCAGCCCATCCCCACATGCACAGCCTGCCATGTTCAGCTTTGAGAGTGACTCCCCCAAGGGTTTAAAGAAAACACAAGTTACAACAAAGCGTAAGAAGAAAGCGGTTACTGGCCTGAAACTGCCATCAGCTGCAGAGTGTGCACATAAAAATGGAGCGATTGAGGAGAAAGAGGATCCTTCAAGCAGTGCACTTCAAGAACTCCGGATGCAAGGTCCAGTCTGGGAGAGGGGTGTCGCACCTTTGGATGAGAGAGTGAGGGAGTGGATGCAAAAGATTGGGCTTGAGAAGTACGCCCCTATATTCCAGCATCATGAAGTTGGGGACGATGTTCTGCCTTTGCTGACCATGGATGATCTTAAAGAAATGGGCATACAAGCGGTGGGAGCGCGCCGGAAATTTTTCAGTGAAATTACAAAGCGGAAGCAAAGTTTGATGCTTGCAAATGAGTCATTGGCAGGGGAAAAGTGATGCAAAAAACTCGCGAGGAGTTAGCATTGTAACATTTTTAGCCAGCTCTTGTTCTCTGGTTGTAGCAGAGTTCTGTAAAATGTCCAACAAATACCATCCTAGGATTCTAAGCAAACTTAGAAAGATGTATTATTCTGAATTTTTCTGTTACATCTTTTGTTTCATAGCAATGCATCATGATATATCTCGACTGTTGCTTCGGTTTTTGTGCCATGTCACTTGTTATCTTCTATCAACAACCTAATGTGCAGTTGCTTTCTGTTGCATCTTGTCTCTCAATGTTTACATTTGATTGCATCTCGTCGGTGTTCATATGTGAAATGGGAAGGTACTCCACTCTTGATTACAGCTTTTCTTCATAAGGACTTTGCAGTTTCTATTACATTCTGTGTATCGGTATGTGGAATGGGAAGATATTAAATTCCTTATGGTAGTTTTTCTTCCTGAGGTCTAAGCACCTACATATGCAATCTGTGCAGAAAAACTTGTGATGTGCACCATCAGGTAAGTGATGCTCAAGATTCCAGACTGTTACTATTGGCAAGTTGTGTTAATATTGCCTTTCAGAGCATGCAGTTTATAGTTATTCTGCACCAATGATCTGCCATTAGATGTTGCTTGTGTGCCTCATGTTTGAATTGTCATTAAGAACACATAATTATGTTTGCGATTTGCAAGTCAATTTCACAAGCCACACTCAAATATTCCTCAGAAGAATACTGCGCTTCTTTGCGCTTCTTCAACTTAGTATGAAAGTCGAAGAACAGGAGGGAGGGTGGGAGGAGCCAACATCGTTAAAAGTCATGTTGCATGGTTTACTATTTTCCACTCTCACGCCATTGCACTCTTGTCAAACACCGGGGCAGGGTTCTTGGGGCCAACAAACACCCTAATTTTTGTCAGATCAAAAGCTAGCTTTACAACACACATCACAGAGATAAAATCATTTTTGTAACTCAGGGTATCTATCAAGATAACATGATGCTTTCCAAAAAAATTTGACAATATACACCATCTTGGTCGAAACAATAACCCTTTTCAGATAACATGGTAGTAGATGCGACCACTGTAACATGCTCCATATAATGATGAGATCTGCATCTTGAGAAGATATCGTATAAACCTATGAAGCATAGCATCATCTATTCCTGTTAATTACGAACAACAAAATCCCTTCTTCCCCAACTTTGTGTGCGCTTATGCCCACAATTTCAGACATGCACCTGCACAAAGATACACCTATCCTTCCACATATCAACCGGAAAGTAGATCATAGATTGAGCACTGAGATAAGTTCACACACCACTTTAAGCAGATTGATTCAATGATCAAGACTCTGAAATTCTTGAAAGCAAGGCCGCTTAACATGGCATGAATGTGGAATCCCTCGAATCTTGTGTTTGTATCTAGACACCAGCAAGGTCTGAGGCATATTTACAAAGGTGTCATTAATGAAACTCCTGCAAGCCAATTCGGCTTAACAGTCTAAAGGACGTTAACTGTGTTTCTGAGAGCGTGATCTCTATCCGGCATCCGCCATCAGCATAATCTTAAGGTTGTACCTACTCGCTAAGAGTATCCTAAGCATGAGCCTCAGCATGCTACAGCTACCCCCAACAATTACAAATGCACATATAGAAATCAACATGACCTTGAGGTACTACAACATACACCTTGTCTCCTTTATGAGCAAGATGAAGAAATTTGTCTGCACACGAAACCCCCATTGATACAAAGGCAAGCACAAACCCCGGCTACTCAGAAGCCTCTTCAACGGACAAAATTCCACGGACGAGTATAATCCTGATGTGACCCCAGTACCAACACAATTCGAGAGGAGAACACAAATTTCAAAACTCTTAGATATGGCAATAGACTGGATTTCCATCAGAAGCTACTTCGTAGACTTTGCTCTGTCATGAATCAATCCCATACTCCGTCTGTGGTCGTCAATGTGCCATGCATTTGTCAAAATGGTCTCCTCCAGAGAACATCAATTCATTTGCTTCTGGTAGGAACTCCCTTGCTTCCCTTCTTTGGGATGGCAGCAAGTTTCGGTCTATTGGCATGCTGCACATCAGTATTATCTTCTGTTGGCCTCTTCTTCCTCGAGGGAGCCTCCGGTTCCCAGAAGGTCAACTCCACCTCTTTAGCAGACGCCTTCGGAATGTCCTTGAATCCCAGTTTTGGTTTGGTAGTAGCCATGGACACTGATGAAGGACGTTTAGGCAAGCTCGACTTGGGATTAGTTATTCTAGTGAGAGAAGAATTGCTTGTAAAAGCTCCACTATTGTACATTGGATGCTCCTTTGGAGTGCCATGGCCTTGCAAGTTGCTTGCAGGTATTGTTAAAGGGCAATCTGCTAAAAAATTTGCTTTGTCATCAACAGATGAGCTGGAAGATCCTGACTGGACAATAGAAGATGAAACTCTTTCCCGCTCATAAAGTTCCAACACTTGATTACAAATTTCTGCACTCAGCACAGGCTCACGCTCAGAAGGTCAGCAAAAAGAAATTTTTCAAAGAAGACAAACCCCAACCACACTTACCTTTCAACTGATTTTGTGTAACATTAAATTGCTTCCACCAACTTTTGAAAGGAAACTTATACTTCAACAGCTTTGCTGCAAGTAGCATGGCACTAACAGCTATATGCAGAGGTTCGAATTGTAAGCACAAGGTCGTATAAAGTCTGCATGACAATCAAAGTGTCCACTCTATAAGCCCGCCAATCCACATTGTAGATTTGCAGATTGTGCAGAGTAAGACTACTTACGAATCATTCAAAATTATATAAGACACCGGAACAAGTGCTTCACAATCAAACTTAAACTTTGAAGCGGCCAAAAGAACGAAGCTGTGAGGATGCCGAACTTTTAGTTCAAAATCAAGGGTTACCAGAACCATGTGCTCTGCAAGAAGCACTAGCTCTTTCTGTCTTTCACAAATCTCCTGCACATGCACATTGCAACCAATCTTCAAAACCCCGAAAAGAAAAAACACCACCAATAGCTTCTTGGAATGCAAATCTTCATGATAGTGAGTCCTTGTGCAAGAGTCTACCTTTCTGTATGGCGGCATCTTGGGGTGAATATGTTCAAGATAGTATGTCTGAATATGTTCAAGATAGTATGTCCTTGTGCAAGTGTCTACATCTGTGGCCACAGGTGTGACCGTCTTCATGTAAAATGTGTCCTTGTGCAAAGCGTCTGCCTCTGCGTATGGCCATGCCTTACCTTACCAATCTCCTTACTACACTTAAATAATAACTGAAATAAGTCTCGTCCCTATTACTGCAATTTTCCTGATCTTTAATCAATGGTTATCGTTGTAAACATCCCCCCCCCCCCCCCCCCCCCCCCCCCCCCCACACACACACACTCAATTTATATTGATACTTGATACGCAAATACAACTGTTAGGTATTGCGATATTGACTATTCTAATCACTTTTAGAGCCGTGTATGGTTTAGATCTGACATTTTACATACTTATGGTCTTGAATGTTCATCATGTGCGTAAATCATAGTTACTAAAAAACTCTACAGTTGAAATCAAAACAATCTGACACGTGATTTGAGGTAGAAAGTACGGAGTGTCGCAATCCTCCTCTTGTTGTGCATCGGGGCATCAAGGCGACACTTGGGAATGTTCAGCGTTACTTCTACTAGCCTCAACTGAAGCAAGACGTGGATGAGTTTGTGCGCACTTCTATAGTGTGTCAAAACGTGGAGTATGATGGACAAAGTGTCACAAAATGATGACGTTGCAGGACTGCCCGGACAACAGTACGGACAGATGGCGTGGCAGCATGGTGACGTGGCAAGCTGTACGGCCTGATGACGTGGCAGAACTATACCAACACTCGGATTTTTCACTCGCATGGTGACGTGGCAAACTGTACGGATTTCCACGTTTGACGTGGCAAACTGTACGGATTTCCACGTTTGCGTTGACTACTGACGTGGCAGTTGTATGGATTTCCGTAAATCACTCTGGTGCTTTTTGCTGGCAGATTTTGGGGTCATTGCTTTAACAACCAATTGCTTTTGAGTTTAACGGCTTTTGGTGCTCTGCTTTCGGCAACCCTTTGAAAGAATAAAAGAGTCCCAAGGGCCTCACTTCTCAGAGCATCTAGACGTAGAGTCTAGGAGCAGAGGACCCTTCGGGAGTTGTACTTTGCTCAAAGATTAATATAAAAGAAGGTGATTGGGCGCTTCTTAGATTTGAGAAGGAACATCTTAGAAAGAAGAAAGGTAAGGAGAGACTTTTTCCAAAGCTAAGTATGCAATACTATGGGTCCTTCCAGATTTCAAAAGAGACCAACAATGTATTCTTCAAACTAAAGTTTCACAATGCTTTTCATGTGAGTTTATTGAGACCTTTTAAAGGTGAGGTGCCAGAGGACAGCAAGCCAGTGGAGCAACCAAAGGTAGAAGAAACTGAAAAAATTCTTATACCTGTGCAGGTCCTAGAGCACACAAAAAATAAAGCAAAGGGAAAGTTGGTCCAAAAATACTTGTTCAAGTTCACGAACTATCCTACTCTTGATGCAAAGTGAATCAAGGAGGAGGAATTGGCAAATACTCAAGAAATACTTTTTCAAGTTCATGAACTATCCTGCTCTTGATGCAAAGTTGATCGAGGAGGAATTGGCAAATACTCCTCAGATCCTAGTTGAGGCTTTGGGTTTAGCACTGACTACACGTCAAATTAGCAGGTTGAATCTGGTGCAGCTATCAATTTTCAAGTTTAGACGTGTGTCTGCTATTGATTCACCGTCTTGTCAATGGTTTTCCGGTTACATCGACATTCACAGTATAGCGGTACTCGACACTCGTCGGAGGCCTCTAGCCCACATTGTAGATTGTTGTTTCTTTGCGGCAGCTGTTATTACCTCCATCCCCACTCGCTTCTTGTCACGTCTCTGCCCTTGGAGATCATTGTGGTTGATGTGTTGTTGGTTCAAGGTGCCTATCTTTCAGATGCAGCTGGGTGTCCTCTCTCTTGTGGTTGGGGAGTGCATTTTTACTCATTATAGAAGAAGTTTTCCTCTCTTGCCTTTTTCGGATGTAACTGTTGTTCAGATTTTCCCATGTGGCTCAGTTGTAGCAACGTTTATAGTTAAGGCTTGCTATGTACTTACAGCTTGGTACTGGCCCCTGAGAAATTGGTATTGGGCATCGTGAGGGGACTTCTCAATGAAAAGAATACAGCCTCTTTTTGTGCACAGAGAGAAAGAAAAAGCATACTTTCTCAATCCCTCCTCCCCACCTTTGCAATCAAATTTCTTTATCCATCACATAAACTCGTTTTCAAACTGTGTGATCTGTGTAAATGTACGCCCTAATTATCTGTTTTCATTGGTGCCTTAAGGTGTTCGGAATATAGCAATTTTCCCAGCAAAACAAAGGGAAAATTGTACTCTTCCCTTTCTCATTCACTTCATCTCAATCTATCAAAAACTCTAAGCAATACCTACATTATGTCCACTAATGCAAGATAACACATGAACATGTATCAGTCAGAAATCTTAGCAGTAAAAGCAACTTATACATTTCTGATAGTCGTCAAAAAACAGAATTCTCATAAAAGGAAATAAAGGCTGCAAGAAGCACTCGTCATTAGCAATCAAAAAGCTGACCTTTTCCTTGAACTCTTGTGCTGCCATTGGGTTGTTCTTATTTTGCAAACAATAAGATACAAGAACCACTTCCTCGAGAGCCCTACGTGCTTCTTCTACTTTGCCAGCCAAAAACATGCACGCTGTTGCAATAGTCTACAAGGTACATAGAACTTCTCTATTACTTCAAAGAGTTAGCTGTAGAGTCATATCAAATGAAGGGCAAGTAGAGCTTACATAACAATCATTTTTACGATGTGATTGATAAAGGAAGAATCTGTGAGAGAACACTGTAGATGTAGCAATGACAACATGCGGCCTGCACAAATACCACAATCTCTCTCTCTCTCTCTCTCTCTCTCTCTCTCTCTCTCTCTCTCTCTCTCTCTCTCTCATAACAGATCTTGAGTTCAACTCTCCACGTCGGATAGATCTCTAAGGTCTCTTGGGATGGTTTTTTACGACGTTAATTCTCTTCTTTTCCTCTCCCCCCCTCTCTCTCTCTCTCTCTCTCTCTCTCTCTCTCTCTCTCTCTCTCTCTCTCTCTCTCTCTCTCTCTCTCTCTCTGTTAGGTGCAGTGGAATGATTGTTTGCGCTTTGCTCAAGATGAGTGCTCCGAACTGTGCTCAAGGTTCCTTTTAGTTCTTATGGAAGGTAGAGCCTTCCGTTCTTAATGAGAGAATGCTATGATCACAAACAAAGTGAATGGACACTGTGCGTGAAAGTATATGAGACTGAGAGATAGAGAGAGAAGAGAGATACGACACCAAAGACGTTGTAAAACCCTCCTCCGAAGGCCCCACTCTCGTCGGCGAGAGTGGTCTACATATGATTGCACAAAGTGGTACAATGACGATGCAATGGACTGATGCAACCTGGGACTATGTCGGTCACGACGACGGGGACGACGACGACGACTTTAGGGCTGAAATCTGCGGTCTTCTAACTGCTGTCCATAAAAACGCTATGGCTGAAAATCTGGGACTGTTTCGGGGTGGCTGAAAACGCTGTTTTGGCTGCGTTTTTGATGGCTGAAAATGACGATCTTCTGCAAGTGGCTAAGGCTGAATCTGCTGCTGTTCATGCATGCTGAAAACGCTGACCATCTGCTGCCAAGAAGCAGCTGAAAATGGGAAACGCTGGGCTGCTTGTAGCATTAGTAAAAACGCTGGGCTGTAGGGATGTTGGCGATGAGGAAACTGGAAACGCCAGGCTAGGAGTGATGACAATGCTACAAAACGCTAGGCTGAACTGTCGGTGGTGAGGGTTGAACTAAAAACGCCAAGGGGTGCTGAGGGTACTGCAGGGTTCTTGCTGAGAAGATGCCTGTTGAGCGGGGAGTTCCTACTGCCTCTTCTGCCATTTAGTGCTAGCATGGGTTTGCTTAAATATGCTAAATGCACTGGAAAATTCCCCTAACTGATTCTGATGGGAATGCTTATGATCATGCAGTGTGCAACCAGAGGATATGCATCTATACCAAGTGACTGAGCATGCACGGTCTACAAATAGACTCACAAAAGTGCCATATCACTTCTAATCTAGACTGACTGGACTGTCTGAACCCTGATCATGCTGTAGCTTGTCCACGGACACATAGGGTTGGATGTGTCACGTGACATCCCCTCCTTTTCAAAGTGAGGTACTGATACCGAACTGTATGGCGTCGAGGGAGATCGCCAATAGCATCCGGAATCCTGGAAGGGACTCTTCGCCGGCCGACTCTAATGTGTGTGTCATGCGGTACTTGAACTTCATAAAGGTCTGCAACGCTTGCTTCTTTGGGCCGCGCCGAAAGCGACACAAAGGCTTCTGTGGCTCCTTCCTTGCTTCAACTTCGTCTAGAGACCTGCTTCTTTTGTCTTCAAGAATCTCCATGGCTGAAAATTCCTCAAACCATTTCCAACACAAAAACATGAATATACCCATTCCATGTAAAGTGCGTGGAAAAAATCTTGTCTTCTTCAAAGACTGTGTATGCAATGTAGATGAACATAGAGACGGAGTGACAACCCGTTCATCAAACACATACAAACAATGAGATCGAATCTTGTCGTGTTGATCTAAATCAATCAACTGTAGCAAAACACAATGGAAATGCCCACGCTTGGTGCTCATACTTTCATGCACTCTTACTACAACTGTGTCATGCCAAAGAAGAGACATGGAATGTGACTTCCTTACATACATACGTTTCAGCTTTTTATGAACAATCCGCATACATTCGTGCTCATCCATGAGAGAAACGTGCTCAACATACAATATGTCATGCCTAGGAAAAGGGATCGCATAAAGATGCTGACTAAAATACAAGAAACGATCACGAATGGAACATTCGAACAATGCGTACGTATTAATCATGCGAACACATAATACTTCCTGTGAGGGTTCTTCGGACCTAGGCTCGAGAGCCAAGATTGATCCTGCGTGATTGATCGAATCTGCAACGAGGTTAGCTTCGCTAGAAAAAGCATCAACTAACACATCATCCTTGTGAACAATCACGTCTTCTTCCTATAACTCATCATGCTTGTGAGAAATCGCATCTTGATCATGCAAATCATCATGCTTGTCTTTATCATCCAAATCATCACGCTGCTCATAATCATGCAAATCCTGTGTGTCATGCTTCGGAGAAAAAGAGACTGAGAGAGTCTCCGTCGCATGAATCTGTTCAATCTTGTCCTGCATATTAGCAATGAGAGATGGAGAATGAACAATGTCCTCCCCATGAATGACAATGGGAGAATCACTTTTGGCATTGAGAGTGAAAGTGTTAGCCTCAAAATCAATGAGAGGGTTATTATCACGAAACCATCGAATGCCCAAAATCATATCACATCCTAAGAGAGGGAGAAACAACAATCTTCTAGTGAAGCCAGCTTGTTGAATTGCAAACAACACATCAAGGCACTCCTCCATGATGAGAGCGTCCATACCGGGAAGAAAGCCAGAGACCTCCATAGGAGATCTCGGACTAACTTCGAGGCGGGCTCTCTCAACAAGAGAGAGACTGATCACATCATGCATACTACCTCGGTCAAACAATATGACAAAACGCTGCCCCGACGTACGACCATAACATTTAATGAGAGAATCATCAATGGGAGGGTCATGAGAAACTTGGGGCACACTCGTGTTATCATTTATTATATTGACAGAGAAAGTGGGTTCTGTGGATTCTTTCGATTCAAGCTTAGGACATTTTCGTTTTATGTGACCCTTAATGTGACAATGAAAACAACGACCTTCCTTAGAATAAGTGCTTTGCTCTTCCGACGTGATGTATCCTCCTACAATTCCTTGTGCTACCTTTTCATCTGGAGTAAGCTTAGGTTTAGCAATTGTGTTAGCCTTACCCTTCGATTCATTGGAAGAATTCTTTTCTGAGAGACTGTTGGAAGATTGGTTAGAAGCGTTACCATTCTTACCGTTCTTACCGTTTTGAGGGTTCTGAGAAGTCTGCGAGGGACTTGTGGAAGTCTTGTTCTCCTTAGGCTTTCCCTTGTTGTGCTTCATCTCCTGTGCGAGAGCAATCGCTACCACCTTGTTGAGATCGATTGGATCGAGCACCTCGACATCGTACTTGATATACTCGTCCAATCCAAAGAGAAAAGCCTCTTTACGCTCAACATCCGATTTTCGTAATTGAGTGCCTAGCTGCAAAACACGATTAGAAAAAGACGTAACCGGCATACCATTTTGCTTGAGAGCGCACCAATCGTCCTTCAATCGTGCGAGGTACTAAGGTGGCATAAACCGCGCCTTGAGCTTGTCTTGGAAATCAACCCAATTGAAAGAAAGGGGCGTGAATTCGTCGGCTTCCTCTAGGTGCGCGGCTAACTGTGCCTCTTGCCATGCGTGGTACCAACTAATAGCATCCCCGGCAAGGTACATAGCTGCCGTCAAAACTTTGCTATTTCCTGTCTTCTTAGTTGTCGCAAAATAAGCATTAAATTGATGCAACCAAGAATGAATAACCGTAGCATCCATCTTACCATCATACTTACTGAAAGTCAACTTCTCTATGACTGGATGGTTGGAATCCGCATCGTGGCTTGCACCACTTGATGAACTCCCACGATCTTTAGGTGGTTCGGTCTTCGAGCCTAGCACTAGTCGAAGCAATTCTTGAGTGCGTAGCTCTCTTTGAGCTGCACGCTCGGCCTCCCTTTCTGCTTTTCGTTCATTTCTTTCATCGCGCTCGCGTTCGAAAGCAAGGCGATTGGTTTCTTGTTGTGCCAACGCAACTCGATTCGCTTCTTGTTGTTGTATTGCATTTCTTTCATTTCGTTCTTGTTGTGCCAGCATCATGTCCATCATTGACTTAACCATCATCTCCATAGGAGTTAGTACAACTCGTGGCGTAGATGGCGAAGGGGGAGGGTCGAAAAAATCTGCTGGTGGAAAAAAATCTTCGCCGCCTCTCTCATGCTCATCACCTGTATACGAAGTATCCATTCCGCTTCGGGTGACGACCATTCACTATGATCTTTGGTTCTTAAGTTCACGAGGAACTTGGGTTCTTGAGGATCTTGGGTTCTTGGGTTCTTGAGGATCTTCCGGTTCTTAGAATTCCTGAGGTTTTCTTTCGCTTGCAAACCGTGTTTGAGAAGGATCTTCTCTTCACCCGGGTTCTACTCCTTAATGCGGGCGCACCCCTTGGCGCCTTGCGCTCACACCAAGGTTGCTTTTTCCCACCTCACGTCGATTGGCCGGCCGCTAAGTGCACGGTCCGCTCTCAATGAGTGAAAAGAGACACAAGGGGAGGCTTGACAAGCCCTTCTTTCTTGGGATTCCTGTCACTCTTCAAAAACACGATTAGAAATCGACACGCCCAAGCGAACTTGGGTTCGTGCGACCGCAACAAGCAAAAAAAAATTCTTGTGATTCTTGTGGTTCTTTCCTTGAGTGATACAGAACACTGTCAAAGCTCTGATACCAATGTTAGGTGCAACGGAATGATTGTTTGCGCTTTGCTCAAGATGAGTGCTCCGAACTGTGCTCAAGGTTCCTTTTAGTTCTTATGGAAGGTAGAGCCTTCCGTTCTTAATGAGAGAATGCTATGATCACAAACAAAGTGAATGGACATTGTGCGTGAAAGTGTATGAGACTGAGAGATAGAGAGAGAAGAGAGATACGACACCAAAGACGTTGTAAAACCCTCCTCCAAAGGCCCCACTCTCGTCGGCGAGATTGGTCTACTTATGATTGCACAAAGTGGTACAATGACGATGCAATGGACTGATGCAACCTGGGACTATGTCGGTCACGACGACGGGGACGACGACGACAACTTTAGGGCTGAAATCTGCGGTCTTCTAACTGCTGTCCATAAAAACGCTATGGCTGAAAATCTGGGACTGTTTCGGGGTGGCTGAAAACACTGTTTTGGCTGCGTTTTTGATAGCTGAAAATGACGATCTTCTGGAAGTGGCTAAGACTGAATCTGCTGCTGTTCATGCATGCTCAAAACGCTGACCATCTGCTGCCAAGAAGGGCTGAAAATGGAAAACACTGGGCTGCTTGTAGCGTTAGTAAAAACGATGGGCTGTAGGGATGTTGGCGATGAGGAAACTGGAAACGCCAGGCTAGGAGTGATGATGATGCTACAAAACGCTAGGCTGAACTGTCAACGGTGAGGGTTGAACCAAAAAACGCGAAGGGGTGCTGAGGGTACTGCGGGGTTCTTGCTGAGAAGATGCCTGTTGAGCGGGGAGCTCCTGATGCCTCTTCTGCCATTTAGTGCTAACTTGGGTTTGCTTATGTATTAACTTAGCAAAATTGCCATACCTACTTTTGTTGAAAAGTGACTTAAATTAATAAGTGAAAAATGTCAAAAATAGGAAAAATAGGCTAAATGCACTAGAAAATTCCCCTAATTGATTCTGATGGATTCTGATGGGAATGCTTACGATCATGCTGTGTGCAACCAAAGGATATGCATCTATACCAAGTGACTGGGCATGCACGGTCTACGAATAGACTCACAAAAGTGCCAGATCACCTCTTATCTAGACTAGCTGGACTGTCTGAACCCTAATCATGTTGTAGCTTGTCCACGGACACATATGGTTAGATGTGTGAC
Organism: Adiantum capillus-veneris; assembly: GCF_014529385.1. Lineage (NCBI taxonomy): Eukaryota > Viridiplantae > Streptophyta > Polypodiopsida > Polypodiales > Pteridaceae > Adiantum > Adiantum capillus-veneris. Next base: position 18,263,995 of record NC_140952.1, read on the forward strand.
ATGACTCTCTCTCTCTCTCTCTCTCTCTCTCTCTCTCTCTCTCTCTCTCTCTCTCTCTCTCTCTCTCTCTCTCTCTCTCTCTCTCTCTATATATATATATATATATATATATATATATATATATATATATATATATATATATATATATACACACACACACACACACAATGTCTCGAAAACTTGTAACAGATGGTGTTTGTGCTCTGTCTCACTCTTGGAGAAGACCATGTCAAATAAAGTGCCCACAAATGATTGGTACTCTCTGAAAAATCATGTCCCTCATGCAGTTGAATGTAGTCGGAGGATTCGTAAGGCCAAATGGCATGACCAAATATACATACAAACTCAAAAGGCATCCTGAAAGCTGTCTTGTAGACGTCTCCAGGAGCAATTCGGACTTGATGATAACCACTCTTCAAATCAAATCGGCTAAAGCAAGTAGAACCCTGAAGTCTGTTGTCACTTGACATATCTAACCCTATGTGTACGTGGACAAGCTAGAGCATGAGAAGGCTTCGGTTCAGTCCACTCAGTCTAGCTTAGGAATTGTTTTGACACTTTTGTGAGTCTGTTCACAGAGTCCAGACCGTGCATGTCCAGACACTTAGATTAGGTGCATATCCTGTGGGTTGCACACAGCATGATCATCAAAATCCATCAAGGGAATTTTCCAGTGCATTAAACCTATTTTCCCTATTTTTGACATTTTTCACTTATTATTTTTATGTTAGGTGCAACGGAATGATTGTTTGCGCTTTGCTCAAGATGAGTGCTCCGAACTGTACTCAAGGTTCCTTTTGTTCTTATGGAAGAGAGAGCTTTTCGTCTTTAATGAGAGAGTGCTATGATCACAAACAAAGTGAATGGACACTGTGCATGCGAGTGTATGAGACTGAGAGATAGAGAGAGAAGAGAGATACGAGACCAGAGACATTGTAAAACCCTCCTTCGAAGGCCCCACTCTCGTCGGCGAGAGTGGTCTACTTATGACTGCACAAAGTGGTACAATGACAATGCAATGAACTGATGCAACCTGGGACTATGCCGATGACGACGACGGTGATGACGACGACGACTTTAGGGCTGAAATCTGTGGTCTTCTATCTGCTGAAAATCTGCTAATCTTTGTCTGTTGAATTCTGACTCTATGTCGATGACGATGTCAATCAGGGTTGTCCACGTCCGTCAAACGGAACGATCCGTCCGTTCCGTCCGGTCAAAAAAAATTGACCGTTGTCGTAAAAATTTGACCGTTTTTACACGGATTTTGTAGCGCCTAACGCTAGCAGTTTTTGAACGTAGAGCGTTGGGGGCCTTGGAGCCTTGGGGCATCATAAGCAAAAGAAGTCATGGTGGGTGGCCTCCAAAGCAAGCTACTCTTGCACAAACGGTGGGTGGAACTTCCGGTCCATTGTCTTTCCTCAAAGAGAGGCAACGACAAGCGGAGATAGAGATTGCACGCACCATCATTGAGTGCAATCTCTCTTTTCATATTCTTCGCATGGATCGTTGGAAACGCATGGTGAAGGCTATTGCCGCGGTTGGTCCATGTGAGGGGTGGACGGGAGTGTCATACCACGACATGCGCACCAAGAAGCTTGATGAAGAGAGGGCACGAATCGACAAGTCTCTTGACCCCGTGCGTGCCAGATGGGTAAAGTATGGTTGCTCTATTCTCACCGATGGATGGAGTGACCGCAAGAAGAGGGGAATCATTAATATCCTTGTCTCATGCCCTCTTGGCACCTACTTCTTGCGAGCGGTTGATGCGGGAGCAAGGGGGAAAAAGGTCACGGGTGCCTTCATTTACCACCACATTCGTCAAGCCATAAAAGAGGTAAAAAATTTTATTCCACTCTCGAGTATCTACTATTTTCAATTTTGTCTTTTGCCTTGGCTCTTCTCACTTTCCCTTCTTTCTCCATGTGTAGATCGGTCCAAGCAATGTCATTCAAGTAATCACCGACAATGCCTCTAATGGTGCTTCCATGGCCAAAAAGCTAGAGGCAGAGTATCCACACATAGTATGGACTCCATGTGCATCTCATTGCATTGACCTCCTCTTGGAGGACATTGGCGACCTACCTTGGGTGAAGGACATTCTATCCCAAGCCCTCCCCATCGTCAACTTCATCAACAAAAAGGTGAGAGTACTTGCGATATATCGCACTTACTCCGGCTTGGAGTTGAAGAAGCCTTCCGCAACACACTTTGCCGCTATGTGGCTCCTCCCTGAGCGCCTCTATGATGTGCAAACCAACTTGCAAAAGACAATGGTCTCGAATGAGTTCAAAGCATGGATTGAAGAAGAGACCCAATCATCCCAACAAGATGCGAAGGCCATCCAACGGCTTTGCTTGAAGGAGGAGTTTTGGCAAGAGGTCAAGGGTCTTGTCATGGTGGTATTGCCATTGTATAAGGTGCTTCGGATGATCGACATGGAAGGGTCTACCATAGGTCTCCTTTACCACTTCATGGAGGAGGCTTACAAGGAGATTGAGAGATCCACCATTCTTGATGGAGCACCCGATGGTTCACAGTAAACATTTCACCTTATGATTTATGTACATTGTAAGTTGTCTTTTTCCATCTACGGTTCTACCCTTCCATGCTTGACTATCTTTCTCTCTCTCTTTGTAGTGATGTGTTGGAGGACTCTCCAAAGAGAGATGACATTCTCTTCCTTGTTAAAAAGCGGTGGGATTGGATGAGGCGACCAATCCATGGCTTTGCCGCCCTCTTGCATCCGGCTTTCAAAAAGCCATCCATCTTTGCGGATCAAGCCCTTCAAGAGGAGCGCGACAAGTACCTTCCAAAGATACTCAATGAAGAACACCATGTAGAGTTTCTCCAAGAGCTCATCAACTATGGAGACCAAAGAGGCACGGCATTCGCTTCCTCGGTGTGTTGGAAGAGGGATTCGTTAGTGAAGCCTCTTTTTTGGTGGGAATGTTTTGGCTATCAATTGCCTCATCTTCAAAGGGTGCCATTGAGGGTTCTTGGACAGGTATATCATATATATTAATAATTATACATAATACCATACCATAAATTATAAATTTATAATCTCAATCATGTCATCATTTGACATTCATCATTCATGTGACATAAATCACCTCTCAATTCCCACAATTCAAATCTCATGCCTCTCTTCTATCATCTATGTGCTCTAGGATTGCTCATCGGGTGCATGTGAGCGGAATTGGTCGGCATATTCTCTTATACACACCAAGATCCGCAAAAAGCTTTCTACGAAGCAATTGAAGCGGCTTATCTATTGTCGCTCCAATTTACGCATGTTGCGGTCCATGCATGAGATGCCAATGGCTAGGCAAGTAATTGAGTTGGCTACATCATACTCTTTATTTATGCTTTCACATATATGATGTATGATGTATCATGTGCTCATATTTTTGGCATGCCAAATTGCTAACTCCATTAATCTTCCTGCATGTTGTAAATGACAAATAGGTGAATGTAGATGAATGCAAGCTCTCCAGTGAGACTCTTAAGAGTCTCAACAAAGATCGCGATCCAGAGGAGGAGCAAATATTTCGAGACCTCTACTTGGAGTTGGAGGAGATTGATCGCCGTGTCTCTCGCACACGGTCCCGCAAGAAGGTGGTTGTGCGAGCTTTGGCAACTACAAGTAGAGGAGCTTCCACTTCGGTTGCTCGTGGGAGTGGAAGAGCGTCCGCACGGACACCCAGGACCTATGTGCGGCGAGGCTCGGGTAGCGGATCTACTATGGCGGACACCACTTTGGAGAATGTGTCCATTTCTACGCCTGCGGATCCTAGAGAACCAGAGTTTGATGATGACGACAACATCCTTAGTGAGGGAGATTATGGTCTTGCATCTAGTGCATCTGCTGCAAGTAGTGATGAGGATGATGCAGCTACCTCTAGCTCAAGCTCGGACCACAACTCCGGTGATGAGAGCGATATGAGCACTTAGAACTCTCTCTTTATGCTTTAAAGTTTGCACCCATGGGCCATGAGACTATGGGTTGTGTCACTACTTTTTTGTACTACTTTTTGTCACTTGTATCTCTCGAGCCTCGACTCTCTACTTATGTAATGAATTATGAAATCAAATGTAATCATGATCATCTTTTTTCGAACATTGCCGTTTCCAATGTCCACGGCCAAATCTTTAATGTTCTTACTTGTAAGACATCTCCTTTAAGTTGTATGTACTTAAAAGTTAATACTAAGTAGTTACTCATAATAGACTAAAGGCTCTGAAAGATATATGATTTATTTTTTTGCATCGTACGTTACTTCAACGTATGTCTAATTTTTTTTAGTTCGATTAATACCGCACGTCTTCGTACGTGTAACCATTGTACGTAACCGTACGTGTCAACTATGATGTCGATGGCGACGATGCGACGACGACGCACTGAAAACGCAGATGCTGAAATCTGCATTTTCCGGCCTGAAACTGTAAACGCTAATAGTACTTGACTTTCTGTCGCGATGAAGGTGCAAAACGCCGGGGCTGATATGCAACAAAAAACGCTAGGGCTGAATTTTGTCTCCTTGCAAAAATGCTAGGGCTTTTGCGGGTTCTACTGTCGCCGGTTGTCTTGCAAATGTAGGCTGATCTGTGGCTCTACTACCTCTGGGAGTCTGCAGGTGCAAAAACGCAAGGGCTGGTCTGTTGGTGCAAAATTGCCAGTCTCTCTGCTGTGATGCAAAAACGCTAGCCCTTGCTGGAGGGATCCTGCTGAGAAGATGCTTGTTGAGCGTATGCTCCTGCTGCCTCTTCTGTCATTTAGTGCTAACTTGGGTTTGCTTATATACAAACTTAGCAAAATTGCCCTACCTACTTTTGTTGGAAAGTCACTTAAAAATAATAAGTGAAAAATGTCAAAAATAGGTAAATTGACTAAATGCACTGGAAAATTCCCCTAACTGATTCTAATGGATTCTTATGGGAATCCTGATGATCATGCTGTGTGCAACCAGAGGATAGCTACGTGACTGGGCATGCACGGTCTACGAATAGACTCACAAAAGTGCCGGATCACTTCTAATCTAGACTTGACTCGACTGTCTGAACCCTGATAATGCTGTAGCTTGTCCACGGACACATAGGGCTGGATGTGTCACGTGACATCCCCTCCTTTTCAAAGTGAGGTATTGGTACCGAATTGTATGGCGCCGAGGGAGATCGCCAATAGCATCCGGAATCCTGGAAGGAACTCTTCGTCGGCCCACTCTGATGTGTGGGTCGAGCGGTACTTGAACTTCATAAAGGTCTGCAACCCTTGCTTCTTTGGGCCGCGCCGAAAGCGACACAAAGTCTTCTTCAATGCTTCAACGTTGTCGAGAGTCATGCTTCTTTCTTCTTCAAGAATCTCCACGGCTGAAAATTCCTGAAACCATTTCCAACACAAAACCATGAACATACCCATTCCATGTAAAGTGGCTGGAAAAAATCTCGTCTTCGCTAAAGACTGTGTATGCAATGTAGATGAACATAGAGACGGAGTGACAACCCGTTCATCAAACACATGCAAACAATGAGATCGAATCTTTCTCTTATGATCTAGAGCAATCAACTGTGGCAATTCACAACGGAAATGTCCATGCTTGGTGCTCGTACTTTCATGTGCTCGTTCGGAAACTGTGTCATGTCAAGGAAGAGACATGGAATGTGACTTCCTTACATACATACTTTTCAGCTTTTCATGAAAAATCCGCATACATTCATGCTCATTCATGAGAGAAACGTGCTCAACATACAATATGTCATGCCTAGGAAAAGAGATCACATAAAGATGCTGACTAAAATACAAGAAACGATCACGAATGAAACACTCGAACAATGCCTGCGTATCAATCATGCGAACAGATAATACTTCCTGTGAGGATTCTTTGGACCTAGGCTCGAGAGCCAAGATCGGTTCTTCAGGATCTATCAAATCTTCTTGTGGGGGATCTGTGGACCTTGACTCGAAAGCTAAGATCGATTCTTCGTGATTGATCGAATCTACAACGATGTTAGCTTCGCTAGAAAAAGCATCCACTAATACATCATCCTTGTGAACAATCACATCATCTTCATGCAACTCATCATGCTTGTGAGAAATCACATCTTGATCATGCAAATCATCATGCTTGTCATCATGCTCATCATTATCAACCAAATCAATGTCATTCAAATCATCATGCAAATCATTGTGCATATCATTGTCGTTCAAAACATCATGCAAGTCATTGTCAATCAAATCATCATCATGCTTCACACAATCATGCAAATCCGATGTGTCATGCTGTGGAGAAGAAGAGACTGAGAGAGTCTCCTTTTCCCGAATCTCTTGCATCGGTGCCGGCACTGGAGACAAGAGTCGCAAGAACTCTTGCATGTGTCGGTCGCGCTGTTCTTGTCTTGCCTTTCTTACTGCTTCTCTTTCTACTTCTCTTGCTTTTCTTTCTACTTCTCTTTCTGCTTTGGCTTCTGCGTGTCTGCGATTCAATTCTGCTATTCTTTCTGCATTTCTTGCTTCGCGTTCTAAATTTTGTTTCATAAACAACAGCTCCAACTCCTCCATTGGAGTTAGTGCAATCGGTGTCGTAGATGGGGAAGGGTCGGAAAAACCTCCTCGTGGGGAAAATTCTTCTTCGTCTCTCTCATGCTCATCACCTCCAAGCGAAGTATCCATTCAACTTCGAGTGATGATCATTCTGAAGTCGTGGGTTCTTGTGGGTTCTTAAAATCACGAGGAACTTGGGTTCTTGCGGGTCTTGGTTCTTGAGTTCTTGAGGGTCCTGAGGTTTTCTTTCGCTTGCAAACCGCGTCTGAGAAGGATCTTCTCTTCACCCGAGTTCTCCTCCGAAGGCCCCACTCGTCGACGAGAGTGGTCTACTTATGATTGCACAAAGTGGTACAATGACTATGCAATGGACTGATGCAACCTGGGACTATGCCGATGACGACGACGGTGATGACGACGACGGCTTTAGGGCTGAAATTTGTGGTCTTCTATCTACTGAAAATCTGCTAATCTTTGTCTGTTGAATTATGACTCTATGTCGATGACGATGTTGGTGGCGACGATGCGACGACGACGCGCTGAAAACGCAGATGCTGAAATCTGCGTTTTCCGGGCTGAAACTGTAAACGCTAATGGTACTTGACTTTCTGTCGCGATAAAGGTGCAAAACGCCGGGGCTGATCTGCAACAAAAAATGCTAGGGCTGAATTCTGTCTCCTTGCAAAAACGCTAGGGCTTTTGCGGGTTCTGCTGTCGCCGGTTGTCTTGCAAATGCAAAACGCTAGGCTGATATGTGGCTCTACTGCCGCCGCGAGTCTGCAGGTGCAAAAACGCAAGGGCTGGTCTGTTGGTGCAAAATCGCCAGTGTCTCTGCTCTAATGCAAAAACGCTAGCCCTTGCTGGGGGGATCCTGCTGAGAAGATGCTTGTTGAGCGTGTGCTCCTGCTGCCTCTTCTGCCATTTAGTGCTAACTTGGGTTTGCTTATATACAAACTTAGCAAAATTGCCCTACCTACTTTTGTTGGAAAGTCACTTAAAAATAATAAGTGAAAAACGTCAAAAATAGGTAAATTGGCTAAATGCACTCGAAAATTCCCCTAACTAATTCTGATGGATTCTGATGGGAATTCTAATGATCATGATGTGTGCAACCAGAGGATATGCATCTATGCTAAGTGACTGGGCATGCACGGTCTACGAATAGACTCACAAAAGTGCCAGATCACTTCTAATCTAGACTTGATTGGACTGACTGAACCCTGTTATGTTGTAGCTTGTCCACGGACACAGAGGGCTGGATGTGTCACGTGACATTTTAAGTGATTTTTGTTGGAAACTAGGTAGGGCAATTTTGCTAAGATAATATATAAGCAAACCAAAGCTAGCACTTTCTGGCAGAAGAGGCAACAGGAGTTTTAGCTTAGGAAGCGTTTTGACACTTTTGTGAGTCTGTTCGAAGACCATGCATGTCCAGACACTTAGATTAGGTGCATATCCTCTGGTTGCACACAGCATGATCATCAGAATCCTTCAGGGGAATTTTTCAATGCATTAAATCTATTTTCCCTATTTTTGACATTTTTCACTTATTATTCTTAAGCGACTTTTGTTGGAAACTGGGTAGGGCAATTTTGCTAAGATAATATATAAGCAAACCAAAGCTAACACTATCTTGCAGAAGAGGCAGCAGGAGCGCTTGCTCACAAGCAACTTCTCAGCAGGACCCCAAGTTTCTCTAGCGTTTTTGCATCACAGCAAAACAGCTAGCGGTTTTGGACAAGAACCCAGATCAGCCAGCGTTTTTGCATCTGCATCAGCCTAGCGACACCAAAGGACAGATCAGCACTAGCATTAGTGGTTTGCACCAGCAGATCCACAGCAAGTTTGCAGTAGGACCCATTTTCAGCCCTAGCGTTTTTGGTTTGCAGATGAACGTCAGCGTTTTTGCAGATCTTCGCGACGGAATCAGCCCTAGGACCAGCGTTTTCAGTTTTCAGCATAGATCCACAGCAGAACAAGTTCCGAACCTCGCAAACCTCACCTTCCCGCAACAGATCCTCGCTGCACGCTCAGATCCCGCAAAGTTCGCAATTTCAGCCCGGAAAACGCAGATTTCAGCATCTGCGTTTTCAGCGTGTCGTCGTCGCATCGTCATCATTGACATCATCACTAACATAAGAGTCAGAATTCAGCAGATAAAGATTTGCAGATTTCAGCCATTAGCGTTTTCAGATTTCAACCCGTCTCGTCGTCATCCTCATCGTCGTCGACATCGTCGACAAGTCGAACCATTGTAGAGATTTGTGCAATCATAAGTAGACCGCTCTCGCCATAGAGAGTGGGGCCTTCGGAGGAGGGTTTAACAACATTCTGGTGTCGTATCCTCTTCTCTCTCTATCTCTCAACCCCAGTACCTTCATTCATAGTGTTCATCCACTTTGTTTGTGATCATTTGCACTCTGTCACTAGAGGAGCAGAAGGCTCTCCCTTCCGTGAGTAAAAGGAACCCTTGAGCACAGTTCGGAGCACTCATCTTGAGCAAAGTTCAACATTCACTTCCGCTGCACCTTACATTTGTCGAGTTTATCATAGATCCTCGAAATGGGGAATCTGTTCTGGTTCATTATTTCTTCATTTTGGACTCGGCTAACTCGGTAAGGTGGCCGGTACCGGGAATCAATTCAATCGTATGATCTTTCGGACGTGTAGGAGGTGACTCTCCTGGTAAGCCTTCAGGGAAACACTCAACCTGAGCTTGCAGAAATTCTTGTCGTTCTTTGTCAAAGTCAAAAAACATATTTGATCTTTGATCATCATTCAGTTCTTTCAAGAAGATCCAATAAACAAAAAATTTGGATTTCATCAAGTGGAACAGACTCGCCTTTCAGTTCTACATCAAGAACAATCTCTTTGCCCTTCTCATTCTTTAAGATGGCTTTCCTTGTCACAAACAGGTGACGTGACTGCAATACACACACACCCGCCTTGCTAGTCCCGGAAATGCGGGTTGCATGCTGACGTGGCACTGCCGTACGATCCGGCGCAAAACGCGGGGCTACTGACACGTGGCAACAGTGTACGGACGGCAGCGGCAACTTTTGCGTGGCTTGCTTTTCTACGCAAGAGGGGAGAGAGAGAGAGAGAGAGAGAGAGAGAGAGAGAGAGAGCTTTTATTTTAAAGCCTTACCTTTTTTTTTTTACCAAGCCTTGTGAGAGGTGGTGCATTATTTTTAAATGCTTTTTATTGGCCAGCTTTTAGGACAGCTTTTGGGGCTTTGCTTTTGGCATCCCTTCTAACCTCTTTACAAGAGTTGTTGGGCTCTCACTTCTCAGAGCATCTGGACACAGAGTCTGAGAGTGAGTCCCGACCACTCACTTGTACTTTGAGTTGCAGATTAATACAAAGAGAAATACCGAAAGGGGCACCAGTCTTTGGGGCCAATATCTCTAGGCACGGTACTCCGCCAGGCCAATGTCGAATCAAATGTGAACTGTGCACTGTTTTGAAGTGAATTCTTGTGGTGTCGCGGTAGAATCTCGACTTGGAGTGTCCAAGTCTGTTACACTGGTATCAGAGCACGGCCGATTTCTCTTCTGCGGGAAATCCGATCCTTTTTGCGTGGCACCTATGGCTTCAAGCAGAGATCAATCGACTTCCTCTGCATCCGGAGATGCTGGAAGAGATCACGACGAAGATATACGCGAGGAGTATGGCCCGCCTCGGCCTACTCAGGCGGAGCTCGAAGAGATGGAGTGTCGACGATTGATCGGCGATGCAACAAAGATGATGTTAAATTTTGTGAAGGACCTAAAATTTGCAAAATTTATGAGCCACACCTCCTTCGACGAGATGCACTCACAATGGCGGCAGACCAAAAAACCACCCCTCAAACCAGCACTGAAGAAACCTCCTCCTCTAAGGATGCATACAGAGCAAGAATTAAAAGAGGTGGTTGATGCACGAATTGCTCAGCTTTTTGTCGTGCAGAACAAAGCAGAAAAGCACGACAAAAAGCAGAAGAAAGGAGCTGACTTCCCGGGTTATTTGGGTCGTCGGTCTACATTTGCATCGGCAAGAAAGTAGAAGAAGCGTGTTCGATTTGAAGGAGTACCCAGTTCTTCTTCTTCTTCTTCTTCTGAGAGTTCTTCTAGCTTCTCTGATCAAGCGAAGAAGACAGAAAAGGCAAAAAGTGAAGCAAAAAACAAAGCTTCGGAAAGGGCAAGAAAAAGGCAAAGAAGCCTAAATCTCGCCTAGTTGTTGACAATTCTACTGAGGACTCGTCTTCAGATAGTTCGGACTCTGACAACAGCTGCTTTTATGCAAAGAAGAAGAATTTTTACAAAGCCAACCAGTATGACTTTCTGAAAGACGAAGCAAGAAAGTTCGAGAGTTTAAGGAAGGTGGACAGTCAATTAAATTTGACACGTTTTCTGGTTATAGAGATGCTTCGAAGGCTTTGTCTTCCATACAGCAGTTTGACATAGCTTTCTCGAGAGGGCATTACTCAGAGCACTCGAAGATCCGGAGGGCTACCTCTTACCTCAACGGAAATGCTCGAACTTGGTAGTCTACGCTTCTATTGAACAAGACAACACCAGTTAAATGGCTCAAATTTAAAAGGCTTTTTATTTCTTCTTCGCTGACTCGAGAGTACGAACGCGACATACGAATTGCTTGGAACCATGTTCGGATGACCAAGAAGAATACATTGGATGCATATTGCGAGAGATTCTGGAGCTCTTTTCTACCAACCTCTTCATTTAAGAAGATCTCGTTCAAAGAACAAATTGAGCGGACTTCCTACAGAGATCCGAGATCACTGCTTAGAGCAAAAGTCAGATTCCATTCAAACAGTGATGAGTCATGAGAAACGGGGTTTTGCCATTCATTCAAGCAATTTGACTTACCCCACAGATGAAATCATGACACAAAGAACCGAACAAACTTCGGAAAAATAAGGTAGAAAGAAGAAGAGCACCCCAGAAACAAAAGAAAAGGATGCACGACCCCAGCTCACTCCTCAAGAGAGGATCAGCTATATCAAAGAGGGGAAGTGTTTTGAATGCGGGGAAACTGGGCATATCTCCGCGAAGTGCCCTAACCAGGCACCGAATGAACAGGATGAAGAAAGGCCAGAAAGTACCAAAGCAACCGAGGGACGTGGCAAAAAAGGTAGATTAAAAAAACACAACTGGCACCACATTGAGTGGGACCCGAACCGAATCAAATGAATGAAAGTACAAACTTTGCCGTTTTTAGGGCAAAGGGAGAGATCAAGAAGCTCTTTTGAAAGAGCCAAGGCCAACTTCTTGAATTGGCAGCTCGATTTAGAATTCACCCAACAGGCTGAGACCACAGGCGGAGGTAGTTCTAGCGGCACCCGGACGGGATGTTGCCATAACACCGATTATTAGCTAACTTCGTTTGCAATGACAGGGGTATTTAGGGCACGAGGATTTCTACGTAATTTCCTTGGGAGGTTGTGACGTCCTACTCGAAATCCCTTGGTACCACAAGAACAACGCCGTGGTTGACTACCGGGCCGAGAAAGCGACTTTAACGGCTGAGAGATTGTACTTGATGAACTTCAGTTTCGTTACTCAACAAATAACCTGTCAGGCCAATGTGTGTCCTCGAGACCCATTTGAATCTGTCACATATGCATTCCAAACAAGTGGCTGCCTCGCTACCTCCTCCACACAAGAGGGTGAGTGGCAAATCAAAACAAGGCACAATTCCTTCCAAATCTGCAGCAAGCAGCACATAAATGGTCACAAATGAGACGTATCCAAGGGTGCATCTGTGAAGGTGACCAGGCTCTGCCCCTGGAAACGATCCCCGTACTATGAGCTTTGCAAGCAAAGCCTTGCTTTGCATCTTTGAATCAATAATCCCCAAGCCTCCCTTCTCTCAAGCAAAATGATTGCGTCCCAATGGACTCTTGGCCGAGTGTTAGTAGAGCCGTACAAGGAGCTTCAAACGCGCCATGATGCCTAAGCGAAGAGTCCTGCAAGATATGGTGAACCAAGCCATCCGAAGACGAACCTAATTCACCACAATGCTCTGCCAGCTACAGATAAATGCAAGGATGACCAATGGCAAAGTTTCTTCCTGATAGTCTGTAGTACTGGTGCAAACTGTTACCCAACTGACACATCAATGCTGACATGGAAACCCAAATATCTACAACTCTGACCTCTAGGTAGCAAGTGAAGTTATCCCGCGCACCCCACTAACAATCCTCATCAACTCCTACAAGAAAACCAGCCAAGCAAAAGGTAGCATGGGCCTCTCTCTCTCTCTCTCTCTCTCTCTCTCTCTCTCTCTCTCTCTCTCTCTCTCTCTCTCTCTCTCTCTCTCTCTCTCTCTCTCTCTCTCTCTCTCTCTCTCTCTCTCTGTGTGTGTGTGTGTGCACGCGCGCGCAACCCCTTCCTCTCTCTCTCTCTCTCTCTCTCTCTCTCTCTCTCTCTCTCTCTCTCTCTCTCTCTCTCTCTCTCTCTCTCTCTCTCTGTGTGCGTGCGTGCGCGCCCGCAACCCCTTCCCCTCACGCTCCCTCTGCACCCCACTGCCCCCCCCGCGCTCTCCTTGCAGCCCGCCCCCCTCGCGCTCCCCCCCCCCCCCCCTCCCCCCCCTCTGCCCCGTGCGTAGAGAGAGAGAGAGAGAGCATGCACACGTAGAGAGAGAAAGCCTGCACGCGTAGAGAAAGAGAGAGAGAGAGAGAGAGAGGGAAAAAAAAATTGATAGCTTATTTTCTCTCTTCATAGTTCTTTTCCTCTACCTCTCCTTTTGCGGCCTTCAATCATGAGGAAACAAAATGGCAAGGATGATCCTATGGAGGATGCCATTCAAAAATGCAAGGAAGAAATAAGCGAGTCCATCAACAAGATTAATCGCCATCTTCTAGGTACTATAAAGGCACTCGACGAGCGCGTGTCAGCACTGGAAAGTACGATACATACACTTGAGGATCGTGTGAAGGCCCAACATGAGGAAATCGCACTACTTAAGAAAGAACTTGCAGAGGCGCGATCGCAAAATTTCCTCGAAGAGAGAGAGCTTCAACCCTCAGTAGTTGAAGAGCTCAACACTATTAAAGAACAAGTGCGGGCCATCAAAGAAGGTGAGGAAAAAGAAATGACGACCTCGTGGGTAGATGTCATCACAAAGACCCAACAAAAAGCAGAAGAGGCCGAGAAATGGATCGAGATTGTCAAGAAAGGAAAGGGCAAGGAAATAACCCCCACACCAACCATCATTAACTTGACACTTGAAAAGGAGCAATGGAGACGTGTGCGGGCCTTACACGTAAGGATATGTGGCCTCAGACACCAAGATAATGTGGATGAAGAGGTGAAAGAAGTCATGACTCTGGTGGGGGTTAATGAGCAGACACATAGGAGGGCTTGCAGAGTGGGCAATAAGAAAAGTGGAAGCAAGGGAGAAACCTCAAAGGAAAGGGCATTCATCCTCCATTTCCCCTCCATGAAAGCGAAGGACTTCTTGAAGAAGCGACAGACTCTAAAGAAGACAGGCATCTTTCTTGGAGATGACCTCACCCTCTCGCAGATTGCTCATATGCAAGAGGTAATGCCGGAAATTAGAGCGGCAAGGGAAAAAGGGAAGATTGCTTTTTACCGGGATGGAAGGGTGGTGATATTGGAGCGACGCTCCGCATGACGGTGCGAGACCAATGGGACCACACTAAAGATGGTCACTCGGTATTGATGTACATGCCAAGAAGCTTCTGACATCATGCACAGTCTTCAAGTCTGGCCATGTCTTGATAGCTTCGACCTTTGCGGGATCCATTCTAACACCATCCTTTGAGACTATATGGCCAAGAAAGTGGATCTCTTCCAAGAAGAAATCACTTTTCTTAGGATTGACAAGTAACATGTGACTGCACAGCTCTTTGAACACAATGGTCAAGTGACGCCTATGCTCCTCTTCATTCTTCGAATACACTATCATGTCATCGAAGAACGTCCCAACAAACTGTTGATGCGAGCGGAAGATCCGGTCCATCATTCTGTTGAACGTGGCAGGAACATTTGTTAGCCCAAACGGCATCACTAGAAACTCATAAAGACCAAATGTCGTTCTAAACGCAGTCTTGTGCACATCCTCTGGCCTTATACGAATCTGATGGTACCCACTCTTAAGGTCTATCCTATTGAAAATTGCAGCACCCTCTAAACGATCGAGAATACCATCAATTCTAGGAATAAGAAACCTATTCGTGATGGTATTGTTATTCAACGCACGGTAATCAATACACATGCGCCATGAGCCATCCTTCTTCTGCACTAGGAGCATTGGGGAGCAAAAGGGTGAAGAACTAGGCTGAATCAGCCCCTTCTCTAATAACTCCTCAACCTGGCCTATAATCTCTTTCTGCTGCGCCGCGCTAACCTGTAGGGAGGTCTATTTGGTGGGCTACACCCTAGCACCAGATCTATCCAATGGTCCTCATGTCTCTCTGGCGACAATTGCGACGGTAATGAATCAGAAAAACGGTCACTAAACTTTTGCAAAAATGCTCACCTTTCTTTATCTAACACAGAGATAAATTTGATTGATCACTATCTGAGACATCACGTGCAAAATCAAGTACACAGAAAGATGATTCTTTATTATAGACGTGATAGCAGAAGCAGATACAATAGGGATTGACTCTCCTTTTAGCTTTACATCCAAGATGTGAGTTTTGCCCCTATGCTGTACAGTGATCTTTTTGTTGTAGGCATCCAAGACTCCATGCACTCGGAACATCCACGGGAACCCCAACAAGGCATCACATCCTTCCAGCGGCATGATGTAGAACTCTTCTGTGTCCACATACGACTGAATATGCAGACGCAACTTTCCAATAATGGGAGTAACACACTCTGAGTGGCCAGGACATGCCAACCCTGCCTGTGTTGTGTACCCCATCTCTTCAGCTCTGATGCCAAGCTTCATAGCTAACTCTGGTGAGATAAAGTTGGCTTTGGTACCTAGATCAAAGAAGATGAGTGCCGTCTCATCCCTAACTTTACCCCATGTCCTACATAACTCACTGGCATCTATACTGGGCTTGTCACCCACCATGTCTGGCACCAAACCTGCCGTGGGTTGAGGCTTCCTGCCTTTTTGGTCTTCTTTATCATCTGAGTCAGCTGGTCTTTTCCTTTGTGGACAATTGGTAGGAAAGTGACCAGGCTGCTCGCATATAAAGCATTAATTTTCAGCCATTAGGACCTTCTTTTCCTCGAGCGACTTGCGCACAAAAGGCTTCCTTTTCTGTTTCTTTGCCTGCGCTCCAAAAGTGCCGACTGAATCCTTGTCTTTGGTTGCCTTTTCCAACCCCTGTGACGCTTCAAAAGCAGTTTTCGCAAAGGGCTTCCTCACTGAATTTTTCTTTTGCTGCCCTCCTTTTTCATTGCTCGGAAACCCACTGTCCTCTCCTTTCAACAAGGCAAGACCAATGTTCGCAACTTCCATAAGCTAAGTGAGGGTAGCCATTTTGTTCTTGGTACAATAATCATGAAGCCCTTTAGGCAGCCCACAACAATACTTCTCTATCTGCTCTCTCAATGGCACAAATCTGTAGGAGGTCACTAAGAGTAACGCTTTACAAAACCTCCGATCATACTCCAGCAAGCTCTTGCATGTAGCCGAAGTAAGCTGGTGCCAATCTGTCATGACGTCGGCTTCAAATTCATTTGACAGCCAAGCAGATGCAAACATTTGCTTGAAGTAAACCCAAGTGGCGGGTGCCTGTCCTTGCATTAACAATGTCGTCCACCAAGTAAGCCCATTGTCCTTTAAGAAAGTGGTAGCTTTCTTGACTTTTGAGGCCTCTGTAAAATTCCCTCCTGCATAAGCTATATCAAACTGCTGGAGGAAAGTGAGAGGCTTTGCTTTATCCTCAAAGCCACTCAAAGTACTGAACTTTACCGCTGCACCACCTTCTTTGTAAGCTTTCGGCTTCTCCAGTGCCCCCAAGTTGTCATAAGGAATGGTCTGCAACATGGGCACTGTAGTAGGCATGATCGGCACATCCTGGCCATTCACATTTTGCGTCAGAGGTGCGATATCTGGCTGCTGTCCAGAAAAAACAGCCATGCCAAAATGACCCTGTGGCACCCCAAACTAGCCCTGATTGCACTGAAAACCTTGTTGCATGCCGATACTACCATACATGGAGTTTGGCATCATGCCTTGCATACCCCCAAACATTGTTCCTTGCATGTACGGCTGACTTCCAAGCGCATAACCAGCCATACTTTGGAACACTGATCCACCACCGAAATACCCAGGATGTACCGTGGGTGGTGGAAAAACTGGGTGCATTGCCTAGTAATCAGTTCCCTGTCCATTCAAGACAGCATGCGGGCTCTGAAAGATGACGGGCTGAATTGGCATAACCTATGGAATAGGCGTTCTAGCCACCTATTCAAGCACGGGAGGAACCTGCTTTGGAGCCCCTGACTCCACAACATGCGAGTGTTCCCTTTCCTGCTGAGTCGCATGAAGTACTTGGGCTTGAGCCTCAACAAGCTCCCTACGCGGTTTAGGTTGCCTATTTTGTTGTTGCTCTGGTAACGCTTGCAAGAACTCCATAAACCTTGGATTCTGCACCAGCTGCGAAAAGACATTCACCGCGGCAACTAGCTGAGTCCTGAACGCATCATCCTCAAGTTGCCCAGTCATAAAGCCCTGTACTACTGGAGGGACATTCACATTAACAAGAGGTACAGTCTGACGTGGCCGTGAACTCTCGCCAATCTCGAAGACCATAGGAATTTCCTGCCCGTCCTTCGAAGAGGAACCCTCTTCCATAATGCCCTTCCCTTTGTCGACCATAGTGTAATCCCCCATTCCTATACTCTGTGTCTTTACCCAAAACAATCAAGGCTCACTCTTCGAGGAAAAAGTGATTGATGTACCGGCAACGGAATCATCAAACCGGCCCGTAGGGGCAGTAGGCTTTGGCTTTCACCCGAAAGTCTTCACTTTAAACACCACACAGAGAGCACTTTGCAAAAAGAACTTGCCACGGGAATTAACACTTAAGCGCACACACACAGCTCGGAAGCTAGAGTGCTCCGAGCAGACGCCGACAACCTGTAGGCCCCAAAATTGGCACCCGTTTCGGTATTTCTTTTTTCTTTGAGAGGGTAAATTACAAAGTAGAGTCCTAGGAATCCTTTACCTGTATCCCTCTAGATACTACCTGGTTTGGCCAAATTCCGGCAGCATAACAGCCCCAAAACTTGCGCGAAACCAATTCCCCTGCTAGAACTCACTTCCACTGGCGTATACCCTCTGATTCCAGCCCAAAAACAGTAAATTCAGCTAGCTGTATTTACTGGTTTTTGCCCTGTTTTCAGCCCCAAACAATGCCCTAGTTGTCCTCTACCACTGGGGCACGATTCCCAAGGGTTCTGGCGTCCGTATGGCTGAAAAACAGTCAATTTTTTGCGCATACACAGCGCTGAATTTGCACCTGTACGGTGAGGTTATGACCCTCACCGGTGCCTACTTTGGAGTAGCAGCTAGCTACCCCTGTTCCTGCTCAAGGAGGCTCTTGCCTTAGCACAAAAGCATGAACCCACACAGTTGTACATCAGTCAAATGAAGAGCCCTCTTGTGGGGCATCACATAATTGGATGTAGGGGTGGGGGAGAGAGCAGTGTGTAGTGTGCAGGGCATCACTCCTAGCACCACACTGTACATGAGAGGGAAAGAAAGCACTCCATAGCTCTTAACCTGTGACAAAAACCAAAATGAGGCCTATCCCAGCATAAAATTCAGCGCCCATTTTTCTGTAAGAAGCAGGTCCATGAAAATCTGCCACTTGGCGCATTTACAAGCATTTTCCCGTTTCGGGTTTGCCCCTTAAAAATCTCCCGATTGGTTGCCCAGTTGACTTCGCGGCAGAGTTGTAAAATGTTCCCCTAGTCATACCGGAGGTAATGACGCGAACACATTTCACGGCCCAAAATAGCAGTTCCCTAAATTTTAGGAAATGCTTCCGTTGGGCTCCCACTGGTCTTCTAACCATCTATCCTTCTTGGGACCGCATCCAAAAGTGCAATGTGGCCCACCTGTCGGATACTTTTTGTTGGTGTTCACTTCCTAGTATCCACCAACTTGCTAAGTGCGACGGGGACACCTACATGATCTTGCTCTGAGCCTAGACATCCTCTTACTATACGAATCCTAGTGCCGACCACTTCTCGTCTGCGGGTGAAACTACCGTTCACATTGCCCATACAATGTCCGACCGTTTGCTACTTCAAAAAGAGGGTCTCAAAAACAAAACAAAAATCATTGGAAAGAAACCAACAACTAAGGTTAGCAGTTGCCACGTCCTCGTAACATAGTTCACAGCTGCCACGTCCTCGTGACAGCAGATACTTGATAGATATGGGAATTGCACATTGATAGGCCGTTTTGAATGGCCTACAAAGATTTTCTACAGCTGGAGGTTTTACATGCTTTCCACATCGACATGGTGCTACTACAATGGATTATGTTGTGGCCCACCCAGGTCTCATTCCATTTTTTCAGGATTTCATGGTGGGCACTAGGCCAGTTGGAGTAGCAGTTGATCATGCTATCTTGTCTTTAACTCTTACGTTTCAGTTCAGCACAGCTCCATTAGGAGAGGTCCCCACACACACTCGATATACCTTCATGAGGGAGATGGATTCTGTGTATATGGATGGGATATACAGGCAACTATGCACTCAGGAGCCGGGACGGCCACTAGATGAACTCACTCAGATATTGACAAAGACGCTCCATGATGCAGCATCAGAGGCATACTCCCACAGACAGTCTGCACGGAGACGATCTGGGAGCATGCCCCAGAACAGTTGGTGTGATGAGGAGTGCATAGAGACGAGGATCAAATTACAAAGGGAAGTGCTCTTGGGTATTACCACGCATAGATAGTCACGGACGTGCAACGAAAGAAAAGGAGAGCGGGATCTATATCTGAGTCAAGACTCAGGCAAAGCATGGAGGTTATTCCATGAGCATTCACCACCACCAGTCGTCACCTCCACAGAGACATGGGGGGAATATGCAACATCTCTCTACACAACATCAGGGCAGCTAGCTTTGCCGGACCCACTAGAGACATGCCCTAAGACATGTACTTTCTTTACTGCCGAGAAGGTAAGGAAAGCCATTGACAGGATGAAGACAGGGAGAGCACATGATCATGATGGTCTGGTAGCAGCGCACTTCATCCATGCCAGAGACATGCTTGCAGAGCTTCTTGCTACGATGTTTAATCGAGCCATGTCTAAAGGCTTTCCTGAGACTTGGAGTATGTCTACGATTGTGTCTATTTTCAAGTGAAGAGATCCCATGATACCCGGGAATTATCGAACCATCATTGTTGGTCACACATTGGCTAGGCTATATGCATCCGTTCTTGAGCAAGAGCTAAGTAGATGGGCAGAGCGAGAGGGCATACGAGGACCAGGGAAGGCAAGATTCACGAGAGGTTTCTTCACTCTTGACCAGATCTTGACACTCATAGCTATTAATGAGGAAGGTAGACACCATGGCAAGAGGATCTATTGTAGCTTTGTGGATTTCCGCAAAGATTTTGACACAGTGCCGAGAGCCAGACTTATACGCAGACTACAGGACATGGGTGTGCCCATAGAGCTGATATGGGGTATTTTGGCTTTATAGAGGACAGTGATGGGGCGGGTACACACTACTGAGGGAATGTCTGACATGGTCCACTCCACTATTAGAGTGAAGCAAGGATGCCACCTATCTCCGACTCTTTTTGGGATGTATGTGGATGAGTTTTCAGACTATGTAGAGCGTCAGGGAGACAGAGGGGCTCGACTAGCAAGGACATGGATTCCGTTGTTACTATATGCTGATGATATTGTGTTGATTTTTGACTCTCCAGAGGGGATGCAGCGTCATTTAGATGCTTTGTACACACTTGCTCGTGACAGTGGATTGTTTGTCAACCTTGGGAAAACCAAGGTTATGTGTTCAACACCACATCACAGTGGATCAGGACTCAAGAGGTCAGCACCCACATTTACATAAGGCCAGGTTACTGTGGAGTACACAAATGCATATACATATCCTGGGGTAGTCTTCAATGGATCGGTGTTTTCACTGAGGAGAGCATCAGAGACTAGACTGACGAGAGCCTATGCAACCTTGGGAGGACTAGAGAGGATGTGTTCGCAGGTTCTGTTTCAGGAACCGCGAACAAAGCGCTGGCTTTTTAACACTCTAGTGACTTCGGCTATGCTCTACGGGGTTCAAGTATGGGGACCCTCAGTAGACCATCATGGGAGATCTGGCAGCACAAATGGATGGAGATATATGGAGAGGCCTTTGGTCTCTATGATCGCTCGGATGATTCGTGCTGAGGCCTCAGTGCCGCATGAGATTATCCGAGTCGAGATAGCCGCCCCCCCCCCCCCCCCCCTTCGTGGTTGAGGCATTGACTAGATAAGTATCCTTTATACAGAGTTTATGGGACCTCCCCAGAGACAGATATGCTCGGCTTGCCCTGGAGACATCTCGACAACTAGCGCTACAAGGCGATACAACGACAGATGACAGCACTATTTCAGTCACATGGTTTCAGCATGGATAGATTGCCTCCCTTTCAATACTCCCTGGATGCACCCTCCCTGTCTCTCACACGGACAGAGATCACTAGACTCATACGCAAGGATCTGATACCAGGAGTGCATGGATACAAACGACACAGGAGTTGGGCACAAAGATGGCCTTCTACAGAGAGCATCTTCTCCAACTCACGGAGGACGGTTTTGTGACTAGGCCTGCATACATGGATACGCACTTATCTCATGGGATACGATGCGCTATTGGGCAGATACGCACATCCTCACGTCAGCTCCAGATTAAGACTAACCGATTCCGAAGGGTACCAACAAGGGCCAGGATATGTCACCTATGTCGCTTAGAGCCAGAGACACAGCTGCACTAGACATGTCCTTGCCCGACGTCCTATGAGATACGAGGCCGCTTCCACGGCCTGTTCAGAGAGGGGTTTGGACCATTTTCTAGAGTCATGAGATACGAAGATCAGATATGTCTCAGATTGTTCCTACTAGAGCTAAGCAGACTTAGGTAGAGCTTGCTGAGGACATCAGGGGAGAGACACTCTCAGAGACAGATCACTTTTTTCTTCACACCAGCCAGGAGAGAGTTAGAGGAGCAGTCATCACAGCAGATCTCAGAGCCCACCCACACTAGAGGTACGTTGAGTTGATCGAGCCATTGAGCTAGGCAGATCCAGACGCCCGCGACCTCGAGGGGTCTCCCACCACCGACAAAGGCTGCAACAGAAGATCCAGATCACTCTAGCTCCACATGCAAGACGCCCAACCAGAGTACTGACCATGGAGGATGTTGATGAAATTTGACAACGATCGATGAGAGATTTCATTTGAACCCACCACCCCCTCCCCCCCCCTCCCTCTATCTCGATTTAGTTCTGGATCAGCTTCAGATTCATTTCCTTAGTGTTTTAGTGTTTTAGTGTTTTAGTCTTAGTTCTTTGTACTTTTTGTACTCAGACATGGTATCAGATTCACCAATTGTAACGCTCTGGTCTCATAGGTCATTTTGGCCTTTCAAAGACGTTAATATAACATTTCATTTCATTTCATCTCTCTCTCTCTGTGCGCAATGCCTGCATCCGCCTCCAGATGCCTTATTATACATTTTTTGAAGTTACAAAACACAAAACTATCTTCTCAGCCGTGCTTAAAGATTTTACATTGCAGGCAAAAACCATTAGTAGCAGAAAAGCACAGAAGCTGGGAAAATTCTTACATTCTTAACTTGATTCCAAGGTCCTTAAGAAAAGTGCAATACAATTTTCGCAGCTCATACTCTTTCGACGAGTCAATCCCATCTTTCTTTGACGGAGATCTCTCTTCAATTTCATCCCTTGCAATATACAAAGAACCTTTACTGCAAGGAAAAGCTACGTTCTCGTTCTCTGCCACAAACCTTACATCGTTCCCATCATACGCGACTGGTCCAGACAACTGTGAGGACCCTGGCATGAGTATTGATTGAAGAACATGCACTGCTATAGTGACTATTTTTGCAAATGATCCTGGAATGCATTCTTGAGCAACCTGCCAAATCATTGAGAAATTCCATCTTGAGAGAAAGTACTGCTTCACCAAGTTCGCATGTCAGCTATACGTTGAGTAAAAAGCCAGAAAACAGCTCTATGCATTCAACCTTGTTTCCTTACCCAGTCAGATTGCCATAAGAGACTAGTAATAAGAACAGTGTATTGATCACGGACTGAAATCTCTCACAATGTCTGTATTGCCCAAAATGCATCCTCACACCCACTCCAGAACTTGTATGTAAAAGGTTTTGATTTTTCAGCTAATACGCAAGCCTGGCTTCTATTGGTCCTGTGCACTACGTTCCAATCTGGTGCCAAAACCATCCATTGCAGGACCTCATAAATAGACAGGCTCCATGAACAGGCAAATACAACCAGATGCATTGGATAAGATCTCTTTCCACACTATAATGTCTGCTTCTCTTAGAACCCAACCACAGGAACAACATGTAATAGAGTTGAAGAACTTTGATAGCTGCATAGAAAACAATATTTTAACTCGATAACCGAAGGAAGCACAAAATCCTGAAAACGAACCAGAAATTAACACAGATCATACTCCAGTCAGACAGCCATATGAAAACATGAAAAGGCTTGATCAACATCCAGAATATAGCCAGAAACACCCACTGCCCTTCAGGGGAAACATCCTCTTGATTACATTGCATTTATTTTAATGATACCAAAGCGAACTCTGATCTTTACTGTCTAGTCATAAAACACACTTTATTAAGTAAAATTCTTCTGCCCTTGCAAGACTCACATGTTGCAGGGAGCTGCTTTAAAAATCTTTAAATTCCCAGCAAGAGCTCCTTCGCCCTTGATTCAGGGTGACCAAGCACAGAAAATTTTGCCAAGGTCAACTATGACCTGTTTGTTCACAAGGCAGTTGATATGCAAACAATTCGGTAGACTCATCAATTCCCCAAGTCTTAACAGAATGGCTGGGCACTGAAGTGAACCTGATAGCCAAAATTCGTTCAATATGCATTTATTGTAAGCTAATAGGACAATCAACATTATTTACATCTGTTAGACTAACAATTAACTTGTTAACCCCACTGACTTAGGACGGCCAATAGCAGCCAATCCCCTTAAGTACCCACAATAAGTTAATGTTCAAATCTGCAACAGTTCAAAAGCTAGGGCTTACCTGTGTAGAAGAGGAGCTCAAATCAGCATAGGGAAATGGCCCAAAACAAAGTAGGTAAGAATTGCACAGCACAAATTTTGTCTGTAAAATAAGCCACGGCCCCCACAGATGTCCACCACTCAAGCACCAGAAAATTGTATACCGCGGAGGGTTTGCACATGCCAGAGCTGTGGCTATGGTGAAACCCTAAACAGAGACGGCTGAGCTGGAGAAAAAGGGCAAACTGGGTAGCAACCAAAAGGTAAACAACAAGAGAGCTTGACATCACCTCTCTCTCTCTCTCTCTCTCTCTCTCTCTCTCTCTCTCTCTCTAGGATTTCAAGCTCTGTCCCATCGCTGTCTGGAAGCACATCACCTCTCAAGACTCTCTGTCTCTCTCATGCAACAATCTCTGGGCACACCTTTCATTCTCTCTCAAAGACGGCCATGTAAGTTGTAACTGTTCAAACCCACGCACACGCGCACACACACACACACACAAACGCAAGCAGTTTCCAAAAATACACAGAATTCAACCCTCGTAGACCAAAACGATGGTGGGTTTAGTGGAAAGTGAAGATTGAAGAACAGACAAAACTTACCCACGACTCACGAGCTCGCGCGCTCTCTCTCCCCCTCGCTTTTTTTCTCTGAGTCTCTCTCTCTCTCTTCTTCAAAAGGCGAGGTAAATGGACCAAATTTTAGAGGCGTGTCGTAGTGTAGCCCATGTCAGTAGCATATTAGGTCCCACTTCATTGTGTGCTGTGCTGACCTCTTTTCCTCCTTAGACGTGTGTCACACATTGCCATGTATGATGGTAGTGGGCTTCCAAAGGGATTGCTTAGAGGGAGATTGTGCTTGGGGACCTGGGGTGAGTAGGGTTACTAATTATCGCAAAATCGTATTGTCCTCCAAAAGGTAGAATCATTGAGCTTACCCCACTAGTACAAGGGGATAAGAGCGCCACACATAATGTCATTAAATGCGCCTCTATAAAATAGTCTCGCAAAAGTAGAAGGCATAGGACATGCAAAAGTGTCGTGAACGCTTGCACGCAAAGGCGACAAAGGCCAGTAAGGAACAGTGTCACCAAAAAAAAAAAAGCGATGGGCGGATCGAACTACAAGCAACCAGAGGGTGGCTCAACCACCCTGCATCCCAACAACCATACTCGCCTGAGAGGAGATTTGGGAAGCTGTATGAGGAAAATTGTTTTTGCAGGACGACATTTGAGGCTCTCAACTACCTTATGCTACAAAAACCCTCTCCTTTCTTTTGGTTTCTCATCTCCTAACAGCTACCCGCTAAGTTTTCCTGTTTTTTAGGACGAAATTTTTTCTTTTAGGAGGGAGTAGTGTTAGGATGGCTTCAAATTGCGCAAGGAGTGCTTTTACCTTTTTCACTAGGAATTCTCTGAGACGCTACGCAAGTCCAATGGCTTGTTCACACACCATAGCTCGCTAAGGGTGACAAAAAGGTGATGTTTGTTAGGTTCTCTCTCCATCCAATTGGTTGAGAAGGGAGTCTCTCAACCATGGGTGGCCTTCCAACCCGAAACACCCTAGCCATCACTTGGGCACACGTTAGCACGCCACCTCAAAATGTGGGTAGCTCAGCAAAAGCCACGCGCATTCCGGCATTCTGAACTGAGCCTTAGGATAAAGGTCCTGCCCTAAGGGGGGAGTCATGACAACAAGAGAAAGATCCTATTGTAAGGGGAGTTAACTTAATTTGTGTGAAACCCTATGCAAGTTGATGAAATCATTATTCAGCCTTACCCTTATTGCACTAGGTGAGATTCGATTGTTTATATGTCACAACAATTGTGGGGGCAGGCGTGCTACCTAAATAAGCATTATAAGTGGCAATATTGGCATACTTCTTTCAATGTGCACCCATAAATGCATTTCAGCAATATGCTATTGAGGCCTATCTTTTATGGATTGGGCCACTTGTAGCAATATAGACACAAGATCATGAATCTTCACAACATTTTTACCCTCTATCACAAGCCTAAAGGTGGAGGTAAAAGTTTGATAAGAATTTGGCAAAGCATCATGAATTGTCTGCACAAAAATACTATCATGACTAATTTCATCAATTGCAATTCACTTGTAACAAGATGTGAAACGGATAGACTGCCATCATTGCTCACATAATTGAATAAGAACTTCATAGCATCATGTTTAAAATATAATCAAACCCAAGCATGGAGCCAATCACATAACCATAACTAGAAACACACACACACACACACAGTAGATTGTGCAAGGCACATATGGCATCGGCTCAAACAATTGAGACCGTAATTGTAGCCATGGGCTGATCATTTTATCTTTTCTGGTTTACATGCATGGCATGCTAGTAAGGTAGCAATAAATCTACCAAATAATTGTTTACGCTTTTGCTATAACATTATCTACTCTATCAAGGATGAGATAAGATCTTGTTTGTTTCTAATGTTTTTTCTTGATGTTTCTTCTGTTGAAGCTATTGTAGATGTTACCCATAGTTGCAACCTTCTACTCAGTGCCGTTTGAGGCTAGTATATTTGCTTGCGTGCAACGACGGGCACTTCATTTAGGTAAGTGTAATATATTTTCCACCTCCTAGTAAGCATATGAATTGGTTTAGTTTCATTTTTTAACATGCTTTGATTGAGTTTTCCAAGTGGGATACATATGCTATAATTATTTTATCCATTTCTCTCTTAAGATACATGACAAGGTCGTGTAGGAGCAAAGCATTTTGGGACTACAATTGTAGACCTACATAGTAGGGTTTCGTTTGGCACATGTTGTTAGTCATAAGGTGTGCAACATCGTCTAGGAACTTATGGAGTTTGGTTTAGCCAATGTGGAGCAAAGTTATGAGCGTCCCTCTCACTCATGTCGTTAAGTGTGTACAAGTACTCGATGGATGTCATTTTTCTTGACATCATTATATAAGACATATTCCACACGTGGAGAATATGACCTGTGAGACTAACATTGGTGGCGTGTTTCTTGAATTATGTGTCACAACAAAGTCCCTCGGTGCTGGTCAAATCCGTTTCGAGGACCATTTTGAGCATGTCGTATCAAGAATAATTTTTGTGGAGCCATGAACTATCGGATACTAAGTAAGACTTGCTAAGGTTACAAGTATTATTGATCAACATTAATGGATGGTTCTTTACACTTATAGCACAACATGTATTGTGAATGAAAATGTTTCAATGTTGGTATCTAAAGGTAATTAATTTCACCTTCTAGTATGGTCCAAATAGGGTAGCACGACTTTCACGTGATTTCACATGATTGTAGTGGAAAGGATTTAGTTCTTACCATGTGTACTATGAGCATAACAATCCGCCATAAGCATTGGCAATTATGGTCATGAAAATGCAGGTTCAGATCGGTTTTTTATAAATGCATGCGCACTAGATGTTATGGACCCTAGTGTTTAGCGAAGGTGAATTTGGAGCGGCAAGCAAATTCTTACAATTGATAGCTTATGAAGCATTTCACACTATAGGTGCAATATATCTATGAGAATTTTTTGTGGGTCTACTAATCACCATCAGAGGTCGTGGCTCGATGTGGGTGCTTGTAGATAAGCTGATTAAACTTTGTAAAGTTTCTTTCGTTCACTATTCAATCTCTGAAGTCAACGAAGTTGGTTGTTCATAACATTGTTGATTACTCAGCACACTTGCAAGTAGTTGGGGATCGGTTGCCTAAGCTAGCAGAGTCATTAGTATGTAGAAGTGTAATTAACCATCAATCAAAGTAGTTTAGGCTTAGATTAGGTTTTGGTGATGGTGAATTGTTGATTTGTGATGAGATTTAGTTAAAAAATTGTAGTAGTTTTCATGTTTTTTCCTCTTTTTGATTAATTGATCCACTAATTTGAGACTAATTTACTAACAATTTGTGTGGTAAACATGTGTGTATGTCTAATTAGAGGCTTGCAAAACTTTCGTTTGAATTCGAGTGATTTTAAGTGTGTAAGTAAGGGATTTTTCACAAATTATCCTCTCTAATTACTCATTAATTGCTAGTGATTTTAATGTTGTGTATTGACAAATCAAGCATTGAATGTGTGCTCATTGATAAAATGTGTACAATTTCCATGGATTTGATGCTACACATAAGTTTTTTGTGATTTGTTGTGTATAGGTGAATTGCGCTGAAGTGGTTGCTACATACACACATGTGTGTAGGCGTCATTGGAGTTGGAATTCAATGCAAATCTTGATGCGATTGTGATTGCACTAACTCACTCAATTACTCATTTAGATGCACATTTTTATTGAATATTAGGAACATTAAAATTTGTGTGTGTCTATGTGTATGCAAAGTGCACAAAATTGAGTGCTAATGTGGCAATTTCGATGTCAATCGATTGATTTGAAGCAATTGGATGTTTGTGGTTGTCAAATTGATTATGGTGAATGGTTTTGAGTATGCAAATTGTACTGTTATGCTATCAAAATTGCGTAGAATTATGTGTGTTGAATTATATGAATTTTTGGATCAAAATTGAGTAAAAAAACTGTTCAAATTAAATTTGATTGAAAAATTGAGTAGATGATGTAATTACATTGTGATTGCTACAAATTGAGTTGATTTGGCTACATATTTTTCACACAAAAAAGGTAAATTTTTGGGGCTTTTTTGCATAAAATTGCTAATTTTTATTTTAAAAATAATGAAAATACAAAAACTTGATGCAAATTGACAATCTAGAGTGTGCTTTGCAAACTTGTTAAGTTTTTCTAATTTTTTGACTATTTTTTGCATTTTTAGTCATTCTTAGCGCACTTTTAGAGTCAAGAGCTTTTTAATAATAAAAAAACTTTTTGCACTATTTTCTATTGTTTAAAATAAAAATAAAAAACAAATACACACAGACCAACCCCACTCCACAACACCCCCATCTCCCCCCTCTCTTTTTCCATTTTTTTGGCTAATATCTCCTATTTCACTTTTTAAATTTTTCATTTTGTGCATTTTCTTTTGACTTTTTGATTTTTTATTTGTGTCATTAAAAAAACATTTCAAAAAACTAAAAAAACTCCCCACCAAAAAAACATTTTTCAGCCAATTTTTTTTACAAAAAGAAATAAACAAAAAACAAAACAAACAAAAAAGGAATTTAAAAAAGAAAAAATCAACAAAACCAAAAAAGCAAAGATTATCACATACACACACTATCTCACTCTCACCCATGCACGCATGAACACACCCATACATACATATACAATCTCTCTCTCTCTCTCTCTCTCTCTCTCTCTCTCTCTCTCTCTCTCTCTCTCTCTCTCTCTCTCTCTCTCTCTCTCTCTCTCTCTCTCTCTCACACACACACACACACACACACAATTGACGCACAGGTCCATGCGCAGCTTCTTTCCGTAATCCTTGAGGCTCGCTAAAAAAACAAAAAAATAACTCTCCTCTCTCTCTCTCTCTCTCTCTCTCTCTCTCTCTCTCTCTCTCTCTCTCTCTCTCTCTCTCTCTCTCTCTCTCTCTCTCTCTCTCTCTCTCTCTCTCTCTCTCTCTCTCTCTCTCTCTCTCTCTCTCTCTCTCTCTCTCTCCGTTGCCCTGCTCCACCGCTACCCTGCTTGCTGCCCCCCGCGCCTGCTCCTGCCCGCGTACCGCTATGCCTGCCTGCAGCCCCGCGCGCAGTGGAACTCCTACAACCCCTACGCTGCCGTGCCCGCCTGCAACCCCGCGCGCAGTGGAACTCTTGCCGCCTCCCCTCGCGCTGCCTCTGCAAACCACCCCCCCCCCCCCCCTCGTTTCACCTGCAACCCCGCCGGGTGTCCCCCCCCCCCCCCCCCCCCCCCCCCAATTTTTAACGCGTAGGATGTCTCCCCCCCTTCTTCTACGCGTAGGAAGTAATTTTATTTTATTATATATATATACATATATATATTATTATTTTTTTATTAAAAAAAATTCCGGCATGGTTTTAGATTCGTTATGTATTTATCGATCGGTCCCATAGGTCAATTTGGCCTTTCGAAGACGTTAATATACCAGTTTATTTATTTCTTTTCTTTTTGATACCCCCCCCCCCCCCCCTTTCTTCCCCCTCTCTCTCTCCCTCCCGTCTGCACTCTATCGCTTCCCCCTCCCCTGCCATACCACCCCACGCTCTCCCACTCGCCCAGCTACCGCGCCCGTCGATAGTGTAGATACACACGCACGTTTAGTGCCTCCTCGGCGTACGGTGATCAAGCATGAGGAAGTTGAACGATAAAGCCGACCCCCTAGAGAATGCCATTCAAAAGTGCAAAGAGGAAATGACGGAGATCATTACCAAGATGAACCGCAATTTTTTGGGCACAATAAACATGCTCAAAGGACGCATGCTGATCCAAGAGAGCAAGATAAGTACGCTGGAAGACCGTGTGACGACTCAAGAGGAAGAGATTGCGTCGCTCAAGAAAGATCTCGCCGAAGCACGATCAAGAAACACACTGGAAGAGGGCGAACTGCAACCCTCAGTAATCGAAGAAATCAACACAATCAAGGAGCAAGTACGGGCCATCAAAGAGGGAGAAGAGCAACACAAAGAAATGACGACTTCTTGGGTGGATGTTCTTACCAAAACTCAACAGAAGGCGGATGAAGCCGAGAAATGGATCAAGGTGGCCAAGAAAGGAAAAGGCAAGGAGATAACACACACGTCCACACCCACTATCATTAATCAGACACTAGAGGAGGAGCAAAGGAGACGGGTGCGCGCTTTGCATGTGAGAATTTGCGGTCTTAAAGACAAAGGCAATGTGGACAAAGAAGTAAAAGAACTCACAGCCTTGATGGGGGTTCATGAGCCGATGCACACAAGGGCATGGAGAGTGGGCAACATAAAGAAAAATGGAAGCAGTGGAGAAACCTCAAAAGAAAGAGCACTCATCCTCCGTTTTCCCTCCATGGAAGCGAAGAAGTCCTTCTTGAAGAAAAGACCAACTCTTATAGAGACTGGCATCTTCCTCGAGGATGATCTCATCCTCTCACAAATCGCTCATATGCAGGAAGTAATGCCGGAGATTAGAGCGGCAAGGGGAAAAGGCAAGATTGCCTTCTACCGAGACAGAAAAGTGGTAATACTAGAGCAACGCTCCACATGACGGTGCGAGACTTATGGGACCACACTCAAAGTGGCTGCCTGGAACTGTAATGGATCTATGTGTCTTGATGTAGGTGCTTTTGAGGATAGCTTTACTGGAAGAGACATCATCTTTTACTATGAGACACCTAGGCCCCTAGGCAATCCATGCCTCACATCAGTGGATACAGGTGGGAGACAGCTTACAAACAAGAGACACACTCAGAACACAGAGGGCGGGGCTCGGGGGGAGTGGCAGTGTTATTTAGAGAGGATTTGCAGCCACTAATACATATAGCCCGCAGGGATGAGCTGGCTAGGTACATGTGAGTGAGATTGAAAGTAGAGACAAGCAGATATCACTACCTAGCTATTTGCTACTTTTCCCCGAGTACATCAGTTTATGCATCACCCAGAGGACAGCCCCCTTTCTCTATTCTGGATGATGACATATGGGAGTTCTCTAGGGATGGTGACATTATCATCCTAGGGGACTTCAATGCTAGGACTACCCATCACCAGGCAGTGTTTTATGATACTTCAGAAGAGATGCTAAGAGAGCTAGATGTTGTGGAGACATGCCTGTCCAGACTATCACACGATGTGGAATATACCAAGTATGGGCGACACCTCATAGACATGGGCATTGCACATGGATTGGCCATCTTGAACGGCCTATAGAGATTTCCTGCTGCTGCAGGAGGTTTTACACGTTTCCCTCACAGTCATGGAGCCAGCACAGTGGACTATGTCATGGCACAACGGAATCTCATCTCTAGTATCCAGGATCTCACAGTTGGGCCCAAACCGATCGGGGTAGCAGTAGATCATGCTCTGGTATCGATGACCATTCTTTCCAGTTCAATGTAGCACACAGGCCATAGGTAGCAGCCCCTTCTCGCTACACATTTACACGGGAGACGGATTCTGTATACATGGACGGGATCTACAGACGCCTATGCACTGAGGACCCAAGGCGACCTCTAGAGGAGCTAACTACTATACTGACACAAACATTACATGAGGCAGGAGCAGAAGCATACCCACACACCCAGCCTGAGCAGAGCCGCCGATCAGGGAGCATGCCTCAGAATAACTGGTAGGATGAGGAGTGCCGCCAGACTAGAGCCAGACTTCAGAGGGAGGTGCTTTTGGGGGACGTCACTCACAGACAGTCACAGATTGACTTCCGACTCTTGGTACGGTGGAAGAAGAGGGCTTTTTTGGCTCGACTCGAACAGGATCTATATCAGCTATTCTTGAGTCAGGACTCGCGTGAGGCGTGGCAGCTCTTTCATGAGCAATCCCCTCCCCTGCTATTTCCTCCACAGAGACCTGGGGTCATTACGCATCATCTTTGTACACAGTACCTGGACAACCGCCCCTCCCCAACCCCCCCGACCCATGCCCACACACATGTGCTGTTTTCACCGCTGATACCTTCACATACGGCTAGGAGATTGTGGAGTACACAGAATCTTACACTTACCTTGGAGTGGTTTTTAGCGGACCCACATTCTCGCTCAGAAGAGCAGCAGAGACCAGACTGACTAGAGCCCACGCAGCATTGGGTAGATTGGAGAGGATGTGTTCGCAGGTTCTGTTTCAGGAAACCTGGACGAAGCTCTGGCTCTTTGACACCTTGGTGGCCTCACCATTGCTCTATGGGGCTGAGATATGGGGACCTTCATTGAATCACCACGGGAGGCCGGGTCGCATAGATGGATGGGGGAACATGGAGAAACCTCTCGTCTCTATGATCTCGCGGCTCATTAGAGCCAAGGCATCAGTACCACGGGCCATTATCCGAGCAGAGCTAGCGGCCCCCCCACTAGTGGTGGAGGCGCTCACCAGATCAGTCTCCTTCATAAACCGCACATGGGAACTTCCCAAAGACAGATATGCTCGCATAGCACTTGAGTCCTCTCGACAGTTAGACATACAAGGAGATACAAACATGCTGGTATGGGGAGATGACATCATGGTTTCAGGCGCATGGGTTTAGCATAGACAGGCAGCCACCATTCCAGTACTCATTGGAGGCACCATCTCTCATTCTTACATAGTCGGAAATCACCAAGCTCATCCGCCAAGACCTGACCCAGCTAGCCACTAGGAGTACATGGATACAACCAGCACAAGAACTGGGCACAAAGATGGCTTTCTACAGAGACCACCTTCTCCAGCTTACGGAAGATGGTTTTGTGACGAGACCCAGATACATGGATACCCACTTGTCTCATGGGATATGATGTGCGATTGGCCAGTTACGCACATCGTCTCACCAGCTGCGGATTGAAACTGGGAGATATAGTGGAGTACCAGCAGAGGCCAGGACATGCCCCTTGTGTGACATGGAACCTGAGACAGAGCTGCATTATACATGTCGTTGCCCCGTCTACTATGAGATACGAGGCCGCTTCCATTGCTTGTTCAGAGAGGGTTTTGGACCACTCTCAAGAGTAATGGGATACGAAGATCAAAGATGCCTGGGTTTGTTCTTGCTCGAGCTACGCAGACACAGAGAGAGCCTGATGAATGGCGAGGCTAACCAGTCTCAAAGACCGATTACAGACTTCTTTAGAGCAGACACGGGACAGCCGCAAGAGCGTCTCCCACATCAGAGCTCCCCCTCGTCTCACGCCAGAGGCACACTGATCGACCGAGCGATTGAATTGGGGAAATCCAGGCGCCCACGACTGTGAAGGACTACACAACATCGACGGAGGCTACGTCAAAAGATTCAGAGCACGCTGGCCAGGCATGCACGACACCCGGTCTGACTACTAACCATGGAGGAAATTGATGAGATTTGCCAACGACAAATGCTAAATCTTTTGTGATTCAGCTATCCCAACTAGCCGCCCATTTTTGCTTAGTTTTCGGCTTAGCTCACATCGACCAATCTAGAATCCCATAATATATATCTTTGTTTTGTACTGTTGTTAGGTTATTTTGTTACTCTGACTTTGTATCAGATCCACCACCTTGTAACTTGTTGGTCTCATAGGTCACTATGGCCTTTTGAAGACGTTAATATAACATTTCATTTCATTTCATCTCTCTCTCTCTCTCTCTCTCTCTCTCTCTCTCTCTCTCTCTCTCTCTCTCTCTCTCTCTCTCTCTCTCTCTCTCTCTCTCTCTCTCTCTCTCTCTCTCTCTCTCTCTCTAGCCCACCCCTTCAGGCTTCGCCAACTCTCTCTCCCCTTCTCTACGATGCTATGTGCGTGCCAAACCTCCTCCCTCTCCTTCTTCCTCGTGAGCGCGCCGACATAGGTTGCTCAAGTCCTCCCTAATTCGTGTTGACGAGCCCACCCCAAATCTCTCTCCCGCTTTCCTTGCTACTAGTGCAGACGTTGTTGCTCGCCAGTTGACCATTGTTTTTTTATGTGGTGAGTTGAGTTTTGTTTTAATTATATTTCATTTCGTGTCATTTCAAAAAAAATATTTAATTCATTATTTGTTTGAATTGAGTTTAATTTTTATTTTGTTTTATGTCATTTCATTTCAATTTTCATTTTTAATTTCATTTGGCATTCATTTATTTATTTATTAAAAACATAAAAAATAAGAAAGAAGGAAAACAAAAAAACCCCAAATAATCTTTAAAAAAAATAAAAACCAAAAAAACGTTTTTAAGAAAAGCTAAATTTTTTATTTTTTTTAAAGGCAGTTCAAAATTTCAAAAAAAAGGAGAAAAACCAAATAAACAACCAAAAAAAATCCCAAACAAAAACCTAAAAAATCAAAAAGTTCACTCAAAAATTAAAGAATTCAAATAAAAACAAAAAATTGACCAAAATTTTTTTATAAATAAAAATCCAAAAATTTATTAAAAAAACATATAAAAAAATAAAAATCACCAAACATTAAAAACACAAAAAAATCTCCATTTGTTTTTCGTTTGAGTATTTTCCTACTTTTTTACGTTTTGTTTTATTTATTTTCTTTTTATTGACATTCGTTTATTTGTTTTTTTTGTATATTTTTGTTTTAAAAAAAGACCAAAAATCCTAAAACGCAAAAAGCACAATTTTTTTTTGCATTTCTCTTCCTCATCCCTTCTCCTTGCTTCCCACGTGCATAACACATCCCGTACACTCGCACTTATGTACGATTAGACACATTTAGACTAGATACGCAAGGAGAGTTAGATTTTGCCTGACTACGCCATATTTGAGTTAGATTGCATGCATACTCTGTTCGTACACAATTTTTGATTTTATCTAAATTGGGCCAGTTGATGAGCTTTAGAGCCTGTTCACGCGAATTATTTCATTTTGGCATGATTTGATAGTAGATTCCACGCTTGACCACATTTGTGGTAGAGTTTATGGCCTTGATAGTACCCACATTATGCTATTTAGAGTCCATTCACACGTTGCCAAGCCTTGCTATCTTACTGTAGAGATAGTGAGAACCACCTATATAAATGCCATACCATGAGATTTGCCACTTACAAATTTACCACCTACAAATTTGCCACTTCTAATCAAGTATGCAGCCACTAAGCATGTGCATTTGTGTCCAAAAGATTCTTATTGGCCTCCTGTAGATTCCTCTCTTGATCTTCTGTTGTAGTTGTTAGCTGTTCGATGATGGAGGCCATGGTCTGCATCTATGTGTTTTGGATCTTTTGCTTGTACGTCTTGGATCATTGCCCGTGATTGATCATGCATATTGCTATACTCATCAAGGAGAGTATACGTGAGGTAGACCCTTGTGGCCCAATAGTGTTCCCTGCTCTCTAGAATCCAAATGGTTTGTTGTTGAGAGCGTACTTTGGTTTTTAGGAGTTCCACTATCGAGTGAATGTGCTTGGCAAAGTCCTCAATATCCTATAGTGGAGCCATTTGGTTGGCAGTAGATGTGTTGACCTCCTCTTAAATTTCTCTTGCTTCAGCTTTGCTTTCTCTTTTTCCTTCATTTTTGACTCGGGTTGCTTCCCTTGGACTCTGTGTTCTTTGGTCCTCTATGTCATCTTGTTGTTGCTGACTTAGTTCTACATCCATAGGTTCTCACCTTTAGGGGATCTTCTTGTATGGGGGACAAGGTTGGCTGCTTTTTTTGCACTACAATGAGTGGTGTAGGTGTAGTTACCTCTTCGGATATTGTTGCTGCATGAGCAAATTCGTGTTCCTTTATAGTGTCAACAATGGCTGTTGTTTTCGCTTGTTTTGGTTTCTCTTCAACTTGACATGTGACTTTTTCACTTGTCTTCTCCTCAAGACCGTAAAGATACTGTAGCCCCACCAATGATCATTGGCATGTCAAATCATGGGGGTTTTAGTGCAAAGTTTTTTGGGGTCAGGTTGCTAAAATTATTCGAAGTCACGTTGCAACCCCCTTTCTAGTCAAAGGCTTCTTGTTATGTTTGCAATATCGAGCAACCCTTTGGGATGGCTCTTCAATTCGTACTGGTGGGGGCACTCATGCTCTTTTTCTTTGTTTTTCCTCCATCTTTTGCTTACCTTTATCAACTCTTTTCTTCTCCTCCTCTAATTCCAAAGGTGCATGCTCTTCCTCGTTGTCCTCTTGATCATCATCTTTCAAATCTTTCTCTTCTTCTTCTTCAGAGTTTTTGAGAAGTTTTCTTTTTGATATGGTAAATGGGGACTTTATCACTTCAGCTTCCTCCTCCTCCTCTTTTTTGTTGCCCACACCATCAATTAACGATGAAATTTGGTCGGGTGTGGGTGGTAGATTGTCAGTCATACCCACCACATGGTATGCTATCTGTGTAAGAACTTTTGGAGCACTTATCTATGAAACACCTTTACTTTTCTTGGTGCTCCTTAAAATATTCAGCATGTACCTGTATTGAACATGTAAGTTAGAAACACAGTTTTTTCTATAGGTACACTTTGGAGTGGAAATATCTATGGAAATCCTCATGTGAAACTTGAAATTGTGGATTTCTACTCTAATGCTTAAAGATTGTTTCTTAAGCTAAGTAAGCACGATGCAACTAAAAAAATGTCAACTTTGGACAACAAGATTCAAGTAAGATAATAATCGTGCTCATTATCTAGGGCTTGGACTTCGATTACAGGCATGGGTGAAGAGCATCATGAATAGGCACCAGTAGCTTTTGGAAGGATTTGGATCACAAAAATGGGGAGTGGGGTGATTTTTGGGAATAGATGGCCCTGAAATTGGCTAAGTATAAGAGGGAAAGCATTGGATGTCCATATTTGTTCAAACTTGGTGGGTGGGCTTGTAATGAAATGGGGAAACAATGTGGATCAAAATTTTGTGAAGTTGAGATTATTTAAAACAAGTAGATATTAATCGTGATTCTTATCTCCCTCCCTGTTTTTCCAGCTTTTTGACATTTTGGCTACACACACTTGTTGACCATGATGAGATAGAGCCCTAAATGTGATTTTGGTAAATTTTGGATTTTCCAAGTGTCCCTTGGGCCCAATTTTAGAAAATGAGAAGCACTGGTGCATTTTTTGACCAAGTGTATAAGTGAAAATGATTTTTATTTTGTTTTAGTGCATGAATGGGCTCATTATGACATGGGAAGCAAGGTCTAATGGAACTTTGGCACAAAATTTGGTCATTTTGGGCTACAAGATATGAATCGTGATTATTATCTACCCCTACAAATTTTCATCTAGAGTGAATTTTTTTGGTCACACACATGCTAACTAAACTTAATACACGATCTTTAGCCATTTTGATCTTGAAAAGATTGTCCTAAAGCTATCTTCTCCACTTTGTCCTCTGATATCTGTGTTATTACCCCCAACTCCAGTTGTGATGACTTTTTGCCACCCTTGAAGCATTTGGGCTTGTCCATATGTCAAGAAGAGTCCCCATGTTGATTTTGGGTAAGTTTGGAGTCAATTTGACGCGTTTGGTAAAAAATGATGCTTTTCACACCTCCAAGCCATTTTCTTATGCCATAGGCCCCAAATGGTGTTTTCTTTTGATCCCATCTAGGTACATTGTTTATGTCACCTATGGGGAAGCCTTTTGTGAAGTCAGAACTCAATTTCGACACTGGGCCAAATTTGGGCTTATTATTCATAGACCCCCCTAGCCCTCGATGAAATGGTCATCTAAGCTTGTGGGAATATTTTAGGTATGTTATAGCTCCCTTCAATTTTGGTTGAGTCTCGTGTACCGAGCCGATCGTTACATCATTTTTGCCTTCGTTCTCTCTCGGGAAGGTTCTGCTAACCTAGGGTTTTTCTGGACTACCTCGACCCCATATGTATGATCAAACAAATTCATTGATAGGTTAGGAACTTACTCCTCATGTCTCGTGTGAGGCTACTATGGAAGTAGCTAGAGACCACAGAAGGCACATGCAAGGAAGTCTCTGAGAGCTCTCTCCAAAAGGTGACAAGTACAAATGACACTATTTTTGGCCTATTAGGACTACCCTAGTTAGTCCTAATAGTCTGTGAGATATACTTCCCTTCGAAAATTTCTTTGTTTGGACTCCAATTACCCTATTTTTAAAGATTTCACCAAATGAGGCTTCGTGACCTAATTTTGGCCTTCTCTCACCGTCGTCAGAATTGAACAAGATTTGACATGCTTATATGTCCCTTCTTTCTGATCATCAGGGTATCTTCCATTCTTTCATTTGAGCGTGTTTACTATTTTTTATTTTTGACCTTTTTATCAAGAAAATCAAAAGAAAATTAGAAAACTAAAAAATAGATAACCAATTCAAAAATTACCGAAACACACATAAGCTCTTTAATTTGCTATATTTTTGCAAATTTCTCCATTTTGATCACTTTTTTGTCGAAAAACACTCCAAAAAGTGTAAAAACTGCAAAATTTGGCCTTTAGATGATATTTACACACACTTAGGGTTATATTACATTAATCCATGCTTCCCTCTCCCACTTGTGCCAATATGCTACCAATAGCAAAGTTTGAAGAATCAACATGCACATGGAAAGTTTTATTCCAATCTGGAGTCTTCAAAATAGGTGCTCAAGACAAAGCTTGTTTAAGCTTTTGGAATGACTCTTCACATTCATCAGTCCATACAAACCGAGTGATAATGCCATAAATCGGTTTAGCAATGATAGCATACATGTAGATAAATCTACAATTGTATCCACAATGTCTTATAAATGCTTGAACTTCCTTGTGGTCTAAGCAATCACTGCCACCATTTCTATATTTGTTGCAATGCCATGTCTTTAGAAAATATGTTCAAGAAGTGTGCTCTGTCTAACCATGAATACACATTTTTTGGGTTTTACACAAATCCTATAGAGATGGCATTTCTCAAATGTATGCTTGACGTGCTCAAAATGGTCTTCTATTTTGGATGAATGCACCAAAGATCATCCATCTAAACTTTCAAGAAGTCTTTTAGGTATTCTTTGAATGCATGGCTCATTAGCCTTTAGAACGATGCTGGTGTACTTTGTCAACCCAAAAGGCATGATTCTATAAGCAAACATTCCCCATCATGTGGCAAAAGTTGTTTTGTGATAACTTTTTAGGATCAATGGCTAGCTGATTGTAACCAAAGAATCTATGCAAGAAACTGTGAGTTTCTTTTCTAGCCACTCTCTTGAAGACATAATTAGTGATAGGAAGAGGACAATTCTCTTGTATGTTTGTAGTATTCGCTTTCTTAAGGTTCACACGCTCTTTGAGTTTCTCATTTTTGTTTCGTACCACCACAATCGATGACACCCAATTGGTGTGTTCTATTTCCTAGATGAATTTGGCTTCCTTGAGTTTTTTCTTTCTCCTCCTTTATCTTTTTGGCCAATTTCTCATTGTAGGTATAGGGTTTCTGTCTACTTGGTTTGGCATCATTTCGCATAGGAATAGTGTGATGACAAATTCTAGGATCTACCCCTTCGAGATGTTTATAAGACCATGAAAAAACATCCCTGTATTCATTGAGAATTCTGATGAGGATTTTTCCCTCTTCTTGGGACAAACCTCAGCTTAATCTTCGCTAACCGCGGAATCATCTCGCTACCCGCGAGGAACAAAAGATATTCTTTCAACAATTCTTCTCTTTAAATGATTCATCAAACATGATCAACAAATTCTTCATATCCATCAGTAACCACTTATCAAACAATAACAATTTATTAAGCAAAAACAATTCAACAAACAGTGTCAATTTATCAAACAGTTCTTTCACTAATCTATGAAAACATATGCTTGTTTCTTGTGATAGAATCACGTTTCTCGGCGGTTTAAGGGGTTCCCTATGCTTAGCTTCCCAAGTCAAACATGAATAGCAATGCAGAATTATAAATTTGTCTTACCGGATTTGGAGCACGTGCGGCTAACTCCTGTGCTGGAGGTTGGACGGCTTCACTTCTTCTTCGGTTGATGCTTTTGCATGACATACGTTCAGAGTAGACACCTTTCTTCCCACCTTCTTTGGTGGTGCAACGGCATGGGCATCCTTAGATTTTGTGTTACACGCTTCGGAGCCATAGCTTCGGAATAGAGAAAAGAAAAGCACGTTGTTGGAGAGAGAGAGTGTGTGTTCACAAACCGGGAGACGGCACGTCGATGATTGGAGATGGAGATGGCTTGAAGCTGAGAGGTTAAGGGAGAGAGCCTCCCTCCGGCGTGTCGTTGCAAGAAAGCTTACGCTTCCGTAGATGTGTGAATTCAAAGTGAGAGGAGAAGGGTCCTTTATATAGGCCCTAGGGGAGGGCTAAGAATACTGAGAGGGTTTCAAGGATAGGAGAAAGAAAAGCTCGCACGTCGTCGTCGCTCTTTAATTTTTTATTATTATTTTATTTTTTTATTTTTTTAAACGTTCGCGAATCTTATGCGCGATTTTGAAAAAGCTCTATACTTACAAGTTCCCATTCTATCTTGAGAGACAGAAAGAAAAAAGTATCCTAATTTTGACTCACCTCCCTTTCTTTCCTAAAAATATTGTCTCTAAGCTTTTTCTTCACACATAGATTAAGTTCCCACATAAACCTATTGTTCCACATAAAAAAAAGATCATAAATAAATAGATTCTGAACCCAATTTCAATCCGATTGCTTTGATAAACTCATGATGACTCACAAAATTGAGAATCTCAATTAAATTACAAAATAATTGAAATGACTTATATGGATAAATGTTGGGTACATTACAATCTCCCCAACTTAGGATTCGAGATGTCCTCATCTCGAGAAAAAGTGAGAATACTCCTACTCTAATTACTAGCGACCATCATTATGTCAAAAAAGGTGATGTCTTTTGTCTGCTTCACTTGCTACTGCTACTCCTACTCTAATTACTATCGACCATGATTATGTCAAAAAAGGTGATGTCTTTTGTCTGCTTCACTTGCTACTGCTACTCCTACTCCTATAGTCAGCCGTGAATAAGCGTTCCGATAATGTTCCAACTCTCCACATTCCAATCAATAGGGTACTTTTCAAACTTAGACTTATCTAGTCCACTAAAAGCTCAATCGTATGATTTAATTAATCCTTATTTATCCGATTCATTAAAACTCAATCACATGACTAAACCAATCTTGACTTAACCAGTCCATCAAAACTTAGTCATATGACTTAACCAGTCATGATTATCTCAATCACATGACGTCAAAATGTCATATAGGGGTTTACAAAAGATCTCTCTATGAGAAAACTTAATGCAAGTTTCAACCATAACTATGGTATACCTCAATCGGCAGAACGTAATATCTTTACGAGTCTGGTAATGGGTATAGAAAACCATACGAATGACGAAGCTTGAAGTAGTCAATTTAATCTCTTTAACCTAAGCTCTGACACCAATTGTGAGGTCCCCAACCCCGAGAAGATTGAGACGACTTGATAGATGGACTTCCTTTATTCTCATTTTCCATTGATGACATCCTACTCTGTTTCCACAAAGTAGAGATATAGCAACAGAAGAGAGGAAGTCCTCTATCCATCGTTTACGTGGTTATAAGGGTTATACGCCACAAGCGAGATCGATAAATCTAGGATTCTAATAAAGCTGTTTTCTAACATAAAGATGAAATCCCATTGACATATTTAGAATCCATAAACAACGCCTTTTTCTCCACGTTTAAGAGGCACAACCGCCATCCATAAACCATAAATATGATATGAGATTTAGTCTAAACTAACTAGTAATCTTGTGGACACGAAGATTTGGGATATCTCGACTCTTGGCATGATGAGTCTCTAATTTCACTTCTCTTAATAAGAGGGAGTGGAGAGTTTCTCGACTAATCGAGACCACCCATACTTAACTGGCAACCTGAGCCAACCCCCACTTTCCACCCCACACTCACACTTTTTACCACACTGTTTTACATATACAAACAGTGTTCCTTAATTGATTCCAACACATGTTCTTTTATACAGCCCTTCAAACAATACCAAAACAATTCAAACAAGGCCTAATGAAGACAACCCTATATTTCAACAAAAATAACTTTTCCAATTGCTCATGAGTTTGTCGTTACCCGCCGACTTCCTCTGTCTAACCAACAGAGCCTTTGCAAAGGATTTATTCGCTAACCATGAATTGCGCAACCTTCCTTTCTCGCTAACCGTGAGGCATCTTGCTAACCGCCAGGCATCTCGCTATCCGCGAGGCATCCCGCTAATCTCGAGGCATCTTGCTAACCACGAGGCATCCTGCTACCCGAGAGGCATCCCACTAACCGCAAGGCATCTTGCTAACCGCGAGGCATCCCGCTACCCGCGAGGCATCCCGCTAACCGCAAGGCATCCCGCTACCCGCGAGGCATTCCGCTAACCGCATGGAACAAAAGAGAGCCGATAACCTCAACTTAATCGCCGCTAACCGCGGAATCTTCTCGCTACCCGCGAGGAACAAAAGATATTCTTTCAACAATTCTTCTCTTTAAATGATTTATCAAACATGATCAACAAATTATTCATATCCATCAGTATCCACTTATCAAACAATAACAATTAATTAAG
Organism: Adiantum capillus-veneris; assembly: GCF_014529385.1. Classification (NCBI taxonomy): domain Eukaryota; kingdom Viridiplantae; phylum Streptophyta; class Polypodiopsida; order Polypodiales; family Pteridaceae; genus Adiantum; species Adiantum capillus-veneris. The sequence goes on from NC_140952.1 coordinate 18,306,811, forward strand.
CAAAAACAATTCAACAAACAGTGTCAATTTATCAAACAATTCTTTCACTAATCTATGAAAACATATGCTTGTTTCTTGTGATAGAATCACATTTCTCGGCAGTTGAAGGGGTTCCCTATGCTTAGCTTCCCAAGTCAAACATGAATAGCAATGCAGAATTATAAATTTGTCTTACTGGATTTGGAGCAAGTTTGGCTAACTCCTGTGTTGGAGGTTGGACGGCTTCGACTTCTTCTTCGGTTGATGCTTCCGCATGAGATACGTTCAGAGTAGACATCTTTCTTTCTACCTTCTTTGGTAGTGCAACAACATGGGCGTCCTTAGAACTTCGCGTTACACGCTTCGGAGCCATAGCTTTGGAATAGAGAAAAGAAAAGCGCGTTGTTGGAGAGAGAGAGTGTATGTTCACAAACCGGGAGATGGCACGTCGACGATTGGAGATGGAGATGGATTGAAGCTAAGAGGTTAAGGGAGAGAGCCTCCCTCCGACGCGTCGTTGCAAGAAAGCTTACGCTTCCGTAGATGTGTGTGTTCAAAGTCAGAGGAGAAGGGTCCTTTATATAGGCCCTAGGGGAGGGCTAAGAATACTGAGAGGGTTTCAAGGATAGGAGAAAGAAAAGCTCGCGCGTCGTCGCGGCTCTTTAATTTTTTATCATTATTTTATTATTTTATTTTTTAAAACGTTCACGAGTCTTATGCGTGATATTTAAAAAGGTCTATACTTTCAAGTTCCCATTCTATCTTGAGAGAGAGAAAGAAAGAAGTATCCTAATTTTGACTCACCTCCCTTTCTTTCCTAAAAATATTGTCTCTAAGCTTTTTCTTCACACATAGATTAAGTTCCCACATAAACCTATTGTTCCACATAAAGAAAGATCATAAATAAATAGATTATGAACCCGATTTCAATCCGATTGCTCTGATAAACTCATGATGACTCACAAAATTGAGAGTCTCAGTTACTTTGCAAAATAATTGAAATGACTTATATGGATAAATGTTGGGTACATTACAATCTCCCCAACTTAGGGATTCGAGATGTCCTCGTCTCGAGAAAAAGTGAGAATACTCCTACTTTGATTACTAGCGACCGTCATTATGTCAAAAAAGGTGATGTCTTTAGTCTGCTTCACTTGCTACTGCTGCTCCTATAGTCAGTCGTGGACAAGTGTTCCGATAATGTTCCAACTCTCCACATTCCAATCAATAGGGTACTTTTCAAACTTAGACTTATCTAGTCCACTAAAAGCTCAATTGTATGATTTAATCAATCCTTACTTATCCGATTCATTAAAACTCAATCACATGACTAAACTAATCTTGACTTAACTAATCCAATAAAACTTAGACATATGACTTAACCAGTCATGATTATCTCAATCACACGACTTAACCAGGTAGAGCTTATTCAATCCTCCAAAAAAACTCACTTCCATGACTTAACTAGTCAAACAATTTCTTTGTATAAAAACAACTCAATATTCTAATCATGGAGTCATCAAAATGTTATATAGGGTTTACAAAAGATCTCTCTATGAGAAAACTTAATGCAAGTTTCAACCATAACTATGGTACACATCAATCGATAGAACGTAATATCTCTATGAGTCTAGTAATAGGTATAGAAAATCATACGAATGAGGAAGCTTGAAGTAGTCAATTTAATCTCTTTAACCTAAGCTTTGATACGAATTGTGAGGTCCCCAACCCCGAGAAGATTGAGCGACTTGATAGATGGTCTTCCTTTATTCTCCTTTTCCATTGATGACACCCTACTCTGTTTCCACAATGTAGAGATATGAGCAACAGAAGAGAGGAAGTCCTCTATCCATCGTTTACGTGGTTATAAGGGTCATACGCCACAAGCCAGATAGATAAATCTAGGATTCTAATAAAGCTGTTTTCTAACATAAATAAGAAATCCCATTGACATATTTAGAATCCATAAACAACGCCTTTTTCTCCACATTTAAGAGGCACAACCGCCATCCATAAACCATAAATATGATATGAGATTTAGTCTAAACTAACTAGTAATCTTGTGGACACGGAGATTTGGGACATCTCGACTCTTGGCATGATGAGTCTCTAATTTCAATTCTCTTAATAAGAGGGAGTGGAGAGTTTCTCGACTAATCGAGATCACCCATCCTTGACTGACAGCATGAGCCAACCCCCACTTTCTACCCCACACTCACACTTTTTACCACACTGTTTTACATATACAAACAGTGTTCCTTAATTAATTCCAACACAGGTTCTTTTATACATCCCTTCAAACAATACCAAAACAATTCAAACAAGGCCTAATGAAGACAACTCTATATTTCAACAAAAACAAGTTTTCCAATTGCTCATGAGTTTGCCGCTACCCGCGGACTTCCTCTATCTAACCAACAGAGCCTTTGCAAAGGATTTATTCGCGAACCACGAATTGCACAACCTTCCTTTCTCGCTAACCGTGAGGCATCTTGCTAATCGCCAGGTATCTTGCTATCCGCGAGGCATCCCGCTAACTGCGAGGCATCTTGCTAACCGCCAGGCATTCCACTACCCGCGAGGCATCTTGCTAACCGCCAGGCATCCTGCTACCCACGAGGCATGCCGCTAACCGTGAGGAACAAAAGAGAGCCGATAACCTCAGCTTAATCTCCGCTAACCGCGGAATCATCTCGCTACCCGCGAGGAACAAAATATATTCTTTCAACAATTCTTCTCTTTAAATGATTCATCGAACATGATCAACAAATTCTTCATATCAATCAGTAACCACTTATCAAACAATAACAATTCAACAAACAATGTTAATCTATCAAACAGTTCTTTCACTAATCTATGAAAACATATGCTTGTTTCTTGTGATAGAATCACGTTTCTCGGCCGTTTAAGGGGTTCCCTATGCTTAGCTTCCCAAGGCAAACATGAATAGCAATGCAGAATTATAAATTTGTCTTACCGAATTTGGAGTGCGTACGGCTAACTCCTGTGCTGGAGGTTGGACGGCTTCCACTTGTTCGGTTGATGCTTCCGCATGAGATACGTTCGGAGTAGACACCTTTCTTTCCACCTTCTTTGGTGGTGCAACGGCATGGGCGTGCTTAGAACTTCACGTTACACGCTTCGGAGCCATAGCTTCGGAATAGAGAAAAGAAAAGCGCATTCTTGGAGAGAGAGAGAGAGAGAGAGAGAGAGAGAGAGAGAGAGAGAGAGAGTGTTCACAAACCAGGAGATGGTACGTCGACGATTGGAGATAGAGATGGCTTGAAGGTGAGAGGCGAAGGGAGAGAGCCTCCCTCCGGCGCGTCGTTGCAAGAAAGCTTACGCTTCCGTAGATGTGTGTGTTCAAAGTGAGAGGAGAAGGGTGCTTTATATAGGCCCTAGGGGGATGCTAAGAATACTGAGAGGGTTTCAAGAATAGGAAAAAGAAAAGCTCGCGCGTTGTTGCGACTCTTTAAATTTTTAAATTTTTTTAAATTTATTTTTTAAACATTCGCGAATCTTATGCGCGATTTTTAAAAAGCTCTATACTTACAAGTTCCCATTTTATCTTGAGAGAGAGAAAGAAAGAAGTATCCTAATTTTGACTCACTTCCCTTTCTTTCCTAAAAATAATGTCTCTAAGCTTTTTCTTCAGACATAGATTAAGTTCTCATATAAACCTATTGTTCCACATAAAAATCATAAATAAATAGATTCTGAACCAGATTTCAATCCGATTGCTCTGATAAACTCATACGACTCACAAAATTGAGAATCTAAATTACTTTGCAAAATAACTGAAATGACTTATATGGATAAATTTTGGGTACATTACAGATTTCCAAGTTCACAAAATAGACATATTTAATTGGTTGGTGTGATGCTATACTACCATGATTGCACATTGTAAGAAAGAAGTGGAATTTTTTTATGTTGAATCATAGCTTTAAATGCAAATTTTTCGGTTGTTATGCATGAGAGTGGGTAAACACTTTTTGTAAGCAATTAGTGGATCGAATTCATGTTGGAATGACATATCCAAAATCACATCCATTCCATGCAATGGTGCAACAAAAGATATGCTTATTTGTGCAAAACCACCAATAGGAATTTGTAGAGCAATGTTGTTCAAGCCATGCAGAAATGAAATCATAACTACGTTTATCATCAAGCAAAAATGTGACATCTTTGTCTTGCATGGTGTCCTTCACCTTAAGCAAAGTATGAGGAGAGATAGAGGTAACCTAGAGAGTTATTTTCATTGCCTTCATAATCAAGATCATACCCTTCACAATAGTCATCTTTGTTGTCAATTAGAGAGGCCTCTTCTGTGTGATAAGGAGTATTGCAACATTGGATTGGCCATTACCTTTATCTTTGTCGTTGGTGGTTGGACATTTATCATCATTAGTGACTAAACTGAAAACACTTAAAACATTTCACTTTCTTGGAGCAAATGAAACTTGACTTGGATGTTGCACTTGCTTAAAATTGTTATTTGCATGCTAAGAGTTATTATTGAGGAAGTGGAGAAACATTGTCACATGTGCGTCTCTTGAAAATTGTACAACTTTTCTTCTTGTTCCTATCAAAGTTAGAAGAAATGGTGCTCCTGTTAGCAGCCAAAAAATCACCATTTGGTTGATGACCTCCAAATGTCTCCTCAGCATTTAGTGCTAAATTAATAGACTTTGTTCAATCTTTAGGCTCAAACTAGAAATGAATTTATACTTGATCAATGGATTGTAATTGCATTAAACAATTCCAAAATTGATCAACATAAGCCTATACACCATGTTTCTTAATAGCATTCCACTAGAATGTAATACTATTAATATGATCAAATGTACCTTAAATTTTATCATGCTTGAAAAAATCTTCATGAAAAAGGTACTAATCTTTCTAATTGACCCCTGCCAATACAATGCTTACATCTTTGGTAACGTCAAAATCTTTGAAATTGAATATAGAGCGACTAATTTTTATTCAAATTAATGTTGGAATTAGGGTTGCAGAGAAACACACACAGCTTGGAGAAGACGAAGGAAGCTCAAGGCACACAATAGAGAGTGTGTTACTTAGTGTGCAATGGAAAGATAGATAGCCCTAGAGTGATGTGCGTATATACAATGCACGGAGGAAAAAACCTCCTAAAGAGGGAAAAAATGCCCCAGCGGTCCTAGTGTGTTCACACACATCACTACCACATGTATATGGTAACAAATCCCCCCTGGAGTGATGCGGTGAACGAGAGCTGGCACATGAGTAAAGGAAAGTGCCATGCCCTAAGGACATGATCAGTCCACAAAGGGGAGTAAGCCCAAAGCTTTGCGGAAAGCTTCAAGCTTCTCACGAGACAATGCCTTTGTGAAAAGATCTGCAAGGTTGTCCTGTGTTGGCACATAAGACAAGCTGATCTCTCCTGCTGAGAGCCTCTCCCTGACACAGTGGTAATGCACCTCAATGTGCTTTGTGCGAGCATGAAAAACTGGGTTCCTCGCAACTGCCAATGCACTCTGACTGTCAGTGTAGATAGTGTTGGCAGTGTCCTGTCCAACACCCAAATCAGCCATAAGGCGTCTGAGCCATACACACTCAAGTGTAGCTGTGAAGACTGCCCTGTACTCAGCCTCAGAACTCGAAGTGGCCACAGTAGGTTGCTTCTTGCTCAACCATGATATACATGAACTGCCAAGCATGAAACACAAACCACTTGTGGACACTCGCGTGTCAAAACAACCAGCCCAATCTGAGTCCGAAAAAGCATGTAAGTCTGGCGGCAATGATCCCCCCTTGGGATAAAACAAGCCAAGATGTAAAGTACCACTAAGGTAGCGGAAAATGCTCTTGACAGCCTGCCAATGCTTAGACCCTGGGCTATGCATAAATCTGCTGACCTGTGAGACTGCAAACTGAATATCCGGCCTCGTGTTGCATACATAAATGAGGCAGCCAACAACAGTTTGGTAAAGAGTGACATCAGCAGGATCGCTAGCATCATGTAGACTCAACTTCAAACCTGTTTCCATGGGAGTGGCAATAGGTTTGCAATCCTCAAGTCCAAACTTACATAGCAATGTTTCTATGTAACTTTTCTGACACAAGGCAATACCACCATCACACTACTTAAACTGTATACCCAAATAATGATGCAACAGCCCCAGATCTTTCATCTTGAAGGTAGCATTCAAATCAGCCTTAAATTCAGCAATATGTCTCTCATTTGGTCCAGTGATCAGCAAATCATCAACATAAAGAACCACAATGAGAAGTACATCACCCTCACGCTTTACATACAATGTGCTTTCTGTTGGACTGTTACGAAAGCCTTGTTTGACCAAATGAGTGTCAGCTTTCTCATACCAAGCATGAGGAGATTGCTTCAACCCATACAAAGCCTTGTTACATTTGCACACTTTGTCCTCTTGTCCTTCTATGACAAAACCGCGAGGCTGCGTTACATAAACTTCCTCAAATATGTCACCATTCAAGAAAGCAGTAACAATGTCTGATTTATGTACATCGCAACCAAAATGAGCTGCCAATGCACATAGAAAACGCACAGTAGTCATACGACAAGTGGGAGCAAAAGTCTCTTCATAATCTATGCCTTTTTGCTGTGCATAACCCTTTGCAACAAGTCGAGACTTATGGTGATCAATCTCACCATACGGCTTGCGTTTCAACTTGTAAACCCACTTCGTACCAATGGACTTTTTGCCAGGAGGCAAATCACATAAAGTCCATGTGTCATTTTCTATAAGTGCATCATATTCTGATTGCATGGCAGCCATCCAATTTTTTGAATTCTGTGCTTCATCAAAAGATAGAGGCTCCTCAACATCATGTAAACTAGACACAGCCAAAGCATAACAATCTGATACATAAGATGCATGGCGAGAGCCTGAACGAGTACAACTAGACAAAGGTGGATCCAATTTACTGTCACACAAAGTGTGCACCAGCCATTTTGGCATACCTCTAGCCTGCTCATTTTCAGCCCTTTCCTCATCAAGTACATCATGTACATCTGCATCAGTAGTAGGCTGATCTAAAACATTTTCAAAAACCCCCATAGGCTGTACATTTGCCTCATTGGAACTTACATTCGTATTTCCACCACTGAAAAGAGGCAACAAAGTGTCATAAATGTCCTGTGAGCTTACATTATTGTTTCTAGTACATGACAGCAAGGGCTGAACAGAATCTTCCACAAACACTACATCCCGTGAAACCAGAATACGTTTTGTTTGCGGATGATACAACTTGTAACCTTTGCTTTCAGCACTATAACCAACAAAAATACATTTGACAACCTTATCATCCAATTTTCTGCGCTGCACTTGTGGCACCAAAGCATATGCCAAACAGCCAAAAACACGCATGTGCTCAATAGAAGGCTTTCTATCATGCCATGCTTCATATGGAGCGATAGACTGCAAAGCTTTCGTAGGACACCTGTTAAGTACATAAGTGGCACACATGATGGCCTCAAGCCAAAAAGAATGCGGTAAAGCTTGACTTTTGACCATACATCGTGCCATTCCCCCTGTGAGTGACATGTTTTTCCTCTCAGCAACACCATTTTGTTGAGGTGTATAAGGCACTGTACTATTGGTGTTTTATCCCATGACTAGCCAGAAATGCATTAAATTCATGAGACATATACTCCCCCCCTTGATCGGAACAAAGGGTGCCCATAGTACATTTCGAGACATTTTCAGCCATAGCCAGAAATTGTTTGAAGCACATAAAAACTTTGGACTTTGCTTTAAGCGAAAATACCCATGCATTCCTGGAGTAATCATCAATGAAAGTCACGAAGTACAGGTAATTGCCCAAGGACGGAGTTTGCATGGGCCCACAAACATCAGTATGCACAAGTTGCAACCTGCATGTGGCCCGAACTGAACCATCCTTTGGAAACTTAGAACGTTGCATCTTACCCAAAATACAGCCTTCACAAACATGTTTGACAGGTGCTTCAAGAGGTGGCAAAGAAGCCACCATGTCAGATTTCTGCAAACGCAGCAAACTGGCAAAATTCAGATGACCAAAACGTGCATGCCAAAGTTTTGCATCTGAAATAGCCCTTGAATCTACAACAGCATTTGCAAAATTTTGTCCACACTTGTCATACAAAGTGAGCTTATACAGCCCACGACACAAAAGCCCAGATGCAACAATTTCATCACCAAAACTGAGATCATGAACTGTACATCTGTCATCCACAAATTTGACTACAAGTCCAAGTCTAGCAAGTGCACATACAGACAAGAGATTCTTCTTGATCCCAGGTACATAAAGTGCATCAACAAGTGTGAAGGAACTGCCATTAGCAGCAGTGAGCACAATCTTTCCAACTCCCTGAACTGGATAAGAGGCATTGTTGGCACAAGTGACTGAATTTCCATGAGGGACAGACTCGAGAGAGGTAAACAATTCACGATGTGAGGTAATGTGCTTTGCAGCACCACTGTCGAAATACCACACATGTGAATCTGCAGTAACTGACAAGCATGCATCATGGACAGTAGGATTGTAAGTGCACTCTGCGCTAAAAGCCCATTCTGCATCAACATCAGCAACACAGTCTCCTTTCACAGAAGAATCAACAATGGCTACATTTGTAGTGGAACCACCCTCTTTCTTTTTAGCCTCTTTGGCCTTCAACTTAGGACATGACTTGATCAAGTGATCATTGGCTTTACAATAATGGCAACGCATCTTCTTTTTGCCCTTATCACCAGAATTTCCAGACGAAGTGCTGCCAGCAGAAGCATTAGGAACATAAGTTTTGCCACTCACAGCAGAACCATAAGAAGTGGCTGCATTGCTGTCACCGCCCTTTCTTTGAGAAGCAATAAAAGCCTGTTCAACTGCACGCTGTCTAGTCCTGTTTTTTCTGGAAAGTGACTCTTACAACAGCAATGTGCATAATGCATCAAACTTGACAACTTCAGGATTTCCTTGGGTCATTAGTCTCCAAGTACTAGCAAAAGTCTGGTAGGAATCTGGTAAGGCATCAAGAACAGTCTGCACAAGGGAACTGTCTGAAATGACTTCACCTGCAGAAATAAGTTGCTCATTGATATCCTTGACACTAGCAAGGAAAGTGTCCATATCATCTTCCTCATGCATAATCTTCGACTCCAGCTCTTTACGCAGCAAAGCAATTTTAGCCTCATTGCGGCTTGCATAAAGACCTGCTAAAATATCCCAAGCCTGTTTTGCAGATTTTGCTGAACGGATGTGAGGAACAATGGTGTGCTTCACAGACAACGCAATCAATGCATGAGCCTGTGCATCCTTAACATCCCAACGAGCTTGTTCTACCGTAGGCAAAACAACTCTAACAGCTGCAATCCTTGCAGCAAGACATGCAATATCCTCAACATCGCCTACATCCTCAGAACCAGGCCGTACATCAATGACCTGCACAATATTCCAGACACCCTTTGACACAAGAACATGTTGCATCATATAAGCCCACATAGGGTAGTTGTCCCCATCCAACCTGTCCTCAGCAGCAAACATCTTGAACACATCTGTGTTGTTGTTGTCAGCCATGGTAAATGTTGCACCTGATGTGAAAATTGCCAGAAAATAGGAGAAACCGAGCGGGAACAACCTGTGATATATAGCACAAATCGTAGAAGACTATAAGGCACCTGTTATACAGAAAACGGCACTGACAGAAATTCTGCACAAAATGACGAAATAGCCTATGCAGTATTGCATGTAGTGGAAACGGAGGCCGAAATGAGCCCAAATCAAAATTCTGAGCAGACCAAGCTCTTCGAGCACCCCCAAAATATTTGTTGACCTGCGAACGCTCACTGAAATTGGAGAAAGTGAGCAGGCGTGTGCTACAGCAGCTGGCGACTAAGCCCGGGAGGACGTGACCTGCTTTGATACCAATTGTTGGAATTAGGGTTGCAGAGAAACACACACAGCTTGGAGAAGACGAAGGAAGCTCAAGGCACACAATATAGAGTGTGTTACTTAGTGTGCAATGGAAAGATAGATAGCCCTAGCGTGATGGGCGTATATACAATGCACGGGGGGAAAAACCTCCTAAAGAGGGAAAAAATGCCCCGGCGGTCCTAGTGTGTTCACACACATCACTACCACATGTATATGGTAGCAATTAAATGCATCACCATGTGTTAATGGTGGATGCATGGCTGCACCATGAGCGTTTAATTTAACTAATTAAATATGCAAGAAATCAAAGTTGTACAAAAACAAAACGACACTTAATTGGGGTGTAAATCCATCATCAAAATTAACTAATTAAATATGCAAGAAATCATAGTTGTACAAAAAGATAACGACACTTAATTGCATTGTAGTAATCGATCATCAAATGCTTGATCGATTTGTGTCAAGGAAGAAGCAATAGTTGGTAGGTGTTGAATTTTGCGTGTGAAAAGCTATTAAGTTTCTACTTTTTCCCTTTTGATTGGTCCCAAGTAATCAACTTATGTGCGACAATTTGATTGGTCATGAAATTGGAAAAAACAAGATGAAATTTGATGGCAATCTAGTAGCATCTTCAAATTTACTTTCTCAAATGATTTTCAGTTTTGAATGTTTCAATTGTCTAAAGTTTATGTACAGGTTTTCAAGGCTAAAATTGAAGAAGCCTTTTATCTTGTATGATCTTTCGATAACTGATTTTTGTATTGGGGCTGCATTAAATTTATGTCGGCTCCAAAGCCAAAAGCTAGAAAGTTGGTGAGAATTGCCACTTAAAGTCTTTTTGTCCAAAAACCACTAAATTATGCTAAAATGCCTCATTATTAAAAAAATATGATAGCTAATGAATGGAAAAAAAAAGGATGGAAGCAAGCAGGAAAGAGATGGCAACATGGAGTAGGAGATGGCTCATACTAGCCTATAGAAGGCATCATCGACCATGGCACAGAAGACAAAGTTAACCCTTTTTAGATGCATTGCTAGAGGTTTTAAAGGAGGTGGGCAAGTCCTATTCTTGTGTGCTAGGGGTCTTTTACACGTAGAGGGTTGAGAGCTTGTGTTCTCTTCAATTTGTTTTCTTCTTGAAATACGTTAAAACAATTATCCCCCAAACCACTTAAAAATAGTTTAAAGCTTGACAAACATAGAATTTTAAGTCTTCTTCACCCGATTCAAATTCATATCAAGTTATACTTATCCATATATTATGAGATGAAGACCATATACAAATCCAATTTAATTGCATGCAAACATTAAAAAATAGGACTTTTGATGCAGTTCTTGATTAATTCAAGGACATATCCAAGGCTTAATTGTGAGATTTGATTATCATAAAACACTTGCCGATTTTGCAACATCATTAAGAGTAAAATTCCAAAGCTCTGATACCAATATTGTCAAAAGGGAAGTCTAAGTACGTCCTCCAATATCTTCTTACGCTCAATCGCTATCACCACTCACCACCTCTCTTCCAACACACACACACACACATTTTTCTAGTGTGATGGTTGCAAAAATAATGGGATGTATGGATAATCTTGTCACCCTTATTTGATTTACGAATGTGTTTCACAAGCTCTTCTCCTACACACACATACATACAACAATTAGATGTAGACATATGTTGTGAGTAATATGTAAGAGGTGAGACGCGAAGACAATGACAAGATTTGTACACACACAATAGGCTAGAGGGGAAGAGAGGAGAATCACAAAATTATTGGCCTCGATCAAACCCCCAAAGTTCACGGAGCACTCTACATAGGTATTTGATATATTAGCATGGCAAGAGGTTCTTCATGCTCCAAGCGTGAGTCGGACCCTTCTCCCCCAAGAATGTTACAAATGATTGACATGTTGTAGCAAAGTGGAGAACCCAGTGTCACAAAAAAACGCAAAGGAGGAAAATTTGTAGTGCACTTGCTAAAAGTCACTTCATCAAACTTGTCGCATGAATAAGGGGTCACCCTCCCAAGATCATCGTTAAACTTATGCTCCACTCGAGTCCGGATTATTTCTCCAAAAAATAGCTTTAGTCGGAAACCATTAATTAGTTTGGCAATTACCTATGTCCTGACTCATCATCCAAAACAAAAGTATTAGGCCCCACAATTCTAGCTATTTGAAATGGTCCCACATACCTCAGTTTCAATTTGTCAGGTCTGTGTCGTAGCTTGCTATTGTAAACCATTGTAATGGAAATGGCCTATGAACTTTGAGAATAGCCGAATTAAGAGAATTAGAGTAAGCATTTTTGTGAGATCACTTTGAGAACATAGAGGTTGAACTTAATTGACGGTAGAAACATGAACATAGTACTTAATTAACTTGGTATGAACAATACTTTTGCAAGAGAGAGAGTAACATGACAATAGTTGAGGACCGGATTTACTTCGGTCCCCCCTTCAAAAGGCGTTTGTATTATAGATTCTCCCATAAAGAGAAACTTGTTACAATACAATCTTTGTGTTCCTTGTGACCTTGGTGATGCTATGAAGATGGAAAGCTTCATGCATCACGAGCTTAACATAAACTTTGCAAAAAGCATTAACTATCCCAAGCCTCAGTCCCAAGGCCTCAAACACCTTTGAAGGTGGAAAGAGCTAGCGGGGAATGAGGGTAGGGAAGAGGAAGAAGAAACATTCCATAGGAGAAAGAAATAGTTCCTCACTTGTCATCACTTTTCTTGCTTAGCATAGCATAATAGCATAGTAATGAAGATGAAGAAGATGGCAAGCTTAAGCATTGAAGCATGGCTCTTGGTTGGATTTGCATTCCATAGCCAAGAGTGTTGGTGTAGGCTCTCCACTTCTCAACAAGCTTGGAGAAGGAGATGGAGCTCTTGCACTTTGCACTCCACACAATGAGAGAATGTGTGTGTGAGTGGGAGACTATACCCCCCTCTCATGCTTGGTCCACACCTCTCTCTCTCTCTCTCTCTCTCTCTCTCTCTCTCTCTCTCTCTCTCTCTCTCTCTCTCTCTCTCTCGTATTATTTTATTATTTCATTTGGACACGTGTCCTCTTTTCCTCTTTGACAGAGAGAACTTAATTATTTATTTTTATGTACCTAAATTCTCATTAGACCGCTTTAAAACCTATCCAATAGCATTCAAGCACATCATGAGGGTCACGTGTGGAGGATCATTTAAACATATGTGTTTTATGCTTATTAAGTCATTTGGTTGATTCGAACACTTCAAGGACTTAGTCAATCAAGCAAGCATGTGTCTTTTATGCTTCTTAAGTCATTTGTTTTGAATTGAATACTTCAAGCTTTAGTCAATCAAGCATGGAAATGTTCATGCCTCTTAAGAATTTATCTTTGAATTGAACATTTTAAAAACCTTAGCCATTTAAACATAAAAATCACCTCAAGCTTTGGGCAAGGTTCCCACAACCACTTTAAACATTTTAGCACCTCATGCTTGGGTAGGATTCCCACCTCGAGGTTAGCCCTAGCTTGCGTAAGGTCAAAGGACTTTTTAACACTAACTTTTGGAGGTCTGTAATGAAGCTAACCCTAAGGTCTTTTAAGCTCCATTAGATGCACATTGCTCTTTGATAGACTACCTTCGTTTGGCCCCTTTTGAGATGTAACCATCTCTCCTCTTGGTCCCTTGCTAAGGTAAATCTAGAAGCACTTATTGCACATTGCTCTTTGGTAGACCGTCTCCTTTTGGACCCCTATTGAGATGCAACCATTTCTCCTTTTGGTCCCCTATTGAGATAGGTCTAAAAGCACATATATATATATATATCCTAACTCTTGTTCCCCTTTTATCTTCCCATATCGAGTGACCAATTTAGTATGAGAAAATCATTTGGTAAATTTAGATATTATATTTTATGATATTCATCACCCAATCTCCTGTGGAGAAAATTTTGAGCTTTATGTTCTTGTTGATCCAAGCTTGCCTTCTTTCCTAAATGACCTCTACAATATACATGCTTTGAACTCTATCCTCCTCCAGTTTCAGTAATGCTTCCTTCCTGCAGTTTACTGACTCTTCAAGAGACAGTTTCTGTTGAACTGTAACCCTTAAACTTGGTACTAAAAATTCCATAGGAACTACTGCTTCCAATCCATACACCAACTTGAATGGTGTCATGCATGTAGTCACTTTAAATGCAGTCCTAAAAGCCCAGAGTGTTGAATACAACTTCTCATACCAATCTGTCCTGTTCTGATTGACCAACTTCCTTATTATCCTGATCAAAATCTTATTGGTACTCTCTGCTTGTCCATTTGCTTGAGGATAGTACACAATTGATTTCTTATGCGGGATCATATGCAACTTAGTCAGTTTACTGATCACTTTGTTAATGAAATGTCCTCCCTGATCAAACCAACTCAATAGGGCATCCAAACCTGGTCATAATGTTTTTATACAAAAAAAAATCCACACTCCTTGCTGTGTTATCTCTCAAAGAAACAACTTCTATCCATTTTGTGCAATAATCAATTGCAATCAAGATGTACATGTTCTGTGTAAACCTTGCAGGTGGATTGGTTGGGCCAACAAAATCTAATCCCCACTTCTGAAAAGGTTCCAAAGGTAATATAGGTTGCAAGCGTAGTCTATCTACATTCAGTGGCCTACCCTCTCTCTGACATAACAAATAGTTTTTATTGAATTCGTGAGCATCCTTTTTAACAATTGGCCACCAGAGTCCCGCTTGAAGTATTTTCCTTGCAGTAATATCTCCTTAAAAATGTCCTCCTGAATTACATGCACGAGCTTCTGCCAGTACTGCTCTTTGTTCAAACTTAGGGACACATCTCCTAATCACTTTATCAATTCCTCTTTTGTACAAAACCACTCCTGCAATAATTGTATAAGGTTTGCTTCTTAATGCCAATATCTTCTTTGATCCTTAGTCATTACTTCAGGTAACACCCTCAGTCAAAAATTGAAGCATGTCTTCATACCAGTCTCTTGACTCGTCAGTCACCTGAACTAGAAACGACTCTGCATCAGGCAGTTGATCAAGTACACCTCCAGAATCTTCCTCTCCTATTTCTAATCTGCTCAAATAATCAGCCATTACATGAAGTCTTTCTGGAGTATGTATTACTACATAATCAAATTCCTGCAATAGCAATATCCATCTTGCCAACCTCCCTAAAAGGTGTGGTTTATTCACCAAGTAGATCAATGCCTGGTGATCTACATGAAAAATTACCCTATTTGCCAATAGGTAATGTCTAAACTTTTGCAATGCATAAACCATTCCCAAGCACTCCCTCTCTGCAACTATGTAATTCTTCTCTGCAGGTGTCAATACCCTACTTGTGTTGGGGTATAAAGCCCAATGTGGTCGCCCAGGTAAGTGGGCGGGCCGCCAGGTATGTACACATATTCTTTTGTAAAAACCTAATAAGAACTCACTATGCTCTACACATTACAGTAGAGCGAGTTCACCATATCGTCGTGCTCTTCTTCTCGCACTCTCTCTCTCTCGCGTCGCACTTCCGCTCGTACTCCTTCAACTGGTATCAGAGCTCAGATCGAGGCTCGGGGCAGCACTGCAGGAGGCTAGAGTCACCAGCTCAGATTGGAGTGAAATTCGACAGGCAAAGACACAGCCCAAAATCTTGTGGGTGAGCTTGAAGGGCTCGGTGTTGTTAGAATTTCATTCTGAGGTCATCTCGGCCACCGTTCGGCTTCGACAAAGGTCTGCGCAGGCCATTTTCGACTACGTGGTCAGAGATGATGTATGTCTATTGAGGGTTTACTGGCTATGAGTCACGCAGCAAACAACCGCCGCAGCGATTACAGCATACAGTGGGAAATTTGTGGATGTATGACTTTGTGGGAAGTCTATGTATTGTCAGATTTACTGCAGCCTTTGTTGAGGGTCGAGTGAGGTTTTATTGAGTTGGGGGATTCTCGAATGTTGAGATCCTTTCGGTGATACAGGTCTTGGAGCGATCCCTCGAGCACCCTTAGATAGGCAGCTAGGATGTATCGACTGTGAGTTAGATAGTTGGGATTGCATCTTTGCTTTACTGCCGTTGAGGCATTGTCGCAATCTATGCTTACAGGACAGTCAGAGACAATACAGGTGCAGGACATGTTTACCCGCAGCTTACAGTGTCAGAGAGACAGTGTTTTTTGAGATGTTTTTTTGTCTGTTTTTAGTACACCAGAGCCATTTTACAAAGGAGACTCTGCCAAAATTTCTGCAGAATCTGAAGCTTTATTGGTTCATTTGACATGTTGATATTGGTTCAGAGGACAGTTTACAGGGGAAACTCTGCCAAATTTTTTCCCAGGAAAGTAAACTACTGTGAAGCGTAGTTATGGCTGGATCACTGGACACTGCTCTTTACAATATCAAGAAGCTGGATGGAACTAATTTCCCATTGTGGAAGAAGCAGATTTGGCACGTGTTGGTACAAAAGAAGCAGATAAAACCTATAAAGCTCAAGGGGATAAAACCACAAGATAGGGACGAAGATGAATGGAGCGAAATGGATGAATTGGCACTTTCTATCATTATGCTGACTTTGGCAGAAAGCGTTTATTTCAATGTAGCAGACGAGATGTCGGCTTATCAAGCATGGTTAAAGCTGAGTGATCTTTATGAGAAGCAGAGTGCAGCTTCACAGGTATACTGGCTTAAGAAGCTTGTTGACTTGAAGATGAAAGAAGGGACACCTATGTCCAATCATCTGAATGAATTCAACACAATCTATAGTCAGTTGTCAGCTCAAGGTGTCAAGTTTGATGAACCTGTTAGAGCTATGTTCCTGTTGATCACATTGTCGGAAAGTTGGGACACTTTTCGCACAGCTTTGAGTAATTCTGCACCTCCAGATGGTTTGAACATAGCAGGTGTAGAAGGAAGTCTGCTTACTGAAGAAACCAATAGAAAGACAATGGACAAAGGCAAAGGAACAGCCTTAGTTGTCAGGGGAAGGACCAAAGAAAAGTACAAAGGTGGAAAGAGGAATCAGTCTCGTAGCAAGTCCCACTGACAATGGTGGAGAGTATGTTTCAAAGGCCTTTCAAGACTTTTGTGAGTCAAAAGGTATAAAACGTGAACTTACTGCTCCTTACAATCCTCGTCAAAATGGTGTTGCTGAGAGGATGAATAGGACCATACAAGAGAAGGTCAGAAGTATGTTGTCTAATGCACAGCTGCCAAATGGGTTTTGGGCTGAAGCTGTATCAACAGCTGTTCATCTTGTAAATAGATCTCCTAGCAAGGTTTTGCAGAAGGATTCAGTGCCAGAGATGGTATGGTCAGGCAAAATGCCCTCATACAAGCATCTCAGAGTCTTTGGCTGTGAGGCATATACTCACGTTCCAAAGGAATTTAGGAACAAACTCGAGCCAAAGAGTAGAAAGTGCATCTTTCTAGGCTATGGTAATTCTGGTGAGATGGGGTACAGACTTTGGGATCCCGAATCCAGAAAGGTTGTCCGCAGCAATGATGTTCACTTTAATGAATCCAAATATCATTCTAAACCAGAGAGGGTTGAGGAGATTAGAAGAGTTGTCTTCCAAGAAGATGGACCTGCACATGCAAGACAAAATGTCAGGGCTCAAGAGCAGCAAGGATAGGATAGAGTGGAACCACAGGTTGTGGCTGAGCCTGAGCCACCTATTGTGCATAGATCTGGACGTGTCACGCGACCTCCTGATAGGTTTGTTCCATCTATGAACTATGTCATGTTGACTGATTGCAATGAGCCTTCATGTTATAAGGAAGCAGTGCAAATGAAGGACTCCGGGAATTGGCAATTGGCCATGCAATCAGAGATAACAGCTCTGCATAAAAACAAGACATGGAAGCTAGTTAAATTACCACAGGGCAAAAAGGCTCTACCTTGTAAATGGGTTTACAGGTATAAGATCACCGCTCATGATAGTCAGCCAAAGTACAAAGCAAGGCTTGTTGCCAAGGGCTTTAAGCAAGAACAAGGCATTGACTTTGATGAAGTCTTCTCTCCAGTGGTCAAAATGACTACATTGAGATGCTTTCTTGCATTGGTTGCCATATTAGATTTGGTGTTGCACCAAATGGATGTCAAGAAAACGTTCTTGCATGGTGATTTAGATGTGGAAATTTACATGCAGCAGCCAGAAGGGTTTGTTGAGAAAGGCAAGGAAGATTGGGTATGCCAGTTGTTAAAGAGTCTTTATGGCTTAAAACAATCACCGAGGGCATGGTACCATAAATTCCACAAGTTTATGCTTTCTCAAGGCTACAAACGTAGTGAGTTCGATCACTGTCTATATACAAAGAAGGCTAAGGATGGCAGTTGGCTGATCCTTATTTTGTATGTGGATGACATGTTGATTGCTGGCAAGCACTTGGAAGAAATTTCAGGTTTGAAGTCAAAGATGGCAAAATCGTTTGACATGAAAGACATGGGTGAGGCAAGTCATATACTTGGTATGCGCATTGAGAGAGACAGATCAAAGAAGTTGATTTGGTTATCTCAAACAGAGTATATTGACAAGGTTTTGCAGCGTTTCAATATGGAGAAGGGAAAGGCACTGAGTGTTCCATTGCAACCATATGTGAAACTTAGCAAACAAGATTGTCCTGTGTCTGAGGAAGAACAGGCTGAAATGGATAAGATTCCATATGCGTCTGCAGTGGGTAGTTTGATGTATGCAATGATTGCTACTCGCCCAGACATTGCATTTGCAGTGGGAGTAGTAAGTCGATACATGTCAAACCCAGGCAAGAAACATTGGGAGGCAGTGAAAGGAATATTGAGATACCTGAAAGCTACAAAGAGTATGCGCATATGCTATGGGAGTCAGGAGCTAAGTGTAAAGGGTTTTACAGACTCAGATTATGCAGGTGATTTAGACAACCGAAGGTCTACGTCAGGTTATGTCTTTACATTGGCTGGTGGAGCAGTATCATGGCACTCTAGATTACAAGATTGTGTTGCTCAGTCTACTACAGAGGCTGAATATGTTGCAGCATCAGAAGCATGCAAAGAATCAATTTGGCTTAATCGACTAGTAATAGACTTGGGAATCAAAGAAGAGATGCCTGTGTTATATTGTGATAGTCAAAGTGCTATACAATTGGCTCGCAATCCAGTTTATCACTCAAAGACAAAGCATGTGGATGTGAAGTATCATTTCATCAGGGAAATGCTCGAGGATAAGCAACTTCAGCTTGTCAAAGTTCACACCACAGAAAATCCTGTTGATCTACTTACAAAAGGACTTCCCTCAGAGAGCTTTGCGCATTTTTGCAAGCAGTTAGGTGTAGGGTAGTACATCACTTCTCTACATCTCTTGTATATTAGCTTGTATAGTAGCTTCTCTCACACTTAAAGTACCACATTGGACTTCAAGTGGGAGGTTGTTGGGGTATAAAGCCTAATGTGGTCGCCCAGGTAAGTGGGCGGGCCGCCAGGTATGTACACATATTCTTTTGTAAAAACCTAATAAGAACTCACTATGCTCTACACATTACAGTAGAGCGAGTTCACCATATCATCGTGCTCTTCTTCTTGCACTCTCTCTCACGTCGCACTTCCGCTCGTACTCCTTCAACTTGCATAGTAAATAGGTCTGAACCAGTCTCTACTGGTTTCTTGCATTAAGCTGCACCCACTACTACATGAGATGCATCCAAAAAATGTGAAATGGTAACTTCCAATCAGGAACAATCAACACTGGTGCTACAACCAACATATTCTTCAAAATCCTAAATGCCTTGCTCTGCTCTTCTCCCCATTCAAATACAATATCCTTCCTTGTAAGCTTTATTAATCGTGTGCTTGGTTATGCTACCTTCTAATAGCTTCCACCTTTCTTGGATCAATAGAAACCCCTTCTTTAGAAATCACATGCCCTAAAAGAACTCCTCTTTTCACTACAAAAGCACATTTGGATGGATTTAATGACAACTTGAATTCTTTGCATTTCTGAAAACACGGTCTCAAGTGTTCAAGATGCTTCTGCTTCTTTCCAAAAACACTAAAATCATCCAAGAAAACCCTCATAAATGTTGTAAGGAATTCAGAAAACACATTTTGTACTGCTTTCTGAAATGTTGGTGGAGCATTTTTCAAGCCAAATGTCATCACATTGCTAGCATAAACTCCCCACTCGGTGACAAAAGTTGTTTTCTTTCTGTCTTCAAGTGCCATTAAGATCTGGTCGTATCCACTAAAACCGTCTAGGAAACTATACAGCTCATGTCCAACTACTGCATTCAATAGTGTATCGCAAAAAGGTAATGGAAATGGATTAGTTATTGTAGCAACATTTTGTTTCCTGTAGTCTACATACATCCTGATCTTTCCATTCTTCTTTGGAACTACAACAATTGGTGACAACAAAGTAACTTCCTCCAAAGGATAAATGAAAACAACATCCAATAGTTTGTTAATCTCTTCTTTAACCTGTTTGCCATAGTTAGGATTCATCATGTACCTTTGTTGTACAATTGGAAATGCGTCTCCTTTCAAATTAATTTTGTATTGACAGAAGCTAGCATCTACTCCCTTCATATCTGTGTATTTCCATGCAAAAAACATCTTTGAATTCTAACAACAATTCCTTCAGTTTCAGTATAAACTCCTCATCCATATCTGTTGATACCTTCACTGTCTGTGGTTCCTCCTAGGTATTCAAGTTTAGTTCCTGCAGTTCATCCTGAGTCACTCTAGCAGTTCTTGCATTTTGATGTTCAAAGGCTCTTTCTGCTTGCTTCACTGCTTCAATAGCTTCCTCCTCTTCTCTATTTTCAATCTTAGGTTCTTCAAGAGTTCATTGCCCATCTTGTTATTAGATTTTTTACTCCCCTGAGTAATTTCTAATTCCTGAGCCATTAACTGTATTCCATCATTTTCTGGTTGTAGCACAGATAACATATCTGGTTGCTATCTTCTACACATCCACTTCAAAAATAGGTACAACTGATAAATTAGTTATAAGAAATTCTTCTTTTGTATCCTCTCCAATTTCTTCTACCATATTTAGTCCTTCTGCATGCAGTGCCCTGAAACCACGTGGTATTACCTTTTTTGCATCCATTTGCATTCTCGCTTTCTTCTTTCCTCTTTTGGTCACTATAGAGTCTGCTCCCCATAGCTGCTTTACTCTTGTTGCTCTTAACCAGGGCCTCCCCAACATCATTGGATAAGAGCAAGTAAATTCTTCCAATATGAGAACCACAAAGTTGGCCACAAACTGCAGTCCTCCAACTGAGATTTGCAAATTCCTCAGAATTCCCAAAGGCTGAACCCGTCTTTGGTCTGCCATTTTCACCCGAAAAGAAGTTGGATCCCAGTTCAAAAATATTCAAACGTTTGCAGGTTGACTCCGGAAGGATTTTAACTCTTGACCCCCCATCCAAGAGGTTAAACACCTTTCCAATAGAAGCCCCTCTACTCGTACCTTGTAATCAACATCCAGAGGTTGAACTTCACAAGCTTCCCCACAAATAGTTTCCTCAGTATACATTCCTGTTTCCTGATTATTTCTTGCTACTTCCTTAGTAAGTCTCTTTAACAATTGTTCAGGTACCAGCCTCAACATTTGCTTTACTGCGATGGTTAATGGAGCTGATAACCAAGCTTCATAAAATTCATCACCACCAACCTGTTCTTGCAGTACAGATGGACTATGGTTTGAAGTTCTTCCCCCCGGTCATCCAATGATCTTATAACAAAATTTCAATCCTCAAGTGGTACACCCCCTCTTTGAGAGTCTTGCACTTCCTTGAGTGCCCCTGTCCTTATTGCTTTTTGATCTTTCCAGTTCAAACTGTGCGGGTTGTCCACTTCACCCAAGGTGGATTTTCCAACCTTGGCCTTTTCCCTAGTGACCATGATGGCATCAGTGCATCCACTGGGTTCTAGAACATCCTCAATTAGGATACAAGCCGTGCAATCGTAATTATAATACCTAGGTGTTTCTTGAGTCAGGTTGCTCTCATGCACCTGTTGATCAGTTTTCTGTTTCTCTTTGGGAAACTCTACCTTTTTCTCAATCCATGCTTCTTCAATCCATCACTAAATTAGTCTGACCTGGAGGTCTTTGCTGTTGTTGTGGTGGAAGTGGATGATTATGTTCTGGAGGTCGATTATTATTGTTATTGTTGTACCTGATAATAGGGATTCCCCTATCATTCTAATGTCTACACCAGCGTTCACAATCAGGTCCTTGCTTGTGTCCCATGATCCCACAATAATTGCATGGTGGCTGTTGCATATTGTTCTGATTCCTATTTTGATATCCCCAATTATTGGGATTTTTGAACCTTCTCTGAGGTGCAGATCCCTGATATCTCCTGTTAAAACCTTGAAGAGCTACCACATTTGCAGCCGCCTCCCTCATTTTTTGAGTAATATACTCAGGTCTTCTTCCCCTGAAATCTGGATTATAATAACAGTTTTCATATTCACGACCAAATCTTTGACAAACTTGGCAATATGGTTTTCTTGACATTCCAAACTAATTCATTCCAATTGTCTGCAGTTTCTCCTGAATGATTTTGTTGACTGCATTTGCAATTACTGCTTCCTTTCCCTCCTTTTCATTCTTGTGCTTACCTTGATCTTTTTTTTTATTCTTCTTCTTTTCTGACCAATCTTCCTCCTCATCACTATCAGTGTCAACCTCTATATCCTGATCTGAATCATCAGTTTCTGACTCTGACTCTGAATCCTCAGTCTTCTTTTTCTTTTTCTCCTTTACTTCTACCTTACCTCCATATCTTCTTTCAGCTCTTGCAGCTGCTTCCACCAACTTAGTAAAATCCCCTGCATTTGCTAATGGGGGGTCTCCCTGCCACACTGCACTTCTGATCTCCTTTTTGAGTCCCTTGCAAAAATAGTCTCCCAATTGCTCCATAGAAGGTTGTTGTGCTGCTTCCAACCCATTATTCAAGTTTCTGAACTTCTATGCATAATCTTCAACCAACAAATCTTTCTGTTTCAATTTTCTCAGCTTCTTCAAAATGTCTTCAGGTGTTTTATCTCCCTAAACCTTAATAAAAATGTCTGCCTCAAATCATTATAATCAACAAAAGCTGCCATGGCATACTGTAAAGAACCAATCCATGGCCTTACCCTACAGTGTTGCTGCAAAATGCTCTTTCTTCACTACATTCGGATGCAGCACCTCATAACCACTTGTAGACCACCATGTTTGAAACTGACCAACGTGGCTATCAGCATCTTGGGACTTTTTCCCATTGAACTTTGTCGCGCCCACTTTGGGATTTAGTGCAGCCATTGGAGGTATCGGAAGTGTTTTGAGTACTCTTATCGACAGTGGATTGAAAGGTAAAGTACTCGTTCCTGATGATACAAACTGCAATTGTCTTCTTGTCCTTAACATTTTTTGAGTTAGCAGTACATTAATCAATTGTCCCAAAAGTGGGTTTGTTGTGGGAGGAGTTGTTTGTTGGCCTCCTTGGTTTGCAGGTGGGGTCTCCTCCAGCATGTGTTCAAGGTCTTGCAGTTCAGTCCCCACCCCAAAAGTTTCTTCTCTTGCAACAAGCCCCCCTTACAGGTTCCTTTTGGTCATCACTACTCGACTCTTCTTCTTGTCTTCCCCTTGCAGCAAACTCTCTCCTTAGTCCAAACCTTGTGGCATATGAGTGTTGTGGTAAATTGGACCCTTGCCCTGACCCACTCATACATGGTTTCTTCTTCTTTGTCTTAAATAATGTACCAACATCTTCCTTCATACAGATTGTAACATGAAGGTAAATTGCATGCCCCAAAAGGTAAAAATGAAGTAACTACCTTCTCATCAATTGCAATTTTGATTTCCCCTGGTAGATTTGGGAAGAACTCCTCCAAGAATTTGGTTGCATATTCCTCAAACTCTTCCTGCGGGATTACCCAATTGGAGAATTTCCTCAGGTGGTCTATATCCACTTGCATATCAGTTGCCTACTGTATTCCTGACTGCCATATGATTCAAGATGAATTCGAACCGATTGCAGGATCGCCAAAGTGTTAGGGGCTCACAGCCCTAACATGTATTAAGTACAAGAAACAGACAGTATGAAGGAAAATGAGGTAGAAGACTGCACATTTAATAACAGAACTGTAGAGTAGATGAAGAAGAGATGCCATAATAAGGATAAGAAAGTACTGCTTCACGGTATATCCATCATCACTATCAAACTACAAAACAAAAAACAGCAGTACCTCTACAGGGAACTGTTAAAGCTGTATCTCGGTTACATCCAAAAACTCCTACGCGCCATCTGACCATTCGAATGTTTAAAACTACTTAGGCATAAAGTTCATGTGTAAATAAACCCCTAAGGATTAAAACTAAGACCTTAGTTACAATCAAAAAGTAAGTGCCTTGATGGATCAGGCACTAACCCCCCCCCCCCCCCCCCCCCCCCCCCCCCCCCCCCCCCAAAATGATGTGTGAGTTTTCTTATCACTTGAACAATTATGTTGAGGGTAGAGAACTGAAACAATTCTCAAAAGGCCGCCATGTGAACATGCAGAAGTCATATGCATCTTTTCTTTCATGCTCATTTTTGTTGCCTAATGATGTAAACAATTTGTACACATACTAAGAATATTGAATAAAGCCGAGCTTTGATTGCTTGCTATATTGCAAGTTTTTTTGGTAGGATTTTGCAAATCTATAACGGAAGAGGTCCCGTGCCTAGGAAAGAAGCACCAAAGCTTTTCACTAAACATGCATCAATCGTGACAGTCATTGGTGATTCATAGTGGGGGGGGGGGGGGGGGGGGGGGGGGGGGGGGGGGGGGGGGGGGGGGGGAGGGAAGAGCTCCTACTATAAGACTCTCCTTGGCCCAAAACAAGTACAACACATAGTGACATTTTTTCTCAGCTATTAATTAAGCATGACTTTCTCCCTACATCTAATACTATTGCACAATCTGCATGCCACCAAGTGACTTTTGATTATTTTTTCCACCTCTTTTTTCCTCTTTTTGAGTACTTGTGTCTCACATCCCTTTGTGATAATCTTGGAACACACTCGTTTTTGCATTAGCAGGTGGTTGAAAGCATGGTTTGGTGGTACAAAAAAAGGACCAGTTTTTTTCTACCTAGTTGGTGCTTTTGCCATTTCTACATTTGGATCTTGGAGGGGATTTGTTTCAAGAGAAAAGAATAACTTTGACAAAATATTTTATGGACAAAACATGGGGCCTACTTTTAAAGGGGTGGGCTTACTTTTAAAGGTTAGTAGACTACATGTGAAACAAAATGTGTGTGTGTGTGTGTGTGTGTGTGTGTGTGTGTGTGTGTGATGAGGGAGAGTGGAGCATCCATGCAATTTATAATTGATGGCAAGAATTGGGTGGATTATTTCTCCTGCCTACACAACTATCATTGGTCCCAGTAGAAATGTATGAGTATGAAAACTGTGATTGGACATTGCTAAACTTTCTTGCATAGCAAAGGGAGAGTGCATTGAGCTTGTAGCCTTTGCTATGCTCTTCCTACGCTCTGCTCAATGCTCTATGCACCCAACCAACAATGCTTTTGTTGATCATAGCTTGTTGAAGACTCCATAAGGAAGGGGGTAGCTAAGGCCACTCCAAAGATGGCCCCAAAAACATAATGGAAGGAGGCTTTGAAGCCCAATACAGAGAAGGGTGGGAAGAGAAAAGGAAACGACTTGAGGGCTAAAGTCCCCACAAAGCATCAACAAAGGTGCACATGCTAAGCATGGATCTAGAATAGGGGACATCCAACAAAATTCCAATGACTGAGCCAGCGCTTAACTAAAGAGTGCACGTGCACAAATGTGTGAGTGCAGTGTTGTGCGAGGATGGAGAGCACAGAGTGGGTGAAGCATAGAGAGTGAGTTATCCTTTATCCTTCTTCTATACAAAGTAAAGAATAAGTGAGCTAGGAATGATGGGTTAGTAATTGGTGTCCGACCAGTTGGCATGAACCTCACCTCCCACTTGAAGGCCACCGTTGCCCAAGTGGCCTATGTATGTACAACCTATACAATCGTGAAGCATTCCAGTGGCTTCACCCTACACCCATCATCTAGATGCAATGTGCAAACCGCTCTAAGTCTGTATTATTTATGAGAGCATCTACATGGTTGTCATCCGTATGAACCTTGACTATCTCGATGCGCTTGCTAGCCGGTATGTCCCATATCACATGATACCTATCCTCTATGTGTTTTGACTTGGAGTGAAACACAGGGTTTTTTGCTATCGCAATAGCACTCTGACTATCACAATGCAGCACTTGAGTCTGGTAAATGCCAAGGTCTCCTAGTAGACAAGCTAACCATATAGCTTCCTTATTGCCAGCACTAGAAACTGCAACATACTCTACCTCTATAGTGGAAGATGAAGTGCAATCCTGGATACATGATCTCCATGGCATGACTGCTCTAGCAAATAGGAATACATAGCCAAACATGGATCTTTGACTATCCACACAACTTGCCAAGGTCTCCCACTAGACAAGCTAACCGTATAGCTTCTTTGCTAGCACCAAAGACTGCAACATACTCAGCCTCTACGGTGGAAGACAAAGTGCAATCCTAGAGACATGATCTCCATGGTATGGCTACTCTAGCAAATAGGAATACATAGCAAGACATGTATCCTTGACTATCCACATAAGATGCATTGTCCGCATCTGTGTAACCCACTCACCATGGAGTATGTAATATTGCCTACTGCTGAAGAACATGGCACCTTTGCCATTTTTGCTTTCTTAGAATCAGATTTGCAAGCATCATTCTTGCTAAGTTTTGCAAATACCTACATTGGGGTACTCAATGTAGCTTCCTCCCCTGCATACTAAAACATTGCAAGAAGTTGTGGATATACATTTTCAGAGATAACTCCAGTATATGCACACCAAGAGAGTGACTTGCATCTCCCAAATCCTATATAGAAAACTGTGTGCTAAGTGACTTCTTCAAGATGGCAATCTCGTCTTTGGACGACAATGAGCATATCGTCGACATAAACTATCAAGATGTTAAGTGAACCATTGTTCAACTCCGGGTATACAAACAATGATCTTCTTGGCTCCGTACATAACCTTGCAACACTCAACCTCTTTGATAGGCTGTATGTGCATCTTTGACTTATTGAAGATAACTAGAGAGCTACAAATGACTCCTAGATTCTGGATGTCAAAGACAATAGACCCTCTATCCATCTACACCATATCCAATGAAGATGCATTTGTGTGATTTGGGGTCTAGCTTCTTGTATAGATCTTTAGGGACATGAGAGAACATCTCATACCCAAATACACATATGGCACGATTTGGCTTATTGCCAGTCCACATCTCCCAATGAATTTATGGTTCAATGGCATGTTAGGCAATCGATTGATAATGTAAGCTGTTGTCATAATAGTCTCTCCCCAAAACTCTAGAGAAAAGTTTGCCATAGACAACATGGTTGTGGCTCTCTCTTGGATTGTCCTATTCATATGTTTAACAATATCATTCAAGCAGGTGTGTACGGTGTAGTAAAATGTTGTCTAATGCCTCTTTTGCAACAATTTTTTTTGAACTCGGTGGAGACATACTCTCCCCCGTTTTCAGTGCACAAAGCCTTCAACTTCTTGCCTAATTGGTTCTCTACCATTGTAAGAAAATTCTAAAACGTATCAAAGACTTTGTCTTTCCTCTTCAAGAGGTAGACCCACACCTTCCTAGTAGAGTCACAAATGAATGTTAGGAAATATAATGCCCCCTAGAGATTCGTACGACATAGGCCCACATAGATCACTATATACTAATTATAGAGGATTCCCTAACTCTCTATTCAATGGCGATGAGGTAATCCTATCTGCTTTCCATAAATGCAATGCTCACACAAGCTAAAAGCATAATAGCTTAAGACAAATATGTAGTCCAAAAGATGAAGTTGTTTCAATCCTTTCTGACTCATTTGACCAAGCCGATTGTGCCACTACTCAATAGAAAGCAGCTCAACAACATAAATAAGGTTCTCTTTAACATAAGAGACATACAAAGAGTACAACGAGCTAGACTTTGCCCTTTAAAACAAGCAAAATTTTGTTACGAATCATCTAGGAACCATTGCCAAAAAACGAGAATATAGCCCAAATTATCAAGTCAACCAGCTAACATTAACCTCTTAGTCAACTTTGGCACATATCTGATCCTCGAAGCATAAACTCAATGTCGTTACACATACAACAATTCACATCTCTAATGCCACAAATGTCAAGTTGATACAAGTCACCTAGCTTTACCAAACCTTACATAGGAGCATACCTGGAGAACCATTTCTTATGGGAAGTAGCATAGAAATTGGCACCTCAATCAATGATCTAGTTTTTGTGCATAATGCTCATCAAGAGCCAATTATGCATTTAGACTCGAGTCAATCGTAATTATCAAGACATCTGATGGCTGCAAAATTTACCCTTTTCACGTCACAAAATGCAAAAGTCTTGCTTTAAATGGCCTTTCTTGTGGCAATGATAGCACTCTACATTTTGGAGGTCACGTCCATGACTCTTGCTAACGAGCATTCTTGTAATCCTGTGATTGCAACTATGACTACGACCTTTTTGCTTGTGAAGACCATCACTAGGCATATATGCATTGCCATGCCCATGAGTGTAAAGAGACTAACGTCTAATCTCTTTCGTGAACAAAGTACTAGTAACATCATTGAAAACAAGCTTGCTAACAGGCGCGCGGAGTTACAAGGTTCAACAGACTCCGTGATTCGTCACAGTATCAAAAAGGGCTCTTCTCAATCAAGTCTCAAAAATAGTTGAGTAACGACCAAATCAAGCCAAAATAGGCTCCAAAATGGCATACGTAGACACTATCCGCAACACAACATACATGAGCTGTATAGATCACTTGAAGATGTAGGACATGTGCATAAAGAAGTGCCAACATGTATTCAAGAAAAATAGATCCATACAGGGACCCTCAAAAGTGCTCACACCACTAAACTTGTGCTATCATAAGCAGAAAACCATATGCATGGAACTCCCACCGGAATCGAGATGATTCGAAAAATCCTGTGTCAAATCTACTTTAGACCCTGTGAGTGTAAGAGGACTACAAATCTGGAGATACAGAGATTGCAATCTCAAAAGTATACCACAAGTGTATACATCATGCCCAAAATGCATATGGCATAACCAAATCACTCTCAAGCCACATAGAGAGCTCATAACACCTGTGAGTGCATAAACATTGATGCTAACTACAAATAACACTCCACCTCTCTGTAAGCCAACACGGTTATGAGTATGAATTAGGGGTAATCAATTGTTGATAGCCACAAATAAGCATACATAAAACGTAGCAAGTATGGCTATGGAAAAAATCTCTCTCAAGCTGAGAGATAATTGTGCTCTGCCAAAGCATAAGCTTTATGCATGTATATTTGTGTCCTTGTCTCAGTCTCTAACTTGGAATAAGATCAAAGAGCTATGCTCGCTCTCTCTATATGTAGTCACCGATGCCAAAAGTGTTCAAGGGTCTAATCCAAACAAAGTCTTATCCTCTCTCAATTTCTATCTCTCTCTCACTGCTCCATTGTATGTGTCCTCGATGCTTTCAATGTTGAAGTTTATATGAACCTATCTCTTTCTCTACACTCTCTCCTCTCTCTTACTCAACTCAAATACCCAATTTGTCTTTAGAAAACAGCCTCTGTGTTTTTGATTTCAGACATACCTACATTCCAAATCAGTTGACAAGCTCTTCTACAAAGCCACAGAGGTTGAATAGAGATTTGTTTTAATTAAAAAAGTTTATGAAATTGAGTTTTCTAGCTCAAGTTATGAGTAAAACAGTGATGTGTTGTCAATCTTCCTTGAACTGAGCACTCAGCTTCTCTCTCTCTCTCTCTCTCTCTCTCTCTCTCTCTCTCTCTCTCTCTCTCTCTCTCTCTCTTTGAGCTCACAAAAAGCTCAATCTCTCTCCCCTTGTGGCTTATGGAGTTCGGTCCCTTGCCACCTTGATATGTGAGCTCTATGTGCCGATCTCTTGATGCCTCCCTTAGCCACGGAAGCTCCGATCTTCAATCCATTGCTAATGTGAGGCTCATTGGGAAGAGGGAAACGTCGGGAGAGGAGTTGCACTACAACCTGAGGTGTTCATACCACTTGAAGAGTGTGGGTGCATGAAGCATTGAGTGCAGTGTTGTGTGACGATGGAGAGCACGGAGTGGATGAAGCATAGAGAGTGAGCTATCCTCTCTCGCTCCTTATCATATATAAAGTAAAGAATAAGTGAGTTAGTAATGATGTGTTAGTAACGAGCACCCAGCCAGTTGGCCCAACATTCACAAGGGGAAAATCATCATCAGATCACTCTAATTGGGTTACAAAGAAGAAGAAGTAGAGTAGTACAATAGAGTTTTTTTGGAAACATACTTTGACTCCTTACCAGATGATTTGAGGCTCAATGTAGCTCTGAGGATTCATCAAGACAGGGTCAATAGGGTACCCTTTGGGGTTTGTAATGCTCATGAATACATGTCTTTCTAATGCAGAAGGCAATCAATTGAGTATTTTGGATCCCGAAGAAGAAGAAGAAGAAGAAGAAGAAGAAGAAATGCATGACAAGGGACCAACCACCAATTTCCACTTATGGTACCATATTACATAAGAGAAGATGGGGTGCATGGCTGGAAGCTCAAATTCAAAGATCATGTGGGTATCCAAGGAATGTCATCCCTGAAGTAGCAGTGCTTACAGGCTTGCCACCAATTGTTGAAGAGACAAAGTCATAAGAATCTAACCAAGAAAGGGCATACCTAGAACGGGAAGGAGGGGAGAGTTCTTCACCCAAGCTAGAAGAGCAGGGAAGAACCCCAGAGGCTCCTGAAAGGGAAATCCACCAATTGGTTGGATTTCAGGCAATTCATCAAATTTTGAGGTCAAGGAGGCAATTGAAGTTTCAACCACACCCACTTCAATTACCCCCATTACCAAAATTTGCATTCAACCCACCAATAATGGCTCAACCACCACCCAACCCTAAAGTAGGGGCATCAAAATTCATTGGGAAAGAATCCCAAGATGTTGACATTCATGTGGGGAAAATTGAGACTTGGTGGTCTGCAAGTGGGTATGATGTGTTGTATAATGATGCAAGAAGGAGCATTTCACAGCCACACTGCAGGGAAAGGCCATGACATGGTTCTTACAGTATGGTATTAATACCTTCCTAGATTATCACAAATTGAAGATCAGATTTTTGGCAAGGTTCAAGGCTGAAAAACCCCTTGATCAACAAAATCAAGTAGAAGGATTTGTTGGTAGAAGATTATGCACAACAACCCAGAAACTTGACAAATAGACTGCAAGCAAATCAAATACCATCTTGGGAGCAGTTAGGGGATTATTTTGCCAGAGGACTGGGAAAGCATCTCAAGAGTGTTGTTGCAGATCATGCACCCCTTGCTCAACAAACAACATGATTTTGGTAGAGTAGTGGATGCAACAATGAGAGATGAAAGGAGGTATTGCACAAGTGAGCTGAAGAAAATCAAGAAGAAGAAATCCATATAGGATTCAAAAGAGGAAGAGGAATATTCATATGAACATGAAGATAAAGATTCGGGTACTGATTCAGATGAAGAGTCAGACACTGATGAAGATGAAGAAGATACATAGACTACAAAGAAGAAAAAGAGGTCAAAGAATAAGAAGGATGTCAAGCCAAAGAAGCAGAAGAGCAAAGGAAGGAAGAAAAATGGTAAATCAGATTCTGAAGACACCTCTAACATCAACAGGCTGATTCTAGAGAAGCTAAAGGAGATCCAAACTTCACCTTTTACAAATCCATCAAAACCACCATTTTTTAAGGTATGTCAGAGACCTAGGCATGATTATGATAATTGCTATTATAATCCCACTTTCACGGAAAGGAGACTAGTACATATTCTTGCAAAGATGGAATCAAGGACCTACTTGTGAACTGTGGTGCACACACAAGAATGAGAGGGGCATCCCAATTGTGAACTATGCACCTGCAAATGCAGGAGCTAGCACCTCCAATGATGAAAGAATGAAGGCACCTGCTCAAGTGAATGCAGTTCACTTGGAAGAGATTTCTCCTGAAGTTGAAAAGCAAGAAAGCCAACCAAAAGGGGAGAGAAGGAACTAGTCTCCTGAAATGTTCTCAATTGGATTGACAAGTTGATAAGGTGATAGCCTACATCGATTTCAATGTGATTTTCCCCTACATGTATCCAGATTGAGGAAGAGTTGGAGAAACCTCTGGAGGTAAAAAGCTTAGCAAAAACAAGGTCAAAAGGAAAATGGAAGGAAAAACAAGAACAACAAGGGAATAGTTTTGAAGGACCCATTGATTAGGAAGTGCAAAATAATATCAAAATGGGAGTGCTAAAGGAAATTCAATTAAAGTAGGACAATGAAGAATCTGCAAATTCATGATCAGCAGGGACAATGCAAGCATTGTGGGAAAATCTAGGAAAGAGATCCCTAGAAGGGGGAAGATTAATTCCTCACAAAAGGCAAACAATTACAAGCAATTACTGAATAAAGGATTATCATATGATCTTTTTGAAGCTCTGGTGGAAGCACCCATTTCAGTGAAGGTGGGACAACTACTAAAATTAATTCCCGATTCTAGTCAAAATTCTTCAACAAATTAACAAGTCACATCAAAGAAAAGGAAGAAAAGCAAAAGAGAGAAAGCACTCAAAAATATTTGACTCAAGTTGATTGTGGAGATGCATCTCCAGTGGATGTAGATTACAAGGTACCTATAGTAAATATCTCCATTCGGAAGGCGTACCTTTTAGATGTGTTGGTGGATGGAGGTTCATGTGTTAACATTCTCCCTGAATCACTTTGTAAGAAGTCAAACCTTATGGAATGGGAACCAACACCTTTTTAGGTCAAAATGGATGATCAAAGAAGGGTGCAACCTTTGAGGATTCTTAGAAAACAAACAATAAATGTAGCAAGACTAACATTTGTGGTCAACTTTGTTCTCCTGAGATTGGAAGAGTCAACATGCTATTACCCAATGATTTTGGGTAGACCATGGCTAAGGGCAGCCAAAGTGAAACATTATGGGGTGGAGATACAATTGTCATCAAACAAAGGAAGAAGAAAGTGAGAATGCAGATGGTAGCAAGGAAGACCGTATGATATGGTTTAAGACCTTTATATGCAGGAGGGATTAATATGGGAGAAGCTATTGAAGAAGAGGAGTTTCTAGAGAGAAATACAATAGTGGTTCCAATTTTTGAGGTAGATGTGCAAAAGATTGCAGATACAGTTGAGAATGAAAAGCAGTCACTTGAAGTGAACCTGATAGAAAACAAAAGAAAATAGTAAAGACTTCTAAAGAGAAGAGATTAGAAGAGGAGCGGGAAGCATCTAAAGCCATCAAACATGCATAAAAGATGTTTGAAGAACAAATGTCTCAGAGTTCTAGAGTGAGGGAATATGAGTTGGAGGACATGAATTTAGGAGATGCAGATGACCCCAAAATGGTGAAAGTATCTACTGAATTGGATAATGAGTTCAAAAAGGCATTGAAAGCTTTGCTATTAGAATTCAAGGACGTGTTTTCCTAGTCATACACTAACATGAAAAGAGTAGATCTTATTGTTTGCTAGCATACCATTAATCTAAAAACAGTTGCAGTACCAGTCAAGCAACAAAGGTATATGATGAACCCCAAAGAGATTGATAAATTGTTGGAGGCTGTCTTCATTTACCTAGTAGATAAGGTAACTTGGTTATCACTAATTTTGTTATTTCAAAGAAGAATGGAAAAATTAGGGTTTGTGTGGATTATAGGAGATTGAATGCTACAACAATTACTAATCCATTCCCTTTGCCATATTGTGACACAATGTTGGATGCAGTAGTTGGGGAGGATATGTAAGGTTCTTGGATGGTTTTAGTAAATATAATCAAATCAAGATGGCCCTAAAGGATAGGGACTAAACAGCTTTTTATAATTGAATGATAAAGAGTATGCTTCCACAGTCACGAAATGTGGTTTGAAGAACGCACCACCTACTTTTCAAAAGTGGGTCATGGAGGTGTTTGGTCCTTACCTGACTTCCTTCATGAAGGTATTTTTAGACGACTTTAGTGTCTCAAGGAAAAAGAAGGATCGCTTGAAGCATTTGAGATTGTGCTTTGAGAAATGCAGGAAGTCTAGACTATCACTGAACCCTGTAAAATGTGTCTTTGATGTGAAAAGAGACATTTTGTTGGGGCACATAATCAATAAATAAGGGATAGCAATTCACCTAAGAAAAATGGAAGCAATTTTGAAGGCCTCACCACCAAAGATAGTGAAACAACTGATGAGGTCTATTAGTCAGGTAAAGTGGCAACAGGTTCTCGAGGTACCTGACCCATGTATGCATACCACTCACACATTTTGTAACTAAAAAAGATGTGGATTTTGTGTGGAAAGAATAACATGAAATTGCTTTTGGCCTACTCAAGAAAATTATGGTAACTGCACCAATACTTATTCCACCAAATTGGGGTTACCACTCCACATGTTTGTAGATGCCTCCCATTAATTAGTAGGAGCAATTTTGATGCAGGAAGCAAAAAAGGGGTGGTACAAACCAATTTATAGTTAATTGGTCTACGATCACCCATACCGAGCCATGTCTGTGTATGGTGATTGGTAGGCCCACTATGAAATCCATTGAGATACTCTCCCATTTTCCATTGGGAATCTCCAAAGGATGCAAGAGATTGCTTGCTTTCAGGCGCTCTTCTTTATTAACTTGATATTTTTGGCAGTGCAAGACATAGCTTTGAACATACCCATGTAGACCTAGCCTTTAAAACTATTGTTGTACAACTGCATAAGTTTTCTTTATGCTTGGGTGCCTTGCATGAGATTGTTATGACATCCTAGTGCCAAATGTGTGCATTTGTCGGTACAAAAACTCTCCCCTTGTGGAGTAAGTACCCATTATCTATGGAAAATTTATTCCATTCATGCCACTCATCACTGAAAAGAGGAGAATTGGGTGTGGAGGAAGTAGACACAATAAAAGCACTGGAGTGAGAAGGATCCCTTGTTTTGTCGTGGCTCTACACCTTGGAGTATGCATTATCATGCTCACACGTACTCTTTAGAGATT
Source organism: Adiantum capillus-veneris (assembly GCF_014529385.1). NCBI lineage: Eukaryota > Viridiplantae > Streptophyta > Polypodiopsida > Polypodiales > Pteridaceae > Adiantum > Adiantum capillus-veneris. Next base: position 18,341,857 of record NC_140952.1, read on the forward strand.
CCAAAAACTTACTTATAAGCCCCATGAAGAGAACATAGTTGGTCTCAAGCATTCAACTAAGAGCATTAGCTACCACATTGTATAAGCCTTTACGATATCAAAGCTTTGCATCATACTCTTGAAGAATCTTAGGTCACCCGGCCTTTCGACCCTTCAAATCAGCCTGTTGTGTAAACCATTTTATATTTTCATAGTCAAACACTATATCAAAGTGAGCACCCATACAAATAATGTCACCATTTTTCAGAGCGCACACTATTGCATAGAGCTCGCATTCATACACATAATAATTATGCTAGGTAAAATCAAGTTTCTTATTTTCAAAGGCAATGGGTCTATTTTCTTAGAAAAGAATTGCTTTATAGATTGATTACTGGCATCCATTGAGATTCTCCCCAATTAAATTCTTTGCCCTTGACTTTCTATTGGTCCGTCATAGGAACAATTTGGGCATAGTTTCTAACGAACCCTTGATAAAACCTACAAAGCCCAAGAAAATCTAGAGCTCTCTTCGACACCCAGTGTAAGCAGCCCCTTGATGTGATCCTAGGCACTCTTGGGTGCCATAAATTTATAAAAAGTACAAATGGAAATCGAGCTTTCATGGTGGCACCCTACAAAGTAGAGAGAGAGAGAGAGAGAGAGAGAGAGAGAGAGAGAGAGAGAGAGAGAGAGAGAGAGAGAGAGAGAGAGGTGATCGTTGTGGCTTATGAAGTCCTTAAATGGAGACCTTGTAGTGACAAGAATGGATTCCCCTCAAGAGGCCACCGCATCAAGCCCTTCTGTAGCCCCTTCTATGTAGGTCGATGTTAGCACCTCCTTGTGTGCAAGCTGGGTTTCCCACGGCTTGTCCAACTCAATTATCCGCGACTTATTTGCTATAGGAATGGGCTTGCATGCATTGCATTCCCTTTTCCCTCTTCTAAGAAAATTTTCCCCACAACCTTTCTCCACTTCCCCAAGATCACAACCTTGAGCTTAGATATCGAGGTGAGGATGCGGATTATGGCATCTGTTTCGCCTTCCAACCAACCCCTCTATAGCCATCAACTCAAAGGGCCCATTCCAAATGCCATATGGGCTCTTTGTCTCTTGTCGGCAACCCTTGTCCTCACATGAATGCTATTTCGATTGCAAAAGAGTTTTTTGGTTGACCTTTATATTCTTGATAGTAGTACACATTGGTAGACAAGAAGAAAGAAATTCCTCGAATACTATATTCATGGCTAAATCCATATGCCCTTGAACTAAGTTTCCTTCTATGTTTGATAGATTCAATAAGAATGCCCAATGTGATTAAAAAAAATGTGAATGCGCGAATGCGGTGTGCGTGCAGAGAGGGAGAAGGAGGCAGAGAGAGAACACACAGGATGCGGGTGGATCAAAACACAATATGTGTGAGAGAGTCCCTTATTCTTCTATCTAGTAAAGAATAAGGTGCGTACAAGTGATGGGCAGTCGGACGCCTTTGGCATTTCCAGTCAGGGTAAGAGATGCACCGCATTTACCCAGCATTCTCCCACTTAAAGACGAATGTGTCAATAAGTGGTACTACTATAGGACCTAGTAGTATGTACGAGAGGTATAGGGAGAAATCTTGTCTCAACCTATACCCATTGGCTCTCTCGAAGCCGATGCACGCTGTCGTATAGACTCTAGCAGTGTGCAAAATCATATATCCCTGCTAGAATCAACATGCATACCCTACAAGTATCTTGTAATGATCTGCACTACTTCCTGATGCATCATGCTAGTGTTAGTCATCAGACGACTGGCAATCTCAATTGCAAATGCTCCCACTACAATTGCTATATCTTGGTCTCAATACTAAGTGGTCATACATGAGAGTCTTGAAGGCTGGTGAAAAACATGTGTGCATCAACGCCATGTGCAGTGACCTCTGCCAATCTATCCGCAACAGGTATCTCGATGCTCACTCCATCGAAACTGCATCACTGCCAACCTTAGTTGTTTGTTTCTTTCCCTTTATTTTTATTTAATTTTTGGAACCCTATTTTTGAAGTCATGTATGGACGCACGAGCATGATTCCATGGTAATCATCACTCTCTCATCATCCATAGGGACTACATCCACATGTGTTGGCATCACCGTATCAGCCTCTAGCACGAGCATAATAAAGAACTCCATATCGCTCATCTCCATGGTTTGAGGCATCTCTGTCCTAAGAGGATCAATTGTCGTGTCTCGCTAGAGCATGGACACTCTAACTCTGCATCTACAGACATGTCGTGCACAACACTCAAGAGCTCATCCATGAAAGATATGTGTCTAATCTCTCAATGACGTGACTGTAATGTAATTGAGACTATGTCATCTTGCACCTTAGATACATGCATAGGGTAGACCAAGCCAATCTTGGATCCTCTCACAACAATGACTGTCAAATTGCAATGCATGTGGAAGAATCACTCTCTAAGCAGTAGCTGACATCCACTATCTCTCATTTGTCTCACCGAGATGCAATCTTAGGAACACAATGCTTATGTCGCAGCATATAAGATACACCACTGGTTAATGACAAGCATATATCTCTTGCACCCTCTATGTCATATGTTGATCCATTCGCTAGATGCACACAACCAAGGCTCCCACTAACAAAAGTGCTAAACCACTCACGACATGATGTGGCATAGAACATTGCATACTCATCTAGAAACCATCAAGAGCAAGGGCATCTCTATTAGACATAAAAGCAAGAGAAACAATAGAGGTAAACGTGACATTGCCATCACTAGCATACAAAGTCACCTCTCTAATATGTGTCAAAATTGTTTTTGCACCATGCATACGTCTGCATCGCTGTCTCATGCGTAAGAACGCCCTCTAATGTGCCCTATGTGACCACAATGCCAACATCTCAAATGTCAACATGTACGAGAATGATGTCTCATATGAGTCATCGTCGTCGATTCAGAACTGTCACACATATCAACTACCATTATTGAAGCTATGGATTTATAGATGTACAAGAGCAATGTGCATAAACCAATGCCAAAGAGAAGTGCATCAAATTTGGAACAAAAGGATCCTTGTGGGGAGAAAACACTCTCAGAAGCCAGCACTCGTAGTACTCAAGCGCATCAAAGCATAAAATCTCATGTATCAGTGTAACCACACTGTGCTCTACGAATGTCGCACTGATCCAAGTCTCAACTGGCAAATGTACATGGAACCCATAACAAGTGACTACATATAAACTGTATGTAGTAGACTCACGATCGGAATATTTATTGATAAAAAACAATGATACCATAAGTCTACATGTAGACATTGCAAGCATACACAAGTCACTCTTGCAAAAGTGGATACAAGAACACCAAACCATGTTCAAAAACAACCATATGCCTGTCAATGTGGGAGCAAAGTTGACCAAAACAAGAGAGAATCACTGTCTCAATCCAATGATAGCAAATACATCAAAAGAGTGTATGGCAACCAAGCAAAAACTATGACGAGAAATCTAGGAAAATCAAACAAAGTCTCCCTTGCAAAATGAGAAAAATCTCAATGCAAACTCTCAAGCCATAAACCGCATCCAAGATGCCAAAGTGGGAGATGATCTTGAACACTATAAACTGACCCAAGAAATCTATCAACTAAAAGTATGGCAAAATGGGAGTAAACCTTGACCACTTTAGTCAGTGAAAGATGACAAAACCATAAACCATAACACTACACAATGCCAATGAGTAGAAATGCCAAAACGGCTCCGCAATGTGCATACAATGGCACTCCACACTCAGCTAACATAAATGGAGTGACTACGCATAAATAAGCACATGCAAATCAGAAGATTGATCAATGCGGAAACAGTGCTCTCAGGAGAGCTCACCGACACTCAAAAGTGCTCGTCGAAATGCATGTACAATGGGCATCAACCATGCACCATAACCATATGAAAATTCATCCATAGAGACCATGAATGGAAGCACAAAATCACTACCAAGTGTCCTATGAAAACCTATGAAAGAAGATCCACCTTTAGTACTAATGCCAACAACTTTGCCTCCGTTGGAAATGGTATTTGTTGGCCAAATCTACCCATTTTTTCTTTACCCAAATCTACCAAAACCTCAAACCTCAAGCTTTGCATAAGATAAAATTGCATCTTTAACCTCAAAAGTTATGCACCCAACTTTGAGCACTTGTCGTGCTGCCAAAAGTGCATTAAACTCGCACACTGCGCGAAAAATTAAAAAACTAAAATTTTCTACATACGCCACTCTAGGCTGAATATCAACAAATCGGTGAAGAATTTGCAAAAAGTTTCTTTTGCAAAGTTGTAGAGCACGTTGAAATGGAGGGGCGTGGATGAGCAAAATTTTTAGATATGCATTCTACAAGAAGAAAAACAACATGCAAAACAATGTTGTTGTGCACACAATTTTTAAAGCAGCACCTTCACCTACAAACTATCTTCCACGCTCTCTTCTGAGCTTCCATAAAAGCATACATCACTCTCAACTGAGCTCACAAACCCCCATTGTGTTCTCACAAAGCTTTCAAGATTCTTGATCTCTCCACCAGTGAGAGTGAGCAAACTTTTGCCTCGGAGCTCTCAACGCCGCCATACTCTCGGCCATCGCTAACTTGTAGTTCTAATACCAATTGCGAGTGCGTGAATGTGGTCCATATGTGGGGAGAGAGAGAGAGAGAGAGAGAGAGAGAGAGAGAGAGAGAGAGAGAGAGAGAGAGAGAGAGAACACATATGATGTGGGTGGAGCAACTCAACACACTATGTGAGAGAGAGCCACTTATTCTTCTATTTAGTAACGAATAAAGTGTGTACAAGTGCTGGGTGGTCGAACACCTTTGGCGTGTTTGGCCAGGGTAAGAGGCACGCCCCTTTACCCCAACAAAAAATGAGCTCATTAATGTTTGCTGAAGATGCCTAAAAGTCTTTATGGGTTCTTTGACATGAACAATAGACACACAAACTTTGTCAAAGTCGATGATGCAAAAGTGTAGAATTAGGGAGAGAGAGGGAGAAAGAGAAAGAGCGTTTGCTCTAAACTAACCAACTTGGCAATGAATTAGATGACTATACAATGGGGGACTAAGGGTCTCTTTGTATAGCAATTTTGGAACCTTAAGTACCTCACCTGGTAAATTGCCCTACCAAGAATAAATAAATACCTAAAAAACATAATAAATGATGGGACCGCATTGAGCATTCCCTTGAGCTTTAACAATCTTTTTTATATCTTCTTGCTAAAGAAGGCTTGCATGTCACTCTTCCTAACCCGATTGGATTTTTTCGTTTTGATCCTCTAGCGATTATATCAATGATGTATTTTATCCATGTCTCTCTATGAGGTCTTGTATAATGCTAATGCGAGCCTCTGTAAATCTAGATACTGTTGAGTAAACCATCTTAGAGAGCAGATGTTGTAGCCATCACTTGTCTCACAAAATTCATCAAGTGTAAGGGCATTTACTAGCTACACTAACTAAGCGTGCACTCATTTCTTTGAGTCCAATGCTTGTTGTAGATTCATTTTATCTACAATCGTTTTGATTATCTTTTATGGCTTGGAACAAGTTTAACAATTATGTAAATTGTATGGTCACTCAAACAAGAAGGAAAATCAAATAAATATTATTACCAAAGCCATTTTCATCTGACATAAAAAAAAGTAATTATGAAATCAAAAACTAGAAACATACCTATTACTTGACATTGAGATAAAATAACCACTACATATCACCTATATGCGTGTCCATATGCACTGCACGACATACCAAGTAAAATAACATATGTTAAGTATGCTGATGGCAGGTTGATATTTCAAAAAGTTAGTGTTGAACATAATGAAACAATAAAATTCACTCAAAACCTATTACTTTACATATGTGGTAGTGATGTGTGCGAACACACTTAGGATTGTTGGGACATTTTTTCCTCACTAGGAGGTTTCCCCACCCCATGCATTGTATATACGTCTATCACTCTAGAGCTAACTCATCTTTCATTGTGCACTAAGCAATGCATACTCCCTGTTGCGTGCCTTGATCTTCTTCATCTTCTCCAAGTTGTGTGTATTTCCCTACAACCCTAATTCCAAAAATTGGTATCAGAGCAGGTTTCGTCCTCCCGGGCATAGTCGCCATCATCGCTACCACACGCCTGCTCACTTTTGCATATTTTTGTGAGCAAGGGTGAGCATCAACAGGTTGACAAATACTTTGAGTAGACTTGTAGAGCTAAATCTGCTCAAATTTTCCATTCGGCCTCTGTTTTCACTACAAGCAGTATTGCACATTCAATTTTTTCATTTTGCGCTGAATTTGTGTTAGTGTCATCTTTTGGATAGTAGGTACCTTACAGTCTTCTTCAGGTTGTGCTATATAGAACGCATTAGTCCAACTTCATTTCTCCTCTTTTCGAACAGTTTTCACATCAAGTGCAGGCATTCGCCATGGTTGACAACAACAAAGATGCGCTCAAGATGTTTGCTACTATTGAGGATAAGTTGGATGGGGACAATTACCCAATGTGGGCTTACATGATGCAACATGTTCTTGTGTCAAAGGAAGTTTGGAATGTTGTGCAAGGCATTGATGTATGCCCTAGTTATGAGTACACATGCGATCTTGAGGATGTTGTAAGTTTTGGTGGTAGGGTTGTTGCTGCCATAACTGTTTTGCCTATGGCTGACAAGCTCGTTGGGATGTTAGAGATGCGCAGACTCATGCATTGATTGCATTATCTATGAAGCGCACTATCACTCCTCATATTCGTTCAGCTAAATCATCAAAACAGGCTTGGGATATTCTAGCTGGTCTTTATGCAAGTCGCACAATGAGGCTAAAATTGCATTGATGCATAAAGAGTTGGAGTCCAAGATTATGCACGAAGAAGGTGAAATGGACACTTTCCTTGCTGGTATCAAGGATATTAATGAGCGACTTATTTTTGCAGGCGAAGTCATTTCTAACGGTTCCCTCGTGCAGACTGTTCTTGATGCTTCTCCATATTCTTACTAGACTTTTGCTAGTACTTGGAGATTTATGGCCCAAGGAAAGATTGTAGCTGTCAAGTTTGATGCATTATGCACATGCTATTGCAAGGGTCACATCAAGAAAATACAGGGCTAAATTGCGTGCAGTTGAACATGCCTTTATTGCTGCTCAAAGAAAAAGTGGTAATAGCAAATGTAGCCACTGCTCGTGGTTTCTTCGGTGAGTGGCAAATCACCTGTTTCCAGTGCTTTTGCTGACAACACCTCGTTTAAGAATTCTAGTGAAAAGGGCAAAATGAAGATGAGTTTTCATTATTCTAAAGCTAATGATCACTCGATCAAGCTGTGTCCAAAATTGAAGGCAAAAGAGGCTAAGAAGAAAAAGGTTGGTTCCACTACAAGTGCAACTATTGTAGAGTCTCCTGTGAAAGGAGATTGTGATGCTGATGTGTATGCAGAATGGGCTTTTAGTGCAGAGTGCACTTATGATCCTTCCATCCATGATGCATGTATGTCAGTTGCTAGAGATTCTTATGTGTGGTACTTTGACAGTGGTCCTACAAAGCACATTACCTCTCATCGTGACTTGTTTACCTCTCTCAACGATGTCCCTCATGGGAATTTGCTCACTTGTGCCAACAATACCTCTTATCCGGTCAAGGGAGTTAGAAAGATTGTGCTGATTGCTGCAAAAACACGACACCAATTTCCTCATGGTCTTAGACCCAAGACCTCACACGCCTTCAAAGATGGTGAGAGCTAGCGGGTTATGAGAGTAGATCGAGAGGAAGAAGGAGTATTCTTACGAGATAGAAGTATGTCTCCTCACATAATCAATCTTAATAGCTTAACATAGCTCAGTAATTAGCATGGTAGAGGAGATGAGCATGCATTGGAGCTTGGCTCTTGGTTGGATTTGCATCACAAAGCCAAGAGTTGTTGGTGTAGGCCTCCCTTCTCATGAGCTTGGAGTAGATGACGAGCTTTCCATTAAAGTTTGAGAAGGAGATAGTCTTCTTTACTTCACACATGAGATTGTGCGAGAGTGTGTGTGATAATGCCTCGCAAAAATCAGCCCCCTCTCTCTCTTGGTCGACCCCTTTTGCTATTTGCTCATGCTGGCATCCTATTAGCCCCTGCAAAGCTTAGCCAATGACAATTAAGAAGCATAAGTGATAGCCTTGTGACATGTGTTCCCCTTTCTCCTTTCGTGAGAGCTTTAGGTATTTAAATAATGCAGTTAAACTCTCATTGGACCTCTTAGTTTTTTGGCCAATAGGAATGAGGCAAGCCATTGGGTTGTTGAATGCTCATTGGACCCCTTGGGAGACTGTCCAATAGTCTTCCAGAGAGACTAATTTCTATTGGTTCTTTTATCAAGTGTTTTTAATCAATTAAACTAAATTTACTCTAGGGTAATTCTCATTGGTCCACCTCTATGGCCATCCAAGAGGATTTGAATGTACCTTGGGGGCAACTGAGCTAGGGAGTTGACACGTGTCCACTATGCCCTTTGTGTAAAGGGAGCTTGCAAGAGTGCGTGTGTGTTTCTCTCTCATCCCCTACTAATATGGCTCGCCCCCTCCTTGATAGGGATGTGGGAAGACTTTTTAGTCTTCCCCAAGACCATCCAATTCCCCCACACTTTGGCCATTGGACATTACCTTTGAATTTTGGAACCTTAGCATTTTGGAAGTCTTAATGGGTTGAACGTTAGGGTCTTTGAAAGCCATTGATGCACATTGCTCTTTTGCAGACGACCCTCCCTTTGGATTCCTATTTTCCCTCCTTTGGATCCCTACTGTGACCGGTCTGTCAGCCTAATCAATATTCTAGCTTTTTCTCCCTTGGTACTTTCCCATATTAAATGATTAGTTTAACATGAGAAAATCATTTAGGAGAATTAGATATTAGTTATTATGACAGTAAATATATAGTTCATGATCTCAGTTTTGGTGATGAAATTGTTGCATCTGGTATTTTTTGTCGTGGGCTGTATAAGCTCACTTTGTATGACAAGTGTGGGTAGAATTTTGCAAATGGAGAAGGCTGTTTTAGATGAAAAACTTTGGCATGCACATTTTGGGCATCTAAATTTTGCCAATTTGCCGCGTTTGTAGAAATTTGATATGGTTGCTTCTTTGCCACCTCTTAAAGCACCTGTAAAGCATGCTTGTGAAGGCCGTATATTTGGGTAAGATGCAACGTTCAAAGTTTCCAAAGGATGGTTTAGTAAGGGCTACTTGCAAGTTGCAGTTTGTGCATAGTGATGTTTGTGGGCTATGCAAACTCCATCCTTGGGCAATTACCTTTACTTTGTGACTTTCATTGATGATTACTCCACGCATGCATGGGTGTATAAGCTTAAAGCTAAGTTCGAAGTATTTATGTGCTTCAACCAATTTCTGTATATGGCTGAAAATGTCTCTAAATGTACTATGGGCACCCTCCATTCCAATCGAGGGGGGAGTATATGTCTCATGAGTTTAATGCATTTTTGGCTAGTCGTGGGATAAAACACCAATGTACAGTGCCTATACGCCTCAACAAAATGGTGTTGCTGAAAGAAAGAACATGTCACTTACAAAGATGTCATGATGTATGGCCAATCGTCAAGCTTTGCCACATTCGTTTTGGCTTGAGGCCATCATATGTGCTACTTATGTACTTAACAGGTGTCCTACAAAAGCTTTGCAATCTATGACTCCTTATGAAGCATGGCATGATAAAAAGCCATCTATTGATCACATGCATGTTTTTTGTTGTTTGGCTTACGTTTTAGTGCCACAAACGCAACACAGAGAATTGGATGATAAGGATGTCAAATAAATTTTTGTTGGTTATAGTATTGAAAGCAAGGTTACAGGTTATACCATCCACAAACGAAGCGTATCTTGGTTTCACGTGATGTTGTGTTTGTGGAAGATTTTGTTTAGCCTTTGTTGTCATGTACTAGAGACAATAATGTAAGCTCGCAGGACATTGATGACAATTTGTTGCCTCTTTTCAGTGGTGGAAACTTAAATGTAAATTCCAATGAGGCAAATGTATAGCCTATGGGGGTTTCTGAAAATGCTATAAATCAGTCTATTTCTGATGTTGATGTACATGATGTACTATACTTGATGAAAGGGCTGAGAATGAGCAAGCTAGAGGTATGCCAAAATGGCTGGTGCATACTTTGCGCGATAGTAAATTGGATGCACCTTTGTCTAATCATACTCATTGAGGTTCTCACCATGCATCTCATGCATCATGTTGTTATGCTTTGGCTATTTCTAACTTATGTGATGTAGAGGAGCCTCTGTCTTTTGATGAAACACATAATTTTGAAAATTGGATGGCTGCCATGCAATCAAAATATGATGCACTTATAGAAAATGACACATGGACTTTATGTGATTTGCGTCTTGACAAAAAGGCCATTGGTACTAAGTGGGTTTACAGGTTGAAACACAAGCCAAATGGTGAGATTGATCGCTATAAGGCTCGACTAGTTGCAAAAGGTTATGCACAACAGAAAGACATAGCCTATGTGTTGTTGGATGCCTTATTTATGTATGCAATACAAGGCCAAATATTTAGTTTGTAGTCTCACAGGTCAACAGATTTATGCATAGCCCACGGTCTAAGCATTGGCAGACTGTCAAGAGATTTTTTTGCTACTTGAGTGGCACTTTGTATCTTGGCTTGTTTTATCCCAAGGGGGGATCATTGCCGCCAGATCTACATGCTTTTTCGGACTCGGATTGGGCTAGTTGTTATGACACACGAGTATCCACGAGTGGTTTTTGTTTCATGCTCGACAACTCATGCATATCATGGTTAAGCAAGAAGAAACCTACTGTGCCAATTCCAGTTGTGAGGTTGAGTACATGGCAGTCTTCACAGGTACGGTCGAGTGTGTATGGCTCATACGCCTTATGGATGATTTGGGTGTTTCGACAGGACACTGCCAACATCATCTACACTATTAGTCAGAGCGCATTGGTAGTTGTGAGGAACCCAATTTTTCATGCTCGCACAGAGCACATTGAGGTGCATTGTCACTATGTCAGGGAGGGACTCTCAACTAGAGAGATCAACTTGGCCTATGTGCCAACAAAGGACAACCTTGCATACCTTTTCACAAAGGCATTGTCTTGTGAGAAGTTCGAAGCTTTCCACAAAGCTTTGGGCCTACTCCGCTTTGTGGATTGATCATGTTCTCGGGACATGACACTTCCCTATACTCTATGTCCAAGCTCTTGTTGATCGCATCACTCCCAGGGGGAATTTGTTACCATACATATGCGGTAGTGATATGTGTGAACACAGTTAGGCCCGCCAGGGCATTTTTTCCCTCACTAGGAGGTTTTTTTTTCCTTCGTGCATTGTATATACGCCCATCATTATCTTTCATTTGTGCACTAAGCAAGCCTTGAGATTCTTCGTCTTCTCCAAGCTGTGTGTGTTTCCATGCAACCCTATTTCCAACAATAGCAGCGAGAAGACCTCATGCCAAGCAACTCTCTCTCTCTCTCTCTCTCTCTCTCTTTGTGCGGACAACAACCACGTTAATTGTCGCCCAGTCCCTGTCTCCTTCTCTCTCATGCATGGCCAAACCCTCTCTCTCTCTCTCTCTCTCTCTCTCTCTCTCTCTCTCTCTCTTTGTTGACAACAACAAGGTGCACTTTGAAGAAGAAGAGGCAAAAAAACAAGTGGTGGAGGATGGAGGAGAAGAGGCAAAGGAAACTTCATGCTCAAGGACTCTGTCTCTCTCTCTCTCACACACACACACACATGCATATGCACACACACCCACAAAAATTATTTATGTTCAATTGAGAACTCCAATCTCTCTCTCTTCTACCTCGGCATGCTTGCTCCTCTCCCTTTGCTCGCTCTATGTAGGAAGAAAGTGGCCTCCCTTTGCTCGCTCTATGCAGGAAGAAAGCGGCCGCCATCTACCTTTGGTTTTCTTGTTTTACCTTGCATCAGTGTTTGAAAACCTTCATCCTCGAAAACATACATAAATCCCTTTAAGCCAATTCCTAAGTGAAAATTCTACATATTAAACCATACGAGTACGGCCGACCGCCTTCGGCAGCCTCTCTCTCTCTCTCTCGCTCCCCCTCTTTATGGCGTGCTTCTCTCGCTTTGGCATTTAGCCTTCATCGCAGATAGAGACACGTGTGGGGGGTTGCTACCTCCGCCATATTATGTTGGTAGATGTTTTTGCCGGGTTTACGTTGCTGTCTTGGACGGCCCGGACACTGTCGCATACAACGAGAGCCGCTACCTTTAGCTGGAACGAAACGAGCTGCTTCACATTTTTTGTTTAGAAGGCGGGAAAACACTGCTGCTGAAGCTGCTCCCGCCATGACATCCAAGGATGATAGCGAGTTGCCCAACCCCGCGAAGCGACAGCGCAAGGTTTCCTTCTCTGCAGGTGAATGCTAAAGCTTCTATTTTTCCCTTCAATTGGATCCGAGGAAACTGTGGCTTTGATAGGCAGGAATCGCACCTTTTGGGTGGATTTAGGGTTGCGCTTACCAGACGTAAGGTTACGCATACCTTCACTGGAGCTGGGGAGAGAGAGAGAGAGAGAGATTTCGTTGCAATTCCAAATAGACTGAAACGTAAGGGACGATGAGGTCAAAATTTTGACTACTGAATACGCTACTCAGTACAGTTGTAGAAACAAGGCCAGTTCAGCTTGCACATACTGCGAGGTTCTGCATATGTTCCCTAGTACATAGAGCTATAAGAAGCTTGCAGTGTTTGCTTTATTTGGGGTAGGAGAATCAGGCTAAGTAGCTACTATGCCAATGAATTCATCGTGAGGAATGAAGGAGGAGACATATTCAAAAGTTCACAATCATCTGTACATCAACTTTTTTGATATCTCTCTTTTGACAAAGAGTGAAAAGAATTTTGAGCTTGGAACTAAGAGATGGAGAGGTTGCATTTGAAGCTTAATCTTAGTACCGAAGGTCCAAAGCAATGCGTGCACGAGTGTAAGCACAAGTATGCCATTATGCCAACTCATTGGAGAGAGAAAAGGGTTTGTTAATAATTAACATTTTTGTGTAAATGATACCACTTTTCTTCATGTGATAAGCTGGATAGAGACTGTGACACCTCTAATAATGCGCATCTTGCTTATGCATTTGTTTGGTAGACTTGATTGCAAATTTGTAGTTCCTCTTCTATATATAAGAGATTTTGTATTCATCTTGTTGGAATCTTGAATTTTGAATTAATGTGCAACTCTGTGTCAATACTTTACCATTCTCTTGGTCGATCTTGAACTCTTATGATATTGGGCTCCGTGACTTTCATTCAATATCATTCTTTCTATAGAAGTAGATGTTTCTTGTCGTCATTTATTAGGGCCAAGCTAAGAGCATTTTTCATTTCTCTCAGCAATGGGGTTAATAGTTAGTATTGTTTGTGTTTGTTAATGAGATTTTTATGCTCAATTTTTTACATGCAGATTTGGCAAAGGATCCGAATAGTTGTATTGCAATACGGCTTGGTGAGTGTCTCCTTTTCTTGAGCTCTTGATAAAATTATCTGCATGAATTGACACACATTATCACATACTGTTTGAAGAGAGAGAGAGAGAGAGAGAGAGAGAGAGAGAGAGAGAGAGAGAGAGAGAGAGAGAGAGAGAGAGAGAGAGAGACGTGCACATGGCTCTATGTGTCACGTGGACATGCTTTATCGACTTCTAGAGCCAGTTTTCCCCTTCTTCCTAGATAGGAGTGTCTAGAATCCTAGGAGGATTAGTATTGGCAATTTTGTGAGCCTGTTCGTAGGAAGTGCATGTCTGGACGAGTCCATTAGATTAGATTTTCTAGAGGAATCCAACGAGCCATTCCTCGCGTCGATCGGATTCTTGGGTGGACAAATTTTCCGCATTTCGACCCAAAAACTGACTCCCTAGTCCAATTTATTAATAAATCATTTTTATGATTTACTTTGTTGGGTTTGGTGGACAATTTGCCCCACCTAAGCCTTAGTAAATTTATAAGTCCAATTTCAGCCCTATAAAGGGAACCGGGCAGCCAAGCATTTGAACAAGTTGCAAATCACCTGGCGCCAGCATAAGAGCACCCTAGCGATTCCAGTTTACAGATCAGTCTCAACGTTTTGTTGGGAATCGCTAGATCAATATTAGCGCTTTCAGATTAGCCTCAACGTTTTCAGATCAACATCAACGTTCTCATATCAGCACCATTGTTTTCAGCCAGCGTTTTCAGATCTCTGTCCATTGCCATCTGTTCCAAGTAGATCGGCCTTAGCGTTATTCGTTTTCAGCCCTTCCCTTGCCGGATCGGCTCGGATTGTTGATCGCTAGTTGTGAGGACTAGTGGTGCTAATCCTATAATTAAGACTTAAACTTTATACTTAAGATCAAACTGAGACTCAAGAGACTAAATATGTGTTTGATTGATTGAATGAATGCTTGAAAACTGAGTACAATAGGCTTCTTACATAGGAGACGAAGAGACACAAATGAAAAGACACATCTCATGGTGAAGAGACGCGACTTCGTAAAGACACATTCTTTCGGCAAAGAGCTGCAACCATTGGATGAAGAGCCGCAACCGTAGAGCGAAGGGGTGTGACCAATCGTTGAAGGAGTGTGACCAGTCGTTGAAAGAGTGTGGTTTTTGGCGAAGATGCACGTCTCTTGAGCGAAGGGTCATGACCATCCAAGCATAGGGGTTCTCCTTGGCATTGCACTTTGTGTATTTGCAACTAGGAGTAGATGTCACAATCGTGATATTCCCTCCCATTTAAAATGAGAGCCCGAGTCAAAGAAATGACTTTTGATGTTGATAGAACTTTGGAAAAGCATTGAATTTCCGAAAATCTTCAGTCTTTAATTTATCTGAAACCTTTGTCTTGAACTTTTGCTTCTTGCGAAACCTTTTTGCTTTGATTCCTAAATCCCATGTTATTGCATTGTTCAAAGACTTTTTAGAGGAATCTGGCATAGTCAGGTTGACTGCAACAAGAGGTTGATCTTCAAAATTCTTCATGTGATGTAAGACGTCTGGTTCAAAATCTTCCAATAATTGTGAAATAGTTGGTGAAGAGTAAATCTTCTCAAGACATTCTTAAGAGAGGGTAACTTCAATGTTACTAATCACTGGAGAGAATTTTGGATTGAGATTGCAATCATCTTCTAATAATGAATCCCAAAATTCTTTAGAATCGTCTTTAGAAACTGCGATTTCATGACTTGTAATTGACATATCATCATCCGATACAGAATCAAAGAAAGCATAGTCGTCTTTAGACTCGGAATCATATAAGTGAGATGTCTTCTGAGTTGGTAGGCCAAGTTGTTGAACTATTTGAGTATTGACGAAATTATTCGAGTATCCGTTGGCCACCAAAATGTTGATGGAGAGACCATTCAGAGTTCCAAGAAGGCTCAGAACTTGCTTTGAACGAGGTTCCAAAACTGATGAACCATACCGAGCATGCTTCATAAGAATAGTCGTATCTGAATATATTGACCACAAATTTTCCTTTATTCTTAGCAGAAGTTGGTTATTTAGCATTCGATGGTGTTTCCGCGTTGGAATTTCTTTTCAAATTAGACGGATTTGGTCTCTTTGGACATTGATACCATCTATGGTCACCACCGCAAATTGTACATAATCCTTCCTTCTTTGAAGTCCAAGAAGCATTTGATGAAGAGCCTTGTTGAGTATTGGAACGCCGATCTTGAGAAAATTCACGTCCTTTACCACGATCAAGTGGAGCCTTTAAAGAAGATCTGCTTTGAGATTGTCAATCTTGAGAGTAGAACCTTGAAGTTGAATAAGGCTCCACTGCTTGCTGTCTGAACTGAGATTGTTGCTGTTGACTTTGGCTAAAAAGATTTCTCTGCGATCGCGCTGTGAAAAGCGAGCGCTGCTTGAAGATCTATCACCAGGAAAAAAATTCCATGTGGAGCATCAATTATCGCCAAGACGCTCCACATAGGCAATTGCAACATCTAAGGTGGTAGGGTTGTATTTGTGTACATCGTCCTTCAGGTTGCCGTCGATAAAGCTGTGAAGTTTACCAGAGGGGTTGAGATCCTCTATCTCTAGAGTTAGTCTTTGGGACTCTGTGATGTACGCGGCCAAGGAACATGTCTGGCTCAAGTGGCGAAGAGAGGACCGGGCATGAAAATCCGAATTGGCAGGTTTGAACGCCTTGCAAATAGCACTTCGGAATTTATCCCAAGAAGGTGTGTTTACCATTAGCAATCCTTCGTTGCCACCAAAGAAATGCTGTGTCCTTGAGCAGAGAACTAGCAAGTGCAATTCTTTTACTCTCGACTAAGTCTGTGTTGGACAATTAGACCTCCATTTTGAATATCCATTGGTCCAGCACGTGCTTGTCGCGGCGACCATTATACGGTTCCAACAGTTTAACATCAAGCTTCTTCTTCTGTGCAGCATTAAGAATTTTATAAAGTAATTGAAGTTCGCGATTGTCTACCTCATCAGTTGGATCTGGTTCGTTCGGTTCGTCCACTGAAGCTGTAGACAAAGGTGTTGAATCAGCATGTGTAGTCCGAGAAGTTGTAGGATGATTCCGGGAAGTGTTTTGGGTCTGCATATGATCCAAACGAGTATGTAGTGATGCGAGGCTTGTGGAAAGTGTGACCATCTGCTCCTTGATAAGAGTAAGGGCGTCGTTAGATTGACCACCTCCGTCGTGAGAATTCAACATGGTTACGCCTCAAAGGGAACTCTCGAACAGGCGCTGGGACGGGTACTCCGGGAGTGGAAATTATGTTTAAAACGGGTTCTGGCTCTGGGGTCGGGTAACAAATCTCGGGTTCTGGAGTATCGAATATGATGATCACTTCGCGTTCTGGCAAAATTTCTTCGGAAATCTCGTCCATGTACGAGAGAAAAGGGATCGGAACATGGAAGGCGTCGTCAGCCATGGCACACATGCGAGAAACTTGCCAGCGCGAGTAGCAAACGGGAGAGAGACAATGTTGAATCTCTGAAATCTCTATCTATCTGGCATGTTTTGTGTTTGTACAGAAGTTGAATTGCAAGGGTAATTTCATATGAGGTTGTTTTCTTTTAAAAATTTGGGGCAGGCCAGCCCACTTTGGCCGGCCACTTGGTATTTTAATAAGTTAAGGTTTCAACTTATAACGGTTGTCAGCGCTAAAAAAAACAATGTGCAAAATTGGCCAGCGTAAAGAAAATTCTCCAGCGAGCAAGAAAAACTTGGAACGGTGCCGTTTGCTGCCGCTTGGGAAGAGATGTGGCGAAGAGGTGTTCAGCAAATCAATTATCAGCCCAATGTTTCCAAAATTCAGCCCAACACTTGTAGAGGTCTGTCACAAAACGGGAGCGTACACGAGCACTTAGAAAATCTGAAAATTATAATTCTTTGAGAACATGAGAGAAGGGAGAAGATCGACACAGTATTGGGGACCAGAAGATGGGCTGGGGGGGGGAGATGGGCTGGTCCCCCCCCCCCCCGTAAAGAGTATTCTTTTATTCAGGAAGAATTCTTATACAAGCACGAGAACTCGAGGAAACCCAGGGGCTTGGGCACAAGGCCGTTCCTTCCCGTAAGGGACTTAGGCGCGAAGCCGTGCTTTCTCGCAAGGGACTTAGGCGTGAAGCCATACTTTCCCGTAAGGGACTTAGGCGTGAAGCCGTACTTCTCGTAAAGGGCCTTCCCGTAAGACGAGAGATTCCTGCAAAACAAACCACACAAACACGCGACAACTAAACAATTCGTATGACGAATCCACAATAGATACCTGTCACTCTTGCGCGGGAAAAGCGACTTCCGTGCTTCGTAGTCTCGCGATCTCTTGCGGCAGAGTCTTCTCTTGTTGATGTTGGTACCTCCCGTGAGTGAGGGCATGTGGTGCTTTTATAGCTCCCTGGCCACGGCACGAATAACTGCTCGCGTAGAGATCGCGGTCGTTTTTTTTTAATAAAATTATTATTATTATTATTATTATTTGCGCTGTTCTACCTGAAATAGGGAGAGAGAATTCGCTGGCTGGTTTGTTGCTTTATCTTCTAAGTGGCTGCTTTATTTTATTAATAAAGAGGCCGGTCACTTAAAAGTGACCGGTCACTTTATTTTACGGTCACTTTATAAAATAAAGTGTGAATCTGTTCAAACTTTAAAAACTCACTCCGTTAGTGAAAACAATGCTACACGGACACATTCCAGGCGTCCCCGGGTGGAGGACAAGACACAGATGCAATGCAGACACAGACTCCTCGCGGGAAAGCATCTGCCCTCCCGCGACTGTTCCTGCTTTTCGTAAAAAGCTTCATTGAACCCATCTTTATTCTTGTGCTTGCGTTCTTACGTGTACTTTCTTACTCAGTTCGGATTTCCTCCTTAGCCTACGGGATACCCCCTTACTGATGCACCCGTCACCCATCATGTGATGCATCAGATGCACTCGTAACCCGGCCCTTTCCACCGAACTTACGGAAACTCCTTCGCGATGTTTACCGTCACCCATCAAATGACACATCAGAGTTGTCCGTTCCTGATGGCAGTTCCTATAGCTACAATCTTTTAACAGTTCTTAGTGCACATAATAAAATATCATAAAAAAAGATTAATCATTAAAAATAAGAAAATAGTCCAATTAGCAACATCCCTCTAGCTTCTAAACAGTTGACCTCAACTGTAGTGCTTGGACATATACCTCCAGTATCTCGGGATAAGTTGCTAATTCCTCCTGCGTCATCCACTGAGCATCTAGATTCGAATAGTTCTTAAACTTAACCAAATACTTCCGTGTTATCTTTCCGGATCTGAGAGACCGCTCCTGATGACTTACTATCTGCTCCGGTTGGAGTATTTCTTCTGTTTCCTCAACCTCAAGAGGTTCTTCAGCACTAGGTTGGCTTGGAGGCGGTCCCACATACGGTAGGAGTAAACTGACATGGAAAGCATTATGGATCTTCCAATTAGGCGGTAGCTCTAATCGGAAAGCGACATCATTCACTCGCTCAATGATCTTAAACGGCCCATAATAACGGGTAGAAAGTTTTACCACTTTCCCCTTATGAGACGCTTGTTTCTTAAGTCTTGCCTTTTCAAACTTGAGTAAGACTAACTGTGTGACTGTTAAGTTTAGATTCCTTCTGTGCTTGTCTGCAGCTTTCTTATGCTTTTCCTGAGAGCATAGGATAGCTCTCCTAACTTGCCCGTAGGCGGTGTCCAAATCTCGGACAAATTCATCTGTTGCAAAGATCTTATGCTTAGTTAAAAGGATGGGTGGAAGCAAAGGCTTACCATAGAGAATCTCAAAAGGTGCTTTCCCCGTCGTTGAGTGTATGGTATTGTTATACGCATACTCGACAAGAGGCAAATATTTCTCCCAGTCAGATTGCCGGTCTGACACATAAGCTTTTAACATATCCAATACTGTGGAATTGGCTAACTCACTTTGCCCGTCCGTTTGAGGATGGTAGGCAGATGAAAAATACAGCTTTGTACCAAGATTATCCATCAAGGCACGCCAAAAATTTCCTGTCATGCGAGGATCTTGATCACTCACAATAGACTTAGGCATTCCATGATGCTTGAAAATCTGTGCTAGAAAGACCCTAGCCATATGATCTGCTTTGATCGTTTTCTTGACTTGTATAAAGTGTGCTTGCTTGCTAAACCTATCCACAATGGTCCAGATCGTGTCATTTCCAGTCTGAGTTCTAGGGAGATCCATGATGAAGTCCATGGCAATACTTTCCCAAGGTTCATTAGGCACAGGCAAAGGTTGTAGCAACCGAGGCGTCTTATGCCGATCATACTTCACTTTTTGGCAAACCAAGCATTCCCTGACATACTTATCAATGTCTGCTTTAAGGCTAGGCTAAAAGAAATATCTTTCCATTGCTAAGGTCGTAGGGAGAATACCCCGATGACCCGCATAAGGCGAAGCGTGTGCTTCATCCATGATCTTCTTTCTTAATGGTTCCGCCACACATATGGCCTGATGGTGGTAGAGATAACCGTCCCAAATGGAATAGGGAAACTCATTCTCTCCACGATGTAGCTTTCCCCAAATGGTGGAGAAGTCTGGGTCATTTGGATACAAATCCGGTAGTGCTTCTAATTCTTGGTGATATATCGAAGTGATAGCATTCACCCTTGGCCGTCTAGACAATGCGTCTGCGACCACATTCTTACTCCCAGCCGTGTGAAGGATCTGGAAGTGAAACATAGACAAAAAGTTTGCCCACCTCATCTGCTTCTCAGATAGTTTCCTTTGCGTAAGAAAATACCGCAAACTCTGGTGATCAGTCTTGATCACAAAATCTGCTCCTAGAAGATAGTGCTTCCAGTTGGATAAGGCGTGAATCACAGCCGAGAGTTCCTTTTCGTAGATTGATGCATGCAACTCTGCATCCTTAAGGCGTCTGCTTTCATAAGCCACTGCATGGCCTTCTTGGTTTAACACTGCTCCGATGCAATCGCCTGAAGCATCGCAGTGAACCTCAAATGGTTTCCTTAAGTCAGGCACTATCAAAATAGGTCCATGGCTTAGCAAATACTTGAGCCGATCAAAAGCTCCTTGTTGTCTCGATCCCCATCTGAAAGGAATCTTCTTCTTTGTCAAATCATGAAGTGGTCCTGCTACATGAGCAAATCTTCGGACAAGCCTTCGATAATATGAACATAATCCCAGAAAGCTACGTACATCATGTACCGTAGTGGGAATAGGCCAATCTTCGACCACTCGGATCTTGGCAGGATCCATACTCACTTGATTGTGAGAGACTATATGGCCAAGATAGTGTATCTCTGAGAGGAAGAACTCGCTCTTCTTTGCATTTACATGCAACTCATGCTTTCGTAATTCTTGAAACACTAAGTCCAAGTGCTTCCGATGTTCCTTTTCTGACTTAGAGAAGATGAGTATGTCGTCAAAGAATACTCCCGTAAAAGCTCGATACGGGCTGAAAATGCGGTCCATCATGCGATTGAACGGCGCAGGAGCATTGGTCAAGCCGAAAGGCATTACCAAAAATTCATAGTGTCCAAAGGTCGTGCAAAAAGCAGTCTTATGGACATCTTCAGGGGCGATCCGTATCTGATGATACCCACTCTTTAAGTCTATGCGACTAAAGACACTTGCACCCTGCAACTTATCAAGTATATCATCAATCCGGGGGATCGGAAAGCGATTCTTGATCGTAATCTTGTTTAAAGACCTATAGTCTATGCACATTTGAAACGTGCCATCTTTCTTCTGCACCAGTAGAACCGGAGAGCAGTAGGGTGAAGCACTTGGCCGTACTAACCCTTTCTCTAGAAGCTCGTTGACTTGCTTCAAAATTTCCTCTTGCTGAACAAGACTTACCCGATAAGGGGGTTGATTGGGAGGCAAGCTACCCGGGATGAGATCTATGCGGTGATCTTCTGGGAGTACCGGAGGGAGTTCATCAGGAAGTGTTTCCGTGAAAGAATCCTTGTACTTTTCAATAAATTGAAGACGCTTAATTTCCAGACTAGAGAGAGAGTCCCTACTAGTTTTATCCTTTGCAAAAATCAAGTAAGCAGAAACACACTTCTTCATTTCTTTCTTAATGGAGATATGGCTTACAATTGGGAACAGCCAATCTCCTGCATCAGCTTGAATCTTTATTTTCTTACCCCCATGATCAAAAGTGAGGGTCTTTTCCACATAATCGGGAATAGGTGTCATATGAAAGTGCCATGGCATACCCAAGATGATATCACATCCCTCGATGGGTGCCATAAAAAATGATTTGCGGTCCTTGTACTCGCCAATCCGAAGATTGAGCTGTCCTTGCACGGGAGTTGCATTGGTTGTCAACCCCTCGAATGCGGATCCGGATGTAACCGGTGTGCCAAGCTGAGCCGGTGTAAGGCACAGACGTTCTGCAGTATCCAGGGAGATGAAGTTATCAGTGGATCCTAGATCATAGAGAATCAGTATTCGCTAGTTGTTCAAAGACCCCCAACCCTTTAGAAGTTGACGCTTCCCTTTCTCCGTTTCTGTGTTTCCTTGAACATCTGGAATTGAGTTCGAGCTTGGCGGTGCGGGTTCCTTCCTTGCTTTCTCTGGCCTCGTAGAGGCCTTCTCTTGCCGTTGTTGCTTTAGCGGGCAATCCGGTTTCATACGTCCTTTCTCGCCACAGTAGAAGCATCTTCCTTCCTCTCTGAAAGTTTGAAGTTGAGTAGGAGAAAGATACTTAGTTCGCTTGCCAGTGCCCTCTGGCTTCTTAGAGTGGTCATCGTCTCTAGATGGAGGACGTTTTCTTCCTTGGCCCCCTTGGTCATCGTAGACCCCTCTTTGTCTTGCACGGTAAGTGCTATGCTCCATCTTTCTGGGCGTCCTAGTTGAGTGCAAATCCTCAGCAATGATTGCTGACTCCATCATCCTTTGAAGAGTATCATGCGGATACACCTTCATACTCTTTCGAAGCTGCGGTTGGAGACCCGCTTCGAACTTTCTTTTCTTTTCCTCGTCGGCAATCTTCATGAAGGGAGTGACCTTCAGAAGAACCGACCAATACTTGTCTACATAAGTCGTTACTCTTTCATGTTCCTTCTGGGCAAGCCAGTCCCATTCCTTCCGTATGTCTTGCTCAAAGTCAGGTGGAAGAAATTGTTCATAAAATTCAGATTTGAAGCTCTCCCAAGTTCTGGCCTGAGAACCTTCCAGAATCTTGGCTAACCACCAATTACTTGCCGTTTCCTTGAGGTGCATCCCCACATGGCATAATTTGGATTTTTCTGTGAAGTGCCCATTGGTAAAGGCGACTTCAAACTGTCTGATGAAGGACAGTGCTTTGGAGATGTCTCTCCGTCCGTTGTAGGTTTCGAACTTGATGTCCTTGTCGCCCGATTTGAAGACTCTCATGCGATGTTGAGACTTGCGACCATGCTTCTTGAATTGAGGCTTATCTTTAGGTTGATGTAGGGTAGTGGCAGTAGTAGCGGCTTCCTTCTTCTGACGAGATGATCGAGAAGTAGAAGTATAATCAAGAGAGTAAGATGGAGATGAGATAGAGATGTCCTTGCTCTCATCTAGCAAAGAGAGCGCTTTTTCTTGGCCTTTCCTTGAAGTAGGCCGTTCAATCCGATCCGAAGATCCTTTGTGCACCTCGGCACGTTCTTCTTCTCTTGCCTCCTGTGGTCTCACGCCAACAGTGTTGTCTCGATGCTTGGCAGCATTAGTTCCATTCGTTTTCTTCATTCCGCCCAAAAGCTTTTGGACGTCTGGCAATAGTAAGATTTGTTGCAACTCCGCAAGCTGAGCTTGCACTTGTTGAAGCTCCTCTTCAACGCTTCTCCCTTGGCTCGACATGGTTCTTCCCGTTCTTCCTAGAATCGTCCTTCTTTGCAGAGAAAGAGAGGAGTCCGAGCTCTGATACCACTGTCACAAAATGGGAGCGTACACGAGCACTTAGAAAATCTGAAAATTATAATTCTTTGAGAACATGAGAGAAGGGAGAAGATCGACACAGTATTGGGGACCAGAAGATGGGTTGGTCCCCCCCCGTAAAGAGTATTCTTTTATTCAGGGAGAATTCTTATACAAGCACGAGAACCCGAGGAAACCCCTCCGTTCTGTAATCTTAGACCCGAAGGTCGTGCTTTCCCGTAAAGGGGCTTGGGCACAAGGCCGTTCCTTCCCGTAAGGGACTTAGACGCGAAGCCGTGCTTTCTCGTAAGGGACTTAGGCGTGAAGCCCTACTTTCCCGTAAAGGAGTTAGGCGTGAAGCCGTACTTCCCGTAAAGGGCCTTCCCGTAAGACGGGAGATTCCTGCAAAACAAACCACACAAACACGCGACAACTAAACAATTCGTATGACGAATCCACAATAGATACCTGTCACTCTTGCGCGGGAAAAGCGACTTCCATGCTTCGTAGTCTCGCGATCTCTTGCGGCAAAGTCTTCTCTTGTTGATATTGGTACCTCCCGTGAGTGAGGGCATGTGGTGCTTTTATAGCTCCCTGGCCACGGCACGAATAACTGCTCGCGTAGAGATCACGGTCGTTTTTTTTTATAAAAATTATTATTATTATTATTATTATTTGCGTTGTTCTACCTGAAATAGGGAGAGAGAATTCGCTGGCTGGTTTTGTTGCTTTATCTTCTAAGTGGCTGCTTTATTTTATTAATAAAGAGGCCGGTCACTTAAAAGTGACCGGTCACTTTATAAAATAAAGGGTGAATCTGTTCAAACTTTAAAAACTCACTCCGTTAGTGAAAACAATGCTACACGGACACATTCCAGGCGTCCTCGGGTGGAGGACACGACACAGATGCAATGCAGATATAGACTCCTCGTGGGAAAGCATCTGCCCTCCCGCGACTGTTCCTGCTTTTCGTAAAAAGCTTCATTGAACCCATCTTTATTCTTGTGCTTGCGTTCTTACGCGTACTTTCTTACTCAGTTCGGATTTCCTCCTTAGCCTACGGGATGCCCCCTTACTGATGCACCTGTCACCCATCATGTGACGCATCAGAGGCGCTCGTAACCCGGTCCTTTCCACCGAACTTACGGAAACTCCTTCGCGATGTTTACCGTCACCCATCAAATGACACATCAGAGTTGTCCGTTCCTGATGGCAGTTCCTGTAGCTACAATCTTTTAACAGTTCTTAGTGCACATAATAAAATATCATAAAACGAGATTAATCATTAAAAATAAGAAAATAGTCCAATTAGCAACAGGTCAGCCCAGCGTTTGCAAAATTCAGCCCATTGCTGCAGAATTCAGCCCTTCGGGGTGTGTGGGGAAGGGTGCTGCGAAGGGACTCATTGCTTGGGGTAAAGGTGCGAGCAAGGGAGAGGTGGGTGACCTTCTGCCGGGTCATTGTCCTTTCGGATGAAAGGGTGCGAATACACGGGTGCGAACAAGTAAGACCCAATGAAAGGGTGCACGAGGTTTGCCGGGTACGCCGCACACACTTTTTGTTCTGTCTTTTAGATATAGATTTTGATCAGAATTTTTTTTTTCAAGTTACCTCATGCTCATATGCACATGTGTACCACCTTTCTTCTGCTTCCATACAACTCCGGGAAGGGGGGAGAGGGTAGTGGTGAGGGTGAGCGAGTCACAACCTTCGGGTCGCGGGAAAAAAAATTTGCTATGATACCACTGTGAGGATTAGTGGTGCTAATCCTATAATTAAGACTTAAATTTCATACTTAAGATCAAACTGAGACTCAAGAGACTGAATGTGTGTTTGATTGATTGAATGAATGCTTGAAAACTGAGTACAATAGGCTCCTTATATAGGAGATAAAGAGACACAAATGAAAAGACGCATCTCATGGTGAAGAGACGCGACTTAAGACGTAAAGACACATCCTTTCGGCGAAGAGCTGCAACCATTGGACGAAAAGTCGCAACCGTAGGTGTGACCAGTCGTAGAAGGAGTGTGGCTTTTGGCAAAGAGGCACGTCTCTTGAGCGAAGGGTCGTGACCATCCAAGCGTAGGGGTTCTCTTTGGCATGGCACTTTGCATATCTGCAACTAGGAGTAGATGTAATACTGCAACATAGTCATAGTCGTGACACTAGCCATCCTCGTTGTGGTCCAGTACTTTGGCATCCCATCGCCCCTCGGCCATTCCCTCGCCGGCACCGAGTGCTCCATTGCTTTCCATCATATGCATCGTCGAGATCTGCGTTTTCAACCCTTCATTCCTCTCACATTCGGACCGCAATTCAGCCCCAGATCTACCCCTTGGTGGCCATCCGCAATCCCACAACAAGAAGGATCCAAAGGTGCATCAAATTAGCCCCGGAGGTGCCTTGTCTTGAGGAGTTGCTGTCACAAAGTGATGACGTGGCGGACAGCAGAAACCCTAATTTCTGCTTGAAACCCTAAAATTCCTGCAAACCCTAATTTTTGCCAAAAAACCCTAAATTCCGGAAATCGCGGAGGCGGATTATTAAATTTTTTTTTTTTTTGGAAAATGATGAGCGACGCGAATTTTGCTTTTGCTTTTTTTTTATAAAAAAAAAAGAGAAAAGACTCTCTAAGAGAGAGAGAGAACTGATGCTTTTGATTTTAAAAGCTTTTGGGGCTCTGCTTTTGGGCATCCCTTGTAACCTTTAAATTAGTGGTGAGGGCCTCACTTCTCAGGGCATCTGGACGCAGAGTCTGAGAGTGAAACCCTAACCGCTCTCTTGTACTTTGATGATTGATTAATACAAAAAGAAATACCGAAAGGGGCGCCAGTCTTTGGGGCCAATATCTCTAGGCACGGAACTCCGCCGGGCCAGTGCAAATCTATTGTGATCTGTGAATTGTTTTGAAGTGGTTATTTGGTGCTGTCGCGGTTGATTCTTGACTTGGAGTGTCCAAGTTTGTTACAGTGGTATCAGAGCACGGCCGATTTCTCTTCTACGGGAAATCCGATCCCCGAATTTTTTTTTTTCCGCGGCACCTATGGCTTCAGGCAATGATCAGTCGACTCCCTCTGCATCTGGAGATGCGGGCTGGGATCACAACGAAGATTCAGGCAGAGAGTATGGCCCGCCTCGGCCTACTCAGGCGGAGCAAAGAGAGATGGAGCGTCGTCAATTGATTGGTGATGCAACAAAGATGATGCTCAATTTTGCCAAGGACCCGAAGATGGCAAAATATATGAATCAGACCTCTTTGGAAGAGGTACAGATGGAGTGGCAGAGAACCACAACACCACTCCCGAAACCCGCTCTCAAGAAACCTTCTACCTCCAAGAAATATACGGAGAAGGAACTGGAGAACGTGGTTGATGCACGGATTGCTCAGCTTTTCGACGTGCAAAAGAAAGGCAAAAAGCACGGCAAAAAGCAGAACAAAGGTACTGACTTCCCGGGATATTTGGGTCGTCAGTCGACATTCGACAAAGCAAAGAAACGGAAGAAGCGTGTTCGATTTGAAGGAGTACCCAGTTCTTCTTCTTCTTCTTCTGACAGTTCTTCTAGCTCCTCGGATTAGAGCGAAGAAGACAGAAAAAAAGCAAAAAGCGAAGCAAGACACAAAGCTTCGGAACGGGCAAGAAAAAGGCAAAGAAGGCTACATCTCGCCCAGAGACTGACAGTTCTACTGAGGACTCGTCTACAGACAGCTCAGATTCCGATGACGGAAAGTTTTATGCGAACAAGAAGAATTTTTACAAAGCCAACCAGTATGACTTTCTCGAAGATAACAGTAAGAAAGTCCGAGAGTTTAAGGAAGGTGGCCACTCGATCAAGTTTGATACTTTTCAGGATACTCAGATGCTTCGAAGGCTTTGTCTTTTATACACCAGTTTGACATCGCTTTCGCGGGAGGATGCTATTCAGAGCACTCCAAGATTCGGAGAGCTGCCTCTTACTCTGAGGGGAATGCTCGTACTTGGTGGTCCACGCTTCTATTAAGCAAGACTGTGCCAGTTACATGGCTGAAATTCAAGAGGCTTTTTATTTCTTCTTGGTTGACTCAAGAGTTTGAGCGAGATATACGAGCTGCTTGGAACCATCTCCGGATGACCAAGAGCGATACAGTGAATTCTTATTGTGAAAGATTCTGGAGCTCTTTTCTACCCGCCTCTTCATTCAAGAAGATCTCGTTCAGAGAACAAATTGAGCGGTTTACCTTGGGTCTACCTACAGAGATCCGAGATCACTGCTTGGAACAGAAGTCAGCTTCTTTCAGGAGTTGATGAGTCATGCGAAGCGGGGCTTGCCATTCACTCTGGCAGTCTGACCTACCCCACAGATGGGCCATGACACAACGAGCCAAACAGACTTCTGGGAATGAAAGTAGAATGAAAAAGAGCAACCCAGAGAAAAAAAAAAGGATGCACGACCCAAGCTTACTCCTGAGGAGAGAGCTCGCTTCATCAGAGAGGGGAAGTGCTTTGGATGCGGGAAACATGGACATATTTCCGCAAAGTGCCCTGATAAGGCACAGAAAGAACAGAATGATAAAGACGACGACAGGTCTGAGAGTTCGAGAGCAGCTGAGGAATGTGGCAGAAAAGGCAGATAGAAAAGCAGAACTGGTACCACATGGCGTGGGACTTGCACCGAATCAAATGAATGAAAGTACAAACTTTGGCGTTTTTTTTTGGGGCAAAGTGAAGGATCAAGAAGCTCTTTTGAAGGAGCCAAGGCCAACTTCTTTTCACTTGGAATTGGCGGCTCGATTTGGAACTGCGCCCGACAGACTGACGCCACTGGCGGAGGTAGTTCGACTGGCACCCGGATGGGATGTTGCCATTACACCGAGCATTGGCAAACTTCGTTTGCAATGACAGGGGTGTTCAGGGCACGTGAGTGACGTTCTACTCGGGATCCCTTGGTACCACAAGAACTACGCCGTGGTTGACTACCGGGCCGAGAAAGCGACTTTGATAAATGAAGGGCTTAGAGATTGTACTTGATGAACTTCAGTTTTCTTACTCATTCTTTTGGGAGAACTGAACCATGGATAAAAGTTGAATATGTTTTGACCTGAAGAAAAGAACGCCAAGATTTTTTTCTCCACGCTCATGCCGATTGCTTTTGAGAGGGCCTGAAGATCATACCATTGATCTGATATCTGGAAGCACACCACCGAATCGGCCACCTTATTGTGTGAGCCGAGTACAGAATGAAAAGATTATGAACTCAGTGAAAGACCTCTTGGAAAAGGGTCTTGTCCAGCTTAGTACTTCACCGTATTGCTCTCCAGTGTTGTTGATTTTGAAGAAAGACAGATCTTGGAGAATGTGCATCGATTATAGCACTCTCAACGAAATCACCATCAAGAACAGATTTCCGATTCCTAGGATCGATGATATACTCGACAAGTTACAGGGATCCTCGTGCTTTAGCAAGATTGACTTGAAGAGTGGATATCATCAGATCAGGATAGCGCCAGGAGATGTCTACAAGACAGCTTTTCGGACGACTTTTGGGTTATTTGAGTTTTTGGTGATGCCTTTTGGCTTAACCAATGCTCCTGCGACATTTAACCGGATGATGGACAGGATTTTTCGAGAGTACAGGCTATTTGTTGGCACTTTCTTTGACGACATCATTGTTTTCTAGAAGAATGAGGCAGAACACAGAGATCATCTGCTTCAAGTCTTTTAGGCATTACGAGATCACACGCTAGTGATTAATGCAAAGAAAAGTGAATTTTTTCCTACCATGGATACACTTTTTGGGACACATTGTGTCAGCAACACAACAGGAGTGCAAATGGACCCGGCCAAGATAGAGACTATCCGTGATTGGCCCGATTTGAGGAATGTCCATGAAGTTAGAAGCTTCTTGGGACTATGTTCATACTACAGGCGGTTCATACGAAAGTTTGCAGAGGTTGCTTCCCCTTTGCATATCTTGACACAGAAAGGAGTACCTTTTTCGTGGGGACCCACAGAGGTGACTGCCTTTCAGACATTGAAAGAGAAATTGACTACGGGACCTATTTTGACTTTGTCGGACTTGCAAAAGTCATTCGAAGTATATTGTGATGCTTGTGGTCGTAGTCTGGGTGCGGTCTTGATGCAAGAAGGCCATGTCATAGCTTACGAGAGCCGTTTGTTCTCTAGGCCGGAGATGACAGCACAGATTTATGAGAAAGAGCTTTTGGCGGTTATCCATGCTCTTACTCAGTGGCGGCATTACCTACTCGGAGCGGATTTTATTGTCTTTACAGACCATCAGAGTTTGCGCTACTTCTTGTCACAGAAGCAGCTTTCGGAAAAGCAGATGCGGTGGGCGAACATCTTGTCACAGTTTCACTTCCAGATTGTCCATGTGCAGGGACAGAAGAATGTGGTGGCAGATGCTTTGTCTCGGAAACCGTTGGTTCTGGCTATTTCCGCGATACATCATAGGAGCTTCGAGGATATGGTCGATCAGTGTGCCACAGATACAGATTTTGCAGATATTTTCACACGGATACGGGATGGGGAGACAGTAGCTGGATACTCCCTTCGGGAAGGCTACTTGATGAAAAAGACTATGTTGTGCGTTACACAGCCGTTGAGGGAAAAGGTTATGACTGATTGCCACTGTCCACCTTTTACGGGTCACCGCAGCATTGCTACCACCATGAAAGGGGTAGAGAGAGATTTTTTTTGGCGGAGACTGAAGAAGGATGTGGAAGAGTTTGTGCGCAGTTGCTTGGTATGCTAGAAGGTCAAGTTTGACAGGCATAAGGCACAGGGATTGTTACAGCCTTTACCCATACCCACCCACCCGCCCCTGGGAAAATATTGAAATGGATTTCATTTTTTTTTATCTCTCGAGAATACAGAATGATCACGATGATTTTCCGATTACATGGCACGCCTGAGACGATTGTCTTCGACAGAGACCCCAGATTTATGAGTTTGTTTTGGAAGGCAATTTGGGAGAACATTGGGACGCGGTTGCAGTTCTCGTCATCGTTCCACTTGCAGACTGACGGGCAATTTGAGATTGCCAATTCAGTGATTTTAGATTTATTGAAGTCTTGTATCTCGCATCAGAAGACTCAATGGGAAAAGAACTTACCTTTGGTGGAATTTGCCTACAATAACACGATACACTCTTCGACGGGGAAGACGCCATGAGAGATTGTTGAAACTGCTGCGAAGGTTCCATCCTTCCTGAGCACGAAAGATTAGAAATTTGAAGCGGATGAATATTCGCGAGATTTGGATACGGCTTTTGCCAAGGTTCACGAGACTTTACAGAAGTCTCAAGAACGACAGAAAAAGGCAGCGGATCGCCATCGTCGCGACTGGAAACTGAAGGAGGATGATTGGGTGCTCTTACTTTTGAGAAGGCACGCCTAAGAAAAAAAAAAGGGAAAGGAGAGGCTTTTTCCAAAGCTTAGTATGTGATACTACGGACCTTTCCAGATTACTGACAAGATAAATGATGTCTCCTTCCGATTGGACCTGCCAGATACTTGGAGGATTCATAATGCATTGCATGTGAGTCTCTTGAACCCTGTTAAGGGTGATGTGCCTGATGATGGGGAGCCTGATGAGCAACCCGAAGTGGAAGAAAACGAGGAGATCCTTGTTCCTGAACAAATTTTGGCACATAATGATACGAAGAAAGGTAAAGTTTGAAGGCGGTTCTTGGTTAAGTTCAAGAACTTTCCTGCATTTGATGCGAAGTGGATGGAGGAGGAGGACCTAGCAGATACTCCTCGGATTGTGAAACTTTACCTCGATGTTTTGGTTTAGCATAGTCTACTCCAAACGGAACCCAGAAACTCAGCTTGGCCGAAGATCTGGTGCAGTGGGATGCACAAGAGGGGAGTCGCTCCACTCCTTTGTCAACAGATGCCTCGATTTTGATACTAAAGTCACTGATGTCTCTTTGAGCTTCAGGGATACTGAGAGCTGACAGTATTCTGCTGGATGACTTTATGAAATGGAATTCCTGATTATGATACTGATTTGTTCTTGACTTCTTGTGAGTGCAGGAACTGATAGCCGAAATGACTGCAGCATTTTGGTCTGATTGATCTCGAATAGACATGGTTGCAATAGGGGTTAGTCAATCGGACATCGATGAGGTCCCGATTGGACCTAGATGTGATTGCTAGCTACATTGCCGATAAATCATGGTCTAAGATCCGAATGAATGTTGAATGTCATGTGATGTCCTGTGATGTCTGGTGATGTCCTGTGATGTCGTGTGATGTGACTGTCGATTTTGTACATGTGCTAGATGTGTGTTCCTAGTACGTAGGTACTAACAGTCAGTGTCTGCTAAGACGGTTTATGGCTTTTGTCGGTTTTGCAGGCGTAATCGCGGTCGATTACAATGCTTTCAAGAGGGGGGTATGTCACAAAGTGATGACGTGGCGGACAGCAGAAACCCTAATTTCTGCCAGAAACCCTAAAATTCCTGCAAACCCTAATTTTTGCCAAAAAACCCTAAATTCCGGAAATCGCGGAGGCGGATTTTTTTTTTTTTTTTGGAAAATGATGAGCGACGCGAATTTTGCTTTTGCTTTTTTTTAATAAAAAAAAAAGAGAAAAGACTCTCTAAGAGAGAGAGAGAACTGATGCTTTTGATTTTAAAAGCTTTTGGGGCTCTGCTTTTGGGCATCCCTTGTAACATTTAAATTAGTGGTGAGGGCCTCACTTCTCAGGGCATCTGGACGCAGAGTCTGAGAGTGAAACCCTAACCGCTCTCTTGTACTTTGATGATTGATTAATACAAAAAGAAATACCGAAAGGGGCGCCAGTCTTTGGGGCCAATATCTCTAGGCACGGAACTCCGCCGGGCCAGTGCAAATCTATTGTGATGTGTGAATTGTTTTGAAGTGGTTATTTGGTGCTGTCGCGCTTGATTCTTGACTTGGAGTGTCCAAGTTTGTTACAGTTGCCGCGGTGATAGTCATCATTCAAGTCAGTGGAGTCCGCACTTGAGGTATTGCATATGTGCTGAAACCGGCCTGTTCAATCCAAAAAGGGCGGTAGACTTTACTTTAAACCTTGATTTAGCTTTCACCCATTATTAGTAGTCTATTTTACTTGCGCTATAGTGACACAAGAGAGGGGAATGGGATACAGATGCTAGAATGCACCTGTATGAGAAGACCGACACCAGATTGGCCCCTAACTTAGGCGCCCCTTTCGGTATTTCTTTATTGTTTAAAAGAGGGAATAAACGTTGTGGTTCCCTACAAGCTGCCCCGCACAAACTCGGCTGAATTTCCACTGTTCCAGCCCGATTTCGGCAGCATAACTATACTAGAACCCTTCACAGTCAATATTCCCACGCATTGACTGACTTTCCCGACGCATACGGGCACTTTGCAAAACATGGCGAGAATCTGCAGCACGCTGAATTCTCTCTTTTCAGCCTTGAAAATGCGCCAGATCACCTGTACAGCGGTCCCCTTGCGTCCCCGAACTTCCTGGGGGTATTAGGGTCCGTTTAGGGCCAAAACCCTAAACCTGCAAAAATACACAGCAGGCTGTAATTTGCTGTTTCGGGCTCTGTTTTGCGTGCAGGTCGCATCCGTAGCAAGTCCTCGAGCTCCTGCACGTGTAGGGCTACTTGCCCTTTGAATCGGACGAGATTTCTGGCGTGAAACCTCTCCGAATTCACCTGTACCTGCGGGGGGATTAGCCGCTAGCTAATCCGGTACCTGTGCAAGAGGCTCTTGCCTCGGCAATCGCGCATGAACCCACACAACTGTACATTGGTCAAATGAAGAGCCCACTAGAGGGGCATAACATATTGCCAAAGGGGAGAGAGAGGGCAGTGCGTAGCGTGCAGGGCATCACTCCTGGCACCGCACCGTGCATAAGAGGGAAAGCAAGCACTCCATAGCTCTTAACCTGTGACAAAAACTGAAAATGAGGCTCTCCCACTCCTAAATTCAGCGCCACTTCTTGTTGCATGAGGCAAGTGCACCAGAATGTGCCACTTGGCACATTTACAAGCATTTTCTCGTTTCGGGGTTGCCGTCTAAAAATATCCCAACCGGTTGCCCAGTTGACTTCACGGCAGAGTAAGAAAATGTTCCCCTTGTCATTCCGGAGGTAATGACGTCAACACATTTTCAAGTCCCAAAATAGCAGTTCCCTAAATTTTAGGAGATGCTGCCATTGTATCTTTCTAGGTCATCCAACCCTCTTTGTACACTGCGGCCACATCTAGAACTGAAATGTAGCCTCTGTAACAAAGGATTCCACTTTGGCTAGTCAATGACCCCACTTGGCTAACCATAGTCCTTGTCCAACCTTAGTGCTCTCTTGCCCTCAGGCCTGGACTCCCTCTGGACAGTTCCACACTAGCTATGCAATGCAGGGCAGTTAGATTTCCCGAGGGGTGTTTCCGAAAAGTGAAAGTAAATAGATAATAAGAAAGAAATCAACAAAAAGGATAGATAGTAGTCACACACTGGTGACATACCCCCCTCTTGAAATCTCAAACGTCCTCGTTTTCATCTATGTCGTTCATGCTCCTAGTCAACACTGATGTATTCAACACCTGTCGACACATGTACGACACATACATGCTCATTGTCAACCCTCGTGTATTCAACACCTCGTCGACTCATGTATTGCCTGCGTGTGAACCCTGTCCCAATGACATAGTGGTAGCTGCGCACTCTGCCATTGCTTTGAGTCAGTAACTTTCCAATGACAAAATGGTAGCTGCACATTTTGCCACTGTCTTATAGTACAAGTTGGATCCCGTAACACTTTCGAGCATACCCAAACCGACAATTTAAGAATGCAGTTACACATGTACTCTTCAATAGAAGCAATTACTGTATCCTTGACAAACTGACAAGAAATACTCACTTCTATAGCACCAACCAAACTTTTGGACATTCCATAAGAGCAATTGCCAAACTGACAATCTGTACAGCTGTAACATTCATGTAACAGGTATTTCATTTGAGCTCACTTTAAATACCATGTACATCATTTGTTTGAGAAGCCATTGTCACACTGACAATCCATGTAGCTCTGAAACTCATGGGGTCAAGGTAGGTTGCAAATCGAAGGCTTCAAGATAAAGTGATAACACAGTTGGTGACTCTGCAAGTTCGCCTTCTTCCATCCACTTAGCATCCATTGGTGGATAGTTTCTGAACTTTACGAAGTAACGCCTAGCAACCTTGCCTTTCACTTTCCTTTCTTTGTGTGCCACAATCTGTTCAGGGACCAAGATCTCGTCAAGTTCCTCGACTTCCGGCTGATCTTCATCTGGCATATCTTCTGGCACATCACCCACATAGGGTCTGAGAAGACTCACATGAAACGCATTGTGAATCTTCCAACCGTCAGGCAATTTCAGCCTATATGCAACATCATTGATTATGTCGCACACTTGAAAAGGCCCATAGTAACGCATGTTGAGCTTTGGAAACGGTCTTTCCTTGCCCTTCATCTTCTTTAACCTTGCCTTTTCAAATCGTAAAAGCACCCAATCACCAAGTGAATATACCACTTCACGACGGTGACGATCAGCTGCTTTCTTTTGCTTTGCCTGAGTCTTTTCTAAGGCCACTTTGACCTTCTTGTACATTTCATCCATGTCCTGAACATACTTATCTGCTTCAAATATCTTGTCCTTTGTATGCAGTATGGGAGGAACTTTCTTGGCACCTTCAACTATCTCAAAGGGTGCCTTGCCAGTTGATGAATGCACTGTATTATTGTATGCATACTCCACCAATGGCAAATACTGCTCCCACTTTCCTTTATGCTCTGACACATAACACTTCAGCAGATCTAGGACAGTAGAATTTGCCTCTTCTGACTGCCCATCTGTTTGAGGATGAAATGACGAAGAGAATTTGAGCGTGGTGCCCATATTCTCAAACAAGCCTCGCCAGAACAAACTTGTCATGCGTGGATCACGGTCGCTAACAATCGACTGTGGCATGCCATGATACTTGAAAATATTGCTCATAAACAAGCGTGCCATCTAAACTGGCTTTATCTTCTTCCTGACAGGAATGAAATGAGCCTGTTTGCTGAATCTGCAAATAATGGTCCAAATACCATCGTTTCCTGTCTGCGTTCTCGGAAGATCAAAGATAAAATCCATAGCAATACTTTCCCATGGTTTATCTGGAATAGGTAGTGGTTGCAATAACCCTGGTGCCTTCTGCCTGTCAAACTTGACCTTTTGGCATATTAGGCATTCTCGCACAAAGGCATCCACATCCCTTCTCAATGTAGGCCAATAGAAGAATGTCTCAACCGCTTTAACTGTAGCATCGATACCACGATGCCCTGCATACGGTGGGACATGACTCTCTTCCATAACTTTGCGTCGCAATGGCTTTGTGACACACAATCTGCCATGCATCATCATGAACCCGTCCTTAAGAAGATAGTGTTCATGACGTTGTCCATCCATTAGTTGCTCAAAGACCCTTGGAAAATCTTCATCATTTGCATACTGTTCTCTCATATCATCAAGTTCATGATGATAAGGAATCGACACAGCTGAAATTTGTGGCTTCCTTGACAAGGCATCAGCCACAACGTTCTTCTTGCCTTCCACATGCACAATTTGAAAGTGGAACATGGACAAGATATTTGCCCATCGCATATGCTTCTCAGATAACTTTGTTTGTGTCAAGAAGTATCGGAAGGTTTGATGGTCCGTTTGGACAACGAAATCTGCACCTAGCAGGTAGTGTTTCCAACTTAAGAGCGCATGAATCACAGCCAGTAACTCTTTCTCATAGACTTGCATGGTCATCTCTGGCCCTTGCAAAATTCTGCTCTCATAGGCTACTACCCTGCCATCTTGCATTAGCACTGCACCAATGCTACTACCGCAGGCGTCACACTGGACCACAAATGACTTCCTAAATTCTGGCAACACAATGACTGGATCTGAAGTCATCTTTTCCTTTAAGAGATTAAAAGCTGAAATCTCTTTTTGTGTCCATCTAAAGGTGACTGGCTTCTTTTGAAGAGCATGTAAAGGTGAAGCAATCTCAGCGAAATTTCGGATAAACCTTCTGTAATAGGAGCATAGTCCCAAAAAGCTTCGGACATCATGCACCGTCTTCAAATCTGGCCATGACTTGATCGCTTCAACTTTTGCAGGATCCATTCTGACAGCATCCTTTGAGAAATTGTGTCCCAAAAAGTGAATCTCTTCCAGAAAAAACTCACTTTTCTTTGCATTGATGAGCAACCTATGACTGCGTAGCTCTTTGAACACAATGGCCAAGTGATGCCTATGCTCCTCTTCATTCTTTGAGTAGACTATCATGTCATCAAAGAATGTACCAACAAACTGCTGGTGTGGACGGAAAATTCTGTCCATCATCCTATTGAATGTAGCAGGAGCATTTGTGAGACCAAAGGGCATCACTAAAAATTCGTAAAGGCCAAACGTCGTTCTAAAAGCAGTCTTGTGCACATCCTCTGATCTAATGCGGATCTGATGGTACCCACTCTTTAGATCTATCCTGCTAAACATAGCTGCTCCTTCTAATTTGTCCATAATATCATCAATTCTAGGTATAGGGAACCTATTCTTGATGGTATTCTTGTTGAGTGCACGGTACTCCATGCACATACGCCATGAGCCATCCTTTTTCTGCACCAACAACATTGGAGAACAAAATGGAGATTAACTGGGCTGAATCAGCCCCTATTGTAACAGCTCTTGTACTTGGCCCATTATCTCTTTCTGTTGAGCCGCACTAACCCTGTACGGAGGCTTATTTAGTGGGCTACTGCCTGGCACCAAATCTATCGCATGGTCCTCGGGTCTCTCTGGCGGTAATTGAGACGGTAATGAATCGGAAAAGCAGTCATTATATTGTTGTAAAAACATTGACCTTTCTTTATCTAGCACAGATAAATTTGATTCATCACAATCTGACTCTTCACGTGCAAAAACCAAGTACGCAGAAAGATGCTTTTTCATTACAGAAGTAATAGCAGAAGCTGATACAGTAGGAATAGACTCCCCTTTAAGCTTTACATCGAGAATGTGAGTCTTTCCCCTGCTTTGTACAGTGATCTTTTTGTTGTAGGCATCCATGATTCCCTGTACACGAAACAACCAAGGAATACCTAACAACACATCACATCCGTCCAGTGGCATGATGTAAAATTCTTCAGCATCTACATAGGACTGGATATGTAGACGCAACTTTCCAATGATGGGTGTCACAGCCTCTGTATGGCCAGGACATACCAAACCTGCCTCTGCTGTATATCCCATCTGTTCAGGTCTGATTCCCAACTTTGAAGCCAATTCTGGGGAAATGAAGTTGGCTTTGGCACCTGGATCAAAGAAGATAAGCACTGTTTGATCCCTGACCTTTCCCCATGCTCTGCAAAGCTCACTTGCATCTGAATTTGGCTTGTCGCCCACCATATCTGGCACTAGACCAGCCATGGGCTTCTTTCCTTTCCTGTCCTCCTTGTCTTCAGAATCAGCTGGCCTTTTCTTTGTAGGACAATTGTAAGCAATGTGGCGAGGCTGCTCACATATAAAGCATTTGTTCTCTGTCCTCAGGACCTTCTTTTGCTCTTCTGACTTGCGAGGAAAACGTCTTTTCCATTTCTTTGCTGGTCCCTTTTCTGATTCAGCCGTAGCTTTGTCTTTCCCTGCGTTGGCTGACTCCTGAGTCCCTTTAGGAGCCTCATCGAGAACGTGCTTCTTGGCTGAATTTTTCTTGCCTGATCCTGCCTTGACGCCAGTGTTAAATTCACAATCTTCTCCCTTGAGCAAACCATTGCCAGTGTTTGCTACCTCGATGAGCTGCGTCAAAGTAGTGACTTTTGTCTTCGTGCAGTATTTTCTCAATCCTTTGGGTAGGCCACAACAGTATTTTTCAATCTGTTCTGTCAATGGCACAAACCTATAGGAAGTTACTGGAAGTAGAGCTTTCCAAAACTTCCGATTGTAATCATCTAGATTTCTGCAAGTGGCAGCATTAAGCTGGTGCCATTCTGTCATGACATCTGCTTCAAAGTCATCAGATAACCATGCTGCTGCAAAAATCTGCTTGAAGTAAATCCATGTGGACGGAGCTTGCCCTTGAAGCAATAAAGTTGTCCACCATTGTCCCGCATTCCCTGTCAAGAAAGTGGCTGCCTTGCGGACCTTTGAAGCCTCTGTAAAGTTTCCCCCTGCATAGGCCTTGTCAAACTGCTGGAGGAATGAGAGAGCCTTCTTCCTATCATCAAACCATGTAAAGTTTGTGAATGACACACCTTTGCCACCTTCTTTGTACGGAGTTGGCCTCTCCAGCGGCGTTAAATTGTCATATGGAAGTGACTGAAACATGGGAACACTATTAGGGTTCA
The DNA here is from genome assembly GCF_014529385.1 of Adiantum capillus-veneris. Classification (NCBI taxonomy): domain Eukaryota; kingdom Viridiplantae; phylum Streptophyta; class Polypodiopsida; order Polypodiales; family Pteridaceae; genus Adiantum; species Adiantum capillus-veneris. The sequence continues at coordinate 18,380,612 of NC_140952.1, forward strand.
TCTGTGTTCCTTGGCCGCTATTAACTTGACCTGGAAATGCCATATTTGGCTGCTGATTTGTAATTCCAGCCATACCAAAATTTGCATGTGGCATCCCAAATTGGCCCTGAGTGCTCTGAAACCCTGGTTGCATGCCCGTGACACCATACATGGGGTTAGGCATCATCGTTTGAGCACCCCCAAACATTGTTCTTGGCGTGTAAAACTGATTTCCAGGTGCATGACCAGCCATGCCCTGGAATACGGATCCACCTCCAAAATAGCCAGGGTGTACTGAAGGTGGTGGGAAGACCTGTTGCATAGCCTGTAAGTTGCTTCCCTGCCCATTAGAACCAGCTATAGGCTGCTGAAAGGTGGCGGGCTGAACTGGTACAGCTTGAAAGACTGCCATCTCAGCCATCTGTTCTTGCACCTTAGGCATAGGTTTTGGAGACTGCATGTTCTCCGTCAAGTGTACAGGTGTTTCCATTGACTGTGCGGTATGAATCACCTGTGCTTAAGCCTTAACAGGATTTTGAATATGATCCAGTGACCCAACTTGCTGAGACGGAACAGGAGGTTGCAGAAAAGGTAAAAACCTCGGATTCTGCATTACATGTGTGAACATAGCCACAGCAGTAGCCAACTGGGTCCTGAATATATCGTCATCTGTCTGTGGTGGTCTTGACGACTCACCCACTTCATGTGTCTGTTGACCCTGTGAAGAGGAAACCTCTTCAGTCACATCATTTGGTCTGTCAGCCATAATTGCAATTCCCTGTGTCTCGTCTATGATCCCCTGTGTCTTCAAGCCCAAAACTGACCATGGCTCACTTCTATGGGAAAAAGTGATTTAATCCCGTCGATGGAACCATGAAACCGGCCTGTTCAATCCAAAAAGGGCGGTAGACTTTACTTTAAACCTTGATTTAGCTTTCACCCATAATTAGTCGTCTATTTTACCTGCGCTATAGTGACACAAGAGAGGGGAATGGGATACAGATGCTAGAATGCACCTGTATGAGAAGACCGACACCAGATTGGCCCCTAACTTAGGCGCCCCTTTCGGTATTTCTTTATTGTTTAAAAGAGGGAATAAACGTTGTGGTTCCCTACAAGCTGCCCCACACAAACTCGGCTGAATTTCCACTGTTCCAGCCCGATTTCGGCAGCATAACTATACTAGAACCCTTCACAGTCAATATTCCCACGCATTGACTGACTTTCCCGACGCATACGGGCACTTTGCAAAACCTGGCGAGAATCTGCAGCACGCTTAATTCTCTGTTTTCAGCCCTGAAAATGCGCCAGATCACCTGTACAGCGGTCCCCTTGTGTCCCCGAACCTCCTGGGGGTATTAGGGTCCGTTTAGGGCCAAAACCCTAAACCTGCAAAAATACACAGCAGGCTGTAATTTGCTGTTTCGGGCTCGTTTTGCGTGCCGGTCGCATCCGTAGCAAGTCCTCGAGCTCCTGCACGTGTAGGGCTACTTGCCCTTTGAATCGGACGAGATTTCTGGCGTGAAACCTCTCCGAATTCACCTGTACCTGCGGGGGGATTAGCCGCTAGCTAATCCAGTACCTGTGCAAGAGGCTCTTCCCTCGGCAATCGCGCATGAACCCACACAACTGTACATTGGTCAAATGAAGAGCCCACTAGAGGGGCATAACATATTGCCAAAGGGGAGAGAGAGGGCAGTGCGTAGCGTGCAGGGCATCACTCCTGGCACCGCACCGTGCATAAGAGGGAAAGCAAGCACTCCATAGCTCTTAACCTGTGACAAAAACTGAAAATGAGGCTCTCCCACTCCTAAATTCAGCGCCACTTCTTGTTGCATGAGGCAAGTGCACCAGAATGTGCCACTTGGCACATTTACAAGCATTTTTCCGTTTCGGGGTTGCCGTCTAAAAATATCCCAACCGGTTGCCCAGTTGACTTCACGGCAGAGTAAGAAAATGTTCCCCTTGTCATTCCGGAGGTAATGACGTCAACACATTTTCAAGTCCCAAAATAGCAGTTCCCTAAATTTTAGGAGATGCTGCCATTGTATCTTTCTAGGTCATCCGACCCTCTTTGTACACTGCGGCCACATCCAGAACTGAAATGTAGCCTCTGTAACAAAGGATTCCACTTTGGCTAGTCAATGATCCCACTTGGCTAACCATAGTCCTTGTCCAACCTTAGTACTCTCTTGCCCTCAGGCCTGGACTCCCTCTGGACAGTTCCACACTAGCTATGCAATGCAGGGCAGTTAGATTTCCCGACGGGTGTTTCCAAAAAGTGAAAGGAAATAGATAATAAGAAAGAAATCAACAAAAAGGATAGATAGTAGTCACACACTGGTGACATGTGCACATTCCATTTACGCAATTTAAAGTAAATACCACATCTGCAACGGTGGGGGGCCCTTGAGAGGGTTGGGGGACCCATCCGGTGTCATTCTCCTCCTCCTCTCTCTCTCTCTCTGTCTCTCTCTCTCTCTCTCTCTCCACACATCTCTACCGCACTCTCTCATTCCCTCGCTTGAGGGAAAGGTAAAAGAAACCATTATTCAAGCCAAAAGGAATCACTAACCCAAGGAAAGAAAGAAACGGATTGTGTGGAAGTGTAAAACCTAGATCTTCACCGTTTCAATTCTGTTGCACATGACATTGGTATCAAAGCTATGAAGATTTTGCACTAATCCGCTAATCTTTGGAATTTTTTTTCTCTCTAGTGTTTGAGTGCGTGTTGTAGCGTGTCACCCAAGGACGCTTCTCTCACTTGGGGAATTGCAAGACTTGCCATTGCGTGTAGGACCGTGCGTCTTGAGCGTAGGAAATGCAAACACTGTATACTGAGGGTCACAATTGTGGTGCACCTGCAAGATGATAGGTAACTTGGTGTGCGCGCTCGACCACCTCAATAGAAAGAAATCCTAGCATGGATATTTGGAGTCATAAATTCTTCGACATAATAGATCGCATCATTGAAGTGATGCATTGGAAACATGAAGATGCTGATTTCGTGGGCATTCCAAAGGACATATCCATCTTCATTTCTCATTTGGTGTTGCTCTCGACATTCTTTCCGCGTAGGGGCAGCATATGCTAGCCGGTAACCTTCGTGGACATCGACGTTTGCATATCGGGCCATTCACTGTATGAGCATCCATTTGGTTTGCACTTAGGTTTACAACACTCAAGTTGGGACAACAAAGGTTATTGTTGGCCAGTAACCAACAAGGGCATCGTTGATCCAAGAGGCAGTCCATTGTTTGTGAGTAGATGCATCATCACCATCCTTGTGTTTTGAACATTTCCACATCACGCAGGGGAGCCGCTTTCTCAAAAGTCACCGTGGAGAACATCATCTAGAAGGAACTTCATTCGAGACCATCTTATGACGTGCATGGAGTTTGGTATTCGTACCTCACTATAAGTAGAAGGGGATGTGACATGCACATGGCTCTATGTGTCACGTGGATATGCTTCATCGACTTCCAGAGCTCAGTTTTCCTCGTCTTCCTAGATAGGAGTGTCTAGAATCCTAGGAGGATTAGTACCGACAATTTTGTGAGCCTGTTCATAGGACTTGTCACCAACGTGTGACTACTATCTATCCTTTTTGTTGATTTCTTTCTTATTATTTATTTACTTACTTTTTGGAAACACCCCTCGGGAAATCTAACTGCCGTGCATTGCATAGCTAGTGTGGAAGTGTTCAGAGGAGTCCAGGTCGAGAGCACTAAGGTTGGACAAGGACTATGGTTAGCCAGAGTGGGGTCATTGACTAGCCAAAGTGGAATCCTTTGCTACAGAGGCTACATTTCAATTCTGGGTGTGGCTGCAGTGTACAAAGGGGGTCAGATGATCTAGAAAGATACAATGGCAGCATCTCCTAAAATTTAGGGAACTGCTATTTTGGGACCTAAAAATGTGTTCGCGCCATTATCTCCGGAATGACAAGGGGAACATTTTATTATTCTGCAGTGAAGTCAACCGGGCAACCGATCGGGAGATTTTTAGGCGGCAACCCCGAAACGGGAAATAGCTTGTAAATGCGCCTAGTGGCACATTTCTGTGCACTTTCCTCATGCAAGAAGAAGTGGCGCTGAATTTATAGCTGGGAGCCTCATTTTGCAAGTTCCTGTCACAGGTTAAGAGCTATGGAGTGCTTCCTTTCCCTCCTATGTAGAGTGCGGTGCCAGGAGTGATGCCCTGCACGCTACGCACTTCCCTCTCTCTCCCCTATGGCAGTATGTTATGCCCCTCTAGTGGGCTTTTCAATTGACCAATGTACAGTTGTGTGGGTTCATGCGCGATTGCCAAGGCAAGAGCCTCTTGCACAGGTACTGGATTAGCTAGCGGCTAATCCCCCGCAGGTACAGGTGAATTCGGAGAGGTTTCACGCCAAAAATCTCGTCCGATTCAAAGGGCAAGTAGCCCTACAGGTGCGGGAGCTCGAGGACTTGCTACGGATGCGACCGGCACGCGAAACGGAGCCCGAAACAGTAAATTACAGCCTGCTGTGTATTTTTGCAGGTTTAGGGTTTTGGCCCTAAACAATCCCTAATACCCCAAGGAGGTTCGGAGACGCGAGGGGATTGCTGTACAGGTGATCTGGCGCATTTTCGGGGCTGAAAACAGAGAATTCAGTGTGCTGCAGATTCTCGCCAGGTTTTGCAAAGTGCCTGTATGCGTCGGGAAAGTCATTCAATGCGTGGGAATACTGACCGTGAAGGGTCCTAGTATAGTTATGTTGCCGAAATCGGGCCGGAACAGTTGAAATTCAGCCAAGCTTGTGCGGGGCAGCTTGTAGGGAACCACAACGTTTATTCCCTCTGTTAAACAATAAAGAAATACCGAAAGGGGCGCCTAAGTTAAGGGCCAATCTGGTGTCGTCTACTCATACAGGTGCAATCTAGCAGCCTGTATCCCTCTCCCCTTTGTTGTGTCTTGAAAGTACAAGTAAAGTGGGCGACGAATTAAATGGGTAAAAGCAAATAAGGTTTAAGTCTAAAGTCTACCGCCCTTTTTGAAGTTAACAGGCCGGTTTCATGGTTCCATCGCCGGGATTAAATCACTGTTCCCATAGAAGTGAGCCTTGGTCAGTTTGGGTTTGAAGACACAGGGGATCATAGACCAGACACAAGGAATTGCAATTATGACTGACAGACCAGATGATGTGACTGAAGAGGTTTCCTCTTCACAGGGTCAATAGACACATGAAGTGGGTGAGTCTTCAAGACGACCACAGACGGATGATGATATATTCAGGACCCAGTTGGCTACTGCTGTGGCTATGTTCACACAAGTAATGCAGAACCCGAGGTTTTTAGCCTTTCTGCAACCTCCTCTTCCGTCTCAGCAAGTTGGGTCACTGGATCATATTCAAAAGCCTATTAAGGCTCAAACGCAGGTGATTCATACTGCAGAGTCAATGGAAACACCTGTATACTTAACGGAGAACATGCAGTCTTCAATTACTATGCCTAAGGTGCAAGAACAGGTGGCTGAGATGCCAGTCTTTCAAGCTGTACCAATTCAGCTTGCCACTTTTCAGCAGCCTATAGCTGGTTCTAATGGGCAGGGAAGCAACCTAGAGGCTATGCAACACGTCTTCCCACCACCTTCAGTACACCCTGGCTATTTTGGAGATGGATCGGAATTCCAAAGCATGGCTGGTCATGCACCTGGAAATCAGTTTTACACGCCAGGAACACTGTTCGGGGGTGCTCAAACGATGATGCCTAACCCCATGTATGGTGTCACGGGCATGTTCAAAGCACTCAGGGCCAATTTGGGATGCCACAGGCAAGTTTTGGTATGGCTGGAATTACAAATCAGCAGCCAAATATGGCATTTCCAGGTCAACTTAATTGCGGTCAGGGAACACAAATGAACCCTAACAGTGTTCCCATGTTTCAGTCACTTCCATATGACAATTTAACGCCGCTGGAGAGGCCAACTCCGTACAAAGAAGGTGACAAAGGTGTGACTTTCACGACCTTTACAGGGTTTGATGACAGGAAGAAGGCTCTCTCATTCCTCCAGCAGTTTGACAAGGCCTATGCAGGGGGAAACTTTACAGAGGCTTCAAAGGTCCGCAAGGCAGCCACTTTCTTGACAGGGAATGCGGAACAATGGTGGACAACTTTATTGCTGCAAGGGCAAGCTCCGTCCACATGGATTTACTTCAAGCAGATTTTTGCAGCAACATGGTTATCTGATGACTTTGAAGCAGATGTCATGACAGAATGGCACCAGCTTAATGCTGCTACTTGCAAGAATCTGGATGACTACAATCGGAAGTTTTGGAAAGCTCTACCTCCAGTAACTTCCTATAGGTTTGTGCCATTGACAGAACAGATTGAAAAATACTGTTGTGGCCTACCCAAAGGATTGAGAAAGTACTGCACGAAGACCAAAGTCACTACTTTGACGCAGCTCATCGAGGTAGCAAACACTGGCAATGGTTTGCTCAAGGGAGAAGATTGTGAATTCAATACTGGCGTCAAGGAAGGATCAGCCAAGAAAAATTCAGCGAAGAAGCACGTTCCCAATGAGGTTCCTAAAGGGACTCAGGAGCCGGCCAACACAGGGAAAGGCAAAGCTACTGGTGAATGAGAAAAGGGACCAGCAAAGAAATGGAAAAGACGTTTTCCTCGCAAGTCGGAAGAGCAAAAGGTCCTGAGGTCAAAGAACAAATGCTTCATATGTGAGCAGCCTGGCCACATTGCTTACAATTGTCCTACAAAGAAAAGGCCAGCTGATTCTGATGACAAGGAAGACAGGAAAGGAAAGAAGCCCAAGGCTGGTCTAGTGCGAGATATGGTGGGCGACAAGCCAAATTCAGATGCAAGTGAGCTTTGCAGAGCATGGGAAAAGGGAAGGGATCAAACAGTGCTTATCTTCTTTGTCCAGGTGCCAAAGCCAACTTCATTTCCCCAGAATTGGCTTCAAAGTTGGGAATCAGACCTGAAGAGATGGGGTATACAGCAGAGGCAGGTTTGGCATGTCCTGGCCATACAGAGGCTGTGACACCCATCATTGGAAAGTTGCGTCTACACATCAAGTCCTATGTAGATGCTGAAGAATTTTACATCATGCCACTGGACGGATGTGATGTGTTGTTAGGTATTCCTTGGTTGTTTCGTATACAGGGAATCCTGGATGCCTACAACAAAAAGATAACTGTACAGAGCAGGGGAAAGACTCACATTCTGGATGTAAAGCTTAAAGGGGAGTCTATTCCCACTGTATCAGCTTTTGCTATTACTTCTGTAATGAAAAAGCATCTTTCTGCGTACTTGGTTTTTGCACGTGAAGAGTCAGATTGTGATGAATCAAATTTATCTGTGCTAGATAAAGAAAGCTCAATGTTTTTACAACAGTATAGTGACTGCTTTTCCGATTCATTACTGTCTCATTTACCGCCAGAGAGACCCGAGGACCATGCGATAGATTTGGTGCCAGGCAGTAGCCCACCAAATAAGCCTCCGTACAGGGTTAGTGCGGCTCAGCAGAAAGAGATAATGGGCCAAGTACAAGAGCTGTTAGAAAAGGGGCTGATTCAGCCCAGTTCATCTCCATTCTGTTCTCCAGTGGTGTTGGTGCAGAAAAAGGATGGCTCATGGCGTATGTGCATCGACTACCGTGCACTGAACAAGAATACCATCAAGAATAGGTTCCCTATACCTAGAATTGATGATATTATGGACAAATTAGAAGGAGCAGCTATGTTTAGCAGGATAGATCTAAAGAGTGGGTACCATCAGATCGCATTAGATCAGAGGATGTGCACAAGACTGCTTTTAGAACGACGTTTGGCCTTTACGAATTTTTAGTGATGCCCTCTGGTCTCACAAATGCTCCTGCTATGTTCAATAGGATGATGGACATAATTTTCCATCCACACCAGCAGTTTGTTGGTACATTCTTTGATGACATGATAGTCTACTCAAAGAATGAAGAGGAGCATAGGCATCACTTGGCCATTGTGTTCAAAGAGCTACGTAGTCATAGGTTGCTCATCAATGCAAAGAAAAGTGAGTTTTTTCTGGAAGAGATTCACTTTCTGGGACACATTGTCTCTAAGGATGGTGTCAGAATGGATCCTGCAAAAGTTGAAGCGATCAAGTCATGGCCAGATTTGAAGACGGTGCATGATGTCCGAAGCTTCTTGGGACTATGCCCCTATTACAGAAGGTTTATCCGAAATTTCATTGAGATTGCTTCACCTTTACATGCTCTTCAAAAGAAGGCAGTCACCTTTAGATGGACACAGAAAGAGATTTCAGCTTTTAATCTCTTAAAAGACAAGATGACTTTAGATCCAGTCATCGTGTTGCCAGATCTTAGGAAGTCATTTGTGGTCCAGTGCGACGCCTGCGGTAGTAGCAGTGGTGCAGTGCTAATGCAAGATGGCAGGGTAGTAGCCTATGAGAGCAGAATTTTGCAAGGGCCAGAGATGACCATGCAGGTCTATGAGAAAGAGTTACTGGCTGTGATTCATGCGCTCTTAAGTTGGAAACACTACTTGCTAGGTGCAGATTTCGTTGTCCAAACGGGCCATCGGATCTTGCGATACTTCTTGACACAGGCAAAGTTATCTGAGAAGCATATGCGATGGGCAAATATCTTGTCCATGTTTCACTTTCAGATTGTGCATGTGGAAGGCAAGAAGAATGTTGTGGCTGATGCCTTGTCAAGGAAGCCACAAATTTCAGCTGTGGCAATTCCTTATCATCATGAACTTGATAATATGAGAGAACAGTATGCAAATGATGAAGATTTTGCAAGGGTCTTCGAGCAGCTAATGGATGGACAACGTCATGAACACTATCTTCTCAAAGATGGGTTCATGATGATGCATGGCAGATTGTGTGTCACAAAGCCATTGCGACGCAAAGTTGTGGAAGAGAGTCATGTCCCACCTTATGCAGTGCATCGTGGTATCGATGCTACAATTAAAGCGGTTGAGACATTCTTCTACTGGCCTACATTGAGAAGGGATGTGGATGCCTTTGTGCGAGAATGCCTATTTTGCCAGAAGGTCAAGTTTGACAGGCAAAAGGCACCAGGGTTATTGCAACCACTACCTATTCCAGATAAACCATTGGAAGTATTGCTATGGATTTTATCTTTGATCTTCCGAGAACGCAGACAGGAAACGATGGTATTTGGACCATCATTTGCAGATTCAGCAAGCAAGCTCATTTTATTCCTGTCAGGAAGAAGATAAAGCCAGTTTAGATGGCACGCTTGTTTATGAGCAATATTTTCAAGTATCATGGCATGCCACAGTCGATTGTTGTTAGCGACCGTGATCCACGCATGACAAGTTTATTCTGGAGAGGCTTGTTTGAGAATATGGGCACAACGCTCAAATTCTCTTCGTCATTTCATCCTCAAACAGATGGGCAGTCAGAAGAGGCAAATTCTACTGTCCTAGATCTGCTAAAGTGCTACGTGTCAGAGCATAAAAGAAAGTGGGAGCAGTATTTGCCATTGGTGGAGTATGCATACAATAATACAGTGCATTCATCAACTGGCAAGGCACCTTTTGAGATAGTTGAAGGTGGCAAGAAAGTTCCTCCCATACTGTATACAAAGGACAAGATATTTGAAGCAGATAAGTATGTTCAGGACATGGATGAAATGTACAAGAAGGTCAAAGTGGCCTTAGAAAAGACTCAGGCAAAGCAAAAGAAAGCAGCTGATCGTCATCGTCGTGAAGTGGTATTTTCACTTGGAGATTGGGTGCTTTTACGCTTTGAAAAGGCAAGGTTAAAGAAGATGAAGGGCAAGGAAAGACTGTTTCCAAAGCTCAGCATGCGTTACTATGGGCCTTTTCAAGTGTGCGACATAATCAGTGATGTTGCATATAGGCTGAAATTGCCTGACAGTTGGAAGATTCAGAATGCGTTTCATGTGAGTCTTCTCAGACCCTATGTGGGTGATGTGCCAGAGGATATGCCAGCTGAAGATCAGCCGGAAGTCGAGAAACTTGACGAGATCTTGGTCCTGGAACATATTTTGGCACATATAGAAAGAAAAGTGAAAGGCAAGGTTGCTAGGCGTTACTTGGTAAAGTTCAGAAACTATCCACCAATGGATGCTAAGTGGATGGAAGAAGGTGAACTTGCAGAGTCACCAACTGTGTTATCACTTTACTTGGAAGCCTTCGATTTGCAACCTACCTTGACCCCTTGAGTTTCAAAGCTACATGGATTGTCAGTGTGACAATGGCTTCTGAAACAAATGATGTACATGGTATTTAAAGTGAGCTCAAATCAAGTACATGTTACATGAATGTTAGAGCTGTACAGATTGTCAGTTTGGCAATTGCTCTTATGGAATGTCCAAAAGTATGGTTAGTGCTATTGAAGTGAGTATTTCTTGTCAGTTTGTCAAGGATACAGTATCTGCTTCTATTAAAGGGTATATGTGTAACTGCATTCTTAAACTGTCGGTTTGGGTATGCTCGAAAGTGTTACTGGGCCCAACGTGTACTATAAGACAGTGGCAAAATGTGCAGCTACCATTTTGTCATTGGAAAGATAGTGACTCAAAGCAATGGCAGAGTGCGAAGCTACCACTATGTCATTGGGACAGGGTTCACACGCAAACAATACATGTGTCGACGAGGTGTTGAATACACGAGGGTTGACAATGAGCATGTATGTGTCGTACATGTGTCGACAGGTGTTGAATACATCAGTGTTGACTGTGAGCATGTACGACATAGATACAAACGAGGACGTTTGAGATTTCAAGAGGGGGGTATGTCACCAGCGTGTGACTACTATCTATCCTTTTTGTTGATTACTTTCTTATTATTTATTTACTTTCACTTTTCGGAAACACCCCTCGAGAATTCTAACTGCCTTGCATTGCATAGCTAGTGTGGAAGTGTTCAGAGGAGTCCAGGCCGAGAGCACTAAGGTTGGACAAGGACTATGGTTAGCCAGAGTGGGGTCATTGACTAGCCAAAGTGGAATCCTTTGCTACAGAGGCTACATTTCAATTCTGGGTGTGGCTGTAGTGTACAAAGGGGGTCAGATGATCTAGAAAGATACAATGGCAGCATCTCCTAAAATTTAGGGAACTGCTATTTTGGGACCTAAAAATGTGTTCGCGTCATTATCTCCGGAATGACAAGGGGAACATTTTATTATTCTGCAGTGAAGTCAACCGGGCAACCGGTCGGGAGATTTTTAGGCGGCAACCCCGAAACGGGAAATAGCTTGTAAATGCGCCAAGTGGCACATTTCTGTGCACTTTCCTCATGAAAGAAGAAGTGGCGCTGAATTTATAGCTGGGAGCCTCATTTTGCAAGTTCCTGTCACAGGTTAAGAGCTATGGAGTGCTTCCTTTCCCTCCTATGTAGAGTGCGGTGCTAGGAGTGATGCCCTGCACGCTACGCACTGCCCTCTCTCTCCCCTATGGCAGTATGTTATGCCCCTCTAGTGGGCTTTTCAATTGACCAATGTACAGTTGTGTGGGTTCATGCGCGATTGCCGAGGCAAGAGCCTCTTGCACAGGTATTGGATTAGCTAGCGGCTAATCCCCCGCAGGTACAAGTGAATTCGGAGAGGTTTCACGCCAGAAATCTTGTCCGATTCAAAGGGCAAGTAGCCCTACAGGTGCGGGAGCTCGAGGACTTGCTACGGATGCGACCGGCACGCGAAACGGAGCCCGAAACAGTAAATTACAGCCTGCTGTGTATTTTTGCAGGTTTAGGGTTTTGGCCCTAAACGGTCCCTAATACCCCAAGGAGGTTCGGGGACGCGAGGGGACTGCTGTACAGGTGATCTGGCGCATTTTCGGGGCTGAAAACAGAGAATTCAGTGTGCTGCAGATTCTCGCCAGGTTTTGCAAAGTGCATGTATGCGTCGGGAAAGTCATTCAATGCGTGGGAATATTGACCGTGAAGGGTTCTAGTACAGTTATGCTACCGATCGGACCGGAAGAGTTGAAATTCAGCCAAGCTTGTGCGGGGCAGCTTGTAGGGAACCACATCGTTTTTTCCCTCTGTTAAACAATAAAGAAATACCGAAAGGGGCGCCTAAGTTAAGGGCCAATCTGGTGTCGGTCTACTCATACAGGTGCAATCTAGCAGCTTGTAATATGTATCCCTCTCCCCTTTGTCGTGTCTTGAAAGTACAGGTAAAGTGGGCGACGAATTAAATGGGTGAAAGCAATTAAGGTTCAAGTCTAAAGTCTACCGCCCTTTTTGAAGTTAACAGGCCGGTTTGAGGACTTGCATGTTCGGACGAGTCCATTAAATTAGGTTTTCCAGTTTTGGAACCTTCTTGCATAAATGGTTTGTACAAGCGTTTTGATATATGTTATTACACTAAGGTGGGCATATGGCATGATGTGCATATAGTTTTAGGTTAGATGTGCGGCAGTTTCACCCAAAAACCTGACCCCCTAGTCCAATTTATAATAAATCATTTTTATGATTTAATTTGGTTGGTTTTGTGGACAGTTTGCCCTACCGAAGCCTTAGTAAATTTATAAGTCCAATTTCAGCCCTATAAAGGGAACCGGGCAGCCAAGCACTTCAACAAGTTGCAGATCACCTAGCACTACCTGAAGAGCAGCCTAGAGTTTCTAGTTTTCAGATCAGCCTCAGCGTTTTGCTTGGAATCGCCAGATCAGCCCTAGCGTTTTCAGATTAGCACCAACAATTTCAGGTCAGCTTGAACGCTTTCAGATCAGCACCCACGTTCTCAGATCAACACCAATGTTTTCAGACTAGCAGCCAACATTTTCAGATTTTAGCCCATCGCCACCTGTTTCAACATGTCAGCCCTGGCATTTTCAGTTTTCAACCCTTTCCTTGCCGAATTGGCCCGGATCTATGATTGCTAGCCATCCTCGTTGCCGTCCAGTACTTCAGCTGCCCATTGCCCCTCGGCCATTCCCTCGTTGGCATCGAGTACTCCATTGCTGTCCATCATATGCATCGTCCAGATCTGCGTTTTCAGCCCTTCATTGCTCTCACATCCGGGACGCAATTCAGCCCCAGGTCTACCCCTTGGTGACCATCCGCAATTCCATATCGAGAAGGATCCAAAGGTGCATCAAATCAGCCTCTGAGGTGCCTCGTCTTGAGGAGTTACTGTAGCAACAGTCATCATTCAAGTCAAAAGAGTCCGCACTTGAGGTATTGCATATGCGTACATTCCATTTACGCAATGTAAAGCAAATACCACATCGGCAACGGTGTGGGGGGGCCCTTGAGAGGTTTGGTTGGGACCCCATTAGGTGTCATTCTCCTCTTCGCTCTCTTTCCCTCCCTCTACATATCTCTACCGCACTCTCATTCCCTCTCTTATGGAAAGGTAAAAGAAACCATCATTCAAGCAAAAAGGAATCACTAATGCAAGGAAAGAAAGAAAGGGATTGTGTGGAAGTGTAAAACCTAGATCTTCACCATTTCAATTCCACTGCACCTGACATTGGTATCAAAGCTATGAAGATTTTCTGAGCTTAGTAGCTCTGTCCACTAACATACCTCTGGTATAAGTGGGCTCTGAAGTCTGTTGTGACTCGTGAGGCATGCTCATTTGGCTGCTGAGTCCCTGCTATAAAGAAGTCAGTGATCTCCCTCTGTGAATGTCTCCCATTGCATGGTTTCCTCAAGAGACTCTCCCTATGTCTGCGCAACTCTAGGAAAAACAACCAAAGGCATCTTTGATCCTGATATCTCACGACTCTTATCTCTGGCTCTATATGACACAACTGGCATATCCTGGCCTCTGTTGGTACTCTCCTAAATCTGCTAGTCTCAATCTCTAGCTGATGTGATGATGTGCGCGTCTGACCATATAGGCCAGTCTAATCACATATCCATCCCGTGTTAGCTGGAGATGTTGCTCCCTATAGAAAGCCATCTTCATGCCCAACTCGTGTTAGCTTTATCCATGTGCTTATGGTATCTAGTTGAATCGAATCCTGACGTATAAGTCTAGTTCTCTCTGTCCGTGTGAGAGAAAGGGAGGGTGCATCCAAGGAGTACTGGAATGGAGGCAGCCTATCCATGTTGAAGCCATGTGACTGAAACCATGATGTCATCTGCCCATACCAGCATGCCGTGTCCCCCTGTAGCGCTAGTTGTGTGGATGACTCAAGGGCTAGCCGAGCATATCTGTCTCTGGGGAGGTCCCATAGATTATGCATGAAGGAAAGTGATCCAGTAAGGGCCTCAACTATGAGGGGGGGGGGGGGGGGGGGAGAGGGGCAGCTAGCTCGGCTCGAATAATCTCACGTGGCATTGAGGCCGTAGCCCGAATCAGCCGAGAGATCATAGAGACTAGAGGCCTCACCATATATTTCCATCCATCAGTACTACCAGATCTGTTATGGTGGTCCATTGAGGATCCCCAAATCTAAATCCCATAAAGAATAGCTGAAGCCACTAGAGTGTCAAAAAGCTATAACTTTGTTCGAGTTTCTTGAAACTGGACCTGCGAACACCTCTTCTCCAATCCTCCCAAGGCTGCATAAGCTCTCGTCAATCTAGATTCTGCTGCTCTCAATGAAAACACCGGTCCATTGAAGACTACCCCACAATAGGTAAAACTGGCCGTAGGGCGGTAAACTTTGGCTTTCACCCGAAACTTTACTTAAAACTTTAAAACACAGAAACTTTGCAGATAAAACCTGTAACGGGAATTGACACTTCAACACACATAGCTTGGAAGGTGGAGCTCTCCAAGCATATGCCGACAACCTGTTGGCCCCAAAGACTGGCGCCCCTTTCGGTACTTATTTATTCTTTAAGAGGGTAAAATGTTGCAAAGCTGAGTCTTGGGGATCTTCACCTATATCCAACTAGATGGCACCTGTTCTGGCAAAATTTCTGCAGCACAACGGCTTTAAAACTTGCTGTGAACAAACCCCCATGCCGGGAGTCGCTTCCAATGGCATAAACCCTCTGCAACGCAAAAACAGTAATTACAGCTCTTTGTAATTATTGGTTTTTCATCTGTTTTAAGCCCTAAACACCCCCATTACTGTCCTCTAACAATGGGGCACTGTTCCCAATGCTTCTAGCATCCATATGGCTGAAAAACAGTCCAAAAACGGCACATACCTAGTGCTGAAAATGCCCCTGTACGTGGAGGTTATTACCCTCACCGGTGCCTGCTTTTGGAGTAGCAATTAGCTACTCCTGTTCTTGCTCAAAGAGGCTCTTGCCTCTGCACAAAAGCATATGACCACACAACTGTACATAGGTCAAATGAAAAGCCCTCTTGTGGGGCATCACATTATTGCACGGAGAGGAGAGAGAGCAGTGAATGGTGTGCAAGGCTTCAGTTCTTGCACTTCACTGTACATAGAGGGTAGGCAAGCACACAGTAGCTTTGGTACCTGCAACAATCCACCATACGTTTGAAAATGCAGCCCCACGTTTAATTTCAACTCCTCTCTCTCCCTCAAGCTGGAAAGTGCCCAAAAATGTGCCAAATGACACTCATGCATGGTATTCTTGTTTTGTACTCTCCGGTCAAAAAATATCTCAACCGGTTGCTCAATTGACTTAGCGGCAGAGTAATAAAATGTTCCTCTTGTCATTCCGGAGCTAATGACACGAACAGATTTCATGGCCCAAAATAGCAATTCCCTAAATTTTAGGAGATGCTTCCATGGCACTTCCACTGGTCATCCGACCATCTATCACCATTAGGACCACATCCAAAAATGCAATGTAGCCCAGTTATCGGGTGATATTTTAACAAACTTGGACACTCCAAGTCAAGATTCTATCGCAACACAACAGAGATTCACTTCAAAACAATTCACAGTTCACAATTGATTCGACACGGCCCGACGGAGTTCCTTGCCTAGAGATTCTGGCCCCAAAGATTTGCGCCCCTTGGTATTTCTTTTTGTATTAAATTTGTGCTCAAAGTACAAGGGAGTGGGAGGGTCTCACTCTCAGACTCTGCGTCCAGATGTTGTGTAGAGTGGGAGCCCTGCCCACATTTCTAAAGGTTTACAAGGGATGCTAAAAGCAGAGCCCCAAAAACTTCAAAATGAAAAGCTCTTTAAAAAATAAAGCAATTTCTCAAAAGTTGCCAAAAATTTGCGTAAAGCTCAACCTTGCTTTTTCCGTACAATCTGCCGTATAGTTAGCGCTTTTTGCGTCGCAAATTGCGGGGGTCCATATGGCAGTTGTCACGAGGACGTGGCAATTGCTAACCTTAGTTGTTGGTTTCTTTCCAATGATTTTTGTTTTATTTTTGAGACCCTCTTTTTGAAGTTGCAAATGGTCGGACATTGTATGGCCAATGTGAACGGTAGTTTCACCCGCAGACGGGAAGTTGGTCGGCACTGGAATTCGTACAGTAAGAGGATGTCTAGGCTCAGAGCAAGATCATACAGGTCCCCCCCGTCGCACTTAGCAAGTTGGTGGATACTAGGAAGTGAACTCAATAAAGGCATAAAGTCAAGGTGGGATCACCAACAGAAAGTATCCGACAGTTGGGCCACATTGCACTTTTGGATGCGGTCCCAATGAGGATAGATGGTCAGAAGACCAGCGGGAGCCCGACGGAAGCATCTCCTAAAAATTAGGGAACTGCTATTCTGGGCCGTGAAATGTGTTCGCGTCATTACCTTCGGTATGACCAAGGGAACATTTTATTATTTTGCTACAAAGTCAACTGATGCACAAGCTGAGAGATTTTTAAGCAGGAAGCCCAATGCGGGGAAATTGCATGTATGAGTGCCAAGTGGCACTTTGTGGTCAATTTACCAAGTTTGGGAGAACAGAACCCGTAACTGACTTTTGAGAGCAGTTTTGGAGGCTGTTAACTTGGATTTTCAGCCATTTCTCTCCATTTTTGAGCTTCCCATGACTTTGCCTAGGTCCAAGGAGCTCATTTTCAGCATTGGAAGGCATCAGATACGTGTTTACAGGGCTGTTTTGTTGCGTTTTCAGCGATACGCAGGTTTTGGCAGCCATGGAAATCTTCTCCTTTTTGCATCTATTTGTTCACAGATGCATTACAGGTCAAGGGCAGTAGAGGGGGCGCTCGATTTATGCCGGGAGGATGCTTCATTGAGAGCCTGTCACAGGTTAAGAGCTATGGAGTGCTTTCTTTCCCTCTATGTACAGTATGGTGACGGGAGTGATGCCCCGCACGCTACATACTGCTCTCTTTCTCCCCTACGTGCAGTTATGTGATGCCCCACAAGAGGGCTACTCATTTGACTGATGTACAGTTGTGTGGGTTCATGCTTTTGTGCTGAGGCAAGAGCCTCCTTGAGCAGGAACAGGGGTAGCTAACTGCTGCTCCAAAGCAGGCACTGGTGAGCGTCATAACCTCACCGTACAGGTGCAAAATCAGCGTTGTGTATGCGCTGTAAATTCACTGTTTTTCAGCCATACGGACGCCAGGATCATTGGGAATCGTGCCCCACTGGCAAAGGACAGTTAGAGGACTGTTTGGGGCTGAAAACAGGGCAAAAACCAGTAAATACAGCGTGCTGAATTTACTGTTTTTGGACAGGAATCAGAGGGTATACGACAGTGCAAGCGAGTTCCAGCAGGGGAATGGGTTTCGCGCAAGTTTTGGGGTTGTTATGTTGCCGAAATTTGGCCAAATCAAATGGTATCTAGGTGGATACACGTGAAGGATTCCCAGGACCTTACCTTGTAATTTACCCTCCTAAAGAATAAAGAAATACCGAAAGGGGCGCCAATTTTGGGGCCTACAGGTTGTCGGCATCTGCTCGGAGCATTCTAGCTTCTGAGCCGTGTGTGTATTCAAGTGTTAACTCCCGTCGCAGGTTTTCTTTGCAAAGTGCTCTGTGTGTGTGCATAAAGTAAAGAATTTCGGGTGAAAGCCAACGCCTACCGCCCTACGGGCCGGTACCATGGTTCCATCGCCGGGATATCAATCACTTTTTCCTCAAAGAGTGAGCCTGGATTGTTCAGGGTAAAGACACACAGTGCAGGAATACGGGATTACACTATGGCCGACAAAGGGATTGGAATTATGGAAGAGGGTTCCTCTTCACAGGACAAACAAGAAATTCCGCATGTTCGCCCTACCAAAAAGTGGTCAAATTAGGGCTGATTTTCTGCTGCGTTTTAGGGTTTGCAAGTATGAACCAAGATGAGATAGGGAGAGGTCTCACGGTGGTAGATTGGCCACTAGATCTCCTGCGGGAGTGATGTGGGTCTGCCAGGTGACATGCTGCTTGCCAATTCTCTGAGGTGATTGCTTGGATTCTATGACGCATTGGTAAATCATCTTGAAATTTGAGCTTGCTTGGTCGTGGGTAGTACGCCACAGTGTTGGTGGAATTATGCTCGTTTGCAGAGGCAAGAGCTTGTTGCATACGTAAAAGTTAAGGGACAGGTTGCAAGATGCTATGGTGAAGTTCAAGAACTATCCACCTATGGATGCAAAGTGGATGGAAGAGCATGAATTGTCAGAGTCACCAAATGTATTGCAGCTTTACCTTGAGGCCTTTGGGTTACAGCCTACGTATGCCCCAACCCAATGTTTGCAAAGGAGGGGTAATGATAGAGCTAGCACATCAAATGTACTCATGGATTCAGTGCAACAGCAGTGTACAGTTTGACAAAAGTATGAAGGTCTCATTAAGTCATTTGTACATATGTTTTGACAGTCTTTCTTGCGGATATATGCGATGATAAAAGAGTGCTAACAACACAAGATCATCTATGGTATGTATTTATGGTATGCAATCGAGGACGTTTGCGATTTCAAGAGGGGGGTATGTCACGAGGACGTGGCAATTGCTAACCTTAGTTGTTGGTTTCTTTCCAATGATTTTTGTTTTATTTTTGAGACCCTCCTTTTGAAATTGCAAATGGTCGGACATTGTATGACCAATGTGAACGGTAGTTTCACCCGCAGACGGGAAGTTGGTCGGCACTGGAATTCGTACAATAAGAGGATGTCTAGGCTCAGAGCAAGATCATACAGGTCCCCCCCGTCGCACTTAGCAAGTTGGTGGATACTAGGAAGTGAACTCAATAAAGGCATAAAGTCAAGGTGGGATCATCAACAGAAAGTATCCGACAGTTGGGCCACATTGCACTTTTGGATGCGGTCCCAATGAGGATAGATGGTCAGAAGACCAGCGGGAGCCTGACGGAAGCATCTCCTAAAAATTAGGGAACTGCTATTCTGGGCCGTGAAATGTGTTCGCGTCATTACCTTCGGTATGACCAAGGGAACATTTTATTACTTTGCTGCAAAGTCAACTGATGCACAAGTTGAGAGATTTTTAAGCAGGAAGCCCAATGCGGGGAAATTGCATGTATGAGTGCCAAGTGGCACTTTGTGGTCAATTTACCAAGTTTGGGAGAACAGAACCCGTAACTGACTTTTGAGAGCAGTTTTGGAGGCTGTTAACTTGGATTTTCAGCCATTTCTCTCCATTTTTGAGCTTCCCATGACTTTGCCTAGGTCCAAGGAGCTCATTTTCAGCATTGGAAGGCATCAGATACGTGTTTACAGGGCTGTTTTGCTGCGTTTTCAGCGATACGCAGGTTTTGGCAGCCATGGAAATCTTCTCCTTTTTGCATCTATTTGTTCACAGATGCATTACAGGTCAAGGGCAGCAGAGGGGGCGCTCGATTTATGCCGGGAGGATGCTTCATTGAGAGCCTGTCACAGGTTAAGAGCTATGGAGTGCTTTCTTTCCCTCTATGTACAGTATGGTGACGGGAGTGATGCCCCGCACGCTACATACTGCTCTCTTTCTCCCCTACGTGCAGTTATGTGATGCCCCACAAGAGGGCTACTCATTTGACTGATGTACAGTTGTGTGGGTTCATGCTTTTGTGCTGAGGCAAGAGCCTCCTTGAGCAGGAACAGGGGTAGCTAACTGCTGCTCCAAAGCAGGCACTAGTGAGCGTCATAACCTCACCGTACAGGTGCAAAATCAGCGTTGTGTATGCGCTGTAAATTCACTGTTTTTCAGCCATACGGACGCCAGGATTATTGGGAATCGTGCCCCACTGGCAAAGGACAGTTAGGGGATTGTTTGGGGCTGAAAACAGGGCAAAAACCAGTAAATACAGCGTGCTGAATTTACTGTTTTTGGACAGGAATCAGAGGGTATACGACAGTGCAAGCGAGTTCCAGCAGGGGAATGGGTTTCGTGCAAGTTTTGGGGTTGTTAAGCTGCGGAAATTTGGCCAAATCAAATGGTATCTAGGTGGATACACGTGAAGGATTCCCAGGACCTTACCTTGTAATTTACCCTCCTAAAGAATAAAGAAATACCGAAAGGGGCGCCAATTTTGGGGCCTACAGGTTGTCGGCGTCTGCTCGGAGCATTCTAGCTTCTGAGCCGTGTGTGTATTCAAGTGTTAACTCCCGTCGCAGGTTTTCTTTGCAAAGTGCTCTGTGTGTGTGCATAAAGTAAAGAATTTCGGGTGAAAGCCAACGCCTACCGCCCTACGGGCCGGTTTCAGCAGTGCCACGTCAGCCATTCTTTGTGTTTTCCGGGTTCTGCCGCCAGCAAGGGTGTGTGTGCGTGTTGCCCACTAGCCACGCCACGTCACCGGTTTGTGACATACCCCCCTCTTGAAAGCATTGTAATCGCCCTCGATTACACCTGCAAAACAGATAGAGGCCATAAACTGTCTTAGTAGACACTGACTGTTAGTGCCAACGCACTAGGAACACACATATAGCACATGTACCAATCGACAGTCACATGACAAGACATCACAGGACATCACTTGACATCACATGACATTAGATGACAAATCACATTCAAAAATTCAATCTGATCTCACACCATGATTAATCGGCAACGTATTTAGCAATCGCATCTAGATTCACTTGGGACCTCATAGATGCCCGATTAACTAATCCATATTGCAATCACGTCTATCGAGATCTTTCAGACCGAAATGCTGCAGTCATTTCGTCTGTCAGTTCCTGCACTTACACAAGTCAAGAACAAATCAGTATCATATTATCGGGAATTCCAGTTCATAAAGTCATACAGCAGAATACTGTCAACTCACATTATCCCCGAAACTCAAAAGAGACATCAGTGACTTTAGTATGAAAATCGGGGAAATGTGTTGACAAAGGAGTGGAGCGACTCTCCTCCCGTGCATACCCATTGTACCAAATTCCGCCCAGTTGAGTTCGGGGTTTAATTTTGGAATAGACTATGCTAAACCAAATGCTTCAAGGTAAAGGTTCACAATCCGAGGAGTATCTGCCAGGTCCTCTTGCTCCATCCACTTCGCATCCAATGCACGATAGTTCTTGAATTTAACCAAGAACCGCCTTATCATTTTACCCTTTACCTTTCTTTCTTCATGTGCCAAAATCTGTTCTGGAACGAGTATCTCCTCGTTTTCCTCCACCTTGGGTTGCTCATCAGGCTCCTCATCATCGAGCACATTGCCTTTAAAAGGCTTTAGGAGACTCACATGAAAAGCATTGTGAATCCTCCAAGTATTGGACAGCTTCAGTCGAAAGGAGACATCATTTATCTTTTTGGAAATCTGGAAAGGTCCATAGTATTTCATGCTAAGCTTTGGAAAAAGACGCTCCTTTCCCTTTTTCTTTCTCAGGCGTGCCTTGTTAGGTGCAGCGGAATGATTGTTTGCGCTTTGCTCAAGATGAGTGCTCTGAACTGTGCTCAAGGTTCCTTTTAGTTCTTATGGAAGGGAGAGCCTTCCGTTCTTAATGGAAAGTGCTATGATCACGAACAAAGTGAATGGACACTGTGCGTGCAAGTGTATTAGACTGAGAGATAGAGAGAGAAGAGAGATACGGCACCAGAGACGTTGTAAAACCCTCCTCCGAAGGCCCCACTCTCATCGGCGAGAGTGGTCTACTTATGATTGCACAAAATGGTACAATGACGATGCAATGGACTGATACAATCTGGGACTATGCCGATGATGACGACGGTGATGACGACGATGACTTTAGGGCTGAAATCTGTGATCTTCTATCTGCTGAATTTCGGGACTGTTTCGGTGGCTGAAAATGGGGGATCTTTTGCAACCAATGGGGGCTGAATCTGCTGCTTTGCTATAGGCTGAAAACGTTGTGTATCTGCTGCAGTTTGGAGTGAAAACCAAAAACGTTGGATTGTGGCTGAGCGTTAGTAAAAACGTTGGCAGATGGGGAAGCTTGGCTGGGATTAGGAAAGCTAGGCTGCCTGTTGATGGCGATGATGCAAGGGATGCATATCGCTGGGGATCTGGAAGATGAAGGTGATCATGCAAGGGATGAAAACGCCAAGGTTGAAGTGCGGCGAGGATGGGGATCCAAAAACGCTAGGGGTGCTGAGGGGTTCCTGTTGAGAAGGTGCCTGTTGAGCGGGAAGCTCTTGCGGCCTCTTCTGCCATTTAGTGTTAACTTGAGTTTGCTTATATACAAACTTAGCAAAATTGCCCTACCTACTTTTGTTGGAAAGTCACTTAAAAAATAATAAGTGAAAAATACCAAAAATAGGGAAAATAGGCTAAATGCATTGGAAAATTCTCCTAACTGATTCTAATGGATTTTGATGGGAATTCTGATGATCATGCTGTGTGCAACCAGAGGATATGCATCTACACTAAGTGACTGGGCATGCACGGTCTACGAATAGACTCACAAAAGTACCAGATCACTTATAATCTAGACCGACTGGATTGATTGAACCTTGATCATGCTATAGCTTGTCCACGGACACATAGGTTTGGATGTGTCACGTGACATCCCCTCCTTTTCAAAGTGAGGTACTGGTACTGAACTGTATGGCGTCGAGGGAGATTGCCAATAGCATCCAGAATCCTGGAAGGGACTCTTCGCCGGCCCACTCTGATGTGTGGGTCGTTCGGTACTTGAACTTCATAAAGGTCTGCAACGCTTGCTTCTTTGGGCCGCGCCGAAAGCGACAAAGTCTTCTGTGGCTCCTTCCTTGCTTTAACTTCGTCTAGAGACCTACTTCCTTCTTCTTCAAGAATCTCCATGGCTTAAAATTTGTGAAACCACTTCCAACACAAAACCATGAACATACCCATTCCATGTAAAGTGAGTGGAAAAAATCTTGTCTTCTCTAAAGACTGTGCATGCAATGTAAATGAACCAATAGAAATGCCCATGCTTGGTGCTCATACTTTCATGTGCTCGTTCTACGAATGTGTCATGCCAAGGAAGAGACATGGAATGTGACTTCCTTACATACATACTTTTCAACTTTTCATGAGAAATCCGCATGTATCGTGCTCATCCATGAGAGAAACGTGCTCAACATACAATATGTCATGCCTAGGAAAAGGGATCTATAAAGATGCTGACTAAAATACAGGAAACGATCACGAATGAAACACTCGAACAATGCGTGCGTATCAATCATGCAAACACATAATACTTCTTGTGAGGGTTCTTTGGACCAAGGCTCGAGAGCCAAGATTGGTTCTTCCTGAGGGGGTTCTTTGGACCTAGGCTCGAGAGCCAAGATCGATCCTTCGTGATTGATCGAATATGCAACGAGGTTAGCTTCGCTAGAAAAAGCATCCACTAACACATCATCCTTCTTGTGAACAATCGCATCTTCTTCATGCAACTCATCATGCTTGTGAGAAATCACATCTTGATCATGCAAAGGATCATACTTTTTATTGTCAATCAAATCATCATGCTTAGCAATATCATTCAAATGATCATGCTTATCTTTGTCATCCAAATCATCATGCTTGTCATTCAAATCATCATGCAAATCATTGGCATTCAATTCATCATGCTTCTTATAATCATGCAAATCTTGTGAGGCATGCTTTGGAGAAGAAGAGACTGAGAGAGTCTCCTTTCCCCAAATCTCTTGCATCTGTGCTTGAACTTGAGATTAGAGGCGCCAGAACTCTTTGTTTTGTCGATCGCTCTGTTCTTTGAGGGCTTTGTTCTCACGATCAAATTCTGCTCGTCTTGCTTTGTTCTCTCAATCAAATTCTGCTTCTCTTGCTTTGGCTTCCAAGCGTGCTCGCTCGCTCTCACGTGCTATGGCTTCCATTCTTTCTTGGTACTTACGCTCGATGGTTGCGATTCTTTCTTCGCTTTCTAACTTCCTGTCCATCATCCTCTTGTCGAAAGCCTCCATAGGAGTTAGTGCAATCCTTGTCGTAGATGGAAAAGGAGGAGGGTCGGAAAAACCTCCTGGTGGAGAAAATTCTTCTTCGCCTCTCTCATGCTCATCACCTCCAAGGGAAGTATCCATTCCGCTTCGAGTGATGATGATGATCATTCTGTAATCGTGGGTTCTTGTGGTCTTGGATTCTTAAGTTCACGAGGAACTTGGGTTCTTGTGGGTCTTGGGTTCTTGAGGTTTTCTTTCGCTTGCAAATCGCGTTTGAGAAGGATTTTCTCTTCACCTGAGTTCTACTCCTTTCTGCGGGCGCACCCCTTGGCGGCCTTGCGCTCACACCAAGGTTACTTTTTTCCACCTCACGTCGATTGGCCGGCTGCTAAGTGCACGGTCCGCTCTCAATGAGTGAAAAGAGACACAAGGGGAGGTTGGACAAGCCCTTCTTTCCTGGGATTCCTGTCACTCTTCAAAAACATGATTAGGAATCGACACGCCCAAGCGAACTTGGGTTCCTGCGACCTCAACAAGCAAAAAAAAATCAGCGGTTCTTTCCTTGAGTAATACAGAACACTGCCAAAGCTCTAATATCAATGTTAGGTGCATCGGAATGATTGTTTGGGCTTTGCTCAAGATGAGTGCTCCGAATTGTGCTCAAGGTTCCTTTTAGTTCTTATGGAAGGGAGAGCCTTCCGTTCTTAATGGAAAGTGCTATGATCACGAACAAAGTGAATGGACACTGTCCGTGCAAGTGTATGAGACTGAGAGATAGAGAGAGAAGAGAGTCTAATGGGAATTCTGATGATCATGCTGTGTGCAACCAGAGGATATGCATCTACACTAAGTGACTGGGCATGCACGATCTACGAATAGACTCACAAAAGTGCCAGATCACGTCTAATCTAGACTGACTGGACTGATTGAACCCTGATCATGCTATAGCTTGTCCACGGACACATAGGGTTGGATGTGTCACTTGACATGCCTTCTCAAAACGTAAGAGCACCCAATCGTTCTCATTTAATTTCAAATTGCGACGATGTCGATCGGCTTTCCTTTTTGTGTCTTTCCTGAGATTTCTACAAAGCCTCCCAGACCTTGGCAAAAGCCGTGTCCAAGTCACGCGTGTACTCTTCGGCTTCAAAAATGTTATCTTTCGTGCTTAGGAAGGGTGGAACCTACGTAGCACCTTTAATAATTTCAAATGGCGCCTTCACCGTCGAAGAGTGTATCGTGTTATTGTAGGCAAATTCCACCAAAGGTAAATACTTTTCCCATTGAGTCTTCTGATTAGAGATGTAAGACTTCAATAAATCTAGTACCACTGAACTAGCAATCTCAGATTGCCCGTCAGTCTTCGGGTGGAACGATGACGAGAACTGCAATTGCGTGCCAATGTTCTCCCAAATAGCCTTCCAAAACAAACTCGTGAATCTTGGGTCTCTGTCTGAGATAATCGTCTCAGGCATGCCATGCAATCTAAAGATCTAGGCCACAAACAGTCTCGCTAAGTGATTCGGCTTCACTGTCTGCTTTACTGGAATGAAATGAGCTTGCTTGCTAAATCTGTCAATAACAATCCAGATACTGTCGTGCCCACTCTGTGTTCTCAGGAGATCAAAAATAAAATCCATTGCAATACTTTCCCAGGGATGGGTGGGTATGGGTAAAGGCTGTAACAATCCCTGTGCTTTATGCCTGTCAAACTTGACCTTTTGGCATACCAAGCAACTGCGTAGAAAATCGTCCACATCCTTCTTGAGTCCCGGCCAAAAGAAATATCTCTCTACACCTTTCAAGGTGGTAGCAATGCCGTGGTGACCCGTTAAAGGTGGACAGTGGCATTCGGTTAGAACCTTTTCCCTTAACGGCTGTGTAACGCACAACGTCTTTTTCTTCATCAAGTAGCCATCCCGAATGGAATATCCCGCTACTACCTCCCCATTCCGTATCCGAGTGAAAATATCTGCAAAATCTGTATCTGTGGCATACTGATCGACCATATCCTCGAAGCTCCTATGATGAATCGCGGAGATGTTCGCCCACCGCATCTGCTTTTTCGATAGTTGCTTCTGTGACAAGAAGTAGCGTAATCTTTGGTGATCTGTAAAGACAGTAAAATCCTCTCTGAGTAGGTAATGTCGTGTAGCGCGGATAATGTGTCGTGCTCTCTACAGTGGGTGGTCCTCAGTGCAATGTGCGTGACAATCTCACTTAAACAAACTGAACAGAAAGGGAACAATAGCCATCAACAGAGCTCACAAAGACACAACAACAGACCAGAACATATGACTCGACTATCTCAAAGACTGATACAGACTCTGGCGTGGCAACACACTCAGCTCTAGCCTAGGACTCACAGGTACAATGGGGGTGTCGAGGCTCAGATGTGCAGGGATGGTGAAGATGTGTTCTGTGCATGGACTCACTGCTCTCGAGGACTCACTGCTCTCGAGGACGATGCTGGACCAAAGGTGAAGCAGATGATACCGATGACCAACCGCTACTACTCATATGTAACACCATAAAGGGCCACCAACGGCTCATAAATGTCAGCCATGTGGTGACCTGGCCACGATGTCCACTAGACCACCGTCGGTACCCTGCCACTGCCACGTGTCACTCCCAGCCCAGAGGGTCCGTCCAGTGTGAAACAGCCTAGACCAACTGTACTAACTGTGTCCTTTGAAAGTGACATTGTAGCCTGCTATACAGGTTGCCCGCCACAAGACCGACCGTCTCGATGAGAGGAAATATTGAAAAAACTGCGAAAGAAAACCATTAGGTAAGGTTTTGCATCTGCACATCTTTCTTGAAGCAGGTTCTATGCCCAAAAGTGGAGTTTAGACATTGCACTGCTTGCAAACGTTTTAAGCCTTTGGATAGGTGGGACTAGTATGATTGCATAATCCAAGAATCCCAATTGGCTAAACAGAATAAAGCTCCACAGCAAAGAGATATCCTCGGTTTGGAACCAGCGCATCTTTATTATTGATAACCATAGTGAGAGGAAAATGACCTCGTCCATGCTTGCAGATAACCTTGCCACACGCTTCTCGAACGGAGGGATGACCATAAGCCCGAGTAACACCGCAAGGAGGGATGACAATAAAAATTGCTGAGGCTGAGGGGGTAGGGAGGGCTAGATAGGGGCGAGTGGTGGAAGGGGGTGGGTAGGGGCGAGGGGGGTTGGCTAGGGACGAGGGGAAGGGAGAGGGTGGGTAGGGGCGAGGGGAGGGTAGGGGCGAGAGGGGGTGGGGTGGGTAGGGGCGAGGGGTGAGTGGGTGGGTAGGGGCGAGAGGGGGTGGGGTGGGTAGGGGCGAGGGGGTGGGTAGGGACGAGGGGTGAGGGGGTGGGTAGGGGCGAGAGGGGGTGGGGTGGGTAGGGGCGAGGGGTGAGGGGGGAGGGGAGGGTAGGGGCGAGGGGGTGGGGTGGGTAGGGGAGGGTAGGGGCGAGGGTTGAGGGGGTGGGTAGGGACAAGGGTGAGTGGGGGTGGGTAGGGGCGAGGGCGAGGGGAGAGGTGGAGGGACAAGGGCGAGGGCGAGGGACTAGGGCTAGGGTGAGGGCGAGGGGGGGACTAGGGTGAGGGGGTGAGGGGGAGGGTAGGGCGAGGGCGAGGGCGAGGGCGAGGGCGAGGGGGAGAGTAGGGCTAGGGGTAGGGGGCGAGGGGGAGGGTAGGGCGAGTAGGCAGGGGCTAGGGGGGAGAGTGTCGAGAGCTGGGTAGGGGGCGAGGGTGAGTAGGGGGACTAGGAGTGGCGGGGATGATGGAGCTCACCTGCAGCTGCTCCCGGCCTAGCTCCACCTCCACCAGCCGCTGAACAACTGAATGCAGGAGCCAACACCAATGGGTGAGGCCATGCTGCCAGGAGCCTACAACAACAGGGGACAACATCAGTGCCTGCTCTCTTTTGTTTTGGTGACTCTCTTGTAGATTATGGGAACAACAATGTTTTGCGCTCTTGATGATCTCTTTGCCACAACTGTGAACCCTAAGGATGTGGGCATTCATTATTGTGTATAGGATCGAGGGGATAGGGATAGATAGGTGCGAATAAGGAGCACACAACTATCATGAGCAAGACAACTATCATGATCTTGGAATTCATCTTGCAGGATTGGCTATGTAAAGGGAGTTTGCTAGACACAGAGGAGAGCTTTGTTCTGGTTGGAGAAGCAGACACCAAAGGGGTTGATGTTTGAGGGCGGGTGAACTCCTGTAGAGGAGATTTCTTACTGCTTCTATGCTTCTTCATAGGCTCAGGTGGCACATTAGATTTAGCTACCGTGGAATCATTTGAAGAGGGTGTTCCTTCAGGCAAAGAGTGAATAGAGACTCCATAACAAGGCATAGATTTGGTAGCCTCCAACCACTCGAGCAGATCTTCGTCTGACCCTTCAAGTGTAGTAGGCTGTTCTTGTTCAGGTTTGGTTTCCATTGACAAAGAAACTTGCTGCACCACTGGATCCATACCTCCTTCTAAGAGAATCGGTTGCATCGGGGAGCCAGAAGTATGTATCCACATTGCATCGTTTCCCCAATCATGGAGTGCTTTAGTGTGTCGCAGCCATGGTCTTCCAATAAGCAAGGGAAATCCGCCCTCAACTTGGGGAAGACGAACCACCACAAAATCCAAGTTAAAAGTAAAGTTTTGTACCTGCAGAGGCACATTGTCCATGATGCCCACTGGGTATACTGTTCGTTGATCGGCCAATGTAACTGTGAAGGGAGCAAGGCGAGTAGGCTGTAGACCTAGAGCTAACATAGTGAACTCGGGCATCAGGTTGATGCCCAGATCCACCATCCACTATCACTCTTGAGAATTGCCGACCTAAACCGGACACTGTCAGGTGAGGGCTTCTATAATCAGTGAGTGGAGCAGCGGGATTAGATATCATATAGGACTCTGATGGTCGCACTGGGAGGTGCCCTCCACTAGGACCTGCTCCAGGATAAAGTGACTGAATAACAGCAAGGGTGTCACTTCTAAAATTTGCATCTAGCCGCAACATGTCATAAAGGGACACTTGTTGGAAAGTGTTCTTCAAGACTGTCTCTGCTGTAAGCTTCTCTTTTTCTACTTGTTGTTCCTTTGGTATCTTGATCTTCTGTAGATCGGAAACTGCTTCCAAGAAAGCTTCATCAATATCGGAGAGCAAAGATTTGGATTCTTTCATGGCACTGGGGGATTGCTTGTTAACAGTTGCAGGCAGGGTATTCACTGGTGTGAGAATGTGTGGGGTAGTTAAACTTGATGGAATGCTAAGACCGAGAGCGGCTCTCTGGGCCCGGGTGAGGACGCCCGATGGCTCCTTTGCCAACTGCGGCGGCTTATTTTGAGGGGTAACCATGTGGGTAGAATGGGGTGGCTGAGAAACAATGCTAACTGCTATCAAATTGAGTTTGGGAAAGGCAAACTCATTCTGGCTTTGACTTGGGTTTGAAGCTGTGGATGCACGAATTTTATGGCAATCCTTACTGTAGTGATCCTTCGTTTCGGGGCAATGACGGCAGGGAGGGGACCCTTCTGGGAGGGGACATTTGCTTTGGTAATGCTCATATTCCCCGCATCTGTAGCACAAAATGGGCCGATTCAAAGGGCGAGTCGAAGTGCGAGGTGGTCCTTGCTCCTGGTGTATTGAGTTGGAGGTGGAGGCATAGAAGCTTTGAGGAGATGAGGGAGCATGGGTATTATAAAAGCTCTGAGAGGGAAAAGTGCTCTGCATACCTTGCATAGGAGGGGTTGTCAGCAAAGGTGGCATATGGTGTGGATGGCCACAGGTAGAAACCATGTTGGATGCAGGTGCTGGCCCTTGCTGAAGAGAAGGACCAAGACTTTTCTGTATTTGTCGCAATCCCTTGAGGTAGTAACAATCCTTATCCTCATGTCCAGATTTTTCACAAAAGTGGCAGTAAACCCGAAGGGGGCATTCCTGTGGAGGGTGCCCTGGAGAGCGGCATGAGCTACACCAAACCGTAGCCTTAGTCTCTTGCTGACACTTGAGCTCTTCTAGCTCGCGCTTAATCTGTTCCAATGCCTCGTGATGTGGAGGCTTCTCTTGTCTAAGAGAGGACCTCTCCTCTTGAAGAGCTCGCTGTAACTTTAGGGCTTCCAGTTCCCTGCGTAAAGAAGTTAAAGGATCAGAAGGACTTTCCAAAAACACAGGGGGGGTCTCTATGTGAGGGGGGTTGGTGAACAGCTTCCTAGCCCCCTCTATCCTCGTGCAACTGCGATGAACTCCTCCAGAGTGGCGTCGGGTCGGAGACTCTCTCGTAGTTTTTGCTGAGAAATTTTGGGAAGCGCCTTCTCTACCCACTTCTTAACCATAAATTCACTTGGTTGCTGGGGAAGCTTGGCAACCAGAGACTTGGTTTTGGTCATAAGTTCTGCAAAAGTCTCCTCTGGCTGGAGCACCATGTTGGCCAACTCATCCAACACCTTCTCCTGGTAGTCACATGGTCAGAAAGCTGCACAGAACTGCTGTTTTAAGGCTGCCCAAGTTGCAAAATGGTTCTCTGCAAACTAGCTGTACCATTTGTCTGCTAAGCCATCCAAGGTGGATGGAAAGAGTACCAAATAAGCATCTTCCCTGTTAAGACCACAACCCCTACAAAGAGATACAAACCTCCTTGCATGGTCGTCAGCATCTTCTGAAGAGAGACCTTTGAATGTAGGGAACTTGATGTTTACCTTAGCCAAAACGCTAGCCAATGGCTCCATGGCCCCTTGCTGAGCCTGTTGCTCAGTAGCCTGTTGTAGCAGAATAGGAGAGAGCTTCATTGGAGATGGTGATATGGAAGATGTGGAACCGGAGGGAGGAATGGGTGATGCCGTATGTGGAGGTATGGGTGATGAGGTTGACGGACTTCTAAGAGGTTCCAAGGGTCGTCTTCTGTTGTAGTACTTCAAAGTACTCAGGAGGGCGCTTTGACGCTCGATTGACCTCCTTGTATGGGTCATGCAGTGACCACCAAACCAACCAAGCTTTGGGCAAGAAAACCTTGAACTGGCTGAAGATTGGTCTAGACTCTACTAGACCAGGCGAGTGACTAGACCAGGCTGGACCATGGACGAGGAGTACTAGACCAGGGTCTAGACCAGGCAAGTGACTAGACTAGGTTGGACCAGGGACGAGGAGGACTAGACCAGGGTCGAGGGGGTCTAGACCAGAGACGAGGGCAGGTTGGACTAGGGCGAGAGATGACTAGGGCGAGAGAACAGTTGGACCAGGCGAGAGGAGAACAGTGCAAGGCAAGGTCGGCGAAGCTAGATGGACCCAACTAGCTCCAAGATTTACACCTCACAGAGTGAGATTTCAGTTGAGGTCCCACCGTGATCGCCAAAATGAGAGCACCTGTAGCACGGATAATGTGTCGTGCTCTCTACAGTGGGTGGTCCTCAGTGCAATGTGCGTGACAATCTCACTCAAACAAACTGAACAGAAAGGGAACAATAGCCATCAACAGAGCTCACAAAGACACAACAACAGACCAGAACATATGACTCGACTATCTCAAAGGCTGATACAGACTCTGGCGTGGCAGCACACTCAACTCCAGCCCAGGACTCACAGGTACAATGGGGGTGTCGAGGCTCAGATGTGCAGGGATGGTGAAGATGTGCTCTGTGCATAGACTCACTGCTCTCGAGGACGATGCTGGACCAAAGGTGAAGCAGATGATACCGATGACCAACCGCTACTACTCATATGTAACACCATAAAGGGCCACCAACGGCTCATAAATGTTAGCCATGTGGTGACCTGGCCATGATGCCCACTAGACCACCGTCGATACCCTGCAACTGCCACATGGCACTCCCAGCCCAAAGGGTCCGTCCAGTGTGAAACAGCCTAGACCAACTGTACTAATTGTGTCCTGTGAAAGTGACACTGTAGCCTGCTACATGTCGCCACTAAGTAAGAGCATGGATAACCGCCAAAAGCTCTTTCTCATAAATCTGTGCTGTCAATTCCGGCCTTGGAACAATCGGCTCTCGTAGGCAATGACATGGCCTTCTTGCATTAAGACCACACCTAGACTACGACCACAAGCATCACAATATACTTTCGAATGACTTCTGCAAATCCGGCAACGTCAAAACTGGTCCTGTAGTCAATTTCTCTCTCAATGTCCGAAAGGCAGTCACTTTTGTGGGTCCCCACGAGAAAGGGACTCCTTTTTACGTCAAGATATGCAAAGGGGAAGCAACCTCTGCAAACATTCTAATGAACGGCCGGTAGTACGAACATAAGCCCAAGAAGCTTCTAACTTCATGGACATTCTTTAAATCGGGCCAATCACGGATAGTCTCTATCTTGGGCGGGTCCATCTGCACTCCTGTTGTTGAGACAAGTGTCCCAAAAAGTGTATCTTGGGTAGGAAAAATTCACTTTTCTTTGCATTACTCACCAACTTGTGATCTCGTAATGCCTAAAAGACTTGTAGCAGATGTTCTCTATGTTTTGCCTCATCCTTGGAGAAAACAATGATGTCGTCAAAGAAAGTGCCAACAAATAGTCTGAACTCTTGAAAAATCTTGTCCATAATTCGGTTAAATGTCGTTGGAGCATTGGTTAGGCCAAAAGGTATCACCCAAAACTCAAATAAACCAAAAGTCGTCCAAAAAGCTGTCTTGTAGACATCTTCCGGCGCGATTCAGATCTGATGATATCCGCTCTTCAATCGATCGGGTGGTGGGCTCTTCAGGGTCGGGCGAGGGGGCTTCTTGAGGGTCCCTCTGAGGTGGAGCATGAGCCTCCATCAGTATATGCTGCTGTGAAGAAAGGGCGAAGTGGTGTCGGCGAACGGAGGCCTTCTACTGGACCGAGCACGTCGAAGGTGTGGGTGAGACTTGCCAAGCAAGACCGGGAGTGGGCGAGGAGGTGGGCAGGGGGCAGGCGGGCAGGGCAGCGGGCAGGTAGGGGGGGAGGACGGGAGGAGGGGGGAGCGCGATGGAGAGTAGGGAGGCGAGGGGGGAGGGCAGCAGTAGCGAGCGCGCGACCTCTTTAGTTATTGCGACTCAGTGTTATTCACTTTGTTTGTGATCATTTTCACTCTCTCACTAAAGGAACGGAAGGCTCTCCCTTCCGTAAGTAAAAGAAACCCTTGAGCACAGTTCGGAGCACGCATCTTGAGCAAAGTTCAAATTCACTTCCGCTGCACCTTACATTATAACGTCCACAATCATCGTGCGGAAAAGTTCATGCTTAACACACACACACACACACACACACACACATGCATTTTCCCTTGTTACCACACCGTCCGACACTCTAAACCTGAGTTCTCTCCCTTTTGCATATTTTGTATCTAGAATTTTCTCTCTCTAGAAAGCTGAAATTTCTCTTACAAAAATCAGGAATTTTTTCTTTGAAACTGAATTTTGAAAGAGTTATTCATGTGTCCCGTTTTAAAATAAAAGCAAGCTTTTATTTTCAAAAGGTTGCCTCTAAAACCTTTTTTTGGGGGGGGGGGGGGGGGGTTGTGACGTGCTTGGCTGTTCTGGCGCCAGCTTTGGTGGGTGTGATTGCCCAGAAAGCACCAAGGATGCCCATTAGGAGCACCCTTGGGGGTCTACGAAAGCACCCCACTGTCGTAGACCCCACTGGCACACTTCTGCACATAGAGGATTTCGGGAGATTGATTGCTGTGCACCTGATTCTGGAATTTAGCTCTCCGACTTTTGTTTTAGAAGAGATCAACTAAAAAAGGAATACCCGATCGGGGTCGTTGATAGCGGCGGTTTAGGGCCACCGACCATGTATATGGGACACCCTGCTCCAACATCTTCTCTCTCCCTTCACTCTCTGTTCCAATCAGTTCTTTCAAGTTATTTGACGTGATAAAGTGTTGTGAAGTTTTGCAGATTGTAATTGTTCTCTTTGTTTCTGTGAGATCGCTTGCTAGAAGTGGTTACAACCATAATTCACTTTAAGGCAAATCATGCATGCCTGCACAAATATATTGACATCTGTCTTGGGTTGAGGCCAAAAGAAGTAAGACTCAAACGTGCTGCAAAAGGTGGACTATGACACTTTATCAATACATTTGGTCTCAAACTCTATATAACACACAATCTGGTCCGCTTTATCAAGAAGCCATCTTTGAGAGAGAATGTATACACTACATTCTGTAGCTTATAGATGTGTAGCATATTACTCCCTCGTGTTCTCAAACTCATGGGGGGAAAGAGTAGTGATACCTACTACTTGTGTGGCTTGCATGATAGAGAAACCACATTCTTCTTTCTTTGCACTTCAACAATTTGGAAGTGAAAACAATATGATAAAGTTGGCCATCTCATTTTTTTTGTCTAACAACTTGGCTTCAGCGAGGAAATACTTCTAGCTCTCATAGTTTGTGTGAGCTTTTTTGGCTTCTCTTTGAGCCATCTGAAGAGGTATTCCCCTCACCCTTTGCATTTGCAGGCAAAATACTGCTCCCCCCCCTCCCTTCTCCCCCCCCCAAAACAAAAAAAACAAAAATACAAAAATTCTATGGTTAACCTTAGCTGCAAGTAGCATCTTGTAGAAAAGAGAAGTAGAGAGGCAATGCAAATTAGATAGAGGAGGGGATAAAAAATCTGATCGTCAACAAGGTACAATATGATGATTCCTTCCACCCGTGCGCTCTCAAGGTAGAGCTTAAATGGCGATTGTCACAAAAGTGATGGCATGGCAGCCTCGAGAAAAGAGGAGAGAGAAAGGATCACAAGCCGATGACGTGGCTTGGATGGAATCCTGTAGATTGCGTCGGAAATCACGAAAGATGCTAATGTGGCATTTGCGGCCATAAAGCAGATGACTTTCAGTTTGACTTTCTTCTGAAATTTGTCAAACTGAAAGTCAATTTCTGTATGGCTGCAACTGCCACATAAGCATGCTCCCGTGATTTTCGATGCAATCTACGGGATTCTGTACAGGCCACGTCATCTGCTTGCGATCCTTTCTCTTCCCTCTTCTGTTGAGGCTGCCATGTCATCACTTTCGTGACAACGATCTAGACAACTCTAGATGGAGGATACAAAGGAGTGCTAATGCACTAAGCATTAGTTGATTTATGGATAAATGCTTGGGTGATGTAACTGGTCTCCTTATAGAATAATTAATGTTACAAGTAGTGCGTAAGATGAGTACAAAGCATGTGTGATTCATGCTTCATTCATGTCACAGTTAAATTGCATAGACTTTATCCACCATCCGCTTATTCAAACCATGTTGATCTTATACACCATCTGCGTTTCACCCAAGATTCTTTGTCCCATAAGTGGGACCTGCAAGACATTTTGTCTGAAGTTGCAAGTTAAGACATCGCCTAAACTTGCATTCATGATTCACCTAAATTTTCTTGGTTGATGTGCTTAGTCCACTCAAGCCATCTTTTAACCATCCTATCCTATCTAGGTTAGGGATCCATCAAAGTTATATGCACATATGGCCTCTCCTCATTCGGTTTCCAAATTGTTCTGCCCTCTCTAGGCTAGGGCTCCATCAAAGTTATATGCGCAAATGGCCTCTCCTCATATGGGGGCCTTACAAGGTGTGCAACACAAGTAGGCAAAACTGAGAGGTGGGAATTGAGTTCATACCAATCGTGTGTTAGTTTTACATCATGCAAATGGCCTTGTCCTGTCTCATTCTGCCCTTTTCCTTTGCTTTATGCCTTATGAGTGACTCTCATATAGGCAGTTCTTCTTTTCTCTCGGTAGAAGACATTATCTGCCTAGTATTTTTGAAGGGCCAAGGTTAAGGACTGCTTTTGTTTGCAGTTAGTTCCGTGCATGAAATGCAAACCGGCGAGGCATCAGTTCCAGAATTTTCTCCAGATTTTGCAGAGCGTTTCTTTGGTGAAGATGGAAAAATTATTGGCTACAAAAATGTAAAGGTAATGAAGTGCAATTCAACATATTTGATTGTTATGGACAAGGACTGCAGGTGACATGCAAGTTCCTTTTCTGGATGCAGATTATAGTCTGGCTTCATGCTTTGTCATTTCACTCACATGTTGAGATTAGTCACATGGATGTAGCGCAGGTATTTTTCCATGGTTTACCATTTTTGTAGATAATTATGTTGCTTTGCTCTAATTTAAATTTGGTGGCTGGAACAGGACAGAAAAGTCCGGAAACAGCAAGTTACAGACCTGTCAAAAATTTTCAAGGTAAAATTTTTATCGTTCCACCAGATGCAGACGTCTTCTTCTTTCAGAATGTTAGGTGTTGAGAAACTCTATTTATCTCAACTTTCAGGATATTTTTGGAGATGGTCTCATTGAAGATCGTGCTGTTTTCCTTGAGCTGCTAGCTTCTTATAAAGATTTCAGGTAGTTCTTGCTTCTTTGGACCGTGGCCGCATATGTTTGAACTCCATTTTTGTAGTTTGTGATGCTGAATAAATTTCTAACTTGGACAAATTTTTTCTTATTGTCAGTGATCTGTTACATCAGCATGGAAGAAAAATAGCATCTTGGAACCTGTCTGAAGAACGAAGCTGGGACAAAGTTGAAAATGATACTTCTGATGCTACTAAGGAGGTAAAAAGCTCAGCTTCTGAAGTTCGACGTGTCCTGTCCTGTCCAGATCAGTGCAATCTAGTGAGTGAGGCTTGGGCTTGGATCAGAGGGTAATTTTAGCTAGTGTAAGGTATGAAGGTGTTTAGTTAGAACTTCAAGTTTGGGCACTGGCATTTTTTATGTATAAGAGGGATGCTTGTTGGTTCTAGCAGTCAATGAACAGGCAGCCTGTAAGTCCGGAATTGTCTTCAGACCCTCTTCAAAGGTTTTAACTATAGTGGTAGTGTTCCTTAGTCTGAAGGTATCTTTGGCCCCCCGTGCTTTCTGTCCACCCTGAGAGATGGCATTGGGTTTTGTTTGTAACGTGCTGGTTTTGGATTTATATGATGTTACTAGCACCTTATGACCTTTGTGAGTCGAATTTCTCATTTTTTAATCTCGTTTTCTGCTTTCATGTAACTTTTAGATCTTGTTTGATGTAGATCTTGTGCTTAGAGGATTTAACATCAAAGGAGCTTAAGGACTGGCATGCCCGTCTCACACCTCTTGCGCTCATGTTTATTGAAGGTGAGCCGTCGTCCTTGTGATAGCTGCAGTTCAGACTTGGTTTGCAAGATGTGCTACAGTCTTGACTGTAACTGTTTTCCCTAAAATGTCTAAGAAGCCTGCGTCCATGTGTTGTTACCTCCTTTTTTGGTTGCATTAGTCTGTGCTTTCTAGAAAGAGCGGTCTCAGTGATACCAGCAGCCCATAGCAGTGTCGAGCAACTACAAATGTAAACAGCAGTGGCAGATAATGTTCTAACTTCTGCTTTTCCATCCACACCCATCGTCAAGCAAAGAAGAGGGGATGTATAAGGCAGACTTGGGTCTAGTTCTCTTGCTATTGTAAATATTACATACAGATGCATTTTTCCCTGGGGATTCGTTTGATTTGGCAGATTGTGCATCTCTATGGTTAATTCACTTGTGCTGTCAAAAGATCTATGTTCAGTAAGGAGTTGGGAGAGGTCTTTAATGTGTTGAATTATGTTGCTAAATGCCAGTTTCTATAGCTGAAGTCTTCTTTAAAGAAAGGCTCATTCTGTTGTAGTGAACTGGACCAGGCTTCCTCCAGGATGTGTGTCAGACGCAACTGTGCATACATGCTTTAAAGCATTTATTTTGACTAAAGTCCTTAACAGTTTCACTTTGCAATATAACACAAAGATCTCAAATAGCTCTTTGTTCCAGCTGCCACTCCAATAGAGCTAAAGGATCCACGGTGGGAGGTTTACGTGTGCCTAGAGAAGGCTTCAAATGAGTCCAGCTGTGTATGGAAAATGGTTGGTTTTTGCAGAGTTTATAGATTTTTCAAGTATCCAGATAGCACAAGGCTTCGTGTCAGCCAGGTGAGTGACGGGGTTGCAATGTCTGATTTTCATTCTGGCTGCTTACCAGAACTAATGTTGGTTATGGTGTTTTTTCCCTTCCGCAAGATTCTTGTTCTTCCCCCCTATCGAGGGAAGCAAAATGGCTTTCATCTTTTGGAGACTGTTTACCAAACAGCAGTTGAAAGAGGCAGCTTTGAGGTTACAATGGAAGAGCCATCAAGTGACTTGCAAGTTTTACGAGAGTGTATGGATACCGCATTGCTTCTTTCTTTTGATCCAGTGAGGTCAGAGTTGCAAATGGCACTATCAAAATTCAAATTGAATAGTGAGCTGAAGGGCAGTATTGTGAATTTTAAACCATGGATGCCTTCTCCTGCTCTGGTCGAGAACGTGAGGCAGACCCTCAAGATTTGCAAAACGCAGTTTCACTACTGTTGGCAAGTGTTGATCTATCTCCATATTATGGGTGATGCTGAGGAGAAAGTATTGTCATTCTTCCAAAGCCTGGTGGCTCGAATGTTGAGGCTTGAAGTCTTTGGAAACTCGAAGAGTGTTGCCGTAGGCAAGAATAAAATGCTACTAGATGTAGAAAATGAGCACGATAGCTCTCGAACTTTTATGATGTTCAAAGTAAAGCCATCTCCAGGCAATGGGAGTAATGGCGTCGTCAAGGTTGATGCGTATTTTAAGGAGGCAGTTGATACAGATCCTGAAACCAATGCAGAAGATGCCTTTCAAGAGCTGCTCAAGGAGAGAGAGGAGGAAATTAATCAAGTAGCAGAGAAGGTTATGCAGTATTTGAAAATTGCAGGCACATCGCTTGTGCAAGTGTGAAATGGTGAAGGGGCACATAGTAAGTGACAATGCCTTGCATGCATGATTGCAGAATTAATGTGAACCTGGATACTCAGCTTATCTGGGCCCCTTTTAGAATTGCTGGAATATGAAGTGTAATTCCAGGGGTCCTTCAGCTTGGAGACTACATCTTTTGCTCGGGGATTTTTACCCTGATGTAACATATTGCACCTTATTCAATATGTAGCTTTGATGCTGAAATTGTCTTCTATATGCTTTTTCAGGCACCTTTGCTTGGATATGGGCATGGGGTGTCGTCACCCTGTAGCAGTCTTTATTGAGCTTTGCGTGAGGGCCAGTATGGTCCCCCTTTGGAACTTACAAAATTTGTTGTATTGAAGTCAAAAGCTGAGCTATCAAGTTGAATTAACCATGATGGCCTTGTGTA
The DNA here is from genome assembly GCF_014529385.1 of Adiantum capillus-veneris. NCBI lineage: Eukaryota > Viridiplantae > Streptophyta > Polypodiopsida > Polypodiales > Pteridaceae > Adiantum > Adiantum capillus-veneris. The sequence goes on from NC_140952.1 coordinate 18,419,804, forward strand.
GGCCTTTGGTGCCTTCCCTTCTCATGTTTCTAGTAACTCCACCTATTGAAGATTGCTTAAATTTCGTGTGTTCGTGTGCTTTTGTGTGAACATGGGTGGACTTTCCCCCCCCCTTTTTTTTGGAAGAGGGGGCGACGGATTGTGTGTGGGCTGGTTGGAAGATGGGAAGTGATGTCTATTGCACTTAAGCTCTTGGCTTTTTTGCACCTGCAAACATGTGAAATAGTCTGGTTGTTGGCAGAAGCTTTAGATGTTGAGATTTAGCAAGTAAAAGCTTATGCCTGGTATCGAATAGTCGTTTGTAAGGCATGACCGCTGTGTTGCTTGTCATGTTTGGGCTAACTAAGATTAGTTTAGGCATCTCATGCATAGAGAATGTTTCTGGTCCATAGAGCAAGTGGGCCATTTATTGTAGAAAGGTGTGTGGTCGGCTTCTTGACCACAATCTTTAAACAATTGCTCGTGTTGTATGGCTTATTAACCAAGTACAACAAGGTTTGATCTACAAAGATGTACTTACTTGCTAAGGGATAATGCTTGAATTTTTTCACATGTACCTCTCTCTCTCTCTCTCTCTCTCTCTCTCTCAGTTAATTTCTCTTAGCAATTGTTGGCTACCACAATTCATTAGAAAGTTAATGTTTCTTCATTTGGTTGGGCTAAAAAGTCTCACAATGACCTCTTGAAGGAATAGAGCTTTATTTATGAAAACAAGAAAAGTTTAATTCTTCTACAATGAAATCCCCAGATTTTTAAGTGTAATCATGAAGCTTTTACTATGACAAATATATGGCCTGTACATTACAATTATGTAGGATTCTTGATTCCACCATTTAGTTCCACATTTTCAAAAACACGGAAATGGCATATTAGATATTTGCTAAGTTTTGTATGTGTAGGACTTTCTGATTTACTCATTAAGTTCTTTCAAAAAATGAATTTAAGGGGCTTCTTGCGAATATAACGTGTTTTATTCCCTTGCTATTTTGATGGTTCTTGAAAAGAAGTGTTTTAAATGAAATCAAGAGTTTGATTCACATTGCTTTTTACATTTAATGTAAAAAACTACTAAATTCTCTATTTCTTAGCGGTTTCAAAAGAAAAAGACCACCTACATAGTGCAAGGAAACTCTAAAGAGAAGAAAATGCTAAAGGAAAGGTAAAGAAGAAGACAATTACAAATGTATCAATGCACACTCAACCACCTTTTTATATGGACTTGAAAAGTCTTTTGACGCCGTACTGTTGTAATTTTCTATATCATTACAACAAAGATACTTCTTCTCCAAACTATTCTTCAGTCTCCCTATCTCACAAAGTGAGAGAGGACGAGGAACACAAAATTAAAGGAAAACTTTATAAAACTCATGAGAGGGATTATGCAACATGTGAACCTTTTCTTAGTGCCTATAAGATAAATGAGAAGGAAGAACAAGAAAACAATCCTCAGTAGGTAGGTAGAGAAGCCTTTTTTTTTAATAAGTTTAGAATGTCCTTCCAAATGATTTACTTAATATGCTTCCAACTATAGTGATATACATGGAGATACATCTGTATTTGGAAACACAACCTTATTCAAGGGCTCCATATAGATTCACCACAGATGAACTTAAAGAACTCTACTTACATTTTGGAAATCCTTTAAAGAAGGGTAAGCCTAGTATGTCTCCATGGGATAGTCCTAAGCTATTTCAAGAATGAAAGATAGAACTCAAAGATCGTGCATCATTTATAGCGATTTAAATAAGCAAGAAAGAATATACCATCTTTTTTTTTTGAGAGAGTAGAACTTTGAAATTACAACACACACACCCAACCCCCGTAGGTGGAGGCAACGAGAGCTAGCTCAGTTGGTAGAGCAAGAGCCCCTTGTGTCAAAGGTCTTGGGTTCAAACCCCCTTGACAGCTCGTATGACATGTAGCCCTTAGGGGCTGTTCCCCTAGTCCAAATGATGGATTGGCCACCCTAACCCGGCTGGGATGAATATACCATCTTTTTACATTAACGAATGAGTAAGCTAAGTGGTGCCAAAGTTTCTCTAAATTTGACCTTTGTTTTAACTTTAGCAAGACTTTTATGTAAAAGAAAATAGAGGTTGGGCCTAGTTTTGTGTAGTATTTCTCTCTTTGGCCAAACACAATACACAACGCCTTAATGTACTACACTCTCCAAGTGCCCGTGGCTCATCTCTTTATTGAGGGTAATAATATAAAAATAGAGATATACTTTATTTGATCAATCAAAAGCAAAGGAAGGTGCAAGAGGGATGAATGTTCCAATTAAATAGACCTACATGCTTTGGAAGGGATGAAAACAAAACAACATGCAATGTACTGCATACACCCATATCTTTTCATCTAACTTGCCCATTTACAATCATATCAAGTCATGGTCTACGTTGTGTACTCTTGAGCTTTTGCTTCATTGTATGTGAGGAAAAGGGTCCTTGGTATGTATGCTCTAGAGGAGGTGGCTAGCTAGAAAGGGACTACATATAGGCTAGGCCTATATATACGGAGGTTTGGTGGTGATTCACTAGTCTTAACTCACAAATTTTAGTGAGGGCTCAAAAGAGTTTCTTTTTGGGAGATGTCGACTATGGACGTAACCTAGTAGTTGGCATCCCATTGGTAAGAGGACATGATTACAATCGTGGTAGAGAATTATGGTAGAGACTATGCAAGCACAGCTACAACAAAGGAACTAAGATAGAGTATTCAATTGATTGATTATTTGACAAAGACCATGAATGAATTTGTGCCTTTATAGATTTCTACTTGTTGAAAAAGACTATTTATGGAGTTACATTGATTAATTTGTTAAGATTTCCACTTACCTTAATGTCAATCCTGTAAGGTTTTTAAATTTTTTTTCTACATGCAACGTACATGATTATGATCTTAGTTTATTTCTTAATCCACAAAAGAAATCCTTAAATTAGGGTTTGTTGCAAGGATTAGCATTATATTTGGGTAATTGCAAAGCAAAAATGCTATATTTGTTGCATATTACATGCATGTAATGATTATTTCTTAATTAATCCACTTTTGGGTTCACCTTTCTCTTTATTCCTCCTACATGGAAGAGTTCATTTCTTAGTTTTGATTGTATGTCTAGAGGATTCCAGTCATTTGAGTTTTTTCAAGGTAGCAGTTTTGCATGTTGGTTTAGAAATAACCTTAATTTGTTTCAGATCTTACAAAAATTTCATGAACCAATAAAAAGAGACGATAAAGCGCTACAATAAGGTGGTCTAGTACTACACAAACATCTAGGAGGAGAGGAAGCTTTAGGAGCGAAAGTAGAGTTAGTGAGAGTCTCCCACAACCATCAACATGGGGACTCAACATGTCATTCGAGGAAGAATATTTTCGGCTTGCAAAGGTGAGTACTGGGTAAGTATGTTCAAGTGCGGCATGTAGTGAAAGTGAGAAAGAGTACCTAACCTTAGCCTTTAGTATTCTTAACTCCAATATTGACAAGGAGGAGAGGAGAAGAGAGGTGATGATGCCAATGGGTTTCTTCATGTCTTTCTCTCATTGTTTGCATGGCATAATGACAAATTATTTTATTCATAAATAAAATTATGCATTGTGAAATCGTAGAAAACTATTTTTACTGCTTTATTGGAAGCTTAAACTTTTTGGGATCTAATATAACCAATTGATAGATGAATTACATGGATGTCAATGCAACCATTTCTTTTCATGACCATTGCAAGGCATCACTAGAATGTCACATTCTGCTTGAAAGTGCATGGTCTATAGGAAGATACCATACGACTACATAAGGCATCAATCTCGATCAATAAGTCTTCAAGGTTGCAGGATGGATCACATCGAGGGCACAACACTATTCTATATTGTCCCTAGTCTTGTGGAGTTTGTTTCCTCTCTCTCTCTCTCTCTCTCTCTCTCTCTCTCTCTCTCTCTCTCTCATGGTCTTTTATGCATTTTCAAGACTAAGGGCATGCATCAATCCTCATGACAAGTTACCTAATCTTTTATGAGATATTCCTATAATATGAAGAATATACCCTTGCTATACAAGACCACCCTTTTAGATGGTTGCATTATATGGTGCCATGTTACGTATCTCTAAGAACACCTTTACCCTTAACATTTTGATAAAAAAGCTTTTGATTGAATTGTTGATTCACTACATTATAGTTAATAGTGGCTTGGGAGACTCATTAAACTAGTCCAACTACTCCCTTGTAAGGAAGTGACATGTGAGCTTTAAGGGGATTCAAAGAAAGTTCTAAAAGTAAATAGAATGTTTTAAAGAATAAAAACTCTTAATAATTTACAATGTAGCTCTTTATCTTTGGTTAAACTCTAAGGTAGAGTTAATTTTATATACTAAAGTTAAGTTTTTACTCTAGTTTATAATTTTTGTATTATTATCATAATTTGATTTATATTAGATTAGAACTTTTGTGGAAAGAAACTCTAAAATCTAAGGATATACTTGCTGAGAGCTTCAGTTAGCACCTGTATGGAATAGCATAAGGTACGAGATTGAGAGCTCAATTCTCATTTCTATAATACCTCATTGTGAACATTTGGTATTGTGTTTAACAAAGTGGCTAAGGGAGAGAAATTCCCTATCTCCAAAGATATTAAAACTGATAGTTTGTTGGATTGTAAACCCACACTTAGATGCAAATTGCTCCATTATGTTTATTTATATGTGTCCTTTGTGTGAACGCGTGCTGTCATACTTAGAGATCACATTCTTACAAGTTCCATGCTTAACACTAGACTTGAAATGAGCCACAAAATTGGTTGAAGCCATTAAAATGCCTCTTATCAGGATTCCAATAAATGAGACATAGCTTTTGTATATGACATCAAAACCTCACGAAACTTCTAATGTATGGGTTTAAGCTAAGAACAAGTTTTCAAATACACAATTTTAGATGAAAAGCTCATTTTTTGTTTTCTAAAATTAGCCAAATAAACATAAAACTGTACCTCACTACTTAACTTGGAGGAGTAAAAAATGTCGGTAGTTTTTGGATATAGGTCAAAAAATCTTGGTGCATCTGTCACATACCTATTGAGGATTTTTTCAAATAAGTTTTTGCTTGCTTAACACTAATTAGATTTACCTTAAAAAGAGAATAGAGCAAAATTGTCCGTCTCCCCATAAAGTAGTTATTGAAGATGGCCATGAAAAGACACTTTTAGACCTTCATTTAACTTTGTACTATTTTTTATCAACTCATATTGAGTGTTGGGCATAGTTCCTAAAAGAATTTTCTATTTACGTAACTTACATGTTGTTGAAGGATTTTTTACAAAAGTCTCTAAAAGCCACAAAAGTGGCTACTTTTTTACAAGACTAGTGTTAAAATCACCTTCTTGCGTTGGAGTGTAAAGTCACACTTGGCGATAATGTCAATATAGTTTTGTGCATCCTTTTTGGTGGAGTTTGCATCTCACACTTAATGATGATGCTAGTTGAAAGAAAAGATTTAGGTGTGATCATTGTGTATGAGTAATTTCACTCACTCTTTGGGATGAATCTAGTAAAGAGAAGATTTAGGAAAGATCATCTCATTGTGTTGGAGTAGTTCATTGAATCTTTGAAAGTGAATCCAATCAACAGAAGATAGAGGAGTGTTTATCTCATCGTGTTGGAGTATTTCACTCATTCTCTGAGTTGAATCTAGTTATATAGAGGTTTATGTCTTTATGTTAAGTCATCCACTCACACTTGGGTGTCGGTTATATTGCTTGCTTTTAAATATGATATGTTTTGTTGGTCGATTGGACTCACACCGACTCACACCGATATATGAATGTATGATTACATGTTTGCAAATGTCTTTATGTTATTGACTTGCACTTTGGTCATTTTTCTTACCATTAATTGTCTGTCACATTTATTATCTGTTTTATTTACTTGTCTCCAAGGCTCATCAAAAGATTTACATTGGAGCATTGTATAGTATTTTTTTGTTTTGATTATAGATTTATAGGCTTTTTAGGTTGTATTTTGACAGCATGGTTAGTGAGAGTCTTCTGTGGAGAAACTCTCTATGGGAAAAATGACCTCACATATAGGATGAAAAAGTTGTGGACACAAATTTCATGGCAATGTGAGTAAATTAGGGAGCATTTTTGCTAAAGTTCAAAGGTAATATCAACCCATGTGAATGTCCATATGCCAACATTTGGAATGACTTCCTCAAGTGTATGGCCATGACACTTGGAGAGACGATGGTAGATCGACATTAGGACGTGTGGCTAGAGAAATATCCTAGCTACCAAGAGTGTGCTACCAAGTGTGAATGGCGATGGTCTCCCATATTTTGGCAAGCTGTAGAGAAGCTTGTGGGGATAACACATCCATTTGTAGGTCTTCTTTAACTTGTTGACAAAAGTAGCTTTGTGCTTGGTAAATTATGTTAGTATATATCAAAACACCATCCAGAATGTGAGGGACTGAATGGCTATGGGATGGCTATAATGATAGAGGAAAGTTTCGTTGAAAGTTAACTTTACTTTCAACGAAAGATTTGTAACGGGTTTAGATGTAGACACCTTTGAATGGGGCTGTACGCTCCTTGCCGCACTGTCGAAGCAAGGGACTTGCCGATACACCGTGTGCGAGCCACAAATGGCTCCAAGCACACAACAAGACTAATCTAGCAAGCTCAAGAGAGCAAAGGGTGTGTCACTCACCGCTCTACGCTCGCCTTCGTGGTGGATTCCTCACCGCGATGAAGAAGAAGCTGCAGTCGTGCCGCGCTCAATCGCGTCGCCGCCGCCGTGCCTTCGTAGCAATGCTCGATCACACACTCTCTCTCTCTCTCTCTCTCTCTCTCTCACACACACACACACACACACACACACACACACACACACACACACACACACACACACACACACACACACACACACACACATACATGAAGGGGATCGGGGAGCACCATAGACGGAGAGTGAGAGAGAGAGAAGGAGACACACACACGATGTGGGTGGGGAGACTCCAAAGAGTGAGCAGCCCTCTATACACTTATGCTATGTATAAGGTATACAAGTCAGTGGGCGCCCATACTCTGGGCGGTCGGGCAAGGCACAGGCGCCTATACCCCAACAACCTCCCACTTAAAGGCGACTGTGCCTTTAAGCAAGAGAACCTAGTCTAAAGACTACAAAAGGCGAGAGAAAACCGCTCTCAACCGATACCCACTGGCTGGCTGTGATCGTGTGCATCCGGCTGTCCTACTCCCGTGTAAGTCCATACACCACTAGACGTACCGCACACGTACTGCAAGTATGTACGTAATACCTGCATATCTCCCTCGTGCACTATGCCATCATCAATCAACAAATGACTGACAACCCCAACTGCAAATGCTCCCACTGCAGCTGCGATATCTGGTCTCAAGATCAACATCTCATACATGAGACCACCGAATGCCGATGCAATGCTAGCGGCCCCTGCTAGCTCTACGGAGCATGCATCAACATATATATCCCTGGCAATAGGCATCTCTGACTGACAAGGCGTGTCAGCCACATGCATCTCTTGACTGTCCGCAAAAGATGCATCAACCTGTCGTGCAACCTCAGAGCAAACCAGCTGCTCTAGGTGTCTGCTGGAAGACATATCCTACACAACTATATCCCCATGCTCACTGTCGAGCATAGAAAGGAATGATTGCATAAACGCTGACATCTCAGTCTCCTCTGCAATCATCCACTGCAAACATGACCACTCAATCTGCTGTGCCTCACTAGAGCTCTCATGCTCTAACTCCGTATGCGTAGACTCTTGCACAACCTCCTCCTGTCGTGACTCACTAGAGCAAGACCGCTCTACCTGTCTATCCTGCATAGAAGTATCTCGCACAACTGACTCTCTGCTTTGCTCAGTCACTAGCAAAGCATGCATGTCTGACTCTGTCACCTCTCTGTGTGACTGCTCAAGTCGTGCCCCAACTGTGTGCACAACGAGCTCACTACTTTGCACTCCATGCAAAGTACCCTGCAACCCATGAGCAAAAGAGACTCGCCTGCTCTCTCGCTCTCTACCTGGCTGCGTGATCACAGAGACAACACCGTCTCTCGCGTGATCCACATGCAATGGGTAACCTGTACCACTCCTGGCACCTCTCGCAATCACTAGCGAACCCAAATGCATCACAAAATCTCGCTCTCGTAGCGAAATCTGACATCCACAATCCCGTACCTGTCTGACTGAGATCAAATCCCGTCTCAGATCTGGCACATAACGCACATGACGCAGGGTAAATCTCATACCACTGGGCAAGGACAAACATACGTCTCCTGCACCCTCAATGTCATACACAGCACCATCACCCATGTGCACACAACCAAGTCTCCCACTAGAAAACGTGCTAAACCACTGACGATGCGACGTGACATGGAAAGTAGTATCTGAATCTAGTAACCAACGTGAAGACAATGTGCAATCCGATATGCAATCCGTAGACATAAGATCGTCTGAAGACAAGCTAGATGTAAATGTGACATCGCCGTCACAAGCATACTCAGTAACCACCGTACTGATCTCACTAGCATCTGTCATGCCCAAATCTGCATCACGCATCTGTCGCCTCCGTTGTCTCAAACGCCTGAAACATCGACGCCTAATGTGCCCTCTATGTCCACAATGCCAACATGTCAAGTCTCTATGCCGTCGAGACTTGCATGTGGGATCAATCTCTGCCATAAAGCATGAGTTGTAGTCTCCCCAAATTCATAACCAACCTCTGCACTTGCTGACAAGATCTACTGCTCACCACATAAGCATACATAGAGCATTACCCGCTCAAACACCATGTATGCAAGCCACAACACTGCAAAAGAACCACTCAACTGCAACTGGCAACACCTGTGGGAGTACTAGACTCAACCTGTACTTGGGAGTCAAACCCGATCTTGTAACACCTCATATGTGCCTGCTACCTGCAGTGTACACGGGTAAGCTGTCTGCAGCAAAGAAAACAACAGAGCCCAAAACTGTCATGAAAAATAGTCTCTGTGTTTTTAATTTCAGACCCACCTGCACTCCGAATCAGAAAAGGATTCCTTCTACAAAGTCGTAGAGCTCAAAGCCAGCTCCGTTTTGAACCAAAATTTTTTGGAATCGGAGCTCTGTAGCTCAAGTTATGAGCAAAACAGTAGACTGCTGTCAAACTGCCAAAAAGTGAACGACTTTCTTCTGTGCTTCTTTGAGCTCATAGAAAGGCTCAAACTCACTTCCCACCTCGATGCGTGAGCTGAATGCATCAATCTCACAATGCTTCCATGTCTATGGAAGCTCCAAGCTCCAACCTGTCGCCGATGTAGCCGTTGCAAAGCTTGCCCGAAGAGGGAAAATGATGTACACTGTGGGCTGATCTGTAGAGGAACTCTGATCTGTGAGCACTAGGAAGCTCCTGAGAGCTCTCCTGAAAGCCTCTGTATGGCTGTCCACAAACCTCCTCTATTTCTTTGCTCAGATCTGTGACCTCTCCGCCATAGCTGACGAGTTCATCGCGAAGCCGTCCATCTACGCTCTCACACCTGTCGCTCTGATACCAATTGAAGGGGATCGGGGAGCAACACAGACGGAGAGTGAGAGAGAGAGAAGGAGACACACACACGATGTGGGTGGGGAGACTCCAAAGAGTGAGCAGCCCCCTATACACTTATGCTATGTATAAGGTATACAAGTCAGTGGACGCCCAGACTCTGGGCGGCCGGGCAAGGCACATGCGCCTATACCCCAACAACACACACACACACACACACACACACACACACACACACACACACACACACACACACACACACACACAAGGAGGTGAAGAAGAAGAAGATGGAGATGGAGATGGAGCAAGAGCACTCTTCTATTGCACAAATGAGAGAATGAGTGAATTTTAGGTTTAGTTGGCTTTTATATGAGCTCACCCCATTCACACTTGGGCACCCATGCTTAGCCAACTAATCCCTTGAATGTTCCAGTTAGAGTGCACCTCTCATCGGCGATCACTCTTACCGTTTTCCTATTGGACCGACAAGCCCGGTACCTGACTCTACCAAATAAATAATACAATGTCCACCGTAGGTTGCAACGTCCGTCTCGTAGGTGATAGGGTGTCCGTGAGCCGTGAGGGTTAACATGCCCCCCTTCCTGATGTAGATTTCATCCTCGGAAGCTATTGAGTTGCAGCTCGTTGGTCGAGGTGGGAGAGCATTTGAGATGAATGTCCTTAGCCTTCATTAGTCACTGCAAAATCAAACAACATTGCACAATAATTGCATTTTCATAAGCGATTAAAAAGCATATGCAATTTTAGGCAGACAATTGATTGGTAACAGAATTTTAAACAATTTGTCAGCAATAAGATTTAAATTGCAATGTAATCAATTGCATAAATAGATGTAAAGGTAAAAAATTAAACAAGTCTGGGGTCGCTAATTTAACGGTCGAAAGGCACTAGCGATCGACTATTAATACCATGGGTAAGCTTCTTAATTTTCTCTGGTCAATTAAGTTGTTTAATCGCGAGAGCCAAGTATTTCATGTTCGAGGGCTGACTAGAGGCTATACCTAGAGGACCTTGTAGTTAAGCTACGATAAAAGGAATTTCTCATGAAATCATCGCCTGATTGATTACCTTTTCTTTGACCCCCCAAAGTGTTTTCACAGTGATTCAATTTGATGTGTGTGCTTATTTTGTATGCCTTGGGTTTTTTGCTTTTCAAGGAAAAGTGCCCACACTGGGAACCTCTAGGGCTCTAGTACCATAGGCAATACATGTGAGTGAAGTACCAAATCAAGCTGAGATTTCTCTTCCAGCTTAAGATTTTACAGTGTGGCACTTTGATTTTTTGTTTGTTCATTTTCAGCATTTTAATTTTGTAACTTTGGGGGGTCATATAACACTGATACACCTCCCCAGGCTCATCACACTAGTAAAATCCCTTTATAATACTTAAGCGAAAGGTCAATAGGGTCAAGTCCACTAGAAAGCCCTAGTACATTTCACACAATGCTGCCTAAATCGGATTAAGAACCTAAGTAACCATTGATTATTAGGAAGGCATTCCCCATGGTATTAAGAGAAGATCTCTAACACCTAACTTGGTCAAAATAGCTTAGTCGGACTGCTTGATTTTTAAACCTAGACAAGTGATTATGACAAAAAATTACATTGAATTAAATGTTTGATACTAAGCAAATGCGGTGAATATTAGGCTACCAATCACAATTAAAGCAGACAATCATAGATGCAAAAAAGATAAGGGGCAATGCAAATGGACAAGAAACACCTGTTTGTGTCGATGGTCGTGCTTGATTTGAAGAGTGAGTCGAGATAAAGATTCCATGAAGGTCCAAATCCTATCAATAGCAACACGCTCCTGTACACACTAGGAAACAAAAGGAATACCTCTAGGAGGCACATTAGTGGGAAAAGGTACCAACACTTATTGAACACAACAAAAAACATAAGGAACCCTAACCTAATTATTTGCACTCCCCCTAGAGAGTCAAGGGAATAGGATATTGTAGAGGTTGGGGGGAAACCCTAAGGCTAAACCCCTATCCTCGTCGTCGAGATAAACAAAGTCATCATCCATGAGACCATATGTGCCATCCGTGTAGTCCTGTAAATTATCTTCTTCATCATAGGTGCCCATGTTTACTAAGAAGGTCACTAGACGCCTATAGTCATCTTGGTCAAAAGGGTAGGCTTGTGCAATGGGAGAAACGCTCTCTACTAAGTATGGATCAGACGTGGTCAAGAGATGTATCAGCCATTCTAACTCCTCAAAATTCCTCTCACATGCTAGCGTACCTATCAAATCCCATTCACATGCAAGCACTGGAAAGACCATGTGAAATATTTGTGAAAAGTAAGGAGGGTACCTCTCACCCAAGGCAGGAGTGGATGACTCTAGCGTACTAGCCATATCTGTACACGCAAATAGATATGGTTAGAGTGCAAATATTACAAGGGTCGTGTTCTTGTGCATAATTTGTTTTTATGATTTATGTTATGGCTCTTTCTCTTTTACTTTTTTATCTTGTTTTTGTGAGTATAAGGCTTTATATATACATTCCCTAAGATTGGAGATTAAGAGGTCAGGGAGAAAGGTCGAGAGGGAAGCAAGTGAATAATAAATGTCCACAAACACTCCCCCCTTCCTTGGGTAGATCATATCGTTTGAAATGATGTCGTGACCCTTTGAAACCAATTGTTCTAGTTGGTAATAGGTGAGGATTTTTGCCAGTAGTTTTCTATTACCCTAGGTGCCTCGTCAAGTTGAAAGGGTGGTAAGGTACTCTCCCAGGATCGAACTTGAAGTGGTTCATCAGGTGATTCTTGAACACTGGGAGGTGTGGATTCATTTGTAGCTTCATGGAGGTCCACTACTATAGATGGAGGCTGTGTAGAAGCTTTTACCTCTATGGATGTATTACATGAGGAGCTAGAAGCTTCATGGAACTCCCCCCTTCCTGAGCTAGGTGGAATAAATTGGTTTTGCCTTGGATCCCAAACTAGCTATGGACTAGGTGTGTAGCATTCTGTGATCTTTCCCTTCCCACGGTTTGCCATTGGCTTTAGCGTTACACTGTTTGACTCATATGGGTTTGTTGTCGATAGGGAAGGACACATTTTACGTTTAGGTACCCAAATTTGCTCATTTCCATCATAGTAGCCTTGGGCTTCTAATAGTTGTTTTGGAATCCATCGTGATTTGGTATTGACTCTCTTAGGGCGCACTCTTGGTTTTCCGGGGAAATTTTTTCTTGGAATAGATGGGAGGGTTGAGGTAGTTGGAAGTAAGGCCTTGGGGACCCATTGATATGTACTCTTAGGTCGTGCAAGTTGAGTACTTGTAATATTACTGCTTGCTGCAACTACAAGTTTTGAAGTGCTAGGTTCATGGGTAGCCGGCAAAGACGAGTTAACCACCTTGGCTTGTGAATGTTGGCTATCCTTCAACTTTGCTAGAGTTTGCAACGTAGGTGACTTTGCTTGAATGATAGGGGTAAGAGTCGGTGGTCGCGTCGTGAAACTACCAGTATCCCAATCAATAGTGCATTTGGTTGCCAACATCCACGTGCATCCCAGGTTTACGTTGCCTTCCATAGCTCCCGCGGGTATGACTAGAAACCTCTGCACTATGCTTCCATTGTCATAGACAACAGGGGTCTGAAGGACTCCAAGAATAGCAGTTTTCTTTTTATTAATGTCCTTGACTTGCATCGTACTCGGGGATAGGGTCGGTTTCCCTAATTGACACCAAACTCCATAGGATAACAAATTGTGTTTAGCTCCCGTATCTAATAAGGCATTGTATAGTACTTTCCCATAGGGGCTATTTAGCTCAATTGGGTATCGTAGGGGTGGCTCAGATTTTAATGAGTCGTCATCTGTGTCCTCGAAAAATGCTTGCGTGATTCCCAGATTAGCCTCTCGTTGGCGTCTAAGACGTTGTTGTCGTTCTCGAGCGTCAACTCTTGCTTGGATTTTTTTAAGCTCTGCTTGTTCCTTGGCAGCCTTCTTTTGATGGATGGCTTGCAACTCTTCCTGGCTTAGAGGATCATAATATCTTTTGAATTTACTCCCATTAAGGAATCCAATGGTTTCAACTCCATCTAGAGTCTCCACACGAGTAGTACCTTGTGGGGCAATTTCACACACTCGATATGGTCCCTTACCAACGTATTCCAATTTCTTCTTTTCATTACGTACCCCGTACATAAGAACTTTATCACCAACCTTGATGTCTTTATCCTTTAAATGTCTATCAAACCACTTCTTTCTCCTATCCTTCTCCACTAGAGCATTTCGCACAGCTAATTGCCTCTCTTCATCTAGCCTTTCCAGGATATATAATCGCTCCACTAAGGGGTTACCATCCCAACCTTCTTGAGAAGCTACTCGAAGATTATGAATGACAAACTCCCATGGCATAACTGCTTCTTGGCCATACACCATCTTAAACGGTGTGAAATTAATAGCAACTTTATACGCAGTACGATAAGCCCATAAAGCTGATGTAAGCTTTAGGTCCCAATCAGTGCGATGAGCCTCAACTGTCTTTGTCAAAATGGAGATGAGAGTTTTGTTGGTACTCTCAGCTTGGCCATTTGCTTGGGGATAATAGGGTGTAGACTTGTGGTGAGATATCATGAAGTTTGATGTGAGTTCTTTTATTACTTCATTTATAAAATGAGTTCCATTGTCACTCACAAGTTCAAAGGGGCATCCAAAACGTGTGATAATGTTCTCAAAGAGGAACTTAGCTGTTGTTTTTGCATCCGCCTTTCGTGTTGCTTTTGCTTCAGCCCATTTGGTTACATAGTTGGTAGCCACAATGATATATCGTGATTGCTTGTTACGTGCAGCCGGACTAATCGGTCCTACAAAGTCTAAGCCCCACTTTTCAAATGGTTGGGTTACCTTGATGGGATGTAGAGGCATCCTATCACTTCTTTGTGGCTTCTTGAAGCGTTGGCATTCATCACATCCCTTTGCAAAAAGTGATGCATCCTTAAACAGAGTGGGCCACCAATAGCCTGACTGTAAGATCTTTCGGGCAGTCAACTTTCCTGAAAAGTGACCACTAGCTACGCCCATGTGTGCCTCTTGTAGAATATATAAATACTCATCCTCGCGGGCACAACGTCTAAGAACATCATCTTTTCCTCTCTTATAGAGAGTTCCAGCCAGTAAGCAATAGTGTTCGCATTCCTTGATTAATTTTCGAGCTATATCTTTTTGCAGTTCTTTGGGTGGAAAACCATTAACTAAGAAGTTAACAATCTTTTCACTCCATTCATGCATTGTCTCAACAATGAACAAAGGAGTATCAGGCAATTCATCATCAACCCCCGTAGGAGCTTCGCCATTAGGGATACGAGATAAATGATCCGCCATGACATGTTTCTTCCCAGGCCTCACAACAACGGTGAAGTCAAACTCAAGAAGAATTAACAACCATCGTGTAATTCGACCTGTGGAACACAGCTTGTTTACCAAATATAGCAATGCTTGATGATCAACATAAAACACAAACTTGGTAGCAAGAAGGTAATAGCGAAATTTCTTTACTGCGTAAATCATAGCTAGACCTTCGCGCTTTGTAGTAGTGTAGTTCATCTCGGCATCATTTAATTGGCGACTTGCAAAGCTAATAGGGTAGTCCAATTTATGTTCTCCTGGTTGAGTTAGAACACACCCAATAACAAAATTTGATGCATCAATATGCACATGAAAAGGTACATTCCAATCAGGTGTTCGCAGGATTGGAGCACTTGTTAGGGCCTTCTTTAATAACTCATAAGATTGATGACATTCTTCCATCCAGTGAAACTCGATAAGAAGCTTGTACAATGGACGCGCTATCTCGGCAAAGTTTAAAATAAACCTTCGATAAAAACCAACATGGCCATAAATCTTTGAACTCCTTTATAGTTAGTAGGTGGTGGCAAATCGGCAATGGCTTTAATCTTACTCTCATCTGTGGATATCCCGTTCTTGGAAACTATATGCCCTAGAATGACTCCATGCTTAACCCAAAATTGGCATTTGAAAGGGTTCAATGAGATGCGATAAAATCTGCACCTTTCAAATATTTTTCGTAGATATAACAAATGCTTCTCCCAAGAAGAATAAACACAAAGGTCGTCTAGGAAAGCTTCACAAAACTCCCTTAGAAATTCTTTAAACGCAGTGTTTATTAATCGTTGGAATGTAGCAGGGGCATTTGTTAAGCCAAAAGCCATAACACGAAATGCAAACACTCCAAACTTTGTGATAAAAGCAGTTTTAGCTTGGTCCTCTAATGCAATTGTGATTTGATTGTAACCAGAGTACCCATCTAAAAAGCTATAAGCTTCCTTGCCCGCAACTCTTTCAAGCACATGTTCTGAATATGGCAAGGGATAATGATCTCTCCTAGTAGCTGCATTAACTTTCTTGAGGTCCACGCACACTCTTAGTTTCCCATTCTTTTTTGGCACAATGACTGTTGGAGAAACCCATTCTGAGTGCTCAATAGGGTATATGAATCCACATTGGATAAGTTTTTCAATCTCCTCTTGTACAATTTTGGCGTACTTAGGATTCATTGGATATGGTCGTTGCTGGACGGGTTTAGCAGTGTTGATCATGGGAATTGTATGTTGCACCACAGAAGGTGGAACACCCTTCATGTCATGATATGTCCAAGAAAAGATATCCTTGTATTCCTTGAGGAGCTCCTTAAGTACAGCCTCTTCAGTTTCGGTAAGGTCTTGAGCAATAAAGACTGGTTTAGACTCCTCACCTGGTTCTGCTAATTCTATCTCTTTAACTACCGCTGGACCATCATAGACTGCACTGCTTCCATTGGTAGGTATTCGTTGGGCTTTGGCATACACAACCTTTCGCTCCCCCGTGGTATAAGATTTAAAATGTTCAGGAGCCGTATGTAAGTCAACAGGCTCTTGTCCTGACGGAGACCTTTCTTTTAGTTCTGCCTCCTTTTGTTGTTGTGCTAACTCTCGGTTTTGACGTCTTCTTATAGTTCGACTCAATTTCGGCTCTGTAACCTCCAATTGAGCGAGGTCAATGGGTGGCGGGCTGCACCACATGACACTCTGGAGATGTTCACCCCAATTGTCTACTAGCTTTCGATGAGCATCACATGTCCCTAGATACCTAAGCCATTCTGTAGTAGATCTTTCCTTGTTTATCCTAGCTCTTACATTTGCTCGATATTGTCGTCTCTTATATGACCTTTGTTTCTCGTTAAGGTTTTGATTTTGGTAAATGTTTGTGTTAGGAAATAAGACGTAGCTAAATAGATAATTGAGTAGATTACTTAATGGAGAGAGACAGATTTATATACACGAGATTATAGAGTAGAGAGAGAGAGAGAGAGTATACACGATATACGTGGTTCACCCAATGTGGGCTACGTCCACGGGAAAGCAGCCACTCACTGGCTTTAGTACTTCAAAACAATTAGTAGTTTACAAAGGGATTATACCCTTAATGGAGCTCCCGCCTTGCTTCACTCTCACCACCTCACACTCACCTTGTTGCATCAACTTCACACTATGAAATGTGTGTAGAAATGGCCTCCTTTTATAGGCCAAAAGGGCTGCCCTCTCTTATGAGAGACAGCCATGTGTAGCCGCCCTTGTGCGAATAAGTCCAAATCGGACCCTCCAATCCGCCCATGTGTGGCCGCCCTTGAGAAGACAAGTCCGCTTTTGAATTCGGCCACCGGCCACCGGCCATTGACTTTCGACCACCGGCCACCGGCCATTGACTTCCGACCACCGGCCATCGGCCATTGACTACTGGCCACCGGCCAACCGTCCGGTTGTTTTTCGACCACTTTCTGGCCGCCGTCGGGCCATAATATTCCGGCGAAAAAGAATATTCCGACGAAAAAAAAAGTCTCGCGGGCCTCCGCCCCCAAAGGCCTTTAAAGTTGCCCCTGATTCTTGTCCGTGAAAATTTTGGTTTCCGGCGAGTGATTTTCCTTCACGCACGATGGCTTCTCCTCATAATGGGGGCCTTACAAATGTGCGCTTTTACCACAGAAAATTACAAGGGTAAATCAGGCTCCATACTTAACAATCTCCCACTTGGAAACTGATCTCCAAACCAAACCTGTGACTGCTTTCCATTCTGGCTTCTTATCCTTGAATGCCGATTGAAGATGAGCAAAAGCTCAACTTCTCCTTGTTGACCACCTTTGTAAACATGTCTGCAGGATTTTCACTTGTATGCACCTTTCCTAGCTTTAGTTGTCCCTCTTCCAAAAGAGTGCGTATGAAGTGATATCTCACCTCAATGTGCTTTGTCCTTGAATGAAAGGCTGAGTTCTTCGCAAGATGGATAGCGCTTTGGCTATCACTGTACAAGACACAATTGTCTTGTTTGAATCCAAGCTCTTCTAAGAATCTGTGAAGCCACAGAATTTCCTTGCTTGCCTCTGTCATTGCTACATACTCTGCTTCCGTGGTAGAAAGTGAAACCACTTTCTGCAGCTTTGAAGCCCAGCTTACTGCTGTGCCTCCAACCATGAACACATAGCCAGTAGTGCTCCTTCGAGTATCTTTGTCACCTGCCATATCTGCATCAGCATACCTTTCTAGAAAAATATCAGTTCCTCCAAAATACAAAGCATTTGTTGTTGTCCCTTTTGGATACCTAAGTATCCACTTCACAGCTTGCCAATGCTCTTTACCTGGGTTGTCCATGAACCTACTCACAACTCCCACTGCATTGTCTGGCCTTGTCCAGACCATAGCATACATTAGAGAACCTACCGCTGCAACATATAGAACTTTAGACATATAGGCTATCTCCTCTTGTGTCTTTGGACACATATCCTTCGTTAGTTTAAAATGACCAGCCAAAGGTGTAGAAACTGGTTTTGCATTTTGCATTGCAAACCTTTCTAGTACCTTCTTGAGATAGCTTTATTGTCTTCCTGGTCCTGTCCCTTGATATTTTCATACCAAGTATCCTCTTTGCAGCACCTAAATATTTCATTGAAAAAGATTTGGACAGCTCCTCTTTTAGGTCTTTGATGTCGTGCATGTTAGCACTTGCAATCAACATGTCATCAACATACAACATTAGGATGATGAATTTCCCATCTCCCAAATTCTCCGTGTAGACGCAGTGATCCGAGTTGCATCTTGTGAATCCATGATCCAACATCCATCGATCAAACTTCAAGTACCATTGTCTTAATGCTTGCTTTAAACCATACAAGCTCTTCTTTAATCTGCAAACCATTTTCTCCTTACCTTTTACTTCATACCCCTTTGGTTGAAGCATGTAGATTTCCTCCTCTAAGTCACCATGAGGGAATGCCGTATTTACATCCATTTGCTCGAGATTTAGATCATGAGTAGCCACAAGGCTTAAGACAAGCCTAATTGAGTTCATTTTTACAACAGGAGAAAATATTTCATTGAAGTCAATACCTTTCTTTTGAGAAAAACCTTTTACCACAAGCCTAGACTTGTACCTTTTCTTCCCACCTTCTTCTTCCTTTAGCTTGTACACCCATTTGTTTTGAAGTGCCCGCTTACCTTTAGGCAACTCAACCAACTCCCATGTTTGGTTGCGATGTAGTGAGTCCATCTCCACTTGCATGCTCTTCGTCCATTCTTCTTTGGATTCATGTTGCATAGCTTCTTCATATGATTCCGGCTCTCCAGAATCTGAGATCAAGAGATGGTTGAAGGAAGGAACAAACCTTTCTGGAGGTATACTTGCTCTTGTAGATCTTCGGGGAATAGGTTGAGGCTCCGCATTTGGTTGACGTTGTTGCACATTGTCACCGTTTGCAGTCCTTGAGTCTTCACCGTCCTCAAGCTCCATGTACTCATCACCTGTTTCTTTTGTTTGTTTTCTTTCCAAGTAATCTTTGTACATATTTTGTTCGTTAAAAATTACATCCCTACTCCTTAAGATTTTACCATCTTCAGGATTCCATAGGCGATACCCAAAGTCTCCTTCTCCATAGCCAATGAAGAAACACTTTTTGGACTTTGCATCTAACTTTGATCTTAGGCTTCTATCTATGTGCATGAAAGCCTCACACCCAAACACTTTGAGAAATGCATAATTCACTGGTTTACCTGTCCATGCCTCTTCTGGAACTCCCCCATCCAATGCCGTTGAGGGTGACCGATTGATTAAGTACACAGACGTACTTACAGCTTCCACCCAAAGCTCAAGCGGTAGGCCTGCATGTAGCCGCATGCTTCGTGCTCGTTCCATGATTGTCCTGTTCATCCTTTCCGAAATGCCATTTTATTGAGGTGTCCTTGGGGTTGTCCTTTGCCTCCGAATGCCATTGCTAGCACAAAAGCTTTCAAAAGCTTGGCTGCAATATTCGCCTCCATTGTTGGATCTGAGGCATTTAACCTTGGTACCTGTTTCATTCTCCACAAAGGCCTTCCACCTTTGAAATATGGAAAATACATCGGATTTATTCTTCATGACATAAACCCATGTTTTTCTAGTCGCATCGTCTATGAATGTTACATAGTACAATGAGCCACCAAGTGATGGTGTACTTGCAGGACCCCAAACATCAGAATGAACCAACTCAAGTTTTTTATTTTTTCTTTCATTTCCTGATTTTTGAAATTTTACCCTCTTTTGTTTACCATAAACACAATCTTCATAGAACTCTAAGTCCACTTCTTTCAAACCTGGTAGAAGCTTCTTTGTTTGAAGGATTTGCATTCCTTTGGCACTCATATGCCCAAGTCGGTAGTGCCACACCGCACTGTCAACTTCTGTAGTTGCTGCACAAGCTGAAGGTTGCGTGCTAACAGTACACAAGTAAAGTGTACCGACTTTTTCACCCTTGGCAACCACCAAAGATCCCTTTGAGATCTTCCACCGTTTGTTTCCTAATGCAATGTTGTGACCTTCATCGTCCAATTGTCTTGTAGAGATCAAATTTTTACGAAGAGAAGGAACATGCCTAACATCTTTAAGCTTCCATTCATTTCCGTTAGCAGTTTTGATAGAAACTGTACCTTTGTCGACAATCTCACAAGCTTCATCATCTCCGAAGTATACATACCCAAAATTACCTTTGGTGTAGTCTTGGAAATGTTGCTTGTGTGGTGTCGCATGGAATGAAGCCCCGGAATCTACTATCCAGGAATTAGACACATTGTCTAATGAGAGAATTAGAGCATCTTGCTTTACTTTACGTGCCACATTGGCCTGCGATGTTGGCTTGTTGTCTTGAGACTCTGTCTCCTTCTTCTTCTTGGACCAACAATCCTTCTTGACGTGGCCCTTTTTGCCGCAGTTCCAACATTCAAGAACTGACTTTGTGCGTGACTTGCTCCGCCTTGAGCGATCACGACCCTTTTGGTTTTTGAACCTCTCCTTAAGCCTTCCTCTTGTTTCCACTGATAGTGCAACACTTGATGATTTTCCTGTGCTTCTCCTTCGCATTTCCTCGCTTAGGAGAACACCCACAACATCATCAAACTTAAGAGTATTTGTGCCAGAGATAGAATTACTTACAGCCATCACAAGGCTGTCCCAACTATCCGGTAGAGATGATAGTATAAGGAGAGCTCGCACTTCGTCATCGAAATTGATTTTCATTGATCGAAGTTGACTTATGTTTGTGTTAAAGTCATTTAGGTGTTCTGCAACTGAACCATTCTCTGCCATCTTTAGATTGAACAAGCGCTTCATAAGAAATACCTTATTGGATGCCGATGGTTTCTCGTAGAAGTCGTCAAGTGACTTCATCAAGTCCTCCGTGGTCTTCATCTCCAAAACATTGAAGGCCACCGTTGAAGCCAAGCTTAACCGGATTGTTCCCAGTGCCTTTCAATCAAGGACAATCCATGCTTCATCTGCCATTGTTGCGGGCTTCTTCGCAAGACCGCCTAGTGGCGAATAGAGGTCCTTCTGGTAGAGATAGTCTTCAATCTGCATCTTCCAATGTTGGTAGTTTTTGCCGTTGAACTTCTCAATCTTGAGCTTCCCTTCCTCCGCCATAACTCCCACTCAATTCAAGGAATCCTTTCCTTGAGATAATTTAGCTACGAGCAAACCTTGTTCTGATACCAGTTGTTAGGAAATAAGACGTAGCTAAATAGATAATTGAGTAGATTACTTAATGGAGAGAGACATATTTATATACACGAGATTATAGAGTAGAGAGAGAGAGAGAGAGAGAGAGAGAGAGAGAGAGAGAGAGAGAGAGAGAGAGAGAGAGAGAGAGAGAGTACACACGATATACGTGGTTCACCCAATGTGGGCTACGTCCACGGGAAAGCAGCCACTCAATTGCTTTAGTACTTCAAAACAATAAGTAGTTTACAAAAGGATTATACCCTTAATGGAGCTCCCGCCTTGCTTCACTCTCACCACCTCACACTCACCTTGTTGCATCAACTTCACACTATGAAATGTGTGTAGAAATGGCCTCCTTTTATAGGCCAAAAGGGCTGCCCTCTCTTATGAGAGACAGCCATGTGTAGCCGCCCTTGTGCGAATAAGTCCAAATCGGACCCTCCAATCCGCCCATGTGTGGCCGCCCTTGAGAAGACAAGTCCGCTTTTGAATTCGGCCACCGGCCACCGGCCATTGACTTTCGACCACCGGCCATTGGCCATTGACTACCGGCCACCGGCCAACCGTCCGGTTGTTTTCCGACCACTTTCCGGCCGCCGTCCGGCCATAATATTCCGGCGAAAAAGAATATTTTGACGAAAAAAAAAGTCTCGCGGGCCTCCGCCCCCAAGGCCTTTAAAGTTGCCCCTGATTCTTGTCCGTGAAAATTTTGGTTTCCGGCGAGTGATTTTCCTTCACGCACGATGGCTTCTCCTCATAATGGGGGCCTTACAAATGTGCGCTTTTACCACAGAAAATTACAAGGGTAAATCAGGCTCCATACTTAACAGTTTGAACTCGACTCGCCTGATAGGTCTTCGCTTGTATCTTCTTCACTCTCATATAAATTACCATAGATGGTCGTACTAGGCCTTGAGTGTTCAGTTTCTATACTTGGTTCACTCGATGTTTCTTCAGGTTCTGAATCCATTTCTCCCTGAGATTCCGTTTCTGATGTGTATTGGCCTGAAGCCTTTGAGGAATCATCGGTTTCACTCTTAGGTAGATGTGCCTCTTTCTTATCATCGGATGTTACATGCACTACACCTAACATGTTTACTGGTGCAATGTGTGGTATCTCTTCCCCATTTGGTGTTACCCAGATTGTTCCTCTAGCTCCCCATGTATCTATAGTTGCCGCTAGGTGTACCCAATCGACATTGTCTGACTCAGCCATTCCGGGTAGGATATCCATATAAGGAGAGTTCTCCCCAATATCCGTGTCTTCGTTACACGTGTAACAATACTGTAATGTAGCTGAGTGAATTGTTGTGTCTGATCGATTATCAATGATGAATTTATTTCCTAGAGGATGCGTTCGACCACTTAAAAGATCAACTCGAATGACAGAGTCTTGGAATTGTAAGTAGACGTGGTTTTTGGACTAGTCATGCACCATTTTTGCTTCCCTCATGAATGGACGCCCTAAGATCATCTCAAATGACATAGGATGCTTGGAAAAATCCATAACAATGAAGGTCTGCCTTACCTTGTGTCCCAAGACCTTGATTCTGAGATCCTTTAGCATTCCAATAGGCGTAACAATAGATCCATTAGCCATTTTTACCACTACGCTTGTGGCTTCAAGGTGAGGTCGCCCCATAGACTCCCAACAACTCTTTGTCACCATGCTGACTCCCGCACCACCGTCAAGGACCCCCTTTACAGTTAATCCTTTAGTAGTTATTGGTAGAGTAGCATTAGATTCATCACCTTCAAAGTATTGCCCCAACCTATTAACGGGTACTTCAATTACAGATTCATGTCCCGCTAGGTCAAATGGTGGTGCTAAATGTTCCTCATCATTCATTACCGAGTCAGGTTTGTTCATATGTGCAAACTGTGGTAATCCGGCCTGTAATTCTCCATTGAGGAAGGCTCGAAGAGCTGAGACTAGCTCGGGGTCTTTATATAGTTTGGA
Organism: Adiantum capillus-veneris; assembly: GCF_014529385.1. Lineage (NCBI taxonomy): Eukaryota > Viridiplantae > Streptophyta > Polypodiopsida > Polypodiales > Pteridaceae > Adiantum > Adiantum capillus-veneris. The sequence goes on from NC_140952.1 coordinate 18,443,375, forward strand.
CATGATGGTGGTTCTAACTTCTGAAGACATGAAATCCATCAATTTGGCAACATTTAATGGCATCTTGTGGGACGTAGGACCCTGACAAGAGAATGGTGAAGATGGAATCTCCACTTCCTCAAGGGGGTCGGGTATTCCCTCATTGAACATTCTCTCTAGTAGGAAAGGTGTGTGTCCACTTTCAGATGTCCTACCCTCACTCTCTTCCCGAATGATACTGGGTATAGCTAACGGCCTGTAGTTCTTGTGAGGTTGAACTTGTGTGGGAAACACTGTGTCTGACATCTGGATATGTTTGGGTTCAGGTTCTAATTTTCGTTGAGTTTCTTCCACCAAACCCCTCAGTTGTCGGACTCGTTCAATTTCCACTGTTGGGTTTGGATAGGTTCCAATCTTTCTCTTGCAATCCTCATTTTTTGTCTCTCGTGGCTTATCTTGGGGGTTCGCAACTGGGTGGTTTAACTTTGAATACTCTTTTGGTGTTCGTCGTAATTCCCTCTCGTGATCCTCCTCACTGGCTTTTTCCTTTGTAGTAATAGTTTTGGTCTCCGTGGTCTCTATCGAATCTGAGTCATCCTCAGGGTCATTCATATACACGGGATCCTCTCATGTCCCTATGTTAGTCTTTGAACTAGGTTTTGAGCTAGAAGCATTAAGGGATTTCTTTCTTCGTGTTTTCTTCTTTCTCGCTCGGCCAATGGATGCAGCCTCTCTCTCTTCGAGGATGTAATTTTTCTTTTGGAGCATCGACCGTGTGAGTGCATTCACTGGTGCTATGTTTATAGTTGGTGGTGTCCCATCAACAATCTCTATTATGTTCAATGGTGTGATTTTCGGTGTGTTTGGATTGTTAGGACACTGTGCGATCAAATGATCTATGCCACAACGATTACAAGTGAGTATTGGCATTGCCAATGCACTCCCTTGACTTGTTTGCATTAGTGCGGCATTCTTTTGCATTCTAATGGGGCACTCAGCTACTCGATGTGGTCCACCACATTCGTAGCACTGAAGAGGTGGTCTCCGGGCAAAACTATTAATGTTTTGGCCTCTTTCTGCTAGAGCAGTAGCTTGATATACTGGTTTGATTTTTCCCCAATGGTCTTCCATATAGTACATGGGACACTCCTCAAGCATGTCGACTCCATAGGTGATACTAGAGTCTATGTCCTCTTCACAATCTACATAAGTACTAGATGACTCGCAACCTATTTGGTTCATAAGTGTAACTCTTGGATGAGGGGGTTGCGGTCCTAGCACTGGAGGTGGCAACGGTGTGGTTTGGACCACATTTTGGGTTCTAGGGACCATGTGCTGTAATGGCAACTGTTGCTCCATGGGTGGGGTAGGCATCAATGCAGGAACTCGAGGTGAGTTTGCCCAAGCTATAGGCGTTCTATTTTCCATGATGCGTTTAAGCATTAGGCAATCCTTCGCTTGATGGCCATACCTACCACACGCGTTACAAGTCCCGTTAAACTTACTCTGAAAGTAGGGCATTCACTCGTAGTATGTGGGCCCAAGCAAATTGAGCACCATTGTTGCTCCCTTCTTGGATACATATGAGTGTTTTGTGGAGCACGATTACCCCTAAGGCTTTCTTGGATGGCCTTGGTGAGATCTGCCAGAGTCATCTCAGATATCGTTTGCTCTTTCACGATTGGCTTTATCTTCATTGGCTCATGCCCTGACGCTTGCGAGCTACTAGACTTCGGCTCGGCAGACACTCTTTCTCCTGCAATCATTAAATTATCCTCCAATTGGATTGCATTCATGGTGACTGCTTCCCAAGTAGTGATACCTCTAATGACTAGGCCATTATAGATACTTTCATGTCGTAGTTCCCTAATGAATCTATCGAGCAATTGGTTGTTGTTGAATCACTCGTTTGGATTGCATCGAGAATTCAAATTCTTTAGGCGACTAATGAATCACTCGTTGGGCTTTCTGGAGCTGAGAGGCTACACCCCAAAGTACTCCCTCTCGTATGTATTCTTTTAAGAACAGTCTCCTAAGAGTAGAGTATATCGTTTTCTCTTCTACTCTTAAGGTTCTATACCAATCTCCAGCCTTTCCGCTTAGGGTCAAACTCAAAGCCTTACACTTATGTAGCTCATTGTGCTCTTCCAAGGAATCGCACACATGTTCAAAGACTTCCATATGCTTTCTAGCATCTCCGTCTCCACTGAATTTCTGTGTGAGCTTAGCTACTTGAACTGCCTTGCTCCTAGGCTCTCTATCAGGTGCACTACGCATGTTTTCCGCAATAGAGCGACCGATAGTTTGAGCAAATGCTGCCAAATCTCCTATTTGAGCAGGTATAATGGGTGTATGTGCTCCTAGAACCATATGTGAGATGGGAGTTGGCCTTGGACTTGGCATACGCGCGGCTCTTGGGTCCCATATTTCGTACGGTGGTGTACCAGACGGTGGTCCAAAGTTTACAGGCGTGGCCGTAGGCATAGGGGGTGCCTGATATGGCATGTTATTATTAAATGGCATGGCTCCACTTGTATAAGAGCTTGGATAATGCCATTGTGGATTGTAAGCTCTTGGAAAAATCGGAGGTGTAGGAGCTACATGAGGCTGAGGTACGACAGGTGCACATGATTGATACATACATGTAGCTATAGTTGGGGGCACTATGCTACTAGGCATCGGCGCAATATTAACAAATGAACTCCATGGTGTACTTCTTGTCATGCTCACCACTGGGATATGCATGGTAGCCGTAGTGTCATTAATAGAAAGATGAGCTAGATCTGGGAAGGTAAAGCTGCCACTTGTGGGCTCAGATTGTATTGAGGCTCCTGGCAAAACAACATATGGAGGATCAATGGGGCTCACTGAGGGAGTCTCCATTTGTGATAGGGTTGGTTGGTTGGCCTTTCCCGTATCCAAGAATCTCATTAGGCCTGTTGAAGGCATGTTTATCCCTGTGTTCCGTCTTTCTAACTCGACAATCCTATGGAGGACATCATAGACTTTCTGTTGTTGCTCATCTATGCTAGTAGCACCCGATGTGAATTGTAGAACATCTAACCAACCCACATGATAGGTGTGTCCTGTGTACCGATCAGTTAAAGCTTCTGCTTGTAGGTCATACTCCCAATTTTCGCTTAGGAATATCCCATCTAGGCCTGGCGTGTTGGAGGTTTCCCTCGAAGTGGAAGCATTATTGCTCCCCATCGCTTGCCCCTCCGTGACTGCTACCTTGGGAGCACTCGGTTGCTCGGCTGGCATGATTGTTGTCATAGGAGCCTTTGCTTTCAGGGCTCGACTTTGTTCTAGCCTTCGTAGGTTCTCAATTTCCCTCTCCCTTGTTGCTTGCATATAGCGTTCGATCTCTTGCACTTCGGCAAGACTCCTACCATCGGGTAGTAGAACCTCAGAGGGAGATAGTCCTAAAGGATCAGGAGGTGTAGTGGATGGAACATTCACATGCACACTCTCAAGAAGCATAGGGTCTATTTTAGGCATGAATGACGAATTTACCTCCCCACTCCGTTCATTTATTTCATTAACCGCATGTTCGGAGCGAGTAGCTCTAGTAAGGGTCTCTTTTAAGCGGCTAAACACGCTGGACCCGGGCCGTGGGCCCATGGTGAAGGAGTACGAGCGGAAGTGCGACGCGAGAGAGAGTGCGAGAAGAAAATCACGACGATATGGTGAACTCGCTCTACTGTAATGTGTAGAGCATAGTGAGTTCTTATTAGGTTTTTACAAAAAAATATGTGTACATACCTGGCGGCCCGCCCACTTACCTGGGCGACCACATTGGGCTTTATACCCCAACAACCTCCCACTTAAAGTCCAATGTGGTACTTTAAGTGTGAGAGAAGCTACTATACAAGCTAATATACAAGAGATGTAGAGAAGTGATGTACTACCCTACACCTAACTGCTTGCGAAAATGCGCAAAGCTCTCTGAGGGAAGTCCTTTTGTAAGTAGATCAGCAGGATTTTCTGTGGTGTGAACTTTGACAAGCTGAAGTTGCTTATCCTCGAGCATTTCCCTGATGAAATGATACTTCACATCCACATGCTTTGTCTTTGAGTGATAAACTGGATTGCGAGCCAATTGTATAGCACTTTGACTATCACAATATAACACAGGCATCTCTTCTTTGATTCCCAAATCTGTTACTAGTCGATTAAGCCAAATTGATTCTTTGCATGCCTCTGATGCTGCAACATATTCAGCCTCTGTAGTAGACTGAGTAACACAATCTTGTAATCTAGAACGCCATGATACTGCTCCACCAGCCAATGTAAAGACATACCCTGACATAGACCTTCGGTTGTCTAAATCACCTGCATAATCTGAGTCTGTAAAACCCTTTATGAAGGGGATCGGGGAGCACCACAGACGGAGAGTGAGAGAGAGAGAGAAGGAGACACACACGCGATGTGGGTGGGGAGACTCCAAGAGTGAGCAGCCCCCTATACACTTATGCTATGTATAAGGTATACAAGTCAGTGGGCGCCCAGACTGTGGGCGGTCGGGCAAGGCATAGACGCCTATACCCCAACAACCTCCCACTTAAAGGCGACTGTGCCTTTAAGCAAGGGAACCTAGTCTAAAGACTACAAAAGGTGAGAGAAAACCGCTCTCAGCCGATGCCCACTGGCTGGCTGTGATCGTGTGCATCCGGCTCTACTGATAGACAAACATCCCGCTGCGGAAGCCACACAGAGCTAGCTCCAAGCTCTGCAAAGAGTCTACAAGAGCTCATGCACTCCTGCAAGTATCGGTCCAATACCTGCAAACCTCCCCTATGCTCTATGCCGAGATCAGTCATCGAACAACTAATCAACCCTGCTGCAAATGCTCCCACTGCAGCTGCTATGTCGGGCCTCGAGATCAGCATCTCGTACATGAGGACACGAACGTTGATGCAACCCTGGCAACCTCTGCCACCTCCAACTCAGAGCTCAACTCATGGCAATCTTGTCCCCTATCATAGAGACCATGGCACTCTGACTCCGAGCTCTGGAGTGACTCCTCGTGCCCACCACATATCACATGTGTACCAAGAGTATCCATCTGTCCTGAATCTGCATCAAGATCGGGCATAAGCATATCAAGAAATGACTCCACAATAGTCGACATCTCAGCATCCATGCGAGTCATCTCTGTCATCACCTCTGATGACTCATCCTGATGTGACTCACTAGAGCTGTCCCGCTCTACCTGTGCATCCGTAGACGCAACCTGCACAACAAGGTCGCTGCTCTGCACTCCATGCAAAGCATCCTGCAACCCACAAGCAAAAGAGACTCGCCTGCTCTCTTGCTCTCTACCTGGCTGCATGATCACAGAGACAACACCGTCTCTCCCGTGATCCACATGCAATGGGTAACCTGTACCACTCCTGGCACCTCTCGCAATCACTAGCGAACCCAAATGCATCACAAAATCTCGCTCTCGTAGCGAAATCTGACATCCACAATCTCTAAGCTGACCAATCGAGATCAAACTCACTGTCAAATCTGGTACATAGCGCACATGTCGTAACAAGTAAGATGCACCACTCGATAATGACAGTCTCACATCTCCTGCACCTGCTATTGCATGCATCGATCCATCGGTCAAACGTACACTACCAAGCATCCCGCTAGAATAGCTACAAAACCATTCACGATGCGGCGTGACATGAAACATAGCATCTGCGTCTAGCAACCACTGCGAAGGGAGTGCACTATCCACAAGTATTGCATCTCGTGCATAGCTCGAGGTAAAAGTGACATCCCCGTCACTAGTATACTCCGACACTACATCTGCCTCAACTGTCAAAGCAACTGAGTCCATGGCATCACTACATACATCTCTGAGACTGCCATGTCTCCTACGATGTCGCATACGACGAAAACAACGCCGTCCAACGTGTCCAGAATGACCACAATACCAACATATCACTTGTCGGCATACTCGTGAATGTACATGTCTCACACGAGTCCTTGATGACTCAGATCTATCATACATATCATGTAGTCTGTGCCAAAGTGCTCTCGAAGTAGCCTCATACATAACAAGAGCATATACAGATTCCGCAAGGTGCAAAGACAGTGTAGATAGTGCCATCTCCTCTAGCTCCTGCCACTGATCGTCAGACATGTTTGAAGGTCTACCTACATCACCACTCAATGGTCGATGCAACCCTCGCTGTGTCAATGCATCAAGCATACACTCTCTCCATGCTGCAAAGTCTGACCCATCAAACATGCGCATCTGTGAGAGGTCACAATCTGATCGATCACCTGTCTCTGCCATGAGCACAAGTAGCAAGCTAGATAGCAAAACCACCTCACCAACAACACCTGGAAACTGTCTACAAATACGGCCAGAAACACAATGTAAAACCTGTGAGACACACTCCAAAATAGAGCTCCCGCAATGTCAACCAAATCAGCCCTAAACTGACTCGAATCGCATCAAACAAAAGTCTGCAAATATGGTTGTAAAATCTGATGCAAAGTTGCACCAATAACCATGCAAAACCTTGCACAAAATCACAAGTTAATATGACTTAATCGCGCATAAATATCTGACAAAATTTTGGCAGAGTCTCCTTTGTAACTGGAGCAAAATCTCAACAGTAAACCTCAAAGAGACAATAATATATGCCACAATGGCCAATCCGGGAATAAACTCGACCGGAATCACCTCACAAAGTCATACATATGAGCATACCCGCTCTTGCAGGAGTACCACTCAAATAATCTCAGCCATAAACAAATACACAAATCCATATATGGCATACATAAACCGCCAAGACCATGGCAACATAGCTCACTCTCGCATGAGTGGCTCTCTGGACAAATGCATATCCAAAAACCTGTGTACACCTATGAATTTGCTGGTTGCTGTAGAAAATACTCCGTGTGTGTGAGATATACCAAAAACAGTGTTTTTGGGACCCGAAAGTGCACAAATAAACCTGCTGCTGTACCTGCTGTAATTCAAAGCAGAATTTCAGAAAATAGACATCACCATCGTGTCCGGAGCGTGCCAAAACCCTGACCTAGACTCCTGGATCATGTAGATCTGACTCTGTATGACGGAGCTACGCAAAAAACTGCGTTTTAGAGCCCGAAAATGGCAAAAACGAGCTGCACACAGTCTTGAACCTGCTCCTGCTCCACTCTGGGTGATGCAATGTCCTCTCAATGCAAGATCCAATGCAAGAGCTCTGCCACAACAGCATCCAAGCACTCGAATGTCAAGCTCTCCTCCGCCGAGCACTTCTCTAACGAGCTCCATTGAGCTCAAAAGCTCCTCTCACCAAGGAAGCCGCAACCGCCTCCTCGACCAAGCTTGACCACACCAAGCTCCTAAGCTCCAAAGACAATGCTCCTCAAGCTAAAATCGCTCTCCGCGAAACTCCGCGATCGAACTCCACCGTCGAGAGCGAGCGAGCTATCGCCTCGAAGCTCTCAAAGCCGTCGTGCTCTCCGTGGTCACCATAGCTCTGATACCAATTGAAGGGGATCAGGGAGCACCAGAGACGGAGAGTGAGAGAGAGAGAGAAGGAGACACATACGCGATGTGGGTGGGGAGACTCCAAGAGTGAGCAGCCCCCTATACACTTATGCTATGTATAAGGTATACAAGTCAGTGGGCGCCAAGACTTTGGGCGGCCGGGCAAGGCACAGACGCCTATACCCCAACACTTTACACTTAGCTTATGCATACTCTTTGTAGCTTTCAGGTATCTCAATATTCCTTTCACTGCCTCCCAATGTTTCTTGCCTGGGTTTGACATGTATCGACTTACTACTCCCACTGCAAATGCAATGTCTGGGCGAGTAGCAATCATTGCATACATCAAACTACCCACTGCAGACGCATATGGAATCTTATCCATTTCAGCCTGTTCTTCCTCAGGCACAAGACAATCTTGTTTGCTAAGTTTCACATATGGTGGCAATGGAACACTCAATGCCTTTCCCTTCTCCATATTGAAACGTTGCAAAACCTTGTCAATATACTCTGTTTGAGATAACCAAATCAACTTCTTTGATCTGTCTCTCTCAATGCGCATACCAAGTATATGACTTGCCTCACCCATGTCTTTCATATCAAACGATTTTTCCATCTTTGACTTCAAAGCTGAAATTTCTTCCAAGTGCTTGCCAGCAATCAACATGTCATCCACATACAAAATAAGGATCAACCAATTGCCATCCTTAGCCTTCTTTGTATATACACAGTGATCGAACTCACTACGTTTGTAGCCTTGAGAAAGCATAAACTTGTGGAATTTATGGTACCATGCCCTCGGTGATTGTTTTAAGCCATAAAGACTCTTTAACAACTGGCATACCCAATCTTCCTTGCCTTTCTCAACAAACCCTTCTGGCAGCTGCATGTAAATTTCCACATCTAAATCACCATGCAAGAACGCTGTCTCGACATCCATTTGGTGCAACACCAAATCTAATATGGCAACCAATGGAAGAAAGCATCTCAATGTAGTCATCTTGACCACCGGAGAGAAGACTTCATCAAAGTCAATGCCTTGTTCTTTTTTTTTTCGACACACCAGAGGGCCCATAGGGGGAGGTGCTTATCCCTTCCAAATATTAGCCATGTTACATGGTCGGGCAAGGGCCGCGTACCATCGGGCAAGAGCCACGCGTAGGCATCACCATGGCCACCTAATTGATGCACCACATGCTGGGAACGACGGAGAGAACTCGTAGCAACCAGCTAGGAACCTCCTCCTCGGGTGACCCACCCCAGGAGGAGGATCCACTCGAGTGTCCAAGGGCAAGAGCCCTAGCAACGTGAACACCAGGTGAGCACAAGGTGTCCCTCTAGAGTGTGACCCAACAGGGGATTTGAACCCACAACCCATAAGTTGAGAGGCCAAAGCCTTACCGTTAGACCAAATCTTTGGGGACTCAATGCCTTGTTCTTGCTTAAAGCCCTTGGCAACAAGCCTTGCTTTGTACTTTGGCTAACTATCATGAGCGGTGATCTTATACCTGTAAACCCATTTACAAGGTAGAGCCTTTTTGCCACGTGGTAATTTAACTAGCTTCCATGTCTGGTTTTTATGCAGAGCTGTCATCTCTGACTGCATGGACAATTGCCAATTCCCGGAGTCCTTCATTTGCACTGCTTATTGTAACATGAAGGCTCATTGCAATTAGTCAACATGACATAATTCATAGATGGAACAAACCTATCAGGAGGTCGCGTGACACGTCCAGATCTACGCACAATAGGTGGCTCAGGCTCAGCCACAACCTGTGGTTCCACTCTATCCTGTCCTTGCTCCTCTTGAGCCCTGACATTTTGTCTTGCACGTGCAGGTCCATCTTCTTGGAAGACAACTCTTCTAATCTCCTCAACCCTCTCTGGTTTAGAATGATATTTGGATTCATTAAAGTGAACATCATTGCTGCGGACAACCTTTCTGGATTCGGGATCCCAAAGTCTGTACCCCATCTCACCAGAATTACCATAGCCTAGAAAGATGCACTTTCTACTCTTTGGCTCAAGTTTGTTCCTAAATTCCTTTGGAACGTGAGTATATGCTCACAGCCAAAGACTCTGAGATGCTTGTATGAGGGCATTTTGCCTGACCATACCATCTCTGGCACTGAATCCTTCTGCAAAACCTTGCTAGGAGATCTATTTACAAGATGAACAACTGTTGATACAGCTTCAGCCCAAAACCCATTTGGCAGTTGTGCATTAGACAACATACTTTTGACCTTCTCTTGTATGGTCCTATTCATCCTCTCAGCAACACCATTTTGAGGAGGATTGTAAGGAGCAGTAATTTCACGTTTTATACCTTTTGACTCACAAAAGTCTTGAAAGGCCTTTGAAACATACTCTCCACCATTGTCAGTGCGTAAGCATTTAAGCTTCTTGCCACTCTGATTCTCCACAAGTGTCACAAACGTTTTGAAAACACTAAACGCTTCATCCTTGTGCTTGAGAAAGTAAACCCATACTTTCCTCGAGTAATCATCTATAAATGTCATTAAGTAAGAAGCTCCCCTTAGAGATAGGTTAGGCATAGGTCCACACAAATCACTATGAACAAGTGCCAACTGTGTATCTCTTCTACTGCTTCTATGCTTATGTGGCTGCTGTGTTTGCTTACCATACAGACAATGTTCACAGAATTCAAAATCATTAAATGAAAAGCCAGGAAAATAACCAGAACGAGACAAGATTTCCATTCCCTTCTTGGACATATGTCCTAACCGGCTATGCCACAAAGAAACGTTCGGCTACTCGGTTACATTGATTACATTTTTAGAGACATTTGATACATAAATCATGTAAAGTCCTCCAGACTTTACTCCATGTGCTACTGTCATAGAACCCTTGGATATCTTCCACATGTTCTGTCCAAAAATGGTGACGTAGCCAGCATCATCAAGTAAACCTGTGCTGATCAAAGCTCTTTGTAATTGCGGGAACATGTCTCACATTCTTCAGCGTGAAAGAAGAACCATTCTGAAACTTCAATTGAACATCTCCAACACCTAAGATATCACATGTCTACCCATTGCCTAGCCGAACATGAGCTTTAGTGGTCACATAAGAAGTAAACCACTCCTTGTTTGGAGACACATGAAGTGATGCCCTTGAGTCTATAATCCAGTCACTCAGTGCATTTCCATCAGATGCTGTAAGAAGAGCTGAGTCCATTGTATTCTTCAAGAAGTAGATGTCTCCTGACACTAGACTGTCATCCTCTGCAACAGTGTTTGTCACATTTATTTCTTGAATCTTCACTGAGGACTTGTTCTTCTCACCATGGTCTTCAGCTTTCTCTTTGCCTTTTTCTGCTTTCCATTCTCTGCAGTCTCTTTTCATGTGACCCTTCTTGCCACAATGGTAGCATTCTATGTCACTCTTGCCTTTAGCACTGCGGGACTTGCTACGAGACTGATTCCTCTTTCCACCTTTGTACTTTTCTTTGGTCCTTCCCCTGACAACTAAGGCTGTTCCTTTGCCTTTGTCCATTGTCTTTCTATTGGTTTCTTCAGTAAGCAGACTTCCTTCTACACCTGCTATGTTCAAACCATATGGAGGTGCAGAATTACTCAAAGCTGTGCGAAAAGTGTCCCAACTTTCCGGCAATGTGATCAACAGGAACATAGCTCTAACAGGTTCATCAAACTTGACACCTTGAGCTGACAACTGACTATAGATTGTGTTGAATTCATTCAGATGATTGGACATAGGTGTCCCTGCTTTCATCTTCAAGTCAACAAGCTTCTTAAGCCAGTATACCTGTGAAGCTGCACTCTGCTTCTCATAAAGATCACTCAGCTTTAACCATGCTTGATAAGCTGACATCTCGTCTGCTACATTGAAGTAAACGCTTTCTACCAAAGTCAGCATAATGGTAGAAAGTGCCAATTCATCCATTTCGCTCCATTCATCTTCGTCCATATCTTCTGGTTTTATCCCCTTGAGATTTATAGGTTTTATCTGCTTCTTTTGTACCAACACGTGCCAAATCTGCTTCTTCCACAATGGGAAATTGGTTCCATCCAGCTTCTTGATATTGTAAAGAGCAGTGTCCTGTGATCCAGCCACAGCTACGCTTCACAGTAGTTTACTTTTCTGGGAAAAATTCGACAGAGTTTCCCCTGTAAACTGACCTCTGAACCAATATCAACCTGTCAAATGAACCAAGAATGCTTCAGATTCTGCAGAAATTTTGGGAGAGTCTCCTTTGTAAAATGGCTCTGGTGTACTAAAAACAGACCAAAAAACAGCTCAAAAAACACTGTCTCTCTGACACTGTAAGCTGCGGGTAAACCTGTCCTGCACCTGTACTGTCTCTCACTGTCCTGTCACTGTCCTATAAGCATAGACTGCGACAATGCCTCAACGGCACTAAAGCAAAGATGCAATCCCAACTGTTTAACTCACAGTCAATACATCCTAGCTGCCTATCTAAGGGTGCTCGAGGGATCGCTCCAAGACCTGTATCACTGAAAGGATCTCAACATTCGAGAATCCCCCAGCTCAATAAAACCTCACTCGACCCTCAACAAAGGCTGCAGTAAATCTGACAGTACATAGACTTCCCACAAAGTCATACATCCACAAATTTCCCACTGTATGTTGTAACCGTTGCGGCGGTTGTTTGTTGCGTGACTCACAGCCTACAAACCCTCAACAGACATACATCATCTCTGACAATACATCCCATGTGGAAGTACCTGCAATGTCAGGATGAAATCTAGAATATCAAGCAGCAAACACAAGCTACCTGATCAACTAGTGGATGTCGCCTACAGTCTGTGTGTAGATGCGCCCGTGTCGTATGTGACACGCCTCCAAGAACTGTGAGCCGTCCTTTGATGTGTAGAAAGCCACAAATCAACACTCTGGGAGTGTCGATATCCTCAGCACCTGCAGTCGTAGGCCGAAAACCCCAAATTTGCAGAGTCGGATCTGCACCCGTCGAGACCACGTAGTCGAAAATTGCCTGCGCAGACCATTGTCGAAGCCGAACGGTGGCCGAGATGACCTCAGAATGAAATTCTGACAACACCAAGTCCTTCGGGCTCTGCCACGAGATTTGGGGCTGTGTCTTCACCTGTCGAATTTCACTCCAATCTGAGTTGGTGACTCTAGCCTCCTGCAGTGCTGCCCCGAGCCTTGATCTGAGCTCTGATACTAGTTGAAGGAGTACGAGCGAAAGTGCAACGCGAGAGAGAGTGCGAGAAGAAGAGCACGACGATATGGTGAACTCGCTCTACTATAATGTGTAGAGCATAGTGAGTTCTTATTAGGTTTTTACAAAAGAATATGTGTACATACCTGGCGGCCCGCCCACTTACCTGGGCGACCACATTGGGCTTTATACCCCAACACATGGCATGCATGTCTTGACTTGAACTATCAGGGTTTGGTGTAGGATACCCCTCCATGACTTCGTAGTCAGAGGAAGAATCACTAGACGCGATATGAGGATCTTGGGTCGCGCTACCTTGAGTCCCGGCCGAAGGTCCAGAACCTAGGGTGGAGGAATAATGGGTGCCCGCGTAAATGGAGGCACTACCAATATGCTCGTGCTCTAACACTCGTCCAGAGCGTAGGTTCATATGACTTGGATCCCCTAGAAGTGTGAGTGAGTGCCCGTGAAGGCTACTCACCTAGTATTTTTGGGTGTTTTGCAACCTAAGTCTTTTCTTTTTTTAAAATATATTTTTTGATTTTTTGGTCCTTTTTTTCTGACCCGGCTATAGAATAGAACGTATGATAGCTCAAAACGAGCGTCTCGGTCAGAGGGACGTGTCGTAATTTACAGCCCTCCGTTTGGTCACTTTATGCCCTCGGAATCCCTAAAACCGTCAATTTCTAGTAGGGAACTAGGCCCAAATTAGAAAGTCTAAGGGTGCAAGTGGGAAGAGAAGGGAGGAGAGTGGAGGACTTGCCCCACATGCTCTCATTCCCTCTTGAGGGGGTAGAGTATATATATAAGAGTGAGTCTAGTATATATCATAAGACTGAGGACTGAGGCCTGGGCTTGGGCTTTTTTTTTTTTGGAGAAATTTTTTATTTTTTATATATATATATATATTTTTGAGGCGACGACCGCGCGCGGTTTAGGTGACCCTTTCTTGGCCACACACACTGTCAACACCTACCTAACCTCTCTGTCAACAGCTCACAGACAGCTCACTACCTTATCTACTTACTAACAGTGCTGCTAACCACTAACTAATCTACCTGCTTACTGACAGTGGGCTAACTGTCCACCTACTTCCTCTCTCACTACCTTCCTGTGCAAAGACTGTGCGCAGGCAAACCTTGACAGAAAACTGTGTACATACTGTGTACAAACAGAAATTGCTAACTGTCTACCTACTTATTCATTCACTGCGAACAAGCTAACGACTACTAATTGTGCAAAGACTGTGTGCAAACAGAAAACACAACATTATGCAGAAATCACAGAACTTTGCAGACAATACAGAAATTAACAACTTGCAGAAAAATAACTCATTCCTCTTCCTCTTCCTCTTCTTTCCTACTACAAACAACTCATAGGAGAAGCACAAAGTGCCTCTTGGGCTTAGTGCAGGCCGATTCCCCGACAGCGGCGCCAAAAATGTGCGCTCCTTGCCGCACTGTCGAAGCAAGGGACTTGCCGATACACCGTGTGCGAGCCACAAATGACTCCAAACACACAACAAAACTAATCTAGCAAGCTCAAGAGAGCAAAGGGTGTGTCACTCACCGCTCTACGCTCGCCTTCGTGGTGGATTCCTCGCCGCGATGAAGAAGAAGCTGCAATCGTGCCGCGCTCAACCGCTTCGCCGCCGCCGCGCCTGCAATGCTCGATCACACACACACACACACACACTCTCTCTCTCTCTCACATACACACACACACACACAAGGAGGTGAAGAAGAAGAAGATCGAGATGGAGATGGAGCAAGAGCACTCTTCTATTGCACAAATGAGAGAATGAGTGAATTTTAGGTTTAGTTGGCTTTTATATGAGCTCACCCCATTCACACTTGGGCGCCCATGCTTAGCCAACTAATCCCTTGAATGTCCCAGTTAGAGTGCGCCTCTCATCGGCGATCACTCTTACCCTTTTCCTATTGGACTGACAAGCCCGGTACCTGACTCTACCAAATAAATAATACAATGTCCACCGTAGGTTAGAACGTCCGTCTCGTAGGTGATAGGGTGTCCGTGAGCCGTGAGGGTTAACATGGGCTATTTAGTGTTAGGCCCAAAGTTTTAATTGCACCAATAGGTAGAAAATAAGTGATCGACAATTGCAAGAAGGTGTGTATGCAACTCTTGCCAAGAAAGGAGGGTAAGGTTGCTTTTCATAAGCATGTGGACTATGTAAACATAACATGTATGCTTCAAGATCCACCGCATATAGATGCTATCAAATAGGTAGGTGCCCTGAGCGATGGAAAGAGTATGGAGGAGAGAAAGTGGAGCTCCAACATAATGCAACAAGGGTATTGTTTGTAGTTGAATTAAGTGGCAATTTTAGTGCAATTGTCGAGTTGATTTTTGACTTATTAATTTTGTCCTAACATATGGGTATCAATAGTTGTATTCTTATGGGATTTGACATAAAATTGCACAAAATGCATTTGTTTAAGATTTCAAAGCAATGACTTGCTTGCATGTCTTTCATTCAAACCTTGTCCACAACACATCAAGTGGAGCAATAAGAGATTGAACCCCTTGCGATATATAATGAAAAATTGTGTGTGTGTGTGTGTGTGTGTGTGTGAGAGAGAGAGAGAGAGAGAGAGAGAGAGAGAGAAGAGGAAGAAGAAGAGGAAGAAGAAGAAGAAGAAGAGGGGGGAAGATACGGTGTTTAAACCCGATACAAAATCTCCAAAACAAGGTGAATAGTTATATTGTCCTACAAAAGATTATGGGAGAGTGCTTATGGCCTTAAGTTAATGATTCCCTTAAAATTTAATAAACAATATGAGAGAGAGTTTGTGGTCGCCTTGTAAATACCTCTCTTAAGCACTCCATCAAAAGTACGAAAGACCATTGACTTTGCCATGTCAATTGAGTGGTTCACAATTGCTCACAACAAGCTTAATCCAGTGGGCCACAATAGCCTCCAAGAGTTCAAGGAGTCTACCAAGGCTACATGTAGGCCACAATCCATTGACACAATTTCTCCCAAAGGATCCGGAGTCTACTATGGCTTTATGCAGGTCAAAAAATATAGGTGATCAAAGTCAGATGAAAAAGAAAGGCTTGAAGAGAGACTTACGTGACAATGTGAAAAGAGTCTATCCATTCATTAAGGAGCTTGTGCATGACGAGGCAAATTCGAGAACCTATTAACACTTGCATGTACCACTTTATGCTTTTTGCTTGATATTTTCTATCATTGTAGAATATGGTGACACAATCTTTATCCTATTGATATTCTATCAATATCACGGTGACACAAATTAGAAGTGGTATTGATATGAATAGTCTCCTATTGCTCTTGTGAGTTTGTATCTTGTTTCTTAGTTTTACGATACTAACAATGCTCGAGAAAGGTTTGCCTCAACTTAGCCTTGAGCCGGTTGAAAATGAAGATTAGCCAGGGTAAAGGGAAGAAAAATTGGCAAAATATATAAGAAAATAGTCCAAACATCTTGCAACTTTAGAAAAATTTTACTAGTATTTCCGGTTTGCATCTTATGTCGGTAGAGATAAGACTTTGATGTCTTATCTATTTTCTTGGATAACTTTTCTTGGAAGTCACACTGAAATTTCTTGTATTTCAAGAGGTTAGAAGACTTTTGTTCATTTATTGGATGACATTGCAAAATAGAAACAAGACTCTTTCCAAAAGAAAAATGATGCCATACCTTGGAAAACAAAACCATTTTCTCTTGCAATCTAGTTTCACAACCATTGGTACAAATCTAAGCTATCCACCCGGTTTTATAGCTTTCATGCCCACTCTTTTACCTTGAAAATTAACAATAAATGTAACGATTTTACATTTTTAGTTGGCAGACCAATACTTAAAAAAAAAAAAACAAAACTCACAATTGTGAGCGAATTATATTGAGCAGCCCAAAAAATTACAAGGTCTTGTCATGCTCATGTTAAGCCATGACAACATCTAGGGATCATAATTACATCGGCTATCAGGGCAGTCACCCCTACCAACCCGCCCCCTCATCCTTGATACACAAGGTCCATAATCTTTTCATTTTGAGATCTTTTACTTATCGATGGCCAAGATTTGCCCCCATCCTAGGCATTCTATCTGCTGACAACAAGGCACAAGTAGTCCTAGACCAATCCTCCGAGTGATGCTTGCACCCGAGTGTCCATATTAGCACTTTGCTTTCTTGTATAATTTCTGCGAAGCTTGCCACCTCAAAACCTCCTTAAAAAACACGGCGGTTCCTTGTCTGCCATACATTATGTAAGAAGAAGTGTCTGACGATCTGAGTGCTGACCAGGAGTGCAAGACTACCTGAATTCTTACCTCCAAGGAATAGGTCAGTCTTGAAAAAACTAATTTTCCATGTTCTTTGGACCCACTTGCATATTTTCCCTACGAGGCCTTCGATAGCTGGGCAGTCCATAAATAGGTGGGTCAGATCTTCACTAGCTAACCTGCACCCCAAGCATCGATCTGACCCAATCCCTCTCTTCTGAATCTTCACCCTCGTCGGTAGAGCACCCCAAATAACCTTCCTTAAGAAAACCTTCATGTGCTGCGGAACCTTTGGCTTCCATATGTTCTCCATTACATGCTCCCACCTTTCCTCCGGCCATTGCTTTTTCCATAGCTTGTTAAGGGGGCTAGACCAATTCTTCTTATGCATCATTGTCTGATAAATGCGTTTAGTATGGGGTTTCCACAAGAGACTGCTTCCGGGCCATTTCTAGGCATTCCAGTTCAACTCCGAATCACAGTTTGGCATCGCTAGATTGTCAAGCTCTTTCATCACTTTGTGGACAAGCAAGACCTCCAAGCTATTAAGTTGGTAATGGGTAACCATAAGGTCAATGGTTTTCCAACTCTTGTTGCCACTGTCCCAGAAGTGCTCAAGTCGCTTCAGACCCTTATTATTCAACTTCCTGGCTGTCTCAATCCAATAGGGAGTTTGTGGCAGATCTACAACTTTGGAGAGCCAGGGGGATGTTGGCAGACTAATACTAAAAACCACAGAAAAGCACCATGCACAACCGGTTTTATAGCTTTGATGCCTAGCCTTTTACCTTGAAAATTGACGGAAAGTGTAAAATCTAGCAAGGAGAAAAGCACCATGCACAACCGGTTTTATAGCTTTGATGCCTAGCCTTTTACCTTGAATATTGACAATAAATGTAAAATCTAGCAAGGAGAAAAGCAAAGAAAAGCACCATGCACACCCACTCCAACACCCACCCACTCACACCCAATGATCTGTTGTGGATGGTTACTTTAGAACTTGCCAAAACAAATTTTCATAGCTGAAGAAACCAATCGAGGGCACACAACTCTACCTATTTTTAGATCAGAATTTGAAGCATTTTGCCGACATCTGCACTGAAACTTGTAAAATTTTGCCAGTTTTATTCAAGGAAAGCTTGGAATCTAGCTAGGATTTTGTAAATGTAGGTGGTCCAAAATACACTAAAACCTGAATTTTTGCAGGCACTACCCATCTCGGGACGTCCTCATGAGGTGAGAGCTCATGGTAGGAGGAGTTTGTATAAATAGTGTGGATGGTGAAGGTTTGTATGATTAAACACAACATAAAGTGGGGTGGGAGACTTGCTTTATAATTTTGAGTGATGCTTGGGGCAATCATTTTATGTGCACGACCCTCCTACATGAGAGTGATGAAAGCAAGAGAGAGGATTTTGATGATGCATGAAGATCAAAAGCACCTCTTGAATGACAACAAGAACCCTTGAAAGGGGACACATGCTTCCTTTTGGCCCTCTCACTCATGCCTTGCTTTCTTTATTTTCTCCCCGAAGCTTTTACCTACTAGTCCCTTTCAAAGCCACCCTCTTTGCACATGAAAAGCTTCAACATTGTAATCTTGTTTATTCCTCCTTTCTATAAAGTTGCATTGTGCTTTTCTCTTCTTAAATTGCTTCATCTCTTCCTCCCATGATCTCCATGAAACAACATGCTTTTTGTTGACATTTTGCATCCACAAGGGGGCTAAAGGCCTTTTCTTAGCAATTTCTTTTCCTTATAATGCCTTTTTTTTTTTTCATTTTCAATGGCTTTCTCGTGAGCACAAAGGTAAACGCTTGAAAAGCATAGAAAGGTGTCACATAAAGTAGAACTGAGCTTATTAAATTTTTTTCTTGGGCTGCATAAAGCCTTGGTAAAGCATGGAACCCTCGAGAGAAAAGCTTGTCAATTAGTGCCACATGGCAAGTTCTCCACAACAAAACTTTTTGGCTTCCTAAAACAAGCCTTAGAGAAGAAGGTTACTATGCATATATTTGATATATATTTGCCAGTGGTGGAGAAATGTATTAAAACAAGGTGAAAGTTCACTACGGTCTACATAATGCTATTGAGAGTAATTTGATAATAAAAGGGTTCTTTTTGAGAAAAAAAAATAAAAAAGTGACATTAGCATTTAAATTGGTTTTTTTGTCGCAGTAGAATATTACACTTTTTGGAAAGAAGTGTAACAATGACTTATTTTAGATTACAATATATTTCAAAAGCATAAGAAATAATGACTAAACCAATATTCAATGTCCCTCTTTAAAGTCTTAACGAGAGAGATACACAAATCTCAACTTCTCTCACAACTAACTAGAACAAATATTAAAACAATTTTTTTTTTGCCATGTGACACTAATCTCCAAGCTTTATCCAATGGTCCACAATTGTGTCAAAAATCCAACACTTTACTAAGGACTCCTTATGTAATCCAATTAAAAAAAACCCATGCTCCTATCGAGCCACGGCATCCAACACCACCCCACTTTACCCAGTTAATAGAATCCAGTACAATCCAACAAAGAGAACCAGCATATATCAAGATACACCATCTTGAGATTTCCACGAAACCCAAAAGTCACCCTCAAAGGGGACTCCCCTCAAGATAGCCCCATTACACCAAGCAAATAGAAAGCATATGAGGGACCAAGTTGATAAGGGCACCACCTTGCAAAAATGAGAAGCCAACTGCATATTGTCACATAAGGGGGGAGGCTTAACCCTTCATCACCATGCGTAGATAATCGGTGTTGACCATCCAAGGACAACAAGCTTCACAACACCAGCAGGTTCACGAGAACAAGGGTGCCCATAACCACCAAGGAAGCTATAGCCGATCGAGATGGAGCATCATCGATGGAGGCTCTAAGAGGCAAGCCAAGCACTAACAAAGAGGGCCACACCCATGGCGATCGGAGCCACCAAAGGGGGGAGCCATGCCACAAGGAGCACTAGTTGCCATTTTCCCCAAAGCAAGGGAGAGGAGGGTGGCCTCCCTTGGATCCAAAAAGAAGGGAGAGGGCACGGAAGAAGCTGAAGCATCTTGGCTAGAGATGTAGGACCCTCCACATCGAGGAAAACTCATCTCTGCATGGGCGTGGCCACCAAGAGGAAGACCATCGTCAACAGTCTCCAAGAAGTGACCACCCTACCGCAGGAAGCCTGAGCCTCCCTGCACTCCAGAGCCTCACAGGCTACAACCGCTCGATAGAGAGCACTCTCCTTAGAGAAGAAGAGTGGTATGCATACATTTGATATTTTTTCTTGGCCAAACTCTCAATTGTGAGTGGATGTATTATGTTTCAAGAATAAGTGTACATGATAACCTCAAGCTTGTGCAGAGCATTCAGGGATTTCGTATTACACCAAAAAGCTATCAGGCCTCACCAAGAGGCAAAAACCTACCCATATTCAGGCTAGTCCTAATTCAGAAGAACAACGTTCAAGGCTCTATACCACTCGTCGAAGTGGCCACCGTGCAAAAGGTATTGTGTTGCATTCTTATGTAGAGATTTTGGACAAGAAGAAAACTCATGTACTCACTTAAGTACTATTCAAGTGCTCCTCCAAAAAAGACCCGATTTGCATTTCAAGTTTTAAGTGTCATTCTCGAAACACAAGCTCAACAAAAGGACTAACACACCTGCTTTTGGGTTAATTGCCTTTCTCTTACCGATGGATGCAATCAATTCTCTACTTCTTGCACAATCTTAGTGAAACTAGACGAAGAAAGACCATTCTCAAAGACCTATTGGCCTTCCAAATATGCTTAAAGTAGTAGAATCTAAAATTTGTGTGTAAACCAGTAGCGCTTGGCTTTTCATCACCATCCCTCCAAAGAATAGGTCGTTTTGAAAGAATCCTATTTTCCAAGTCCTTTGTACCCAGCTGCATGTCTTCCTTGCCAAGCTACTTATAGTCGGCGGGCACTTATTGAATAGGTGAAAGAGGTCCTCATGAGCCATTTTGCAACACAAACATCTATCAAATCCAATCCCTTTGGCAAAAACCTTTAATCCTATTGGCAAAGCGCACCCCCCCCCCCCCCCCCCCCCCCCCCCCCCCCCCCCCCCCCCCCCAACCCCAAATAACACCTTACAAAGAAAGAACTTCATCATGAGCAGCCACTTTGGATTCAAAATGTTCTTTGCTATTGTCATCCAATGCTTTTCCCATAGCTTATTGAGGGGGCATAACTAATTGGCCAAGTTTGTTAGAGTATAATAAATGTCCTTGGTTTCTGGTTTATAGAAGTGGTTGCTCTTGGGCCACTGCCAAGCTTTCCACTCAAACATGGACCCACACACTGGCATACGTAATTGTCAAGTCCCTCCAAAACTTTGAGGACCTGCAGTCTTTCAGTCCCACTGAGGTGGAACTGGGTAGCTAGTTGGTCAACTCCTTTCCAACTTCTGTTGTTGCTGTCCAGAAAAGGATGAGTTGTCCGAGTCCTTTATTGTTGATCTTCCTGGCTATTTCTTTTTAGAATGGGTGTAACGAGATGTTTCTTGCTTTAGAAAGCCATGGGGACTAGTGACTGAGGGAGTTTTGGAAATACCTTGCAAACTCTCCCCATTCAAGTGCCTTCAAATCTCTAGTACACTTCCATACTATCTCATCTGTTGTGCTCTCCAATCTTAAGTTGGATCATTGAGGGGCAAGCAGCTTGTCATGTGCCTCTAAGCCTTTCCACTGGCCACCTTTCAGTTTAGGTTTGTCAATTATGTCCATTGTCATGATAACCCATGCCTGATCTTGCAAAGTGATCATCATTAGAAATTTGGCACACTGGGCCTCTGCATGAATAACAAGGTTGAGAATCTCAATGCCTTCTTGCTCCACTGGCCTCGCGACCGTCTCCCAGTTGGCCCACTGCCATGGCGTTGAGTCTTTGGTGTTATTTTTCCATAAGAACTTTTTCACCGGTTCTAAGAAATCCTTCCAGTTGCACATGGCTAGTTTGAGAAGCGGACTAGTGAAGCCTATGTACAAGAGCATAAACGAATTGATCACTTTGAATCGGCTTGGAAAAGGAAGCAACACATACTCCCATCTTCTTGTCTTACTCCTTATCTTGTCTATGACCCATTGGAATCTTTGCTTCTGCGTTACCTCAACCCCAATGGTGCATCAATGTGACAAAAAATATTTCCTTTAGAGACTATCTCTTTGGTTCACATAGATGGACCAAATGAGTCATTTTTGACAGTGAAATCAATCTAGATTTTTTTATATTGCATTTCAATCCCAGAGGCTATGGCAACCGTTTGCACAATCTCCATAGTTTTTCAAACTATCTAAGGGCAAGCTTTGAGGAAGACAAGGGAGTCATTTGCAAAGAGCTTCACTAGTTGGTCATTGTTAGGCAAGGATAGACCTTTGATCTCCCCTGTTTGCAGCATTGTGCCTTCTTAGCATGGTGACCAGCAGGTGAGAGGTGATGGCAAATAACAAAGGGACAAGCAGCATCCCTGATTGATTGACCGTTTTTCAAATGCACCCACAATTCTATCATTAAATAGTAGCTCAAACTGGCTTCAACCACCTAGGGTAAAAGCTAACCGACATAGTCGTGGCCCAAAGCTAGGAGATTTCATGACATCGTCAATGAACGACCATGTAATTCTAACGTAAGCTTTGTCCAAATCAAGATGTAGCAAGATACACTCTTGCTTGGTGAATGCTATGCATTCGATGCCGACCTTTGCTACCAGGATGTTATCATATATTGACCTTCTTTTGATGAAGTCGTGTTGATGAGGAGTAATGGCTTTATCCAGAATGGGAGCAAACCTTAGGGCTACGGTTTTGGCAATAATCTTGTATGCATTTAACATCGTGGTTATAAGTCACCAACATTTCAATTGAGAGCAGCATATTTGCTTTGGAATAGGTTTTATGAGGTCCCTTTAATGCTTGAGTCTAGGTCCACTTTCCAATGCTTGGTTAGCCATACACATAACCATAATTCTTTTAAGAACTTAGTAGTCCCACCTAGGGGATTTTTCTTTGCCTAAATCCTTTAACGCATTGGAGCATTCCTCCTCAGTAAAGTCCTTCTCCAGGAGGTTGGCTTCCGATTGTGACACCATCTTCTTGATGCTCCTCTACAAATTAGCCCTAGCTTCAACCACTTCAGGAGAGTGGGTCATTGTGGATATCTACCATAGGACATCACAAGACCAAAGACAAGGTGCACAAGGCTACTCAAACGGTGTACAAAACTACACTTAGAGAAAGGTAAGGATACTCCATACAATGTACCCATGTCTACCATGTCTTTCATATAGTTTGTAGAAGCTAGAGGAGAGTTTGCCTCGCTTATTTAAGAAATCTTACAAACTGGAACTAAGTTTTCCTCATGATGTTTATTTTTTGCCATAGAGAGCAAGGAGAAAGGTGTGAATTTTTTTGAGTTCGTAAATGTGTCCTTTTATTGAAGAGCCTATGAATTTCTTTTCAACTTTTTTAATTTAAAAAGACTTGTTTTAGTTTGTTAATGGTCCCTTCCTCGAGGCCCAAATGTTAATGTCAATTTTTTGTTTTAGAAGGCCACCTCGTTTTACCTCTAAAGACCCATCATCAAATACAACCACTAGCCATTTAGAGTCCAAGTTTTTCTTTTCAAGTTTTCGTTTTAAAATCCTAAGTGAGTCTTCACCTTGTTTCTCTTCTCTATCTTTATCTTTATACTTCTAAAGCACCTTGCATTATACTTCTAAAGCACCTTGGATAGGCTTAGACCATGTGTCACATGGAGAGGGACTAGAGGCCAAAGCACCATGCATGCATGTTAGGCCTAGGCCTAGCACATTGAGGAGGTGGGAGTGGAGGCCAAGGCAAGCAATCATGGGAAGGAGGGGTACTTAACTCCTCCTTGATTCCCTACCATTCTCTCTCTCTCTCTCTCTCTCTCTCTCTCTCTCTCTCTCTCTCTTCTCTTCTTTATGGAGTTGAAAGGTGGGACAAGAGAATCTCAAAGGTTTTTTGGAAAGAGTTTGAGAACATCCAAAAGAGTTTTCTTACAAACTTTGTCCAAGTTAAGATAGAAACACCATATATGCTCCTACTTCTTGAGTCAAGATCTCTTCCAATTGAGGTTATGGGCATGGAAAGTGTTATGGAGTACATGATAAAGATGCATCAAAACCCCTCACATTGACTTCCTACAATTGCATGGGAAGTAAGCAAAAAAATTCAAAAGATGCACAAAAGCAAGATCTTGAGCACGGGATGGATGCAAGACGTAAAGAAGTGGTTTGAGCGATGTGATGCATTACACTTGCTATATAATGCCTCAATAGACTCCCAAGTGAATGATGCTTTTCTACAATGCCAATGTATTACCGCTTGGGAGGAATCCAATGAGTCACGCTTCATATATTACATCACCCATATTGGCCTCAACTACAAAACCATGTTCTTCGCTGAAAGAGGAAATCATACCTAACCCCTTGTTAGCGATATGCACTATTGCAGCCATTCAACTTAGCTCCCACTCCATTTGATGCGAGACATGGCATTGGGGCAATGGAGAAGAGTCAAACCAATTGTGCACATTATGCTCATTGTAAGTTAAAGAGTCTGAGTGCCACACACTACTAGAGTGCTCAACTTTCGGTCACATCCAAAGTTGCTTCTCTCACATTTTTAGCCATGACTTAGACCTACACACTTTCCTCTCCCAGCCACTACAGTGTGGGCAACGAAACAAAAACCACTTATGGACACATATTTGTCATAACAACCAGCCCAATTTGAGTATGAAAAAAGCATACAAATTTGGTAGATACACCCATGCATGCCTGGAGAAATCATCACCAAAAGTTATGAAGTACAAATAATTACCCAAGGATGGAGTTCACATAGGCCCACAAATGCCAATATGCACAAGTTGTAAACTCCATGTAGCCCTTACTAAACCATCCTTTGGAAACTTCGAATGTTGCATCTTGCCCAAAATATAGCCTTCACAAACATGCTTAGA
Source organism: Adiantum capillus-veneris (assembly GCF_014529385.1). Taxonomy (NCBI): domain Eukaryota; kingdom Viridiplantae; phylum Streptophyta; class Polypodiopsida; order Polypodiales; family Pteridaceae; genus Adiantum; species Adiantum capillus-veneris. The sequence continues at coordinate 18,468,324 of NC_140952.1, forward strand.
AGGTGCTTGAAGAGGTGGAAGAAAAGCAACCGTATCAAATTTTTGCAAATGTAGTAAAATGTCAAAACTTAGATGCCCAAAATGTGCATGCCAAAGTTTTGCATTCAAAAAAGTCTTTAAATCCATAACCAAATTTGAAAAGTTGTGCCCACACTTGTCGTACAAAGTGAGCTTATATAGCCCATCTCACAAAATGCCAGATGCAACAATCAAAATTGAGATCATGATTTATGCACCTCTCATGATGTCTCATCCACAAACTTGACAACAAGACCAAGTCTTGCAAGTACAGATATAGACAAAAGATTCTTTTTTATCTTTGGTACATAAAGTACGAAAGAATCACCATTCATAGTTGTTAGCACAATCTTTCTTGATTAGAGGCATTGTTGGCACAAGTGACCATTTTTCCATGAGAGATAGACTCAAGAGAGGTAACTAAGTCACAATGTGAAGTAGTGTGATTTTTAGCACCTCTATCGAAGTACCAAACATATGACTCTGTAGAAATTAATATACATGCATCATGGAAAAAAGGATCATAAGTACACTTTGCATTGAATGCCCACTCTACATCTATATCATTATCGCAATCTCCATTTATATAAGTTTCTACAATAGTTGCACTAGTAGAAGATCCAACCTCTTTCTTCTTGGCTTCTTTTGCCTTCAACTTAGGAAATTACTTTGTCAAGTGATCATTAGCCTTACAATAATGAAAATTTATCTTCTTCTTGCATTTTTCACTAGAATTCTAGACAAGTTGCTAGCAACAGAAGGACTAGACATAGGTGATCTTCTACTCATAGAAGAACCACAAGAAGTGGCTATGTTTTTCTACCACCTTCTCTTTAAGCAACAACAAAAGCCTGTTCAATTGTATGATAATTTTCCATGTTCCTTCTTGAAAGTGGCTCCATTAACAACAATGTACATAATGCATCAAACTTGATAGCTTGAGGGTTTCCTTGGTTCATAAGTCTCCAAATAATAGCAAAAGTCTGGTAAGATTTTGTGTGGCAATGCATCTAGAATAGTGTATATAAGTGAACTTTTAGAAATGACTCCACTTGAAAAAATGATTCGCCCATTGATATCCTTGATACCAGAAAGGAAATTGTCCATGTAATCTTCCTCTTGCATAAACTTAAACTCTAGCTCTTTACAAAGCAATGCAGTTTTTAACTCATTGAAAGTTGCACAAAGCCTTGCCAAAAATATCCCAAGCGTGCTTTGTTGAGCAAATGTGAGGCGTAATAGTGTGCTTCATAGATAATGCAATCAATGCATGATCGTGTTTTATTGATTTTGTTGAGCAAATGTGAGGCGTAAGAGTGTGCTTCGTAGATAATGCAATCAATGCATGAGCATGCTTATCTCTAACATCTCAACGAGATTGCTCAGTTGTAGGCAAAACAACTTTAGTAGCAACAAATTTGCTAGAACCTCTACAACATCCTCAACGGAGCCTGTAACCATAGAAGGTGGATGCACATCAATGGCTTGCATAACATTCTAGATGCCCTTTGAAATAATAACATGCATTATCATGTAAGCCCACACTGGGTAATTATCCCCCATCAAATTTATCCTCAACAAAACGAACATTTCAAAAACATCTGTGTTGTTGTCAGCCATGTCGAGTGACTACACCTTATGTAAAAATTTCCCCAAAAGAGGAAAAATAGAGTAGGCATAACACATGCTATATAGCACAACCCAAAGAGAATTGGAAGGAACATGTTCTACAAAAAAAACTCATTGACAAAACTTATGCACAAAAGGACAAAGTTACATGCAAAATGGAGGGCGAAATGAGCCTAAATGAAAAATATGAGCTCACCAAGGTGTACAAGCTTGCTCAAAGTATTAGTAGACTTGTTATGCTTACCAAAGCTTGCAAAAATTTAAGAACGTGAGCAAAGAGATGTTGGCAACATTATCGAGAGGACGTGACATAGCTTGGAGAAGATGATGAAGCTCAAGGCACACAACAAAGAGTATATTGCTTAGTGCACAAATAGAAAGATAAGGTAGGCCTAGAGTGCTGGGTGTATATAAAACGTACGGGGGGAAAAACCTCCTAGCGAGGAAAAAAGTGCGCAATGGTCCTAAGTGTGTTTACACACATCATTACCACATATATGGTAACATTGGGATGAACTAGGAGTGCAATTGGTGCATTGACAGCATGGGTGCAAGTGACGAACAATGAGCCCCATGGTTGATAGTTGAAAGAGGGTGGTAAATGTAAAGTGTGGGTTTTGTCCCCTAGTCTAAGTGAAGGAGGGAAGAGTAGGAATTATCCCACATGTAATGGAGTCAAGCTATAGAGCTACTTAAAGCTCACTTTCATGAATAAACTACATAGTTTAAGTTTGCACTACATGCTTGTCTATGGTGAGCCTGTGCTAAGCTAAGCCAATACTCAAGATTATGTTTATGAGTCCAAGCTAACCTATCTTGGAACCTAATTCACTTGAGTGATAATCTTGCTTACACACACTCACACACTTGCACTATGTTTCTCTTTCATATGCACCCTAGCTAGCACGATCCCATTCCTATCAAGTGGTATCAGAGCTTTATGGTATGCTAGCTAGTTTTTTTTTTGTTACTATTCATTTGTATGTTAGTTTGATTGGCATCTCCTAATCATCATTAGGCTCCTTGGTATTACTCTTCTTCTCTTCCCAGTGCATACCTTGTGACTAATTAGCATCAATTAGTTAGTGTGAGCATGTTCTTGGGTTTGATTCCCTTGGGGCACTACTCTCTTGGCTAATTATGAGGTTAATTAGCATTGGGCTTCATTATTAGGTGTGTTTTCCTCAATATTTTTCTCTTTTTCAACCATTTTGTGTGTTCCATTACTCCCAAGTATGGACTATCTTGCTTCCTCACTTATGTGCATCCGTAGCTAGTGTCATGGGCTTCACGATGCATCCTCCCATGCTCCAACTGGGCATCTCAGATTTGAAATTTTTTGAGAGTTTGTAGCTACTATTTCTCTGTGTTCTTCAACAGGGAAGTGTGTTTAGGTGTGTGTGTGTGTGTGTGTGTAGAATTTCATGCATTAAATGCTCAAGCCCTTTTTGTTGAACCCGTGGGAAAGTACCCTATTTATAGGGTGTTGACACTTTGTGTTGTAAGGAGGGCCCATCCCAACTATCCTCACCGCCCGGCCGCTCATTGGCGGCCTTCACTAAGGCGGTAAGCTGCATTGAAGAAAAAATTTGGATCCGAACAGTGGCCGCACCGCAACTAACGCCTTCGATTGTCTGGTGCCATGTCCGCTTGGCTGCAACCTTCCCCTGCCTGCCTCGAAGCCCTGCCCGCCTGCCCTCACTATGCGACCCTGTCCACCTGTCCCCTGCAGTCAGATGTGACACACTCAAAAATCCAATTTTTTGGATGTTCTTGACTTTGCAAGTAGGAGTTCCCATGGTCGGTGCTCCGTCGCTCTGAAAGCTAGCCTTTCCCCCCATCCAAGACGGCGATCTTGCACCACTACAAGCCTCAAAAATCCTCCTTAAGGGCGTGCTCCCACTGAGCCGCACATCAACTTCAAAGCCATTGATCTTCAAAGATTCAACAAGGCTACTCAAAGGGGGTTTTTTCCCACACTGTAGTAGGAGAGAAGCTTTCCCCCCCCCCCCAAAGAAAACAAGAAAATCTTCAAGGCTTCAAATTTGAACTTCAAGTCCAAAGAGCATCAATGGCTTCCTCATCAAAGCTTCAACAAGAATTGAAAGTTGGGCTTCCAAGCAACCAAAGAAGATGATTTTTTTTTGTTGTAAAGAGTGGCTTCACCCCGGTGAATAGGAGCTTCACAAAGAAAGAAAATTCTCTCTCTCTCTCTCTCTCTCTCTCTCTCTCTCTCTCTCTCTCTCAACTTGCAATGAAATGAATCCAACCACGCACAACAACTTCAAATAAAATTTTTGTGCACCTGTAAAGAGGCAGACACTGGCTAGGAGACTCTCCTAAGCGAAGACCCCTCTATTAGCACAATGGGAGAGAAGGGAATAGAAAAGTACAATGGGGAAGGGTTTCACACTTGGCAAACAAAGTTAAGGGGATACCTCATGAAAAAATGCTTATGGTATGTTATCAGCACAGCCGAGTAGCAAGCCAAAATTGATGGAGTGCATATTAGGGCATCTACGCTCATAGAAAGTACACAGAATTTGTCCAAAGACAGACAAGGATTAGGAATTATCATCACCTCCTTACATGACAACTATGGGAATTTCATAGACAAATGTAAGCATGCACATGAAGCTTAGCATGTCCTAGTAAGTAATTTTGAAGCCAAGGCTAAAAGAAGTAAGGTTAGTCTCAAAGGACAACTTTACAAAATCACTATGGTTGAAGGGGAGGACATTGCTAGCCTAGTAAATAGGCCTAAAAGCATTTTCACGTAGCTCACCTACATCCAATGCAAAGTACTAGAAGATGACAAAGTGGATGTGCTTTGAAGTGCACTTCCACATTCTTATGATCACTTAGTCACCATTCTTGAAGAAAAAGAACCGGCTCCGCCTTTCCAAGATGTCATCAATTCAATTCAATTAGAAGAAAGAAAGCAAAAACTCTCATTAACATCATTAGGAGGGGCTTTTGTCATGAAATCCTCAAGGGGAAGATATTCACCATTGACATCATCAACTGGAAGAAAGTGTTATAAATGTGGAATAATGGGACACGTAGCAAAAGACTGCTACACAAACAAACCTTGCAACAAATGCGGTAAGAAGGGACATCCTCCTTCTCGATGCTACTCAAATGGAGGTAGTAGTAGTGGAGAAAGCAACAGTAATAGAAGCAACAACAAAAGCTACAAAGGCAATAGACCTATTAAAGGATCAGCTCACATGGTAGAAGACGAAGGAGAGAACAACCTTGTCTTCTATGACGACATACTTTGAAGATGCAGCCTCTCTAGGGGAGGACTTTTATTTTCCTTTGTGGAGATTATCATCCTGTGTGTCAACCTGTGTGGATTTTACCATCCTGTGTGGATACCAACTTATCATCATGTGTGGATATTGCATCTTCAATAGTTTGTCTTAGTCCAAATCCCAAGGGGAGGATTGTAAAGTGTGGGTTTTGTCCTAGAGTTTAAGTGAAGGAGGGAAGAGGGGGAATTATTCCACATGTAATGGAGTCAAGTTGTAGAGCTACTTAAAGCTCACTTTCATGAATAAACTACATAGTTCAAGTTTGCACTACATGCTTGTCTATGGTGAGCCTGTGCTAAGCTAACTCAATACTCAAGATTGTGTTTATGAGTCCAGCGAATCTATTTTGGAACCTAATTCACTTGAGTGATAATCTTGCTTACACACACTCACACATTTGCGCTATGTTTTCTTTCATCCACCATAGCTAGCAGGATCCCATTCCCATCAGTGAAGACCCATCCGCGGGGGAAGGGGGGGGAGGGAGGGAGTCGACAATGGTGGGTGGCAATAGAGCCAATGATGGTGGGTGACAATAGAGAAGCGAGGAGAGGGGAGAGGGGAAAGAGAGAATATAGAGAGACAGTCAGGAGGGAGCCAGAGATGGAATAAGTACCCCCTCCTCCCCACGATTAAATTCTGTTTTCCTCCAATCTTTCTCCTCCTACCTCATGGCACAAGCCACTCCAAGTATAAATATAGAGAAGAGATAGAGGTAGATAAGAGAAGATCACCTATTTGTGGGTTTTGAATACATTTGGCATACTATTAGAGGTCTCTACGTTATGAACATCAAGAGCATTGCCTTTTTAGTGAATACCCAGTTAGGGTTTCTCTCCAATTGGGGTAAGCCATTGTCATGGGCAACAAATGTCATGCTTGGCATTGCTTGTTTGTAAAATATCACCTTACAATAAGGATCACCTTTCTTTGGCTACAGGCTACTAATCTTCTTTAGCACCCACAATTTTCAATTTTAATGAATTTTCTCATTTGAAAGTGTAGAGGTGCATTTGCAAGTGTGATTTATAATGATATGGTCTCATGGCTATTGATTTTAGCTTCTTGGTTGACTAGAAATTTTTTTTTAGACTTCTTTTTAGATTTGGAAGTGTAAGTATAATGAAGGAGGCAATGTGTGGTGATTTTTGAAAGGACAAGCATTACTTATCAAAAATAGGAAAAGGCTTTGACAATATTTTTTTTGGCCATACTCACAATTGTGAGTCGAGAGAAGTTATATTAGCACAAAAAGAATACAATTTATTCAAGCATTAGATGTGCCTTGAGGGGACTAATCTAGTGCTTGAGGGGACTAGGGTTCCAATAGAGACTTGTACACAGAAAGAGAGTGACGATACACCTACCCTCTTGAGTGTTCTAAGTAGTTTACTACCTGAATCCATTCTTCATCCTTGTCAATTGTCGCTCTTCTTGCTCCTACTACATGTATGAGCTTAGTTCTCTGACGCACAATATCTTCAAACTGAGCTACATCCAGTTTTCCCTCAAAAACTCGAAGGTTCCTAGATTTTCATACCTGGTTCAGGTAGCAGAATTTGATAATTTGTGTGCACACTGAAATGGCCTCGGTTTGGAAACCATGACTTCCCAAGATCAGGTCATCGTAAAGAATACGGTCTTCCAAGTCCTTATTACCGATTAACAAACCCTAGCAGCCAACCCCCGCGAACTAGGGCAATTGCAAAACAGGTGAAGGGGTCTTCAGAGGTCGTTCTACAACCAGATCAAGTGAGCCAATCCCTCTAGCATGCACCTTTATCCCAGTAGGGAAGGCACACTAGAGCACTTTCTGGATGTTTCTTCCAAATTCTGTTGAGTGGGGCAAACCAATCCACTTTGTACACCAGGACATTATAGGTATTCTGGGTCTTGGGAAGCAAGAACGCTTTGTCTTTCGGCCAATGCCTCTCCAATCAATTTTTGATCCGCAGTTAGGTGTAAATGAGGATGTCATCACTTCCAAAGTCTACTAATGAGAAGCCTTTCGTATAAACCTAGATTATGTTGCAACACCAAGAGCTCCACATCCTTCCAGCAAAAGCTTCTGTCATCCCAAAGATGAGAAAGTTTAGAAATTCCTTTGTTGTTTACCAGCCGTGCAACTTCCCTCCAAAAGGGGCCCATGGAGCCCCTTCCAAGCTTGGAGAGCTAGGGATACCAATTCCGACAGGAATCCTTGAAATATCTGAAATTCTCTCCCCATACAAGGTTGAAGCTGCTTTGTTACACTTTCATGCTACTCCCCTGTGCAACCACCCAGATTTAGGAATGTCCAGAAAGGTGCCAAGATCTTGTCAGGCACAGTGGACTTCTTTCATGATGTTATCCAAATACATTTGATTCTCATCACCAAACCTAAGCAAACTCCCAATAGATTGTGTTGTGCAAAAATAGTACAATCTCCATAAAGAAATTTGACGTAGGTTTGTCAAATAGCCTTGCACCTCTAACTTAGAGATCAATGAAGGCATCTAAAATCAATTTAACCCAACAAAATTCAATTTATCCAAAATCACTATGACTCAAAGTAGAGCTTGAAGTTTTATTTTTTCCCATAAGGAACTTTTCATGGTGAAGCGCAGTGAATTTGCTTATGCCCACATGGATGGCATTGAGCCTCTTAGGGCCTCCATGACATATTTTTTTCATGTACTTTTTGAGTTTTTATTTTTTGGGTGTGCCCATTGATGGTTGTCATGGCCTAATATTGTAAATGCAATAAAATACAAGTATTGGATTTGTGTGTGAACTTTTGTATTGTATTCTTTTAGTGATGGACACATTCTGATTCTTCGACATCTCTAATTGTGGTACTGCCAACAGGTTGCATGATCCCAATGAGGTTATCATGTCAACAATGGAGGACATAATATTGTGAAAAGCAACTTGCATTCTCAAGGGGCAAGCACAAAGTGAAAAGTACTCCATGAATTGATGTAGAGACATTGAGAGATGATAACACATTTGTCTTTTGAGGAATTCTTTCATTCATAGAACATAGTTTGTAAACATAGATTTGTTTTATTTAAGACATGGAGCACCCTTTCAACACATCCCTAGCTTTCGTTACTAAAGGGATATGTGCTATTAATCTAAAACAATATTATTGCACTACTATATTTAGCAAATTACCTTGAAATGTTTTTTCTAAAACACTTGAACATATGTAGTCCCTAGAAACTGGAATGCACTTCACATGCCTCCCTTGATGCCTCTCAGATAGTACTAATTGTCATACATGATATACATACAAGGTAATGTAAACAAAGCATTCTATTCAAGTTATTGATTCTTGGAAAATTATATATTATATGAACATGCAAGCCCCACCTCAAGATTGTTTTGCCACAACCATCTACAAGGATGGTTATGGTGTGCAATTATTAGGTGTATAGCTCATGGAGCAGGTAGAGAAATAATGAAAGCTGATGGTGGGTATCATATTTGAGATACATTGTGCTTGAGGACTGGATATATTATAGTGGCTACAATAAGTCATTTTACCATTATGATAATTATGTGTCCTTACCTATGATGCCACCAATGTACCTAATCTATCACCTTCATTTTTTCTCTTTTGTAAATATTGTGTATTATATATGGTTTCATTTATATTTTAATTTTAAAGCTAAAAAGAACTTATAGGGCCATTTAGCTTTATAAAAGATGGATTTGCATTCCATAGCCAAGAGTGTTGGTGTAGGCTCTCAACTTCTCAAGCTTGGAGAAGGAGATGGAGTTCTTGCACTTTCACAAAGTGAGAATGAGTGTGTGTGTGAGAGAGAGTATACCCCTTACTTTCCTTGGTCGACCCCTCCTTGTAGCTCATGATTGAAGCTCATTGGACCCCTCTAGGCTTAGCCAATCACATGCACAATGCATTTCCAGCAACATGGGTAGTCTTTGGACAAGTGTCCTCCTTACCCCTTTGAAAGAGAGGGCTTGATAATGCTTAGATAATCATTCAATTAAACTAAATGCTCATTGGACCCCTTTAAAGCCTAGCCAATAGGATTCAAGCACACCATGAAGGCAACATGAGGAGGAGCTTGACATGTGTCCATGTTGCCTCTTGTGGAAAGGGTGACCCTTGAGAGGGTACAAGTGGTAGTCTCACATCCCCTACTTGTAGGGCTCGCCCCCCTCATTGTAGGCCTTGATTTGACTTCAAGCTTCTCAAGCACCTTGTCCCATAAGCATGAGAAGCACCTCAAGCACCTTAGTCAGCAAGCACGACAAGCACCTCAGGCTTGGGCTGAGTTCCCACCTCAAGCTCAACCCTAGCTTGCCTAAGGTCTTAGATCTAATGACTTTTAATACTAACCTTTGGAGGTCTTTAATGAAGCTGACCCTAAGGTCTTTCAAGCTCCATTAGCTAACATTGCTCTTTGACATACCATCTCCCATTTGGACCCATTGACTTTTCTCCCGTGTTGAAATAGATCCATAAGCACATGTTTATATTCTAACTCTTGATCCCATTTATTCTCCCACATGAAATGATCAATTTAATATTAGAAAATCATTTGGATTAGTTAGATATTAGATTTTATGACATGCATAATAAGGTGAGAATGACCCACAAGGAAAATAATAATTTTACATGGTTATAAGAACTTAAGAAGGCTATCAAAAACATGTTGAGGAGTCACGAAGACCCATTGAAGTTAAGAGGGGGTGAAAGTTATAGGGATTAAGTTTTAAACTAGTGCTACAATCACATGCCATTTTTGTTATGTTTTAATATGAAATTGTATTGTCCATTATACACACATAGTCACATATGTCCCCACTTAAACAACAAGGTGAAATGCACACATTGGCCTTTTAAAACAAAATTAAATAAAGAGGAAATAAAATAAAAACAACAAAATAAAGAGATTGATTGGCAAACTAAATTAGAAGAATATTATAATACTTCTGTAAGAAAAGATATAATTGATAAGCATAGAAAATAATAAAACAATTTAATGAAATGGACCAATGTGAGGTCCTTAAATGAAAGGACTTTTTTGAAAGTAAAATAACAAGGTGAACACTTCACGATGGCCTCAAACAGGCAACAATTTTCGCTGTAATAAATTGAGCGATTATTAAAAAACGTTTGACATGTTAATGAAGAGAGATTATATATATATATATATATATATATATATATATATATATATATATATATATATATATATATATATATATAGAGAGAGAGAGAGAGAGAGAGAGAGAGAGAGAGAGAGAGAGGGAGAGAGAGAGAGAGACCCTTTTCGTGGCACCCAATCCACTCCCGACTCCCCATGCTAGGGACTCCCTCTCTTTCTTGCTTTGCCTTGGCCTCCTTTCCATCTCCTTATGCCACTTAGCAGGGGCCTCCTAGATGCATTAGATATAGTTAAGATTGAGAAGTTGAGGTGAGTGTTAGGATTTGGATCGTGCTAGCTATGGTGGATGAAAGAGAAACATGGTGCAAGTGTGTGAGTGTGTGTAAGCACGGTTATACTCAAGTGAACTAAGTTCCAAGATAGATTAGCTTGGACTCATAAACATAATCTTGAGTATTGACTTAGCTTAGCACAAGCTTACCATAGACAAGCATGTAGTGCAAAATGAGTTGTTGTTAATTGATTCAAGAAATGAGCTTTAAGTAGCTCTACAGCTTTGCTCCAGAGTATGTGGGATAAATCCACTCTCCTCTCCTTGACTCACACCTTAGGACAAAGCTCACACTTTACAATCCTCCCCTTGAGGTTTGGACTAAGACAAGATACTGAAGATGCACGATCCACACAGGCTAACAAAATCCACACAGGATGGTGATATCCACACAGGAAAGTAAAGTCCACAAAGGATGGTGATATCCACATAGGATGGTAAAATCCACATAAGAACAATCCACAAAGGATGGTGATGTCCACACAGGATGATAAAATCCACACAAGAACAATCCACAAAGGATGGTGATGTCCACACAGGATGATAAGCTGGTATCCACACAGGAAAAATTCCTCCCCTACAAGTAGAGAGTCTGCATCTTCAAAATGGGTCTTCCCAAACGCTACCTTCGTCTTCATCCTTTTTGTCTTCTACTATGTGAGCTGATCCTCTGTCAGGTCTCTTGTCTTCGTTGCTTCTACTGTTGCTTTTAGCTGCTTCATGGTCTTACTTCGTATCCTCCCCTCGAATAAGTACTTATGTCCCCCTTTTTGTGGTACAATCAGGCTTTATTCCATGCGTCATAATGACATGCAACAATATGCTAAAATATCCTATGAAAAGGTTGATGCAAAAATTAACGCTCTCTTCCATCTTGGTTATACTCCGAGAGCCCAAGCAAGCGGAATTTCTCATACAATTTGTCACAAATTCTTCACACATGGAGAGATTTTAGCGATTTGGAGACTCTCCAATGCCAATTTCTATCCCATCACAAAAGCACATAATGTCATCCATGTAGACAAATATAATTACATACATTTCAAGAAAGTGTTGTGCTTGGGTGCAAGATTCCAATTTTAATGTCTTCTTAATAAAATGTGAAGTACCTCTTCACTCGAGGTGAAGTCACCCTTCACAGCTTTGTTTTACCTTGGTGTATTTGGCCTGGAGATGCCTTTTGAAGATTTGAAAACTTTGGGGTGTCTTGCTGCAGTTTGGTGGGAGCAAGGCCTTGAGCTTGGGAGCTTTGAACTTTTTGGAGGTGCTCGGCAGGAGGCTGCGGGGAAGGGAGCTTATGCAGGCTTGGCCAGCACCATGGGAGCAGAGGCTTAAGAAAGCCTTGCCTTGGGGTTTTGATGCCGGATGCCAGGCAGTGGGACCCGGTGCTTAGGATGGGGAGCACCCCTTTGTGGGAAGATGGGAGCCCTTGAGGCTTTTAGGCAGGACTGCCCGCTTGGAAGGTTAATGGGCTTGAAGCCTTTGAAGCAGCACCGTGGGAAGGGGGGGCCCCGTAGGGGCGGACCCGAAAGGGTTTGTTAAGGCGATTTGAGCGCGGGGGAGCTCCGTGGCCGGATGGTCGGTAGGCAGCGGCTGTGGGCGGCCAGTCGGCCAAGGGGAGCACGGGCGCCGGTCGGCTGGGGTCCGTTCGGACCCGAAATCTTAATCAAGAAGCGCCTAGAATGGCTTTTGAGGTCCGCCGGTGAGCGCCTTGGTGTGTGTGTGGCCGGCCCCTTATGGGTTTGACTTCGGCAAAGAATGGGCCATTCCCCCACGTGGGCTTACAAGGAGGGTGGAAAAAAGTTGATGAGCATTGAATGCCCTCTTAGGCACACACACACACACACACACACATTGCCCGTGTGGATTTGTTCTGCAGAAAATTCCAGAGATTGAGGGTGTGTATGAGGCCAAAATCAAGCAAGCTTTAGGATAGGCAAATCAAATGCGATTTTGGCATGGGTGGACTTGACGGAAAGCTTGCGAGGAGAGCTTTGAGATGAGGTGAACAATGCAAAAGGAAAACGAGTTTAATGAATTTAATTGAAGAGGCAAATGATGCAAAAATTGACGCAAAAAATGCAATCTAAAATACAATCCAAATGATGCTAATCCTCTCTCTAATCAAGTCTACCTAGCCATGGAGGGTAGTGGCCTCTTGGGTGTGCCAAGGACATGCCCACACATAGCTAGATTAGTGCTTAATTAGTGAGATATGCAACTTAATGAAACTGTTAATGGGCCGTGACAACAATTATGCAATGCTAATCGATCTAATGGAGATGCTAATGATTAACACACACTAATGCATAATGACAATCCTAGCTAGCACACCAAAGCTCTGATACCAAATGTTAGGATTTGGATCGTGCTAGCTATGGTGGATGAAAGAGAAACATGGCGCAAGTGTGTGAGTGTGTGTAAGCAAGGTTATCACTCAAGTGAATTAGGTTCCAAGATAGATTAGCTTGGACTCATAAACACAATCTTGAGTATTGACTTAGCTTAGCACAAGCTCACCATAGACAAGCATGTAGTGCAAAATGAGTTGTTGTTAATTGATTCAAGAAATGAGCTTTAAGTAGCTCTACAGCCTTGCTCTCCAGAGTATGTGGGATAAATCCACTCTCCTCTCCTTGACTCACACCTTAGGACAAAGCTCACACTTTATAGTGAGAAGCTTTCACCACTTGTACTAATTTCTCTTCAATCTCCTTCTATTTGCTCGTCTTCATCAAAGCTGGATGTCTCCTTGCATGGAGCTTCAACGTGCTCACCATTGCTTTGTATCACTATCCTCTCTCAAAGAAATATCAAGAATAACATCTGCTTTTCTATTGCATGAGTTGTCATAATGCGGTGCACTCAATGTTGGTTCTAAAAAAGGTCGATCCTATGTTTGAAGTAAAGGTTTTTTTTAAAAGTCTTCAAGAGACATCTTAAATAAAGGATATCTCAGAAGAATTTGAAATGATAGAAGATGGTGTGCAAGGACATAATTGATATGCGCGGAAGGGTTGAATATGGTACAAAAATGGTAAAGCGGACTCGAAAGTGATCCTACATTTATGAGCCAGAAGACATACCATTCAAGAATGAGTTGAAGTGGCACCCAAGGGTACCATGAACATGATGAGAAAGGTTGATTGATGCATGCACATACTCAGAAGGTAACCCAACTACAAAATCAATTGCTTGTGACGATCAAAAATCACAATGGATGGCTGATGAGCTCTTGGAGGGCGATGGGCGTACAATGGCAGATGTCTCCTTAGATTCGCTTAGGAAATTGATCCCCACACTATATGTGGCATGATCAAGCAAGAAAATTGTAGAGAAATGATGTCTATGGAAGCAACGCTTGTCTCACACGCACTCGCACACAGAAATGGAGATGGAGAGAGAGAGAGAGAGAGAGAGAGAGAGAGAGAGAGAGAGAGAGAGAGAGAGAGAGAGAGAGAGAGAGAGAGAGAGAGAGAGAGAGAGAGAGACCCCTTTCTTGGCACCCAATCCACTCCCAACTTTCCACGCCAGGGTATCCCTCTCTTTATTTCTTTGCCTTGGCCTCCACTCCCCCTTCAATCCCTCTCCTTATGCCATGTGGTGAGGGCCTCCTCCCTCCTTTATCCATAAGAGCCATCCTCAAAAAGTGGATTGTCGTTTGCGTTTCCCCGAGGCATGTCTTACTCAATGTTGTTGATTCACTCACCCATATGTGCTTTTGGAAATATATGGAACTCGGCTTGATGTCATAAATATCAACTGATATAAAATCGAGTATTAGGGTGGTATATTGTTGACTTTGGGGTGGGAAATCTATGGTCATAATCTTGCTCCTTGCTCCTAAAATCATGCGTGCCTTGGGTCTCCTCCCCTGATAGAGAGAAGGTTGGACTCGGGCCCAGAAAAAATAAAATCCAAGAACTTGGAAAATCTACATATGAAAATATCTAAAGGTATATTGACTATATTTATATTTATAGGTTTTTTTATTAAAATTTTCAAAATTTTGTAGGTTTTCTCACCAATAAGCTACAAATTTTAAAATCTATAAAAGGAACGATGTGCGTGTCTGTCGCACGTGTCAATGCAAGGAACTTGCCGATACACTGTGTGCGAGCCACAAATGGCTCCAAGCACGCAACTAGCTTAAACTACTAAGCTCAAAGATGGCGATGGTGTGTCACTCACCGCTCTACGCTTGCTGTCGTGGAGGATTCCTCGCCGCGAAGAAGAAGAAGACACCGCTACGCCGTGCTCAACCACTTCGCCGCCGCTGTGCCGTCGTCGCAATGCTCGATCGCACACACACACACACTCTCTCTCTCTCCCTCTCTCTCTCTCACGCATACACACACACACACAAGGAGATGAAGAAGAAGAAGATGGAGATGGAGCAAGAGCACTCTTCAATTGCACAAATGAGAGAATGAGTGAATTTTAGGTTTAGTTGACTTTTATATGAGCTCGCCCCATTCACACTTGGGCGCCCATGCTTAGCCAACTAATCCCTTGAATGTTCGAGTTAGAGTGTGCCTCTCATCGACGATCACTCTTACCATTTTCCTATTGGACCGACAAGCCCGGTACCTGACTCTACCAAATAAATAATAGAGCGTCCATTGTAGGTGATAGGAATGTGTGTAAGGGTTAACATGCCCCCCTTCCTGATGTAGATTCCGCCCTCGAAAGCTATTGAGTTGAAGCTCGTTCATTGAGGTGGAAGAGCATTTGAGATGAGTGTCCTTAGCTTCCTTCAGTCAACTGCAAAATCAAACAACATTGGCACAGTAATTGCATTCTCATAAACAATCAAAAAGCATATGCAGTTGTAGGCAGACAATTTGATTGGTAACAGAAATTTAAACCATTTGTCAACAATAAACATTAAATTTCGATATAATCAAACACATAAACAGTTGTAAAGGTAAAAAATTAAACAAGTACGGGGTCGCTAATTTAATGGTCGTAAGGCACCAAAGATCGACTATTAATACCATGGGTAAGCTTCTTAATTTTCTCTGGTCAATTATAGTCGTTTAATTGCGAGAGCCAAGTATTTCATGTTCGAGGGATGACTAGAGGCTATACCTAGAAGACCTTGTAGTTAAGCTACGATAAAAGGAATTTCTCATGAAATCATCGCCTGACTTATTTCCTTTTCTTTGACCCCCCAAAATCTTTTCACATTGTTTCAATTTTGATGTGTGTGCTTATTTTGTATGCCTTGGGTTTTTTGCTTTTCAAGGAAAAGCGCCCACACTGGGAACCTCTAGGGCTCTAATACCATAGGCGATACATGTGAGTGGAGTACCAAATCAAGCTCAGGTTTCTCTTCCAGCTTAATATTTTACATTGTGGCACTTTGATTTTTAAAAGAGCTTTGCTAATCACTAAACTCTAAAACAAAAACACTCCTCTCATAGTAATCTTACCTACCCTCCATCACTCGAGTGATGAGGATCAAAGGTGTTTTATGACATAGGTTTCTGGTACAGTGTACCAGATGTGAATGTATAGGTCTGGGTCAATGTTTTAACTGTTATTGTGCATCCTCGATTGCTAATTGCTCTTGCTCTTTATTATTTTTCGTTTATGTGAGTATAAGGCTTTATATATACATTCCCTAAGATTGGGAGATTGAGAGGTCAGGGAGGAAGGTTGAGAGGGGAGTGAGTGAATGATGACTGTCATCAAACACTCCCCCCTTCCTTGGGTAGATCATACCGTTTGAAATGTGCTCGTCACCCTCTGACACCAATTGTTCCAGTTGGTAATAGGTGAGGATTTTTGCCATTAGTTTTCTATTACCTTAGGTGCCTCGTCGAGTTGCAAGGGTGGTAAGGTACTCTCCCAGGATCAAACTTGAAGTGGTTCATCCGTTGATGCTTGAACACTGGGAGGTGTGGATTCCTTTGTAGCTTTATGGAGGTCCACTATTGTAGGTGGAGGCTGTGGAGAAGCTTTTACCTCTATGGATGCATTACATGAGGAGCTAGAAGCTTCATGGGACTCCCCCCTTCTTGAGCTGGTGGAACAAATCGTTCTTTCTTCGATACCCAAACTAACTCTGGAGCGGATGTGTAGCATTTTGTGATTTTTTTCTTTCCGCAATCGTCAATTCGTTTTGAAGCCACAGGATTGGGCGCACATGGGTCAGGTGACAAGTAAGAACACATTCTACCATTTGGCACCCAGATTTGATCATTTCCTTCATAGTAGCCTTGGGCTTCCAATTGTTTTTTGGGAATCCACCTCCACGTTTCCTTACATTTTTTAAAGCAAGTGGGACGTTTCTTACAAGGCGCCAAAAATGTGGACTTCTGTTTTTTAGCATCAACCATGGTTACTAAAGAAGATTTAGGGACCCACTTGTATGTTTTCTTTGTTATATGAGGATGAGTCTTGTCAGAACCTATATGCATTGCTTGTACCATATTTAAGGGTACGACATTTCATCCCCCTCAGGTGTTAGGTTCTCATCTAAGTTGGGTTGTGGATCTCAATGTTCCTCCTCTATTGTCATCTCCCCAACTCCATCCATCTATGCAAATTGTGGTAGCCCAAACTTTAATTCTCCATTGAGGAAGACCCGAAGAGCTAAGACTAGCTCAGGGTCTTTATATAGTTTGGACATGATGGTGGTTCTAACTTCTGAAGACATGAAATCCATCAATTTGGCAATGTTTAACGGCACCTTTTGGGCTTCAGTCCCGTGACGTGGGGAAGATGGGATCTCCATTTCTTCGATAGGATCAGATAATCCCTCTGTAAACATTCTTTCCATCAAGAAGTGAGTACGCCCACTTTGATCTCTTAGCAAGGATATTGACATAGGGGCTTTCGCTTTTACTCTCTTCGTTGCTCCGCCTTGCGTAAGCTCTCAACTGCCTTTTCCCTAGCCGCAATGATATATCGCTCAACCTCTTGCACTTCAGCAAGACTTCTACCATCGGGTAATATGACCTCGGAGGGGAATAGCTCTGAAGAGTCAGGAGGTGCAGTGAATGAAGTATTCACGTGCACATTCTCTAAGGGCATAGGGTCTACGTTGGTCATGAATGGAGAATTTACTTCCCCACCCCCCTCATTTACATCATTAAGTCCATGTTCGGAGCGAGTGGCTCTACTAAAAGTTTCCTTCAAGCAGCTAAGCACGCTTGGCCCGGACCGTGGGCCGATGGCATGCATGTCTTGGCTTGAGCTATCGGGATTAGGCATTGGGAAACCCTCCATGACGTCGTAGTCAGAGAAAGAGTCACTAGCAGCTATGTTCGGCTCTTGGTTTGTACTACCTTGGTTTCCGTCGAGGGCCCGGAACCTAAGATAGGTGGATATTGAGAACTCGCGTAAGTCAAAATTCTCTCTAGTTGCTCCGTCTCTAGCACACGACCAGAGCGCAGATGCATGTACCTTTGGCACCCTACAAGCATCGGCGAATAACCGCTTACTTTTTTAGGCGTCCGTTTTCACCCGTTTTTTAATGTTTTTAATGATCGGTTATTTTTATTAAAGTGTGTGATAGCTCAAAACCGAGGGCCCGGAACCTAAGATAGGTGGATATTGAGAACTCACGTAAGTCAAAATTCTCTCTAGTTGCTCCGTCTCTAGCACATGACCAGAGAGTAGATGCATGTACCTTTGGCACCCTACAAGCGTCGGCGAATAACCTCAAAGGTTAACCGCTTACTTTTTTAGGGATCCATTTTCACTTGTTTTTTAATGTTTTTTAATGATCGATTTTTTATTAAAGTGTGTGATAGCTCAAAATGAGTGTATCACTAAGAGGGTCGCAATGTGCTTTACAACACAACGTTCGGTCACTTGAAGCTCCGTTGGTCCTCAAAAAAGTCGATTTTAGCACCGTGTGAAGCTAAAATACGAAATTTTGAAGGGCGAATGAGGCCTGAGCCTGAGCGTGAGCTTGGGCTTGGGTCTGGGCTTGGGTATGGGAGATATTCCCGATCCCGGTCCTACCTTTATTTTATTTTTTTAATTTTAAAATTTTTAACTTTTTTGGGATAAGGTCGCCGCGGCTTGTGTGCGAGCACACACACACTCTACCTACCTACTTACAACTAATACACCTACTGTTACACACTAACACATTTCATTAGCTCTCATAGATCTACTTCCTACTTAGTGTACTTTACATTACACAGAACTAACAACCTTAATATTAACACTTTATCACAAAGAAAACACAACACAGTATCTTTCAAAACTTCATTATTTAATAAGGAAATACACAGTATCAAAAACAAAATCCTTCTTCTCAACACACACACCTTCCTTCCCTACCTTTCCTACAATTGAAATTGCACCACAAAAGAAGCACAGAGTGCCATTCAAGCTTAGTGTATGGCATTCGCCGGCAACGGCGCCAAAAATGTGCGCGTCTGTCACACGTGTCAATGCAAGGAACTTGCCGATACACTATGTGCGAGCCACAAATGGCTCCAAGCACGCAACTAGCCTAAACTAGTAAGCTCAAAGATGGCGATGGTGTGTCACTCACCGCTCTACGCTTGCTGTCGTGGAGGATTCCTCGCCGCGAAGAAGAATGAGACACCGCTACGCCGCGCTCAACCGCTTCACCGCCGCCGTGCCTTCGTTGCAATGCTCGATCGCACACTCTCTCTCCCTCTCCCTCCCTCTCTCTCTCTCACGCATACACACACACACACAAGGAGATGAAGAAGAAGAAGATAGAGATGGAGCAAGAGCACTCTTCAATTGCACAAATGAGAGAATGAGTGAATTTTATGTTTAGTTGACTTTTATATGAGCTCGCCCTATTCACACTTGGGCGCCCATGCTTAGCCAACTAATACCTTGAATGTTCTAGTTAGAGTGCGTCTCTCATCGGCGATCACTCTTACCCTTTTCCTATTGGACCGACAAGCCCGGTACCTGACTCTACCAAATAAACAAACGAGCTCGCGCAGCCCGGGTCTCGCTCATACTTACCAATAGGCCTCTTCGCGGCTTATTAAGGGAGTAGTGATGGTGTTCAAAGTGCATACAAACAGAGGAATACAAAGACAATAATGTGTGTGTGTGTGTGTGTGTGTGTGTGTGTGTGTGAGAGAGAGAGAGAGAGAGAGAGAGAGAGAGAGAGAGATAGAGCAATAAATCAGCCTTACTTCCATGACAATCGACTCCTTGCATTTCAATCAAATACTGGCAAAAATAAGTTCTTAACAACATGATACAATCGTGTCATGATACGATCGTGTTTTAAGAGTGTTTTTACATACTAAATCTGCTCATTAAAGCATGGGTGGTGCAAACTTTAATACATAACATGAAATAACGTCCAAAATTGGAGTAGATATGGTTATAAATACTAACCCAATAAAGTAGAACTTGTCATATTTCAAAATTTTCTACAAAGTGAGCTCTTAGGAGCTCTAAAAATGCTTCAAGTTTTGTTCGGATACTATGTTTATTCCCAAAATGACTATGTGACCCGTCTCCTTCGGCGACAAAATTTAGACACAAACACAATACTTCTAGCTTGATGGAAATAGTCTCTTTGCATCCTGTAAAACAAAGCCAAGCTCCATGACACCTCCAAGAGATGACATCTTGGAACATAAGCTCGTCAATGACTTGTTGTGGGATGGCCAGTCTAGTCTACTTGACATACATATTGGCCAAAGTAGAGCTATCGATTACGCGTCTAGTTTCATCACATCCCCTCCCAACCAAGAATGTATACTATACAAACTATAGTATAAGTTAAGAAACGGTTGTGCTCTCTTTGACTCACTCTCTCTCTCTCTCTCTCTTAAGTGCATAAGTGAAGGGTGAGATTAGGAAATGAAAAGACCGATGAAAATGAAAAGTCAAAAGACTTTTTGTGTCCATCTAAATGAGATAGTCTAGTGTACAATGATACTTTTGGGTTTTTCTATTGCTTATTTTTCCCTTTAGCATTTTCTTAGTGTCCTTGCACTACATAAGTAGTGAGTATGTGTCTAAAATTAGGAGATTTGTAACAATTTTCACCTGCAATTTTAACATTTATCAATAAATCACAAAGTTATCTATGTAATTACAATGATTGAGTTAATGAGTTTGTTTATTATAGATGGTATTTACTTATTGGTTCATTGTTGCAAGTGTTAAAGAGGGATGCAAGATAGGTAGTCTTTTGAGAATAGTATTAACCATCTCTTTGTGTTTGTTTCTTTCACATATGTCATAGAGGATGTCATCATGGCAAAACAATGATTGATCAAAGTGTGCCAAAGATACCGAAGAAACATAGATAGGTCTATGCCATCTCCATTTGAAATTGAGTAGTTACACAATGCTTGCATCTAAAACCCTTGCTCCAATTGATTCAAGTGATCCTTGAAATGATCTCTCAAATGCAATCCACCTATTCTTAGTCATCTCATTAAACCATGGAGGGAGGTTCTACCTTATAGTAACTCGTCCTTTTAAAAGACAATATGGCCGGACAAAGTAAAAAGCTAGCAGATAGTGGTCGAAGCTAGCTGGTGTGATGTCGGCTCGATATACACGGGTCATGAGTAGGAGTTTGCTCCCTTGAGAGCTTCGACAGACATGTACACATGTCACGTGCCAGAGTTGGCTCTAATCCTCAGAGCTTGGGCAGTGGAAACCTTGGTCGGTTGTCACATACAACAACCGCATGTGTGATGCTAGCTAATACACAAATCGGGCTCGTGGAGCTATCCTAGCACGTTCAGATGGCAACATGCACATAGGTCACTTGTGGGATTTGGCTCCCTTAAGAGAAGGAGAGAGACAATGTGTGGGTGGAGCAAGACTCTACTGTTTGAGCTGCCCCTTATTCTTTGTATATGTACACAAGAATAAAGTATCAGTTGGTTGGGCGACCATAGCCTGGGCGGCCGGGCAAGGCACAGACACCTATACCCCAACAACCTCCCACTTAAAGGAGAATGTGCCGATAAGTGGGTCCTACTAGCTAAACTACTAGTATGTACAAGAAAATAGGTGAGAGAGACTCTCTCAACCTATGCCCATTGGCTCACTTTGTCGATCTACACGCAGTCGTATCGGCTCTAGTGGTAGGCGAGTGTGCGTACCCACGCTAGAGCCTACATGTAAATCCCGCAAACAACTTTGCATGGCCTGCAAAGCTCCATGAAGCATCATGCTAGTGTCAGTCACCGTACGATTGACTATCCTTGCTGCAAATGCTCCCAATGCAGCTGCTAGATCGGGCCTTGACACTAGCAAGTCGAACATGAGACGCCCAAACGGTGACGAAATCTACACAAACCTGGCTATACTCGCCTCCCCTACGCTATCTGCAATCAGTGCATCATCAAGACTACTCATCGCGTATGGATGTGTCAACACCAACACTGGGATAGCTACGTCCCTATCACCCATAGGCAAAACTATGCACCCTGGCACCCATGTCTGTCAGCTTTTTCTGTGTCTCTAGGGAGCATACCTGCTCTACCTCTCCCTGCACAAAGTCTGAAAACACCTGCTGTGTCTCACTAGAGCACTATTGCTCTATTCCTGTCTCTACAAAATCTATTGGCACGTCATGCACAACTAAATGCTCTGTCTCGTGAGCATGGTGGAACTTACCTGCAAAAGAGACACGTCTCGTGTCTCACTCAAAGCATGCAGCAACAAAACCAAGACTATGCCGTCTCAAACCTCAGACACATGCATAGGATATATCAGGCCACCGCGGGCTCCTCTGGCAATCACTAATAAACCGTAATGCATCTGGAAAGACTGCTTGCTCTCTAAGCACTATTTGACAACAAAAATCTGCTAAATGTCTCACTGAGATCAAGCTCTATCTTAGCTGAGAAACATAGCGCACATGCCGTAGAGTGTATGACGCACCACTAGGCAAAGGCAAACAAACATCTCCTACACCCTCTATGTCAAACACCGACCATCGACCAAGTGTAGACAACCAAAACTCTCACTAGAGAAGGTGTAAACCAGTCACCATGCGGTGTGACATGGAAAATTGCATCCTCATCTAACAACCAACGTGAAGAATTGTCACTGCTAAAAGACATGTAATCAGGAGGAACGCTAAACGCAAATGTGACATCACCATCACTGGCATATGAAGCCACTGCTCTAGCATGTGTCAAAACCTCATGTGCACCATGCATAGATCTTCATTGTTGTTTCATACGCCTGAAACAACGGTGCCTAATGTGACTTGTGTAACCACAATGCCAACATCGTACGTATCGGCAAGAACAAAACCACCGTCTCTCAATGTTATGCATGCCTACTGCCATAATTGAACGTTAAAATGGCAACAAAGTGAGAGATCACTCAACCACTACACAATCATGAAAAACCATGACCAATCGTATCAAAATCGATGCTCACATATGCATAAAAAAACTCCACAATCTGCTATCTGCAAGCATAAACTGGACAAACTGCTCAACTGAGCGTAAAGCACATAACAATATACGCAAGTAGAGAACAAATTAGCTCAAAACACATTCACAAGAGAAACTGCTTACAAAAATATGCAAAAACGTGTGAAACGTGTGACTGTGTATTTGTAAGCCACACAAGCACACGCTAATCGTCACTCCTGCGAGAGTGGGTACAAGAACACAAAACTGTGTCCAAGCTGACAAAACCTGTCAAAATGAGAGTAAACACTCGATCACTGTCAAAATGGGAATATATCGACCATTGTAGAAGATGGCATACCACTACAAACTTTTATGGCGAGAAGACAGAGAAAAACGGATAGAGTTTCCTTTGCAAAATGAGCCAAAACTCAACGCAAACCGCCGCAAGCCAAAAAACTGCAAATAATTGTTATAGTGGGAGTAAACTCAACCATTAAACCATCAGAGAGTAAACTGCGAATACGCATAAACCGTGACACTACTCAATGCCAAAGAGTAGAAATGCCAAAATGGCTCCACATTTTCACGTACAATGGCAATCCGCACTCAACATACATCAACGGGGTGATTGCGCATAAGCAAGCGCCAAAAGAGTTGCAATCCGGAAACTTGATCAATGCGAAACAATGCTCTCAAGAGAGCTCATCGGCACTTGAAAGTGCTCGCCAAAATGCATGTACAATGGGCATCAACCATGTGCCATCACCATACGCAAACCAAGCACAAAATCATTGCCAAAGTATCCTGTGAAAACCTGTGAAAGAAGCTCCACTTGTGTGCTCCAAAAACCGTGTCTCTCAAGAGACCGCTTCGATGGTGTGTAAACGCCTCCATACTTCGTTGCCCAAATCTACCAAAAAACCCTCAAACCACAAGCTATGCACAAGTTGAAATTGCATCTTCAACTCAGGATTTATGCACCTAACTGCGAGCACCGGCCGTGCTTCCAAAAGTGCATCAAACTCGCACACTATGCGAAAACAAAAAACCTGCAATTTTTGTATACGATCGGTCTGAGCTGAATATCAGCAAAATGGTGAGGAATTTTTAAAAACTTCCTTCTGCAAAGTTGTAGACCACGTCAAAATGAATTCTCAGGTCTGCATTCTATAAGGAGAAAAATGAATCTGAGATAAGTGCTGCTGTGCACACAGTTTTCAGGGCAGTACCTTCACTTACACACAATCTTTGACACTGTCTTCTGAGCTTCCACGAGAGCATACATCACTCTCAGTTGAGCTCATAAGCTCCCATTGCATTCTCACAAAGCTTCGAGCTTTCTTGATCTCTCCACCGTTGAGAGCGAGTGAGCTATTGCCTCGAAGCTCTCAAAGCCAACGTGCTCTCCCCGATCACCATGAGTTTTGATACCAGTTACAGAGTGCGTGTACGCAGATGCGTGCGTGCGCGGTGCGGTGTGCGTGCCAAAAGGAGAGAAGGAGAGAGTACACAATGTGTGGGTGGAGTAAGACTCTATTGTATGAACTGCCCCTTATTCTTTGTATATGTACACAAGAATAAGGTATCAGTGGGTGAGCGCCCATAGCGTGGGGGCGGCCGGGCAAGGCACAAACACCTGTACCCCAACACTTACAATAGTTTACAGGTGTGCCGCCAGCTCAGTGCCGCCTGCTCGTACACCATGTTGCTTGGTAGAGTTGTCGTAGCATGGCCAGATGGAAACATGCACACATGTGGTGCGGTGGAGTTGGCTCCCTTGAAAGCTTGAGCAAAGGCAGCTTGGATGGCTAGATGTCAGCATGCACGTGTTCAATAAGTTGGCAGCATACGTGTGGACATGAAACAACCAAGGCATGGAGAATGAAGTTGGCAACGACATCAACGGCCAACCCGCTTCATGAATGGTTGTTAGGGCACAAATAGGTTGGTCGAGGTGCAGCACAGCCATGGCGTGGAGATGAAGTCGGTAGAGACATCGCCACAACCAGCAACGATCAAGCTGGCATCAACGGGCAACGCGTGGATATATTGAAACGGCCAAGGCATTGCAACGGCCAAGATGTTGTGTATATATATATATATATATATATATATAGAGAGAGAGAGAGAGAGAGAGAGAGAGAGATGTACTCTCGATCAATGTCAGCCAACAACAGTGAAAACATCTTATCGAATGATTTTAGAGAGGTTTTGTGGTGAGTTGAAGCGACGCTAGTGGCGGTGAGCTGAAACGATGTCCAACTTGTTGCCGTTAATGGGATGTGGACCGGTGAGGTGAGTCGGGCCGGTTAGCTCCTAACGGGAAATGTGGACACGTGGACATGCGGCTGCTGGAAATGCAGCCAGATAGGTTTTTTCTAGCAGAGGCACTGTCACAAATATTCAATTGTTGCAGGACATGAATTTATGGAGTCCTATTATAATGAATCTCCTCTCTCTCTCTCTCTCTCTCTCTCTCTCTCTCTCTCATAAAAGACCTTTCCTTTCGACAATTGACAATGGATGAAGAGTTCCTCACTTTCCTGGTAAAACTCTCTCTCTCTCACACACGCACGCAGACGCCGACACACACAGAGACAGAAGAGCCCCGCTTCTCGAGCTGGATGAATTTTTACTTGGACCTCTGGAGTGCACTGGGATGGACAAGGCACCCTGCCTTCCCAATCACGCGGGAAACTCCATTATAGGTACGCAGACACACAGTCATGGCGCAGCTCTAATGCGGTACCACTCCGCCCCAAGCTCTGTTCTTGCTAGCCTCCTTCCTAGCGAAGATGCCCTGCGCAATAGCATCACCCCACATGTCGAAGACTCTGAGCTTGCACGCATTTGCATGCCAAGCACGCTGTCGAATGCGCCCATTGCAGCTGAGAATGCCCATGGATGCATAAGAGCCTACAATAGGCATGTCCCACCCTCTTTCTCTAGCACAATACCTCAGGCGTCTGTCAATACAAGTGCGAGTTTTCCAAATCGATGCGCTGATTCGAACGAATCGCCAACCTCAGGTCATCTTTGTTCCATTTTCAAGCGCACCCAAATTGATCCATGTGCCAATCTCCAATCTTCTCTGCTAGATGCAGAGAATTCCAAGACTTCAGAGATTCCACCCAATCTTACCATGCCTGCGGGGTTGTCGAGCCTCAGTCAACCCTTTGTCTCAACTAAGAGCAATCTCATTCGGCATAGCAGCTTTCCGGCAGAAATCCTTTCTCAACTTGGTGTACAAGATAGCAATGAAGGACCGATGCAACGATTCACCGGACCTTCTATACCCAGGAAGGTGAGTACAGCCGCAGAGAGCATACACTATGACAAAGTAAGGTTTACACAAGCGGAAGCAGACATTCTCAATGATAACATGAGGGCTGCCCATATTGTCCGAGACAACTCACGGGATGCACATGCATCTCATCTCATGTCTGGTAATACGCGGTTTGCTCTTAAAAGCACAGGGTTTCTCGATAGCAACCGACCTCACCTTGCAAAGGGCAGCAGCTTCAATGGGAAAAGCACTACATTTCAGCCTAATGCTAACACCAAGGTTAGCGGTGGGGAGACCCGAAGCATGGGATCCTCTCTGTGCGTTAACCAAAGCTCTTTATTTCGACATAGTAGCTTGCCAGTTGGCATCTTGTCGCAGTTATCTGTCGATGGAACATATGAAAGGGTATCTGTGCCTACTTCATCCGGAAATTCTTCTGAAGAGGGAGGCGTTCACTATACCAGTCGAGTGTCTGGGTTCTGGGAAGAGGCAGGACCAGGTACAGTATCACCTGGACAAAGGAAGAGAGGGAGAGAAGTAGAAGACAAGGCTACTGATAGGGTATGTCCGTCGGACTCAATTGTAAGTACATGCTTTGCATTTTTTAAAAAGAACAAAAAATACAGTGTGTTGTATGTCTGAATTGCCATTGCCATGCTTTCAATGGTCTTATTCAATTTTCAAGATTCATTGTTGAAGAATAAATGCATGTATGTGTCAAGTGATGGATCATGCATGCATGCAATCTCTCTTTTCCCTTCAATTACAGCCTGCATACATGCTTGCCAAGTAATTAGTTATCATTGTGCAAATCGTGTGAATTGCCATTGACCCTCTTTTGTGAATGGTCATCTGTATCATTGCGCATGATCTCATATATAACCATTGGCAAATGTAATGCCTCAATGAGATGTGGCTTTACACAGAATGATTTGAGGCGGCAAATTTCATGATCGCCCATACATTCACCCTCCATTGTAGTGTCTGGGTACATGCATATCCTGCACTTTTGATTTGTGGTGTGATTCAGGTACTCATCATGATGTTCTTTTTTTTCCAGCAAAGATGTTCTATTGAGGAAGAGCTGTTACAGTGGAATTTTGGTCCTCAAACAGAGACAAGTTCAGGGAGTCTTCTAAGTCTGGACGACTCTGTGCTTTGTAGGGCTAGGGCAAAAAGAGGTTGTGCTACTCATCCTCGCAGCATTGCTGAGCGGGTTAGTTATCGTGTTTTTTGCTGGGAACAAATAGTCTTTGGTAAGCTTGCTCGCGGGATCATTTTCGATGTTTTGTTATTGATGGTTGAAAAATTTTGTTGGTGTGAGTGAAGGTTCGGAGAACGAAGATAAGTGAGGGCATGCATAAGCTTCAAGAGCTTGTGCCAAATCTTGAAAAGGTTAGGAGGCTAACACACCTATACATAGCACATGCTTATAGGCAGGCACCAAATTGCTTATGCATCTTTTGTGTCAAAACATGCATCAACATCAGCGTAAACAATAAGAACTGTTCTATGAATTTGTAAGTGTAGATGAATTGCTGTATAAATTTGGGGGCGAATCTCTTGAAAGTTTGGACGAAAACGGTATTTTGCGTTGGATTTTTGGCAAAGTTCGCTCTTAAAACCACTAAATTTTGAAAACTTTGGGCTAATTGTTTGACAAATGACTTTGTAAAACAGCCAAATGAACCTTAAGACCCGGCAAGAATAGCCATTGGGCTATAAATAGGCCCTATATCTTTTTTTTCTTGAGATACTGTGTACAGGAACCAATCATCCCTTCTTTCTCTGTTTTGCAGCAAACCAATACGGCAACTATGCTTGATGAGGCGGTGGAGTATGTCAAGTTTCTTCAACAACAGGTCCAGGTGCAATATTTGTTGCTGCTGTACTGGCTTGCCAACCATTGCATGACGTGCTTGTCTGTTCCCTTGTGTTTAAAGGTTGAATGTGATAATACTTTCTGAAAGCCTTTTTTTGCAAATGCTCTTTTGTCGTGCTTTCGTGTGAGTGCATGATATAAATATGCACTCTTGTGGTGCACACGCTCAAGCGTTCAGTTTGAGCTATTTGGTTTGCACTTACTGGCAATACCTTTTTGTTGCAGAAGCTGACGGAAAGCCAAGCAAAATGTAAGAGAATGTGTCAGTCGAATAGCAATCCATGAAGTTGAGAATGTTGTATAGAGTACTCACTTTGCCGGTTGAATGCAATCTTTGGCTTGAGCCTTGAGGGCACCCCTGGCTCTTGCTCATCAAGCTTACGTCAACTACTCCTGGAGTCCAACAATGTGTTGTTGCATCAAAAGGCTCATGCATCTCCAGCACCGGACTGTTGACGATGAAGGACACCACAAGTGAGACTCGATACGTGCATATTTGAGGCAAATAAGGAACTGCAGAAGTGCTGAAGAAATAATGGTCGTAACATCCGTGGAAGGTAAAAATTGCAGCAGTTTCCAAGTACAATTCTACCTCACTCAAACCGATTGTGCATATGCTCCGACAATTGTCTGCAAAGGTTGGCCATCTGTTGTTATGAATGGCTACCCTCATCAGTTGCCGTACACACACCTAAAAATGTGCATCCATTGGTTCGACATGTTCCAAAAAATGCAATACTTGTATTATAGTTTCCAACAGCTGCGTTCTTATTCTTATTCTTTAGTAGTCTCTAATTTTCAATAGCTGCCTTCTTAGTCACAATCATATTCTTTAGTAGTCACAATATAATGGAGCTGCCTTAGGATAGGCTTTGGCTACAAGGGACAGTATATATGTACAGTTAGCCTCGGATCGTAGTTTACATGGCAAAGGAATAACCTTTACTATTGGGCGATGGCGGCTATGTAATTAATTGCACAGAACAATACATACATACTTAGGCCTCTGATCTTGTTACTTTTCATATGAACATCTATGTGGGTGCTATACCAAGAAGTTTTTTCTGAGCAAGCATTCTAATATGTACATTCCACTCGGATGATCGGGGGGCTTCTATGATGTATTCAACAGCACCCTTGTGACAGTTGCAAGTTTCGTGGGCGGAAAGTCGAATTTCGCATCATGAAAAATTGACCCAATGAAAAGTTTTTGATAGTGAAAATTTGGCTCCCATGACATGCATGTGCCAAACTCTGCAGGTCATACTATGTTGCTCCGCCAACGAGCTCTTCGTTGGACATCCTATGGCTAATCGAGCTAGTGCTTGAGGACAGAGATTCGGAGGGTATTTTCAAAAACAAATTCAAGGGCCTCAGCAGCCAACCCACCCATCGAAAATTGAAAAAAATCGAACAATCTTGAACTAATACATTAGCCATAAGAGGTGACTGCAAGCTGCATTTTCATTTTCATTCCTTTCATCCTATCGTTTAACCTTTTTCTATACCTTCCTTAGACTAAGGAAGCTGCATTTTCATCTTCAGTCCTTTCATCCTATCGTTTAAATTTCCTATAGCTTCCTTAAGACCTTAGTCTGCTGTAGGAATCCAGCTTATTAATAAGATTTTCAAGAGTAAAGCAAGTAGTAATATTCTCAAAGTGTGTTAATTAGTGAGAATCTCACAAGATGCCTTGGAGACTAAGGAGTAAACAAAGCAAGTAAACAAAAAATAACTTCAGATTGTTGATTGATGGTTCATTCTTTAGTTGGTTATTGTTACTAGGACTTGCTTCACATCATATGCTGGAACTTACATCAAAAGGAATGCTTGTAGTGTTCCAATACTCGATGCTTAGATCCGAGTCGCCCTATGACTCATAGAATTAGCCGTATTTGCAATTAGTAAGTAGTCCCACTTCACAATGGCACAATGAAATTCCAAGTGAAACTTTATTAAAAATCTTACCCATGCCCTAAACTTGCATCTCCAGGAGACGTCGAGCTCAGATATGTGACCACAATTAAGTTATATTTTACTAATAACACTACTAATCCTAGCACATAGTGAAGCCTGGCTCTTAGCTCTTATCTATATCTTCTAATTGCTACACTTATAATTTACAACCAAAACTAGTCAAGTGCTCAACATTGAAATCTACCTTTAATCCACACAAAAAAAAACACAAGAAATATCAAAACATCCTTACATAAGGACCTTTACACACCACCAAATGAGTAATATAGATTCTACCAAACATTTGCCTGCTATTTCAATTGGCTACCATGTCTTGGGCAGCCAACTGCCACATATTTTGTTATACCAGTGTACAAACACCTTAACTTGAATAGGGAGCCAATGGATGGGAGCATGGATAACAACTCAAAGCTTACATGAGAGTTGGAGATGGAGAGAATCTATGCATGTTGGATAAGGGAGTATGACACATTTCTTCACCTCCCTTTCGAGGGTTTTGGATGTTTTATGATATATTATGCTAACGGTTGGTCCTTCGAAAGTATGAAATTGGAAGTTCTTCAATTATATGAATGTTATTAATGTGTTTGTGTCCACTTCAAGGTTTTGGGATGTAGATGACAAGACTAGCCTGTGAAAGCCTTGCAGTGAAGCTTGCATGCCCTCTCGAGAAGTTGCTCCCCGTGCAACCTCAATGGTGGGTAGATACAATTTGCACCCTTATGAGATTTTTGATGAGGTTTTTTAAAGTAGAGTTTTACCTAGTCTGAGGTGGATTAGGTATGCTAGAAATTCCCATTCATAGCCTCACAATAGGCTATGCATAGGTCACGTACATGTGCCTTGTTAGCCATGCCAAATGGACACTTTTTTGAGTCAGTCAGATTCAATTTGGGCTTAGTTTTATAGATATTGTCATTCTTTCTTTTGTTTTATGGATGTTATTTTTTGGATTATATGCCAAAATACTTCAAAAACGCTACCCAATATTTGTCATAGACAACCTCTTTAATTTATGCATTTCCTATCGCATTTTTTGGGTGAGATATTGCCAAGATACTATTGCAACTTCACCACTTTTTTGTGAGTTTGCCATCAATTTGTGTACGAATATGGTAGCATTCACGTCGGATAAGGAACTTTATAACATCAAAAAGTTTGATGGTAGCAACTTTTGAATGTGGAAAGTGCAAACAAAAGATGTATTCAAAAGAGGCAACTAAAACCCTTGAAAGGTTTAGCGGCTATGCTAATTGCCATGTTTAATAAGGATTTCTATTGTTGGAGGCATCTACAATTTGATGAAACTTTGTAGTGTGTATGTACTTTATAGTAATCAATGAGAAGACCACATAGTCACTTGACAAAAAATTTGCAAAACTTATAAGAAAGACTGCTTTGAACAAGGTTTACCTTCATGAAGAAACTCTTTGATTTGCGAGAATACGTCTCCCATAAATTGTAAAGCTCGTGTGAACACATGATATTAAGAGACAACTTTTTGCTCCTCAAATACCTACTCAAAATGAAGTTGCTAAGAGGACGACTTGTACAATTCCAAAGAAAAGTTCATGATATATTATCTTATGCTAAGTTGTCAGATGGTGTTTGTGTTGAAGCTATGAAAATGGTAGTTCATGAGGATAATAGATCACTATTGAAGGTTGTAGATGGTGGTTCAGTTCCCAATGTTTGGTTGTGAAGTCTTTGTGCCTATGCCAAAAGAGCTTATTGTTGGGATTTAGGTCGTTTCAAAGCTGTTCGTGCAGTCGAAAGCTTCATCTGAGCTACGCTTCAGGAGTTGTATTTTTCAACTCCACTTTTGCTACAGCTACAGGTACAGGTGCAGGTACATGACACAGGTGCAGGTTGTTCAGAGACTATTTTGGGATGGTATATAGCCGTTTTATGGCTATTATGTGCTATTGAGATGGTGTTTATGGGCTGATTAGGAGCACTTTTCGGCATCGACAATTTCTCGGGTTTTTCAGGCATTCATCTCCTCATAGGTTCTTGCATACATACAGAACATCCAGGTTTCTTACAGGTTGCAGTGTTTAGTATAATCATAGATTTCAGTGGGAGTATTTGATGCACATTTTGGCACTTTTGATAGTGCTTGAGCTCTTTTGAGAGCGGTTTTACTCCTCGCAGGGATTTGTTTACTTCTTGCACATTTCGTTTGGCCCCTTTTTGAGCGCATATACTACACCTTGCAGTATTGTTGACAATGGATCTACGTTGAGTTGCGAAAACTGCCATATGTACCTTTTGTGGAGCCGATTTGGCTTGTTTCTGGCAGTCCCGACCGTTTCTGAGACTCGGTTCGAAGGCCCTTTCTGAAACTGGGCTGGTTTCTTGTTTGCATAACCTTTTGTGAGGGTTGATAGCGTGAGGTTTTCTTGAGCTGGTTGAGATCCTTTCGATGATACAGGTTGTTGGAGTACCCCTTTTTCGTGGCCTCGCCATAGGACATGTATAGAGAGGGCTAGGTGCATTTAACGCCGTGTTGGCAGTCTTGGGTCAGCTTTTGACTTTTTATGCGTAGTTAGTGGTTGATGCGCCTATCTTATGCTCTGAGAGCATTACTTTTTATGCGTTACTGATCTCTTGTGACAGTTTTGGATTGAGATTCTGTCAATTTTTCTGGAGAAACTCTACCGAATTTTTTCCAGAATTACCAGTGTTTATCGCCATATTATCTTTAGCTTACAACCATGTCATCTAGTGGTGAAAAGAATATTTACAATATCCGAAAATTTGATGGGACGAATTTTGCTATCTGGAAAGAGCAGATTCAAGATGTTCTTATACAAAAAGGCCAGCTGGATCCTATCATAGAGTGCCCAAAGGGCGAGTATACAGATGTTGAGTGGGAGAAACTTGATGCTAAGTCCAAATCTACCCTCTGTTTGCAATTGGCCGAATCTCTGTACTTTACTATAGTTGGAGAAAGAACTGCTAGAGATGTATGGGATAAGTTGTGTTCCAGTTATGAGAACAAAACTGCCACTAATAAACTTTTCTTGATGAAGAAGCTGTTTGACCTTCGTATGCACGAAGAGGGCACTATTCTACTCACATTAATGAGTTCAATATCATTTTCGCTCAGTTGACCACTCAAGGTTTGGTCTTCAATGAGGAAATCAAATGTATATTCTTGCTATGCAGTTTACCCTCGTCTTGGGATACGTTCTGTACTGCGATTAGCAACTCAGCACCTGGTACCGGTATAGTGTACAATGACGTCCTTGGGAGTCTGTTTACCAAGGAGATTCGCAGGAAATCTCTCGAAGGCAAGAAGGATGATGATGCGTATGTTGCTAGTGATAGACAGAGGGGTCGCACTCAAAGTCGTGCCAAAAGCAAGGAACGTGGGGGCTCACGCAGTGAATCTCGGGGTTCTATACGTAATGTCGAGTGCTATCACTGCCATAAAAAAGGGCATGTGAAGAAGGATTGTAGGAAATGGCAGCAAAGCAAGAAGGATAAACAATCCGGTGAAACTTCTAAGTCTGATGATTCAAACAAGGGCAAAGCAAAGTTAGAGGAGATCAATGTGCTTAGAGTCCTCAAATGCTCCTATTGTAGAGACTCTTCCAGCGGTTGTTATGCCACTTACCTATGACGTATTGGTCTTCACAACAGATCTACCTTTCGAGGCTCTTGTTACAGAAGATGCGCAGTATTATGCACAGAATTGGATAGTAGATTCTGGTGCGTGTTTCCATGTGACACCACATAGAGAGTGGTTCTCTACTTATTCTCACTCTTGTGGCAAAGTGAGACTTGGTGATGCTTATGAACTAGACATTAAGGGTGTCGGAAACGTCAAATTGTATCTAAGGAATGGCATGTACTTTACTTTATGTAATGTCAGACATGTGCCCAAGTTGACTAAAAGCTTGATTTCTGTTGGTCAGCTTGATGATTTGGGCTACAACACCACATTTGGCAATGGTTCGTGGATAGTACGCAAAGGTAATCTTGTTGTACTCAGAGGTCAGAAGCATGGTACCTTATATTCCATGCATGTGTCAGATGTTGGTCATGATTACATATCTATAGCCGAGCTGCCGTCTACTGAGTTGTGGCATTGCTGGCTAGGTCATATCAGCCAAAAAGAATGAGAACTCTGACTCGTTTTGGCTACTTACCTGTCTTGTCTTATGTTAACTTTCCTGTTTGTGAGCACTGTATCTATGGCAAATAGACTAGGTCCGTGCACTTACCATTGGATCAAAAGCGAGATGAAATGGCTAAGGTACCATATTCTTCGGCAGTGGGTAGTTTCATGTATGCTATGGTGGCCACAAGACCAGACATTGCTTTTGTCGTGGGAGTGGTGAGCCGATATATGGCAAATCCTAGCAGCAAGCATTGGGAAGCAGTGAAGCACATTCTTAGGTACCTCAAAGGTACGGTCGACAGGTGTTTACGCTTCGGGAACAGTGATGCATCCATCGTGGGTTATGCAGATGCAAACTATGCGGGTTGTGTCAACAATAGAAGATCGACATATGGCTATGTCTTCATATTTGCTGGAGTAGCAGTATCTTGGAGGTCATGTATTCAAGATTGTAAGTCATCTTCCACTATGGAAGCAGAGTACGTTGCATTGTCGGATGCAAGTAAAGAGGCTGTATGGTTATCTCGCTTGGTCAAAAATATTGGCATTGATGAGACTCTTGTGATATATTGTGATAGTCAAAGTGCTCTTGCATTCGCAAGGAATACCGTGTTTCACTCCCAATCAAAACACATTGAAGTCAGGTATCATTTCGTGAGAGGTATCATCCCACTTACTACTAACCCATCTACTAACTTAACCATGTATACACTTATTCTTTAATACAATAGAATAAGGAGCTGCAACATGATAACATTGTTGTGCGCTCCACCCAAAGCAAGTCTCTCTCTCTCTCTCTCTCTCTCTCTCTCTCTCTCTCTCTCTCTCTCTCTCTCTCTCTCTCTCTCTCTCTCTCACTCACACACGCTTCCTGCGGCACCTTCACTTATAAGAAAACCTAAGCCAAAGTTGCAAAAGTACATTTTCCTTGGCTATGGAGAAGGTGGTGAGATTGGATATCATTTGTAAGATCTAGTCTCTCATGAGATAATTTGTAGCAATGATGTCATAATCAATGAGAAGAAAATGCACAAGATGCTTCCCAAAGAGGTTCAGATGAGGAAGTTTACCTTTCAACATGTTAGACCTGTAATATGTGAGCTTTGTCATAGAGTACTAGAGTATGAATCAAGGAGAGAAGAGAAGGAATTATCCCACATGCAATGGTGCAAGGTTGTAGAGCTACTTAAAGCTCATTTCATGAATGAATAAACCAAGTGTATTTTGCATTACATCTCTCTGGTTTATGGTGAGCTTGTAATGGCTTAGCAACAACTCAATATCGTGTTTATGAGTCCAAGTTAATTGATCTTGGAACCTAATTCACTTGAGTGATAATCTAGCCAACACACACTCACTTGTGTGCATGATGTTTCTCTTTCATCCACCCTAGGTAGCATGATCCCATTCTCATCAAGTGGTGTCAGAGCACGCGTATGCTAGCTATGTTTGTTATTATGCATTTGCGTGTTAGTATCATTAGCATTCTTTAATCATCATTAGCTAGATCCATTAGGTTTACTCTCTTATTGCATGTCTCATGCCTAATTAGTATTACATTGGCTAGCATGAGCATGTTCTTGAGTTAAAGACTCTTGGGCCACTACTCACTGGCTAATCGGAAGCCTAATTAGCATTAGAGTTCATTAATTTGCATTAGGAGCTTGCATTTGCATTCAATAGTTGCTCCTCACTTTAGAAAAATTGGCATTTTCAATTGGTGTGTGTGTGTAGCCTGTCTCAAGAGCTTTTAATCAAGCACATCCACACCAACTTTGAGTAGGCTTCGTCGATTAATGCTTTGAACAAACCTCAAGCTTTCCAAGCTCCATTCTTTGTTTTTCCTGCACATCTGAAGCTCAGAAAAGTGTGTGTGTGTGTGTGTGTGTGTGTGTGTGTGTGTGTGTGTGTGTGTGCCTAAAGGAGCATTCAATGCTTACCATACCCTTGTGGAAAAGAAGTTTCAAATTAACCCCAAAGATGGCCCTACCCATGGTGGGGAACACCCTATCCTTAGGATCTTTGACCAATTTTTTTGACGGGCCACACAAAAAAATCCAATCAAGCACCCACTGGGCGGAACTCAACACACTATAGACCATTTTCCATAGCCGGATCGCGTCCAAACGACTAGATTTGACCAGGCGCCTTCAAGAGCATCCGCTCGGTGAAATACCCCACGCAAGGGCCAATTGCAAAGCTCTTCTCCTCTGGTTCCCGTCCGTTCTCGGCCGGCCACGGACCTCACCACAAGCGGTAAGCTTCTCTTCAAGTTTTTTTCGAGTCCACCCCTATGGGGCGTTCCTTCTCACGTCTGCCTGGTGCTGTCGCCTTGTAAGCCCGCCATCCCACTTGTGCCAAGCCTCCTAGGCCACAAACTTCTCTAAGGGAGCCTTTCTGCCCTACTGCATTAGAGCCTACAAAAGAGCCCGTTCCTGCAGCCTTACCTGCTGAGAGGTCGGCTCAGACTGCCAAGGGAACATTCCCATAGGCAGAGTCCCCAAGCTTCAAAAAGGCGACCACAAATCAAGGATATCAAGCATTCAAAGACGAAAATCAAAGTTTCAAGGCTTTACAAAAGCAATCAAAGGTGACTTTTAAGCTTCAAATCCAAAAGCATCAAATGACTTCTTCATCAAAATAGACAAATTCCAAGAGCTTCACATGAAAATCCATTAAAAGATCAAACCTTTCCATCATTTGTGAAGAGTGGCTTCACTCTGGTGACGAGGAGCTTCACAACATTCAAAGGATTTTTTTCCCTCTCGCTCTCTCTCTCTCTCTCCCTCTCTCTCTCTCTCGCAATTAACCTTAAAATTTTGCAATCCAAGCATAACAACTTTTGCAATGGGATGATCTTTTAGTCGTACTTGTGTAAAGAAGTAGACACTGGCTGGGAGAGTCTGCTAAGCTAAGACCCCTTATTTACGCAATGAAAGAGAAGGGTTTAGGAAATTTAATGGGGAAGGCTTTCACTCTTGGCAAACCAAGTTGAAAGGCTATTTAATGAAAAAAGAATTGCGGGGAGTAGTCAAGCCAACGATCAATGATCCGACATCTACTGATAGTGCACACATACTGACACGAGCTATGAGTTCACAAAATCAATCCAAGGACGAGCAGGCATTAGGAATCATAATCACTACACTACATGACAATTATGTACACTTTACTGGATGATTGTGAAACCTCATCAGCTGCATGAAAAGCACTAGAAAAAAACTTTGGAGCTAGGAAAAAGAAGAAGAAAGTGAGCTTAAAGAAGGATCTATACAAATAAAAAACGGAACATAACAAAGATATTGCAAGCTTGGTCAATCGCCTAAAAAGAATGAACACACAACTAGCTTATGTAAACAGTGCAATACCAGAGGAAGACAAAATTGCAGTTCTTCTAGCAGCCTTACCACCTAGCTTTGACCAGATAAAGACCATCATTGAGGAGAAGGATCCAACACCAGATTTCCAAGATGTAATCAACTCTTTAATGTTGGAGAAGAAGCAAGAGAGGAATGCTACTTCAGGGGGAGGAGCTTTTGCAGTAAGCTATAGTAACAAAACTTGTTTCAAGTGTGGCAAAGAAGGGCACATAGCAAAGGACTTTCTAGCATCAAAGACTTGTACCATTTACGGAAAGAAGGGTCACCTTCCTTCCAAGTGTTTCAAAAGGGACAGAGGTAGCACCAAAAAAAATCTAAGGCCCAAAGTCTATTTGGTAGAAGAAGACAAAGATGAGGATGAAGAAGAGGGCGCCAATAGCCTTCTAGTCTACGACGACGTTCTCTAGCTTTTGTTTTGCTTTTCTCCTTCAATTGTATTTGTTTGGAGATAGCTTGGACTAACTCGGTCTCATTTTTATACATCTGTTTGAGGGGAGGTGTTGAGTGTCTCTTGGATATTAGAGATAGTTTGTCTCTTGGATTGGAGATGTTCTTTTTTGCTCTTGGATTGGAGTGTGCCAGAGATGTCAGTTTCTTCCTAGTCCAAACCTCAAGGGGGGATTGTAAGGTGTGAGCTTTGTCCTAGAGTACTAGAGTATGAGTCAAGGAGAGTATCCCACATGCAGTGGTGCAAGGTTGTAGAACTACTTAAAGCTCATTTCATGAATGAATAAACCAAGTCTATTTTGCATTACATATCTCTTGTTTATGGTGAGCTTGTGATGGCTTAGCAACAACTCAAGATCGTGTTTATGAGTCCAAGTTAATTGATATTGGAACCTAATTCGCTTGAGTGATAATCTAGCCAACACACACTCACTTGTGTGCATGATGTTTCTCTTTCATCCACCCTAGCTAGCTCACATTCCCATCAACACCACCTGTTGATGAGCAAAGACAAAAGATTGTCCATATGCGACACAAGTTTCAAAATGCACAAAAGTAGTGATAGTTTATTGAGAAGAAAATGAACAAGATTCTTGAGATGAAAAAGGTTACATTTTAGGATGTCACACGGCTTGTACCTAAGCAAATGGTGTCCATGGACTATATGGTGAAGGAAGTGTGCCGAATGATACTCCTAGTCGTTCTCAGATGCACAAAGTGGTAGTTGCATCGAGAAGGTCAAACTGATTTTCTAAGCTACGTGAATGATTTGTGCCGAGCATATACAACATTATCCTAATAGATTGTGTAGAAGCCTCATGCTATGATGAAACTATGTTACAAAATGACAAGCTTAAGTGAGAGAGTGGTATGAAATAAAAATGGATTCTTTATAAAAGAATAGGACTTGGGACTTAATACCTTTGCTAAAAGGGAAGGTCACTTTGCTATGTAAATGAATGTACAAGTTGAAGATCACACCAAGTACCGATAAGCCTGCATACAAGGTTAGATTGGTTGCCAAACGTTTCAAGAAAAAGCATAACATAAATTTTGATGAGGTTTTTTTACTAGTTTCTATACTAACTACCTTGGAGAAGATTTTTACTTTGGTGCCAAAGAGGCCATGAAGTTGGTCCCAATGGATGTTGAGACTATGCTCTTACATGCAAATCTTCATGAAAAAATTTACATGAAACGTTTAGGTGGTTTTTTTGGGGGAAGGCAAAGAGAAGTTGGTGTGTAGTTTAAGAAGCCTTTATGGTTTGAAACAAGCACCATGGGAATTCTGTCATCCTTTTTATGCTTTTATGAATTTTCAAGGGTGTAAGTGGAGCATTGCTTCTAACAAAGAAAACTATCGATGGTACTCTTTTAATTTATGTGGATGATACTCCTCCCTTGGAAGAAAAATCTTGATGAAGATGCATTAGGTTACATAATAAATTTGGCATGAAAGATTTGAGAGAAGCAAACCATATTCTCGGCATGCGCATTATGCGGGACATGTAAAAGAAGGTTTTCTTAAAGAGTACATTTTAGTGTACTAAAGCATTTCAATATGAAGGGACATAAGCGGATTGTTACCCCAGTGCCTCCATATGTGAAACTTAGCCAAGAGGACTACCCCAAACCTAATGAGAACAAGGTTGGGATGGCCAAGATTTCTTATGAATCCTTTGTTTGCTGCTAGTTTTATTATGTATGCCATGATCAGAACTCATGCAAACATTGTACTTGTAGCGGGAGTTGTTAGTAAATTTATAGAAAATCCTAGCAAGAAGCATTAAGAGGTCTTGAAACTGTGGATGAGACATTTGAATGGGACAAAAATGTAATGTTGCACTTTGTGGAAATATGGATGTAGGAATACACATGAATATGGCGAAGACAAAGGAGAAGCTCAAGAGGACACAACAAAGGAATCTATATTACAAAGCGTGCATGCAAAGATAAGGCTTTCCCTAGAGTGATGGGCGTATATACAAGCCAAGGGAAAAAAATCTCCTAAAAAGGGAAATTGCCTCGGAGATCCTAAGTGTGTTTACACACCTCATTATCACAATATGGTAACAAAATCTCTTCTAATGCCGTGAACATGAGCTATCACTCATGTGTAAGGAAGTTCAAAAAAATATGTGATCATTCCACAAATGGGAGTAAGCACAAAGCTTTGTCAAACACTTCAAAATTCTCTCAAGGTAGGGCCTTCATCAAAAGATCAACAGATTTGTCCTACATAGGTGCTTAAGCCAAGCTGACCCTCTTGCAGAGAGTCTCTCCTATATATTTTATGATAATGCATCTTGTGCTTTTTGCATGCATAGAACACTGGGTTCCTTGCAACTGCTAAAGAACTTTGAGTCTCAATGAAGATCGTGGTGGTTAATTTTTGTGTAGCACCCAAGTCAATCAAAAGGTGTCTGAGCCAAACACACTCGTATATAGGAGTCTATCCTATATATTTTATGATAATGCACATTGATGTGCTTTTTGTATGCATAGAACATTGGGTTCCTTGCAGCTGCTAAAGAACTCTGAGTCTTAGTGAAGATCGTGGTGGTTAATTTTTGTCTAACACCCAAGTCAATCAAAAGGTATCTGAGCCAAACACAATCAACAGTAATCATGGAAGTTGCCTTATACTCAGCCTCACAGCTAAAACGGCCATTGTATGGTGCTTCTTGCTCAATTTGGATACACATGAGCATACAAAGAAGTTAGTATACCCATGCCCATTCTTCTTAACAAAAAGTACAATCAATGTATGAACATGCTAAAGATTAGCATCCCAACATGGTTGCTCTTAGCAATAGACAAAACAATTTTAGGAGTAGGACTAGTAGAAATTGCACCATCATCAAGATAACCTATATCTACAAAACTAGGTCTTACATCATAACCACACACAATGTTACAAACGCCCTTTGCAACAAGTACATGTTGCATCATGTATGCCAAAAGTGGGTAGTTTTCCCCTTTAGTTTGTCCTTAGCAACCAACATGCAAAAAATATCATTATTTTTGTTAGCCACGGCCAGGGAACGTACCTTATGGATAAGTTATATGTATAGAAGAAAAAGTTCTCAAAACCAACTTGTGCCATATAGCACAACCCATAGTAGACTATAAAGTGCCTATTTTACAATAAATCTACATTTTCAAGAAGCCTACACAAAAGCAATTTTATATCAAAGTGGCTAAAAGAATTTTTATAGTCACTACAACAACAAAAACCACTATGTATAGTAAATCTCTAATTACAATGCTTCCAAAAGGGACAGTGAGTCTGGTGAGGTTTTGTCTCAAAAGATACATTGGTAACTTTGTTGCAACTCCCCAAGTGCAAGAATCTCATTGACCTTTTATCATTTGATAATTTTAAGGGACCGGTTCATATTTCCCAATACACATGTGTCATGTGTGGGATTGAAATTTATACTTGTGTTTGTAAAACTTTAGCCTTTGGGCTTCATATGGACCATTTTGGTTCTAATCACACGTTGCTTGTATATGTTTGTAATATGCATAATAGTTTTCAAATTACACATATGCTTAGAGTGATGTCACTTGGACTATTTTTTGCTTATAGATTTAAGATGTCATGTTTAGAGAGAAACATCTTGATTTCATGATAGATCTAAGCACCACATTGGATAGCATGTGCAAATGTTCGCTTAAAGGACACAAAAACCACATTAGATCTCAAAATTTGGGCTCCATTAATCAAACAGCATTATGCATGCGATATTTTCAGTCCAAAGCTAGTGGATAACCATAGTAGAAAGTAAAGGACTCCAATACAAACAAAACCCCATTGGCCGTGATAATTGGACACCTCTTTCATCCTCTTTGGCTGCCATGGAATCTTCTTCCCTGGCCTAAAATGTGTCAATAGCACTCCATTGAGATCAAGTATCAATACCCTTGCATCATTCTCTAGAGAGGAGGAGCCTCACGCTCATCAATTGACAAGGATGGTGGCACAAAATTAATGACGATTTGTTATACTAGGACGATATTTGATTGTTGACGTACCACCCTTTCCTTTTTCTTCCCCGTTGTTGGTTGAGGCAAACACTTTAATAATTCCTTATCTTCAATTGTTATTGGTAGGTTCAATTGTGTAAACCCTGCCAAAAACTACATAAGTGGTGCAACACACAAACAATAAACTTTTGACATCCAAACCACAATCATTACGGCCTCTTCGGAGCAGTCATCTACAACATACAAATGAGAAGTCACCCATATCACTAGCAAATAGCCACTTGCACACAATAATGTATTACTTATAAATTCATATACAAGCTTAGTAATTGATGCAAAAGGAAAATTTCCATTATAGTTAACATTTACATAACAAAGTTCTCAATTTGATAAAATCAAGAACATTCAAAGAGAAGTACTTGGCTAAACAAAAGAACTAGCAGGGGAAATTTAGAGTTCCTTACACACATTTTTCCAACTTTCATTTTAGAACTATTGGGCTAGGAATTTGATTCGGTAGCAGAAGTTTGATTGCCCAAGTGCCTGTTGCCATTCTTCCTTGCAAGCTTGCCTAAAGAGATTGCCCAATAAGAATCGTCTCCTACATCAATAGTGTCCATGTCAAAGCCCTAGCTTCTTAAGTTCCATAGGACCTCACTTATACCTTCACTTG
The DNA here is from genome assembly GCF_014529385.1 of Adiantum capillus-veneris. NCBI lineage: Eukaryota > Viridiplantae > Streptophyta > Polypodiopsida > Polypodiales > Pteridaceae > Adiantum > Adiantum capillus-veneris. The sequence continues at coordinate 18,510,859 of NC_140952.1, forward strand.
CATCAGTCAATGCCTTCTCTTGTTGCTACTCTTCTTCCTCTTCATCATTGTTCACCTCTCATTGCTCCCTCTTCTACATTTTCTTCATCTCCACTATTAGCAGGAGGTAGCACCTACACCAAGCACCACTACTAGGAGCATTTGTACATAGGGATGCCATTTTGCATTGCATAAACGATGTTTTTGGCATCACTAACGGTGTCTCTATGATTTTGTTGCATAAGCAATGCAATTAGTAATGTCAAAAGCATCCCATAGAATGGTTTTTGCCTCAATAAAGGGATGTCCGTCATCCCTTAAGCAACGACAAATTTTTTATTTTCAAGCCATCGCTCAAGCGATATTTCTAAAAGTAATGTTGCTTAAGCGAACCTAGATTGTTTTTTTTAATGGTTAAAATAGGGGAGCTCTTGACTACGGGAGATCCTTGACCATTAAGTCTCTCTCTCTCTCTCTCTCTCTCTCTCTCTCTCTCTCTCTCTCTCTCTCTCTCTCTCTCTCCACAACAATGCTAGAGAAAAATCATTTTCGCAACTATGCACCATGTTAGGAAATAAGACGTAGCTAAATAGATAATTGAGTAGATTACTTAATGGAGAGAAACAGATTTATATACACGAGATTATAGAGTAGAGAGAGAGAGAGAGTACACACGATATACGTGGTTCACCCAATGTGGGCTACGTCCACGGGAAAGCAGCCACTCAATGGCTTTAGTACTTCAAAACAAGAAGTAGTTTACAAAGGGATTATACCCTTAATGGAGCTCCCGCCTTGCTTCACTCTCACCACCTCACACTCACCTTGTTGCATCAACTTCACACTATGAAATGTGTGTAGAAATGGCCTCCTTTTATATGCCAAAAGGGCTGCCCTCTCTTATGAGAGACAGCCATGTGTAGCCGCCCTTGTGCGAATAAGTCCAAATCGGACCCTCCAATCCGCCCATGTGTGGCCGCCCTTGAGAAGACAAGTCCGCTTTTGAATTCGGCCACCGGCCATTGAATTCGGCCACTGGCCACCGGCCATTGACTTCCGACCACCGGCCACCGGCCATTGACTCCGACCATCGGCCACCGGCCATTGACTTCCGACCATCAGCCATCGGCCATTGACTACCGGCCATCGGCCAACCGACTGGTTGTTTTCCGACCACTTTCCGGCCGCGTCCGGCCATAATATTCCGACAAAAAAGAATATTCCGGAAAAAAAAAAGTCTCGGGGGTCTCCGCCCCCGAGGCCTTTAAAGTTGCCACTGATTCTTCTCCGTGAAAATTTTGGTTTTTGGTGAGTGATTTTCCTTCACGCACGATGGCTTCTCCTCATAATGGGGGCCTTACAAATGTGCGCTTTTACCATAGAAAATTACAAAGGGTAAATCAGGCTCCATACTTAACAAACCATTCCTTTTTATCAAGATTCCAAGAAGAAAATTTGAAAAATACAGATGATTTTAACCAATTTAACACTTCCTTAAAATATAGATTAAGTTCTTTCCTTTTCATCTTCCTCTGAACCGGCATTTTTGAATTTCAAAGCGGCATTGTTAATAGCTGAGACACATTTTTTTGAACATTGCTACCTCGAGGGGGTCACCTAATAATTTTGTGACTATCGTATGAGTGTAGCAAAAGGGGTTATTAAATTTTATCTTTTCTCACATTTTCATAAACAAAAGGGTGCTGATAAATGGAATTGGAAAAAAAATATGCAGGTTGAATAGAGAAAGGGCGCATCTTATTTGTAAAAAATTCATATATAAAGGATTTTAAAAATAGTCCTTGAACGCATGGGATGTACATAATTTATACATAGTGACCCCCCCCCCCCCCCCCCCCCCCCCCCCCCCCCCCAATACTACTACACAAGGCTTCTCTCTCTCTCTCTCTCTCTCTCTCTCTCTCGCATGATTGATACACATTCTACACGCATGCACGCACACATCACACACACACACACACACACACATGTGTCACGTCATTCACACATACACACACTTAAAACATGCACAACAATGCAAACAACCACACAGATTTCAAGTATATAGTGTACACTAAGAGCATTCTACATACACTACAAACAAAACTCAATTGGGAACCAAAGTATTTGTGCTCAAACAAAATCGAAGTATGGATATTCATTATGGTGTGTTATTTTTTTGCTTGACTCTATACAAATAGACAAAAACAAATGAAGCAAACTAAATATGGATGATCAAAACTTAAATAAACTTGATACTATATGAATAGACAAGAACTCACTGAAGCAGACTGATTATAGATCAAAACTATATATATATATACACAATGTCAATATGTGTACATAATCAATTTTTTAAAAATCCAACAAAATGTCATCTAATCCTGATGGTGGCTATACATCAGTTTTGAACTTGTTGTCCTCCTGTATCTCAACACACAGAGGTGCCTACTATGAGGACATAGTGTGTGCACACTCCTCGTTTATCCCCTTGTCCTACTCCTCCTCTCTGGTGACAAGGTCAAGGTCTATGTTGCCATGAATATCTAGCATTAATAAGAGTTCATTTTAGCTTGAAAAAAAACTCAAAGCTACAAACAATACTCACAAAAGGCTATTCCACTGGGTGTCCTTGACATGGCTTTGCATATCTAGTAGGTGGCTATCTTGATCTCTAGTAGAGTCAAGGCCCGATCGTAATCTTTGTTCTGCATAAAATTATATTTAAATTTTAGTGTTCGTATTTTTTTCATCTTAGACTCTATACTATGAAAAACTACAAGCAGATACTTACAAAAGTGGCTATGAAGCCCTGTCTACCCATGTGACGCAAGTGGGACCTGTGGTTGCTTTGCACCTTGGGCTCTGTTGTCTCTTAAATTGGATTTGTTGAAAACAAATTGTATGAAAGTTAAATTAGATGTGAATACATATAGGTAACTTAATAAGAGATTCAAGTTGAAAAATATCTCATGAGAGCACCAAAAATCCTACTTTTTGTTGCATAAATGCCACACATAATTGCATCATCAATTGAAAGTGAATCCACGGCTCCTTATGGAATCCCACGAGTTTCTTATTTTTGGGACCATAGCATACTTGTTGTTTGTGTTCACAACAAGAAGAAACAATATAGTATGTTAGCTTTATGTTAAATATCATTTCTTTTATATTAACAAGAAGAAACGATATAGTATGTTGACTTTATATTAATGAACAGTTTACACTAGTTTACTTAAATAAAGTTAAACCTCCTTTTTTTAAGTTGTATAGATTTAGATTCCTCTTGTGTACCATCACCTTTATATTAGAACCATGGAGGTCACACTCCTACAATGGGGCATGGAAAAGAGCCATTTGCACTTCTAGAGAGTGCGAACTCACTTGAATGCGAGTCTTCGTCTTATAATGAGGAGGATTAGATTCCATATTGGTGCGATAGATGCCAAGGCTTACATTGACAGTCGCAATGCCAGTGTATTCACATGAGTCCAATTGGCCCATGTTTAATCTCTCTCTCTCTCTCTCTCTCTCTCTCTCTCTCTCTCTCTCACGCATGCGTGGTTGACACACATTGTACACACACACACACACACACACACACACACACACACACACAATGCATACACACATTGCATCATCCATGTATATACATATATGCACACATAGAACATGCGCAACAACGCATACAAATACATGGATTTGAAGTAAGTATTGTACACTTGGGATTGTTCTACATACACTACAACAAAATGCGGTTGGTGACCAAAGTATTTGAGTGAAAACATTATCGGAGTATGGATATTGATCATGGTAAGTTCTTTTCTTACTTGACACTATACAAATAGACAGAAAAAATGAAGTAAACAAAATATGGATGATCAAAACTTGAATAAACTTGGCACTTCACGAATAGACAAAAGCAAGCTAAAGTAGGTTGAATCTCGATCTAAACCATATATATATATCCAATGCCAATGTGTGTATGTTGGTGCAAGCAAAGTGTTTCAACCATAGCAAAGGGCACCAGTAGGGGTATATATGCTGGCAAGTGCATGCATGGGCAGTGAAACATATATGAACTGCAAATTTGGCAAGGGAGATCTTGAAGTGTATGGTTGAAGTACTTGAGTTGTGGAGTGTGTCAATGTTTACGGATCGACAAACGGAGTCTTGGTTGCCAAAATATGGTAAGTTGAAGTTTTGTCACGGGGGCCAGTTCTATGTCAGTTTGGTCACCTCAATTGGTGTGCAATCTGAGGTTTTTGTAGCCTTGCCAGGGTTTGTATGAGAAATATGTGGTATGTGAAGACCATAGGACTTGACGCCTTCTCAAAAGGAATCTAGATTGGCAAGATATCAAAAGTTGAAGGTTGTGTCGACCAACAGTGATGCACTACCAGAAATAGTGATTTTTGTGTTGTTTCTTCCCCCTTTCCTCCCTTCTCGCCTTTGCTCTGCTCCAAGATGTATGGTGCCGGTGTATGAGTGGTGAGGGCCCCTCGAGCCATGTGTGTGTGTGTGTGTGTGTGTGTGTGTGTGTGTGTGTGTGTGTGTGTGTGTGTGTGTGTGTGTGTGTGTGTGTGTGTGTGTGTGTGTGTGTGTGTGTGTGTGTGTTTAAGTATGAAAAATCCCTTCATATTTGAACCATACTTAGACAATTGTATTAAGTAATATATTAAATAACAATATTTTAAAACAAAATGTCATAAAACTCAATTAATATTTCATATACAGCAATACAACATTCTGTATCTAATGGATAATACAGTTAAGTAGATCAAAAGTTTGATCTTTGATCATTACAAATTGATATCTTAATGTTCTATCTCTGTGTGTCCACCCTTTGGGATGAGCTTCCACTACATCTACATGGAGAAGGATTCACCTGTTACCTGCATCCATACAAAAACATTAAGTTAAAACTGGCTATGTTTGTGCGTTTTGCAGGTGTCGACACTGGATCCAGTTGTCATCCATGTCCCACCTGTAGACCTAGTTTACAGCTTACCCTTACGATTGACTATTAAGTTAAGATTTCAAGTAAGATAACCTCTAAATGTATATGCATGTGTAACCCAATACTCACCGAGCTCTCTCAAAAATCTACTAGTGTCGATTACCATATATGCTGCAAATACATATGTATTTCTGGGTTATCTATCAATGTAGAGCACCTGGCAAAATACACCTCCTTTGTAATTCGAGTAGTATTTCAAAAAAACTCAGTTTATGCCATCTCCCAACGAGATCCTTCACAGGAGGTTTACGGCTTCAAGAACTTAACATATATTTCATGTATCAAAACCTAACAGGATATCACATGTTACTAGCTCAAAAATATGGTAGCATCCTCAACACATATTAGAGACTAAGTCTTCACGAACCCATCAGTATCACGATTTTTCAGTTTATGTAATGGCAATCACCATGCTAGAATACGAATGCAATGTTTATACCCTTTCCACCAATTATCTCAACAAAAGCTAAGTGTTTATCTCTTGTTCCAAACCATTGGTTTTTTGTAAGCGAATCTAACCAATTTTGGTAATCAATGAGTATGATAAGTTAATATGATAAATGGGGTTTGACCAAAAAAAGACCCTTTTAGTATGATAAATGAGGTTTGATCCTTTAAGTTAGTATGATAAAAAGGGGTTTGACCAAATTTTGACAGAGTTTTGTTTGTATTTTGGGAAAATTTTCAAAAGAAACAGTATACACCATCTCCTCAAGAGACCCTACACAATAGGTTTGAGGCTACGAGATAACCCACCAGCAAATATCCCGTGTATCAAAATGCATCATACTTCATGGAGACTCATCCCAGTATCATTCATTAAAGTCGAGATCAAAAAGTATAATTGTAAGGTTATCCGCCCAAATTAGCCTTCAATTTATGTCAGATATCTTCATTCCAGCTAGGTCATTCAACCAATAGAAAGTGTGTTATATTTTAAAGGTCTCAGTTATCCTTGATCTTGTTAGTCTATGTCATGCCATTTTATGGCCATATGTGATTTAAAACATCCTCGATAAGCAATGCTTTTCAACAGTCTATTAGTATAGTTTGTACCATCGTGAATATGTCACTAATACCATCCCACAACCAGTAGTACAATCTCCAAACTCATAATATGGCATTTAACAATCACAAATGTCCTTGAAAGAGATTAAAAATTCTAACACATAGGTTCTAGTTTATTTTATTTGTTAAATCAAGCTTGATGTTTCAAAAATAGATTGAAGAAAAACCAAAAAAATTATTGATATAATCATGTCCAAATTCTAAGCAGGTGCCAGGGCACCTACCTATGGTCTGCATCCTATTCCATGAAGTTGACTTTGTATTCTGTAACAAAATTGACTCCCTGATCCGAGTTTCCATTGAGGCCTATTGCGGCAAAGGGCACTATCAATGAACAAACCCACATAAACCAATTGCTATGAAGTGGTTGCCATCTAAGAGAGAGAGAGAGAGAGAGAGAGAGAGAGAGAGAGAGAGAGAGAGAGTGTATGCATATGCATAGAGCCAAATACACAGATAAAGACGGCAATCAAGGAAGCTTGGTAGCAAAAATTGATGAGCATGGGATTACCTCACACAGCTAATCCTCGACAGGGATCTGTGAGCAAAAAGAGAAGAGAGAGGAGCATATCCCCTCCATCAGATAGGCTACTGAGTATGGTCGTCCTTCAGCATAGCCAAAGAGCCAGCATGTCGTCCATTGAGCCAAAGAGCAAGAAGAGTCGCCGAATCCCAATATTGCTGATAAAGCCGGTAATGCAGAGAGCTCCAAACTCGCAAGGCAGAGAGCAATTCCCTTTTGTGTGTGTGTGTGTGTGTGTGTGTGTGTGTGTGTGTGTGTGTGTGTGTGTGTGTGTGCGTGTGCGTGCGTGTGCGTGCGTGTGCGTGTGCGTGTGCGTGTGCGTGTGCGTGTGCGTGTGCGTGTGTGTGTGTGTGTGTGTGTGTGTGTATGTGAGAGAGAGATAGATAGATTTTATTATCGTCCTCGGAGGTCAAATATGACCTATGGGACCAAAGTTACATGTGATGTAGTATGTGTATGGCTGATGAGTGACTCTCGTTGCTCCAAAATTGTAGTGATGAGAGTCGCAATGGAGAGCCCACACTTTGGCTGGGAGAGGAAAGTGTGTAGGTCTAAGTTATGGCTGAAAATGTGAGAGAAGCAAGTTCGGATGTGATCAAAAGCTGAGCACTCTAGTAGTGTGTGATACTCAGACTCTCGAACTTGCAGTGAGCATAATGTGCACAATCGATTTGACTCTTCTCCATTGCCCCAACGCCCTATCTCGCATCGAAGGAAATGGGAGCTAAGCCGAATTGCTGCGATACTGTGTATCGCGGACAAGGGAATAGGCTCAAGCATGTAAGTGTGAGTACGGTTTCCTCTCTCAGCGAAGAACATGGTTTTGTAGTTGGGGGCAATATAGGTGGTGTAATGTATGAAGCGTGACCCACCAGATTTCTCCCAAGCCGTAATACATTGGCGTTGTAGAAAAGCTTCATTCACTTGAGAGTCAATTGAAGCATCATGTAGCAAGTGTAATGCATCCCATCTCCCAAACCACTTCTTTATGTCTTGCATCCATCCCGTGCTCAAGATCTTGCTTTTATGTGTCTTTTGAACTTTTTTGCTTGATTCCCATGCAATTGTAGGAAGTCGATGTGAGGGGTTTTGACGCATCTTTATCATGTACTCCACAACCCTTTCCATGCCCATAACCTCAATTGGAAGAGATCCCGACTCAAGAAGTAGGAGCATATATGGTGTTTGTGTCTTAACTTGGAGAAAGTTTGTAAGAAAACGCTTTTGGACATTCTCAAACTCTTTCCAAGTAGACTTTGAGATGCTCCTGCCCCACACTTCAACTCCATAAAGAAGAAGCGGTGTCACCACTGCATCAAAAAGATACTTCTTGAGAACCCAACACTTGATGTTTCCCGCATTACACATGTTCTCAAATCCATAATATGCTCTCTTTCCCGCTTCCAAACGACGCATAGCACATTCATGCCACTTGTGATTGGATGGAACCTCAAGGCCAAGGTACTTAAAGCTCTCAACAACTTCAAGTGTCTCGTTGTTGTACACAATGCATGGCTTCTCCTTATGGTTGGTTTTCACAAGCATACCCTTTGTTTTGGATTCATTTACAATCAGCCCACTATGCAAGCAAAAGTTCTCAAGGACAACCATAAGATTTTGTGCATCTTCTAAAGTGTGTGCTAGAAGCACTACATCATCCGCATACAACAAAAGCATGATTACCGCATTGCAAATAGTGACCTCTTCAATGCCTTCTTCTTGCATAAAGTCAAGTACCATTTGTTCCAATTGATCGATGCATAGACCAAAGAGAGTTGGTGACAATGGACATCCTTGTTTAACCCCAATAGTGCTTACAAAAATTTCTGAAATTTCTCTTCCCATGCGCAATTGACAAATCACCTTCTCATAGATTCGAGAAACCGCAAGCATAAACTCACTTGGAACTTGGAGTTCTTCCATCCTTCTCCACAAATTGTTACGTGGAATCATATCAAAGGCTTTCTTAAAGTCCACAAAACAACAATACAATCGCTTGCCTTTCAACCGACTTTCCTCCATGAGAACACGAAGAGTGACAAGATGATCAATGGTGCTATGGCATCGACGAAAACCCGCTTGTCCCGTTGCACGCTTGTCATTCTCTTCAGCCCAATCACTCAATTTCATCTCCATTATGCACCCAAACAACTTTGCCATAAGAGACCCAATCATTATAGTCCGGTAGTTGCTTACATTCTTTACATCCCCTCCTTTATGCAAAGGCTTAACCCAATTAGTACTCCAATCATAAGGCATACCATGTTGAAGTGCAAGGTTGAACATATCACACATCCACTCATGGGTAAAATCTCCCGTCCATTTGATCATCTCCGGCTTGATACCTTGAAGATCTCCTGCTTTGCGAGTGGCCAACTTTTCAAGCCCACCGCATACATCCTCAATAGTAAAAAAAGACGGCATACATGGGAGTGAACCATAAAATGGCATTTTTTCAGTATTTTCTTGCTCATATAATTGCCTACAATGTGTGTACATATCCACTAGACTCAAGTTACCAAAATTCTCAACCCGCTTGCCTCTCAAGTTTCTCCAAAATCTTCCACATGCATGTGCCTTTTCTTGGACTTGAAATTCTTGTTGATTTACTTCCCATCTTCTTCTCTTCTTTTGAATCAATGCCTTGTATGTATGCAAATGACTTTGATAGTTGTCTTTGTCCATAGTTGCATCAAGCTTTATCAAGGACTTTCGAGCATCTTGACATTCTTTATCAAACCACCTTTTGCGTGATCTATCTTTGTTGATACCATGGAGATGCTTTATGGCAAAGCATTCTTCCGCACAAGAACAAATAGCTTTCTTGAAAGCTTCCCATTTAGTTTCCAATGGTGCATCACATTGAAGCTTTGTCATCCATAATTTTTGCTCAACCATTTCAATGTACATTGGTGCCCGTTTGAAATCCATACATAGTGATAACTTCTCTTTCCTTTGACTGAAATTATCATGCTTAGTTTCTTCTCCACATGAAAGGTCAATACATAAGGTGCGATGGTCGGATTCCGGGGTCCATTGACCAAACATATAACTCTTTATGCGATACATGATGGCTTCAGAGAGTAGCATATAGTCAATCACACTATCCCCATTATGTCTTCTACATGTAAATCCATTGGTTCCACTCCACAAAGATACACCATTGGCAATGAGCATACCCGTGCTATTACACATGTGTAAAAGTAACTTTCCATAGTGATCCGGCTCTTTCTCATCCATTGAAGTACGATCATACAAGTGAACTTCCTCCAACTCCCTTGAAATGTATGGCATATCAAATTGTTGAGTATCATGTTGCAATGTTTTTGTGTGAGCATTCATATCCCCAAATACAATAACATCACCTTCACCTTTGAAATAAGCAATGTCCTCTTCCAAATCAGAAAATGGTTGATCTCTATCCATGCAAGCATAAAAGGGAGAATCATGATGAGGAATGTAGCAACCGGCTACAAAAATGGGTGCTCTTTTTGGTGTCATAATTTTCAACCATACATAACGTTTGTACTTGTCATCTTTCACAATTGATGCAAAATCTTCCAATCCTTTCTTAACCATACATCCTAACCCTCCTTGTCCTCTTCGTTGCTTGAGATTCTTTGACCACATCAATGAATGTACATTGTAATCCTCCAAGCCGTTAATCCTTTGTGTATCATGCTCCCAAGTTTCAACAAGAAGTACAACATCGGCTTTGCTTGTTAGTTCATCAATGCCAACCCCCGCATTCCATGGGTATCCATTACAATTCCAAAAGCATATTTTCAATTGTAACTCGGTCTCATAGGTCACGCATCCCTATTTGCTTGAGAGGCTTGCCTCCTCCTTGGGCACATTTTCTTCATGAGAGATCTCCTTGTTTTTATTATTTTTTTCCTCATATGCCTTGCGACGCATATTTTGTTGCTTAATAGTGCGATCTTCACATACAAAACATTTTGTAACCCTCAATCAAACTATTATCAAGGATAATCTTTCGCTTCGTCTCATCCGGCATGGTGCATACAATTGGCCATTCTCCGGAGCGAGGAGCTCCTTGCTTCCCCACTCTATGTGCTCCATAGACCATAACTCCGGACATGCCAAAGTGGGTTTTGAAGAAATCTTCAATAACAATGGCAAGAGAAGGAGGTGTCTCTAACTTCTCTTCGGGAATTCCACGAATAACAATGTTCTTGGAGCAAGTTCCTTCAACTCCTCCACATCCACATTCTCAACATTCTTTGTTTGAACCATAGCTTGCATGAGTGAGGAATTAGAAACCACATTGCTACCACATACATCAGCCCAAGACTTGTTTGTACATACATTTTTCATGTCGCATACATCCCGGCTCATAGTGTCAAATTTCTCCTCTTTCAATACATGGTCATGCTCTACTTTGCTCATCCGCTCCTTCAAAGCATTCAAGTCCACAAGAGAGCGTTTACATTCCTTGACTTCCTCTTCAAGTTGCATCAAACGTGTTGTTTGCATCTCAAGTGTCCTCTTGAGATTCTCATTCTCAACCACAAGTACCTTTAGTGTGCCATTCTCCATTGCAAGTGCTCGTAAGTCTTCGCCTTGTTTGTTTACGGTCTCTTGCAATGATACCAAGTATGCCATGATCATGGTTTCCGATGTCGTTGGTTGGGTGGTTGTGTTGCTATCTCCACACTTAGGAGATTTTGGATCATTTTCCACAATGGTTGTGGACCTTGTTGAAAAAGAAGAACCCTTGCGAGCGCCGGAAGACATTGTATGTAAAATAAGAGATGAAAATCAATTTTGTTGAACCTGTTCACTTCGGAAATGCTGCTACAGAAACGCCTTTCATAACTCTGAAAATTTCTGTCTTTACATCAATGCGTAGAGGACTTCGTGCTCTTCGATTGAGGCTATAGATCACCCAAATCGGAGTTCGGATGAAGAAGTTATGATCAAAAGAGTGGACTGTTGTCTACTAGGTCAAAAAATGGCTGCACTGAGAGAGAGAGAGAGAGAGAGAGAGAGAGAGAGAGAGAGAGAGAGAGAGAGAGAGAGAGAGAACCTGAGAACAAAAGCTCTCCATATTTACTACAGCAGCAGCAAACGACAAGATGGAGGAGATCAGTATTGCAAATCCTAGGACGATGTGAGTGTGTGTGTGTACCTGATAGAGAAAGAGAGAGATAGAGACTGTGCGACAGAAACCGTACTGAGCCAAGTTTTATGTGATAAGGCGAGTCTTTCGACTTTATCTTCATATAAGCACAGAGAGAGAGAGAGAGAGAGAGAGAGAGAGAGAGAGAGAGAGAGAGAGAGAGAGAGAGAGAGAGAGAGAGAGAGAGAGATCTTGCTTTGCAGTAAAGATCTTGCATGTGAGCCAATGCACCACACTTAAGATGCTGCATGTGCAAAACGGGTTACTCTCAGTTTGTGCTTGATATGCATTGAAGCCTCCAAGGGACTTAGGAGGTGGGCTAGTAAGGAGAGTGCCACAGGAGAAAGCGGGATCCCAATTGTGCCAAGACACTGTTGTCAAGATAAGTGTGTGTGTGTGTGTGTGTGTGTGTGTGTGTGTGTGTGTGTGTGTGTGTGTGTGTAGCTGTTAAACTAAATAAATAACACACCAATTGAACAAGATGTTCAAAAAGACGACTGGCTAAAGATGTCAAGGCAAAGATATGTACAAAAACAATTCAGTCTTTGAATCAAAACTGTACAGTATAGTAAGAATGAAGTATCATTCCAAAGGAATTTGTACAAAGGTATCAAAAACTATCCCAATTACAACATCAAATGCTTCCAAAGTCGGACTGCACAGCAAGCTAAACTTATTTAAGCCAAGATAGAATTCTCACCTGCATCCATATAGTCAAGACAACAGATATATTAGACTTGGCTACATATGGCAGGATTCAAAGAATCTATCAGTTGTTATCCATGTCAAACTTAAAAAAATTAGACTAGCTATTGTCCTGCATATTTAAAATCTCGGGGATTTTACATCATCATTTTTTTGCTAGAGTTACTCATATATTTAGCACTAATAATGTACAAAATGTCAACTAATCCATATCATTGTATGTAGAAAGCTTAGTTAAGTAGTTTTATAATGAAAAGGTGTTCCGATGTCGAGCCCTTCAAAGCCAGAAACAACTAGGATTATCATTTGACCAAGCTAGCCTTATCCAGAGACTAGGTAAAAACCAGAAGAGTGTATTATAGATCATGCCCGCCAGATCTTAGCAGAATCTGTAATAGGCATGTTTACCCAACAACATATATTAAAGTATCCAAAAATAATCATCAGTAGCAGTTTAATTGTCCAAGTATTTCCAGCACTGTCATATTTCCCATTTCGGTAGCAAAACCAATAGTGCTACCAAGCTTTCAACATCAGATTAAGTAAGGTTATTAAAGTAGGATCCAGTAAAAAACAGAGCAGTAGATCAAAGTAGGATCCAGTATGCAATACTAAAAAAAGCAACCAGAAAGTAAGCTCGAGTAACTGCCAAAACTTAAAATATCGAGCAACACTTGTATCGGGAATCTACTTGTATCTGCTATACTTCAACCCATTAGTAGCAGAGGATCAGTTAGTACCAAAAAAAGAAGCCAAAAACTGTTAGGAAATAAGACGTAGCTAAATAGATAATTGAGTAGATTACTTAATGGAGAGAGACAGATTTACATACACGAGATTATAGAGTAGAGAGAGAGAGAGAGTACACACGATATACGTGTGGTTCACCCAATGTGGGCTACGTCCACGAGAAAGCAGCCACTCAATGGCTTTAGTACTTCAAAACAAGAAGTAGTTTACAAAGGGATTATACCCTTAATGGAGCTCCCGCCTTGCTTCACTCGATAGAGAGAGAGAGAGAGTACACACGATATACGTGGTTCACCCAATGTGGGCTACGTCCACGAGAAAGCAGCCACTCAATGGCTTTAGTACTTCAAATACTAGAAGTACACACGATATACGTGGTTCACCCAATGTGGGCTACGTCCACGAGAAAGCAGCCACTCAATGGCTTTAGTACTTCAAAACAAGAAGTAGTTTACAAAGGGATTATACCCTTAATGGAGCTCCCGCCTTGCTTCACTCTCACCACCTCGCACTCACCTTGTTGCATCAACTTCACACTATGAAATGTGTGTAGAAATGGCCTCCTTTTATAGGCCAAGAGGGTTGCCCTCTCTCATGAGAAGCAGCCATGTGTAGCCACCCTTGTGTAGATAAGTCCAAATCGGGCCCTCCAATCCGCCCATGTGTGGCCGCCCTTGAGAAGACAAGTCCGCTTTTGAATTCGGCCACCGGCCACCGGCCATTGACTTCTGACCACCGGCCACCGGCCATTGACTATCGGCCACCGGCCAACCGACGATTGTTTTCCGACCACTTTCCGGCCGCCATCCGGCCATAATATTCCGAGGAAAAGGAATATTTCAACGAGGGAAAAAAAAGTCTTGGGGACGGAAGCCCCCGAGGCCCCTAAAGTTGCCCCTTATTTTTTTGGCCGTGAAAATTTTGGTTTCCGGCGAGCGATTTTCCTTCACGCACGATGGCTTCTCCTCATAATGGGGGCCTTACAAATGTGCGCTTTTACCACAGAAAATTATAAGGGTAAATCAGGCTCCATACTTAACAATCTCCCACTTGGAGACTGATCTCCAAACCAAACCTTTGACTGCTTTCCATTCTGGCTTCTTATCCTTGAATGCCGATTGAAGATGAGCAAAAGCTCAACTTCTCCTTGTTGACCACCTTTGTAAACATGTCTGCAGGATTTTCACTTGTATGCACCTTTCCTAGCTTTAGCTGTCCCTCTTCCAAAAGAGTGCGTATGAAGTGATATCTCACCTCAATGTGCTTTGTCCTTGAATGAAAGGCTGAGTTCTTTGCAAGATGGATAGCGCTTTGGCTATCATTGTACAAGACACAATTGTCTTGTTTGAATCCAAGCTCTTCCAAGAATCTGTGAAGCCACATAATTTCTTTGATTGCCTCCGTCATTGCTACATACTCTGCTTCCGTGGTAGAAAGTGAAACTACTTTCTGAAGCTTTGAAGCCCAGCTCACTGCTGTGCCTCCAACCGTGAACACATAGCCAGTAATGCTCCTTCGAGTATCTTTGTCACCTGCCATATCTGCATCAGCATACCCTTCTAGAAAAATATCAGTTCCTCCAAAACACAAAGCATTTGTTGTTGTCCCTTTTAGATACCTAAGTATCCACTTCACAGCTTGCCAATGCTCTTTACTTGGGTTGTCCATGAACCTACTCACAACTCCCATTGCATGTGCAATGTTTGGCCTTGTCCAGACCATAGCATACATTAGAGAACCTACCGCTGCAGCATATGGAACTTTAGACATATAGGCTATCTCCTCTTGTCCAGACCATAGTAGACATTAGAGAACCTACCGCTGCAGCATATGAAACTTTAGACATATAGGCTATCCATTTCCCATCTCCCAAATTCTTCGTGTAGACGCAAAGATCCGAGTTGCATCTTGTGAATCCATGATCCAACATCCATCGATCAACCTTCAAGTACCATTGTCTTGATGCTTGCTTTAAACCATACAAGCTCTTCTTTAATCTGCAAACCATTTTCTCCTTACCTTTTACTTCATACCCCTTTGGTTGAAGCATGTAGATTTCCTCCTCTAATTCACCATGAGGGAATGCCGTATTTACATCCATTTGCTCGAGATTTAGATCATGAGCAGCCACAAGGCTTAAGACAAGCCTAATTGAGTTAATTTTTACAACAGGAGAAAATATTTCATTGAAATCAATACCTTTCTTTTGAGAAAACCCTTTTACCACAAGCCTAGACTTGTACCTTTTCTTCCTACCTTCTTCTTCCTTCAGCTTGTACACCCATTTGTTTTGAAGTGCCCGCTTACCTTTAGGCAACTCAACATACTCCCATGTTTTGTTGCGATGTAATCTCCACTTGCATGCTCTTTGTCCATTCTTCTTTAGATTCATGTTGCATAGCTTCTTCATATGATTCTGGCTCTCCAGAATCTGAGATCAAGAGATGGTTGAAGGAAGGAACAAACCTTTCTGGAGGTTTACTTGCTCTTGTAGATCTTCGGGGAATAGGTTGAGGCTCCTCATTTGGTTGACGTTGTTGCACATTGTCACCGTTTGCAGTCCTTGAGTCTTCATCGTCCTCAAGCTCCATATACTCACCACCTGTTTCTTTTGTTTGTTTTCTTTCAAAGTAATCTTTGTACATATTTTGTTCGTTAAAAATTACATCCCTACTCCTTAAGATTTTACCATCTTCAGGATTCCATAGGCGATACCCAAAGTCACCTTCTCCATAGCCAATGAAGAAACACTTTTTGGACTTTGCATCTAGCTTTGATCTTAGGCTTCTATCTATGTGCATGAAAGCCTCACACCCAAACACTTTGAAAAATGCATAATTCACTGGTTTACCTGTCCATGCCTCTTCTGGAACTCCCCCATCCAATGTTGTTGAGGGTGACCGATTGATGTACGCAGATGTACTTACAGCTTCCGCCCAAAGCTCAAGCGGTAGGCCTGAATGTAGCCGCATGCTTCGTGCTCGCTCCATGATTGTCATGTTCATCCTTTCCAAAATTCCATTTTGTTGAGGTGTCCTTGGGGTTGTCCTTTGCCTCCGAATGCCATTGCTAGCACAAAAGCTTTCAAAATCTTGGCTGCAATATTCGCCTCCATTGTCGGATCTGAGGCATTTAACCTTGGTATCTGTTTCATTCTCCACAAAGGCTTTCCACCTTTGAAATATGAAAAATACATCGGATTTATTCTTCATGACATAAACCCATGTTTTTCTAGTCTCATCGTCTATGAATGTTACATAGTACAATGAGCCACCAAGTGATGGCGTACTTGCAGGACCCCAAACATCAGAATGAACCAACTCAAGTTTTTTATTTTTTCTTTCATTTCTTGATTTTTTAAATTTTACCCTCTTTTGTTTACCATAAACACAATCTTCACAGAACTCTAAGTCCACTTCTTTCAAACCTGGTAGAAGCTTCTTTGTTTGAAGGATTTGCATTCCTTTGGCACTCATATGCCCAAGCCAGTAGTGCCACACCGCACTGTCAACTTCTGTAGTTGCTGCACAAGCTGAAGGTTGCGTGCTAACAGTACACAAGTAAAGTGTACCGACCTTTTCTCCCTTGGAAACCACCAAAGATCCCTTTGAGATCTTCCACCGTTTGTTTCCTAATGCAATGTTGTGACTGTCATCGTCCAATTGTCCTGTAGAGATCAAATTTTTGCGAAGAGAAGGAACATGCCTAACATCTTTAAGCTTCCATTCATTTCCGTTAGCAGTTTTGACAGAAACTGTACCTTTGCCAACAATCTCACAAGCTTCATCATCTCTTAAGTATACATACCCAAAATTACCTTTGGTGTAGTCTTGGAAATGTTGCTTGTGTGGTGTCGCATGGAATGAAGCCCCGGAATCTACTATCCAGGAATTAGACACATTGTCTAATGAGAGAATTAGAGCATCTTGCTCTACTTTACTTGCCACATTGGCCTCCGATGTTGACTTGTTGTCTTGAGACTCTGTCTCCTTCTTCTTCTTGGACCAGCAATCCTTCTTGACGTGGCCCTTCTTGCCGCAGTTCCAACATTCAAGAACTGACTTTGTGCGTGACTTGCTCCGCCTTGAGCGATCACGACCCTTTTGGTTTTTGAACCTCTCCTTAGGCCTTCCTCTTGTTTCTACTGACAGTGCAGCACTTGATGATTCTCTTGTGCTTCTCCTTCATATTTCCTCGCTTGAGAGAACACCCTCAACATCATCAAACTTAAGAGTATTTGTGCCAGAAATAGAATTACTTACAGCCATCACAAGGTTGTCCCAACTATCCAGTAGAGATGATAGTATAAGGAGAGCTCGCACTTCGTCATCGAAATTGATTTTCACCGATCGAAGTTGACTTATGTTAGTGTTAAAGTCATTTAGGTGTTCTGTAACTGAACCATTCTCTGCCATCTTTAGATTGAACAAGCGCTTCATAAGAAATACCTTATTAGATGCCGATGGTTTCTCGTAGAAGTCGTCAAGTGACTTCATCAAGTCCTCCGTGGTCTTCATCTTCGAAACATTGAAGGCCACCATTGACGCCAAGCTTAACCGGATTGTTCCCAGTGCCTTTCGATTAAGGACAATCCGTGCTTCATCTGCCATTATTGGGGGCTTCTTCGCAAGACCGCCTAGTGGCAAATAGAGGTCCTTCTGGTAGAGATAGTCTTCCATCTGCATCTTCCAATGTTGGTATTTTTTGCCGTTTAACTTCTCAATCTTGAGCTTCCCTTCCTCTGCCATAACTCCCACTCAATTCAAGGAATCCTTTCCTTGAGATAATTTAGCTACGAGCAAACCTTGCTCTAATACCAGTTGTTAGGAAATAAGACATAGCTAAATAGATAATTGAGTAGATTACTTAATGGAGAGAGACAGATTTACATACACGAGATTATAGAGTAGAGAGAGAGAGAGAGAGAGTACACACGATATACGTGGTTCACCCAATGTGGGCTACGTCCACGGGAAAGCAGCCACTCAATGGCTTTAGTACTTCAAAACAAGAAGTAGTTTACAAAGGGATTATACCCTTAATGGAGCTCCCGCCTTGCTTCACTCTCACCACCTCGCACTCACCTTGTTGCATCAACTTCACACTATGAAATGTGTGTAGAAATGGCCTCCTTTTATAGGCCAAAAGGGTTGTCCTCTCTCATGAGAGGCAGCCATGTGTAGCCGCCTTTGTGTAGATAAGTCCAAATCAGACCCTCCAATCCGCCCATGTGTGGCCGCCCTTGAGAAGACAAGTCCGCTTTTGAATTCGGCCACCGGCCACCGGCCATTGACTATCGGCCACCGGCCAACCGACGATTGTTTTCCAACCATTTTCCGGCCGCCGGCCGGCC
The DNA here is from genome assembly GCF_014529385.1 of Adiantum capillus-veneris. Classification (NCBI taxonomy): domain Eukaryota; kingdom Viridiplantae; phylum Streptophyta; class Polypodiopsida; order Polypodiales; family Pteridaceae; genus Adiantum; species Adiantum capillus-veneris. The sequence continues at coordinate 18,529,400 of NC_140952.1, forward strand.
ATAATATTCCGGCGAAAAGGAATATTTCGGCGAGAGAAAAAAAAAGTCTCGGGGGCGGAAGCCCCCGAGGCCCTTAAAGTTGCCCCTGATTTTTTTGGCCGTGAAAATTTTGGTTTTCGGCGAGTGATTTTCCTTCACGCACGATGGCTTCTCCTCATAATGGGGGCCTTACAAATGTGCGTTTTGACCAGAGAAAATTACAAGGGTAAATCAGGTTCCATACTTAACAAAAACCCCATCATATACTGATGTGAACCAATCTGAACCAGAAAATGGCATAAAAAACCAGTGTACCCTATGCAATGTTCCTTTAGATTAAGCCTGAATATGTAACTTGCAAGTATGACCAGCTACTGATGTGAACCAATCTGAATTAGAAAATGGCATTAAAAAACCAGTGTACCCTATTGCAATGTTCCTTTAAATTAAGCCTGAATATGTAACTTGCAAGTATGACCAGCTAGTCCAGGCCCATTACAAGCTCCCCCCTTTTTTTTACACATAACTAACAGGTAGAGAGGCTAAACTGCATTCCATATGTGGTCATAATTGTACCAAAATATGGCAGCATTTTAGTATATGGCAGCATTTCAGTAACCAAAACAAATTATGCAAAGCCAGCACTACCACCAAGCAATCAGCCCATATGCTCACCTTCTGGTTCTTTTGAAATAGTGTTAGATGTCATATTCCTGCTCATAGCAGAGGATCGGTCAAGAAGCCAAACAACAATCTATACTGATGTGAATTATACCAGAATTATACCAGAAATTTGAGACCAAAAAACCAGTTGGTGGCCAGTAACTAGGCATTAAAGTCAGTTAGTGGGCAAGATTTTTACAGATTTCTACATTTAATGAGCAGGGCTGGAAGCCAGCAAAGAAAATAATCATATTCTTTTACTATGCCAAGGTAAAAAAACCTGTCCTCATCAGCATCATTACCATAGTTTATCCATAACCAACACCATCACGAGGTTTCAGTCAGTATCAGATAAAGAATCCCAAACCAGTACTATCACCAAAATTTTATGCATACCCAGCACCATCATTAGTATTTAATGTCAACTTTTATGCAGTCAATACCAGTCAAGCATCCAAAGAAAAAGCTCCTTTGCCAATGCGAGAAGATAAAAGAATCCAAAAAGACTAGTTTTTCAATAAGGTTTTTATTAAATTCCTGTTTTATAGTCAAATATCAGAGCATGGATTTGAAGTTATGAGATTTAACGAAACCTGTGAGCAGTCGCCATGCCAAGTAAATTTCCAAGCAGCTAAGGAAGACCAAGCCTAAGTGAGGGGAGAAAACACCCTCACCTTTTGTAGTGGAGGAAGCAGGGATGCCCTCTGACAGATGCTCATTAGAAGTGGTGCCGCGGCCACCTAGCCTTGATGAATGTGCGTGGTAATCCGGGTAGGATTCTATTCATGAGTGGGAGGTAGGGAAGCCAAGGCAGGCAACTTTCCATCAGAGCGGGGCAGTGATACAGTATGAAAGTCGCGACACCATGATAAAAACATAAGTGGAGACAGCGAACTCGACAGCCACCCAGGTTTTTGAGGGGCCAGACAATAGGTTTTAGCTTAAAAACTAAAACTGGTAGGAGGTAGATTAGGGGATAGTATCCATAGGGTAGCCAACACAAGATGTTGGGAAGGCTTTAATTTTATGGTAAACTCTAATATCAACCAATGTGATAACAAATCAAGCATTTGTACAGCACAGGGTAATCCCTTACGTGAACAACTCAATTTAACTACTTGAGCTCAGACAGTGATTCGGATTATAGTCTACCACCCCCTCCAGATGAGGTGCTGGAGCCACCACAGCCCCAAGGTAGTAATTTAGCATGTAAAACATAAGGTAAAATCCCTTAAAGCCACAATAGAACATTAACCGAGCCCATAGATGCTATCTAGGTCAGAAGTCATGACCAAGTGTGTGTGTGTGTGTGTGTGTGTAGCTATGGTCAGCTATTGTGACACAGTGTGTGTGTGTGTGTGGACCAATCCCCCACCAATTGTAGTACATGCTTCCTAAAAATTTCCATGTCTATAGCTCATTCACTTGTACTGTGTTAAAAAGGGTTTAGATGTGCGCATACCCATTAGTATTGTGTTGAATAGGGTGTAGATGTAACAATACCCAATTGTTGTATGATAAAAGGGGTCCTCCATGGAGGAGAGTATGCTTTAGATGTGTGAATACCCATCCGTAGTGTGTTGAGCAGGGTTTAAATGTAATAATACCCAATTGCTATTTGATAAAAGGGGTCCTCCAGGGAGGAGAGTGTGGTACTATGAAACCTACATACCTGTCATCTCCCGCTTTTGGTTGATGTGTCACCTCAATTTTGTGAACTATGTCGTCATCGTGGTTACTATACAATATTCCGATCCTGCAAGATAAAAACCATTTGAAATGCCACACCTGCTCAAGGGTGGATAATAATTACATTATATGGATTATATTCAAGTACTTGATAAATTTAGGAGCTGAGAACCCCAACCTATCCTTTTGGATTGGGTAGATCAAGCTAATAATAATTAATTTGTATCAACTTGACCAATTACGGAGCTAAAGAGCCCCAACCCATCCCTTTGGATTAGTGAGTCAAGCTATTAATAATAGACATTTAGTGCTCCAATTCCTAGGGAATTATTATACAAGAGAGCCGCCAATCCAATTCTTAGGGTATGAATACCCGTATCCTGACAAAAACTGTTTGATTGAAGCCAAGATAAATTGGATTAGCTAAATTATTATTTAATATATTATCTAATTCCAATCGTTAAGTATGGCACTAGTCCGACCAAAGACTAGTAGGGAAAAGGAGTGTGTGTGTTTAAGTATGAAAAATCCCTTCATATTTGAACCATACTTAGACAATTGTATTAAGTAATATATTAAATAACAATATTTTAAAACAAAATGTCATAAAACTCAATTAATATTTCATATACAGCAATACAACATTCTGTATCTAATGGATAATACAGTTAAGTAGATCATAAGTTTGATCTTTGATCATTACAAATTGATATCTTAATGTTCTATCTCTGTGTGTCCACCCTTTGGGATGAGCTTCCACTACATCTACATGGAGAAGGATCCAGCTGTTACCTGCATCCATACAAAAACATTCAGTTAGATCTGGCTATGTTTGTGCGTTTTGCAGGTGTCGACACTGGATCCAGTTGTCATCCATGTCCCACCTGCAGACCTAGTTTACAGCTTACCCTTAGGATTGACTATTAAGTTAAGATTTCAAGTAAGATAATCTCTAAATGTATATGCATGTGTAACCCAATACTCACCAAGCTCTCTCAAAAAACTACTAGTTTTGATTACCATATATGCTGCAAATACGTATGTATTTCTGGGTTATCTATCAATGTAAAGCACCAAGCAAAATACACCTCCTTTGTAATTCGACTAGTCTTTCAAAAAAACTCAGTTTATGCCATCTCCCAACGAGATCCTCCAAAGGAGGTTTATGGCTTCAAGAACTAACATATATTTCATGTATCAAAACCTAGCAGTATATCACATGTTACCAGCTCAAAAATATGGTAGCATCCTCAAAACATATTAGAGACTAATGTACTTTGCAAGTAATTCCTTTTGAACCTCCTATCATATCATATATATTCAATCATGAATGAGAATCAATAGTCTTCACGAACCCATCAGTATCACGGTTTTTCAGTTTATGTAATGTCAATCACCATGCTAGAATACGAATGCAATGTCTATACCCTTTCCACCAATTATCTCAACAAAAGCTAAGTGTTTATCTGTTGTTCCAAACCATTGGTTTTTTGTAAGCAAATCTAACCAGTTTTGGTCATCAGTGAGTATGATAAGTTAATATGATAAATGGGGTTTGACCAAAAAAAGACCCTTTTAGTATGATAAATGTGTTTGACCCTTTAAGTTAGTAAGATGAAAAGGGGTTTGACCAAATTTTTACAGAGTTTTGTTTGTATTTTGGAGAAATTTTCAAAAGAAACAGTATACACCATCTCCTCAAGAGACCCTACACAATAGGTTTGAGGCTACGAGATAACCCACCAGCAAATATCCCGTGTATCAAAATGCATCATACTTCATGGAGACTCATCCCAGTATCATTCATTAAAGTCGAGATCAAAAAGTATAATTGTAAGGTTATCCGCCCAAATTAGCCTTCAATTTATGTCAGATATCTTCATTCCAGCTAGGTCATTCAACCAATAGAAAGTGTGTTATATTTTAAAGGTCTCAGTTATCCTTGATCTTGTTAGTCTATGTCATGCCATTTTATGGCCATATGTGATTTAAAACATCCTCGATAAGCAATGCTTTTCAACAGTCTATTAGTATAGTTTGTACCATCGTGAATATGTCACTAATACCATCCCACAACCAGTAGTACAATCTCCAAACTCATAATATGGCATTTAACAATCACAAATGTCCTTGAAAGAGATTAAAAATTCTAACACATAGGTTCTAGTTTATTTTATTTGTTAAATCAAGCTTGATGTTTCAAAAATAGATTGAAGAAAAACCAAAAAAATTATTGATATAATCATGTCCACATTCTAAGCAGGTGCCAGGGCACCTACCTATGGTCTGCATCCTATTCCATGAAGTTGACTTTGTATTCTGTAACAAAATTGACTCCCTGATCCGAGTTTCCATTGAGGCCTATTGCGGCAAAGGGCACTATCAATGAACAAACCCACATAAACCAATTGCTATGAAGTGGTTGCCATCTAAGAGTGTGTGTGTGTGTGTGTGTGTGTGAGAGAGAGAGAGAGAGAGAGAGAGAGAGAGATACAGTGTATGCATACGCATAGAGGCAAATACATAGATAAAGACGGCAATCAAGGAAGCTTCGTAGCAAAAATTGATGAGCATGGGATTACCTCACACGGCTAATCCTCGACAGGGATCTGCGAGCAAAAACAGAAGAGAGAGGAGCATATCCCGTCCATCAGATGGGCTGCCGAGTATGGTCGTCCTTCAGCATAGCCAAAGAGCCAGCATGTCGTCCATTGAGCCAAAGAGCCAGAAGAGTTGCCGAACCCCAATATTGCTGATAAATCCGGTAATGCAGAGAGTTCTAAACTCGCAAGGCAGAGAGCAATTCCCTTGTGTGTGTGTGTGTGTGTGTGTGTGTGTGTGTGTGTGTGTGTGTGTGTGTGTGTGTGTGTGTGTGTGTGTGTGTGTGTGTGTGTGTGTGTGTGTGTGTGTGTGTGTGTGTGTGTGTGTGTGTGTGAGAGAGAGAGAGAGAACTTGAGAACGAAAGCTCTCCATATTTACTAGAGCAACCGCCGAGACAGGCGACAAGATGGAGGAGATCAATATTGCAGATCCTAGGACGATGTGAGTGTGTGCATACCCGATAGAGAAAGAGAGAGATAGAGACTGCGCGATAGAAACCAGACTGAGGCAAGTTTTATGTGATAAGGCGAGTCTTTCGACTTTATCTTCATATAGGGGGGGGGGGGGGGGGGGGGGGGGAGAGAGAGAGAGAGAGAGAGAGAGAGAGAGAGAGAGAGAGAGAGAGAGAGAGAGAGAGATCTTTCTTTGCAGTAAAGATCTTCCATGTGAGCCAATGCACCACACTTAAGACGCTGCATGTGCAAAACCGGTTACTGTCAGTTTGTGCTTGGTTTGCATTGAAGCCTCAAAGGGACTTAGGATGTGGGCTAGTAAGGAGAGTGCCGCATGAGAAAGCGAGATCCCAATTGTGCCAAGACATTGTTGTCAAGATATGTGTGTGTGTGTGTGTGTGTGTGTGTGTGTGTGTGTGTGTGTGTGTGTGTGTGTGTGTGTGTGTGTGTGTGTGTGTGTGTGTGTGTGTGTGAGAGAGAGAGAGAGAGAGAGAGAGAGGGAGAGAGAGAGAGAGAGATTTGTGTGTTGTGAGATTGCTAGAAACGGGCAAGATTGGGGTGATATGTTATTTGTCGATTGTGTGAATCTTGTGTGCATTGATATACGTGTAGATGGTGATCTGTATGCGGAGGTGTGCAATTTCGATGGTGTTTTCTAGTGGATGGGGGTGTTGTGGAAGCCATGGGCTATATAAAGTCATCTTTGTGCATGCTGGGTGTGTTCCTCTTTCCCCCTTTCCATCTTCTAGTGCACCCATTGAGGAGGAGTCTAATGGCTCATGTTTGAAGTTGAAACGATGAATTTGGCGATGCCAAGCATGTGAGTTTTGAAGAGCAAGTGATGTGCAAGATGGCGCGGATGGGTTTTCCAATTTTTACTGGGGTGGAAGATGCGGAGACCTATCTGCGAGATTATGGTATGTTTGTGCTAGAGAGCAGACTTACAAGAGAAGAAGGTGTGGATCGCGTTTTTCCACTCTTGGTTCATGGCAAATCTAAAAGATGGTACGATGGATTGCAAGGTGAAGAAAAGGCGGACTGGGTGACTTTGGAAGCAGATTTATGACACCAATACGTACCAGATGTGCAGCTGCATGAGGTAAAGCAGAAGTTGAATGGTCTGAAGCAAAGCCTGGACGTAGATTTTCAGCGTTCAAGTGGAAATTCAAAACCCTTTGGAGATAGTTTATGGAGATAACTGCTGCACAAAGTATTGGTTTTTTTAAATTGATCAAATCCATGGATTTTGTGCATGAGGAGGTTAGAGATAAGGTTGAAGCAGATGGGCCGGTGAAATATTCAAAAGCGGTTGATATGGCAAGAGGCTAGACAAAGAATATTTTGAAGAAGTGGCAAGCCAGGCAAGGTTTGTCAAATGTTATGGTGTCTAGGCCAGTTGATGCGGTGGAAGTGAATCCAAGGGTGATGTGAAGGGAAGTGCCAGTGCGAGAGGAATCGAGGATTCTATGGTTGCAATGAGATGGAGTGGTTTCTATGCCAAAGATGCCAGTTATAGAATTTCTAGTTGTGGAAGAAGAGCAAAGGGTTCCAGACCGAGTAGAAGACGCACAGGCAAACCCGGATACGGTTGCAAGAACTCCTTTGAAGTATGCTAGAGATTAGAGAGTGTGGTTTGCATATGAAGTTTAAAGTAGTGAAGGTAGAGGAAATTCCCAATGTTGAGATGGAAGAAGAAGAAGTGGAAACATATGATAGCAATTCTATGGATGCTCATACGACATGGGAAACCGATTTGTCCCACTCAAGGTTTGAGGAATTTGATCTCTTGCATGTGGATAAAGATGTGAAAGATGTGTTGGAGGAGTAGGAGAAAGTGTACTTGGTGAAGGAACCCGAAGCTACATAAGTGGACATGCAGGTAAAGATGTTATGTGGTGCCATGATGATGGTTATGCTTGTTAAAGTTGCAGTGGAATGTGCTACAGTGGTGCAAATTTGCAAGGAGACCATCGTAGTGTGGTAGAGGGTGATTCTCTACCTTCTTTGGTTGAGGAATAAGTGAAAGAGTAGCTAGATGAAGTTGACAAAACTGAGGTGCTTGTTGACCTTGAGGGGCATGTTGATAAAGAAGGGCTTGATGATGCTAGCATTGAGTTTGACGAGGAGGAAAAGGAGAGTATGGAGCCAATGATGGAACCATTGCAGCAAGTGTGCTCTATGACAGATGATGGAGATTCTCAGGCTGTGTCCAAGCTTTCAAAAGAGGTACGTGATTCCTGGTTGAAAAGTATGCTTGTAGGTATGTGATTTCCTGGTTGAAAAGTTTGCTTGTAGGTACGTGATTTTCCTTGTTGAAAAGTATGCTTGTAGGTGCAACTGCTATGGGGTTCCCTTAAGAGGAGCTCTGCTTTACATGGTTGGGAGGGAGGATCAAACAGATTTGTTGGTTCAAATGATGTGTTGGTAGAGCCAAGTGTATTGACAAGGCTGATGCTCGAAGAGGTGCAAAAGTGCTATGGACCTATTGCACGCATGGATGGCTACGTGCTTGGGTAAATCACTATTGGCAGATGGATGGAAGAGAGCAAAGCGAGGTGTTTGATCCAAGAGGTCAGACTACGTACGGGGTGGGGGAACCCACTTGAGTTTTGGTGACAATATGAGGGAATAAGGCTGTGTATATATGTTTTTTTGGTTTGCTCATAGTGTTTGCTAGTTTTGCAGTTTCTAGGAAAATAAAGATGTTTTTTGGTTGAACATGAACGTTCAACATAAGGGTTGGGCAATGATGGTGTAGCCAAAGTGTGTCGACCATAGCAGACGATACAAGGAGGGACATATATGCTGACAGGTGCATGCATGGGCATTGAAACAGGTATGAAGTCCAAGTTTGGCAAGCAAGATCCTGAAGTGTATGGCTGAAGTGCTTGAGTTGTGGAGTGTGTCGATCTGTATGGATGGACAAACAGAGTCCTGGTTGCCAAGATATGGTCAGTTGAAGTTTCGTCGGGGGCTAGTTTTGTGCCAGTTTGCTTGCCAAGATATGGTCAGTTGAAGTTTCATCGGGAGCTAGTTTTGTGCCAGTCTGCTTGCCTCGATCGGCGTGCCATTTGAGATTTTTGTAGCCTTGCCAGGGTTTGTATGAGAAATATGCGGTATGTGAAGACCATAGGACTTGACGGCTTGTCAAACAGAATCCCAGTTAAGGGCGATGGGGTGCCAAGTAATTTTTTCTCAGTTTGGTAAGCTTGGTTGGAGGGCCTGACAAAATCCAAGTGCAGCAAGGTTCTAGAGTTTCTAAGTCAGCAAGGAGAGGTTTTGGTCAGTTTTTACGGCTCAACGATTGGAGCACCATGCAGTAAATGGCAAGGGTCAGAATGTGTGGGGGTGGGGGGGGGGGGGGGATTTTTTTTGTCCTATGGAATTTAATGAATGATTTTTTATTTCCAAAAGGGTGGGCACCCCATAGTGTGCCATGTGGCATCAAAAAATGCCCACATGTGAGTGCCTGAGTATTTATACCGTAAGGGCGCCCCCCCTTTGCAGTGTGAAGTGTGGAGAGGGTGTTCTCTCAACATCTAGCTATGGCAAGCACCATCATCCTCTTGGTGGGGGCACTACGCGGCGTAAAGCAGGCGATCGTGATGGTGGCGTTGTTGGACGGTTATGGTCGGCCGTTGACGGATGATTTGATGACATGGTGGGTTCGATCGAAGGTTGTTCCCATGGTGTCCATAGGATGTCCAATATTTTTATTGAAGGGAAGCTTCCCATGGAGGATGTCACGCCACCGTGTCAACAAAGGGGGCCCTCCAATGTGCCTTGGATCCCAAGTAGCCAAGAATAGCAGTGGTGCACATGCAGAGATGAGTTCAAAATAGCATTGGTTGACCAAAAATAGAGGGGTGCCACACCCGCCCTTAACGGTCCATTTTTTTGCATTCAAGGGAGGTTTTTTTGGGCACACATAGGCTATTTTTTTGGAGAATGAGAGCTCTCAATGAGGGGAGCTCCATAGAGAAGAAGCTAAAGGCCACCAAGGAATCATGTGTGCTCGTCAAGGCCGTGCCAACAGAGCCAACTTGTGATCAATTGTATATGGTGTTTTCTTGTCGAAGATGAAGCAGTTCATTGTCAAATTTTGTGCCATTTCTTGCCCCTTTCTCCCCTTCTCGTCTTTGTTGTGCTCCAGGATGTATGGTGCCAATGTGTGAGTGATGTGTGCCTCTTGGACCATCTGTGTGTGAGATAGAAAGAAAGAGAGGTGTGTGTTGTGAGATTACTAGAAATGGAAAAATTGGGGTGATATGCTATCTATAAATGTGTGAAACGTGTGTGTTGATATGCGTGCAAACAGTGATCTGTATGCGGAGGTGTGTAGTTTTGATGGTGTTTTCTAGTGGATGGGGGTGCTGTGGAAATCCTGGGCTATAGAGAGGCATTTTCATGTGTGATGGCTGTGTTTCCCTTTCCAACGTGATCAATCTATAACAAAATGTGATCTATTCAAAATACAACAAAATGCTATGTAATCTTGATGGTAGCTATATCTCAGTTTGGACTCATTTTCCTCACGTCTTTTAGCATCAGGAGGTGCCTACTGTGAGGATGTAGTACACATATGCTCCTCATCTATCCTCTTGTCCTACTACTCCTCTGTGGCGGCAAGCCCAAGATCTCTTTCACTGTGAACCTCCAACATTAAAACGAGTTTAGTTAGATCAAAGTGTCAATTAAAAACTAATTATAATATCATTTTAGCTTGAAAAAATAACTCAAGGTTACAAACAGTACTCACAAAACGATGTGCCAATGGAAGTGTCCTCTACAAGGCTTTGTACACCTAGTAGGTGGCTATCTTAGATTTCTATACTATGAAAAACTAGAATCATATACTTACAAAAGTGGCTATGAAGCCTTGTTTGCCCATGCAACCCACATAGGACCTCTAGCTACTATCCACCCTGGCCTCTATTGTCTCTTATTTCTAATCTGTTGAAAACAAAATGGTATGAAAGTTACATTAGATATAAATACATATAGGTAATTTAATACGAGATTCCAGCTGCAAAATAACTTATAAGAGCAATAAAAAACCCTACTTTTCTTTCTGCATAAATGCCACAAAAGTGGGTCCTCGACTCCTCATGAAATCCCACCAGTCACTCATTTATGGGGACCATAGCATACTTGTTTGTTTGCAACAAGAAGAAACAATGTAGTATATTAGTTTTATATCAAATATCATTGTTTTAAAATTAACAAGAAGAAACAATGTAGTACGTTGCTTTTATCTTAATGAACACTTTACACTACTTTACTTACATCAAGTCGAGAGAGAGCATTTCATATCTCCTCCAGTGTAGCCTGGCCATCTCATTCGGAGTGGTTTTTCTCTTATGGATTCTCCCGACAAGCTGGTCTTGACATAGCAAAAGACGATCGAGAGAGAGTGGCATTGGCTCTCCTCTAGCTCGCAGTCAAAGCGTCTTGGCCCGAACATAGTCTCCTTGGCGACCCTCTCGACATCGATTTTCCTCCTTCAAAGAAACATGTCAACATATAGCGGCTCCAACAGACCATTCCAGAGTGGATTTCTTGCAAGTGAGTTTAGCTCTTGGATGGCATTTACATCCAAAGGTACATCTTCAACATCACAAGGATTTGTGCACCAAATTGTACTTTTACCTGGCACAAAGCCCGAAGGATATGTATACCTTTTGTGGTTACATGTGTTTAATTTTCCTATGTATTTGTTTTTTGGTCGATGCATTTTCCGACTAATGAGGTAGTGTTGTGTCAGATTCTAAGCATAGGCTACTCATAAGTTGCATTCTTGTCAATGCAGAATATGCAGCACATGTATTGTACTCATGTAGGATTGTGTGAGTCACTCAACAGAGTATTTTCAGCACGGCTTTATGAGATGTTTGCTATGTATGCATATGTGGATACCAAGTGAGCTAGTTACAACTCGCAGGTGTGGCAGATTCACAAGTTAACCGTGATTTTGGATAGACTTTACAATTGTCCATAGAGCCGCTCGTTCAAGAGTGAGCTAGATTGTTAGATTGCCTCAATGGTGGACTAGACTAGAAAATCCCAAGATTTTAGAGCCAAAAATTGCTCAAATTCTTTTTTTCCATTGGTAGTCAATTAAGTGCAGTTTCAGGCTGACCTATGTGTCCCCATGAGTCCTTAGACACTCTGGCCCCCAGATGTAGGAGAAGAGCTGGGAGCACAGATGGAGAGGAATACACACACACACACATATATCCACACATACACACACACAGCTTGGAGGGGGAGAGCCAACACATTGTGCCCCCTTTCTTCTTCTTATCCAATTATTCACACAACCACAGTACACACTAGACTTAGTGTTAGTGGCTCACACAAGTGTATAGCTATACACTTAGGGTCAGTAGCAATTAGTGATGGGTGGCCGGCCACATGGTCATTAAACCTAACATTCTCCCACTTGATGGCCAATGTGAGAGACCATAAGAATGGAAGAGAACCACTCTTCACCCAATGCCCATCAACTCACGACAGTGCTGAAACTGATGGCTGGAGAGACTCTTAGTGAGTGCATCCGCTGTGTTCTTTGATGTAGGAATCTTCAGTAAATCAAGGCTCTTGTTTGCCAGACATTCACGACTGAAGTGATAACGCACATCAATGTGTTTTTTTATGGAATGAAACACTAAATTCTTAGCCAAGGCAATAGCACTCTGACTGTCACAATGAAGAATCGGTGTACACTGCTCCAATCCAAGATCCTTCACTAGGCGATAGGTTATAGCCTTGGGAACACATAAATGCATCAAACTTTTGATATCATTGTCTGGATGATTACCTCAAGCAATAGAGACTTTTTAGAATCTTACAGACTAAATGTTCCTTGCCCTTCAACACAAACTCTTCAGGTTGCTACATATAAATCTCCTCATCGGGATCTCCATGTAAGAAAGTTGTAATGACATCCATTTGCTCAAGCTCCAAACCTTCAATGGCAACCAAACCAAGCAACATTCTCAGTGTCGTCAGCTTGACCACTGGAGAAAAGATTTCTTGAAAATCTATACCATATTCTTACTTGAAACCTTTGGCCACTAAACGAGCTTTGTAGTTTTCAACACTGGATGCAATCTTCTTCTCGTAAACCCATTTACAAGATAGTGCTTTCCTACCTTTTGGCAATGGAACCGATTCTCAAGTTTTGTTTTTTTTAATACTAAACAACTCCCTCTTCATAGCATGTTCCCATTGAACCTTATCATTAGCTAGCATGGCTTCTTTGTAACAAGAAGGCTCACCACTATATGTCAGCAAAACAAAATCCACGCCTGGAACAAATCATTCTGGCAGATGTGAGACTCTTTGAAATCTCCTCGGCTGATCAAAACTCATACTAGCCTGTGTAACAATTGGCTTTAGAGCTATCTATAAAGGAGGTGATACGTCGAAAAACGTCACTTTCTGGAATTCAACCTCTTTCACTGGCTATCTATGCATCTTGATCTTATTTAAAGACAACATCACTACTACGGATTATTGATCGACTTTTCGGATCCCATAAACGATAACCAAATTGACCATCTAGTCCGTAGCCTATAAAGATGCATTTCCTAAACTCAGGATCTAGCTTAGCACGCAACTCCTTTGGTACATGTGCATAAGCCACACAGCCGAATGTTAAGTGTTTATCATAAGACAATTTGTGTCCTAACCATAATTCCAACAATACACAAAACTATAATGAGGCATGGGGTGATCTATTGATCAAATACACAGTAGTTATAATGCTTCACCCCCAAAACCCTTGTGGTAGATTGGTTTGTGATAGCATAGACATTATCGTCTCTTGGATGGTCCTATTCATTCATTCGGCAACACCATTTTGTGCGGGGGTATAAGGAATTGTAAACTCACGCTTAATTACCCTACTTGAATAGAAGTCTGTAAACTCTTTGGAGACATATTCGATACCATTGTCTGATCTCAAAGCTTTCAACTTATGTTCAGAATGAGTTTCTACCCTAGATAAGAATTACTTGAAACAAGAAAATGTCTCATCTTTAGACTTCATGGCGTAAACCCAAACATGTCGTGTTGCATTGTCAATGAATGTGACAAAGTAAGACGCTCCACCATGTAATTTAGAAGGCATAGGCCCACATAAATCACTGTGCACAAGCTCTAAGTGTTTTCTTTCTTTTTCAAAAGAATGTGTACGATTTGTCCGTGTTTGTTTTCCATAACAATATGCTCACAAAAAGGAAAATTTGAAAACGATAAGGACGGTAAGTAGCCCAAACGAGAAAGCATTTCCATTCCCTTCTTTGACATTTGACCTAATCGGCTATGCCACAAAGCAACGGTTGGCAGCTCGGTTACAGAAAGAACACTGTTTTTTTCAGATACTTAAAGAGGATATAATGAACCAACTTTTGAACCATGGGCTATAACAAGATGACCTTTAGCAATGCGCCAAGACTGCTGGTGAAAAGTGACTTTGTAACCCAAGTCATCAAGACGTACAACTGAAATCAAATTGCATGTCAGGGTCGAAACATGATGCACATTATGGATGATAAAATTCACGCCATTAGCCATCACCATGGCAATATCACCTATGCCCACAATGTCACAAGAGTAACCGTCACCAAGTGTAACAGAGCCATTGATTTCTTCATATGTAGTAAACCAATCTCTATGAGGTGTGACATGCAATGAAACGCCCGAATCAAGAACCCATGTGTGGCACACCTCAGCACTAACAAGTGCAACTGGCATAGAATTTTGTAAAGTCAAAGTTTCTTGTGCATCATAAAATACATATGAATGTTCAGTCAACACATTAATGTCTCGTGCATCACTGTCATCTTGAACTATGTTCAATTCTTCAATCTTAACAGAACCCTTTGGCTTTTCGTCTTTCACATCATGATTCTTGTCTTTGCCCTTGAAGGGGATCGGAGAGCACCACAGACGGAGAGTGAGAGAGAGAAAGAGACACACGACACACAGACATGGGTGGGGAGACTCAAAGAGTGAGCAGCCCCCTATACACTTATGCTATGTATAAGGTATACAAGTCAGTGGGCACCCAGACTCTGGGCGACCGGGCAAGGCATAGGCGCCTATACCCCAACAACCTCCCACTTAAAGGCGACTGTGCCTTTAAGCAAGGGAACCTAGTCTAAAGACTACAAAAGGCGAGAGAAAATCGCTCTCAACCGATGCCCACTGGTTGGCTGTGATCGTGTGCATCCGGCTGTCCTGCTCCCGTGTAAGTCCATACACCACTAGACGTACCGCACACGTACTGCAAGTATGTTCGCAATACCTGCATATCTCCCTCGTGCACTATGCCATCATAAGTCAACAAACGACTGACAACCCCAACAGCAAATGCTCCCACTGCAGCTGTGATATCTGGTCTCAAGATCAGCATCTCATCCATGAGACCACCGAATGCCGATGCAATGCTAGCGGGCCCTGCTAGCTCTACGGAGCATGCATCAACATATATGTCCTTGGCAATAGGCATCTCTGACTGACAAGGCGTGTCAGCCACATGCATCTCCTGACTGTCCGCAAAAGACGCATCAACTTGTCGTGCAACCTCAGAGCAAACCAGCTGCTCTAGGTGCCTGCTGGAAGACATATCCTACACAACTATATCCCCATGCTCACTGTCGAGCATAGAAAGGAATGATTGCATAATCGCTGACATCTCAGCCTCCTCTGCAATCATCCACTGCAAACATGACCACTCAATCTACTGTGACTCACTAGAGCTCTCATTCTCTAACTCCTTATGCATAGAATCTTGCACAACGTCCTCCTGTCGTGACTCACTAGAGCAAGACTGCTCTACCTGTCTATCCTGCATAGAAGTATCTCGCACAACTGACTCTCTGCTTTGCTCAGTCTCACTAGCAAAGCATGCATGTCTGACTATGTCACCTCTCTGTGTGACTGCTCAAGTCGTGCCCCAACTGTGTGCACAACAAGCTCACTACTCTGCACTCCATGCAAAGCACCCTGCAACCCATGAGCAAAAGAGACTGTCCGGGTCTCTCGCTCTCTGCATGGTTGTAACAAGATTGAGACTCGCGACCATCTCGCACCACTACTATGTGCAATGGGTACCATGTGCCAACTCTAGCACCTCTCGCAATCACTAGCGAACCCAAATGCAACGCAAAGGTTCGCTCAAGCAGCGATACCCGACATCCACTATCCCGTAACTGTCTGACTGAGATCAAATCCCGTCTCAGATTGGCACATAACGCACATGACGCAGGGTAAATCTCATACCACTGGGAAAGGACAAACATACGTCTCCTGCACCCTCAATGTCATACACAACACCATCAGCCATGTGCACACAACCAAGTCTCCCACTAGTAAACGTGCCAAACCACTCACGATGCAACGTGACATGGAAAGTAGCATCTGAATCTGGTAACCAATGTGAAGACAATGTGCAATCCGATATGCAATCCGTAGACATAAGATCGTCTGAAGACAAGCTAGATGTAAATGTGACATCGCCGTCACAAGCATACTCAGTAACCACCGTACTGATCTCACTAGCATCTGTCATGCTCAAATCTGCATCACGCATCTATCGCCTCCGTTGTCTCAAACGCCTGAAACATCGACGCCTAATGTGCCCTCTATGTCCACAATGCCAACATGTCAAGTCTCTATGCCGTCGAGACTTGCGTGTGGGACCAATCTCTCCCATGGACATAGAAGTGGGACTAGACTCCCCTGTAGACATGGATGTCACGTACATAGCATGTAAACTCTGCCATAAAGCATGAGTTGTAGTCTCCCTTGAGACCTGCCAGTAAACAGACTCAACCAGATGCAAACGAATCGTAGACATGGCTAACTCGTCAAGATCCTTCCAATCATCATCACGCATAGACTTGGGCTTCGCCGATAAACCACGCAAGGGTTTATCCTGCCCCAAATCCGCCAATGCAACAAGCATATGCTCCTTCCATCTGCACCATCAAACTGTGTCATACCATAGCGCTGGAAGTCAAATGAAAAATCAGCCATAATGCTCGCAAAAGAGCAACCAACAATGAGTAGCAAATGTCAACCAAATCAGCCCTAAACTGGCTCGAATCGCATCAACAAAAGTCTGCAAATATGGCTCAAAACTTGATGCAAAATTGCACCGATAACCGTGCAAAACCTTGCACAAAATCACAAGTCAATATGACTCGAATCCGGCTACCTAGCTCGTAGCCACACAAGCATACATCACAATATTCACTCTTGTGAATGTGCCAAGATAATTGTACGCCTGTCAAACCGTGAGCTAATCACCAAGCCCACACTGTGCGGTATCGATGCATACACATGCACAAATCTCCCACCTGCAGAGAACATTGCACACAAATGCTGAGTGCAATCCGCAATCTCTACCTAGATCGCATAAATGATGCGCATAAAACTCCTGAGAAAATTTCGCCAGAGTTTCGACGCACAATGGCTATCAACACAAAATAACCATTGTCCTGCAAGCTCAATACAATGAGCAATTCAATGCGCATCAAACTACACTCAACATACATGCATAAGCTCTGCAAACCTGTGTCCAACAAATGCTCACAAAGAGTACCACAGGTGACCATACATGTCATCCACAACCAACCTCTGCACTTGCTCACAAGATCTATTGCTCACCACATAAGCATACATAGAGCATTACCCACTCAAAGACCATGTATGCAAGCCACAACACTGCAGAAGAACCAGTCAATTGCAATTGGCAACACCTATAGGAGTACTAGACTCAACCTGTACCTGGGAGTCAAACCCGATCTTGTAACACCTCATATGTGCCTGCTACCTGCAGTGTGCACGGGTAAGCTGTGTGTAGTAAAGAAAACAACAGAGCCCAAAACTGTCCTGAAAAACAATCTCTGTGTTTTTAATTTCAGACCCACCTGCACTCAGAATCAAAAAACAATTCCTTCTGCAAAGTCGTAGAGCTTGAAGCCACCTCCATTTTGAACTAAAAAGTTTTGGAATCGGAGCATTGTAGCTCAAGTTATGAGCAAAACAGTAGACTGTTGTCAAACTGCCAATAACTGAACGACTTTCTTATGTGCTTCTTTGAACTCATAGAAAGGCTCAAACTCACTTCTCACCTCGATGTGTGAGCTGAATCTATCAATCTCACAATGCTTCCGCCGATGTAGCTGTTGCAAAGCTTGCCGAGAAGAGGAAAAATGATGTACACGGTGGGCTGATCTGTAGAGGAACTGTGGACTGATCTGTGAGCACTAGGAAGCTCCTGAGAGCTCTCTTGCAAGCCTCTATATAGCTGTCCACAAGCCTCCTCTATTCATTTGCTCAGATCTGTGACCTCTCCTCCATAGCCGACGAGTTCATCGCGAAGCCGTCCATCTACGCTCTCGCACCTGTCGCTCTGATACCAATTGAAGGGGATAGGAGAGCACCACAAACAGAGAGTGAGAGAGAGAAGGAGACACACGACACACAGATATGGGTGGGGAGACTCAAAGAGTGAGCAGCCCCTATACACTTATGCTATGTATCAGGTATACAAGTCAGTGGGCGCCCAGACTCTGGGCGACCGGGCAAGGCACAGGCGCCTATACCCCAACAGCCCTTGCCCTTATCATGCTTCCAAGCGTGACAATCTTTCTTTATGTGACCATACTTATCACAATAATGGCATTATATATTGCGGTGACCACGAGACTTTGATCTACTTTTTGACGCATCTCTATTGCTCTCTTTCTTGGATTCACGGTGCCAAGAATGACCTTTACGTTGTTTATCATTCTTTTGCACATAATGAGCTTTGTCCCATGATGCGAGCTACTCATAGTCTTTCAACGAATTTCCTCTGACAAAAGAGAACTAGTGACATCGTTGTACACTAGTGTACCATTAGGAGTAGAATTACTGACAGCTATGCAAAAGTTATCCCATGATGGTGGCAGTGAACAAAGCAAGAAGATTGCTTTCATCTCATCATCAATGTTAATTTGTTATGCACGAATCTGAGCAAACAAAGAGTCAAATTCATTGATATGACTGGCAACATTGGTTGACTCCTTCATGCAAAGGTTAAAGAGCTTTTGCATCATGAAATCCTTATTACTAGCCGTATCGTTTTCATAAGTGTTGCATACCTTTTGCCATAAATCATAGGAAGTATCACATTCTAGCACTGAAAAGTATACTGACTCGGCAAGGTGCAGTCTAATGGTAGACCTGCATAGCTCATCAAGTTCTTCTCACTGAAACTGATTCAAGTTCATCTCTTCAATTCATGCCACATAGATAGTAGGAAATTTTTGTTTCTTTTAGACAAGTATATCTTGCATTTGGTTTTTCCAAAGCTAAAATTAGTGCCATCGAACTTCTTTATGTCATAGATATCACGCTCCTTGGTAGTAGACATTATGACAAATCCAAAAGATTCTGGGAAAATTTTGGCAGAGTCTCTTTTATATTTGGGACTATATCAACCAATATAAAAGACACAATGACCAATATGTCAATCAAAGTGCATAAAGAGGGCAATGCCACTCACAAGGCATACAATACAGAGAGCAATTGAGGTGCATAAATTGTTACACTGACGATAGACCGTCAACTTGGCGTCAAGAGCACCTATCCCACTCTACACATGTCCTATGGCAAGGTCACGTAAGGGTAACTCCAGCTACCTGTATCACCAAAAGTATCTCCACATTTGAGAATACCCCAACTCAAGAAAACCTCACCACAACCCTGTCAATGTAGGATATGAAACAAAAACGTATAGTCAAGTCTCAAAAATGGCTATCTTCCGGACCAAGTCTCAGAAATGGACGGGACTGTCGTATAAGCCAAAAGTGGCTCCACAGAGGATGTACAAAGGTAGTATCCATAAATAACGTACAAGATCTGACAATGCGCTCAAACAGGCACCAAAAGCAGATGCATACAACCGCAAGTGACTCCCACTTGCCAACAAATATCTCTCTCAAGAGTGTATGCAACGCATAGAAAATCTCAAATCCGGGATAACATCTACTGGAATGGCATCCCATGTCAAATCTCTGACAATGAAGAAACTAGTGTGTGTCAATTGTCACTTGCACTAAAGTACCTGTTCACCTCGACTAATGGAAACTCCCAATAGTGCATGCACAAGAGATCTCAAGCTCAATCACATCATAAGTGACACATAAAAAGGTCCAGCTGCTGCTGTCAATAACATGTACCATGCATAAACCTGTAAACTATAACATGTAGCCGCTCACGAAAGAGCCATACTACTCAACCACAATGACATACATCAATAGAGCATACAAGCTCTCAAATCCGTAGAAGAACTTGTAACCTGTAAAGAGTAGGGATATGGTAGCTCAAATGAAGGAGCTATGGAATCCCTCAAACAAGAGGCAAAACACCTGTAGAATGCACACCTGCCAGAAACATGTTGTTGTCTGCTGCCTACAACCTGCTGCTCTGCAGAAAAAATTTCAAAACTATCTCACAAACGGTGAGGAATCACCAGATGTAGGCGAGAGGTAAAAAGTTGTAGAACGTTGTGTTTGGTAACCCCAGCGGACAAAATTACGAAACTAAAAACGTGTTGAAATTTGCAGCACAACCCCACTCAAATACATAACCACTTGCAAGCACACTAATCTCCTGCAATGTCCCAGATATGTGGCACCTGTAGTATGCACTACAAGCTCCAAAAGCAAGTTGACATTACAGGTAAAGAAGCACTCCAAGCTCAAGGAAAAACAGTCCCCCAAAAGCTCTCAACAAGAGGGTCTCACCGCCAGCAACCTGTCTCTGATACCAGATGTAGGAGAAGAGTCGAGAGCACAGATGGAGAGGAATACACACACACACACACACACACATATCCACACATACACACACACAACTTGGAGGAGGAGAGCCAACACATTGTGCCCCTTTCTTCTTCTTTATCCAATTATTCACACAAGCACAATACACACTAGACTTAGTGTTGGCTCACACAAGCGTATAGCTATACACTTAGGGTCAGTAGCAGTTAGTGATAGGCGGCCGGCCACATGGCCATTAAACCTAACACATTGTAGATATAGGGAATTCACTTTCAACACAAAATGATATGAGATATTAAGAAACCACTTGAGTAATATCGGAGCACCTGCATCTGGTCTTGGTAAAAGTTTCCCTTCTAGGGAAAGCCCTCTTGCTGATGTAGATACTTATCCCCTATATTGGAAGTTCAAAATAAATATACAAGGAAAAGTTAAGGTTTTTACAATCTCTCCAGGAAAAATTGTAATTGACTAAAGCAAAATATAGAAGTGACAATTGCTACACACATTCTTAAGCAACTAACCCACCCAAATCTCATCCTATTCTTAATCTTACTCCTAATCCTACTTAACCTTGATCATAATCCATGGAAGAATGTCTCAATTGCAAGATGTGTGTGAGGGTTTTTTAGTCTCCCTCATCGCAAGACGGTATTGTTGATAAATTAATGCCAAGGAAAATACAAATGTAGCCCAAGGAACATACAAATGAAAACAATGGTGATTTTCCTAGGCTTTCTTCTTCTCTCGTTCTCCAACATCGATGCCAAAAAGTTGTGCAGCCACCATAGTATAGTGCTTGTGATTGACCAACCAACCAAATGTCAGTCTATCCAACGAGGAAGCTAAACCTAGCTTAGCACATAGAAAATATCTACATCTACCACTACATTGGTGGTTATGAGAGATTCGCCTTGTGCACAATGCAAGCTTTCTCTACCATTCCTACACAATGACCTACTCTGTTTGGAACATAAAGTATGCTCTTTTCTGTCATTGCAATGCAATTTTTTCATCTGAATGCTCAATGCACTCTTCAATAAGAAAGGATGTAGCTCCTCCCAATATTCAACATGATACAATGTGTATGCTCAAATGAAACACAATGCTTTTCTTCTACTCTATCCAATATGCAAGAGGAGACAATGTGTATGCTCAAATGAAACACAATGCTTTCCTTCTACTCTACTTCTACTATTATGCACGACCTAAAGAGAAATCCACATATACAATAGGCACCACACATAGATCAAGCAACACGCATACTTGAGTAGCTACTTTAGATACATGGAACGATATAAATGTAAGCAAAAAAAATAGAAATGCATTGAACAAAAGAAATGGTTCTATTCATAAATCACCATGCATAAGGGAGTATGTAAGAGGCAAAGAGGGCTAGTAGGTAGAACTCTTGAGAGGGAAGCTATGGAACTCCTTCGTGTTTACAAATCTTTTAAGCTCTTGATGTATTAGCTCTGCAAACATTTGAAACATATGTAGGACCTACACGCGCCTCATTAGGCCTTGTATGCATACTGCCACCATTAAATAGAGACATCAATGTATCAAAGACATTCTTTGAGCTCACAATTGTGTGCTAACAAAAAGCTAATATATTATGCTTCATCATGTCATACTAAGTTACATCATCAAGAAAAGTATTATGTTTTATTCTCGTACATACATTTCGTTATTATAAACCTAATGCTTTGACATTGGTATCAGAGCACAAGTTCATCTTTTTTGCTAAAAAAAGAACGGTTTTGTTATTACACGGGAAGGAATCCCTAAATATAGAAGCACCAAGCACCATGTGTGATAACCTAAGAGAAGAAAGAGAGATTGATTGATTTGTTTAATGACTCTACCACTCAAGATGGGATATGGGTTGCGGATTATCTTGCACAAAAGAGGTGGGAGGCTATGACAAAATTCTCCTTGCAAAGCTTTGTGCAAGCTTAACAGTCAACAATCTAATTCCAAGTGCTCTAGAGGGAAGTGTTCCTAAGAAATCTCTAAGAGAGACTTCCAAGAGACAAATATTTACCAAGCATGAGGGGTAATCTCTTGGGAGGGGAAGAAGTCCTTCAATGAATGCAAATGGTGTCCCATGGAAAAAGAAGAGCTTCCTTGCTACAAGGCAAAAATCTTTTAATGATGAAAAAGATAGTCTTGGTTTTCTTAATGAAGATATGGTGCAAAGAGGGCGACGTCCTAAGAAGTCACCATATCCTCTTAAGAAGAAGAGAATGCCAAGCTTTGACTCTCCATCTTATGCTAAGTCAAAAGATAAAAAGCCTCAAAAAAAGAGGAGATAGAGGAAGTCACTATCCTCTTCCCCCTCAAGCCATTTGGAGTCTAAAAGTTCTTCTTCTACAAAGTGTTTGACTCTCAAAAGGACCAAACACAAGAGACATCGACACTCTTTTACTGCCTAGAAGAGAGCCCACTATGTGAGGAAACTCAACTTTTTGACCTTGATGGAACTTTTAGCAACAAGTGCTAAGCTTTGGTCACCCAACAATTTGATGCCAGCTTTGGAGATGTAAATTTTATGGATTATTTCAAGATCTGTCATGTTTCTATGCATCTCCAAAAGTCAGGTCATCAATAGTGGAAAAGCCTTCGTTGAAATGGATAGGTTGCCAAGCCATGAGAATTGCTATCATGATGCAATTTCTCTAATATGAAGTAGAAGACAATGTCCTCCACAACTTGGAGAAGCTTCAAGTTAGAGGTGGGTGAAACTATCCAAAGATATGTAGACAACTTTTGGGGATTTCATCTCAAAGCCAGTTGCTTATAAACACATAGAATTTCCTAAGCAAAAGCAAAACTTATGTGTAGGGCTCCCTTAGGACATGTGGACACATGTCAACACCCAAAGGCCCAAGTCAATTTTGAAAAATATCCATCACTTGATTGTAGCTTCCAAAATCCACTTTCAAGGCGAAGGCAAGAAAGGAGGATAATCAAAATGATGGGATAGCCAAACACTGGAAAGAGCAATAAACAACAATAATAATACATCTACCAAATGCGGTAATCCAAAGGATAAAGGCGGCTACCAAGGCAAGGATTGATTTTCAAAAGAGGATAATGTGTGTTATTGGAAAGATAATTGATGCTTCAAGTGTGGAGAGCAAAGCCACTCATACCCTGTATACCCCAACAAACATGGCAAGAAAGAGCTATAATGGTTCATGCTCAAGAAGAGGAGAAGGCTCAACCCAAAGAAATTCCCTATGTTATGCATGCGGCAAAGTTTGTGAGCATGATACACTTAATCTATTTGATCCTGGCTCCACAAATGCTTTTATAAATGTGGAACTAACCATAAAAGGAAGAGTAAAGGCTCATGAAATGGATACTTCTTTACCATCCGATGGAGCCAACGAGTTCTAGTCACTCCCTTGATTGGAAGCTAAGCCTCCATGTACAAGGATATGTGGATGAAGAAGATTTCTTCATCTTTACACTCAAGAATGAAAATGTATTACTAGGGCACCATGATTTGACCGCATGATTGCTAGCTTGAAGTACCCTAAGAGGTTCATTTATTTTCAACATAAAGATAGAGAGTTGACCCTTTGAGGCAATGAGTGTGTGTGTGTGTGTGTGAGAGAGAGAGAGAGAGAGAGAGAGAGAGAGAGACAGAGACAGAGGGGAGCATACAATATCCATTGTATCACATGATTCTTTTGATAAAGCAATAAAGACATATGTTTCTGCTTACATAGTATTAGTCAAAGACTCTCATGATATGCACCTCTCTCTCCTCAAAGGTTTCATCAAAAGAGAAAATTTGATTTATGTTGATGAAAATGTTGATTACTTTATTGATGACATCCCAAGAGATTTTCCACCTAAAAGTGGGGGTGACGACCATAAAATAGAACTTCCTTCTCCACTTCCAAAGAGGAGATTATGGAAAAATCTAATGGATTTATAGAAAAGGGTATGACAAGGCCAAACTCTTTGCAATTTGGTTCTCTTTTATTAGTGCAAAAGAAGGATGGTTCACATCATATATGTATGGACTATTGTGCACTTAACAAAGTAATAGAAAAATAGATTTCTTGTTCAAAAGGGTCTTGCTTGATAACTTTACAAGCATCAAAAGAAGTTCTCATCAAATGATATTTGCTCCAAAAGATACAAGACTACCTTCTATATACTATATTAAAAAGACAGGGGTGGGGTTTACACGTGGCTACAAATGCATATGTCTGCAATTTTGAGGCCTTCGACCTTCTCCTGTAATCACTTGCTCCCCTAGAATATTTTGGTTGACGCTCCACTCAACAGGCGGGCAAGTGCGAACTTCTCTCTCTCTTTATCTCGTTGCGGTGCTCCCCCTTCCAGAAGTGATTCAAGCATAAACTATTCACGTGTCATGATTTAGCGCTCAGCAAGGGTGACCGCAGAGTCGGGAGCAATAATATGGGGAGTGCTTGCCCATAGTAAGGATCAGTGACATGGCGAGTGCTGCCTGGTGAGTGCTTGCCCGCAAATAGAGAGAGAGAGAGAGAGAGAGAGAGAGAGAGAGAGAGAGAGAGAGAGAGAGAGGTTGTCGTCCTTGAAGTGAGTGATGGGGCCCTTGAAGTGAGGGAGAGCACTACCTCGAGCGGCCTGGCCACTTGCATGAGGTGTGCCTGCTCCCTCTACCTATTACTACCCTTTGCCCTTTGCTTCATGTAGTTGGCACGGGCCTCTCCGCTGCATCCGACTAGCTACAACTCCCACACTTGGGCTGCACCACTTGCGCCTTCAAAAGACCTGCCCCTCCTGCTCTATCACCCAGCAATGCCTCCCTTTCTTGCAAGTTCTGCCACCATTCCCGTTCGTGGCACTGCTTGCTCTTCGCACACCCACACTCTCAAGTCTCGAGTCTTGCCTTGCAATTTCCACCTCCACAAACTTGCCGATATGTAGGAAATTTTTATCAACGTAAACTCCTGATAAATTGGCCTTGCCAGCATCATAATGCCTGTACTGATGCTCTCATGCTGCAAATGGATGCTACAGTACTTGCTCAAGTACTGCATGAGCTCTCTCTCTCTCTCTCTCTCTCTCTCTCTCTCTCTCTCTCTCTCTCTCTCTCTCTCTCTCTCTCTCTCTCTATCAGCCAGCCGGCAGTCCCAAGCCTCACAACCATCCGATGATCCTTGACGGAAAGTTAGAAACAAAGGCGAAGATGCTCCATTTCACACCAAGTGATGATAGAGGCCCATTGACGTACTTGCTGATATGTTGAGTCCGTTGAACTGGGCCAAAATGGCTTTGTTGTTTGACCATCAAGGAGCTGCATCTTAGACATATTACATATCAATTTCAGCAACATCCTCTTTTTCATCAAGCATGCATTGGCAATATTTTATCTATAGCCCGTCACCCTTACCATGCTTACAACGTTCTCCCGTCGTGAGTATGTTGGAGCTTTTCAATGGAGAGAGCTTCCACTCCTGCACCACGAAGTATAAAACTAAAGAGTTTGATGGTGAAGTGCCCTTCAAATCATTCTCTACTTGTCCATGGTCTCTCTTTTCAAGCCGAGAGCAGTAGCCCCTAGCAGGTTGTCTTCGACAAAGAGGACACTCTTCTATGATAATGTTGTGAACCACATGCGAAGGCTTCTCACAAGTTCTATGAAAGAGATTTTAAGGGATGCTTTCATTTAAGAAGGGTAAGTGCGATGGGCGGGCAATGGTAGATTTGGTAAGTTTGGCAAAGGTGAATCATGATTGGCCATTGGGAAATGGAAAACCACCCTCAAAGTTGCTGAAGGCGTTCCAAAAAAGAAGGTAGAAGCAACTAGAAGAAAAAGCAGCCCGTCGAAGAGCAGCTTTTGAGTGCACCTACCATTGTGTATGGGTTCTCCTTCAACCTCAAGAAATGGGACTGCTTTGAGGTTGGGGGTCTCAGGGAGAGTTGGTCATAAACAGAGTCCGCGAGAGAGAGAGAGAGAGAGAGAGAGGCGGCCGAAGGCCGCTGGCCACACTAGTTCATGATTTGGTCTATATGGATTTATAACCCTGCCGTTTGTGTCGAGTAATGCTCATAACACATTCAACCTCCTTAAAGAGCACAAAGCATAAAAATCAGTGTCCCAAGCATTGTAAGATGAAAAGCTTTGGAGTCAATTACAAGAAAAGTGAAATTTTTAAAAAGAGATTCAATATCTGAGCTATATTATATCAAAAGGTGGTATTCAAATAAAGGGAGAGGGTATTAAAATCAATGGCTTATACATAGATATGCTTAAACTTTTAAAAAAATCATAAGAGAAGTATTCTGCTATTGCATGTCCATTCTATAGCTTTACTAATTAAAGTTAAGAAAAATGAGACTATCAAAGAGAGAACCATTCTCTAAACTAAAATGGACACTTTTGTTTTAACTAGTCTTTGTGCTATATGGATCTCACAAGAGTTTTGAGGTTTATTATGATGCATGAGGTGATTGTCTTGAAGTTGTTTTACTCTAAGAACGATATACCATTGCATATGAAGTCTGAAACCTATGCTAGAACAAATGACTTTTAAGCATCTATGGAAAAGAGATTCTAGATATTGTCTTTGCCTGATAGACATGGAAGCATGAAGAATTAACTTGGAACGCTCTTAAAAATTCAAATGGACCATAAGAGTCTTAAATACTATATGACTCAAAACGAACTTACCCGATAAGCACATTAAGTGGAAAAGACTATTATGTAACCGATGCACTCTCATGAAGACCGTGGTCAACACTATTTCGATAGCATGCCAAAAGGATTTCACTACTATGGTAGATGAGTATGCAACATATTTTAGTTCCAAAGATGGTATGTTTGTCATAGCTCTAACACAGAAAGAAGAAGTGTTTATACTACAACATAGTTATTTTCTTTATAAAATGATCATGTATAATTTAATTTTTACAAGAGAAAGCTATCTATGAATCACATGCTCCACCTTATGGTGGATAGAAGAATCCAAGTCACCATGAATGGTTTCAATACTTACTTTTATGGTATACAATGAGAATAGAAATTGAACACTTTGTGTCTCAATGTTATGTTATGTTACAAGCCATCAAAAGTATTATGCTAAGCTAGCAAAAAAATACTATGGTCCTTTCCAAATCTTAAAGCCTATCAATGAGACGGCTTACCAACTCAAGTTGCCCAACCATTGGCTCATACACAATGCTTTTCATGTGAGCCTACTTAAGCCCTACAAAGGAGATCCACCAAGTGAACCAATCATTAAAGACCCTCCCGAAGTTGAAGACCAAGAGGAGGTGCTACAACCCGAAGCTATCCTTCGGCATGAAGACAAGGTACTATGACATGGTAAGCTTATCCGACAGTATCTTATTAAGTTCAAAAATTATCCTTTTGAAGATGCTAGATGGATGCAAGGAATACATGTTAAGGATAGTATGAACCTTGTCAATGCTTACAATGCTCCATGAGAGTAAGCAAATGTACAAATTTCTTTTAAATGACCAATGTTTTTGTCTTATAAGACTATTTCTCTTTTTACTGTGCACAAATTTAAATAGTATGTATGCTTACAATCATGTTTGTGATGACAACCTCTCTCAAACACCAAGTAGAATTTGTCACTCTACTTTGGGAGAATGAAATGGACTAAAGAGCACGTACTTGCGGCAGTTATGTCTCCCAAGCACCAAATGGATTAGTCGTCCATCTTGGAAAGATGTCGTACGGTAAAATCTATCCGCTAGGCAAGATTGACTAATGACTAAGGCTTTATCTTTTCTACCTCATAGTCGAGGACGACTATGATTTCAAGAGAGAGGTAATGTTGTAAAATCTAATATCTAACTACCTCAAACGATTTTCTCATATTGAACTGATCATTTAATGTGGGAGAATAAACAGGAACAAGGGTTAGGATTTAAACATGTGCTTATAGATCTATCTCAACACGAGGCCAATGGTAAAGGGGCCCAAATGAGAGATGGTCTAACAAAGAGCAAGGCTAACCAATGGAGCATAAAGACCTTAGTGTTAGCATCATTGAAGACCTCTAATAGTTAGTGTTAAAAGTCCTTTGACCTTAGGTAAGCTAGGGTTGTGCTCGAGGTGGGAACCCGGCCCAAGCTTGAGGTGTTTGTAATGCCTGATGATTGAGATGCTTGAACTGCTTGAGGATTGAGATGCTTGAGGTGCTTAAGATGCTAGGGTTGTACTTGAGGTGAGAACCCAGGCCAAGCTTGAGGGGCTTAAGGGCCAAGCTTGTGGTGAGAACTAGGCCCAAGGTTGAGGGGGTTGAGGTGGCACAAAAGTCAAAGAAAACCCCTACAAGGAGGAGGCGAGCCATGCAAAAAGGGGGAAAGGTTGCTTGACCACTCTCTCTCTCTCCCAAAGGACACCCCCTTGCCAAAGAGGCAAGTAGGACACATGTCAAGATCCTAGCTAGGTTACCCTCATGGTGTGCCTAAAGCCTATTGGTTGACCTTCCAAGAGGTTCAATGACAATTTAGTGGATTTAATTAATTGTTTTAGCATTTATCAAGCCCTCTCTCTCAAAGGGGGCACTTGTCCCAAGGCTACCCTTGTTGCTTGGTATAATTCTTGCTTGTGATTGGCTAGGTCTGGAGAGGCCCAATGAGCTTCAAGCATGAGCTACAAGGGGGGGGTTGACCAAAGCAAGTAGAGGGCCTGCTTGAGGGGTATACTCTCTCGCACTTACCACACACACACTCTCATTGTATATTGTGCAAAGTGCAAGAGCTCCCTCTCCTTCTCCAAGCAAGTAGAGAGGTTGAGAGCCTACACCAACACTCTTGGCTATGGAATGGAAATTGAACCAAGAGTCATGCTTCAATGCTTAAGCTTGCCATTTTCTCCATCTTCATTACTATGTTATAATGTATGCTAGCAAGAGGAGTGATGATAAGTAAAGAACTAATTCTTTCTCCTATTAAATGTTTCTTCGTCCTCTTCCCTACCCTCATTCCTTACTACCTCTCTCCACCTTTGAATGTGTTTGAGGTCTTGGGACTGAGGCCTGGGATAGTTAATGTTTTCCACAAAGTTTATGTTATGTTCGTGATGCGTGAAGCTTTCCATCTTCATTGCATCACCTAGGTCACAAGGAACACAAAGATTGTATTGTAACAAATCTCTCTTGATGGGAGAAACTACAATACAAATGCCTATTGGAGGGGGGACCGGCTCCACATAAATTTGGTCCTCAACTGCTATCATGTTCTCTAAACTCTCTCTCTTGCAAAAGTATTGTTCGTGTCAAGTTAACTAAATTGTTGCTACCATCAATTATGTTCACCCGCTATGCTCACAAAGTAATCTCTCTAATTTCCACTACACTCAAGTTAAAAGGCCAATTCCATTACAAAAAAGAATGTCTTAAATGAGTTGTATTTTTTAATAACTCAAAAACATGACAATCTCAAAAAACGATCCACATAGCTTAGGAGAACCGACAAGAACTATAACTATTGTGTTGAACGTTTTTTCATCAAAGAAGCGAAAAAGGACTCAAAATCATTGATTTCTGATACGAAGAAGGCATGAGTGCAATCTGCATAGCTATTATGCTTCATCGTGCTATCCTAAGCTACGTACCAAGACAAGTGCTATATCTTATTCTCTCATACACTTCTTCTTTCTCTCGATCTCCGTATCTCCCAATAGTTCTCTTGGCACAATGAGCGTTTGAAGGGCTTGGGATTGAAGTCTCTAATGTGTTGTGATGTGCCATGGACACAAATTACGCTGACGGATCGTACAAAATACTTTCTTTCATTCCGGAAATCAATGGTGCATATGGAAAAGTTGTATTGGTGAAACGACTCTCTTTAAAGAAATAACTAATACAATCCTTATGGAGGGGTCGGCTCCAAAAACCCGGACCTTCAACTAATGTCAATTGTCTCTCTATCCTTTTCTTAGTGCATGCATTTTTGTGTGTAAATTTAATTGATGCATATATTGACAATGAACCTTAGTCCATGCAAGTAAATCATAGGATTACTCATAGTAATCATTATCCCGTTAGTATAAACTTAATTTTCTGACATGGGCGGAGGGGGAGGAAGGGGGGACTTCAGATATAACGGTAAGTGGAGGGTGATGTAGGTGAGGATGGTGCTCTATAGCTAGGGA
The DNA here is from genome assembly GCF_014529385.1 of Adiantum capillus-veneris. Lineage (NCBI taxonomy): Eukaryota > Viridiplantae > Streptophyta > Polypodiopsida > Polypodiales > Pteridaceae > Adiantum > Adiantum capillus-veneris. The sequence goes on from NC_140952.1 coordinate 18,559,768, forward strand.
GTCACAATGCTAGACTATATGCGTTGGGTGTACAAGCATGATATGCATCTTCTATCTACCTCCATCTTATCCCTTACATATATGGATGTATATCTATATATATATACACACACACACACACACACACGGGGGGGGGGGAGGAGGGTTTAACACCATAGGAACATTCACAAAAGACCTCATAGATCTATCCAATGAGTCTTGAACTCAAGAACTATCACTCCACAAGACACTGGATAACCAATCTACCACATACTCTGTGTGTGTGTGTGTGTGTGTGTGTGTGTGTGTGTGTGTGTGTGTGTGTGAGAGAGAGAGAGAGAGAGAGAGGCATTGGGCACTATGCTAGAGCTTCTTTCATGGGTCTTATAACAGAGGGCGACACTCTACTTGTGTGTGTAACCCAAGGAGCTCCATGGTCTTCACCCTGGTGGCATATCGAGCCAAAGTGGCTTGAGTGTAACTGTAATGGAGATCCATATGCCCCAAGAAAGCATAGTGGCCACTCGCGCAAGCTCGCTTCGAATTGAGCTTTCACCCATGGAGGTAGATCTGGGGTAGATCCTCCACAAGTGACTAAAAGGGTCCACTTTAAAATTAGCTCTGACTAATACAACCTGTAAAGATAGCACACATCAACCCCCCCCCCACACACACACACACACCCATCATGAAGGCACACGAAAGATGCACAAAAACCCACACACATCAACCGATGGATGTGTATGCATGGGCCCCTCGCATGGAGCCTCGCATGCACGTGCTACTTGCATGTGCGCGCACGCACACACACACAGTGTGTGTGTGTGTGTGTGTGTGTGTGTGTGTGTGTGTGTGTGTGTGAGAGAGAGAGAGAGAGAGAGAGAGAGAGAGAGAGAGACTCACAGTTGAGTGATGTTCCATGATTGTCAATTGAAGCCATGTAGTCACATGCTATTAATAGCCCTTTATACATTGAATGGTTGGTTCCCACAGGCCTTGATTGATGGCTTGCATCAACACCATTTATAAACCTCTGCTTGGCTAATATGAGAGCTTACCGCCGCAAAGACATGATGTATAACTTCGAACAGCTTTGAAAGGCCTTCACATTGAAAAAACCCAGCTAAAATGGGCAGTGCTAGACCATAGAAAAATTTAACATCATGTGCCTAGATGGAAAGTTCAACACCAAGGAAGGATCAAGGCCTTTACATTCCTGCCTAGATGATGATGTAAACCACCGTCGGTGCTTACTTGACTCCGCATCACACACAAATCCTTGCTTTCCTTGGTCTCTCTCTTAGCAAGATTTAGCACTCTGGTGTAGTATGTGATCAATAATGGCACTACCCATGTGAGAGGCTGTCTCCAACTTCTTGCATAGTATATTGCCTAAAAACCCAATGCACGATTTCCACACTATCAATTGTCATAGACGACGAGCATCAGCTTAGGCTATTTGCTTGAACACTGCATACCATCTTCATGATTTTACTCATACAGCCAAGCAAAACCAATCTAGCAAGATTAAGGGCACAAAAACAACTTACATTACGGATCATTAAGGTAACGTCGTATGGTAGACGGGCATGTCATGGATGTGCATAACCCAAGTCCCTGCAAAATTTTTGACCGTAAGTCTCAAAACAATTCGAACTAAAGACAACAGCCTTTTGAATCCATGTGACACAGAACTCCTTCAGCCAATGCATACCAAATGAATAAGAGCCGATTTTTTTGGTTTTCCTGTGTACCGTCGTCCTGTCATCTTGAGCCAATCCTCCTGCACCTCTTTGCGGCTGAGAACAACATGAAGCTTTGGAAGTTTGAGAGGTGGGGGAGGAGGTTCTTCAGTGCGAAGCGTTCTTGTGAGCAAGCGGGTGGAGCGCTTTGACACTAAGCTGCTTGCATTGCCATTCTTAGCATTTGCATCACCACCTGCTCCTCTGCCCATTACGACAATATTGGCATATAAATATTGTGTGGCAAAAACTCGACAAGAATGTGGGCATGCATTTCAAAATCAAAGCAAAAAGAGAATCAGCAACAGGAAATTGTCTTCATGAGGATGAGAAGCAAGCAAATACAAGAGTTCACTTGGGATAAGCAGTGGTCATGGCACCTATGGCTTGATAGTTGGCGCACAAGGTCCTGGTTGCAAAAGGCCAGATTAGGTGGCCGTAGCAGTCTCTTGCATGGCTTTACAAAAAGGGCTCTCAAGGAATTGTCGCTGGGGTCTACTCTGCATTACAGTATAGACCAGCTAAAGACCGGTTGCTTACCTTGTGAATGGGTGAAGCTCTTGGTCCTTGTTGAGAGCACGCCGCCCCCTTCTCTTGATGGGCCGTGCGGGGACAGGCTCTTGTTTCTCTTGTTCCAAACCTGACTGCCGCTCTCGTTGGCCTTCCTCGACATTGCAAAGGCCTGCTTCCTTAGAAATGAGCAAGCAACTCTTATGGAAATCTGAAGTTGACTCCTTCTCTGTTCTCTTGCAATCCACACTTTGTGGCTGCCTTTGTTGCCGATGTTTCTTTGCCCTCTCTTGTGAAATGTCACTTTGATAAGCATCATCCTCTCCTCCTTCATCTTCTATACCTACTGAACTCTTCAATCCATTTGCATTCTCCCTGCTTTGCACAGGCATCATGCATATGAGCTTTTTAACCTTATGATGCATGCACATCACCAGTGACAGGGATGTCATACAAACCATTACCTCTCCTTTTGTTGGTTTTGATATCCAATCAACTTCCCATTGTCATTTCGCTTGCGACTTCCATATGGAGCTCGACGAGCACTAGATAAGACATCAAATAGATGTTTAATTCTTCACCCTCATCAACAATCCAACTAAGGTACTTGATGTCACCCCAGTCGATGTCTGGTGAATATAAACATGTATGCAAGAAAGAACTGTGGTGATAACCCGAAATAACTTCAGCATTCGAATATACCCGAGAGCCTTTCAAGCAGCAATTTGGGTTTTGTACATTCTCTGGATGATGGGTATAGCGCCACATTCCACATGCTTGCTAATGCCAGAGTGCATGTATGTGTGCATGTGGACATGTGCTTATATGTATGTGTGCATGTGGAGATGCATGTATGAATGGATGGCTCTTTGATGCAGTGACACATTGCTGCATGTTTCATAGCATGTGTGTGTATGTGATGCCAAATCAATCAAGAAAGAAAAGGAGCAGAAAGTACCTGCTCAACTCTTGTTGCCATTGTACGAACCTCTCACTGCGTACGACAGCTCGGCGGGTTCCAGCTGCAGTTGCCTGGATTATTTTGATGGAACATGATGAACGTGAGGGTTAGTCAAGGTTAAGAATAGCAAAACGATTACTGTATTGTGGAAAAATGCCCTTCAATTATGCTGACGATGATGCGGGTACGCATTCATGATAAAGCTAGGCGAGGACTGTGATTCTGCCAAGAAGAAAATGCAGCTGGACTGCCCACATGAGAAAAGCGATCCAGAGAGCAAGAAAGCACGTGCCTATTTCAGCAAATTGCTGGAAACGGGAAACAAATTCAAAGGCCCATTCTGATGAGCAAATGCAAGGAGAGAATGTGCGAGGAAAAGCAAAAAGCAGCAGTACCGACATGGAGATGGCGATCCAGGAAAGCAGGAAACTTGAGACGAACAAAAGCATTGGAGCGAAAAAAAAAAAAGTGAAAATAGGCAGGCAAGAAAGGGAATGAGGGTGCATAAAAGCACACACACATACCGTCTCTGCAGCAGCCATATTGATGTTGAGGATGAGTGTGTGTATATGCGCCCACAATTGCTAAGTAGCACTATTTGCGTTGCTGAGCGCGATGGTGGGAAAGGCACGATGAGGAAGATAATGATACGGAGATGATGCCTGTGGCAAGCTCGCTCGCTCTCTCTCTCTCTCTCTCACACACACACAACTCGCCCACATAATCACACCTCCTCCCCTTGTGCTAATGAAATCCCGCTACTACTGTTGTACAAAAGCCAACGGAAATTGCTCTTGAGAGAGTCAAAATTTATGATCAACCTAGCGAAGAACCAAAGGCTTGTATCTTGATTGATTAGTTAGTCTACTCTCTCTCTCTCTCTCTCTCTCTTTCCACATCCCTAAGCAACAAAACAACCGGCAAGTTATATCCCATCCTATTCACATCACATGTTAAAAAAGGTCACTAAAAGTTGTTGCTCATACGTATGGGAGCGGGGTTATGTATGGGCAAAGCGATTCGGTGCCTGCATGTAGAGACAACTAGCTAACATGAAATGGGTATGGATGGGCCTAGACACTAAGGACAACGGGATCCTTAATGAACCTTGGATCTTATGATCAAAGGTGGAGGATTCTCAAGGCTAATCCATGGAAACATAAAACTAGACCAAATGTACCCCCAAAGATTTGAACCCTCACTACCTCCCTCTTAAAGAAATAGGCTCTAGACCCTTATTGTAACCGTCATCGCAATCCAAGGGATCTGTTGTCTCCATCTTGCAAGCCTAGACTCACCACTATAGACCCGTCTACTCTAGTTTCCAGGACATGAGATAAATGCTTGCATAGTTGTGTATTGTTGTGTTTAGGGGCAAGTTTAGAGTAGGTAAAATAATTAATTATGAGCAAAACCTTTTTCTCACTATTATTAGTTCTTCAGCTAATTGAAGCATGAATGAACTCTCATACCTTATTTGGTAGGGCCAAAAATTGTCTTCATAGTGTTTTGTGGGAGCTGCTTATGGACACTGATTGGACACATCTTTAACGCAAATATTTACCTTCTTCATTTGACAATTATCGGTGAACAAAGAACAATTACTTTATTTTCTAGATGTTGAACATGTTGGTGCTTATAAGATTTCCTGATCAATGGAGTATGTTTCCTAGAGGGATCATGAGATCAAAGTGTGAATTATTCACGACAAAGAGTAGATAAGCATGGATGAACAATTTGAACAAGCTCCACGACCAAAGTATCACTAAGCTAGGATAAGAAGTTAATCAGTAAGGTTTACAAAGTCATGCTTCTCAGCAGAAGCGAATCCCTATGAACAATACAGTCAAATATGAACCTAGCGAACTTAAACCAAATGAAAGCACACTATGCATGTAAGAACAAGTCTATGCCTTTGTCAACAAGTATACCATAGAAATATTAGAAATATTTCGTGGTGCAACCATAAAAATGTCAATTTTTGTATGCTTGAAATAATTTTGTATAGATTGGTCGGCAAATATATCTTATCCATAGACCTACATGTATAGGATTTGGGGCAAATCTTTTGAAATTTTTTCAAAATTGTATGTTTGGTGAATTTACCTTCCAAAACCACAAGAAGTTTGGAAATTATGGGCTAATATTTTTTGAAAGGATTTTTGTAAAATAGCCAAAAGATCTTGAAGTCGCTTGACAATTAGCCATTGGGCTAGTAGCCCCCTTAATTTTTCCTTCATTACCACTTATATTTTAGATCAAACATTATTATAGCATTGAACTTTAGGACTAAGCAATAACCATAATCTTATTTCTTTCTAGCGTCCAAAAATCATTACTTCCAAAATATTGGTAAGACTAAAGCCTACTTATAGAAGAGCACATATCCTCTCTGTTCTTTGGGTGTATAAGGGGAACAACCGGGAGTGCCCAACCCAACTCCTAAAACAAGACAAAATATCCTCTCTGTTGAGCAATGCCAAGACTTTACACAAAACCTAAGCATATTAGTTGGAAAAAAAATTGAGCAATTTTCAATGTAAAAAAATTATGACGAGAAATAAAAAAATATTGATTCATGGTTATGATTGCAAAAAGGGCTCTTATTAATTTTGCATTAAGCTTACTTTGTTCTAGACATGTGATTTTTTATCACATTATGCAATTTTCCACATCACAAAAGTTCACCATTTCTCGTTGTTTTCCATACAAATAGGAAGGCTAGCATTTGTTACTCTTTTTCACACAAAACGAGGCAAGTGTGGATTGTATTATCTACATATTGCAACGTGGTGATAAATGACGTTGAGACGATAAGCTTCTTTTGCACCCAGGTTTCTATCCGCTCAAGGAGTTGGGAAAATCTTATTTCACAACCCTATTGTGGAAACAAGGTTCTTGAGCATTGTCTATAAGGAAATCTTTACATGTCAATGATGCTTGTACATCCTTGAGTGGGGCCAATGACTGATTCCTTAATCAAACACATAATAAGGTGTTTTATCTTCTAAACGAAAGTTTAAAATTGCAGTGTTGATCAACCAAATAACAATGGAATGCAATTGATGACAAGTAAAGCCAAACAAAATAAAATGTGTTTTGTTTTGGGTGGTGACGTGTAACATCCTCTGTGACATGCTTGGATGGTGTCACAAAATTTTAGCCCCTCGTTTAGACAAAAATGTATGTTTCACAGAATTCCTTCTCTAGGCTAGGGTCCTTATAATGTATGGAGGTCTTGGGACTCTCTTGCAAAACAATCTTTTAGGTGGTCATTACCCTCTGATCGCAAAGCATGCAGCATGATGGTTTGAGGCATTATATTTTGAAGATAACATGTCATTCATTTATTTTCACCAACTGCTATTTATATCCTTGAAGCAGTTCCTATTAGCATAATAAAAATGCATGATGTCCAAAGGAAGCGGCATGCACCCACGTGGGTGCATGCACACATACACATAGATGGGTGCATGCACATATACACATAGATAGAAGAAGAAGAGAATTTTTTAAATTGGTAGGAATGATCCCAAGAGACCTTAAAGATCTACTAGTACGGCTAGCCGCCTTCGGCGGCCTCTCTCTCTCCCCCTCTCTCCTCTTTATCGCGTGCTAAGAGGCTTTCTTAGTTTTGGACTTTAGCCTTCAAGTCGCAGATTGCAACACGTGCAAAGGGCTCCCCCTTCCGCCATATTATGTTAGTAGATGTGACAAGTGTTTAATTGAATAGAGATCATTTGGGATAACAAATCTACCACTCTCAGGTGAAAAGCCACATGCTATGATAGCCAATTTTTTGTAGTGTAGTTCTTTTGATTGAAAGAGAAGATGCTCGATACCTTCATTTTCAAAGTCAAAATGTGGGTATCGTGGTTACAAATCTGGATAAATAGATTGAAATACAGTGGAAGTCATGGTTTTCTAATTTGTTTATTTGAAAGTAAAGACCAAATATTGGGGGTTTTTTCAAGTAAAAGTTATAAAGCATCTCCGACTTAATGAAGGTTTCATGAACCCTGATCTTACTCCAAAAATATATAGGAAAAATTTTTATAAAAAGCTGCCATGGTGCATAACCTTTGTGTGATTGTGACTAATATTGACCTTGGTGGATGGTATCTTTTCGTTTTATAAAAGAAAGGAAGCTTTGCTTTTGTATAGATGTATTATTTTCAATGCACTCATGCTCCTACACTCTCTATTCAAAGTCAAGTCGTTGAGGGGTCCCCTTAGCCTTTAAGATAAGATTTGAAATTTGCATTTGCGTCCAAAGGAGCTAGCTTGGTTAGTTGAGTACTCGACCTTCGTGACTTGAGTCATGGGTTCGAGTGCAACCAGGCAATCATGTGCGTTCATAATATCGTTTGTATCGTTTCACACGGGATATGCGTAATTTGTTTATAAAAAAAAGGTAAATACTTACGATGTCTAGCAGAAGGTAAGGGGTGTGGAAGATTTATCGAAAGTAGGTCTTAATCAACGTTGCAATTATAGTGTTTTAATATAAAATTGTATTGTTTACATACACACATAATTATAAACTAGAGGTTCCAAACCAACTTAGCAATCGATTGGTCTCGTCCCCACCATTGTCTTTGATGACGGAATATGGATATGAAAAATGTACTTTCTCTTCCTCCCCAATCCACACAAATGTACACACATCTACATAGAGGTGAAATGGTCAACAAGTAGTGAGGTTAACATTTGTGTAAATGTTTAAAAAAAAAGTGGAGTTTTGTAGGACCTTCAAAATGAAAAAAAAAAGGTGGAGTCATACATTAAATGTTAAAAAAAAGATTTTGTATGACCCTTAACCTGACACTTGGATGTCTTCGGATCTCACCATTTTTCCCAAGCTCCATAAAGAAGTAGTAGGTAAAATACCTAATGTGGTCACAATTTGTAAGTTTAGGGAGAAAAAAGATTGAAAATGCAAAAGTGAAGAGTAACATTGTAAGAAATGACAAGCTTTTGAGAATGTATCTATCTGTATCTATACTATATAAAATGGAGCTTAAAATTTTCAAGAAAGGAGAGGCTATCCACTTGTCACTCATTGGTTCACTTGAAAGAAAGACTTACAAAACATCTACTCTAAAATGCAAAAATAAAGGGTAAGAATGAATGCAAAACCACAACACCCTGCCAACCTAATGTCTTTGTAACTTTTTTTGTTTTTAATACATTTATTACTCACATTTGTGAGTTTGGGGAAAAAAAATGATTGAAAATGCAAAAGTGAAGAGTAACATTGTAAGAAATGACAAGCTTTTCAAATGGAAAGTCAAATGACTTTGTACTCTACATAGAATAAATGTTCCAGTTTGAATGCACGTAACAAAAAAGGGATAATCTTCGTACATATTTTATTATTTAATGAGAATTTAATTTATTTTTCAAAGGGTTTTTTCAATATCAATATTGATATTTAAAATTTAAAAAATTTGTATTTCTTTAAAGAGATTGAAAAAAAAAAAGCTCGATTGGCGTCAACTTGAGGTTGTCTTGCTTTGAGGACATACATGCAAATGAAGGCGTCCTTATCCACGTTAATAACCATGAGAAAAAGAGAGAGAGAGAGAGAGAGAGAGAGAGAGAGAGAGAGACCATCACATTGCCTCTGTGTGTGTGGGTGTGTGTGTGTATGTGACACAGAGAGAGAAAAGGAGAGAGAGAGAGAGAGAAAGAGAGTTGAGTATGTGTACGTGTATGTGTGTGTGTGAGAGAGAGAGAGAGAGAGAGAGTTGAGTATGTGTACGTGTGTGTGTGTGTGTGTGTGTGAGAGAGAGAGAGAGAGAGAGAGAGAGAGAGAGAGAGTTGAGTATGTGTACGTGTGTGTGTGTGTGAGTGAGAGAGAGAGATATTTAACTGTCGAGCTCATAGGGACTTCGTCTCACCAAGGGCACCCTTCAAGCCCTTCAAATTTCCAAGATATTATGATTTTCTTGGCATTACACTATATTTTTAAAGAGTAGCTAACGTTTTTCACCTGCAAAAAAGGATAAAATGCCCAACAAAAACAAACGTTTTTCACCCGTAGAAAATGGACAAAATACCCGACAAAAACAAACACTCACATTGGCACCCCAAATGGAAGAGAGATTGCCCAACTGACGAGGCTTTTACCAGTTTTGGGATATTTTGTCCTTTTTATTTTCAATAGTTAAACTATGGGACATGCTTAAAATTTTATAAAATCTCTAAATTTTAACAGACAAGGGTGCTCACCAGAAATCAAGCTGAGAGAGAGAGAAAGAGAGAGTACAATTTTTTAGCGCCCTAATGTCTTTGTAACTTTTTTGGTTTTGAATAAATTTATCACTCACATTTGTGAGTTTGGGAAAAGAAAAAGATTGAAAATGCAAAAGTCAAGAGTAATATCTATACTAATAGATAAAGGGGGAGGGAGTCCCCCCCCCCGGCCACACATCAAGAGCTCCTTCATCCGGTGCCTTCGGACAGTGCACACTGCGTGAACAGTGAGACAGCGAGGAGAGAGAGAGAAACGCATCCACGAGCGACTTAGTTTCCTTGAGGGCCCAACCTCTATCACCGGCACTCAGTCTTGAGAAGGAGAGATGCCTAAGATCAGGCATTCAAGCCTCTCGACTTTTGCGCAACTCCAGAGAAAAGAGAGAGCATGCCGTCAAGCCTCTTTGTGGCAATGAGAGAGAGAGAGAGAGAGAGAGAGAGAGAGAGAGAGCTCGGCAAGTCGGCCCTCGCATAGAGATAGAGTCATGCAAAAAGAGAGAGAGAGAGAGAGAGAGAGAGACGTTCGCGGTCTGGGAGTGTGGGCTTTAATATTCTTGAGCAATATTTAACCAGAAATTAGAAGTGCCATTTGTTGGAGTTTTCAAAATCGTCCTTTTTTATGAAAGGTTAGTTAGAACTTAGACCTATCTTTCCCACCAGGCTTCCAAGAAGACTTCAAAAATGAGGGGGTGTTGATAGATGAAAAACTAGGAAGCCTCTCCATAGGAAATCACCTATGTTTAAGCCGTGAAGGCATGCAACATTACACACGATGTTGACCACCTTGGCGAAAAAAAAATCGACGAGATCCTTGGTTACGGATTGTTGACATATGCAAAAAGAGGGTGTCTCTCCATATGAAATCACCTATGCAATGACCATGAAGGCATGCACCGTTACATTGGACACCGACATGGGTAAAAAAATCATGATGAGATTGTTAGTCAGGGAATGTTTACAATGCAAAAAAAGGTTACTCTCCATATGAAGGCATGCATGGGGATTGGGAGTGCGTAGCTGTACAAAACAATAAAGAAGTATTGCATTGTACGCACGACGATGGCAGTTGTAGTGTCTAAAGTTGGATGGCAACTATTTGTGTTACGTGGAGCTTTACGAGGCCTCAACCGACATTTTTACTTAGTTAGCATAAGCCGTTTTCCTCTGCATGAGCAACCGGAGGCGCACGGGCGATTAATAAACAGCGAGGAGAGAGAGAGAGAGAGAGAGAGAGAGAGAGAGAGAGAGAGAGAGAGAGAGAGAGAGAGAGAGAGAGATGCATAGAGACATGCTAAGCACTCAAAAACGGATCCCAGTTATCGAAAAGGAATAAAGATTAGAAAACTATCCGACCAAAATAGATAAATTAGAAATTAGAAATTTTTGAAAATTTGACGGGTATTTTGGGAATTTTCACAAATTAGACCCCCCCACACACACGTGGCCGAAGCACCTCAGATCTCGCAGTGTTCCTTGAAGCCCGACGGTGACGCAAATGGACAACGAGATAGAGGGAGAAGGAGAGACTGTCAGAGAGAGAGAGAGAGAGAGAGAGAGAGAGAGAGAGAGAGAGAGAGAGAGAGAGACTTGCTGGTCACTGCCTGGGCCAGCCTGCACACTTCGAATACAAGGAGTATTTTCCGTTGCACACTGCCGCCACTCAGTGAGGACAAGGTTCAAACCAGTGAACCGTGACCCTGACAGGGAGCCCCGAAGCTGGCTTGGTTCCATGCAAGTGTGCCTGCGTCCGTGCACCATTACACCAGTCTCCGTATATGGCGTGTCTGTATGCACTGCTACGCATTCATGAGAGAGATAGAGAGATTATGGTCACTGCATTAGTGCATTAGTTGAGCCAACGCGGAGCGCAGCCTAAGCAACGGCCTGTGCGCAGTCTCAAAATCCTCCAAGTTCCAACTCGAGCGCAGAGAGAGAGAGAGAGAGAGAGAGAGAGAGAGAGAGAGAGAGAGAGAGAGAGAGAGAGAGAGAGAGAGAGAGAGAGAGAGAGAGAGAGAGAGAGAGAGATAGATAGATAGATAGATAGTTCTATTATCGTCCTGGGAGGTCAAATATGACCTATGGGACCAAATGAACATGTCACGTGGTGTGAGTGGAGTTCATAAGTGACTCTCGATGCTCAAAAATGGCTGAAATGAGCGTCGCAATAGAGAGTCCACATCGTGGTTGGGAGAGGAAGGTATGTAGGGAGAGATCATGGCTGAATATATGGGGAAAAGAGGACCTAATGTGGTCAAAAGCTGAGCACTCAAGTAGTGTGTGGTACTCACTCTCTCGCACTTGACGAGGGCATAAGGTGCAAAGTCGATGACACTCCTCGCCAGTGCCCCAACGTCCTGTCTCGCAGCGTAGAGAATGGGAGCTAAGACGAATGGAGGCAATGGTGCGGATCGCACTCAACGGGATGGGCTCAAGGATGTAGGAATGGGTTCGGTTACCTCGTTCCGAGAAGAAGAGAGATTTGTAGTTTGGGGCAACGTGTGTGGTGTAATGGCTGAAGCGAGAACCTCCGAATTTCTCCCAAGCCGTGATACATTGGCGTTGTAAGAAGGCCTCATTAACTTGGGAGTCGATCGACGCATCCTTGACCAAGTGACATGCATCCCATCTTCCAAACCATTTCTTGATATCAAGCATCCACCCTGAACTTAGTATTTTGCTCTTGCATGTCTTTTGAACCATTTGACTTGCTTCATATGCGATTCTAGGAAGTCGATGCAAAGGGCTATGTTGTGTCTTACGCATGTACTCCACAACCCTTTGCATGCCCAAGACCTCAATGGGAAGCAATCCGGACTCAAGAAGTAAGAGCATGTAGGGTGTTTGTGTCTTGACTTGGAGAAAGTTGGTGAGAAAACGCTTTTGGACATTCTCAAACTCTTTCCAAGTAGACTTCCCGATGCTTCCACCCCACACCTCCACTCCATAAAAAAGCACCGGTGTCACCAATGTGTCAAAGAGGTACTTTTTGAGAGCCCAACACTTGATCTCTCTTGCATTGCACATGTTCTCATATGCATAATAGGCCCTCTTTCCGGCTTCCAAGCGACGCATTGCACAATCCTTCCATTTATGATTGGATGGAACCTCAAGGCCAAGGTACTTGAAGTGATCTACCACTTCAAGTTTCTCATTGTTATATACAATGCATGAATTTTCATCATTGAGGGTCTTTACAAGCATAACCTTGGTTTTGGATCCATTCACGATCAGCCCGCTACGTAGGCAAAAGCGTTCCAAGACACTCATAAGCTTTTGTGCATCTTCTAAGGTATGTGCCAAGAGCACTACATCATCGGCATAAAGCAAAAGCATGATCACCGCATTTCCAATCTTAACCTCTTCTATGCCTTCTTGCTGCATAAAGTCAAGAACCATGCATTCCAATTCATCAATGAGTAGCCCAAAGAGGGTTGGGGAAAGTGGGCATCCTTGTTTGACACCAATAGTGCTTGCAAAAAATTCTGAAATTCCATCTCCCATACGTAATCGACATATCACTTTTTGGTAGATGCGAAAGACTGCATGCATAAATTCTCTCGGCACTTGAAGGCTTTGCATACGTCTCCAAAGATTTCCTCGCGGTACCATGTCAAAAGCTTTCTTGAAATCCACAAAGCAACAATACAACTTTTTTCCTTTCAATCGAGACGCTTCCATAAGAACTCGAAGAGTGACAAGGTGATCAATAGTGCTATGATGCTTTCGAAAACCTGCTTGGCCAAGTGCACGTTTGCCATTCTTTTCAACCCATTCACTTATCTTCATCTCCATGATACATCCAAATAACTTTGCCATTAAAGAACCAACCATTATAGTGCGATAGTTGTTCACATTGTTTACATCTCCTCCTTTGTGCAAAGGTTTGATCCAATTTGCACTCCAATCATGAGGCATGCCATACTGAAGTGCAAGGTTAAACATATCGCATATCCAATATCGTGTTTTCTTGCTTGTCCATTTAATCATTTCAGCCTTGACACCTTGAAGGTCACCCGCCTTGCGAGTAGCAAGTTTCTCTAGCGCACAGCATACATCTTCAATGGTAAAGAAGGGAGACATAAACGGAAGGGAGCTACAACACTCCATCTTATCAACATTGGGTTGCTCATAGAGATTCTTACAATGCATATACATATCCTCAAGAGTTAAGTCACCAAAGCTGTCAACGCGCTTGCCTTTTAGATTTTGCCAAAACTTGCCACATGCATGTGCTTTCTCTTGTGCTAAAAGAAGTTGTTTTTCGACTTCCCACCTTCTCCTCTTCTTTTGAACAATTGCTTTGTATGTGTGTGAACATTCCAAGTAAACTTCCTTGTCTTTGATTGCATCCAATCTTAGCAAGTGTTTTCGGGCTTGACTACATTCCATGTCAAACCATTTCTTCTTGGTGCTACCCTTCTTAGACCTTTTGCAAGACACGTGTTTCACAGAAAAGCATTCCTTCGCACAAGAGAAAATTACTTCTTTGAAAACTTTCCACTTGCATTCTAATGTTGGGCTCTCTTGATGCTCTATCATGCTTAACATTTGGTCCACCATATCAGCATATATAAGTGCTCGTTTGAAGTCTAGACGTAGGTACAAATGATTCACATCATGATTGGAGGCTACATGCTCGGGCCGTTTACCACACTTGAGGTCAATACATAACATCCTATGATCCGATTCCGGATTCCATTCACCAAGTGTAAAGCTTTGTATGCATTCTAGAGTGGCTTCCGAGAACAACATATAGTCAATTACGCTAGCACCGTTGTGCTTTCTACATGTAAAGTCATTGGTGCCTTGCCATAGAGATACACCATTTGCAATGAGCATTCCGATATTATTGCACATATGTAGAAGTGACTTTCCATAGTGATCCGCTTCTTTTGCATCATTAGAACTTCGATTATACATATATGAGTCATCCATTCTTCTTGAGACATGTGGCATGTCTACTTGTTGTGTGTCGTGTTGTAGCATACTTGTGCGAGCATTCATGTCTCCAAAAACAATGACTTCACCTTGATCCTTGTAATGAGCAATGTCTTCCTCTAGTTCAACAAAGGGCTGATCTCTATCCATATTCAAGCAAGCATAAAAGTTGGAGTCATAGTGAGGAATGTAGCAACCGGCCACAAACATGACTTGACCATTTGGTGGGCTGATTTTCAGCCATAAGTAGCGTTTATACTTATCTTCTTTGACAATGGAAACATCTTTCAAACCCTTTTTGGTCATACATGCTACGCCTCCTTGGCCTCTTCGTTGCTTTGCATTTTTGGCCCACATCAAAGAATGCACATCGTATTTGTCAAATCCAAGAATTCGTTGCGTATCATGCTCCCATGTTTCGACAAGAAGTATCACATCTGAGTCATTGGTAAGCTCATCAATGCCAATTCTCGCATTCCATGGATACCCGTTACAATTCCAAAAGCTTATTCGTAAGCGTGAGTTGGTCTCATAGATCATGTGTCCCTATTTGTTGGGTGGACTTGCATCCTCCTTAAGTGGCTTTTCTTCTTGAGGTGATACCTTAAACTTCTTGCTTCTTTCCTCATATGCTTTGCGACGTACATTTTGTTGCATAATAGTGCGATCCTCATATACATTACAACCTGTTCCTTTGAGGTAGATCCAACCATTGTCAAGGATGATCTTTCTCTTTACCTCATCAGCCATGGTACATACAATAGGTCTTTCTCCCGAGCGAGGGACTCCTTGTTTTCCAACTCGATGTGCACCATAAGCCATGATTCCTGACATGCCAAAGTGTGTAGCAAAAAACTCTTCAATAGCAACTGCAAGAGATTGGGGTGTTTCCATGCTTTCCTCCTTGATTCCACGAATGACGATGTTCTTTGAGCGTTTTTGTCGTTCGTGCAATTCTTGAGTGTCCACATTCTCTACATTCTTTGCTTCGACAACGGCTTGCGTGATAGGAGATGTAGAAACCACATTATCCTTAGATATATCAGCCCATGATTTGGATGCATTTCTCATCTCACATACATCATGTCGTATTGTATCTATTGTTTCCTCTTTTAATACATGATCACTCTCAACTTTGCTCAAGCGCTCTCTTTCAATACATTCATGTCAACAAGAGAGCGTTTACATTCTTGAACTTCATTCTCAAGATGCATCAAGCGTGTTGTTTGCATTTCAAGAACCTTCTTGAGGTGCTCATTCTCCATAACGAGAACTCTTAAAGTACCATTCTCCATTGCAAGTGCGCGCAACTCTTCACCTTGTTTGTTGACAGTTTCTTGTAACGAGATCAAGTAAGCCATGATCATTGCTTCCGTTGTTGTAGATGATGTGGTTGGATTAACATCCAAATTCCTTGGAGATTTTGCATCATTCTCCATGGCGAGTGTGGCTTTTCCACCCTTGCGAGTTTTGTCTGACATTGCCTTCAAGTCGGCAACAAAAACGCAAAGTTTTGACAGTTTTTTCAGTTCTGAGATGATGTTACAGCAAAGCCTTCCATTACACAGAAAAATTCTGTCTTTACATCAATGCGTAGAGGGCTTCGTGCTCTTCGATTGAGGCTATAGATCACCTAAATCGGAGTTCGGATGAGCAAGTTATGGTCAAAAGAGTGAACTGCTGTCTACTAGGTCAAAAAACGACTGAGAGAGAGAGAGAGAGAGAGAGAGAAAGAGAGAGAGAGAGAGAGAGAGGATTACCAACGCGGAGCAGACTATACGAGAAAAATTAATTTCACAAACATAAAAATTCCCCTTTAAGGTAAATCCAAAGAGTAAATTTTGTAAAATAACCAGTGATTATTGCAATTTCACTCTATTTTGTAGCATCTAACTTGGATGGCAACGATTTGTGTTACGTGGAGCTTTATGAGGCCTCAACCGGCATTTTTTACTTAGTTAGCATAGGCCATTTTCCTCTGCATGAGCAACTAGAGGCGCATGGGCGATTAGAGAGAGAGAGAGAGAGAGAGAGAGAGAGAGAGAGGTACTCCTAAGAGAGAGAGAGAGAGAGAGAGAGAGAGAGAGAGAGAGGGAGACGTAGAGAGACATGCTAAGCACTCAAAAACAAATCCCAATTAACGAAAAGGAATAAAGAATAGAAAATCTTGAAGAATCCGACCAAAATAGATAAATTAGAAATTATAAATTTTTGAAATTTGAAGGGTATTTTGGGAATTTTCACAAATTAGAGGGATCCCCCCCGCCCCACACACACACACACATGGCGGAAGCACCTCAGTTCTCGCAATGTTCCCTGAAGCCTGGCGGTGGTGCAAATGGACAACGAGACAGAGGGAGAAGGAGAGACTATCTGAGCCCGAGAGAGAGAGAGAGAGAGAGAGAGAGAGAGAGAGAGAGAGAGAGACTTACTGGTCACTGCCTGGCCTACACACTTCGAATGCAAGGAGTATTTGCCGCTGCTCATTGCTGCCGCTTAGTGAGGACAAGGTTCAAACCAGTGAACCGTGACCCTGATAGGGAGCCCCGAGGCTGGCTTGGTTCCATGTAAGTGTGCCTACGTCTGTGCACCATCACACCAGTCTTCGTATATGGCGTGTCCGTATGTACTCCTACGCATTCATGAGAGAGATAGAGCGAGATAGAGAGGTTATGGTCTCTGCATTAGTGCATTAGTTGAGTCAACTGGGAGCGCAGCCTAAGCGGCGCCCTGAGCGTAGCCTCAAAATCCTCCAAGTTCCAACTAGAGCGCAGAGAGAGAGAGAGAGAGAGAGAGAGAGAGAGAGAGAGAGAGAGAGAGAGAGAGAGAGAGAGAGAGAGTACTACCAACAAGGAGCAGACTGTACGAGAAAAATCAATTTCACAAACATACAAATTCCCCTTGAAGGTAGATCCAAAGAGGAAATTTTGTAAGATAACCATTGAGTATTGCAATTTTACTCTATTTTTTTAAATTTTCTAAACGGGTTTTCTCCTTCTCCCCCCCTTCAAACAGGCTTATTTGGTTTTTCAACCGGCTCAAGGCCTTAGAAGCTGAGGCACAATTTTCTTGAACACTCGAGGCACACTTTCCTCGAACACTGGAGAGAGAGAGAGAGAGAGAGAGAGAGAGAGAGAGAGAGAGAGAGAGAGAGAGAGAGAGAGAGAGCACCACCTTCCATCTCTCATGCTAGAGAGAGAGATATCTATAGAGAGAGGGAGAGAGGTCTTTTAGCAGTGCTCAACATTGGATAGCCAGCACTGCCTCCTGCGTTAAGGTGATCAGCAATGACTGTCGAACAGACTCAAAATGTAGATTTGATGGTTGATCCTTCAAGACTGAAGTAGATGGATATGGAATTGCACACACACATGCGCACGCACACACACAAAGAGGTAGCCTCCGATCGTCGGCCGTACTAGAAGGTAAAACATTAAGATGAGAAGAAACGCAAGGGTTGTGGTACTACCTATACATGTGATTGCGTTCTCTAAGCGTACACTATGCCCACAAGGGTTGGTATGGTGGAGATCGTGTAATAGTACGGATTGTTCAGCACGAGGCTTGAGAGTAAAAGAGGTCATGCCGCCGCCGAAGGCGGCGCCGTTTTACTAGTTGTAAGAAATGACAAGCTTTTCATAATGTAAAGTCAATTGAGTTTGTACTCTACATAGAATAAATGTTCTAGTTTGAATGCACATAACAAAAAAGGGATAATCTTAGTACATATTTTATTATTTAACGAGAATTTGATTTATTTTTTCAAGGATTTTTTCAATATCAATATTGATATTTTTAATAAAGTGAAAATTTTGTATTTCTTTAAAGAGATTGAGAAAAAGAAAAAAGCTCGATTGGCGTCGACCTGAGGTTATCTTGCTTTGAGGACATGCATGCAAATGAAGGCATCCTTATCCACGTTAATAACCATGAGAGAGAGAGAGAGAGAGAGAGAGAGAGAGAGAGAGAGAGAGAGAGAGAGGGAGAGAGAGACCATCACATTGCCTCTCTGTGTGTGGATGGGTGTATGTATGTGGAGAAAAGGAGAGAGAGAGAGAGAGAGAGAGAGAGAGAGAGAGAGAGAGAGAGAGAGAGATGCATATGTGTGCATGCGCGTACACATGTGTGTGTGTGTGTGTGTGTGTGTGTGAGAGAGAGAGAGAGAGAAAGATTTTACTGTCGAGCTCATAGGGAATTCGTCTCACCAAGGGCATCCTTCAAGCCCTTTAAATTTCCAAGATATTATGATTTTTCTTGGCATTATATTGTATTTTTAAAGAGTAGCTAACGTTTTTTACCCGCAAAAAATGGATAAAATGCCCGACAAAAACAAACGTTTTTCACCTGTAGAAAATGGATAAAATACTTGACAAAAACAAACACTCACATTGGCACCCCAAATGAGAGAGAGATTGCCCAACTGACGGGGCTTTTACCAATTTTGGGATATTTTGTCCTTTTTACACAACTATGCGATATTATTTTTCTTTCATTTCTATCACAGTTTAAGATGCAATTGACATGAAAGTGCACATGAACAAAATAGTGTGCATCTTATCGTACTAAGCTGCTTATGCATTGTTGTGATTAGGTGATGATGTAAACCATTACCATGCTTGTGCGTAAAACAAATCCAACTCATCTCTTTGAAACTTGAAGCTTTCTAGGTATCTTGGAAACTATGAGCCCTAATCCTTTCACAACTCTACTCTTAGACATGAAAAGTTTTTTAATTACACAGTGTAGCAGTTATGGGCCTTCATTTATAAAAACTTGTTGATTTATCCAGTTTCTTCTTCTTCAGTTGGTAGCACTTTTGTCAACCCTAGGTAGACCAAGTGAAAGATGTCATTCTTAGTATATAGGAGGTTATGATGTGCACTAGTGCCATGCCTTGCTCATAAGAAAGACCAAGGGTAGAAGCAAGTAAGAGAGTGGAGCAGATAAATTGAATTCAATTGTGTTCCTATTGTTGAAACTAAATCTAGAACCCACTCCATTCTCAAAAAAAGTTTTATTATTGAATTGACTTTTCTTAGCTTCTATCTCTTCACACCATGATAACTTATCTTATCAAGCTTCACAGCATTGCTAGACCAAGATAGACCAAAAGGAGGACTCTTTCTCTCTCTCTCTCTCTCTCTCTCTCTCTCTCTCTCTCTCTCTCTCTCTCTCTCTCTCTCAATCGAAGTACAACACTTTTGGATTTGTTGAACAAGCGCTAGCACCTCATGAAAAATATTGTCTATGAGAAGCTCCCAACCTTGGTATCAAAGAATGCTTTGTAACATCTTACATATATTCATGTTTGTTAGAATCTATCAAGAGGTTGTGTCATGCATCACTTTTAGAAATGCAATAGAATATACATGTAGGAAGAGAGTATTGATAGTGTTCCACTTAGAAGAGAAGATAGCCCTACAAAAATAGAAGTGATATTTCTTTGACAGTAGCAACGCGAGGATCACATACTAGTCATAATCAATGTGGCTTCCTGCTTCCTAAAAGAAGTCTTAGAGGAGAGTTGATTTAGGCATACTTCAATGTTTTCAGAGATGATTGAGACTTACCTTAAATATTTTGGTAATAAAATATTAAATGGTTCTTTTTATTTCAGCTTTCATTTCACATCCCGACATGTCTTGACTTTTCTTGCATTCTATTGTTTTAGAATGCTAAAGTGAAGCTTGAACTTGCATAATTCTAGTATTTCTATACACACACACACACACACACACATATATATATAATAGCCTCACATGGCTTGACTTTCCTTGCATTCTATAGTTTAATTCCACTCAATGTTGAGAAAGTCTCTTTTATTAAGCAGTCGTCGATCAAGTTTCCTTTTCGCAAAGAAGCAAACGTGTGGAAATACTAGTAGAAATTTTGAAATTGCAAGATTTTTGAACTATTTTCTCACATATTTCACTGATTTGTCTTCCCTTTACCATGGTCTACAACCGGTTAGTCTCAATTTTCAATCGGCTCAAGGCTAAGCTGAGGCAATCCTTTCCAGAACACAGTAATTTCATGTTAAACTCAACCTAATGATTCTATCACTTTCTTTCTTTTTTTTTTGAAATCCACCATGAACCTTTCACTTGTTCAGATATCTTTTAGGGAAAATTACAAAAACACCCCTCTAATTTTGTGGAAATTCCCAAAATACCTCTCAAGTTTAAAAAAATTCCAAAATACCCCCAATATTTTGTCATAAATTCCCAAAATGCCCTTTAAATTTTCCAAAATTCCCAAAATACACGTGGCTGTGAGAGTAAACTTCTCCAAAAATAATTTCTTTTGTAGCTTTTCATAAGAAGACTGATTGTCTATCATACAAGATGCTAAAATTAGAATTTGAAATGGTTTTGTAGGATGTGGAGATGAATTTCTTCATTGTTTTTAGACATAATTGCCTTCTTTTGCGAGGTATTTTGTGACAAACTAAGCACTCAACAACGGATCTCAATTGTCAAAAAGGAATCAAGATTAGAAAATCCAACAAAAATAGATACAAGGGTATTTTGGGAATGTTTGAAATTTGAGGGGTATTTTGGGAATTTCCACAAATTAGAGGGTATTCTCGTAATTTTCTCTATCTTTTAAGGTCATAAGAGAAGTTGTACAATGAACCAGTAGGAGAGTGTCTACTCTGGGGGAAGAAGACCATTCACCGGTCTCAATTTCCGAGATCATCCTCTCATCAAAAAATAATATAGCACACTAATTTTTCATAAATTTTCCATTTAAGGACAAAATCTTATGTACATCGTGAATCATCCTTTGCACAATATTTAGAAGTCAAAGGCTTATTTATTTTAATTTTTGGAAAATATGAAATTCAATAAAGGTAATTTCTTTTGAAATATAAGAAACACAATTTTGCGCGTATGTCGCACGTGTTAATGCAAGGAACTTGCCAATACACTGTGTGCGAGCCACAGATGGCTCCAAGCACGCAACTAGCCTAAACTAGTAAGCTCAAAGAAAATGATGGTGTGTCACTCACCGCTCTACACTTGTTGTCGTGGAGGATTCCTCGCCGCGAAGAAGAGGGAGACGCCGCTACGCCGCGCTCGACCACCTCGGGTTGTCGTGCTGCCGCAATGCTCGATCTCACACACGCTCTCTCTCTCTCTCTCTCTCTCTCTCTCTCTCTCTCTCACGCATACACACACACAAGGACATGAAGAAGAAGAAGATGGAGATGGAGCAAGAGCACTGTTCAATTGCACAAATGAGAGAATGAGTGAATTTTACGTTTAGTTGACTTTTATATGAGCTCGCCCCATTCACACTTGGGCGCCCATGCTTAGCCAACTAATCCCTTGAATGTTCCAGTTAGAGCCCGGTACCTGACTCTACCAAATAAATAATACAGCGTCCATCGTAGGTGATAGAAATGTGCGTGAGGGTTAACATGCCCCCCTTCCTGATGTAGATTCCGTCCTTGGAAGCTATTGAGTTGAAGCTCGTTCATTGAGGTGGAAGAGCATTTGAGATGAATGTCCTTAGCTTTCTTCAGTCACTGCAAAATCAAACAGCATTGGCATAGTAATTGCATTCTCATATACAATTAAAAAGCATATGCAGTTTTAGGCAGACAAATTGATTTGTAGCATAATTCTAAACCATTTGTCAGCAATAAACATTTAATTGCAATATAATCAAACGCATAAACAGTTGGAAGGTAAAAAACTAAACAAGTTCGGGGTCGCTAATTCAACGATCGAAAGGCACTAAAGATCGACTATTAATACCATGGGTAAGCTTCTTATTTTTCTCTGGTCAATTAAGTTGTTTAATCGCGAGAGCCAAGTATTTCATGTTTGAGGGCTGACTAGAGGCTATACCTAGAAGACCTTGTAGTTAAGCTACGATAAAAGGAATTTCTCATGAAATCATCGCCTGACTGATACGTTTTCTTTGACCCCCCAAAGTCTTTTCACAGTGATTCAATTTTGATGTGTGTGCTTGTTTTGTAGGTTTTTTGGTTTTCAAGGAAAAACGCCCACACTGGGAACCTCTAGGGCTCTAGTACCATAGGCGATACATGTGAGTGGAGTACCAAATCAAGCTGAAGTTTCTCTTCTAGCTTAAGATTTTACATTGTGGCACTTTGATTTTTTGTTTGTTCGTTTTTAGCATTTTAATTTTGTAACTTTGGGGGGTCATATAACATTGTTACACCTCCCCAGGCTCATCACACTAGTAAACTCCCTTTATAATACTTAAGCTAAAGGTCAATAGGGGCTGAGCCCACTAGAAAGCCCTAGTACATTTCACACAATGCTGCCTAAATCGGATTAAGAACCTAAGTAACCATTGATTATTAGGAAGGCATTCCCCATGGTATTAAGAGAAGATCTCTAACACCTAGCTTGGTCAAACTAGCTTAGTCGGACTGCTTGATTTTTAAACCTAGACAAGTGATTATGACAAAAAATTACATTGAATTAAATATTTGATACTAAGAAAATGTGCTGGATATTATGCTATCAATCACAATTAAAGCAGACAAACATGGATGCAAAAAGATAAGGGGTAATGCTAATGGACAAGAAACACTTGTTTGTGTTGATGGTCGCGCTTGATTTGAAGTGTGAATGAGAGAAGGATCCCATGAAGGTCCAAATCCTAACAACAGCAACATCAGTGGGAAAAGGTACGAACACTTATTGAACATAATTTAAAAACATAAGGAACCCTAACCTAATTATTTACACTCCCCCTAGAGAGTCAAGGGAATAGGATATTGTAGAGATTGGGGAGAAACCCTAGGGGTAAACCCCTATCCTCGTCGTCAAGAAAAACAAAGTCATCATCCGTGAGACCATATGTGTCATCCGTATAATCATGTAAATCTTCATCATCATTAGAGGCACCAATGTTTACTAAGAAGGTCACTAGACGCCTATAGTCATCTTGGTCAAAAGGATAGGCTTGTGCAATGGGAGATACACTCTCTACTAAGTATGGATTAGTCGTGGTCAAGAGACGAATCAACCATTCTAACTCCTCGAAATTACTCTCACATGCTAGCGGACCTACCAAATCCCATTCACAGGCAAGCATCGGAAAAACCATGTGAAACATTTGTGAAAAGTAACGAGGGTACCTCTCACCCAAGGCATGAGTGGATGACTCTAGAGTACTAGCCATATCTGTACACGCAAATAGATGATGGTTAGAGTGCAAATATTACAAGGGTTGTGTTCTTGTGCATAATGTGTTTTTATGATTTTATGTTATGGATCTTGCTCGTTTAATTTTTTATCTTGTTTTTGTGAGTATAAGGCTATATACATTCCCTAAGATTGGAGATTGAGAGGTCAGGGAGGAAGGTTGAGAGGGAAGTAAGTGAATGATGGATGTCATCAAACACTCCCCCCTTCCTTGGGTAGTTCATACCTTTTGGAATGATGTCGTCACCCTTTGAAACCACTTGTTCCAAGTTGTTATAGGTGAAGGCTTTAACCAATAGTTTTCGAGCCCCCTATGAGTTTCATCTAGTTGCAAGGGTGGTAAGGTACTCTCCCATGATTTTATTTGCAACATTGTTGTAGGTGGTGAACTTACAACGGGAGGTGCAAACTCTTTCTTGCTTGTATGGATATGTACAATGGTAGGTGGAGGTTGTGTTGAAGCTTCTATTTCTGTATAGGAACTACACGAAGAGCAAGAATCTTCATTTGATTTCATTGTTCCTGAGTTAGGTGGAACAAATCGTTCTTTCTTTGGTAGCCAAACTAGCTCTAGAGCGGGTGTGTAGCATTCTGTGATTTTTTTCTTTCCATGATCGTCAATTCGTTTTGGGGCTACAGGATTGGGCGCACATGGGTCAGGTGACAGATATGAACACAATCTGCGTTTTGGCACCCAGATTTGATCATTTTCTTGATAGTAGCCTTGGGCTTCCAATAGTCGTTTAGGAATCCACCGCCACGTTTCCTTACATTTCTTAGAGTGAGTGGGACATTTCTTACAAGGTTTCTATTTTTTAGCACTAGCTATGGTCGCTAAAGAAGATTTAGGGACCCACTTGTGTGTTTTCTTTGTTATATGAGGATGAGTCTTGTCAGAAGCTATATGTATTGCTTCTAGCATATTTAAGGGTACGAGTGGTGGCATTTCATCCCCCTCAGGTGTTACCCAGGTCGTCCCCCTATTTTCCCAAGTGTCTATGGTTGTTGCTAAGTGGACCCAATCCACATTGTCCGACTCAGTCATCCTAGATAGTACATCCATATAAGGAGAATCTTCCCCAACATCAGTGTCTGCTTTACACGTGTAAGAATACTGCAATGGGGCCGAGTGAACTGTGGTGTTAGATCTATGATTAGTTATAAACCAGTTTCCTAAAGGATGTGCTCGACCAGTCACAAGATCCACTCGAATGACAGAATCTTGGAACTGCAAATAGACATGGTTTTAGACCAGTCATGCACCATTTTTGCTTCCCTCATGAAAGGACGTCCTAAGGTCATCTCCGATGCCATAGTGTGTTTGGAGAAATCCATAACAATGAAGGTAATCCTTATTTTATGTCCAAAGACCTTGATCTTGAGATCTTCTAGCATCCCAAGAGGTTTAACAATAGACCCATTGGCCATCTTCACTACTATGGTTGTGGTTGCGCAAGGTGAGGTCTTCCCATAGTTTCCCAGCAATCTTTAGTCACAATGCTAACCCCAGCGCCACCATCAAGTATTCCCTTCACAGTTAATCCCTTAGTAGTGATTGGTATGGTCGCATTGGATTCATCACCCTCAAAGTATTGTCCCAACTTATTAACAAGTATTTCTATAACAAGGTTCTCATCTAGGTTGGGTTGTGGATCTAAGTGTTCCTCCTCTATAGGCATCTCCCTAGCTCCATTCATCTTTGCAAATTGTGGTAGCCCAAACTTTAGTTCTCCATTGAGGAAGGCTCGAAGAGCTGATACTAACTCGGGGTCTTTATATAGTTTGGACATGATGGTGGTTCTAACTTCTGAAGACATGAAATCCATCAATTTGGCAATGTTTAACGGCACCTTTTGGACTTCAGTCCCTTGACGTGGGAAAGATGGGATCTCCATTTCTTCGATAGGATCAGCTACTCCCTCTATAAACATTCTTTTCATCAAGAAGCGAGTACGCCCACTTTCCCATGACTTTAAGTCACTTTCTTCTTGGATGAACTAGGTATGGCTAAGGGTCTATGGACTTGGTGAAGTTGTTGTTGCGTAGGAACACGGTGTCTGTAATCTGGATCTGCCTAGATGTTGGTTCTAGATCCCTTTGGGTATCTTCTACCAAACTCCTTAATTGCTTGACTCGCTCAATCTCCTCTCTAGGGTTTGGATAAGTTCCTATCTTCTTCTTGGATCCTGGCCATTGTGGCTCATGAAGATCTTCCTTGTTGGTTTCTATCTTAGTGATCGTTTTGGTCTCCATGGTTTCACCTGAATCAGAATCCTCTTCAGCGTCATTCATATATACGGGGTCGTCACCAGTCCCTATGTTGGTCTTTGAACTGGGGTCTGACTTCGCTGCTTTTGCGATCTCTTCCTTCTTGTTTTCTTCTTTTTTTGAGATTAGACAATTGATACCGTGTCTCTTTCCTCAAGAATCTAATTTTGTTTTTGGAGCATCGATCGTGTGAGTACATTTACTGGTACCACATGTGTACTTTGTGATGGCTCCTCGATAACTTTAATCAAGTTTAATGGTGCGATCTTCGGTGCATTTGGATTATTTGGACATTGGGCAATCAAATGATCTATGCCACATCGATTACACATGAGTGTCGGCATTGTAAACGTGCTCACTTGATTGGTTTGCATTAGTGTGGCGTTCTTTTGTAGCCTAATAGGACACTCGGCTACACGATGTGGACCTCCACACTCATAGCATTGAAGAGGTGGTCTCTTAGCAGTGTACTTTATATTTGGGTCTCTTGTCGCAAGAGCAACTACTTGATATACAGGTTTGACTTGTCCCCAATAGTCCTCCATGTAGTATTGTGGATTTTCTTCAAGCACATCCATCCCATAGGAAATATTAGGGTCCATATCTTCCTCACAGCCTTCAAAACAAGCAATAGATGACTCACAACCCACTTGATTCACATAAGTGATTTTCGGATGTGGTGGTTGCCGTCCTAGCATTGGAGGTGGTAAAGGTGTTGTTTGAACAACATTTTGGACCCTAGGGACCATGTGTTGTGTTGTTTGTTCAAGAGGTGGGGCCGGCATCAATGCACGCACTCGAGGTGTGTCTGTCAATGCTAAGGTTGGTCTATTGGCCATCGCGTGCTTAAATACTATGCAATCCTTAGCTTGATGACCATACCTTCCACAGGCATTGCAATTCCCATTGAATTTTACTCTAAAAGTAGGGCATTCACTGGTACTATGCGGTCCATAGCATACTGAGCACCATTGTTGCTCTCTTCTTGGATACATATGATTGTTTTGCAGAGCACGATTGTCTCTAAGACTCTCTTAAATAGCCTTGGTGAGATCTACTAAAGTCATCTCAGATATCTTTGGCTCCTTAGAAATAGGCATTAGGGTCATTGGCTGATGCCCCGATGCTTGCGAGCTAATAGGTTTAGGCTCAACATACACTCTTTCTCCTTGAATCATTAAATTATTCTCCAATTGGATCGCATTGGTGGTGATGACTGCTTCCCAAGTGGTGATACCTCTAATGACTAGGCCATTGTAGATATCCTCATGTCGTAACCCCCTAATGAATCTATCAAGCAATTGGTTATTATTGAAGCGCTCATTTGGATTACAACGAGAATTCAAATGCTTCAAGCAACTAATAAAATCTCTCACCGACTCTCCTTCCTCTCGTTGGGCTTTCTGGAGCTGAGAGGCTACACCCCAAAGCACTCCCTCTCGTATGTATTCTTTCAAGAACAGTCTCCTAAGAGTAGGGTAAATCGTTTTTTCTTCCACCCTTAGGGTTCTATACCAATCCACTGCCTTCCCACTTAAGGTTAGGCTTAAAGCATTACTCTTATGCAGGTCATTGTGTTCTCCTAGAGAATCGCATATTTGTTCAAACACTTCGATATGCTTTCTCACATCCTCGTCTCCACTAAATTTTTGTGTGAGCTTGGCTATTTGTACTGCCTTACTTCTAGGCTCTTGATCAGGCGTGTTACGCATATTCTCAGCAATAGATCGACCAATAGCTTGAGAAAATGTTGCCAAGTCACCTAAGTGAGTAGGCACCGTGGGTGAAGGTGCGCCAGAGACTACATGTGGAGTAGGTATTGGCATTGGGCTTGGCGTATAGGAAGCCCTTGCATTCCACGTTGGGTACGATGTTGTGCCATGTGGTGGCAAAGTTCATATGGGTGGCCCTGGGCATAGCAGACATTGGATGTGACATGCTAATGCTACCGGTATGGTCAGATGAAAATAAGAGCTCAGGTGTTGTGGTTGTGGAGCATAGGTAGTTGAAACAATGAGAGGAGTAGGAACTACATGAGTGCGATGACCCATAGGTGCATATGATTGGTACACACTTGTAGGTACTGTTGTAGGCATTGAGCTACCATGTAGCGGTGCTTTACTAACAAATGAGGTCCATGGCATGTTTCTTGGCATACCCATCATTGGGGTAGGCATGGTAGCCGTGGTGTCATCAAGGGACAGATGAGCTAGACTTAGAAAGGTAAAGCTATCACTTGTGGGCTCAGATTGTACTGAGACCCATGGAGAAACAACATTTGGAGGATTCATCGGACTTACCGAGGGAGTCTCCATTTGTGATAAGGTCAGTTGTTTAGCCTTCCCTGTATCCAAGAATCTCATGAGACCCGTTGAAGGCATGTGAATCCCCTTGTTCTATCTCTCTAACTCAATCACCCTATGGATGACCTCACAAACTCTTTGTTGTCGATCCTCCAACTAGTAGCACCCATTGTGGATTGTAGGACATCTAACCAACCCACGTGATAGGTGTGACCTGTGTATAGGTCGGCCAGAGTTTTCGTTTGTAGTTCGTACTCCCAGTTCTCATTTAAGAATGCTCCATCTAGAATTGAGGTGCTAGGGATGTCCTTTGAGCTAGATGCAATGTTGCTTTCTAGGGGTTGGCCCTTAGCGGTTGCTAATTCAGGAGCACTTGATTGCTCTCCTAGCAAAGATATTGACATAGGAGCTTTCAATTTTAACTCTCTTTGTTGCTCCGCCTTGTGTAAGCTCTCAGTTTCCTTTTCCCTCGCTGCAAGGATATACCGCTCAACCTCTTGCACTTCGGCAAGGCTTCTACCATCATGTAATATAACCTCGGAGGGGAATAGCTCTGAAGAGTCAGGAGGTGCAGTGAATGAAGTATTCACGTGTACATTCTCTAAGGGCATAGGGTCTACGTTGGTCATGAATGGAGAATTTACTTCCCCACCCCCCACATTTACATCATTAGCTCCATGTTCGGAGCGAGTGGCTTTACTAAAGGTTTTCTTCAAGCGGCTAAGCACGCTCGGCCCGGACCGCGGGCCCATGGCATGCATGTCTTGTCTTGAGCTATCGGGATTAGGCATTGGGAAACCCTCCATTATGTCGTAGTCAGAGGAAGAGTCACTAGCCGCTATGTTCGGGTCTTAGTTTGTACTACCTTGGGTCCCCGTCGAGGGCCCGAAACCTAAGGTAGATGGATATTGAGAACTCGTGTAAGTCAAAATTCTCTCTAGTTGCTCCGTCTCTAGCACACGACTTGAGTGCACATGCATGTGCCTTTTGCACCCTACAAGCGTCGACGAATAACCTCGAAGGTTAACCGCTTACTTTTTAAGCGTCCGTTTTCACTCGTTTTTTTTTTTTTTTTTTTGATGATCGGTTTTTTGATTAAAGTGTGTGATAGCTCAAAACGAGCGTATCACTCAAAGGGTTGCGGTGTGCTTTACAACACAACGTTCGGTCACCTGAAGCTCCGTTGGTCCTCAAAAAAATCGATGTTTAGCTACGTGTGAAACTAAAATACGTAATTTTAAAGGGCGACTGAAGCTTGAGCCTGAGCGTGAGCTTGGGCTTGGGTCTAAGCTTGGGTCTGAGAGATATTCTCGATCCCGGTCATACCTTTTTTTTTGTTTTTTTTTTAATAAGGTCGCCGCAGCCTGTGCGCGAGCACACACACTCTACCTACCTACTTACAACTAATACACCTATTGTTACACACTAACACATTTTATTAGCTCTAATAGATCTACTTCCTACTTGTTGTACTTTACATTACACCGAACTAACAATCTTAATACTAACACCTTATCACAGAGAAAACAAAACACAGTACCTTTCAAAACTTCATTAACAAAGAAATACACAGTAGCAAAAACAAAATCCTTCTTCTCAACACACCCACCTTCCTTCCCTACCTTTCCTACAATTGAAATTGCACCGCAAAGAAGCACAGAGTGCCATTCAAGCTTAGTGTATGGCATTCCCTGGCAACGGCGCCAAAAATGTGCGCGTATGTCGCACATGTCAATGCAAGAAACTTGCCAATACACTGTGTGCGAGCCACAGATGGCTCCAAGCACGCAACTAGTATAAAGTAGTAAGCTCAAAGAAGATGATGGTGTGTCACTCACCGCTCTACGCTTGTTGTCATGGAGGATTCCTCGCCGCGAAGAAGTGGGAGACGTCGCTACGTCGCACTCAACCGCCGTCGTGCCGCCGCAATGCTCGATTGCTTGATTGCACTCTCTCTCTCTCTCTCTCTCTCTCTCTCTCTCTCTCTCTCTCTCTCTCTCTCTCTCTCTCTCTCGCATACACACACACACAAGGAGATGAAGAAGAAGAAGATGGAGATGGAGCAAGAGCACTCTTCAATTGCACAGATGAGAGAATGAGTGAATTTTAGGTTTAGTTGACTTTTATATGAGCTCGCCCCATTCACACTTGGGCACCCATGCTTAGCCAACTAATCCCTTGAATGTTCCAGTTAGAGTGCGCCTCTCATCGACGATCAATCTTACCCTTTTCCTATTGGACCGACAAGCCCGGTACCTGACTCTACCAAATAAATAATACAACGTCCGTCGTAGGTGATAGGAATGTGCGTGAGGGTTAACATGTCACTCATCGCTTTACGCTTGCTGTCGTGGAGGATTCCTCACCGCGAAGAAGAGGGAGACACCGCTACGTCGCGCTCAATTGCTTTGTCGCCGTCGTGCCGCCGTCGTGCTCGATCGCACTCTCTCTCTCTCTCTCTCTCTCTCTCTCTCTCTCTCTCTCTCTCTCTCTCGCATATACACACACGCAAGGAGATGAAGAAGAAGAAGATGGAGATGGAGCAAGAGCACTCTTCAATTGCACAAATGCGAGAATGAGTGAATTTTAGGTTTAGTTGACTTTTATATGAGCTCGTCCCATTCACACTTGAGCGCCCATGCTTAGCCAACTAATCCCCTGAATGTTCCAGTCAGAGTGCGCCTCTCATCGGCGATCACTCTTACCCTTTTTCTATTGGACCGATAAGCACCTGACTCTACCAAATAGGTAATACAACGTCCGTCGTAGGTGATAGGAATGTGTGTGAGGGTTAACAAAAATCTAGAATTTCGACCTTAAGGAATGCACCTTGGTGCACATAAATGCAATATTAGATTTGAAGATAATTTCGGCAACAAAAATTATACATATGTGAATGTCCACTTGAATAAAATTATGTAATTTTTTGCAATCTATACTTCTATCTATACTATATATAAAATGGAACTTAAAATTTTCAAGGAAGGACAGGCATCCACGTGTCATACATTGGTTGACTTCAAAGAATACCTTACAAAAAAAATTAATCTAAAGTGAAAAATTGAAGGGCAAGAAGATTTAAAATGTAATTTATATCTATATCTATCTATACTATATAAAATGGAGATTGAAATTTTCAAGGAAGGAGAGAATATCCACTTGCAGACATTGGTTTCGAAGAATACCTTGCCAAATTTTTAATCTAAAGTGCAAAAGTGAAGGGTACCAAGATTTAAAATGTAAAGTGAATAGTAACATTGTAGGAAATGAAAAGACTTTTGGCAATGGAAAAGCAAAAGCCTTTCTACTTTACATAAAAAAAATGTACTGATTTAAGTATACATAACAAAAAATAACTACAAAGAGACACTTCTATACCCTTCTTAAAGTGCTTGAAAAATTATTGAACATTAGACAATTATGTTTTTGTCCCCCCTCCCTCAATTCGTTAATTACTACAGTGAGTTCATGTATATAAGTCATTAACAAAAACTCAAACATTATGTTTTTATAAAGAGAGGGAGGCTTGATTACGACAAAGTAGGGCCATCCATGGGCTTAGCTCTCGCTGCAACTCAAGTATGGAGAGAGAGAGAGAGAGAGAGAGAGATTAGAGTGGCAATGATCAACGAGAAGAAGAGAGTAGAGAGAGGTTTTGTGTATGTGTGTGTAAGAGAGAGAGAGAGAGAGAGAGATTAGAGAACCAAATCGATGAAAGGAAGATAGGGGGAGAGAGAAAGAGAAATAGAGAGATCGGAGAAAGGTTGATTTTCAACAACTGTTTACATCAAAATATCCTCAATTTTTTATAAAATTTGATAACAAGTTTTTCTTGCAATGAAATAGTGGATCGACTATATGCACACATAGATAGATATATAGAGGGGGAGAGAGAAGAACAAGACAAGCCGTGCTTTCAATAAATCTCACATGTTGGACCTCTTCCTCAGAAGGGAATTTCAATCACCATTCTACTACTTCTAGACAATAAAGGGATTTTTAATTCTCTCTCTCTCTTTCTCTCAACAAGAAGAGGTTGATTTGTATTACTTGAAAGCAACTCTAAGAATGCCCAAATGGCGATGATTCAAAGGGTAGTGAAGAAACATCCTAGAACTGTGAGAACATAGTACAACTAGGCACATGAGCAAATTGGAAAAACCAAAAACCAAATACAAAACCTCTCTTAAAGGATTATAATTTTTCCATGGTAAGCTAAATGGAGAGAGGATGATAGTAGCCTCCGAAAGATAGACACTTCCACCAAGAGCACACTCTACAAACTCTCTCTCTCTCTCTCTCTCTCTCTCTCTCTCTCTCTCTCTGAGACACACACACACACCCATGAGTGTGTGTCTGTGTGTGTATGTGTATATACAAACACGTATACATATATTCATACATACAAACACAAATATGTGTGTGTGTGTGTGTGAGAGAGAGAGAGAGAGAGAGTTGGGATGAGGGAGGGAGGACTCCACCAAACTCCCATGGAGCCAAAGAAATGTGTGTAGGGGTGTGTGTGTGTGTGTGTGTGTTTGAGAGAGAGAGAGAGAGAGAGATTATGCTCACATATAGCCAACTAAAGCAAAATATATAAAAATATATAAGGTTTCTCCCATCTCCCGTACATACATAGGTATACACACACACACACATTATACGCACGTGTGTGTGTGTATATACGTATGTGTGTGTGTGGTTGTATTGAACTTAATACGTATACACAAAAGAACATAACGTTCAAAAGACATATGGCTTTAGATAACTCGACAATCATTTGTACAAAAAGGATTCATTTTTGTACAATATAATAAGAACAAGGCATCGTTCCAATGTTCCTATACAAAAATAATAGAGCTACGAAGGTCATCCACGTTGAATCAGCAAGGATCTTCAAAGTCAAACAATAGCAAAGCTAAACACATTTTAAGTAAAGACAACCTTCTCACCTGCAGCCATACAAACAAGACAAAAGATTTGTTAGCCTTGAATACATATTACAGGTAGGTGTCAAACAAACCTACCAATTGTTATCCTTGTCCTATTTCAAATTATTTTAACTTAAACTAGTATCCAAAAAAAAAAAGTATGTGGATTTTGTAATCATTAGAAGACTATCACCCCTTTTTATTCAAGTGGAATAACAATAGGTTTTTTACATATTGTAATTTATTTATAGTCAAATTTTTCCAATTTACAAAAATCCTAGTTAATCATAAAGATTGTCATTCCTTTTAAAGTGATTTGAAAGAAACTGTATTCTCTATCTAGAAAATCCGCTTTACTTTAATTTGCATCCATAAACTTGTCCCATTATCTTGCCAAGACATCAATATTGAAAAGCATGCAATGAATTACTAATACCCATGAGTCAAAAATAAATGAAGGCATCATTTGAATGATCAATGTAATGCTGCCTATAAGTATGTTCATTTGCATTCAAGTCCATAATCATAGCAGGTCAAGACTCCCATCATGAAACCATCAAGTTATGATCCAACACAAAGCATAAAATTGGCATTCAATAATTCAAATTTTCTAGCTTTTCAAAGCAAAGCATCATCTTGGGGGTTCAGGTCTTCAATCAAAAGATCAAGCTAGACTATTATGTTAAAAAATACTATAGGTGCTACATATCTCCAACAATACAAGAGAAGAAGTACGATCCACAAACTAGCGCGTACTACAATATGATTTTCTAGAATCAAAATAATGTAAAAAAGTACCACATTAGTGTTGGGGTATAAAGCCCAATGTGGTCGCCCAGGTAAGTGGGCGGGCCGTCAGGTATGTACACATATTCTTTTGTAATAACCTAATAAGAACTCAATATGCTCTACACATTACAGCAGAGCGAGTTCACCATATCGTCGTGCTCTTCTTCTCGCACTCTCTCTCGCGTCACACTTCCGCTCGTACTCCTTCAACTGGTATCAGAGCTTAGATCGAGGCTCGGGGCAGCACTAGAGGAAGTTGGAGTCACCTGCTCAGATTGGAGTGAGATTCGACAGGTGAAGACACGGCCCCAAATCCCGTGCGAGCCCGAAGGGCATGATGTTATCAGAATTTCATTCTGAGGTCATCTCGGCCACCGTTCGGCTTCAACAATGATCTGCGTAGGCCATTTTTGACTACGTGGTCTCGGCGGGTGCTGATCCAACTCTACAATTTTGGGGTTTCGGCCTATGACTGCAAGTGCTGAGGATATCGGCACTCCCAGAGTGCTGATTTGTGGCTATCTACACATCGAAGGACGGCTCACAGTTCTTGGAGGCGTGTCTCATACGACACGGGTGCATCTACACACAGATTGTAGGCGACATCCACTAGTTCATCAGGTAGCTTGTGTTTGCTGCTTGATATTCCAGATTTCATCCTGACATTGCAGGTACTTCCATATGGGATGTATTGTCAGAGATGATGTATGTCTGTTGAGGGTTTGCTAGTTGTGAGTCACGCAGCAAACAACCGCCGCAACGGTTACAGCATACAGTGGGAAATTTGTGGATGTATCACTTTGTGGGAAGTCTATGTACTGTCAGATTTACTGCAGCCTTTGTTGAGGGTCGAGTGAGGTTTTATTGAGCTGGGGGATTCTCGAATGTTGAGAAATTTCTGCAGAATCTGAAGCTTTATTGGTTCATTTGACAGGTTGATATTGGTTCAGAGGACAGTTTACAGGGGAAACTCTGCCGAATTTTTCCCAGGAAAGTAAACTAATGTGAAGCGTAGTTATGGCTGGATCACAGGACACTGCTCTTTACAATATCAAGAAGCTGGATGGAACTAATTTCCCATTGTGGAAGAAGCAGATTTGGCACGTGTTGGTACAAAAGAAACAGATAAAACCTATAAAGCTCAAGGGGATAAAACCACAAGATATGGACAAAGATGAACGGAGCGAAATGGATGAATTGGCACTTTCTACCATTATGCTGACTTTGGCAGAAAGCATTTACTTCAATGTAGCAGACGAGATGTCGGCTTATCAAGCATGGACAAAGCTGAGTGATCTTTATGAGAAGCAGAGTGCAACTTCACAGGTATACTAGCTTAAGAAGCTTGTTGACTTGAAGATGAAAGAAGGGACACCTATGTCCAATCATCTGAATGAATTCAACACCATCTACAGCCGTTTGTCAGCTCAAGGTGTCAAGTTTGATGAACTTGTTAGAGGTATGTTCCTGTTGATCACATTGCCGGAAAGTTGGGACACTTTTCGCACAGCTTTGAGTAATTCTGCACCTCCAGATGGTTTGACCATAGCAGGTGTAGAAGGCAGTCTGCTTACTGAAGAAACCAACAGAAAGACAATGGACAAAGGCAAAGGAACAGCCTTAGTTGTCAGGGGAAGGACCAAAGAAAAGTACAAAGGTGGAAAGAGGGATCAGTCTCGTAGCAAATCCCGCAGTGCTAAAGGCAAGAGTGACATATAATGCTACCATTGTGGCAAGAAGGGTCACATGAAAAGAGGCTGCAGAGAATGGAAAGCAGAAAAAGGCAAAGAGAAAGCAGAAGACCATGGTGAGAAGAACAAGTCCTCAGTGAAGATTCAAGAAATAAATGTGACAAACACTGTTGCAGAGGATGACAGTCAAGTGTCAGGAGATATCTACTTCTTGAAAAATACAATGGACTCAGCTCTTCTTACAGCATCTGATGGAAATGCACTGAGTGACTGGATTATAGACTCAGGGGCATCACTTCATGTGTCTCCAAACAAGGAGTGGTTTACCTCTTATGTGACCACTAAAGATCATGTTCGGCTAGGCAATGGGCAGACATGTGAGATCTTAGGTGTTGAAGATGTTCAATTGAAGTTTCAGAATGGCTCTTCTTTCACGCTGAAGAATGTGAGACATGTTCCCGCAATTACAAAGAGCTTGATCAGCACAGGTTTACTTGATGATGCTGGCTACGTCACCACTTTTGGACAGAATATGTGGAAGATATCCAAGGTTTCTATGATAGTAGCACATGGAGTAAAGTCTGGAGGACTTTACATGATTTATGTATCAAATGTCTCTAAAAATGTAATCAATGTAACCGAGCAGCCGAACGTTTCTTTGTGGCATAGCCGGTTAGGACATATGTCCAAGAAGGGAATGGAAATCTTGTCTCGTTCTGGTTATTTGCCTGGCTTGTCATTTAATGATTTTGAATTTTGTGAACATTGTCTGTATGGTAAGCAAACACAGCTGCCACATAAGCATAGAAGCAGTAGAAGAGATACACAGGTTGCACTTGTTCATAGTGATTTGTGTGGACCTATGCCTAACCTATCTCTAGGGGGAGCTTCTTACTTTATGACATTTATAGATGATTACTCGAGGAAAGTATGGGTTTACTTTCTCAAGCACAAGGATGAAGCGTTTAGTGTTTTCAAAACGTTTGTGACGCTTGTGGAGAATCAGAGTGGCAAGAAGCTTAAATGCTTACGCACTAACAATGGTGGAGAGTATGTTTCAAAGGCCTTTCAGGACTTTTGTGAGTCAAAAGGTATAAAACGTGAACTTAGTGCTCCTTACAATCCTCCTCAAAATGGTGTTGCTGAGAGGATGAATAGGACCATACAAGAGAAGGTCAGAAGTATGTTGTCTAATGCACAACTGCCAAATGGGTTTTGGGCTGAAGCTGTATCAACAGCTGTTCATCTTATAAATAGATCTCCTAGCAAGGTTTTGCAGAAGGATTCAGTGCCAGAGATGGTATGGTCAGGCAAAATGCCCTCATACAAACATCTCAGAGTCTTTGGCTGTGAGGCATATACTCACGTTCCAAAGGAATTTAGGAACAAACTTGAGCCAAAGAGTAGAAAGTGCATCTTTCTAGGCTATGGTAATTCTGGTGAGATGGGGTACAGACTTTGGGATCCCGAATCCAGAAAGGTTATCCGCAGCAATGATGTTCACTTTAATGAATCCAAATATCATTCTAAACCAGAGAGGGTTGAGGAGATTAGAAGAGTTGTCCTCTAAGAAGATGGACCTGCACGTGCAAGAAAAAATTTCAGGGCTCAACAGGAGCAAGGACAGGATAGATTGGAACCACAGGTTGTGGCTGAGCCTGAGCCACCTATTTTGCGTAGATCTGGACGTATCACGCGACCTCCTGATCGGTTTGTTCCATCTATGAATTATGTCATGTTGACTGATTGCAATGAGCCTTCATGTTACAAGGAAGCAGTGCAAATGAAGGACTCCGGGAATTGGCAATTGGCCATGCAGTCAAAGATGACAGCTCTGCATAAAAACCAGACATGGAAGCTAGTTAAATTACCACAGGGCAAAAAGGCTCTACCTTGTAAATGGGTTTACAGGTATAAGATCACCGCTCATGATAGTCAGCCAAAGTACAAAGCAAGGCTTGTTGCCAAGGGCTTTAAGCAAGAACAAGGCATTGACTTTGATGAAGTCTTCTCGCCGGTGGTCAAGATGACTACATTGAGATGCTTTCTTGCATTGGTTGCCATATTAGATTTGGTGTTGCACCAAATGGATGTCAAGACAGCGTTCTTGCATGGTGATTTAGATGTGGAAATTTACATGCAGCAGCGAGAAGGGTTTGTTGATAAAGGCAAGGAAGATTTGGTATGCCAGTTGTTAAAGAGTCTTTATGGCTTAAAACAATCACCGACGGCATGGTACCATAAGTTCCACAAGTTTATGCTTTCTCAAGGCTACAAACGTAGTGAGTTCGATCACTGTCTATATACAAAGAAGGCTAAGTATGGCAGTTGGCTGATCCTTATTTTGTATGTGGATGACATGTTGATTGCTGGCAAGCACTTGGAAGAAATTTCAGCTTTGAAGTCAAACATGGCAAAATCATTTGACGTGAGGCAAGTCATATACTTGGTATGCGCATTGAGAGAGACAGATCAAAGAAGTTGATTTGGTTATCTCAAACAGAGTATATTGACAAGGTTTTGCAACGTTTCAACATGGAGAAGGGAAAGGCATTGAGTGTTCCATTGCCACCATATGTGAAACTTAGCAAACAAGATTGTCCTGTGTCTGAGGAAGAACATGCTGAAATGGATAAGATTCCATATGCGTCAGTAGTGGGTAGTTTGATGTATGCAATGATTGCTACTCGCCCAGACATTGCATTTGCAGCGGGAGTAGTAAGTCGATACATGTCAAACCCAGGCAAGAAACATTGGGAGGCAGTGAAAGGAATATTGAGATACCTGAAAGCTACAAAGAGTATGCGTATATGCTATGGGATTCAGGAGCTAAGTGTAAAGGGTTTTACAGACTCAGATTATGCAGGTGACTTAGACAACCGAAGGTCTACATCAGGGTATGTCTTTACATTGGCTGGTGGAGCAGTATCATGGAGTTCTAGATTACAAGATTGTGTTACTCAGCCTACTACAGAGGTTGAATATGTTGCAACATCAGAGGCATGCAAAGAATCAATTTGGCTTAATCGACTAGTAATAGATTTGGGAATCAAAGAAGAGATGCCTGTGTTATATTGTGATAGTCAAAGTGCTATACAATTGGCTCGCAATCCAGTTTATCACTCAAAGACAAAGCATGTGGATGTGAAGTATCATTTCATCAGGGAAATGCTTGAGGATAAGCAACTTCAGCTTGTCAAAGTTCACACCACAGAAAATCCTGCTGATCTGCTTACAAAAGGACTTCCCTCAAAGAGCTTTGCGCATTTTCGAAAGCAGTTAGGTGTAGGGTAGTACATCACTTCTCTACATCTCTTGTATTTTAGCTTGTATAGTAGCTTCTCTCACACTTAAAGTACCACATTGGACTTTAAGTGGGAGGTTGTTGGGGTATAAAGCCCAATGTGGTCGCCCAGGTAAGTGGGCGGGCGCCAGGTATGTACACATATTCTTTTGTAAAAACCTAATAAGAACTCACTATGCTCTACACATTACAGTAGAGCGAGTTCACCATATCGTCGTGCTCTTCTTCTCTCACTCTCTCTCGCGTCACACTTCTGCTCATACTCCTTCAATTAGAACAACATCAATATGCCAGTCAAAATTTAGTTAATCATCCAAGAGTTAGACATGGTGTTCCCAAGCAAGAGTTAAAAGCTGTTTTCACATTCTTGAGACATACAATCGACACACCAATATCCTCAGGAAGATTTTTAAAAAAACATGATTTCCACTAATCCTTAAACTAGGTGTACCATCACGATAGGTACATGTTCAGTTAATGTAGGTTGGGCATCACCATTTAAATTAATGCAGACCATTACGGCCCAAGAATTCACCATAAAAAATATTTTTCTTTTAAAATTTATACCAACATGGTTCATAGTAATTAACCCTTGATCTACAACAACCTTCAAGTTTTATTCATAAAAAATACCATTTGATTTGCAACAAATTCCAATAGTCACAATTGTGCAAGTTATTAAATATGACAACAGGTTCAACTTAATCCAAAGAGAAAGTGAAAGACGACCAAAGAAGGAGGAGGATGCTCAATAATATCCATGTTGACAGAGTTACTCATCTGAAGAGACAACACACGACCCTCACGCACTTTTTTGTGAAAAAAAACACTAGCAATGCAAGGCTAAGTGAGGGAAACAAAAATCACTTAGTTATTTAAATAGGTTGCATGTCTATAAGAGGTTTCCATCAGCAACCCTTGATATTTACATTGAGATCAACCTAGTCATTTAGACATCCATATAGCATCTTCTCTAGGGTGGCCTTTAAAGTCAAAAGATAATGGTTACAAACCGTGCTTGTGCGTGTGGTGGTGGTTTCATGATCAACTATTTGGTTAGGGAAGAATTTCTCTTCTTGATCTATATGTGAAGGTGGATTCTCATAAATGTGATGTGTAGGTAGGGGTCCTCAAAAGGGTCATACGAGAGACTAATTTGGAAAGCATTGCGAATGTGCGAGTGGATTCTCATAAATGTGATGTGTAGGTAGGGGTCCTCAAAAGGGTCATAAGAGAGACTAATTTGGAAAGCATTGCGAATGTGCGAGTGTTGTGAACGTAAATCTAAACAAAGTGAAGTATCATTTATTACAAAAAAGTTGAATAATGTAAAAATAGAAAGCAAGTTTTACAAAAATATATGTGTCCACACTTTTAATTATTCACTTTTCAATGCAAAGCATAACATAATCACCTTAGTTAAACTCATGTGCCTTGCAATGCTTATTAGATGGTTAGTGTAAAGTTCTTGTGAATGCTTGATAGCAGAATGAATACTTGAATAAATGTCATGAAAATTTGCAGTAAAAGTAAAAATTTGCTTATTAGATGGTTAGTGTAAAGTTCTTGTGAATGCTTGATAGCAGAATGAATACTTGAATAAAGTTCTTGTGAATGCTTGATAGCAGAATGAATACTTGAATAAATGTCATGAAAATTTGCAGTAAAAGTATCAGCAATGGACACAATGTTAGAAAGACATGAAGCACGAGTAGAAAGAGAGTGACCATACACAATCTCAAATGGAGATTTACCTGTGGCAGAGTGAGTGGTGTTGTTAAAAGCAAATTGTAAAATATACAAGTAACCATATTAGAAAGATGTGATGCATAGTAGAAAGAGAGTGACCATACACAATCTCAATGGAAATTTACATGTAGCAGAGTGAGTGGTATTGCTATAAGCAAACTATAAAATAAGCAGGAGTAGAAAGAGATTAACTTGTAGAAGAGTGAGTGATATTGTTATAACAAACTGTAAAATCTGAAATGGAGATTAACTTGTAGAAGAGTGAGTGATATTGTTATAGCAAAGTGTACAATCTGCAAGTAATCATCCCATTTCTTTGCTTGAGAAGAAACATAAGCTTTTAGTAAATCAATGATGGCACGATTAGTGACTTTTGTATGACCATTACTCAGGATGGAATGCAGAACTAAAATAAAGTGTAGTACCAAGATTTAAAAAAACTGTAGTCTAAAAAACACCATAAAATTTAGAATTTGATCATGATGCATAGTCAAGTGGTTCTTGATGAGGATTCATATGGCACTGAGGTTGTTGATAGGGATAGGTTGGCACATATAGTGCATGTTTTGTAGGCTTTCAAGTCTCTCATGTCTGACCTTTTGGTCTCAAGATCTGATCTTGCTTATGTGGTTGGTGCATTTGCAATGGGAGTTGTTAGTTGTGCGATGGCTGACACTGGCATTGTGCATTGTGGATCCATGTAAGTGGTCAATTTATACTTGCATCAGGATTGTCATCGTAGCTCTAGCCCTAGTGGTATGCATGTTGCATCTACACTAGAGTGGTTTACAGACGCACTCACATGTTTAGAGTGAGACAGTGGGCATAGGTTGAGAGCCGTCTTCTCTCACCTCTTGTATATACTAGTTGTAGGCTAGTCTTCTTGCCACTTATTGGCACACAACGTTTAGTGGGAGAATGTTAGGTAAAGGCGGTGTGCCTCACAGTGCTTTGCCGGCGTCCGTCGGCCAGTGTCCGATCGCCCACATTTATCTCCTTATTCTTTATACATACAAAGAATAAGGAGCTCTCACTCATTCTCACATTGTGCTCATACAATGAGATTTAGGAGCTCCACCCACATCCCACGTTCTCTATCTCTCTCTCCTTCTCACTCTCCACACACGCACCGCATTCGCGCACTCACATTTTCTTGAGCTCTCTATGTTTCTTCTTTCTCTCAACCTTGGTCCGTTTAGTTTCTTCGAACTTGTCTAGTCTTAATTCTTTTGTTTTTTTGGGTTTTGTTTCATTTTCAGACTTTTGAGTTTGTTTTCTGAGGTTTCTTATGTTGTCTCGTGTCTTTGGATCTTGAGCTCTTGGTCTTTAACACAATCTTTAGCTTTTGCAAACATCAGAAATTGTGTTTTGCCTCTTATTTTAGGCATCGGGTTCTCTCTAGCCATGTGTTCAGCTCTCTTTCTCTTATAGCATTGTTGACGTACAGATTTTGATTTGGAAAGTCATACAACGTGACATCCGCTATTGTTTCCTCTAGTTCACTCACATTGTTAGAGCATTCATTATCTGCATCCTCATCTCGCTCAAGTTGCTCTAGAGAGTCGTAAAACAACTCCCCTTCGTCTACCTCCATCGGTTCGCCTTTTTTGGGTTGTTCAGAGACTGGTTCCTCATCTTCCCCATTTACCACACTAACCATATCATATGGAACCACGTCATAACCATCTTTGTCACAAAACTTTGTCGTGAAACCATCCAAAATAGCACACATCTAGGGTAGCTAGAATATGTATCCATTCTAAAGGCTCTAGAGTTTCTTCAGGGAAGGGTTCAGGAGTGTATTCCTTATCTTCAATCACCCTTTCTTGAATGCACTCTTCTCATTTTAAGATTCCACAATGAGATGCTCCACACATCCATAGCTTCTTTGGCTTACCTAACCAAGCGAGATCCTGCTAATGTAGCTGAATCAAACTCTTCATCTGGGGTTTGGTTCACATCTTTGTAACTATCATCTTTAAGGTTTATGCGCATTGTGGTTTCCATGTGCCTGAGGTATACATGATCATATCCCTAGTCTTGGAACATCTTCAATTGTCACATGAATGGTCGTCCAAGTATTATGTCATAGTTGTTCTTCTTGCCAAAATCTACTATAGCAAAGGTATGCTCATACTCAATGCCACAAGAAATTACAATTACCTTCTCTAGAAGCCCTAGGGGTTTCTCCATATAACCATCCGCTAATTTCAATTTCATCCTTGTGGATCTCAAGGCAGGTTTTCCCCATTTCTTCCATAGCTCTTTGGTTGCAATGGCCACACCCGCTCCACTGTCAAGAATTGCCATGGTTGTAACACCTTGAAACTCAATGGGAAGCGTAGTATGGCCATCCTCGCTTTCACAATACTCCCCTACCTTGTTTAATGGTACTTGTCGCGTGTTTAACTAAGGCTTTTCTACCTCTATGATCCCTTCTTAAATTTGTGAAGTCAGATCCTTCACGCCAAAATTTTCTAAGCATTTTTCGACTGTCGCCCACATGTTTGGTTGTATTTGAAGAAGCTCTACTAGCATAATGGTGCAAGTCACAAGTGCAAAAAATATATGTCTATCAATCCTTTAATGTCCACCACCTTTTTTGAGGAGAGTTTTTGTAACGGTATTGCCTTTACATCAGACTTTGCTTCATACTCTCCCATGTCGGAGGGTAAGGTTCTCAAGGATTGAGATTGGCTATCCAAAGATCTTACAGATCCTTTATCCCCCCAATATGAGCAAATATCCATATATGCTTGAGATCCTGTCTCAAATTCCTCAATAGGAGGAAAAAATACATCCCTCCCATTACTGGTC
This sequence comes from Adiantum capillus-veneris, assembly GCF_014529385.1. Classification (NCBI taxonomy): domain Eukaryota; kingdom Viridiplantae; phylum Streptophyta; class Polypodiopsida; order Polypodiales; family Pteridaceae; genus Adiantum; species Adiantum capillus-veneris. The sequence continues at coordinate 18,603,196 of NC_140952.1, forward strand.
CGGTTAACTCTCTGACTTAACTTATTTGTTTTGTTTGCTTCTCGTATTTGTTTTCAAAGTTCATCTAAGCCATCATCTTCTGTGTATATCTCATGTATAATATGATGGAAACCATCAAATGCCTGATCTATGGTATTCATCACTTCCCTTGGCTTCTTGATTAACTCCGTGGGTTCTAACTCAGATGTAGAAATATCAGCTATCCTTTCAGGCTCGTGTCTTGGTGGGACCACTGGGGTTGGAGCTAGAAGCTCTATCCAACCCTTTGGTTCTCTTGCGAGTGGCTCTAACAAGGCTTTTTGGATCATCTTCTGACACATTTCTAGACTTTGCTTTTCCAACTCAGCGTATGGGTATGTCATCCATCTTTGTTCCTAGGTCTGGTTATTTTTAAGCCGTGCCTCGTAAGCTTTTAAAAGTGCACCTAGAGGTTCATTCACTTTTTCAACTAGTACATATCCTCCCAAAGTTGCACTTTTTTGGTTCCTCATTCTTCTCACGCTCTGCCTTAGGGGTCTCCTTTCCCTTGCTGACTTCCCCTTCTATTTCTCTTAGTTTTTCCTTGATTTGGTTCAGCTCTTCTATTAAGGAAGTTTTTTCTTGTTCCTTCCTAGCTTTCATCTAGCCTTCCAAGTGTTTTGTTGACTTTAAGACTAGGTGCATCCATTCTAGGTTCATTGATTATTGGACCTTCCATTGCTTTTTGAGCTTGTGCTCTTGGGATTGTATAGGTATCACCGTTTTGTTTTCAAAACCATTACTTGACGGGATTGTCTCTAATATATTCAACGTTGTTTTCACCGTCTTATTTGGGTTTTTTGGGTTGGCACTAATCAAATGAGCGATGTCACAATTTGGACAATATATATGAGGACAATCTTTCATCAGGTGGTCGCCACCACACTTGTAGCACGGTCCTAATGGTTGTCAAGATACTCATGGAGCCGCTCTCTGCTGATAGCAAGCCTTTGTCATGCTAATCCGCCATTAACTATGAACAATAACGTTCTCTCATCTAAGCTATATCTACCTCCTCTTGCACATGAGCTATCATTAGTGGTCTAACATTCCCAATCATGCTCCAATGTTTTGACGCTTTCGGCTCTTCAAGTGGATAGTACGCTGAATTAGACATGTATCCACTCAGCTCTTCATAATATGTGGGGATAGACAGTAAGCAGACACTAAGGCTCGTTCCTCGGATTCTTCTATAGTGGGTGCATAACTTATTCCTATTGGTCTTGCTCCTGGGAGAGGTGGTTGTTTCCCCAAAGCTGGATGTGGTCGTTCAACGCCTACTGGTCCTGGAAAATTCTTTGTTATACCTAGGCATTGGTGGTGCTTGAGGAGGTGGTGAGGCATACTGTTGTACTCTCACATATCCCTTGTTGTAGTAACTCTCTTCCTTCAAATGATTCATCCATTTTTGCTGGATGGTACACCAATTGGGTTGCTTAGTGTGTGGCTTAGCAAATGGGATTATGCTTTTGAGCACTTCTTCAATAAGTTACTCCTGACTTACAACTGCCTCACTCTTTTGTGTTGATTTTGTGGACTTTTATCCACTATGCTGTGATGACGAATCATCATCAAAGTCTTTATAGTCACCTTCCTTCTAGACCGCACAATCGTCTACTAGGTATAGAGCTTCTTTGATCTACTCATTTAGAGTTGTGCTCTTCTTCATATGCAGATCCTTCTGAAGGTTTGGGTTCCTCAGTCCTTGGATAAATATCAACACGAGACAGGACTATGTTGGTAACTCTTCCACTTTATGAAGTGTTTCAGCCTTAAAGCGTACATATTCTCCTTATTTTGCTTGAACTTATGGATTTGCAAGACCGTATTGAGCTATCCCTCTTTGAGAGAATTCCTTGATAAACTTGTCAAATACCTCCTCCATTGACTTAAAGTCTCTAGGTTCAACGAAATCAAACCAGGTGGCGGCATCCTCCTCTAGAGTTAACCCAAATCTTGCAAACTATGTGGGAAATTCTAGGACTTTCTTAGCTCTAATGATGCGCACAAATGTTGCCATGCGATCCCTTGGGTCCGTGTTTCCAGAATATTTCTTATTAACCCATTTTTGGACTTGAGATGGTCTGATTCTATGGTGATCCATCAATCTAAGCATAGGATCCCCCATTCCTCCCTTATGAGCTCTTTCTAGCCTACCTAGTGGTGCTCCTAATCCATAATTCTTGATTGGTCTAGCAAGCGGTTGTTTCTCTACTCTAACCATTTTTTATCGTTCTCGTTCCTAATGTGGTGCTTCAATCTTGGTCAGATTTCGCATTCTCGTTCTACTCTCATCTTGGTATTGCTGGTGGAGTGGTGGTTATGGTGGTTCTTCTAACCTTGACATGGCCTGATATCCACCTCCTTTTACGTTCAGATTTGGTGTTGAAAATTGCTTGAGTCATGCTTGAAATGATAGTGGTGTGGCTTGCGAGTTCTTAGGGTTGGACAATGGTTGTTTATTTGTCTGCAATGTGGTGTCGTAATCATCTGAGAAGGGATTTGAAGGTCTATGGTCTTTTGATTCTCTTCAGAAGCCTGTGCCAATAGTTCTTGCATTTTCACTCTCCCTACATCTTCTGGGTGAATTGGCTCGTATTCTCGTCCATACTTTATCAAAAAAATGATATGGGTTCCAGTTTGCAGAATCATACGAAAACAAGTATAGGACATTGTCTTTGCTTAATTTGTCGTAAAATCTAATATCTAGCTTTACCAAATGATTTTCTCATATTAAACTGATCATTTAATGTGGGAAGATAAAAGGGGAACAAGAGTTAGGATATAAATATGTGATTCTAAACCTATCTCAATAGGGGACCAAAAGGAGAGATGGTTGCATCTCAATAGGGGTTCAAAAGGAGATGGTCTACCAAAGAGCAATGTCCAATAAGTGCTTCTATACTTATCTTAGCGAGGGACTAAAAGGAGAGATGCATCTAATGAAGCTTAAAAGACTTTAGGGTTAGCTTCATTAAAGCCTCCAAAGGTTAGTACTAAAAGTCCTTAGACCTTAGGCAACCTAGGTATATGCTTGAGGTGCTTTTCGTGCTTAATGACTAAGGTGCTTGAGGTTCTTTTTGTGCTTGATTATTGAGGTGCTTGTCGTGCTTGATGACTAAGGTGCTTGAGGTATTCAAGTCAAAGATGGGCCCTAAAGGTAGGGGCATGAGAGAGAACACTCACACACACTCAAGGCAAGCCCAAGTCTGAAGAGGCATTAAGGCCACGTGTCAGGCCCCTAGAAATATTACCCTCATAATGTGTTTGAATCCTATTGGATGACCTATATCTTTTTCTCAAAGGGGGAAAGGCGGACACTTGTCCAAATGCTACAATTAAATATTTAAGATCTTTCTCTCAAAGGGGGAAAGGAGGACACTTGTCCAAATGCTACACCCCTTGCTTGTTATGACTAGAGCCATTCATTGGCTAGCCCAAGGTTTGAGCCAATAGTCTTGTAGCAAGAGTAAAGTAGAAAAATCAAATTCTCTCTCTCTCTCTCTCTCTCTCTCTCTCTCTCACACACACACACACACACACACACATACTCCACAAGCCACACACACGCACTCTCCCATTGTGTGTTATGCACACAAGTCATCTCCTTCTCCAAGCTTGAGAAGTGGAGAGCCTACACCAACACCCCTTGGCTATGGAATGCAAATCCAACCAAGAGTATGCTCAAAGGAATGCTTATCAATCTCTCCATCTTCATTATCACTATGCTAAGCTATGCTCTAAGAGTGATTATATGTGAGGAGATTACTTCTTTTTTGTAAAGATACATCTTCTTCTCTTCATCTTCCTCACTCCCTGCTAGCTCTCTCCACCTTTGAAGGTGTTTGAGGTCTTGGGATTGAGGCCGGGGACAAGTTAATATTTTTGCAAGTTAGTTGCGAGCATATTATTGGTGCATGAATCTTACTATCTTCATGGCATCGACAAGGTGTCAAGGAACACAAAGCATGTATTATACCAGGTCTCTCTTCAAGGGAGAATCTATATACAAAAGCGTTTTGGAGGAGGGATCGGCTCTAAGTAAATCCAATCCTCAACTGTTGTCAATTTCTCTAACTCTCTCTCTCTTTTGCAAGTATTGTTCATGCAAAGCTAACTAGGAATAATGTTTATTTTGCTACCTTTAATCAAGTACTCTCCTTATGTTCATTAAGAATCCTCTTAAGAAAATGCTCACTATTGTTACTTTAATTCCGCTACAATCCATGTTAGTAGCCATATTCCGTTACATTGGTATCAAAGCTATTGGTTTCTCTTTTCTTGCTTAAGAAGAGAGGTCCTTAAGTTGTCCATGAAAGGTTGGCATTGTTCATTGCAAGAGGGTAAGTGGGACATGGATTTATTATCCCGTTTGGAATGAACTAAGTTTGAGGTACACCATTGGAAACTATATACTTAACAATGGAGTCTTTTGGGGCTTGCCTTTGGCTTAACCATTATTGAGCTACTAACAAGCTCAATAAGAACCATAATCAACCAAGCACTGTTAGACCCTCTACACTGCTCTTTGCAATCAACAGTCTCTAAACCATGGGAGTGGCTACTAAAGAGCTAATTTTCAAAAGTTCAGAAGAGTAGCAACTAAATTTTTGATGTTACCAAAGCACAAAGTAGCATATATATAAATTTAGTTAGCATGGCTGGCAATAATAAAGAGAATAGAATAAATATTGATGACTTTGATTTTGCATAGAAGTTTACCAAAAACATTGTTGGCAAGCACAATCAAGTGGCCGATGCACTTTCACGATGGCCAAGGGTAAATGTAGTGTCAATAGCAACTCACAATGATCTATCTTTTATGATATATGAGTATGCTACTGACCGAGCCTTTAAGTATGACATTACAGCTTTTGCATTAGGGAAGAAAGAAGAACCATTCACCTTGGAGGATGGTTATCTTCTAAACAACAATAGGAGGGGTAAAGAGGGATTCCATAATCTACTCTTTGAGGAGTAGAAATGTATTTTTGTTAGCATACCATGAAAAGTAAACATGCAAGAGTATGTTTCAAAATGCGTGGTATGCCAAAAGTCAAAATTCCAAGGAAGAAACTTGGATTGTTTCAGTCGATATGCTTAGCAAGGAAACACACTCTATGCCTGTCAAAAAGACTATTAAGGCACATCAAACGCAGCAACCCTCTTCAGGTCTCAAATTTTCAAGTATTATGGCTTGCCAACATCCATAGTGTTGGATAGAGATCCTAGAATGACCAGTAATTTCAGGAAGGGTCTCTTTGACTTGATCTATCAAAAGCCTAAACATTCTCAATGAGAGAAGTACCTACCTCTTATATAGAGTATGCGTACAATGACATTGTACATACTTCTATGGGGAAAGCATCTTTCAAGGTTAAAGAAGGAAGATCCAAAAGTCCCTTACTACTTTAAATACAATGGGAATATCTTCACTATTGCTGACGCATATAGCCGAGACTTACAAGAATATTTTCCAATGATTATAGAGGTTATATCCATCTCATAGCAAAGGCAAAAATGGATGTTGCTAATAAGCACAAAAGAGCCTTAGCCTTCAAGCAAAATGAATTGGTCTTGCTAAAGTTTTTCAAGGCTCGTCTAAGGTATACTACGGGCAAGAATCCTATGAGCCACCAAGAGTATTATGCTAAACTAGCAAAAAGATACTACGGTCCTATTTAAATTTTTAAGCCAATCACTGAGATGGATTATCAATTAAAGTTCCCCAACCATTGGCTCATGCACAATGTTTTCCATGGGAGCCTACTTAAGCCTTACAAAGGAGCGCCACCAAAAGAAGCAATAGTTGCAGACCCTCCAAAAACCGAAGATCAAGAAGAGGTACTTCAATCTGAGTCTATCCTACAACATGAAGACAAGTTATTAAGAAACATAAGATTATGCAACAATATCTTATTAAGTTGAAGAAATATCCTTTTAATGATGCTAGATGGATGCAAGGAACCTAGATGAAGGATAACATGAACCTTGCCAATGCTTTACGATGATGCCTTAGAATAAGCATACGAAAATGCATTTTAAATGGAACAATGTTTTTGTCTTATACGAATCTCTCTTTCTTTCATTGTGCACAAAATTTAAGAAGTATGCATGCTTTAGGATCATGTTTGTCACGACGACGTCTCCCAAATACCAAGTAGAACTTGTCACTTTACTTTGGAAGTATGATATGGACTAAAGAGCATACATGCTTGCGACAGCTAAGTCTCTAGAGCACCAAATGGATTAGTCATCCATTTTAGAATGATGTTGTGGGGTAAAAAGGGATCCTCTACCCGCTAAGAAACATGGACTAATGGCTAGGCTTTATCTTTTCTACCTCATAGTAGAGGATGACTATGATTTCAAGAGAGAGGTAATGTCATAAATCTAATATCTAACTTTACCAAATGATTTTCTCATATTAAAATGATCATTTAATATGGGAAGATAAAAGGGGAACAAGAGTTGGGATATAAATGTGCTTCTAGACCTACCTCAGCAAGGGACCAAAAAGAGAGATGGTTGCATCTGAATAGGGGACCAAAAGGGGATGGTCTACCAACGAGCAATGTTCACAATAAGTGCTTATAGACTTATCTCAGCAGGGGACCAAGAGGAGAGATGGTTACATCTCAATAGGGGTCCAAAAGGAGATAGTCTATCAAAGAGCAACGTGCATCTAATGGAGCTTAAAAAACTTTAGGGTTATCTTCATTAAAGCCTCCGAAGGTTAGTGTTAAAAGTCCTTAAACCTAGGACCTTTAGGTACTTTAGAACTTAGGCAAGCTAGACATGTGCTTGGGGTGCTTGTCATGCTTAATGACTAAGGTGTTTGAGGTGTTTGTCATGCTTAATGATTAAGGTGCTTGCGGTGATTGTCATGCTTAATGACTAAGGTGCTTGAGGTGCTTGTCGTGCTTGATAACCCCTAGCAATATTGTCCTCATAATGTGCGTGAATCCTATTGGATGACCTATAGGGAGGTCCAATGAGAATTTAGATTCAATTAAATAATTAAGATATTTTTCTTAATTATTTAAGAAAAAGATCTTAATTATTTTACAATTAAATAATAAGATCTTTCTCTGAAAGGGGGAAAGGAGGACACTTGTCCAAATGCTACACCCCTTGCTTGTTATGACTAGAGCCTTTCATTGGCTAGCCCAAGGCTTGAATCAATAGGCTTGTGGCAAGAGTAAAGTAGAAAAATCGAATTCTCTCTCTCTCTCTCTCTCTCTCTCTCTCTCACACACACACACACACACACACACACACACACACACACACACACACACACACATATACTCCACAAGACACACACACACACACTCCCATTGTGTGTTTTGCACACAAGCCATCTCCTTCTCCAAGCTTGAGAAGTGGAGAGCCTACACCAACACCCCTTGGCTATGAAATGCAAATCCAACCAAGAGTTACGCTCAAAGAAATGCTCTCCCTGCTAGCTCTCTCTACCTTTGAAGGTGTTTGAGGTCTTGGGATTGAGGCTGGGAGGACAAGTTAATGTTTTTTCAAGTTAGTTACGGGCATAATATTGGTGCATGAAGCTTACCATCTCCATGGCATCAACAAGGTCTCAAGGAACTCAAAGCATGTATCATACCAAGTCTCTCTTCAAGGGAGGATCTATAATACAAAAGCCTTTTGGAGGGGGATCAGCTCCAAGTAAATCCAATCCCTCAAATGTTGTCAATTTCTTTAACTCTCTCTCTCTCTCTCTCTCTCTCTCTCTCTCTCTCTCTCTCTCTTTTGCAGGCATTGTTCATGCCAAGCTAATTAGGAATAATGTTTATTTCGCTACCTTCAATCAAGTACTCTCCTTATGTTCATTAAGAATTCTCTTAAGAAAATGCTCACTATTGTTACTTTAATTCCACTACAATCCATGTTGTTAGCCATATTTCGTTACATAGTTCATTCACATGGAGTTCCATGCACCGGTATTAAGAGGTGACTCTCCCCTCCCCATGCTTGTAAATCCCAATATTTTCGTGAATTATAGCCACTCTCACTACTCTTTTGTCATGAATGTAGAAGGCTCCAGGAAGAGTGAGTTTAGGAGACAACTTTTGGGTGGCCATAACCATCTTCCCTTTTGCTACGTTGTATCCATACCGATTGTAATTTTTTGGGTCTTTGATAATGAGGTAGTGGTTTCCCTCCTCATCGTGAAACCTATCACCATCGTTGTTTACCATGATTACTGCCAATCCTCTAGCTGGTCTTTCTTCAATACAGATGCATTGACGTCCTCGAACATCTGCATACACTAGGGCTCCATGGGCCTTTGTTCCCTTTAGGAAGATTTTCGTGTATGGTATATTTAAGGGTTTTTGGGAGGTTCTATCCCCCCTAGTCCCTTGCTGTTGGAAACCTCCAAGTTGTTGATTAGCCATCTATTGATATGATTAGTCGAAAGGGGTGTCAATATCATTGCCCTCCTCTATGATTGGTGCTAGTGGATCTATCCTCTCTTGGTTTACACTCTCTTCTGTCAACACTAAGCTAACTTGATCTCTTCCCACTCTTCGGTCTCTCTGAAGTCACCTACCAGATCTCAAATTCATCAAAAATTTCACACACACAACTATCAACCCAAACCTCTTACCTTAGAAGTCAGCTTGCAGCTACTCTTTGCTCTGATTTTCCTTCAAACATCTTCTTTAACTTGTAAAGTACGTTGCACTCCAAAATGATCACCAACTTGCAAAATCCTTGGTTCTGGCTATCTTTACAAAAGTTTTGGCTCTGCAATTCTTTGTCTATATACTGATCTAAGGAGAAAAATGGGATCCTAGGGTCACAAGGAAAGCTCTTGGACAGTCAAAATCACTTCATGTGCCCTAAACTAAGCCTCCAGACTTCATACGCATATGATGTCTAAGTGCTCAGAATTAGCCCAAACTTGAAATTTAGACTCTCCTCGATGTGCTCTATTCGCCCCAAGTTTTGCTTTGTGATTTAGACACCCCTTGGTAGGTCTATCACCCCTAATTCTTTCTTAGTTGCTATCAGCTTCACTGAGAGGTCTTCTAAGTCAAAGATGATCCAAATTGGATGAAACTTGGTCTCTAAGCTTGCTTTGTGGTGCTAATCACTCTGGTCAGCTATGGCCTCTAAAAATGCCCTTCAGACATCATACATGTATGATGTTTAGATGATTAAAATGAGGCGAGATTCACTACAGAGGTCTTCCACCACACAAACAACTCACATTAACTTTCAAACTCAATTTCAACACTTTTAGTGCTAGATATGATCAATTCAAGCATTCACGTTGCCTAGATCCGTCTCTTGGCCTTTATAAGCCCAAAAATGCTCCAAATTCAATGGAATTTTCCTATTTGCTTCTTAACTGATCTAGATCACAAGGGTGCACTCAAATGTGTCTTTTGGATCCAAATCTGCTCTCTAGGACATCATACACGTATGATGTGTATCTAGTCAAAATGGAATTTTTTTTCTACCTCGGGTGCTCCTTGATGTGGTACAACATGCACATGTGCTCATAACAAATTTTGGAAGTCAAACTTGCACAAAATCTCCACTTTTTTACTAGGAATTTTCCAAAAAGAGTAAAATGCTCTCAATACTCAACCTATATGTCAAAATGAAATGAAACTTGATGTATGTGCTCAACACAACATGCAAAATCTGGGTTGATGTCAAATGAAATGAAACTTGGTATATGTGCTCAACACAACATGCAAAATGCGGGTATAATGTCAAATGTTTAATTTGGCTGCTAGAATCACTTCTCAGACATCATACGCGTATAATGTCTGTTGATGGATTTTTGTCCAGAACTTATCCACAAGCATCCAACAGTCTCTAACACTGGTTTTCAAGCACTTTTACCAAGATATGCTCAAAATCACAAGTTTTCATTTTTTTCTATTGCCAACACTCCGTCTTTTGTATTTTGGGTACTAAGTGTTGGTCAAAATTTTAGTCTCAAGGTGTACTAAGGGTATGACACCCCTTTTGAACACTCTGGTGCAGTCTGTTTTGTAAAAATTGGCCTTCTGCTAGCCCTTAGGACATCATACGTATATGAAGTCCAAAGTTGTAGAACTGTAAGTTTTCTCAAAAGATCTCTTGCATATGCTTTCTTATACACTCATCATCATTCAGTCATGCACAAATATCCCTAAAAGCTTGTTTGCTGTATTTTTCCCCTAAAAATCAAACTTTTCTAGGATTTTGAATGCAGACAAGCACACAAGCAAATAAATTTGTGATGAATAGCTCTAGATCATAATCAACATGTTCTATCTACGACTACTCCTACACATCATATGGGGTGTTGCATTTATGATTAGAAAAACACTTCACTGCATCACATGGACTAGTTATCGCTTTTATCACCTCACAAATCACTCACACACCAACAACACTAAAACACGCCTAATACTACCTATGGTGAAAAATCTAGGTGAATCACACGCTCCTAGCACCTCTCCTAGATCTCAAGAGTCCAACTCTTGGATCCTATCTATAATAAAATAACAAGACTCTGAAGAATCAGAGGGACTTCTACCTCGTAGGACTAATCTAAGGTCACCTACCTAGGGCTCTCATCTCCGGCAACGGCGCCAATGTTGACGGATATGCCAGGAGCAGACGCTAGCATAGTGAGAACTAAACCAACATACCAAAATGTTGGTCAAGGACGTAGCTCGATCAGCAAGTGCATGGAAGAAAATAGATGGTTGCCAAACACCTATTCGACCTTCTAAGACACGCACTACTCAAGGAAATCATATCCAGACATCCTATGTGCTTGGGACTCTATACAACCTACAACGCTCATGCTACCAAAATCAAAACCAAAAGTCATCAAATCACCTCAAAAATCACAAGGGTTACTCTACTTACCAAGAAGTCACTACCCTATGGACTCTGACCCTATATCCTGCCCGTAACCACTTGGTGCAACAAACCCGTATGAAAATATGTAGTGTATTATATGTCACCAATTTTCAACTCATATGATCCTAATGTGTAGCTCTAATCCCCGTGAACCTACTAGTATGAAGAACTCTCAAAACAGACACGCGGTTTGCAAGATAACTTACTTAGAAGCTCGTGGGAGCTCGCCTCGCGATGGAACCAAAACTTCGCAAGGTTGACGTTGGTGCGCATCCATCGCCATTGCTAACTCGTTGGTGGTGTCAGCTTTGCAATGGCTGCGCTGTAGCATGCGTAGCGACGAGACAAGACCTCTCTCTCTCTCTCTCTCTCTCCCTCACACACACACACACACACACACACACACAAATGTCACACAGTACATGCAAAGATTGATTATTTTAAAAGTGTCCCTAGGGTTACAAAAATTTGGCTTATATACATTCCTCTTGAGAGGCACATTCCTATCAAAAAGAATCTCTCGGATCTATCCGAAATAAATATTACAAAACATGGGTGATCCTTCTGAGTGTTTCATTAGTCAACAAAGTGTAAAGAAGGATCTCGAATACTTGACACCTAAAATAGGTTAATAATAAAATCAAATACTCAACTCCACAAGAGGTGCCTTGGAGTTTTGGGGCTACAATTATAGGCCATTCTTATGCAAGATTCTTCTCACTCAATTGTTCTATTAAGCTGTGTGTAGGGAAATTGTATCTATATCTCTTTCTCTTACATGCTTTCACTATCAAGTCTATTCTATGTGTGTGTGTGTGTGTGTGGTATCCTTGTCTATTTGTGTGTGCTGAGGTTTTGGTAGAGATGTGAGAGGTTGATGGGTGTGTGTGAGAGAGAAAAATTGAATAGATTAAACATCCGTTCTCCCGGTATCCATCACAAGTTTGAAGCTTTTAGCAAAGCTTTAGGCTTACTCTCCTTTTTGGCCTAATCACATAGGGTCTGGCATTTCCCTATACATGAGTGCCAATTGATGTTTGTCACATCATTCCCAGGGGGGATTTGTTACCAGATTAAGGTGGTGATAAATAACCAACCCACTTTTTCCCTTCGTTAGGAGCCTTTTTTCCATCAGCTTGTATAGATGCCTATCACTCTAGGGCAAACCATTTCTTTATATTAGAGGATTAAGTAATACTACTTTCTATTTTGTGAGCTCTTGAGCTTCTCCTTCATCTTCTCCATCTTCGTAAGTACTATTGATTGAAACACACATCAAAGAAGCACATACACTCAATAAATGATAATCTAAAATCCATGAAGATAGATTTCAATTCACAAGTGGATATATCCAAAAGCTTGATCCAAGTAAGCCCTCTTTTAGATTTTCTTTGAGTTACATAAATTTTCGTGTGGCAGAAACCTCAGAGCATGTTTGAGCACCTATAAGTCAATGTTCGAAGTGGACCATATATATATATATATATATATATATATATATATATATATATATATATATACACACACACACACATACGTATCATATCCACACTCTCCACTTTATGCACACATTCTGGACACCAGTGTGGTGCATCAAATGTGAGTGCTAGCATTGCTATTTGATCTATAATACCAAATGGGTAGAAGATTGAGGAAGACAAAGTCTTCGTCAAGGTTTGAAAATTGATCATTGACAAGGGATTGCCCATACGTGTGCAAGGAATTTTCCATGGTGGATAGATAGAAGTATTACTAGATGGTTCTTTTGTGTGAGAGTTGCATCAAATGATCACAAAGCTGCATAATCCATCATGTATTGAAGCCATGTAGAAAACTCAAAACATGCTAGAATAATTATCGTGTCTCTTGATGAAGCCTATAAATGGCATCAAATCCATTTAGTTCTTTCTCTAGAGAGGAAGAGTAGAAATACAATTACAATTTATTTCTTAATATGGGCTCATTGAAAATCTCTACAATAATGCTACACTCAGACTTGATCATAATGTGCGAGGACTGTTGACTCAAGAAGAGATACCACCCACATCGTGTAGCAATAAATACCATCCAATAGGTGGTTTGCTAGCTCTAATTGCTCCTTTCTAGAGAGGGCATTTGTGAACTGATGATCCCCATGCACTTTGACTTCTCTTTCTTAGCTCTCAAAGTGGAGTTCCATAGCTTTGAATTGATGATAGAGATTCCTTTACCAGGTTGTCAGCAAAGATTTCCCATGCACTTTGGCATGTGCCTCCAATCAAATTATCTATAACAAGCCTTCTGACATTGCATCAACATCCCCAAAATTCATGCTCAAAGATTTAAGGCATTGTAGTTCCTAATCAAGTTACTTTGAACCCAATGGTTGCCATTTGACTCGAACGAGCTCAAAAGGTTTCTCATTCTCAAGACACTATCTTTAAATGCAAAGCACGATAATATGTGCCCACCTGTTGAGTCATATATACAACCATGCAAAACCATTACGCATTGTAATGTTCTTGATGGGCCCGATGGGCCTTATTGTTATGCCCAATCGGTTAATTATAAGAGAAGCACATAAGAGAAGTTAACTTCCAACTGAAATGCAATTCTACAATTAGAAATGACAAATTGCATCATCCGATGCCAAATGAGATTTTTTGCAAGATCTCTACCTTCATCCATGTATCTTGATGTGCTATGTAAAGGCATGTGGTAATATACACTGCATTTGAGGTGCTGACAAAAGGAGATGTACTAGTAGCCAAAGCTCACCATCAACTATAGCATGTATGCAAAAGCCCACGCTCTACTATGTTCTAGAATTTAAAAAGACTCATAAATGCACAAAACTCAAAGATATTTATTATTCTTGCCATGTTTTGGATATTCATTGGCATCACAAAAAGTGAGATCTTTAAATTCAAAGAAAACGGATCACCGATGTCAATGCATAAAATATAGGTGCAAGCAGAGGAAGAGGTAGCTTGGTAGAAGGTATGAGAAAGCTACCTCTTTTGGAACTATTGCTATGTTTGGGACTACATTGAGGCCTTTACCATTTCATTATGCAACCAATAGTAGCCACTTGCTAGCAACAAGAGGTCGAGTATGGGTTGTGATCGTTTGAATAGCTATAGGTCACCTAAAAAGCTCACACTTGTTACAAAAGAAGTTTTGAGCCTTTTGCCACCACGGCACAACTTTAATGCTTTTGGTATTGGTGTAGTTTGGCTCGCTATGATAAGATCTTTTGTAAATGTTAGCTTTATAATATGCTACACATCAACATCATCGATCATGAAAGCGCTCCTACATTGCCAATGCAAGCAAGGTGAGGAACTTGTGATCTCATGTTCGTACACTGCCAATCCAAGGAGGGTGGGGATGGGAATGGAGGGAGCTTTTTTAAGATTTTACTCATCTATATATCTTCCTCTCTCCCCCCTTCTCTCTCTCTCTCTCTCTCTCTCATGTACAAGGTAGCGCCCACTTGTACATGAGAGAGAGAGAGAGAGAGAGAGAGAGAGAGATTGAGGGATTTTTTTAGAAAGCTCGCTCCAAAATCAAATTTTGGATCAAAGCGAGCCTTCTCTCTCTCTCTCTCTCTCTCTCTCTCATGTACAAGGTAGCGCCCACTTGTACATGAGAGAGAGAGAGAGAGAGAGAGAGAGAGAGAGAGAGATAGAGAGAGATTGATGGATTTTTTTAGAAAGCTCGCTCCAAAATTTGATTTTGGATCGAAGCGAGCCTTTTTTTTTTTGAATTGGTTAGTTTAATACTCCAACACACATACGTATACACACACACACACACACACACACACACAGAGAAAATAAAAAAACTCGCTCCAAAAATTGATTTTGGAGTGAAAGAAGCTTTTTTATTTGAATTGGTCAATTGAGCAAAAATTTGGAAAAAGCTCCCTTGAAACCTCAACTCCAAGGAGGGTTTGTGAGAATCTCATAGCCTTCTTGCTTGCTAGGCATGAGTGTGTGCTCGCTTGCTCGCTCGCTATAGAGAGAGAGAGAGAGAGAGAGAGAGAGAGAGAGAGAGAGAGAGAATTTATTATCGTCCTGGAGGTCAAATATGACCTATGGGACCTACATGTGATGTAGTATGCATGGGGCTAATAGGTGATTGTTGATGCCGCAATGGAGAGCCCACACTATGGTTGGGAGAGGAATTTGTGTAGGCCCAAGTCATGGTTGAAAATGTGAGGGAAGCATCACACACACACACATTCTCTCTCTAAAATCTTTTAGGAATCTGCTTGTTAGATTCCAAAAGAGCACTCGTCATGAAATGATCACCAAAAAAATCAACCCTAGCTAGGAAACTCTGGTTGACCTTGTCATGGGGAATCAGGTGTCTCATTGGAATTGCGGCACATCTTGATGAATTCTCATTACTTTGTACATGGCTAGGGCTACTAAGAGCTTCACTTTGGACACTTTCTTCCCCTTGTGGTGCATCAATAGCATGTTGTTTTTGTGCATGAACAAGTGCCACAACATCTTGAAAAGTAAACTTTCTCAACACAATGTCTTTTAAAGAACTGTGCATTTTCTTGGCCCTCACTGATACGGATAATGAGTACGAGACACAAAAAGTAGGCTATATCATTGCTTTCTCTAGAGTTCATAGCCAAGTATTCTTTGTGACTTTAGTTCAAGCTATTTCAAAGCTCTTTTGGTACATGCACAAATGCTTCACATAACTCTCAAGTGTGTATTTTGGACTCGAGAAAAAGCTGAGCAATCTAGTATGTTCTACACATTTCAAAAATAAAATGTGAACGAGAATCTAGAGAGATCGCCTTGCTCACTCTTTAAAAAACCATCAAATTAATGAAGTGCAATCAAAATTAGAAGTCACATGCATGTGTGGGGCGATTTGGAGTGCATGCAGGATATATCGAACAACATAGGGCAAGGAGTTTTTTTGCAGATGCCTCCGCCCAAAGGTCTGTGCATGACACCTCGAAGGGCAAGGCATTTTAGCAAATTCTTGTGTCTCGTGAAAGGTTTTCGCATGGTGCAAGACTTTGCCTTGGGTAGGGGAATTCACAGAGAGATTGCTTTTCAGGGGCTGTCAAATTTGTCGCTCTGACTTGCTTGCAGTAGATGACAACGTGAGAGGCGGAGGCAGAAGACGGGGGAGAGTAGGAGGGGTGCGGAGAAGGGAATGTTGGAATCCTCAAAAAAATGTTTTTTGTTTTTAAAGTTGAACAAGTAGTGAACAATATGTGATACTCAAAACTCTTGAACTTGCAGTGAGCATAATGTGCATACTTGATTTGACTCTAGTAGTGTGTGGTACTCAAACTCTTGCGTATAGTAGTGTGTGGTACTCGAACTCTTGAACTTGTAGTGAGCATAATGTGCAGAGTCGATTTGACTCTTCTACACTACTCTAGTGCCGTGTCTTGCATCGAAGGAAGTGAGAGCTAAGCCGAATGGGTGAGATATTGCGTATCGTTGACAAGGGGATAGGCCCTAGCATATAAGGATGAGTATGGTTTCCTCTTTCGGCGAAGAACATGGTTTTGTAGTTGGGGATTATATGGGTGGTCTAGTGCATGAAGCGAGACCAATTGGATTCCTCCTAAGCCGTAATACATTGGCAGTGTAGAAAAGCTTCATTCACTGGGGAGTCTCTTGTAGCAAGTGTAATGCAAACACACACACGCACATGTGTGCGCAGAGAGAGAGAGAGAGAGAGAGAGAGAGAGAGAGAGAGAGAACTTGAGAAGTGAATTGGAGAAAATGGCCTGTCGTGCGTCAGGAATGGAACTCAGGCCGTGCTGATAAAACAAACATTCTCAATAGAAAGTACAATTTCTGGGATTGCGAGCGCGAGAAATGGCAGCTTCTGCCTTCACTCCTTCCTTCCTCTCGTGTGTGCCGTCTGCATCAGCAGCTTGGGAGAGCAATTTACAGGCGCCCCGCAATGTTGTCCTGCCCACGCAGCTCTGCAGATTTCGCCTCTCACCGTTCACTGCTCTTCCCCAACACTTCCATCGTATCTCGACGCCTCTCGCGGCGCGCTCCACGTCCTCCACTCCTTCCTCTCCTGCGGATCTTGAGGAGCTCATCAAGTCAAGGAACTCTGAAAATTCAGTCGTCATCTATTCCAAGACATGGTGTCCGTGAGTGCTCGCTTACTTTCATCTCCATTCTGCGCTGTATATTTGGACATGGTCGTTCTTGTCACGCATATGCATCGATCACGTAACGTGCTCTGGAACAACGACATTTTGTTGTTGTGGTGCTTTTGACCAGTAGAAAAGCGCTCCCTCATAAACATCACACACTCTTTTGTTTCATGAGAATGAGAGAGAGAGAGAGAGAGAGAGAGAGAGAGAGAGAGAGAGAAGCTTTAGATCTGTATAGAAGTAGTGTGCGTTTGTTTTGTATACGCTAGATTGCAGTAATAAAGTTGATTGTTTGTTTGGTTTCTGCTCACAGATATTGCTTGCGGGTGAAAAGCTTGTTCAAGGAGGTCCGAGTAAAGCCTTATGTTGTAGAGCTTGATGAACTTGGTTAGTCTGCACAACATGTGAGGTGGCCAATAGTTTTAGTTTTGTAATCTAGTAAGTTTTGAGAAGTGAGCTGCTTTGGGAGATGTAAAGAATATGAGAACGCTGTTTTTCTTTATGTTCACAGGTAGCATTATTGTACCCTCTAAAAACCTCAATGCTGATTGGACTCACAGAGTTTTGACACATTCCACCCTTGAGCTCTCAAGGGGAGTCAACACGAGGTCACCAGAGAGGGCGAGGCCGTGTGGTAGAGGTCTTTATAGGTTCTTGCTTACGTCCTTGGCTAGAAGGTGCTATTGGATGGTGGGGGATACAATTTTTACCACAATTTTCTGCCTTATGTTGTGGATTATCTGAAGGCTCCTTGTGCTCACATCTTGGGCTCACAGCCTTCCCCGACATTTACCTCCGTGAGAGCTATTGTCACAAGGCTGTGACAACCACTAACCTTAGTTGTTGGTTTCTTTCCCTTGATTTTTATTTGATTTTTGGGACCCTCTCACAAATGGCCGGACATTGTGCGGCCATTGTAAAATAGCCGACGACTGAGAGTTTCACCCGCAACAGTAAAGGCGAGGTCACCACGAGTTGGTTGGGCCGATAGGCACTGGAATCAGAGTAGTAAAATAATGTCTAGGCTCAGTTCAAAGTCATTTAGGCCCCACGCTACATGTTATAAGTTGGTGGATACAAGGAAACTAACTCAAAAGAGGCAATCTGGACACTTGGCCGCATATGAGCCCATTTGCAACCCACATCAGCTGCCCAATTTTGAGAGAGAAGGCTGATTTTTGCCGCGACGACGACGACTAAACTATGGCTGAATTTGAAAATGCTGATCTGCTGCTGATAATGGCTGAATTGTGAAAACGTTGGCCTGCTGATGACGGCAGGCTGATTGCGGCGAGGATCTACCGCAACGAGATGGGCTGAATGCTGATGCAAAAATGCTGGTGCTGAAGATTGAAAACGCTAGGGTACTCGAGAGGCTCGTACTGCGGCTAGGTAGCCTTTGCTCCTTGTGTGATTCTGCAAGCGCTAGGTCTTCATTTATAGGAATTATATGCTGGGTTTGGCAAACGCTAGGGTACTTGAGAGGCTTGTATTGTGGCTCGGTGGCCTCTGCTCCTCTGCATGATTCTGCAAGCGCTAGGTCTTCATTTATAGGAATTATACGCTGGGGCCGGCAAGCTTCCCAACAAATCCACAATTTCTAAAAAGAATTTCAAAAGTCACTTATAAAAAAATGACCTGTAACGGGTGGTTCATGCGGTAGAAAATGCTCATGCTGACATGACTGTTTTGTGCAAGAGAGGGTATGCAACTATGACTGGCCTGTGCATGCACGTCCTGCTAGAGGCTCACAAAGTGCCAGGCTCAGTCCTATGCTAGACTCATGCTAGATTGTAGCAGAAGCATGTCCACATAGCGCAAGTGAACCGCAGGTGACACGAAACCACTTAATGCCTAAAATCACATCACATCCAAAGAGAGGAGAGACAACAAACTTGTGACAAAAAGATACATTGTGAAGAGAATGTAAGGTGCAGTGGAATGAATGTTTGAACTTTGCTCAAGATGAGTGCTCCGAACTGTGCTCAAGGGTTCCTTTTACTTATGGAAGGGAGAGCCTTCCGTTCTTAATGGCAAGTGCAATGGACACAAACAAAGTGAATGGACACTGTGAATGGAAGTGCATGAGACTAAGAGATAGAGAGAGAAGAGAATACGACACCAGAATCTTGTCAAACCCTCTTCCGGGGGCCCCACTCTCTATGGCGAGAGCGGTCTACTTATGATTGCACAAATCTCTACAATGCTTGGACTTGCTGACGATGTCGAAGACGATGAGGAGGAGGACGACGAGACGGGCTAAAATCTGAAAATGCTAATGGTTGAAATCTGAAAATTTTTATCTGCTAAATTCTGACTCTATGTCGGTGACGATGTCGATGGCGACGATGCGACGATGCTGAAAACGCAGATGCTGAAATCTGCGTTTTCCGGGCTGAATCTGCAAACTTCACGGGATCTAACCGTGCCGTGAGGATCTGTTGCGGGAAGGTGAGATCTACGAGGTTCGGGACTTCTTTTGCGATGTCTAACTGTTGAAAACTGAAAACGCTGGTTCTAGGGCTGAATCTATCGCAAAGATCTGCAAAAACGCTGGGAGTCTTGCTGATCCAAAAACGCTAGGCTGTTTTTTGTCTGCTGCGGGAAATTTGCTAACGCTAGGGCTGATCTGCTGTCTACTGTCGCCGGGAATCTGCAAGTGCATAAACGCTGGCTGATCTGGTGCAAAAACGCTAGGTTTTCTAGTGAGAAAACGCCAGAGTTGTCGTGGGGGTTGGTCTTGATGAGAAGTTGCCTGTTGAGCAAGGTGCTCTTGCTGTCTCTTCTGCCAGAAAGTGCTAACTTTGGTTTGCTTATATATTATCTTAGCAAAATTGCCCTACCTAGTTTCCAACAAAATTTACTTAAAAATAATAAGTGAAAAATGTCAAAAATAGGAAAAATAGGTCTATGCAGTGTAAAAATGCTAGTGATGGGATCTGACTGGAATCTGATGCTCATGTTGTGTGCGACCAAAGGATATGCATCTAATCTAAGTGTGTGGACATGCACGGTCTGCGAACACTCACAAAAGTGCCAGATCACTTCCTATTCTAGACTGACTTGACTGACTGAATCCTGGTTGTGCTGTAGCTTGTCCACGGACACATAGGGTTGGATGTGTCACGTGACAGAGAAACTTGCACATTAGGACATTCATGCATGATTGAAGCGTTCATGAGCAAATTCAAAACCGCATTGGCCAATGAGTTGTTAGAAATAGCGTGCCCTATTCACAAGAGAATTACTAATCACATCATGCATATGGCTAGAATCAAACAAGACCACAATGCGCTGACCATTGACATGACCATAACACGTAACGAGAGACTCATCAAGATAATCATTGGAAACTCGGGGCACAATATTGTGTTCATACTTTAGACGATTGGAAGCTGTGGATTCTTTTTTAGGTAATCTAGTGTGACACTTAGAACATAGTCCTTTTCCATAAGTGGTTCTTTCTTCAAGACTTAACCATCCTCTAGAGTTTTCGTCAGGGATCAACATAGGGGTTGCTTGAGTTTGTCTTTCCTTTAGTATCATTGTTAGGTGAAGAGTTCTGTGCTTTAGGTGTATAGGAAGATTTAGAAGAAGAAGAAGAAGAATTACCGTTGTTCTTACCATTGTGTTCTTCTCCTTAGGCTTACTTTTATTGTGCTTGATTTCTTGCTCGAGAGCGATCCTGACGGCGCCATTGTAGTCCGTAGGGCGGAAGTGTCAGGTGGTAGCGGAAGATGCAATGAAGACAAGAACAGGCTTGTGATCTGGTGGACACCTCGACTCCGATCTAAAACACCTGCAATGCCACATACATGAACAAGGCACATGGCTCTGTGTGCCACGTCAACATGCTTCATCGACTTCTAGAGCCAATTTTCCCCTTCTTCCTTGATAGGAGTGTCGAGAATCCTAGGAGGATTAGTACCGACAAGGTTGTGAGCCTATTCGCAAGACCTGCATGTTCGGACAAGTCCATTAGATTAGGTTTTCCAATTTTGCAACCCCTTGCGTAAATGGTTTGTACATGCGTTTTGACAAATGTTATTACACTACGATGGACATCTAGCATGACGTGCATATACTAGGTTAGAGGAATCCAACGAGGCATTCCTTGCATCGATTGGAAACTCGGGTGGACAGATCAGATGTGCGATAGTTTCATCCTGGAAACTGACCCCCTCCCCTGGCCAAACTTGCGTTTTTGCAGATCATCGCGACAAAATCAGCCATAGGACTAGTGTTTTCAGTTTTCAGCCTTTAGCACTCGCAAAAGAACCTCCGAACCTCGCAGATCTCACCTTCCCGCGGCAGATCCTCGCCGCACGGTCAGATTCCGCAAGGTTTACAGATTCAGCCCGGAAAACGCAGATTTCAGCATCTGCGTTTTCAGCGTGTCGTCGTCGTCGCATCCTCGCCATTGACATCGTTCCCGACATAGAGTCAGAATTCAGCAGATAAAGATTTGCAGATTTCAGCCCGTCTCGTCGTCGACATCGTCGGCAAGTCCAAGTATTGTAGAGATTTGTGCAATCATAAGTAGACCACTCTCGCCATAGAGAGTGAGGCCTTCGGAGGAGGGTTTTACAACATCTCAGGTGTCGTATTCTCTTCTTTCTCTATCTCTTAGTCTCATGCACTGTCACGCACACTGTCCATTCATTTTGTTTGTGTCCATTGCACTCTCTCATTAAGAACAGAAGGCTCCCCCTTCCATAAGAACAAAAGGAATTTTGAGCACAGTTTGGAGCACTCATCTTGAGCAAAGTTCAACATTCATTCCGCTGCACCTTACATTGGTATTAGAGCTTTGGCAGTGTTTTGCATCACTAAGGAAAGAATTTTTTTGCTTGTTGCGGTCGCACGAACCCAAGTTCGCTTGGGTGTGTCAATTCCTAATCGTGTTTTTAAAGAGTGACAGGAATCCCAGGAAAGAAGGGTTTGTCCAGCCTCCCCTTGTGCCTCTTTTCACTCATTAAGAGCGGATTGTGCACTTAGCGGCCGGCCAATCGACCTGAGGTGGGAAGAAGCAACCTTGGTGTGAGCGCAAGGCCGCCAAGGGGTGCGCCCGCGGAAAAGAGCCGAACTCGGGTGAAGAGAGGATCCTTCTCTAACACAAATTGCAAGCGAAAGAAGAACCTCAAGAACTCAAGAATCCCAAAAACCAAGACTCCAAGAACCCAAGTTCCTCGTGAACTTAAGAACCCAAGACCACAAGAATCCACAAGAACCCACGACTTCAGTGGATGTTCATCACTCGAAGTGGAATGGATACTTTGCTTGGAGGTGATGAGCATGAGAGAGGCGAAGAAGAATTTTCCCCACCAGGAGGTTTTTCTGACTCTCCCCCTTCCCCATCTACGACAAGGATTGCACTAACTCCTATGAAGGAGTTGCTGCAGTTGTTTCTGGACAGGAAGTTAGAATACGAAGAAAGAAGGGAAGCCATAGATCGTGAATACGAAGAAAGATTGGCAACCATAGAGCGTGAGTACGAGCAAGAAAGCTTGGAAGCCAAAGAAAGACAAGCCGAATTCGATCGCGAGTGCGAAGAAAGACGGTTAGCGAATGAAGCGCAGAGTGTCTAACAAATGAAGGAGATGTTGCGACTCTTTTCTCAAGTACAGACACAAATGCAAGAGACTCAAGAGAAAGAGACTCTTTCCGTCTCTTCTTCTCTAAAGCAAGTCACACATGAATTGAATGATAATGATAAGCATGATGATTTGAATTATAATGATAAGCATGATGATTTGGATGACAATGACAAGCATGATGATTTGCATGATCAAGATGTGATTCCTCACAAGCATGATGATTTGCATGAAGATGATGTGATTGTTCACAAGGATGATGTGCTAGTTGATACTTTCTCTAATGAAGCTAACCTCATTGCAGATTCGACAAACACGAAGAACGATCTTGGCTCTCGAGCCTAGGTCCAAAGAACCCCCTCAGGAAGAACTGATCTTGGCTCTCGAAGCTAGGTCTAAAGAACCCTCACATGAAGTATTATGTGTTCGAATGATTAGTCAGCACGCATTGTACGAGTGTTTCATTCGTGATCGTTTCTTGTATTTTAGTCAGCGTCTTTATGTAATTCCTTTTCCTAGGCATGACATATTTTACGTTGAGCACGTTTCACTCATGAATGAGCACGGATGTATACGGATTATTCATGAAAAGTTGAAAAGTATGCATTCAAGGAAGTCACATTCCATGTCTCTTCCTTGGCATGACACAGTTGTAGAAAGAGCACATGAAAGTATGAGCACCAAGCATGGGCATTTCCGTTGTGAATTGCCACAGTTGATTGATTTAGATCAGCAAGACAAGATTCGATCTCATTGTTTGCGTGTGTGTGGTGGACGGTTTAGCACTCCGTCTCTTTGTTTATCTACATTGCATGCACAGTCTTTGAGGAAGACAAGATTTTTTCCACTCACTTACATGGAATGGGTATGTTCATGTATTTGTGTTGGAAGTGGTTTCAGGAATTTTCAGCCGTGGAGATTCTTGAAGACGAAAGAAGCATGACTCTAGACGAAGTTGAAGCATTGAAGGAGCCACATAAGACTTTGTGTCGCTTTCGGCGCGGCCTAGAGAAGAAGGCATTGCAGACCTTTATGAAGTTCAAGTATCGCACGACCCACACCTCAGAGAGGGCCGGCGAAGAGTCCTTTCTAGGATTCCGGATGTTGTGGGCGATCTCCCTTGACGCCATACAGTTCGGTACCAGTACCTCACTTTGAAAAGGAGGGGATGTCACGTGACACATGGAACTCTGTGTCCGTGGACAAGCTACAGCATGACCAGGGTTTAGTTCTGTCAAGTCAGTCTAGAATAGGAAGTGATCTGGCACTTTGGTGAGTCTGTTCATAGACCGTGCATGTCCAGGCACTTAGACTAGATGCATATCCTTTGGTTGCACACATCATGACCATCAGATTCCAGTCAGATCCATCAGTAGCATTTTTATAGTGCATAGACTTATTTTTTACTATTTTTGTCATTTTTCATTTATTTATTAAGTGACTTTTGTTGGAAAGTAGGTAGGGCAATTTTGCTAAGTTTGTATATAAGCAAACCTAGCGCTAGCACTTTCTGGCAGAAGAGGAAGCAGGAGCACCGCTCAACAGGCAACTTCTCAGCAGAACCCCCAAGAGGCCTAGCGTTTTTGCTCCACAGCATCAACCTAGAGTTTTGGACCAGATCAGCCAGCGCTTTTGGATCTTTCAGATTCCTTACGATAGCAAGAAGCAGATCAGCCCTAGCGTTAGCAGATTTCCACAGCAGGACAATTTTCAGCCCTAGCGTTTTTGGTTTGCAGAACAACCCTAGCGTTTTTGCAGATCATCGCGACAAAATCAGCCATAGGACCAACGTTTTCAGTTTTCAGCCTTTAGTACTTGCAGAAGAACCTCCGAACCTCGCAGATCTTACCTTCCCGCAGCAGATCCTTGCTGCACGGTCAGATTCCGCAAGGTTTACAGATTCAGCCCGGAAAACGCAGATTTCAGCATCTGCGTGTTCAGCGCGTCGTCGTCGCATCGTCGCCATCAACATTGTTCCCGACATAGAGTCAGAATTCAGCAGATAAAGATTTGCAGATTTCAGCCCTTAGCATTTTCAGATTTTAGCCAGTCTCGTCGTCGTCCTCATCGTCGTCCACATCGTCGGCAAGTCCAAGCATTATAGAGATTTGTGCAATCATAAGTAGACCACTCTCGCCATAGAGAGTGGGGCCTTCGGAGGAGGGTTTTACGTCGTCTCTGGTGTCGTATTCTCTTCTCTCTCTATCTCTCAGTCTCATGCACTTTCACTCACACTGTCCATTCACTTTGTTTGTATCCACTGCACTCTCTCATTAAGAACGGAAGGCTCCCCCTGCCATAAGAATAAAAGGAACCTTGAGCACAGTTCGGAGCACTCATCTTGAGCAAAGTTCTACATTCATTCTGCTGCACCTTACACATCCGGAGACAAAGAGTTCCAATTCGAGGCAACCATGGCAGGAGTTTGTAGGCATCACGAGTCTTCATTCACACCCACAACTATTGTAAAGACCAGGATTCATTTAGAGCTTCCATCATACGGCAATCTAGTCGAAGCTCCAAGAGGAGCCTCTATCTATGAGGAGTTACTTGGCGGTTTCATGAGACATCATACAGAGGACTTGTCATGGTTCGTGGGCATTCCAAAGACATATCCATCTTCAACTCCCATTCAACATTGCTCTCGCCTATCTTTCGCATAGGGGCAACATTCGTTGGCCGATAACCTTCCTGGATGTCGGCGTTTGCATATCCAGCCATTCGCTCTATGAGCATCCATTAGCTTTGCAGTTTGGTTCACACCATCCAAGTTGGAGCAACAAAGGTTATTGTTCGCCGGTAACCAACAAGGGCACCGTTGATCCAAGAAGCAGTCCATGGTTTGTAAGTAGATGCATCATCACCATCCTTGTGTTTCCACATCACCCAGGAGAGCCTCTCTCTCAAAAGTCACCGTGGAAGACATCATCTACAATGACTTCATTCGAGACCATCTTATGGCGTGCATGGAGTTCGGTACTAGTACCTCACCTTAAGCAAGAGAGGATGCCACATGCACATGGCTCTGTGCGCCATGTGGACATGCTTCATCGACTTCCAAGGCTAGTTTTTCGCTTCTTCCTAGACAGGAGTGTCTAGAATCCTAGGAGGAGTAGTACCGGCAAGTTTGTGAGCATGTTCGCAGGACCTGCATGTCTGGACGAGTCCATTAGATTAGGTTTTCAGTTTTGGAAACCCTCTTGCATAAATGGTTTGTACATGCGTTTGACAGATGTTATTACACTATGGTGGGCATCTGGAAGGAGGTGCATGTAGTTCTAGGTTAGAGGAATCCAACGAGGCATTCCTTCCTCGATCGGAATCCCGGGTGGGCAGATGTGGAATAGTTTCACCCAGAAATTGACCTCCTGGCCATACTTGTTAGTAAATCATTTTTATGATTTTTTTTTTTTTTGTCGGGTCTGGTGGATAGTTCCTAAACCTTATTAAATTCATAAGTCCAATTTCAGCCCTATAAAGGAAACCAGGCAGCCAAGCATTGGAGCAAGTTATAGGCCACCTAGCGCCTTCAGAAGAGTAGCCTAGCATTTCCAGTTTTCAAATCAGCAGATTTCAGCCCCTTTTCATTGCCTCCCCTCGGCCATTCCCTCGCCGTCATTGTAAGGTGCAACGGAATGAATGTTTGCGCTTTGCTCAAGATGAGTGCTCCGAACTGTGCTCAAGGTTCCTTTTGTTCTTATGGAAGGGAGAGCCTCCCGTTCTTAATGAGAGAGTGCAATGATTACAAACAAAGTGAGTGGACACTGTGCGTGCAAGTGTATGAGACTGAGATACGACACCAAAGAGGTTGTAAAACCCTCCTCCGAAGGCCCCACTCTATGGCGAGAGTGGTCTTCTTATGATTGCACAAACTGATACAAACTGAATGCATGTGATTGATGCAAGTCTAGGCTATGTCGGCGATGACGACACCAACCTAAGGGCTGAAATCTGCAATCTTTTATCTGCTGTCCAAAAACGCTATGGGCTGAAATCTGCTGTTGCTGAAAACGCTAAGGAAAACGCTGATTTTGCTGGTCTTTAGGGCTGAAAATCTGCATCTACTGGAGGGCTGAAAACTGATGATCTTTGGGCTGAATTTGCTACTCTTTTATGGACACTCCAAGTCAAGAATCAATTGCGACAACACCAAATAACCACTTCAAAACAATTCACAGTTTCACAATAGATCCGCACTGGCCCGACGGAGTTCCGTGCGTAGAGATATTGGCCCCAAAGACTGGCACCCCTTTCGGTATTTCTTTATGTATTAATCAATGATCAAAGTACAAGAGAGCGGTTAGGGTTTCACTCTCAGACTCTGCGTCCAGATGCTCTGAGAAGTGAGGCCCTCACCACTAATTTAAAGGTTACCAGGGATGCCCAAAAGCAGAGCCCCAAAAGCTTGAAAGCAAAAGCAAATTCTCTCTCTCTCAATGAGAGTTAAAATAAAGCAATTCAATTCTCTTTCTCTCATCCAAAATCCTTGCATAGCAAAAAGGTGGGATTTGCGTCGCTCATTTAATATATATTTTTTTCCACCTC
Source organism: Adiantum capillus-veneris (assembly GCF_014529385.1). Classification (NCBI taxonomy): domain Eukaryota; kingdom Viridiplantae; phylum Streptophyta; class Polypodiopsida; order Polypodiales; family Pteridaceae; genus Adiantum; species Adiantum capillus-veneris. Next base: position 18,630,388 of record NC_140952.1, read on the forward strand.
CGCGATTTCAAAAAATTAGGGTTTTTGACATAAATTAGGGTTTGCAGGAATTTTAGGGTTTTTGGCAGAAATTAGGGTTTCTGTTGTCGGTAGCCACGTCATCACTTTGTGACATACCCCTCTCTTGAAAGCATTGTAATCGATCGCGATTACGTCTGCAAAACCGACAAAAGCCATGAACTGTCTTAGCAGACACTGACTGTTAGTACCTACGTACTAGGGACACACATCTAGCACATGTACCAAATCGACAGTCACATCACACGACATCACAGGACATCACATGACATTCAACATTCATTCGGATCTTAGACCATGATTTATCGGCAATGTAGCTAGCAATCACATCTAGGTCCAATTGGGACCTCATCGATGTCCGATTGACTAACCCCTATTGCAACCATGTCTATTCGAGATCAATTAGACCAAAATGCTGCAGTCATTTCGGCTATCAATTCCTGCACTCAAAAGAAGTCAAGAACAAATCAATATCTTTATCAGGAATTCCATTTCATAAAGTCATACTGTCAGCTCTCAGTATCCGTGAAGCTCAAAGAGACATCAGTGACTTTAGTATCAAAATCAAGGCATCTGTTGACAAAAAAGCGGAGTAACTCCCCTCTTGTGCATCCCACTGCACCATATCTTCGGCCAAGCTGAATTTCCGGGTTTCGTTTGGAGTAGATTATGCTAAACCAAAACATCGAGGTAAAGTTTCACAATCCGAGGAGTATCTGCTAGATCCTCCTCCTCCATCCACTTCGCATCAAATGCAGGAAAGTTCTTGAACTTAACCAAGAACCGCCTTCGGACTTTACCTTTAGTCTTCGTATCCTTATGTGCCAAATCTGTTCAGGAACAAGGATCTCCTCGTTTTCTTCCACTTCGGGTTGCTGATCAAGCTCCCCATCATCAGACACATCACTCTTAATAGGTTTCAAGAGACTCACATGCAATGCATTGTGAATCCTCCAAGTATCTGGCAGTTTCAATCGGAAGGAGACATCATTTATCTTTTCAGTTATGTGGAAAGGTCCGTAGTATTGCATACTAAGCTTTGGAAAAAGCCTCTCCTTTCCCTTTTTCTTTCGTTGGCGTGCCTTCTCAAAACGTAAGAGCACCCAATCATCCTCCTTCAGTTTCAAGTCGCGACGATGGCGATCCGCTGCCTTTTTCTGTCGTTCTTGAGACTTCTGCAAAGTCTCGGGAACCTTGGCAAAAGCCGTATCCAAATCTCGCGAATGTTCATCTGCTTCAAATATCTAATCTTTCGTGCTCTGGAAGGATGGAACCTTCGCAGCCCTTTCAACAATCTCAAATGGCGTCTTCCCCGTCGAAGAGTGTATCTTGTTATTGTAGGCAAATTCCACCAAAGGTAAGTTCTTTTCCCATTGTGTCTTCTGATCCGAGATACAATACTTCAATAGATCTAAAACCACTGAATTGGCAATCTCAGATTGCCCGTCAGTCTGCAAGTGGAACGATGACGAGAACTGCAACCGTGTGCCAATGTTCTCCCAAATTGCCTTCCAAAACAAACTCATAAATCTGGGGTCTCTGTCGGAGACAATCGTCTCAGACGTGCCATGTTATCGAAAAATTATCGTGACCATTCTGTGTTCTCGGGAGATCAAAAATGAAATCCATTGCAATACTTTCCCAGGGATGGGTGGGTATGGGTAAAGGCTGTAACAATCCCTGTGCCTTATGCCTATCAAGCTTGACCTTCTGGCATAATGCGCACAACTCTTCCACATCCTTTTTGAGTCTCGGCCAAAAGAAGTATCTCTCTATCCCCTTCATGGTGGTAGCAATGCAGCGGTGACCCGTAAAAGGTGGACAGTGGCATTCAGTCATAACCTTTTCCCGCAATGGCTGTGTAACGCACAACATAGTCTTTCTCATCAAGTAGCCTTCCCGAAGGGAGTATCCAGCTACTGTCTCCCCATCCTGTATCCGTGTGAAAATATCTGCAAAATCTGTATCTGTGGCATATTGATCGACCATATCCTCGAAGCTACTATGATGTATCGCGGAAATAGCCACAACCAACGGCTTCCGAGACGAAGCATCTGCCACCACATTCTTCTGTCCCTACACATGGACAATTTAGAAGTGAAATTGTGACAAGATGTTCGCCCACCGCATCTGCTTTTCTGAAAGCTGTTTTGTGGCAAGAAGTAGCGCAAACTCTGATGGTCTGTAAGGACAGTAAAATCCACTCCGAGTAGGTAATGCCGCCACTGAGTAAGAGCATGGATAACCGCCAAAAGCTCTTTCTCATAAATCTGTGCTATCATCTCCGGCCTAGAGAACAATCGACTCTCTTAAGCAATGGCACGGCCTTCTTGCATCAAGACCGCACCCAGACTACGACCATAAGCATCACAAAATACTTCAAATGACTTTTGCAAGTCTGGTAAAGTTAAATCTGGTCCTGTAGTCAATTTCTCTTTGAATGTCTGAAAGGCAATCACCTTTGTGGATCCCCACGAGAAAGGGACTCCTTTCTGTATCAAGATATGCATAAGGGAAGCAACCTCTGCAAACTTTCGTATGAATTGCCTGTAGTACGAACACATTCTTCAAATCGGGCCAATCACGTATAGTCTCTATCTTGGCCGAATCCACTTGCACTCCTGCTTGCTGAGACAAAGTGTCTCAAAAAAAATGTATCTCTGAAGCATATGATCTCTGTGTTCTTCTTCATTCTTGGAGAAAACAATGATATCATCAAAGAAAGTGCCAACAAATAGCTTGTACGCTTGAAAAATCCTGTCCATCATCCGGTTAAATGTCGCTGGAGCGTTGGTTAAGCCAAAAGGCATCACCAAAAACAAATAACCCAAAAGTCGTCCGAAAGGCTGTCTTGTAGACGTCTCCCGGCGCGATTCGGATTTGATGATATCCACTCTTCAGGTCAATCCTGCTAAATCACGAGGATCCCTGTAACCTGTCGAGTATATCATCGATCCTAGGAATCGGAAATCTGTTCTTGATGGTGATTTTGTTGAGAGCTTTGTAATCGATGCACATTCTCCAAGATCCGTCTTTCTTCAAATCCAACAACGGAGAGCAATACGGTGAAGTACTAGTCTGGACAAGACCCTTTTTCAAGAGGTCTTTCACTTGGTTCATAATCTTTTCATTCTGTACTCGGCTCACACGGTAAGGTGGCCGGTTCGATAATGTGCTTCTAAGTATCAGGTCAATGGTATGATCTTCAGGCCCTCTAAAAAGCAATCGGCATGAGTGTGGAGAAAAATCTTGGCGTTCTCCTTTATCCATCGTTCAGTTCTCTCCCAAAAGAATGAGTAAAGAAACTGAAGTTCATCAAGTACAATTCTCTTAGCCCTTCATTTGTCAAAGTCGCTTTCTCGGCCCGATAGTCAACCACGGCGTAGTTCTTGTGGTACCAAGGGATCCTGAGTAGAACGTCACTCGCGTGCCGTGAACACCCCTGTCATTGCAAACGAAGTTTGCCAATGCTCGGTGTAATGGCAACATCTCATCCGGGTGCCAGTCGAACTACCTCCGTCTGTGGCGTCAGTCTATTGGGCATAATTCCAAATCGAGCCGCCAATTCCAAGTGAAAAGAAGTTGGCCTTGGCTCTTTCAAAAGAGCTTCCTGATCCTTCACTTTGCCCCAACATCGGCAAAGTTTGTACTTTCATTGATTAGATTCGGTGCAGGTCCCATGTCATGTGGTACCAGTCCTACTTTTCTATCGGCCTTTTCTGCCACGTTTTTCAGCTGCTCTCGAACTCTATATGTCCATGTTCCCCGCATCCAAAGCACTTCCCCTCTCTCATGAAGCGAGCTCTCTCCTCAGGAGTAAGCTTGGGTCGTGCATCCTTTTTGTCTGGGTTGCTCTTTTTCTTTCTACTTTCATTCCCAGAAGTTTGTTCGGCTCGTAGTGTCATGGTCTCATCTGTGGGGTAGGTCAGACTGCCAGAGTGAATGGCAAAGCCCCGCTTCGCATGACTCATCGACTCCTGAATAGAAGCTGACTTCTGTTCCAAGCAGTGATCTCGGATCTCTGTAGGTAGACCCAAACTGCTCAATCTGTTCTCTAAACGAGATCTTCTTGAATGAAGAGGCGGGTAGAAAAGAGCTCCAGAATCTTTCACAATAAGCATTGATTGTATCTTTCTTGGTCATCCGAAGATGGTTCCAAGCAGCTCGTATATCTCGTTCATATTCTTGCGTCAACCAAGAAGAAATAAAAAGCTTCTCAAATTTCAGCCATTTAACTGGCGCAGTCTTGTTTAAAAGAAGCGTTGGTCACCAAGTACGGGCATTCCCCTTAAGGTAAGAGGTAGCCCTCCGAATCTTGGAGTGCTCCGAATAGCGTCCTCTCGCGAAAGCAATGTCAAACTGCTGTATAAAAGACAAAGCCTTCGAAGCATGTGAGTATCCTGAAAAAGTATCAAACTTGATCGAGTGGCCACCTTCCTTAAACTCTCGGACTTTCTTGCTTTTATCTTCGAGAAAGTCATACTGGTTGGCTTTGTAAAAATTCTTCTTGTTCGCATAGAAGTTTCCATCATCAGAATCTGAGCTGTTTGTAGACGTGTCCTCAGTAGAACTGTCAGTCTCTGGGCGAGATTTAGTCTTCTTTGCCTTTTTGTTGCCCTTTCCGAAGCTTTGTTTCTTGCCTCGCTTTTTACCTTTTCTGTCTTCTTCGCTCGAATCTGAAGAGCTAGAAGAACTGTCAGAAGAAGAAGAAGAAGATGAAGAACTGGGTACTCCTTCAAATCGAACACGCTTCTTCTGTTTCTTTGCCTTGTCTAATGTCGACTGACGACCCAAATATCTCGGGAAGTCAGTGCTTTTCTTTTGCTTTTTGCCGTGCTTTTTGGCTTTCTTTTGCGCGTCAAAAAGTTGAGCAATCCGTGCATCAACCACCTCTTGTAATTTCTTCTTTGAATACTGTTTGTGATCAAAAAGTTTCTTGAGAGTGGGTTTCACTGGTGGTGTAGTGGTTTTCTGCCACTGTTCATGCACTTCCTTAAAAGAAGTCTCGCTCATATATTTTGCCAATTTCAATCCTTCGCAAAACTGAGCATCATCTTTGTTGCATCGCCGATCAATTGATGACGCGTCATCTCTCTTTGCTCTGCCCGAGTGGGCCGAGGCGGGCCATACTCTCTGTCTGAATCTTCGTTGTGATCCTTGCGTGCATCTCTAGATGCAGAGGGAGTCGACTGATCCTTGCGTGAAGCCATAGGTGTCGCAGAAAAAAATTGGGGATCGGATTTCCCGTAGAAGAGAAATCGGCCATGCTCTGATACCACTGTAACAGACTTGGACACTCCAAGTCAAGAATCAATCACGACAGCACCAAATAACCACTTCAAAACAATTCACAGATCACAATAGATTTGCACTGGCCCGGCGGAGTTCCGTGCCTAGAGATATTGGCCCCAAAGACTGGCGCCCCGTTCGGTATTTCTTTATGTATCAATCAATGATCAAAGTACAAGAGAGCGGTTAGGGTTTCACTCTCAGACTCTGCGTCCAGATGCTCTGAGAAGTGAGGCCCTCACCACTAATTTAAAGGTTACAAGGGATGCCCAAAAGCAGAGCCCCAAAAGCTTGAAAGCAAAAGCAAATTCTCTCTCTCTCTCTCAATGAGAGTTAAAATAAAGCTCTCTTTCTCTCATCCAAAATCCTTGCGTAGCAAAAAGTTGGGATTTGCGTCGCTCATTAGATTTTTTTTTTCCACCTCCGCGATTTTCGAAAATTAGGGTTTCTGGCAAAAATTAGGGTTTTTGCTGTCGGTAGCCAAGTCATCACTTTGTGATATTTAGGGCTGAATGTGCAGGTGCTTCATGGCTGAAAAACGCTGCATTGTTGAGGTTGTATCTGCTGAAAAACGCTAGCCAGAAAGGGAGGGCGAGCTAGAAAGGGAGGGCGATCTGGTGTGCAAAACGCTAGGGCTGCCATCTGGAAACGTTAGGTGCTTGGACTTGTTGCGGTGAAGGTCTTTATGATGAAAACGCTAGGCTGATGCAGATGAGGAAAATAGTAGGGAAGGTGGTCTTTGGCGATGGTGTCTTTGCTTGGAGAAAAGTCCACCAAGGGTCTTGCTTGAGAAGTTGCCTGTTGAGCTTGGCTCTTGCTGTCTCTTCTGCCATTTAGTGTTAGTTTAGGTTTGCTTATATACAAACTTACTCAATTTGCCCTACCTACTTTCCAACAAAAGTTACTTAAAAATAATAAGTGGAAAATGTAAAAAATAGGGAAAATAGGCTAAATGCACTGGAAAATTCCCCTGAAGGATTCTGATGGGAATGCTTATGATCATGCTGTGTGCAACCAGAGGATATGCATCTATACTAAGTGTCTGGACATGCACGGTCTACGAACAGACTCACAAAAGTGCTAGAACACTTGCTAATCTAGACTGACTTGACTGACTGAACCCTGATCATGCTGTAGCTTGTCCACGGACACATAGGGTTGGATGTGTCACGTGATAGTCATCGAGTGCTCACATTGCTGTCCTCGTCGGCAACGTCGAGATCTGTGTTTTCAACCCTTCATTCCTGTCACATCGGGAGTGCAACTTCAGCCCTAGATCTACCCCTTGGTGGCCATCCGCAATCCCACATCGAGAAGGATCCAAAGGTACATCAAAATCAGCCCTGTAAGTGCCTTGTCTTGAGGAGTTACCACGACGACATTCACCATTCGAGTCAGTAGAGTCTGCACTTGAGGTATTGAATGTGTGTACATTCCATTTATGCAATCTAAAGCAAATACCACATCGCAATCGGTGTGGGGGTCCCTTGAGAGGGTTGGTTGGGACCCCATCGGGTGTCATTCTCCTCTTCTCTCTCTTTCTCTCGCCTTCTACACCTCTCTCCCTCTCTCCCTCATTCCCTCTCTTCAGGGAAAGGTGAAGGAACCATCATTCAAGCTAAAAGGAATCACTAACGCAAGGAAAGAAAGAAAAGGATTTGTGGAAGTGTAAAATCTAGATCTTGACCATTTCAATTCCGTTGCACCTGACAACGCAAAACAAGAATATAAATAAGTACATAAATAGACTAGATAGTATATCATAAAGAGATGTTAGATATAGCTTGTATTGAAAACTTACAATACTGAACAATTCTCAGTAACCATTACATACAACTTGCAAGCGGCCACAATCTGCAAATTTTTGGCAAGTAGATCTCGAGTACGTACCCAAGATTTGGATTATCGTGTATCCGATGTCGATCTTCCTTCAAAGACATGGCAATGAAGATGGGATCTGGTAAGTTCGGGATATGGACTCGAAGATTCATTCAGGAAAAAAAACCGGGAGAGGCTCTTTGGGTTCTTGGTTCTGCTTGGGTTCTTGATGATTCTTGGGTTCTTGGGTTCTTGGGGTTCTTGGTTCTTCTTTAGGTTCTTCCCTTGAGTTCGCAAAGCTGAAATACACACAGAGCTCTGATACCAATGTCAAGTGCAACGGATGTGTTTATGGATTTAGCTCGGATCTAGTACTCCGTACGAACACAAGGGACACTTTACTTCGCTTGAAAGAACTGAACTAAATTGAAAGAAAGAGAGAGACAAGAGAGAAAAGAGATGACACAAGGGTGTCGGGTCCCAACCCTCAAGGGCCCCCTTGCTCTGCTGCTAGAGCAAGTACTTTCTATATTCTTGCACAAATGTTCATACAATGACTGAATGCTGAGATGTTGATGCTAATGGGTACTGATGCTGATACTGTTGAGTCTATGTCGACGACGACCACGACGGTGTTGACGACGACGTCAAGATCTGAGCTGCTAATGGCTGAAAACTGGAAATGCTAGCTACTTTTGCCAGAGATCTGCAACTGCGGCGGTAACGCAGAGAGGATCTGAAACCGCCAATGCATGTGAAGCTGAAATGCAAAAGCGCTAGCTGATCTGGGCTGAATGTGCAAAGTGCTGGCTGCTTTGGGCTGAAAACAGAAATGCTAGGCTGATATGCTTCTGATGGTCAATGCGGTGAGGATATGCAACCAGAAGGGTGCGATATGGCGAGGCTGAAGGCTGGTTGGAAAATGCCGATGTTTGTGTGTCACAAGACGGGGGAAGGTAGCCAAGCTTTCAGGTGTAAGTTGCAGAGAGAGAGAGGCAAGACCCCTACGTTCAAAAGTAGCCGTCCTTGCGGCCCTTGAATCCAAGAAGGAGAACAATTAAGAGGCAAATGTGCCAGGTGGCCATCCACAATTAGAAGGGGGATGTGAGAGCAAGGCATGTAAGCAAGTGCGCAAGATTGGGGCGAATGCTATTGAAGAAGAGACCAGTTAGGCTCTGGCCATTGATTGTTGGGATGTTAGAGGGTACGATGTCGGGGTATTTGTGTTCGGAAGTTGAGCCGGGAAGGCGCTGGGCCCTTGGCTGTGGGAGACGGTAGAGAAAGAAAAAGAACGGAGTAATTCATAGAAAAGATGCTTAAAAAGAGAGATTAGCTAACAAAATCCTTAATCGATCTGGTATATACAAAGAGGGCCGTTAACGGCTTAGTAGAGCCATGCGAGAGGGCTTATCACCTCTGCATGACTTAAGGGTAGGGCCAAGCAAGAAGGCTTAACACCTCTGTATGGCTTAAAGGCAATAACTGTCGGTAGCTTCTTCGAAGACTTGCGCAGAAAAATAAAAAAATCTGCAATTTGGTGCCGAATTTGCTGGAGTGCGTGTGACGCAAAAAGTTGCAGAACACCCTTTCTGTTCTTGCCCTTGGCCAGTTTATAAAAAAAACGTTTGTAGAAATTTTTCAGAATAGGACTTTTTGGACCTATAAATAACTTTGTCCTCCCATGCAGTTTCTCTGTTACATGGCTTTCTCTGCCCCTCAAAACACCTTGTATCTTCCTAATATTCTCACCAAGACCATATAAGGAGCATATGCTAGTGTCATCATAGAGCAACTCCGAATAGCAAATCATCAAATAACTTTAAAGTGCATCCTGTAAACAAATTTTCTCAGCATGGAAGCGGAGCTTCACGACATCCACCCCCTCTGAACTTGCACATCCTCTGGCATGTGCCAACTGTCCCTGTTAACCCAAAAATTTGTTCGTATAGTATAACCTAATAGAAAAAAACCTCACAAAAAACCAACCTACATCTTAGTATCCTCGAGGATCAAAAGGCCTATAAAGTAATTGACAACAGTCATAGCTAGCATGATAACCTCCTGGGTCATAAGGCATATATAGTAACTGCCAAGAATCATAACTAGCATGATAGCCTCTTGGGTCATAAGGTAGTAGAAGATCATATTTTAAGTATATTGCATCTCCACAAACTTTCTCATAGCATAGCAACAAAAAGTCCCAAATTCCCATCATAGCAGAACCTAGAGGCAAAATGAATTCAATCACTTTGGTTTCCAAAATATCAATCTGCATTTGTGAATCATTGAATGCCATCATTTCATTTGATACCACAAACGCTGCATGGCTGGCTTCTGTAATAGGCACAAACTCCTCTAGAGCCTCATCCAAAAGCATCATAAGCTCTTCATCATATGTTGTAGGATGTTCTTCACTACTTTTGTCACAAGGAGCTCGAAATTCCTCTAACACATCATCAAGCAGATCCATAAGCTCCATATCTTCCTCCTTGGAAGAACCACCTAATTTGTGAGTATCATCACAGAAAACCTCATCGCATGTTTCGTACATAGACACAAATTGTTCTGGTAGCTCCACACTTCCATTCAAATATCTTTCCACTTCAATAGCACAAGTCTCAGCATGCATTACAAAGATAGCATCAATTTCTTTTTCCATAGCATCATCATAGCAAACCCTGTAACCTGTAGTAGCAGTCATAGACTGATCATCATCCATCACCCCCTCTGAATATGCATCTCCATAATCATAATCTTTGTCTTGGTTCACATCAAATACATATGGTTGAGCATCAAATACATCTACATCATCACCAGTGTCCTGAAATGCAGCCATAGACATGAAACCCTCTTGTATAGCATCCTGAAATGCAGCCATAGACATGAAACCCTCTTGTATAGCATCATCCAAAACAATTGCTTTTGCATGTAATGCTGCATAAGCATTCTCTTCATGTTCTACACCCAAAGAGCACTCCAAATGGGCATCCACATCACATATTGACTCTGACAAACATGTTTCTTGATCATTGCTAGCAACTATGCTTGTATGCAAACCATGTACTGGCTCTGAGAAACCTGCTTCCTCATTTATGTCACTTTGAGAGGATATGACTGCATGCTTAGCATCCACAGAGTCATATCTGCTTTGGAATAAAGAAGACAATCCCAATCGAGCATAAACAGTATCTACTATGAAATCATCATCTGCATGCAATAATGTCTCGTCTTCCAGAAGACATGCATCAATAACAGATTCTAACTTAGCTCGGATAGAATATTGATCACCTGTATGATATGCTTTTTGCATTAAGAAAAATGGCTCCTCATCTTGTCTGCTTTCAATTTTTTGAAGCTCCAGGTCTTTATTCACTGAGATCCCCTGTAAAATTGCTTCTGCAAAAGCATCCCAATTATCTACATATGTTCTTGCAATAACTTGAACTTGCTCCTTAATATCGTCACACACAAGCTGTGCAAACTCTGCAATCATTTGAACTTCTGGCACTCTTTCACGCTTCATTTCTTGCTCGTAACACTCTAGGTGGCCTTTTGGATCATATTCACCATCAAACATTCGTCTTTCATCGCATACTGCATCTTGCTGCATTTAAAGCTTCTTCTATTTGCTTCTTTGTTTTCACGGCTTCTACTTCATGCAATGATCCTTGCATCACTTGCATATCTTGGAAAAATCTGGAACTCCTGTTTTGCCATTAGAAACATGGTGATAAATTCTTCAAATAATTTCTTCATCTCCGCTGGAATCTCCATCTGCATCTCCCACCCCGGCTCGCTTCACGTCGGGTTCACCAAAGATGTCGGGGGATATGTGTTCGCTACGTGAGCCGGGCAGGCGTCGGGCCTCTGGCTGTGGGAGGTGTGAAAGAGAGAGAACAAGAACGTCAGATGTAACTGAATCTGGAAATCACCGTAATCATCAATTAATCGATTAGTACATCTGAGTACAACTTTAGCCAAGGCGAGCTGTTAACAGCGCCGTCACTTGGATCATCTGCTAACTAGGAGTTTAAGCTCCCATTTACAGGATTAACCAGGCCTTTAACGACACCGGACTTAACAAAATGCTAATTCAATCTTTAACGGATGACGGTGATGGAATTTTTCCTCTGCCGCTTTAACTGCTTCAATTGCCCCGTGGATTCTACAAGCTTCAATCCAGTTCATTGCCTCGATCATCAAGTTTCAGTAGTTATCAATTATCGTGCTTTGCACGCTTGCAGTGCCTTATCTACCGTTCACGAGCCTCAATTTCTCCTTTACTCAACTTGCCCTGATTCCCTTAACCCTTGCTTATTTGCCTCGACTTACTCCCTTGGTTGATTCGACCAAGCTCGCCCTTGCTTGTTTGCCTTGACTTACTCCTTTGCTTGAGCTTCAAGCTCCTTCTTCTCGAACTTACCACTCCTTGCTACTTCATGCCCTCGCAAGCTTCACAAGGGCCGAGAGAGAGAAAGAGAGCGAGAGAGCTTTGCCTTGTCCAAGCTCGAAAGAGAGAGCGAGAGAGAGGGAGCTTTGCTCCTTGCTTCGAGCCCTCCCACATTCTCAAGCTAGCTTCGACCAAACTTCAAGATCCTTCTTCTCGACCTTGCTTGATTGCCTTGACACCCTTCTTCTCAAGCTAGCTTCGACCAAGCTTCTTCCTTTCCTTTGCTTGATTTGCTTTCCGAAGACAAGCCGAGAACTAGCTCGAAAGAAATCTTGCCTTCTTTTCTTCGTTGAATCAAGGTTGAAAGGGAGAGAGAGAGAGACTTTGCTTCACTGACTTGTGTTGCTAGCCGAGGACTAGCCGAGCTCTCTCCTCTTCTGAGCTCTTCACCCCGTAACCCTCATCTCCTTCGCTTCCTTCTTTGTTCTTTTTTTTTTGGTTGCTTTTCTTGTTACCCTATATTCCTCTCCCTAAGCAACTCGTTTCCTTAAAAAAACTTGCACCGACGGCGCCGTCGGTGACGTGGCACGGAATCGAACGCTATGACGTGGCAGCCCAGTTTTTCCATCGCCACCAAACTGCGCAGGAGCGGCACCGAATTGTGCGCCTTGGCCTGCCGGTGGGTTCCCACTTCATGCACATTGGCGTCTGAGCTTTGTCAAGCCCAGCGCAAGCCCTCTTTCTTTCCTGCACCCTCTGCCCGCCTGCTCACGCCTGCTTTCTCTTTCTTTTTCCCCTTTTATTTCCCTTTTCACACTCACATGGCTCTTCTTAATTGAATGGACGGCCTTTTCCTCATTGGGCGGGCAGCCTTTGACCATACCCCCTTGGGCGGCCACTTGGTCTTTCATTTAGTTGGGCGGCCTTAAGCCTTTTGGGCGGCGGGCTTTATGCCCTTGTAGGGCACCACATTTGGCATACATATCAGCTAAGGCTACGCAAGCAATTGCTCCATGTGAGATGACATTTCGGACCATGAGCTCTTCAAAAGCTTTTTGTGCTTTCGTAATGGCACCGCGTTTAACATGCATATCGACCAAGTACAGGTTTCATTTTTAGCAGTCCTTGAGTGATATTATCATCATGAATGTTGCTGCCATTTTCCTCGACACAGCCTTCAAGATGGAAGTATAAGTGATTACATCTGGTAAAAGACATTTCCTTTGCACTCGGTTATTTATTACTTGTATCAGCTTCTCAGATAATGCCAAAATTATCCAGCTTAGTAGTACCCGCAACTGACACCGGACTCTGCCTGCCAAGCCGTAGACTTCTCAAACTGCATAGAACGCATACAAACCGTGCTGAGGAGGCCAAAATTCTCAGATGGCATTTCGACCGAGCGGACCGGACTGGCACGGAACCTACCCCCGGTGAATCGAACCTGCCCCCGGTGAATCTTTAACGGCTAATATCTTGGCGACCGAAACTCCGATCACTGATCTGAAAAGACAGACGTGCTCCACGAAGTGAGCACTTCAGGCCCGTGCATTCATTTCATCTCTGTCACCTCAACTGCAGTTGCCCAATCCGGTACGGATCTGCATTAACTCAAACTTCAAACTGCCATAACTTTTTCACCGTAGCTCCAATCGACGAGCCGTAAAGACAAGCCGCTAGAGCACTTCAAGCACTGCAGTTCGAGATCATAAACTCCCATTTGTGCTCACTTCAATCATACTCATTTTTGACATCATTAAGACATCTGTTGGCCCTTTTAAGCCTCATCTGGCATACATTAATCATTAAGCTTGGCCTGTTAACAAGCCCTGATCACTGCTCACTAAAGGTGTAGGCTTTAAAGAAGCTTATCTTGCATTTCTCTGCTCTTTTTCTCTTCATGGTAGCGGAGCTGCACGACAATGAGCCACCCGATTAACCAAAGCCGATAACTAACAAATGTGTCTGGAGCCGGTCACGGACGAAGCAAGTAACGTGGGCCTCGCTTCGCATGTTGCTCAAACTTAAGGAGGAGAGTGGGAACAGATGATCCGCACAGAAATAGGGTTGTGAGGCTGACTGAGGAGGCAGCGGCAACATAGGGACCTCGATGAGTGCAGGTAAGGCTGGGAAGCCCAGCCGCCACGCCGACTTCATTCCTGCAACAATTACTATCTTTCTACTCTTCTTCTTTTTGAGAACTTTGCTCTTTGGTCTGCATGTTTTCCAAATGTGGTGTATTTGTTTTCATGAGCTTCCTATTCGGGATGTGGTCTCTTGGAATACATTGACCATTGTAAGGTATGCAAACAAGAACAAGGCCAGGAAATAGTGGGTTGTTATGTCTTCAACAATTGTATGGTGAGGATTCTCTCCAAGTTGTTGAAGAGCTTCCGAAATGGGTAGGCAAGGAAGCTGATCTATGTTTTTTTCATTGGATGCAAAACGGGGGGCGTCTCTAAATGTGATACCATGCATCTAGAGGGCATGTGGCACTAGGTTTGTTTTGAAATATGATCACCCATGCTCACATCTAGAAGGCATGTGGAAATAGCCAAGGGGTTTGACGTAAGTGAATGTATGTTTAGTGAGGTCTCTCTCAAATATGATGACATGTGCTTACATCTTTAGTTGACACAAGCGTTAAATTTGGGAATCTTTTTTTGGATGAACTACCTATTCAAGATGTGGTCTTCTGGGATGCATTGATCATTGCAAGGTACACAAACAAAGCAAGCCCAGAAAGTAGCGGGTAAAGGAAAAAATATGTCAACAACCTGCTGGTCATATGTATGCCAAGTGCGGTGTACATATGTTTGTATTAGATAAATGTTCAATTTGTTCTCTACCCATCATTCACCAGCATGGCAATCACCCACACCCGCCCCGTATTGAGGATGTGTATTGTGTCTGAGTTGGCATCCATCGCCAAGTTGCTCAGTTGACAGTAGGCAGCATTGTACAGTGGTAGAGCATGAATTGGAGATGTATAGAAATAGACATATACACACAATATACATGTAACTGTGGTAAGAGCGAGCGGGACCCGCCGGTAGGCGGGTCGCGCGAGCTAGTCTCCTTTATAGCTCTAGGGAGTCTTGGTTAAGGAGAGTCAAATATTAACCCCCATGAATTTATAAATGTTGGTACAATGTCACTTATTAATAAGTTTAAGAACTCACTGATACGAGGTGTTTCACATGCTAATTTACCTAGGCTAGATACTAATACAAAGTTCTATGATGGGAACACTCCGTAGTGCCTACACTTAGCAAACAGCGGCGTTGCTCACGTGTGATGAGAGGGTATGCAAATGCACTGAAGTGCCTTTAACAGACTTGGACACCTCAATTTGAAAATTTGGCACGACACACGAGAGAATCACTTAAAGACACTTCACACTTTAATCACAATTTAATTGAGTCGACAGGGCCTGGCGTAGTTCCGTACCCAGAGAGATTGGCCCCAAAGACTGGTACCCCTTTTGGTATTTATTTTTATATTAATGCTTGAGCAAAGTTATAATGCCCGCGGGTCCTCTTTGCTCGAAAGCTCGTCAGCAATTTGAGCCATATAGTGGCCCTGGGTCCTTATTTAAGGCCCTGAGCCTTGAGGGCTCTCAAAAGCAGTTACATGAAAAGCTTCAACTCAAAAGCACTTGGCCCCCAAAAGCTAGAGGCTAGGGTTGCCAGCGCTAAAAGCGGAAATCCGTACAACGCCGTAGAATGCAGAAGTCCGTACGGTCTGCCATGTCAGCTAGTCAACACGATTTGCGGTGGGTCCGTACAGCTTGCCACATCAGCTTTTTCTACGCAATTCTCTCTTTAATTCCCTAGTGTCCCTAGGGTCCCATCGGATGGGACTATGTCGTGGCATGCCCAACTAATAGGACCAAAAGTTGTTCCAACTTATAACTTTTGGTCCTGTCAGTTGGACATGCCACGTCATAATTTTGTGACATACCCCCCTCGTGAAGAGTTGTAATCACCCTCAATTACGTCTGTCGAAGCCGATACAAGTGGGACGGACTCGCCCTTCAATTTTACATCAAGTTCAATTTCTCGACCCTTCTCATTCTTCAAAGGCGCTTTCCTTGCCCTCTAATTGACCACTGCACTGTTCTTGTGGAACCAAGGGATTCCTAGGAGGACGTCACACCCTTCCAAAGGCATGATGTAAAAGTCCTCGTGCCCTATATACCTGTGACAATGCAAACGAAGTTTGCCAATGACAGGTGTAATGGCAACATCTGGTCCGGGTGCCGCTAGAACAACTTCTGCTTGTGGCCCCAATCTGTCGGGTGTGATTCCAAGTCAAGCCGCCAATTCAGGTGAAATGAAGTTGGCCTTGGCTCGATTTGCACTGACTGCAGTACGGATTGCCGCAAAATACGCTGGCTGCTGAAGTGGCCCGACTGTACGGATTTCCGCAATTAGCGTTGACTGTTTTTGGCTGGTAGCTTTTGGGTGAAGTTGCTTTTGCGTTTAATGATTTTGGGGTTCTGCTTTTAGCAACCCTTGTAAACCTTTATAAGTGACCCAAGGGGGGTCACTTCTTAGGGCATCTGGAGGCAGAGTCTGAGAGCGAGCACCCGCGGGCAGTTGTACTTTGCTCAAAGATTAACATAAAAGAAATACAGAAAGGGGTGCCAGTCTTTGGGGCAAATATCTCTTGGCACGGAACTACGTCGAGCCATATCGACTCTCTCTCTTAAAATGTGTGAAGTATTTTTGAAGTGAATTTCTGCTGTGTTGCGACAGAATCTTGACTTGGGGTGTCCAAGTTTGTTACAGTGGTATCAGAGGCTGAGCATGGCCGATTTCTCTTCTTCCGGGAAATTCGATCCCTTTTCTCCCGAGAGGAGGCAACGCAGAAAATTCAAACGACCTAACAGAAGACGAGTATGGGCCACCTCGATTGACGAGCAAATGCTTTAGTTTGCTAAAGATTCCCAGTTTGCAAAATTTTTGACCCAGCAGTCCATGGCATACTCAGTGGCAGAAAGCCACCGAACCACCAATCCCGGCAATTAAGAAACCTCCTTCTCCGAGGATGTTCATTGAACAAGAACTTCAAGAGGTGGTTGAAACCCAGATCAATCAGCTTTTGGACACGAAGAATCAATTGAAGAACCGCAAGAAGGGGACTGGCTACCCCGGTTACCTAGGCCGTCA
Organism: Adiantum capillus-veneris; assembly: GCF_014529385.1. Lineage (NCBI taxonomy): Eukaryota > Viridiplantae > Streptophyta > Polypodiopsida > Polypodiales > Pteridaceae > Adiantum > Adiantum capillus-veneris. Next base: position 18,647,077 of record NC_140952.1, read on the forward strand.
ATCTTATTTTGCATCTGCAAGAAAGTAGAGAAGCGTGTCCGTTTTGAAGGACTACCTAGTTCTTCTTCCTTTTCTTCTGACAATTCTTCTAGCTCTTTCGTCGTGAGTGAGGAGGATAGAAAGAGCAAGAAGCGAAGCAAAAAGCAAAGCTTTGGAAAGAGCAAGAAAAAGGCAAAGAAGCTCAGATTTCGACCAGTTTCTGATAGCTCTACGGAGGAGTCATCCTCTGACAGTTCGGACTCCGATGACCACATCTTTTATGCGAAGAAGAAGCATTTTTACAGAGCCAACCAATACGATTTCCTCAAAGACAAGAGCAAGAAGACAAAGGAGTTTAAAAAGGGTGGATATTCAATAGAATTTGTATCCTTTTCTGGATTCCGAGATGCTTTGAGGGCTTTGGCCTTCATCCGGCAGTTTGACATAGCAGTTTGACATAGCTTTCTCTGGAGGGCATTACTCAGAGCACTCCAAGGTTAGGAGGGCTGCATCATTTTTAAAAGGAAATGCTCGAACATGGTGGTCCATTCTTCTTTTGAGGAAAGAAGCCCTAGTCAAGTGATTGAAATTAAAACGGCTCTTTATTTCTTCTTGGTTGACTTGCGAGTACGAACGAGATGTAAGAACCGATTGGAACCATCTTCAGATGACCAAGGGAGATTCTTTGGATGCATATTGCGAGAGGTTTTGGGATTCTTTTCTACCGACCTCTTCGTTTAAGGTCGTCACCTTTAAGGAACAGATTGAGCGGTTTTGCTGCGGACTCCCTACAAAGATCTGAGATTACTGCCTTGAACAAAAGTCGGACTCTATTCAAGAACTAATGGGTCATGCGAACGGGGTTTTTCGATACATTCAGGGAATTTGACCTACCCCACTGATGAAATCTTGACTCAAAGGACCGGACAGACCTTTAACAATGAAAATAGAAAGAAAAAGAATCCCCATGGAAAGAAAGATACACGACCCCGACTGATACTTAGAGAAAGGGCTAACTATCTCAAAGAGGGGAAGTGTTTTGGTTGCGAGGAACAAGGGCACATCTCTGCAAAGTGCCCCAAAAAGGCACAACAAGGATAGATTGAAGACATGTCACAGAGTTCTAGAGCAACAGAGGAACGTGGCAGGAAAGGCAACGTAAGGTGCAGTGGAAGTGAATGTTGAACTTTGCTCAAGATGAGTGCTCCGAACTGTGCTCAAGGATTCCTTTTACTTACGGAAGGGAGAGCCTTCCGTTCCTTTAGTGAGAGAGTGCGAATGATCACAAACAAAGTGGGTAAACAATGTGAATGAAGATGCTGAGATTGAGAGAAAGAGAGAGAGAATACGATACCAGAATGTTGTCAAACCCTCCTCCAAGGGCCCCACTCTCTATGACGAGAGCGGTCTACTATTGATTGCACAAATCTCTACAATGCAATGGACTTGCCGATGATGTCGACGACGATGAGACGGGCTGAAAGCTGAAAACGCTAAGGGCTGAAATTTGCAAATCTTGTATGTGCTGAATTCTGACTCTATGTCGGTGACGACGGCGATGGCAACGATGCGATGACGACGCGCTGAAAACGCAGATGCTGAAATCTACGAATAGCGGGCTGAATTTGCAAACGTGCTAAATTTGCAAACGTTGGCTGATCTGACCGTGTGGCGAGGATCTAGTGCGGGAAGGTGAGATTTGCGAGGTTTGGGGCCTGCGGTATGAAACCTGTATGCTGAAAACTGAAAACGCTGATGCAAAGGGTACTTCTGTTGCTTGGAATCTGCAAAACGCTAGGTGCTCTGCTATCCCAAAAACGCTAGGGCTGGTCTGATGTAAGGTGAAGCGGAAGTGAATGCTGAACTTTGCTCAAGATGAGTGCTCCGAACTGTGCTCAAGGTTCCTTTTACTTATGGAAGGGAGAGCCTTCCGTTCTTTTAGTGAGAGAGTGCAATGGACACAAACAAAGTGGTGAACACTGGGAATGAAGGTGCTGAGACCGAGAGATAGAGAGAGAAGAATACGACATGAGAAAGTTGTCAAACCGTCCTCGAAGGGCCCCTCTTTCGATGGCGAGAGAGGTCTATGCTATTGATTGTGCAATTTGATACAAAATGCTGATGCAAATCTAAGTGATGCTATGTCGAGGTCGACGATGCTAAGGCTAAAAACTGAGTGCTGTAAAGCCGGCGGGACGACGACGGTGATTGGTTGAACTGGCTTTCCTTCTACTATTCCTTATTGGCTGATTTGCTGTCACAAACGCTGCCCCTTGCTGGTCCAAAAACGCTGCCTGCTGCAGGTGTAAAACGCTGCCTTGCTGGCTATGAAACGCTGGTTTCAAGATGTATAAAAAACTCCAATTGACCTGCTGAAAAAACGCTGTTTTATCATGCAGAAAAACGCTAGTTTGCTGGTCTTTGGAATCGCTGAATTGGCTGAGTCTGGTGGTTCTTCAATGCTGAAAACGCCAGGTCTATGGGCTGAAAACGCCAGTACACCTATGCTGAAAACGCTGAGGTTCTTTGGTCTTGGTTCTTGTTGAGAAGATGCTCCAGAGGGCCTGCTGCACGGGGTGCTTGTGCTCTCCTTCCTGCTTCTGCCAGAAATGCTAGCGCTAGGTTTTCCTTAGGTATTGCTTTAGTCATTTTGCCCTACCTAGTTCCCAACAAAAGTCACTTAAAAATAATAAGTGAAAAATGTCAAGAATAGGGAAAATAGGTCTATGCACTGTAAAAATGCTCTTGATGGGTTCTGATGGAAATTTGATGGTCATGCTGTGTGCAACCAGAGGATATGCATCTAATATAAGTGTCTGGACATGCACGGTCTGCGAACAGACTCATAAAAGTGCCAGATCACTTCCTATTCTAGACTGACTTGACCGAACTGAACCTGGTCATGCTGTAGCTTGTCCACGGACACATAGGGTTGGATGTGTCACGTGACATCCCCTCCTTTTCAAAGTACGGTACTGGTACCGAACTGTATGGCCTCGAGGGAGATCGCTAATAGCATCCGTAATCATGGAAAGGACTCTTCGTTGGCCCACTCTGATGCGTGGGTCATGTGATACTTGAACTTCATAAAGGTCTACAACGCTTGCTTCTATGGGCCGTTCCAAAAGCGACACAAAGTCTTCTGTGGCTCCTTCGATGCTTTGTCTCTGTCCATAGTCATGCGTCTACCATCTTCAAGAATCTCCGAGGCTGAAAATTCTTGAAACCACTTCCAACACAAAAACATGAACATACCCATTCCATGTAAAGTGATTGGAAAAATACTATTCCTTCGAACAAACTGTGCATGCGATGCAAATGAACAAAGTGACGGAGTGCCAAACCGTTCATCAAACACACACAAACAATGCGGTCGAATCGTTACTTTTTGATCGAAATCAATCAACTTTGGCAAAACACAATGGAAATGCCTATGCTTGATGCTCAATCCTTCTTGTGCTCTTTCGGAAACTGTCATGCCAAGGAAGAGACGTGGAATGTGACTTCCTTGAATGCATACTTTTCTTGAGAAATCCGCATACATCCGTGCTCCTGTATGAGTGAATCGTGCCCAACGTACAATCTGGCATGCCTTTGGAAAGGGATCACATAAAGACGCTGACTAAAATACAGGAAAACATCACGAATGGAACACTCGAACAATGCGTGCTGACTAATCATTCGTACACATAATACTTCCTGAGAGGGTTCTTTGGACCTAGGCTCCAAGATCGGGTCTTCGTGATCGATCGAATCTGCAACGAGGTTAGCTTCGCTGAAAAAGCATCAACTAAACCATCATCCTTGTGAACAATCACATCATCTTTATGCAAATCATCATGCTTGTGAGAAATCACATCTTGATCATGCAAATCATCATGCTTGTCATTGTCATACAATCTTTCATGCTTATTCTTATCATCCAAATCATCATGCTCATCATTATCATTCAAATCATCATGCAAATTCTGTGTATCAGGCTTTGGAAAAGAAGAGACTGAGAGAGTCTCCTTCTCTTGAATCGTTTCAATCTTCGCCTGCACATTAAAAATGAGAGATGGAGAATGAACAACTTGCTCTCCACGAATGACAAGGGGAGAGTCACTTTTGGCATTGAAAATGAACGTATTTTCCGCCCAATCAATGAGAGGGTTATACTCACGAAACCATCGAATGTCCAAAAGCATATAAGTGATAACTCCTACTTCGTGTTTGAGAGACGTTGTATCACAGACATGATTCTAAGCATGCATACTATTTAAGTTTGTGCACAATAAAAAGAGAATTAGTCTTATAAGACAAAAACATTGGTCATTTAAAAGAAACATGTACATTTGCTTACTCTAATGTATCACATCCTGAAAGAGGAGAGACTACAAATTTTTTGCGGAAGGACACTTGTTGAACAGTGAACAAAACATCAAGGTACTCTTGCGTGATGAGAGAGTCCATACCGGGAGAGAAGCCTGACACCTCAAAAGGAGATGTCTTGCGAAGCTCCAAGCGGGCTCTTTCGACAAAGAGAGTCACTAATCAAATTATGCATACTGCCTGGGTGAAACAATATGACAAACGCTGACCATTCACATGACCATAACACTTAATGAGAGACTTATCAATGGGAGGATCATGAGAGACTTGGGTCACACTCGTGCTCTCATGTATTGCATTGACAAAGGAAGTGGGTTCTGTGGGTTCTTTAGATTCATTAGATTCAAGCTTAGGACATGTTGTTTTTATGTGACCCTTAATGTGACAATTGAAAACAACGACCTTCCTGAAAATAAGTGCTTTGTTCTTCAGACGTGATGTATCACACTTTCTGGCAGAAGAGGCAGCAGGAGCTTCCCGCTCAACAGGCAACTTCTCAGCAGTACCCCCTCAAGCACCTTGGCGTTTTTGGAGATCCCATCCTCGCCGACCCGCAAGCCTAGCGTGGATCGCCAACACCCCAAGAACCCTAGCGCTAGCAGATAACTGCCATCGCCAGCAGAATTCACTAGCATTGCTAGCGTTTTTCCCAAGCAGCCAAATCAGCGTTTTTGATTTGCAGATTCAGATCAGGCCAGCGTTTTGGCAAGGAGGCAGAACCAGCTAGCGTTTTCCATTTTCAGCCATCTGGAGCAGAAGATCACCAGCGTTTTCAACCTCAGCATAACCCTAGCGACATCAGTCCAAAAACGCCATCGGATCTCAGATTCTGGTAGCGTTTTTGCAGCAGCAAATCAGCCTTGAAGAAAAGCAGTTTTCAGCCTATGCACAGTAGCAGATTAGCCCCCATTCAGTTGCAGATGATCCCCCAAGTTTAGCCCAAGAAAACGCAGCCAAAACAGTCATTTTCAGCCACCGAAACAGTCCCGAATTCAACGATTAGAAGATCCCAGATTTCAGCCATCAAGTCGTTGTCGTCATCGCCGTCGTCGTCATTGGCATAGTCCCATTGCATCAGTCCATTGCATTCGCATTGTACACCTTTGTGCAATCAAGATAGACCACTCTCGCCGACGAGAGTGGGGCCTTCGGAGGAGGGTTTTACAACCTTTCGGGGGTCGTATCTCTTCTCTCTCCTTCTCTCAGTCTCATTCATTTGCACGCACAATCCACTCACTTTGTTCGTGACCACAGCACTCTACAAGACAGTAAGCTCTCTCTTTCCCTAAGAACTAAAAGAACCTTGAGCAATAAAGATCACTAATCTTGAGAAAATACAACGTTCATTCCGCTGCACCTAACATTGGTATCAGAGCTTTGGAAGTGTTCTGCATTACTCAAGGAAAGAACCACAAGAACCACAAGATTTTTTTTTGCTTGTTGCGATCGCCCGAACCCATGTTTACTTGGGCGTGGCGATTCCTAATCGTGTTTTGTTTAAGAGTGACAGGAATCTCAAGAAAGAAGGGCGTGTCCAGCCTCCCCTTGTGTCTCTTTTCACTCATTGAGAGCGGACCGTGCACTTAGCGGCCGGCCAATCGACGTGAGGTGGGAAAAAGCAACCTTGCTGTGAGCGCAAGGCCGCCAAGGGGTGCGCCCGCAGAAAAGGGTAGAACTCGGGTAAAGAGAAGATCATTCTCAACGCGATTTGCAAGCGAAAGAGAACCTCAAGAACCCCAAAGAACCCAAGACCCTCAAGACTCAAGAACCCAAGATTCTCACGAATCAAGGACCTCAAGAACCTCAAGAATCGAAGATTCTCATGAATCAAGGACCTCAAGAACCTCAAGACCCTCAAGAACCCCAGTTCCTCGCGAGCTTTAGACCCCAAGATCATAGTGCATGGTAGTCACCCGAAGCGGAATGGATACTTCGCATTCAGGCGATGAGCACGAGAGAGGCGACGAAGGATTTTCCCCACCAGGAGATTTTTCCAACCCTCCCCCGTCGCTATCTATACCAGACCCTATGGAGGCAATGATGAAGCAGATGATGGCCATGATGGATAGACAAGAAGACAAGCGCCTTGCTTTAGAACGTGAGCGCGACGCAAGAGAAGAAAGAAAAGAACTAAGGAAGGAAGAAGCGGCAGCACGAAACGCAGCATTGGAGGCCGGTTGTGCCGCTCATAGATTGGCCTTGGAGGCCGAGCGTGAAGCTCGACGAGAGCTACGCACTCAAGAATTGATTGCCCAAGTCCTAGCCTCGAAGACCAAACCACCCAAAGATCGTGGAAGTTCGTCAAGTGGCGCAAGCCACGACGTGGATTCCAACCATCCAGTTACAGAAAAGTTGATTTTCAGTAAGTATGACGGTAAGATGGATGCTACAGTTATTCATTCTTGGTTGCATCAATTTAATGCTTATTTTGCGACAACTAAGAAGACAAGCAATAGCAAAGTTTTGACGGCAGCTATGTACCTTGCCGGTGATGCCATTAATTGGTACCACGCATGGCAAGAGGCACAGCTAGCCGCGCACCTAGAGACAGCCGACGATTTCACTCCTCTCTTTTAGTTGGGTTGATTTCCAAGACAAGCTCAAGGCGCGGTTTATGCCACCTCAGTACCTTGCACGGTTGAAGGACGATTGGCGCGCTCTCAAGCAAAATGGTATGCCAGTCATGTCTTTTTCTAATCGTGTTTTGCAGCTAGGTAGCCAACTACGCATGTCGGATGAAGAGTGCAAAGAGGCTTTTCTCTTTGGATTGGACGAGTATATCAAGTACGATGTGGAGGTACTCGATCCAATCGATCTCAACAAGGCGGTAGCGATTGCTCTCGCACAGGAGATGAAGCACAACAAAGGAAAGCCTAAGGAGAACAAGACTTCCACAAGTACCTCGCAGACTCCTCAGAATGGTAAGAATGATAACCAACGTAACCACGAAACGTTTTAGACCCGAAACGTGGCGTTTCACCCCGAAACGTTTCACCCTAGGCTAAGGCCTCACTGAAACGTCAGACCGAAACGCCAATTTTGTGTGTATATAGTGTTATGTATAGACAAAATAGGTGTTCACAGTGCAGTGAGTAAAGACACATGCTATGTTAACCTTGAAATAGCATATACATAATAAATAAATAATTATTTAATGCCCAAATTCTCAAAAGGGATTAAAAAAAAAAAGGAGTTTCACTCTAGGCGTTTCACCCTGCAGGTGAAACGTTTCGGCCGTTTCACCCGTTTCGCGTTTCAGGCCTGCTGAAACGCGTTTCGCGGTTTCGCTGATGATAACTCTTCTAACCAAACTTCGCGGTGAACCGTCAGTCGAAGAGCTTTGAAGAGGCAGCTGAAAGAGTCTCTCGAGATGTTGGTGCGTTCTCCGTAAGGCCCCCCAAGAGGCCTAATAGAGGCTTTAGGCTAGACCCGAGAGCCCGGAGACCCATCAATCGAAGACGGGAAGCTTGGAAGTCTCTGCAGGATGCAGAGAGTGATTCCTCTAGTGAAGATAGGGCGTGGAGGAAGTTTGTTGAATGCCGAAAAGAGGCGCGAGCTGAAACGAAGAGAAGCGAGAGGGAGGCTCTCAAACGATTCATGCTCAAGAGCGTCGAATTGGCAAGACGCAAGGAATGGTATGCTTGGTGGAAGCATATGAAAGCCGTTCTAGGGGGGAGCAGAAAAGGAGGGCCCGCTCAACCCCTAAGAGACCAGAACGGCGAGCTGCAGGCGGACGAAGAGAAGATCCGAGACATTTGGAAGGATCATGCTTCTCGCGTCTTCGCCGATCCCTCCGGGCACAGCAAGGACCCAGAACACTGGCAAAACCATGCTGTGCGACTTTGGCCTAGAATAGAGGGCATCAATGACTCTATTAGGTGGACTGAAGTTCGAGAGGTATGTCGCAAGATCAAGCGGCATAAAGCAGCTAGGATAGATGGCATTCCCCCTGAATTTTTCAAGATCCTTATGCAAGACAAGAGAACTAGATCGGATCGATTTAAACCAAATACAGACATGGGAAGAGCAGTCTTCAAACTGCTATGTACTTGGTTTGATTCAGGGAAGTTGCCGGAGGCATCATCTACCTCGGTAGTGGTGTATATCCCGAAGAAGGGTGATCTTTCTAATCCGGACAACTACAGAGGGATTTCTCTTATTCCAATCTCTCTGAAGCTCTTGACCTCACTCGTGATCAATAGGATCTCAGTGAAACTTGAGGAAAGAAACTTCTTCTTGCGTGGTCAAGCCGGATTTCGGACTCAGGAGGAATGTGTGGCACAAGTGATTGCCTTGAAAGAGATTGTGCTCAGGCGAAAGGGTTGTTAAGAAACCGACGTTTGCGGCATATATTGACTTTGAAAAGGCGTACGATACAGTGCCACACGAGGCGCTCTTTTTAAAGATGGAAGCCATAGGGATTGGAGGTCGTTGCTTGAATTTCTTTCGAGCCTTGTACCAATCTTCAAAGGTCAGAGTGCGGGTGGGAGCGAAGTTGAGTGAGGAGGTCCAAATCACCCGTGGCGTGCGTCAAGGGTGTCCCGCGTCGCCTACTCTTTAATATATTCATTAATGACATCTTGGATGAGAGTGCGACTGACCTTGGGGTGGCTATTCCAGGCCTACTCCTGAAGATCCAGGGCCTGCTTTTTGCAGATGATTTAGTTTTATTTGCGGAGTCTAAGGAGGAGTTGCAGGCTAGTTTAGATAGATTGCATAATTGGGCGGAGAAGTGGGGGATGAAGTTCGGCATAAAGAAATGCCAGGCGATCGTGTTCAACGGGGACCTTGAGGAACTTATTGCCTTCAAACCCCACATCGGACCTGAGGAGATTCGGGTAGCTTCAGAGTATAGGTACTTGGGCATCTTAATAGACAGCGAAGTCTCGATCGATACTATCCTTAAGGATAGGATTGAAAGTGCACGTAAGTCTTTGTATGCTCATAAACATCTTCTATGCTCTAAGAAAATTCCGATGTGGTCAAGGTTGGCCTTTCTCAAGGCGTGCGTCTTCCCAGTGGCGACTTATGGAGCGGAGATTATGGGCTCACATGACATGAGGAAGTTGAACCCATTAGAGACGCTTATAGCAACTGGAATGAGGTGGGTAGTCGGTAAGGCCGCGAAGTCGAGTTCTGTGGCAGCAGCAACTCTTCACCGGGAGTTAGGGCTCCCCCCCGTACCAGCTTACTGTGCAGGACAGAGGGTACGAGCTTTTACCAAGTACGCAGGTCTAAAGACTTGGATTGCAGATTTGGTTAACAATATACCAGAATGGAACCAATTCAAGAAGTGGACTTGGTGTAAAAGGACAAAGTTTTGGGGGGAGAGGTATATCAACGGCGCTTCTGTTGAAACCGCAAGACAGGAGAGCTGGAAGCTCTGGGAACACTCACATCAATGTGTCTCCCTTGATCCTTATATCGAGAGGAAGTATGAGGACACGCGTGGATACCTCTATAGGCAGAGCATTGGGAAGAACCCCGGTGGGATGGAGGAGAAAGTCTTGTTACTAGCAAGAGTGGATGGCTTAATGCTTAAGGATAAGATTGAACGGGCACAGTCGAGGACTTGCCCGTTGTGCGGAATGGAAGAAGGTTCAAGGTCACTTACGCACCTGTTGGTACAGTGCCCTGAACTGGACAATCTCAGAAGCTCAATACGACCCTGTTTGGAACATGCTAGACGGCTGTTAAACAATCCTAGCGGTGAAGATACCGAAGTGTTACTCCTGCGAGGGGAGATTAGCGGAAAGCGATTGCCAGGTTGGGTTGTCCCCCGTGGGGCCCATAATGGTCGTCGTGGACCGCAGTTGAGGAGTGCCTATGCGGATAACGTTGCAGCATTCCTCTGCGGGGCCGTACTGCGATACTACAATGCTCTGGCCCGTGAGGGTGTTTGAAGCTCGTAGGGCTTGTAGTTATTGCGTACGGTGCGGTCTCGCCTAACATGGTCCTGGGGCTTTCCGAGCGGGCCTTGGTGACCATGGTTGGCCGGATCGGGATGCCTCCTTTGAGCCGATGCCCACCTTGGGTATGGCAGTCCTACCGGACATCCGCTGGACGGGGGCCTTTTTCTACCAGGTGAAAATCCTGGAGTACCTGGGCAAGATTCAGTACGGTCTGTGAGTTACAAGGGTGTGTCCCTCTCTCTCAGCCTTGGTCCTTAAATGCATCACTGAATTCGTTTGGTGATTTCCCGACGTTACCGTCGGGTGGCGTGACTAACAAGGGAACATGGACTGACTAACATGGCATGAAAAGTCTTTTTACTCCCCCGAGGGGGAAACTTGCTTCCATTCCCCGTTGACATGCCACGATATGGCATGGAGGCGCTTTTCCCTTTGTCGGCAAGTCCACAAGGTAATCTGTCTTTGACTCGTTTGCGTGCACGAAGCAAAGGCAGTTCCTTGTTGGCTTGCCGGCTCTAGCCCAAAAAAGTAAAAAGTAAAAATGTGAAGCATGATGATTTGAAGGATAATGATTTGCATGATGATTTGGATGGAAAAGACAAGCATGATGAATTGCATGAAGAAGATGTGATTGTTCACCAGGATATGTGTTAGTTGATGCTTTTTCTAGCGAAGCTAACCTTGTTATAGATTCGATCAATCACCAAGAATCGATCTTGGCTTTCGAGTCGAGGTCCACAGATCCCCCACAAGAAGATTCGATAGAGCCCGAAGAAGCGATCTTGGCTCTCGAGCCTTGGTCCAAAGAGCCCTCCCAGGAAGTATTATGTGTTCGCATGATTGATACGCACGCTTTGTTCGAGTGTTTCATTCGTAAAGGTTTCTTGTATTTTAGTTAGCATCATTATGTGATCCCTTTTCCTAGGCATGATATATTGTATGTTGAGCACGCTTCTCTCATGGATGAGCACGAATGTGTGCGGATTATTCATGAAAAGTTGAAAAGTTTGTATGTAAGGAAGTCGCATTCCATGTCTCTTCCTTGACATGACACAGTTTCCGAAAGAGCACATGATTGTATGAGCACCAAGCATGGGCATTTTTATTGTGATTTGCCACAAATGATTGGTTTCGATCAAACAGAAAAAATTCGATTGCATTGTTTGCATGGGTTTGATGAACGGGTTGTCACTCCGTCTATTTGTTCATCTACATTGCATACACAGTCTTTAGAGAAGCCAAGATTTTTTTCCTTCACTTTACATGGAATGGGTATGTTCATGGTTTTGTGTTGGAGATGGTTTCAGGAATTTTCAGCCATGGAGATTCTTGAAGACGAAAGAAGAAGATCTCTAGATGAAGTTGACGCAAGAAAGGAGATTCAAACGACTTTGTGTCGCTTTCGGCGCGGCCCAAAGAAGCAAGCGTTGCTGACCTTTATAAAGTTCAAGTACCGTACGACCCACACAGCAAAGTGGGCCGGCGAAGAGTCCCTTCCAGGATTCCGGATGCTGTTGGCGATCTCCCTCGACGCCATACAGTTTGGTACCAGTACCTCACTTTGAAAAGGAGGGGATGTCACATGACACATCCCAACCCTATGTGTCCGTGGACAAGCTACACCATAGCAGGGTTCAGTCAGTCCGATCAGTTTAGAATAGCAGTGATCTGGCACTTTTGTGAGTCTATTCGTAGACCATGCATGCCCAGTCACTTAGCATAGATGCATATCCTCCGGTTGCACACAACATGATCATTGGAATTCCCATCAAAATCCATTCGCATGAGTTAGGGGAATTTTCCAGCGCATTTAGCCTATTTTCCTATTTATTGGGATTCACTTATTATTTTTAAGTGACTTTCCTACAAAAGTAGGTAGGGCAATTTTGCTAAGTTAATATATAAGCAAACCCAAGTTAGCACTTTCTGGCAGAAGAGGCATCAAGAGCTTCCCGCTCAACAAGCAACTTCTCAGCAGTACCCCCTCAAGCACCTAGGCGTTTTTGGAGATCCCATCCTCGCCGACCCGCAAGCCTAGCGTGGATCGCCAACACCCCAAGAACCCTAGCGCTAGCAGATAACTGCCATCGCCAACAGAATTCACCAGCATTGCTAGCGTTTTTCCCAAGCAGCCAAATCAGCGTTTTTGATTTGCAGATTCAGATCAGGCCAGCGTTTTGGCAAGGAGGCAGAACCAGCTAGCGTTTTCCATTTTCAGCCATCTGGAGCAGAAGATCACCAGCGTTTTCAACCTCAGCATAACCCTAGCGACATCAGTCCAAAAACGCCAGCGGATCTCAGATTCTGGTAGCGTTTTTGCAGCAGCAAATCAGCCTTGAAGAAAAGCAGTTTTCAGCCTTTGCATAGTAGCAGATTAGCCCCCATTCAGTTGCAGATGATCCCCCAACTTTAGCCCAAGAAAACGCAGCCAAAACAGTCATTTTCAGCCACCGAAACAGTCTCGAATTCAACGATTAGAAGATCCCAGATTTCAGCCATCAAGTCGTCGTCGTCATCGGCATAGTCCCATTGCATCAGTCCATTGCATTCGCATTGTACACCTTTGTGCAATCAAGATAGACCACTCGCCGACGAGAGTGGGGCCTTCGGAGGAGGGTTTTACAACCTTTCGGGGGTCGTATCTCTTCTCTCTCCTTCTCTCAGTCTCATTCATTTGCACGCACAATCCACTCACTTTGTTCGTGACCACAACACTCTACAAGACGGTAAGCTCTCTCTTTCCCTAAGAACTAAAAGGAACCTTGAGCAATAAAGATCACTAATCTTGAGAAAATACAACATTCATTCCGCTGCACCTAACAACCCTGATCATGCTGCAGCTTGTCCACGGACACATAGGGTTGGATGTGTCACGTGACATCTCATGTCTGATGCAAAAACGCTGTGGATCCTGTTGTGTCCTGCTATCGCCAGGTTGATCTGCAACTGCAAAGCGTTGGCTGATTTGCAATGCTGAAAAACGCTGGTCCTTGTTGGCTGAAAGTGCTAGGTTGCTCGTTGGGGGTCTTGCTGAGAAGGTGCACTGTCGGACGCCTGGTCCTTGCTGCCTCTTCTTCCAGAAAGTGCTAGCACTATGTTTTCTTATATATTGGCTTAGCCAATTTGCCCTACCCAGTTTCCCAACAAAGTCACTTATTAATAATAAGTGAAAAATGACTAGAATAGGGAAAATAGGTCTGTGCACTGTAAAAATGCTCCTGATGGGTTCTGATGATAATATTATGATCATGCTGTGTGCAACCAGAGGATATGCATCTACTCTAAGTGCTTGGACATGCACGATTTGTTCGCAGACTCACAAAAGTGCCAGAACACTTCTTAAGCTAACTGAACCGAACCCTAGACATGAAGTAGCTTGTCCACGTACACGTAGGGTTAGTGTGCACGCGACAGGCAAGATGAAAGCAGCATTGATACCGGGTTACATGGGAACCAACACAAGCCAGATAGATGAAAGTACAGGACTTTGCCGAGCTTGGGGCAAAGTGAAAAATCAGGAAGCCCTTATCTTTTTTGATGGACGAGCCAAGGCCAACTTCATTTCATTTGAATTGGCGATGCGGCTCGAGATTACGCTTGACAAGATGGGGCCACCGGCAGAGACAGTTCTAGCGGTGCCCGGACGGGATGTAGCCATTACGCCTGTCATTGGCAAACTTCGTTTGCATTGTCAGGGGTATTTAGGGCACGAGGACTTTTACATCATGCCTTTGGAAGGGTGTGACATCCTCCTTGGAATTCCTTGGTACCATAAGAACAACGCGGTGGTCGACTATTGGGCCAAGAAAGTGACTTTGACAAACGAGAAGGGTAGAAAAATTGTACTAGATGTAAAATTGAAGAGCGAGTCCGTCCCTGTTGTACGGCTTCGGCCATTTCAAAATTAATGAAATCCAGTCTTTTTGTTTACTCGATCTGTTTGAAAGAATTGAATGATGAACATCGAACGAACATGTCTGAACTAGACAAAGAACGCTAAGATTTTCTCCACAGACATGCTAATTTTTTCTTTGAAGGCCTGCCAGGCGAGTTACCCCCATTTCGCCCTGAGGACCATACGATTGATTTGATTCCTGGAAGCACACCACTGAACCGGCCACCTTACCGTGGTAGCCGAGCCCAGAATGAAGAGATCATGAACCAAGTGAAAGACCTTGAAAAGGGTCTTATCCAGCCGAGTACTTCACCTTACTGCTCTCCGGTTTTACCGGTACTAAAGAAAGACGGATCTTGGAGGATGTGCATCGACTATAGAGCTCTCAATAAAATCACTATCAATGCTGATTCCAAGGATCGATGATATTCTTGACCGACTACAAGGATCCTCTTGTTTCAGCAAGATTGATTTGAAAAGCGGATATCATCAGATCAGAATCGCTCCTGGAGATGTCTACAAGACGGCCTTTCGGACAAGCTTTGGTTTTTACAAATTTTTGGTGATGCCTTTTGGACTTACCAATGCTCCAACGACTTTCAACCGAATGATGGATAGGATTTTCCGAGATCATCGATCTTTTGTGGGCACTTTCTTTGATGATATTATAGTCTTCTCCAAGGATGAAGCAGAACATCGACACCATCTGCTATAGGTCTTTCAGGCAATGCGTGATCACATATTGGTTATCAATGCCAAAAAGAGTGAGTTTTTCTTGCCGGAAATACCTTTTTTGGGACACATCGTCTTAGCAATAGGAGTATAGATGGACTCAACCAAGATTGAGACCATCCGCGATTGGCTAGATTTGAAGAATGTTCATGAAGTTAGAAGCTTCTTGGGCTTGTGTTCTTACTACTGGCGATTCATTCGGAAGTTTGCAGAGGTCATATTGACTCAGAAAGGAGTCCCTTTCTCGTGGGGATCGACATAGGTGATTAATCGCCTTTCAGACACTTAAGGAAAAATTGACTACTGGACCAGTGTTGGCTTTGCCAGACTTGCAAAAGCCATTCGAAGTTTATTGTGATGCTTGTGGTCGTAGTCTGGGAGCGGTCTTAATGCAAGAAGGCCATGCGATTGCGTATGAAAGCAGAATGTTTTTAAGCCCAGATTGGTAGCACAGATTTATGAGAAAGAGCTATTGGCAGTTATCCATGCTCTTACGCAGTGGTGACACTACCTACCTGGAGTCGATTTCACGGTCTTTACTGATCATCAGAGTTTACGCTACTTCTTGTCACAGAAGCAGCTTTCAGAAAAGCAGATGCAGTGGGCTAACATCTTGTCACAGTTTCACTTCCAGATTGTCCATGTCCAGGGACAGAAAAACTTAGTGGCAGATGCATTGTCTCGGAAGCCCCTTGTCTTGGCGATTTCCGCGATCCATCATAGAAGCTTCGAGGATATGGTTGATCAGTACGCCATTGGTTTGGAGGGGGGTATGTCACAAACTGATGGCGTGGCATGTCCCAGGACTTTATAAGGTTGTTCCAACTTCTAGACCTTTGCCGAGGGGCCTAAGGACAACTAGGCCAATAAAATCAAGGGAAGAACATGCTGACATGGCTGTTGTACAGACCGCTGCGATTCGCGCTATATGCAGTACGGACTGCCGCAAAACGTGATGGCTGCGAACGTGGCCTGATTGTACGGATTTCCGCAATTAGTGCTGACTGTTTTTGGCTGGCAGCTTTTGGGAGAAGTTGCTTTTGTGTAAGGATTCTAGGTAATAATCCTTAATTAAGTACTTAAACTCAAGATTAAGACCTAAGAAACTTAAACTGAACTCAAAAACAAGACTCAGAAGACTCTGTGTTTTTGGCATCTGTCACGGGGACGTGGCAACTGTTAACTATGTCACGAGGATGTGGCAACTACTAACTTTAGTTGTTGGTTTCTTTCCAAGGGGTTTTGTTTTATTTTTGAGACCCTCTTCTTGAAGTAGCAAACGGTCGGACATTGCATGGCCAATGTGAACGGTAGTTTCACCCGCAGATGAGTAGTGGTCGGCACTAGAATTCGTATGGTAAGAGGATGTCTGGGCTCAGAGCAAGATCATATAGGTCCCCCCGGTCGCACTTAGCAAGTTGGCGGATACTAGGAAGTGAACTCAATAAAGGCCTAAAGTCAAGGTGTGACTACCAACAGAAAACTATCCGACAGTTGGGCCACATTGCATGTTTGGATGCGGTCCCAATGAGGATAGATGGTTAGAAGACTAGTGGGAGCCCAACGGAAGCATCTCCTAAAATTTAGGGAACTGCTATTTTGGGCCGAGAAACGTGTTCGCGTCATTACCTCCGGTATGACTAGGGGAACATTTTACAACTCTGTCGCGAAGTCAACTGGGCGATCAGTTGGGATATTTTTAAGCGGCGAACCCGAAACGGGCAAATGCTTGTAAATGCGCGGAGTGTTGATTTTTCATGAACTTTCCTCTTGCAGAAAAATCAGCGCTGAATTTTAAGCTGGGAGAGGGCTTCATTTGCATTTTGTCATAGGTTAAGAGCTATGGAGTGCTTCCTTTCCCTCTTATGTACAGTGCGGTGCCATGAGTGATGCCCTGCACGCTACGCACTGCCCTCTCTCTCGCCTACGAGCAATATGTTATGCCCCACTAGTGGGCTTTTCATTTGACCAATGTACAATTATGTGGGTTCATGCGCGATTGCCGAGGCAAGAGCCTCTTGCACAGGTACTGGATTAGCTAGCGGCTAATCCCCCGCAGGTACAGGTGAATTCGGAGAGGTTTCACGCCAGAAGTGTCGTCCGATTCAAAGGGCAAGTAGCCCTACAGGTGCGGGAACTCGAGGTCTTGCTACAGATGCGACCGGCACGCGAAACGGAGCCCAAAACAGGGAATTACAGCCTGCTGTGTATTTTTGCAGGTTTAGGGTTTCGGCCCTAAACTGACCCTAATACCCCCAGGAGGTTCGGGGACGCAAGGGGACCATTGTACAGGTGAACTGGCACATTTTCGGGGCAGAAAACAGAGAATTCAGCGTGCTGCAGATTCTCGCCAGGTTTTGCAAAGTGTCCGTATGCGTCGGGAAAAGTCACCTATTGCGTGGGGATATTGACTGTGAAGCGTCCTAGTATAGTTATGTTGCGGAAATCGGGCCAGAACAGGTGTTTCTTAGCCTAGATTGTGCGGGGCAGCTTGTAGGAGAACACAGGTTTTAGTCCCTGTGTTAAAGAATAAAGAAATACCGAAAGGGGCGCCAATTTTGGGGCCTACAGGTTGTTGGCGTCTGCTCGGAGCATTCTAGCTCCCGAGCCGTGTGTGTACTTAGGTGTTAATCCTCGTTACAGGTTACCTTAGCAAAGTGCTCTGTGTGTCTAAAGTAAAGAATTTCGGGTGAAAGCCAACGTCTACCGCCCTACAGGCCGGTTTCATGGTTCTGTTGCCGAGACATCAATCACTTTTTCCTTAAAGAGTGAGCCTGGATTGTTTTGTGTAAAGACACAGAGTGCAGGAACGCGGGGATTACACTATGGCCGACAAGGGGAAGGGAATTATGGAAGAGGGTTCCTCTTCAAAGGACAGGCAGGAGATTCCTATGGTTTTTGAGATTGGCGAGAGCTCACGGCCACGTCAGTCTGTACCTCCTGTCAACGTGAATGTCCCTCCAGTAGTACAGGGCTTTATGACTGGGTAACTTGAGGATGATTCGTTCAAGACTCAGTTAGTTGCCGTGGTGAATGTCTTTTCGCAGCTCGTGCAGAATCCGAGGTTTATGGAATTCTTGCAAGCGCCACCAGTGCAACAACAAAATAGGCAACCTACGCCGCGTACGGAGCTTGTTGATGCTCAAGCCCAGGTGCTTCATGTGGCGCAGGAGGAAAGGGAACACTCGCATGTTGCGGAGTCTGGGGCTCCAAAGCAGGTTCCTCCCGTGCTTGAACAAGTGGCTAGAACGCCTATTCCACAGGTTATGCCAGTACAGCCCGCCACCTTTCAGAGCCAGCATGCTGTCTTGAATGGACAGGGAGCTAGATACCAGGCTATGCACTCAGTTTTTCCACCACCCACGATACATCCTGGGTATTTCGAGGGTGGATCAATGTTCCAAAGTATGGCTGGTTATGCGCTTGGAACTCACCCGTACATGCCAGGAACAGTGTCCGGATGCGTCTCAGGGGTCAGAAAAGGCCACCAAAGACAAGGATTCAGCTGGGACTTCTGGAGCGTAGGCAAAGCAATAGAAAAGGAAGCCTTTTGTGCGCAAGTTGCTCGAGGAAAAGAAGGTCCTAATGGCCGAGAACAAAAGCTTTATATGCGAGCAGCCTGGTCGCTTTTCTATCAATTGTTCACAAAGGAAAAGACCAGCTGACTCAGAGGATAAAGAAGACCAGAAAGGCAAGAAGCCTAAACCCACGGCAGGTTTAGTGTCAGACATGGTGGGTGACAGGCCCAGCACAGATGCCAGTGAGTTATGCAGGGCATGGGGTAAAGTTAGGGATCAGACGGCACTCATCTTCTTTGATCCAGGTGCCAAAGCCAACCTTATCTCACCAGAGTTAGCTATGAAGCTGGGCATCAGAGCTGAGAGATGGGGTTCACAACACAGGCAGGGTTGGCATGTCCTGGCCACTCAGAGTGTGTTACTCCCATTATTGGAAAGTTGCATCTGCATATCCATTCATATGTGGACACAGAAAAGTTCTACATCATGCCGTTGGAAGGATGTGACGCCTTGTTGGGGATCCCATGGATGTTCCGAGTGCATGGAGTCTTGGATGCCTACAACAAAAAGATCACTGTACAGCATAGGGGCAAAACTCACATCTTGGATGTAAAGCTTAAAGGAGAGTCAGTCCCTATTGTATCTGCTTCTGCTATCACTTCTGTAATAAAGAATCATCTTTCTGTGTACTTGATTTTTGCACTTGATGTCTCAGATAGTGATCGGTCAAATTTATATGTGTTAGATAAAGAAAGGTCAGCATTTTTGCAAAAGTTTAGTGTGACTGTTTTTCTGATTCGTTACCGTCGCAATTGCCGCCAGAGAGACCTGAGGACCATCGGATAGATTTGGTGCCAGGGTGTAGCCCACCAAATAGACCTCCCTACAGGGTTAGTGCGGCGTAGCAGAAAGAGATTATGGGCCAGGTTGAGGAGTTATTAGAGAAGGGGCTGATTCAGCCTAGTTCTTCACCCTTTTGCTCTCCAGTGCAGAAGAAGGATGGCTCATGGCGCATGTGTATTGATTACCGTGCGTTGAATAAGAATACCATCAAGAATAGGTTCCCTATTCTTAGAATTGATGATATGATATTCTCGATCGTTTAGAGGGTGCTGCAATTTTGAGCAGGATAGACCTTAAGAGTGGGTACCATCAGATTCGTATAAGGCCAGAGGATGTGCACAAGACTGCGTTTAGAACGACATTTGGTCTTTATGAGTTTTTAGTGATGCCGTTTGGGCTAACAAATGCTCCTGCCACATTCAACAGAATGATGGACCGGATTTTCCGCTCGCATCAACAGTTTGTTGGGTCCTTCTTCGATGACATGATAGTGTATTCGAAGAATGAAGAGGAGCATAGGCGTCACTTGCCATTGTGTTCGAAGAGTTGCTCAATCACAGGCTACTTGTCAATCCTAAGAAAAGTGAATTCTTCTTGGAAGAGATCCACTTTCTTGGCCACATAATCTCAAAGGATTGTGTCAGAATGGATCCTGCAAAGGTCGAAGCTATTAAGACATGGCCAGACTTGAAGAGTGTGCACGATGTCAGAAGCTTCTTGGGATTGTGTTCCTACTATAGAAGGTTTATCAGAAATTTTGCAGAGATAGCATCGCCTCTTCACGCTTTGCAAAAGAAAGAGGTCACTTTTAGATGGACCCAAAAAGAGATTTTAGCTTTTAGTCTCTTAAAGGAAAAGTTGACTTCTGATCCAGTTATTGTTTTACCAGATCTCAGGAAGTCATTTGTGGTCCAGTGTGACGCGTGTGGCAGTAGCATCGGAGTAGTGCTAATGCGGGTAGTAGCTTATGAAAGCCGAATTTTGCAAGGGCCAGAAAGGACTATGCAAGTCTATGAGAAAGAGCTCTTGGCCGCGATTCATGCGGTTTCTAGTTGGAAGCACTACCTCTTAGGTGCTGATTTTGTTGTCCAAACTGATCATCAGACCTTGCGATACTTCTTGACACAGTCAAAGTTATCCGAAAAGCATATGGGATGGGCAAACATTCTTTCCATGTTCCACTTCCATATTATGCATGTGGAAGGCAAGAAGAATGTTGTGGCTGATGCGTTATCAAAAAAGCCACAAATTTCAGCTGTGTCAATTCCTTATCATCATGAGCTAGATGACATGAAGGAACAATATATTGCTGATGAAGATTTTGCAAGGATCTTTGAACAGTTACAAGAGGGGCAACATCACGAGCACTACCTCCTCAGAGATAGGTTTTATGATGATGCATGGCAGACTTTGTGTCACTAGGCCACTGCGACATAAGGTCATGGAAGAGAGTCATGTCTCACCGTATGCAGGGCATCGTGGCATTGATGCAACAGTTAAAGCGGTAGACATTCTTCTATTGGCCTACCTTGAGGAGAGATGTGGATGCCTTTGTGCGAGCATGCATAAGTTTGCCAAAAGGTCAAGTTTGACAGGCAAAAGGCACCAGGGTTGTTACAACCACTGCGATTCCGGATAGGCCATGGGAAAGCATTGCTATGGACTTTATCTTTGATCTTCCAAGGACGCCAACAGGGAGTGATGGTATATGGACCATTATCTGCAGGTTCAGCAAGCAGGCCCATTTTATCCCTGTCAGGAAGAAGATAAAATCTGATCAGATGGCACGCTTGTTCATGTACAATGTGTTTAAGTACCATGGTATGCGACAATCGATTATTAGTGATCGTAATCCTCGCATGACCAGTTTGTTCTGGAGAGGATTGTTTGAGAACATGGGTACTATGCTCAAGTTCTCGTCTTCGTTTCATCCACAAACTGATGGATAGTCAGAAGAGGCTAATTCTACTGTCTTAGATCTGTTGAAATGCTATGTGTCAGATAATAAGGGCAAGTGGGAACAGTATTTGCCTATGCTTGAGTATGCGTACAATAATACGGTGCATTCGTCTACTGGCAAAGCACCTTTTGAGATTGTTGAAGGCGGCAAAAAGGTTCCTCCCATTTTGCATACAAAGGACAAGATCTTTGAGGCAGATCGATTTGTTGAGAACATGGATGAGATGTATAAGAAGATTAAAGTTGCCTTGGAGAAGACTCAGGCAAAGCAGAAAAAGGCTGCTGATCAATCGTCATCGTCGTGAATTGCTGTTATCACCTGGTGATTGGGTTCTGTTAAGGTTCGAAAAGGCAAGGTTAAAGAAGATGAAGGGCAAGGAACGGCTGTTTCGTAAGCTCAGCATGAGTTACTATGGGCCTTTTCAAGTGCTTGACAAGATCAGCGATGTGGCTTACAGGTTGAAATTGCCTGATGCGTGGAAGATTCATGATGCGTTTCACGTGAGTCTTCTAAGACCCTTCGTGGGTGATGTGCCAGAAGATATGCCAGATGAGGATCAGCCAGAAGTTGAGGAACTTCATGAAATCCTTGTACCTGAGCAAGTTTTGGCACATAAGGACAGAAAAGTTAAAGGACAAGATGCAAGACGCTACTTGGTGAAGTTCAAGAACTATTCGCCTATGGATGCAAAGTGGATGGAAGAGCATGAAGTGTCAGAGTCACCAAATGTATTGCAGCTTTACCTTGAAGCCTTTGGGTTATAGCCTACTTATGCCCCAACCCAACGTGTGCAAAGCAGGGCTAATGATAGAGCTAGTACATCAAATGTACATATGAATTCAGTGTAATGGATGGAAGAGTCACCAAATGTATTGTAGCTTTACCTAGAAGCCTTTGGGTTACAGCCTACTTATGCCCCAACCCAACGTGTGCAAAGCAGGGCTAATGATAGAGCTAGTACATCAAATGTACATATGAATTCAGTGTAATGGATGGAAATGACAAAAGTATGAAGGCCTCAATAATTCATTTGTATCTATATGTTATGACCTTTCTTGCGGATACATGCGATGATAAAAGAGTGTTGATAGCACAAGATCATCAGTGGCGTGTATTTATGGTATGCAATCGAGGGCGTTTGCGATTTCAAGAGGGGGGTATGTCACGGGGACGTGGCAATTGTTAACTATGTCACGAGGATGTGGCAACTACTAACTTTAGTTGTTGGTTTCTTTCCAAGGGGTTTTGTTTTATTTTTGAGACCCTCTTCTTGAAGTAGCAAACGGTCGAACATTGCATGGCCAATGTGAACGGTAGTTTCACCCGCAGATGGGTAGTGGTCGGCACTGGAATTCGTATGGTAAGAGGATGTGTAGGCTCAGAGCAAGATCATATAGGTCCCCCCCGTCGCACTTAGCAAGTTGGCGGATACTAGGAAGTAAACTCAATAAAGGCCTAAAGTCAAGGTGTGACTACCAACAGAAAACTATTCGATAGTTGGGCCACATTGCATGTTTGGATGCGGTCCCAATGAGTATAGATGGTCAGAAGACCAGTGGGAGCCCAACGGAAGCATCTCCTACAATTTAGGTAACTGCTATTTTGGGCTGAGAAATGTGTTTGCGTCATTACCTCCGGTATGACTAGGGGAACATTTTACAACTCTGCATCGCGAAGTCAACTGGGCGATCAGTTGGGATATTTTTAAGCGGCGAACCCGAAATGGGCAAATGCTTGTAAATGCGCCAAGTGTCGATTTTCCATGAACTTTCCTCTTGCAGAAAAATCAGCGCTGAATTTTAAGCTGGGAGAGGGCTTCATTTGCATTTTGTCACAGGTTAAGAGCTATGGAGTGCTTCCTTTCCCTCTTATGTACAGTGCGGTGCCATGAGTGATGCCCTGCACGCTATGCACTGCCCTCTCTCTCCCCTACGAGCAATATGTTGTCCCACTAGTGGGCTTTTCATTTGACCAATGTACAGTTATGTGGGTTCATGCGCGATTGCCGAGGCAAGAGCCTCTTGCACAGGTACTGGATTAGCTAGCGGCTAATCCCCCGCAGGTACAGGTGAATTTGGAGAGGTTTCACGCCAGAAGTGTCGTCCGATTCAAAGGGCAAGTAGCCCTACAGGTGCAGGAGCTCGAGGTCTTGCTACAGATGCGACCGGCACGCGAAACGGAGCCCAAAACAGGGAATTACAGCCTGCTGTGTATTTTTGCAGGTTTAGGGTTTCGGCCCTAAACGGACCCTAATACCCCGAGGAGGTTTGGGGACGCAAGGGGACCGCTGTACAGGTGAACTGGCACATTTTCGGGGCAGAAAACAGAGAATTCAGCGCGCTGCAGATTCTCGCCAGGTTTTGCAAAGTGTCCGTATGCGTCGGGAAAGTCACCTATTGCGTGGGGATACTGACTGTGAAGCGTCCTAGTACAGTTATGTTGCCGAAATCGGGCAGAACAGGTGTTTCTTAGCATAGATAGTGCGGGGCAGCTTGTAGGAGAACACAGGTTTTAGTCCCTCTGTTAAAGAATAAAGAGATACCGAAAGGGGCGCCAATTTTGGGGCCTACAGGTTGTCGGCGTCTGCTCGGAGCATTTCAGCTCCCGAGCCGTGTGTGTACTTAGGTGTTAATCCTCGTTACCGGTTACCTTAGCAAAGTACTCTGTGTGTGTCTAAAGTAAAGAATTTTGGGTGGAAAGCCAACGTCTACCGCCCTACGGGCCGGTTTCAGCATCTGTGAAGAAACAAAGATTGTATTTTTCTAGGGCGGTGATGAGGCGACTTTTTCTGCCTGGATCATGGGCATAGAAGGGTTTATGTGCTTGTCCGTAGTCGCACAAGAACGTGAATCTTCTGAATCTTTAGCTGTTTCAGCGGGTATTAGGGCTTCCAGTTGGGAATGGGGAGGTTGAGGGAGCTGTTTCCTCTTAGACCTCTGTAGAATCCTCTTGCACAAGGAAAGGATCAATAAATCTTCAACTTTACCACCAGGTTCAAAGGGCAAGCTCTATTTGCAGCCAAGGTCCATGCGCTGGCTCTTGTTTTATTCCCAACGTTGGCTGGAAAAACAGAAGGGTAACCTGTGGCAACACCAAATTTGTGTTCTAGTGTCTCCAAGAATGGACAATGGCTGCAGTTTTTTAGTACGCTGGTTGTTTCAATTATTGTTCGTAGAGCATATGCTGAGGTGTCAACATTTTCGCTGATGTGGCATTCAATATTACAAGGCTGCCCAATTCTCAGCGTAAAATAACCTCAGCAGTGTAAGTTTTTTATTAAGCGATTAACACCAGCGAAGAGACTCAGCGAAAGGACTCTTATAGGGATGTGGCTCTTCGAGGCACCTCTGGCGTGAAGGGGCTAGATGCGTAAAGGGTTACCAGCAATGTGGTTCTCCCCATTGTACCTCTTGCATGAAGGATCTGCTATGAAGGATTAGGCTGTGAGGGTGTGACCTTTAGCAAACAGTCACATGGAAGAGCTGTTTGATGAGCACAGAAAGGCATGAATGGGCATGGCGAGTGAGCCACTTGACAAATCAGCCCTTGTTTGCACATACACTCTTTTAGAGCCCTCCAATCACACGAATACACGCACAGAACCACTTTATTGTCCTCACGCTTAATACGCGAGAGAACACATCTTGCAAAGTGTAATTGAATTCGGAACATGTTTACAAAAAGGAGAGAGAGAACAAATGCACCTAAGACCATCAAGTTGATTGGATAAAGGCGACGCCAACGCTCTCTCTGCATGTGTGAATTTGGGTGGCTTGGTTGGGATGAGAAGAAGGTCACATTAACCGCTTACGAATTGGCTGTTTCCACCATCTCTCTGCAGCTTCCATACAACTCCAGGAAGGGAAGAGGGTGAAGAAGGTAGCGGCAAGGGTGAGAGGCTCACAACCTTCGGGTCCTGGGAAATTTTTTGCTTTGATACCACTGTGAGGATTCTAGGTACTAATCCTTAATTAAGTACTTAAACTCATGATTAAGACTTAAGAAACTTGAACTGAACTCAAAAACAAGACTCAGAAGACTCTGTGTTTGATTGATTGATTCAAAGTATGATACAAGGGCTCCTTATATAGGAGACGAAGAGACATAAATGAAAAGACACGTCTCATGGTGAAGAGATGCGACTTTAGATGTAAAGACACATCTTTCGGCGAAGAGCTGCAACCATTGGGCGAAGAGTCGCACCCGTAAAGCGAAGGGGTGTGACCAGGTGTCGAAGGAGTTTGGCTTTTGGCGAAGATGCACGTCTCTTGAGCGAAGGGTTGTGACCATCCAAGCGTAGGGGTTCTCCTTGGCATGGCACTTCGCCTATCTGCAACTAGGAGTAGATGTAATACTGCAACATAGTCACAATTGTGACATTTTGAGTTTAGTGCTTTTGGCGCTCTGCTTTTAGCAGCCCTTTAAATCTTTATAAGTGACCCAAGGGGGCTCACTTCTCAGAGCATCTGGACGCAGAGTCTGAGAGCGAGCATGCGTGGGCAGTTGTACTTTGCTCAAAGATTAATATAAAAGAAATACCGAAAGGGGCGGCAGTCTTTGGGGCCAATATCTCTTGGCATAAATTTACGTTGGACCGTGTCGACTCTCTCTCTCTTAAAATTTGTGAAGTGTTTTTGAAGTGAATCTTTGCTGTGTTGCGACAGAATCTTGATTTGGTGTGTCCAAGTTTGTTACACCCACACAATCTGATACCAGTCCTGCTTTCATCATTCCTTTTCTGCCACGTTCTTTGGCTGCTCTGAAACTCTGTGGCCTATCTTCTGATGGTGCTCGGTGTGCCTTTTTGGGGCACCGTACAGCAATACGCCCTTGTTTGCCACAGTCAAAACACTTGCCTTCTTTGAGATACTCGGATTTCTGGTCCTCTGTCAAACGGGGTTGAGTATCTTTCTTCTTTTGAAACTTCTTCTTCCTTCTGTTATCATTGGTCAAATTTTGTCCGGTCCTTGGCGTCAACTGTTGATTTGTGGGGTAAGTCAGGTTACCCGAATGCATAGCAAACCCTTGCTTAGCATGTCCCATCAGTTATTGGATGGACTCGGATTTCTGTAGTAAACAATAGTCTTGAATCTCTTTAGGGAGTCCACACCAAAACTGCTCGATTTGTTGCTTAAAGATGATCTTTTTGAAGGAAGAGGCAGGTAGAAAAGTATCCAAAATCTTTCGTAGAATGAATCCAAAGTGTCTCCCTTGGTCATCCGAAGATGATTCCAAGCTGTACTCACATCTCCCGAGTGAGCCAAGAGGAAATGAAAAGTTGCTTGAATTTAAGCCTTTTGGTCGGGGCTTCTTCTTGTAAGAGGAGTGGACCAGCATGTCCAAGCATTCCTTTTAGATAAGATGCCGCCCTTCTAATCTTTGAGTGCTCTGAGTAGCGCCCTCCAAAAAAAGCTATGTCAAATTGCTGGATGAATGCAAGGGCTCTGTGGGCATCTCGAAACCCTGAAAAGGTATCAAATTTGACTGCTTGTCCACCTTCCTTGAATTCTTGGTCTTCTTATTCTTGTCTTCGAGGAAGTCATATTGATTGGCTCTGTAAAAATGCTTCCTCTTTGAATAAAACATCCGGTCTTCGGAGTCCGAACTCTCAGAAGAGGATGAATCCTCGTCAAAACTGTCAGAAAATTGTCAGGATCTGCTGTAGGATCTGCTTTTCTTGGCCTTCTTCTTGTTCTTTCCATGTCTCTGGTTCTTTCATTGTTTCTTGCCCTTCCTGTCATCATCACTCCAATCATAAGAGGAAGAGCTATCCGAACTATCAAAAGAAGTTGAGGACAAGCTGGATAATCCGTGAGAGCGTACATGCGTCTTCTAGTTTCTTGCATTCGCATAGAAAGTTTGACGACCCAAATAGGCAGGGTAGTCTGCTCCCTTGTTGCGTTTCTTTAATTGCTTCTTTGCCCCCAAAAGTTGGTCGACTCGTCTTTCGACAATGTCATCGAGTTCATCTTCAGTAAACATCTGTGGGACACGAGGTTTCTTGAAGGTTGACTTTAGTGGGAAGTCGATGGCTGTCTGCCATCGGAAATGCACTTCATCGATCATGGATCTCCTCATGTGTCCCATAGGCCGCGAATCCCTATGCGATGGTCATGCCATCAATGATGACCCTACCATCTCGGTATACCGCCTTCTTCCCTTCTTTACTAGCTTTCTTGACTCTTGGCATGCATGCTTGGCGATGGTCCTGTTGCATCTTGGTGAGGTTGTTGTCAAGGTAGATACGGGCCCCCTCCAACCCTCTCAGGATAACCCTCTTTCGGATGAAGGATGTTCGAGACTCCTCGGAAGTGAATTGGAGCATGAGGGCTCTTTTTTGTGGATCTTTGCCGGTTTTCCAAGCTTTGGAGAAGGGTGGCTGCTCGTCTTCTTTGTACGAGCTTCATGCATAGGGCTTTCCCATCACTCTCCGGTGTGGACCCCTCCTCTTCTTTGATGCCAATCATGGTACATTGAGGTGGCGGGCTTGTTGCATCTTCTCTTCCTCATGGTTGTGTGTATGATGAGCGCTTCATCTATTTGGGCTTCCGCTTTCGCCCCCTTTTTGATGTTCTTCTTGACTACTTCAACCCATCCTTCCTTGGTAGCCTCCAATTTGTCGTCGATGCTTGCCGTGAGAGCTTTGGTGATCTCCTCTTTGAGGGCTTCCTTGGCTTCTGCTTTGATCTCTCCTTCTTCGGGGGTGAGGGATGTGATGGAAGCACGGAGGAGGTTGTTTTGCTCCTTAAACTCTTCGTTTTCTTTCTTTCATTCTTCTTTCTCCTCCCACTTCTCCTTCTCCTTCTTCCATGCTTCCTTCTCCTTGGTCAATCCTTCGACCTCTTTCTCAAGCTTGTATAGACGATTAGTGAAGCCATCGAGGTATCTATGATGTAGGACGTCATCTTATATCCGGCTTGGTCATCTTCGGCGGCTTGGTCGTCTCCTTCGAGGCGTTTTTCGGCATTTTGGCACTTGGGGGGCGGGGGGGGGGGGGGGGGGTTTGCTGGCGCAGAAGGGCTGCACGGGGTGGCGTGGGCGGCATGCAGGTGCAACAGAAACAGCAGGTGAGGGGTCACACTGCTTACACACACGCACACACACATGATGATGATGATGATGTTGTATTTACGTCCTCAGGGGGCCAAAATGACCCATGGGACCACAAAAAAAAAATAAAATCTACAAGAGGCTCCCCTCATGTGTGTAGAGGGGGTAGTGGGCTAGTAGCTTTCTTGTGTGTTAGTGTTGTGTGATGATCCAATACTTTGGCAAAGTAGATGCCTAAAGCTACTGGGGAGGGGTGTGTCCGAGAGAAGCTCCTCAAAGGTGACATCTCCTTGCAATAGCAGTGGGAAATCGATGTGTGCGTATGCTGGGCACTCGATGGTGACATGGGCCTCGCTTTCCACTTTGTTTAAATTGCATTGTGTGCATGTTCTGCTATTTTCCTTAATATTCAGCCACCCTCCCGTTTCAATCTTGAGCATGTGTGATTGTGTCCGCATCAAAGTAATGGCCCGTCTTGCCCGGTGGGACATAGGTGTCCTGATATGCATCTGGGTGTCCCCAGTCTTGTAGGTCTCCCAATATCGTGTATTGATGTGTTTGCCGTAGTATTCAAATTTGGACCTGTGTACTGCTGTACTCCATCTAGTGTGTAGGGCTTCAAGTATGCTTCTGTCAAAATTCAGCCCATGCTCATGTTCAGTGCCTTCCTCTATGTGCATGTCCACATGGTCTCCCACATTCCATCTAGAGAACCATTTCTGTATGTCTTCTACGAGACTGGATGTGAGAAATTTACTCTTGTAATTCTTTTGCGGTTTACATCCGGCTTGCCATGCCATGTGGGGTAGATGGCTCTCCGGCATCATCTTAACTTTCATGAGGTATCCGTGTACCCTCTGTAAGGCTTGCATTTCCAAGGGTCTCTTGCCTGTCTCCAAAAGCATCACTGAGTATGGGGTGGTAGTTTTGATCCCCATGTGTCTACATAGGAATTTTGTCTGTATCTTTTCAATGTCATTCCAAGTGCTAGCGGGGATACTCCCCCCCCATACCTCTACACCGTAAAGTATTGTTTGGACCACGCATACATCAAATGCTAGAGACTTGATTTCCCATCGCCTTGTGACACTTTGCTTGCACATGTTCTCAAATTCATAGTATTTCGCTTGTCCTGCATCAATTCTGTTTTGCGCGCAACTTCCCCATGCATGGTTTGAAGGTACATAGATGCCCAAGTACTTGAACCTCTTAACCGCTTGGAGTGCTTGCTCGTCATACGTGATGATGGGCTGATTCTCATTTCTACATGGGTGGACTGACATAACCTTTGTTTTGGCTACATTGACTGACAAGCCCGTTGCATTGCAAAATGCATGTACTGCATCCAAAAGTTTTTGTAGGAGGGCCTTGTAGGCAAAGAGAACCACATTGTCGGCATATATGAGGAGCAGAAGCGTGAAAGTACCAATGCTAGGGTGATCTCCCCCCTCTCCCATAGCCTTGTTAATGAAATCATCAAGCTCATCTATGCATAGTCCAAAAAGCGTAGGTGACAGAGGGCATCCTTGTTTAACTCCCATAGTGCTCCTGAACTCTTGTGAGAAACCTGTGTTTGTCTTGAGTTTACATCTGACCTCTTGGTAGAGGCGTCCCACTGTTGCCTTGAGATGCATAGGAACTCCCAGAGTTTCCATACGTGACCATAGCCCTTGACGGGGTACTGTGTCAAATGCTTTCGTGAAGTCCACAAAACAACAATACAGGGTTTTGCCTTTTAGCCTGGTTTCATCCATCAAGACCCGGAGTGTGATAAGGTGGTCTATCGTGCTGTGGCGGGCTCTAAATCCTGCTTGTCCTATGGCACATTTCCCGTTATTTTCAGCCCATGTGCTAAGATCTTTCTCAATAATGCTTCCAAATAGTTTTGCCATACATGAGCTCACCATGATGGTGCGATAATTAGTGAGCAAATTGCGGTCACCTCCTTTAAAGAGCGCTTTCACCCAGTTTTCTTGCCAATCTTGGGGTAAGTATTGGTTGATTGCTTGATTCATCATATGGTGTATCCATTTCTTAGCCTCAATACCTGACCATTTCAGCATTTCAGGAGTAAGATGTAATGTGTCAGCTGCTTTTGAGGCCTTTAATGACTGCCTGGAAGGTGATGGGCTTTGGATGTTTGGCGTGAGCCCCTGTGTATATCGCCTCTTGAGTCCCCGACGGGGCATACAAAGTTTGTACATAAGCATACATTTCATTTAGGCTGAAATCTCCCATCACATCCCCTTTCTTCCCCTTCATGTTACGCCAAGCCTTCTTTGGCTCTTTCTTGAACCTGTTGAGGTCTAGTTGTTCTTTTGAGAGTTCATACATGTGTCTCTTTTTCCTCTTGAGTGTATTGTATTCTCTAGCAGCCCATTCCCATTCAATTGAGTGTTATGCTAAGCCTCTCATCTTGCGTTTGGCCTCCTTGCATTTTGCATCAAACCAAGGATTATGAGGTAAACCCTTCCTGGTCTGTTTACCATTTGATACTTGCCCATAGTAATTTTTTCCGCTTCCTCCATTGCATGTCGGAAGATCTTCTACGTCTCTTCAATGTCACAAGGCATGTTCTGGTCAAACAGTAAGCTATCTAAGAGACTAGCATAGTCCTCTTTCTTCGTGAGTTGCATTTTGTATGACCAATTTGGTGTATTCATTGTGTTGACAATAGGCATACTGGGCATGTGTAGGCATATATGAATTGGGGTATGGTCGGAGGTTGGTAGCCTGCTACCCACTTCAAAACTATGGACCAATTCCAATGCATTGTATCTCACCAAGGCATAATCATTTGTACTCCTCCCATGATTTGCCGTGTAGCAAGTGTATGATCCAGAGTGTACGAACTTATCCGCACCATTCATGGATACAAGCTGCATTGAGTTCATCATACTTATCATGGCTGACCCCTGTGCATTCATGATGTTATCACTTGAACATCTATTCCACATAGAACCAAGTATAAGTTCCCCATTCTTATCCGCAGGGTGCATTGAATGGTCTGTCAATTGTACCTGTGTGTTTCCAATCCGGGCATTCAAATCCCCAAGAAGGAAAACTGCTCCCTCTTGTGCATACATTGCAATGTCTGTACATAGGTCAGCAGAGGGGTCATTTTTGGATAGCTGGTTTGTGTCATAAAAAGGTGACTCTCGATGCGGGATATAGCATCCTGCAACAAAGATCAATCCTTTTGATGAGCAAACCTTAACCCATATATAGCACTTGTGGTCATTGATCTTGCACACCTCAACCATCTTTTGAAGCTCTTCCTTATACATCACAACTACACCTCCTTGTCCTCGCATTTTGGTACCATTCCACCGTACGGAGTGCTTGATATATCCACTAATGTCCGGCAGCCTGCATGTGTTTTGTTCCCATGTTTCCAATAGGAAGAGTATGTCAGCTTGTGGTAGAATATCCACCAGCCCTTCTCCCTTATGCCATGGGAAACCTCTACAATTCTAGCTTGTAACCTGTATGGTCGTGATCCCATGGGTCGCGTGCCCCTATGCATTTTTAGGCGGTGATGCTGGTTTTTCTCCTTGAGACGTTCCTCATATGCTTTCCTTCTTGCTGCCTGTTGTGTCGGTGTTCTATCTTCACTTACATAGTACTGAGTGCCTTTCAAGTAGAAGCGTGCAGTTTCCAAAATTATGGCCCTTTTGCGAGCATCCAACATTGTGCATACAATTGCCCTATGAGCATCAGTCTTCTTCTGACCCACTCTATGTGCCCCATATACCCCTGTATCTTGCATATCAAGCTTTTCTGCTAACAGGGTGGTAACGTCTACGTTCAATGACATGACTGTTTCCCCCTCAGGTTTTGGCATGCCTCGTATCACAATGTTTTGGGATCTTTTCTCCCTTTCCTTGTATTCGAAAGAATCCTCATGCGTATACATACTCTCATACGTATACATCTCTCCTGTCTTGCGTCCCATTGTCCTCATTTTGTTTCACTATCTGTGCCCAAGATGGAGGAGACCCCTCGGGTGCATCTGTTACATTATTGGTGACCTGTGTTATGTGACTGCCTTGTTCTAGCACTTGAGTTTGCAGTGTTTTCAGGGTGTCTTCTTGTTGTTGAAGCTTCAGAGCTTGCAGTGCAATGGTATGATCCAACTCTTGGTTGCGTAGTGTCAGGTTCTTGAGGTCTTCATTTTGGCGTGAAATAACCTCATTCTGTTGTCGTACCTGTTCTTGGATAGACAGTAGCAGTCCCCAAATGTCTTGTGTAGTACATGTGATCGTCGTGTCCCTTGAATCCTTGGGGGGCATGTCCTTCGGCATTGATTTAAAAGGTGATGAGCTCATTGTTCGACCGCTTCTGGATACCCTTTGATTAATGTGCGCTGATTGCATAGGTGGGGAAACATGCGGCAGTGGCTACATGCAGCAGTGAGACAGCGGGCCTGGTGCAGTGAGGCAGCGGCAGGTGCTACACTCTTGGCACTGTGCAATCGCAGCAGGTCAGCCACAGCGAGTGCAGCAGCAGCCGCAGCAGTGGCGTGCGCAGGGGATGAAACAGTAGCAGCGGGTGAGAGCAGCAGCAGCGTGTAGGCAGCCACGGGGGTGGCGCATGGGCAGCTACAGGGGGTGTAGGGGCTGCGCGGTGGGGTGGCGCTGGCGAGGAAGGTGGCGGGTAGGCATGAGAGAGAGAGAGAGAGAGAGAGAGAGAGAGAGAGAGAGAGAGAGAGAGAGAGAGAGAGAGAGAGAGAGAGAGAGAGAGATGATGAAATGAAATGTTATATTAATGTCTTCAGAAGGCCAGAATGACCTATGAGACCAAAAAGTTACAATGTGGTGGATCTGATACAAAGTCAGAGTAACAAAAATGACAAAATAAAATGCTATGGAATCTGAAACAGCTAGGTGTGATCTAAGCAGATAGGTGGGATAGCTAAATCACAGATCACAAAAGATCTAGCTAGGTGGGATAGCTAAATCACAGATCACAAAAGATCCAGCATCGGTCTCGCTGGCGGATCTCATCAATCTCCTCCATGGTCAATAGCCTGACTGGGCGTCGTGCACGTTGGGCCAAAGTGATCCGAATCCTCTGATGCAACCTCCGTCGATGTTGTGTAGTCCTCCGCAGTCGTGGGCGTCTGGATCTCCCTAGCTCGGTCGCTCGGTCGATCAGTGTACCTCCAGTGTGAGGCAGCTCCGGGTGTCCAGTGTCTGCTCTAAAGAAGTCTGTGATCCGTCTCTGAGACTGGCTGACCTCTCCTCTCATTAGGCTCTCTTTGTGTCTGCGCAACTCGAGCAAAAACAAACCCAAGCATCTGTGATCCTCGTACCGCATGACTCTGGAGAGTGGTCCGAAGCCCTCTCTGAACAAGCAGTGGAAGCGGCCGCGTATCTCGTAGTAGACGGGGTAGTGGCATGTGTAGTGCAACTCTGTCTGTCACAAAGTGATGACGTAGCGGACAACACAAACCCTAATTTCTGCCAGAAACCCTAATTTCGGAAAATCGCAGAGGCTTTTTTTTTTTTTTTTGAAATGATGAGCGACGCGAATTTTGCTTTTTTTATATAAAAAAAGAAAAGACTTTCTAAAGAGAGAGAGAGGACTACTGCTTTTGATTTGAAGCTTTTGGGGCTCTGCTTTTGGGCATCCCTTGTAACCTTTAAATTAGTGGTGAGGGCCTCACTTCTCAGAGCATCTGGACACAGAGTCTGAGAGTGAAACCCTAACCGCTCTCTTGTACTTTGATGATTGATTAATACAAAAAGAAATACCGAAAGGGGCGCCAGTCTTTGGGGCCAATATCTCTAGGCACGGAACTCCGTCGGGCCAGTGCAAATCTATTGTGATCTGTGAATTGTTTTGAAGTGGTTATTTGGTGCTGTTGCGGTTGATTCTTGACTTGGAGTGTCCAAGTCTGTTACAGTGGTATCAGAGCACGACCGATTTCTCTTCTACGGGAAATCCGATCCCCGATTTTTTTTTTTTTCCGCGGCACCTATGGCTTCAGGCAATGATCAGTCGACTCCCTCTGCATCTGGAGATGCGGGCTGGGATCACAACGAAGATTCAGACAGAGAGTATGGCCCGCCTCGGCCTACTCAGGCGGAGCAAAGAGAGATGGAGCGTCGTCAATTGATTGGCGATGCAACAAAGATGATGCTCAATTTTGCCAAGGACCCGAAGATGGCAAAATATATGAACCAGAGCTCTTTCGAAGAGGTACAGACAGAGTGGCAGAGAACCACAACACCACTCCCGAAACCCGCTCTCAAGAAACCTTTTGCCTCCAAGAAAATATATGGAGAAGGAACTAGAGACCATGGTTGATGCACGGATTGCTCAGCTTTTCGATGTGCAAAAGAAAGGCAAAAAGCACGGCAAAAAGCAGAAGAAAGGCACTGACTTCCCGGGATATTTGGGTCGTCGGTTGACATTTGACAAGGCAAAGAAACGGAAGAAGCGTGTTCGATTTGAAGGAGTACCCAGTTCTTCTTCTTCTTCTTCTGACAGTTCTTCTAGCTCCTCGGATTAGAGCGAAGAAGACAGAAAAAGCAAAAAGCGAAGCAAGCCACAGCTTCGGAAAGGGCTAGAAAAAGGCAAAGAAGGCTACATCTCGCCTGGAGACTGACAGTTCTACTGAGGACTCGTCTACAGACAGCTCAGATTCCGATGACGGAAAGTTTTATGCGAACAAGAAGAATTTTTACAAAGCCAACCAATATGACTTTCTCGAAGATAAAAGCAAGAAAGTCCGAGAGTTTAAGGAAGGTGGCCACTTGATCAAGTTTGATACTTTTTCACGATACTTAGATGCTTCGAAGGCTTTGTCTTTTATACAGCAGTTTGACATCGCTTTTGCGGGAGGACGCTATTCAGAGCACTCCAAGATTCGGAGAGCTGCCTCTTACTTTAAGGGGAATGCTCGTACTTGGTGGTCCACGCTTCTTTTAAACAAGACTGCGCCAGTTAAATGGCTGAAATTTAAGAGGCTTTTTATTTCTTCTTGGTTGACTCAAGAGTTTGAGCGAGATATACGAGCTGCTTGGAATCATCTTCGGATGACCAAGAAAGATACAATCAATGCTTATTGTGAAAGATTCTGGAGCTCTTTTCTACCCGCCTCTTCATTCAAGAAGATCTCGTTCAGAGAACAGATTGAGCGGTTTACCTTGGGTCTACCTACAGAGATCCGAGATCACTGCTTGGAACAGAAGTCAGCTTCTATTCAGGAGTTGATGAGTCATGCGACGCGGGGCTTTGCCATTCACTCTGGCAGTCTGACCTACCCCACAGATGAGGCTATGACACAACGAGCCGAACAGACTTCAGGGAATAAAAGTAGAAAGAAAAAAGAGCAACCAAGAGAAAAATGATGCACGACCCAAGCTTACTCCTGAGGAGAGAGCTCGCTTCATCAGAGAGGGGAAGTGCTTCGGATGCAAGGAACAGGGACATATCTCCGCGAAGTGCCCTAATAAGGCACAAAAAGAACAGAACGATAAAGACGACGACAGGCCTGAGAGTTCGAGAGGAGCTGAGGAATGTGGCAGAAAAGGCCGATAGAAAAGTAGGACTGGTACCACATGGCGTGGGACCTGTACCTAATCTAATGAATGAAAGTACAAACTTTGCCGCTTTTGGGGCAAAGTGAAGGATCAGGAAGCTCTTTTGAAGGAGCCAAGGCCAACTTCTTTTCACTTGGAATTGGCGGCTCGAAAAGGCACAGAAAGAACAGAACGATAAAGATGACGACAGGCCTGAGAGTTCGAGAGGAGCTGAGAAATGTGGCAGAAAAGGCAGATAGAAAAGCAGACCTGGTACCACATGGCGTGGGACCTGTACCTAATCTAATGAATGAAAGTACAAACTTTGCCGCTTTTGGGGCAAAGTGAAGGGCTAGGAAGCTCTTTTGAAGGAGCCAAGGCCAACTTCTTTTCACTTGGAATTGGCGGCTCGATTTGGAATTACGCCCGACAGACTGACGCCACAGGCAGAGGTAGTTCGAGTGGCACCCGGATGGGATGTTGCCATTACACCGAGCATTGGCAAACTTTGTTTGCAATGACAGGGGTGTTCAGGGCACGCGAGTGATGTTCTACTCAAGATCCCTTGGTACCACAAGAACTACGTCGTGGTTGACTACCGGGCCGAGAAAGCGACTTTGATAAATGAAGGGCTTAGAGATTGTACATGATGAACTTCAGTTTCTTACTCATTCTTTTGGGAGAGAACTGAACGCTGGATAAAGGTTGAATATGTTTTGACCTGATCAAAAGAACGCCAAGATTTTTCTCCACACTCATGGCGATTGCTTTTCAGAGGGCCTGAAGATCAAACCATTGATCTGATACCTAGAAGCATGCCACCGAATCGGCCACCTTATCGTGTGAGCCGAGTATAGAATGAAAAGATTATGAACCCAGTGAAATACCTCTTGGAAAAGGGTCTTGTCCAGCCTAGTACTTCACAGTATTGCTCTCCAGTGTTGTTGGTTTTGAAGAAAGACGGATCTTGGAGAATGTGCATCGATTATAGAGCTCTCAACAAATCACCATCAAGAACAGATTTCCGATTCCTAGGATCGATGATATACTCGATAGGTTATAGGGATCCTCGTGCTTTAGCAGGATTGACTTGAAGAGTGGATATCATCAGATCAGGATAGCGCCAGGAGATGTCTACAAGACAACTATTCGGTCGACTTTTGGGTTATTTGATTTTTTGGTGATGCCTTTTGGCTTAACCAATGCTCCTGTGACATTTAACCGGATGATGGACAGGATTTTTCGAGAGTCCAGGCTATTTGTTGGCACTTTCTTTGACGACATCATTGTTTTCCCCAAGAATGAGGCAGAACACAGAGATCATCTGCTTCAAGTCTTTCAGGCATTACGAGATCTCACGTTAGTGATTAATGCAAAGAAAAGTGAATTTTTCCTACCAGAGATATACTTTTTGGGACACATTGTGTTAGCAGGAGCAGGAGTGCAAATGGACCCGGCCAAGATAGAGACTATCCGTGATTGGCCCGATTTGAGGAATGTCCATGAAGTTAGAAGCTTCTTGGGACTGTGTTCGTACTATAGGCAGTTCATACGAAAGTTTGCAGAGGTTGCTTCCCCTTTGCATACCTTGACTCAGAAAGTAGTACCTTTCTCGTGGGGACCCACAAAGGTGAGTGCCTTTCGGACATTGAAAGAGAAATTGACTACGGGACCTATTTTGACTTTGCCGGACTTGCAGAAGTCATTTGAAGTATATTGTGATGCTTGTGGTCGTAGTCTGGGTGCGGTCTTGATGCAAGAAGGCCATGTCATAGCTTACGAGAGCCGTTTGTTCTCTAGGCCGGAGATGACAGCACAGATCTATGAGAAAGAGCTTTTGGTGGTTATCCATGCTCTTACTCAATGGCGGCATTACCTACTCGGAGCGGATTTTACTGTCTTTACAGACCATCAGAGTTTGCGCTACTTCTTGTCATAGAAGCAGCTTTCGGAAAAGCAGATGTGGTGGGCGAACATCTTGTCACAATTCCACTTCCAGATTGTCCATGTGAGGGTTAGAAGAATATGGTGGCATATACTTTGTCTCGGAAACCGTTGGTTCTGGCTATTTCCGCGATATATCATAGGAGCTTCGAGGATATGGTAGATCAATATGCCACAGATACAGATTTTGCAGATATTTTCACACGGATACGGGATGGGGAGACAATAGCTGGATACTCCCTTCGGGAAGGCTACTTGATGAAAAAGACTATGTTGTGCGTTACATAGCCGTTGAGGGAAAAGGTTATGACTGAATGCCACTGTCCACCTTTTATGGGTCACCGCGGCATTGCTACCACCATGAAGGGGGTAGAGAAATACTTCTTTGGGCCGAGACTCAAAAAGGATGTGGAAGAGTTTGTGCGCAGTTGCTTGGTATGCCAGAAGGTCAAGCTTGACAGGCATAAGGCACAGGGATTGTTACAGCCTTTACCTGTACCCACCCACCCCTGGGAAAGTATTGCAATGAATTTCATTTTTGATCTCCCGAGAACAGAGAAAGATCACGATGATTTTCCGATTACATGGCACGTCTGAGACGATTGTCTTCGACAGAGACCCCAGATTTATGAGTTTGTTTTGGAAGGCAATTTGGGAGAACATTGGCACGCAGTTGCAGTTCTCGTCATCGTTCCACTTGCAGACTGACGGGCAATTTGAGATTGCCAATTCAGTGATTTTAGATTTATTGAAGTCTTGTATCTTGGATCAGAAGACTCAATGGGAAAAGAACTTACCTTTGGTGGAATTTGCCTATAATAACACGATACACTCTTCGACGGGGAAGACGCCATGTGAGATTGTTGAAAGTGCTACGAAGTTTCCATCTTTCCTGAGCACGAAAGATTAGATATTTGAAGTGGATGAATATTCGCGAGATTTGGATACGGCTTTTGCCAAGGTTCGCGAGACTTTGCAGGAGTCTCAAGAACGACAGAAAAAGGCAACGGATCGCCATCGTCGCGACTTGAAATTGAAGGAGGATGATTGGGTGCTCTTACTTTTGAGAAGGCACGCCTACGAAAGAAAAAGGGAAAGGAGAGGCTTTTTCTAAAGCTTAGTATGTGATACTATGGATCTTTCTAGATCACTGACAACATAAATGATGTCTCCTTCCGATTGGAACTGCCAGATACTTGGAGGATTCATAATGCATTGCATGTGAGTCTCTTGAACCCTGTTAAGGGTGATGTGCTTGATGATGGGGAGCCTGATGAGCAACCCCAGTGGAAGAAAACGAGGAGATCCTTGTTCCTGAACAGATTTTGGCACATAATGATACGAAGAAAGGTAAAGTCTGAAGGCGGTTCTTGGTTTAGTTTAAGAACTTTCCTGCATTTGATGCGAAGTGGATGGAGGAGGAGGACCTAGCAGATACTCCTCGGATTGTGAAAATTTACCTCGATGTTTTGGTTTAGCATAGTCTACTCCAAACGGAACTCAAAAACTCAGCTTGGCCAAAGATCTGGTGCAGTGGGATGCACAAGAGGGGAGTTACTCCGCTCCTTTGTCAACAGATGCCTCGATTTTGATACTAAAGTCACTATGTCTCTTTGAGCTTCAGGGATACTGAGAGCTGACAGTATTTTGCTGGATGACTTTATGAAATGGAATTCCTGATAATGATACTGATTTGTTCTTGACTTCTTGTGAGTGTAGGAACTGATAGACGAAATGACTGCAGCATTTTGGTCTACTTGATCTCGAATAGACATGGTTGCAATAGGGGTTAGTCAATCGGACATCGATGAGGTCCCGATTGGACCTAGATGTGATTGCTAGCTACAATGCCGATAAATCATGGTCTAAGATCCGAATGAATGTTGAATGTCATGTGATGTCCTGTGATGTCTGGTGATGTCCTGTGATGTCGTGTGATGTGACTGTCGATTTTGTACATGTGCTAGATGTGTGTTCCTAGTACGTAGGTACTAACAGTCAGTGTCTGCTAAGACGGTTTATGGCTTTTGTTGGTTTTGCAAGCGTAATCGCGGTCGATTACAATGCTTTCAAGAGGGGGGTATGTCACAAAATGATGACATAGCGGACAGCAGAAACCCTAATTTCTGCCAGAAACCCTAATTTCCGGAAATCGTAGAGGCTTTTTTTTTTTTTGAAATGATGAGCGACGCGAATTTTGCTTTTTTTATATAAAAAAAGAAAAGACTCTCTAAAGAGAGAGAGAGGACTACTGCTTTTGATTTGAAGCTTTTGGGGCTCTGCTTTTGGGCATCCCTTGTAACCTTTAAAGTAGTGGTGAGGGCCTCACTTCTCAGAGCATCTGGACGCGGAGTCTGAGAGTGAAACCCTAACCGCTCTCTTGTACTTTGATGATTGATTAATAAAAAAAGAAATACCGAAAGGAGCGCCAGTCTTTGGGGCCAATATCTCTAGGCACGGAACTCCGCCGGGCCAGTGCAAATCTATTGTGATCTGTGAATTGTTTTGAAGTGGTTATTTGGTGCTGTTGTGGTTGATTCTTGACTTGGAGTGTCCAAGTCTGTTACACTGTCTCAAGCTCCAGGTCACGTAGGAGACATGTCTTGGCCTCTGTTGGTACTCTGCTGTATCTCCCGGTCTCGATCCGCAGCTGGTGTGAAGATGTGCATATCTGACCAATAGCACATCGTATCCCATGAGACAAGTGGGTGTCCATGTATCTAGGTCTCGTCACAAAACCGTCCTCCGTAAGCTGGAGAAGATGCTCTCTGTAGAAAGCCATCTTCGTGCCCAGCTCCTGTGTTGGCTGTATCCATGTCGTCTTGATGTCTAGCCGAGTTAGGTGCTGGCGGATGAGCCTGGTAATCTCGGACTGCGTGAGAGTCAGAGAGGGTGCATCCAGTGAGTACTGGAAGGGTGGCAGTTTGTCTATGCTGAACCCATGTGCTTGAAACCATGATGTCATCTCCCCATACCAGCATGCTGTATCTCCCTGCATGGATAACTGTCGAGAGGACTCAAGTGCAAGGCGGGCATATCTGTTTCTGGGAAGTTCCCAGATGCGGTGTAGGAAGGAGACGGATCTGGTGAGCGCCTCAACCACTAGTGGGGGGCCAGCTAGCTCTGCTCGTATAATGGCACGTGGTACTGAAGCCTTGGCTCTACTGAGCCGTGAGATCATAGAGACTAGTGGCTTCTCCATGTCCCCCCATCCATCAGTGCGACCTGTCCTCCCATGATGGTCCAATGAAGGTCCCCAAATCTCAGCTCCATAGAGCAATGCAGAAGCCACCAGGGTGTCAAAAGGCCAGAGCTTCGTCCGAGGCTCTTGAAACTGAACATGTGAACACATCCTCTCCAATCTACCCAATGCTGCATGGGCTCTGGTCAATCTAGTCTCTGCTGCTCTTCTCAATGAAAATGCTGGTCAAACTAAAAACCACTCCAAGGTAGGTGTAAGCATCTGTATACTCCACCGTCTCCTGGCCGTATGTGAATGCGGGCGCTGACCTCCTGATCCACTGTGGGGTCGTATTGAATACCATGACCTTGGTTTTACCAAGTTTGACAGACAACCACTTTCATGGGCAAAGCTATGCAAAGCATCTAGGTGACGTTGCATCCCCTTTGGAGAGTCGAAGATCAACACAATATCATTAACATATAACAATAGTGGGATCCATGTTCCTGCCAGTTGTGCACCTCTATCACCATCACTCTGAATGTAGTCAGAAACCTCATCCACATACATACCAAACAGAGTAGGAGAGAGCTGGCAACCCTGCTTCATCCCAATAGTGGAGTGAACCGCTGTAGATAGGCCCTCTGTGGTGCGTACATGCCCCACTACTGACCTGTTTAGTGCCATGACCCCCCAAATGAGCTCTGTGGATACTCCCATCTCCTGTAATCTGCTCATCAATCTAGCTCTGGGTACGGTGTCAAATGCTTTGCGGAAGCCCACAAAGCTGCAATAGATCCGTCTCCCATGTGATCTGCCCTCCTCAGTGATGGCTGTGAGTGTCAAGATATGGTCAAGAGTAGAAAAACCTCTCCTGAATCCTGCCTGCCCGGCTACGGGTATCCCTTCCCTCTCTGCCCATCTACTCAGCTGCTACTCAAGAATGGATGCGTACAACCGTGCCAATGTGTGTCCGATCATGATAGTGCGATAATTCTTAGGCTCCATAGGGTCTCTTGACTTGAGGATAGGTACAATAGTAGATAGGCTCCAAGTATCAGGCAAGCCCTCACACATGGCACGGTTAAGCATAACTACTAGGAGCTCTGCTAGTAGATCTCTGGCATGCATGAAGTGCTCAGCCACTAAACCATCATGATCATATGCTCTCCCAGTCCTCATCCTGTCAATTGCCTTCCTCACCATCTCAGCGGTGAAAAAAGCACATGTGTGGGGGCATGGATCGGTGGGGGTCGTGAAGGGGCGGCTGTCCAGGAACTGTGTACAGAGATGACGCGTACTGACCCCAAGCCTCTGTGGAGGTAATGGTAGGGGGAGGGGAGTGCTCATGAAAGAGCCACCATGCCTCACTTGAGTCTTGACTCAAGAATAGCTGGTATAGATCCTACTCTAGGCGAGCCAAAAATGCCCTCTTCTTCCGCCGCACTAGTTGTCGGAAGTCAATCTGTGACTGTCTGTGAGTGATGTCCCCCAAAAGCACCTCCCTCTGAAGTCTAGCTCTGGTCTCTCGGCATTCCTCATCATACCAGTTGTTCTGGGGCATGCTCTCAGAACGACGTCTCTGCTTAGGCTGTGTGTGTGGGTATGCCTCTGCTGCTGCATCATGTAACGTCTGCGTCAATATAGTAGTAAGCTCCTCCAAAGGTCGCCTTGGCTCTTTTGTACACAAGCGTCTGTAGATCCCATCTATGTATACAGAGTCTGTCTCCCGCGTGAAGGTGTAGCGAGTAGGAGCTGCCACCTGTGACCTGTGTGCTACACTAAACTCGAAAGATATGGTCAGCGACACAAGATCATGGTCCACTGCCACACCAATAGGTCTGGGTCCAACTGTGAGGTCCTGGATACTAGAGATGAGACTCGGCTGTGCCATGACATAATCCACTATGCTAGCTCCATGTTTGTGTGGAAAGCATGTAAAACCCCCCGCAGGGGGAAATCTTTGTAGGCTATTCAAGATGACCAATCCATGTGCAGTCCCCATGTCTATCAAGTGTCGTCCATACTCAATATGCTCCCCATCATGTGATAGTCTGGATAGGCCTGTCTCTGCAACATCCAGCTCTCTCAGCATCTCTTCTGAAGTAGTCTGATGATGAGCAGTCCTAGCATTGAAATCCCCTAGAATGATGATGTCACCATCTCTAGAGAACTCCCAGATGTTATCATCCAAAATAGAAAAGGGGGACTGTCCTTGGGTGGTGCATACACTGACGTACTCGGGGGAAAGTAGCAAATAGCAATGTAAAGATATCTGCCTGTCTCTGCTCTCAATCTCACCCACATGTACCTAGCTTGCTCATCCCTGCGAGCTATGTGTATCAATGGCTGCAACTCCTCGTTGAATAACACTGCCACTCCACCTGAGCCTCGCCCTCTGTGCTCTGATCGTGTTTCCTGTCTACAAGCGGTCTCCCATCTGTACCCACTAATGTGAGTCATAGACTGCCCAGGGGCCTGATGTGTCTCAGAGTAGAAGATGATATCTCTCCCACTAAAACTTTCCTCAAAAGCACCCACATCTAGACGCATAGATCCATTACAATTCCAGGTAGCAACTTTGAGTGTGGTCCCATAGGTCTCACACTGTCATGTGGAGCGTGGCTCCAATATCACCACTCTTCCATCTCGGTAAAAAGCAATCTTACCTTTTTCCCTTGCCCCTCTAATCTCTGGCATACCTCTTGCATATGCGCTATTTGTGAGAGGGTAAGGTCATCCCCGAGGAAGATGCCCGTTTTCTTAAGAGTTGGTCTCTTCTTCAAAAAGTCCTTCGCTTCCATGGAGGGAAAACGAAGGATGAGTGCTCTTTCTTTCGAGGTTTCCCCCTTGCTCCCATTTTTCTTGTTGCCCACTCTCCAAGCTCTTGAGTGCATCGGCTCATGAATCCCCATCAAAGCCATGAGTTCTTTTACCTCTTCGTCCACATTATCTTTGTCTTTAAGACCGCAAATCCTCACATGTAGAGAGCGCACACGCCTTCTTTGCTCCTCTTCAAGTGTCAAGTTAATGATGGTGGGTGTGGACGTAGTTGTTTCCTTGCTTTTCCCTTTCTTGGCAACCTGAATCCACTTCTCGGCCTCATCTGCCTTCTATTGGGTCTTTGTAATAACGTCCACCCAAGAGGTCGTCATTTCTTTGTGTTGCTCTTCCCCCTCTTTGATGGCTCGCACTTGCTCTTTGATCGTGTTTAGCTCTTCTATTACTGAAGGTTGCAATTCTCCCTCTTCAAGTGTGTTTCGTGATCGTGCGTCTGCGAGCTCCCTCTTGAGTGACGCAATCTCTTCGTCTTGGGCCGTCACCCGATCTCCCAGTGTAGCTATCTTGCTTTCTTGGGCCAACACGCGTTCGTCGAGCATTTTTATTGTGCCCAGTAAGTTGCGGTTGATCTTGTTAAGTGTTTCGGTCATTTCTTCTTTGCATTTTTGAACTGCATCCTCTAAAGGGTCAAGCTTGTCATTTGTTTCCGCATGCTTGGTCGCCGCAAAAAACGAGAGGGGAATTTGCTATGGTAGTAGGAGACGGCCCTACATGCCCCGCACTATGCATACATGTTCTCCCCACTTTAAGCATACATGGCATACGTTTTTGCCTTTCCTGCAATTTCTACAAATTCCCACATTCTGCAACTGCCGATTCTGCAATTTCTGTTTTCCAACCAAAGCTCCAGGGCTCAGCCCCTTGTTGTCACTGTTTTCCAACCAAAGCTCCAGGGCTCAGTCCCTT
This sequence comes from Adiantum capillus-veneris, assembly GCF_014529385.1. NCBI lineage: Eukaryota > Viridiplantae > Streptophyta > Polypodiopsida > Polypodiales > Pteridaceae > Adiantum > Adiantum capillus-veneris. The sequence continues at coordinate 18,691,738 of NC_140952.1, forward strand.
GCAATATACAGCGTCACCTGCACCTGTCAACAACTCAAAGCTGCATGCGGCCCCTAACTGAAAGGAATCTCGTGGCCTGCACACCCAGAACAGCTCGCGGCCCCCTGCAGGGTCAGCACGCGGCAGGTAGTTTCCTGTTTGCCGGTAGTTTCCTGTTTGCCAGTAGTTTCCTGTTTGCCAGCCCCTCTGGGTTCACGGTACACACCTGTCCTGCTGCCCTTACTGTATTCACAAAAAGGCCTTGCGCCAAGGCCCTGCGTGGGCACTACTGATGATAGGGAAACAGTCTCGGACTGCCCCTCTGTCCTGTCGCAAGCAATAATACCCACAGCCCTGCTATATGGTAGCTGCCAGGCGGCAACGCTCTATGCTGAGCGCGCAATGAAAAGCTCCACTGGGCGGCCTGTATCGGCTGAAACAGTATAGCGCACAGCCCCCTTGGTGGGATGGCTCGTGGCCTGCGCAGCTCACAGCTAAGCGTGTGTAGTTCCCCGCGAGAGAGAGAGAGAGAGAGAGAGAGAGAGAGAGAGAGAGAGAGAGAGACTCTTATGGAATTGCAGCTGATGAAGGAGAGGTTCAAGCAGCGTTGCAGAGACTTACAGGACAGTCAACTGTGCCGAATGTGTTCATTGGTGGGTATCATTCTGAGCCAGCCCGAATCTTTTTCTTTTTTGTAAAGGTTAGCTGTTAAGTGTGTGGGTGAAACTTCTGTATCGTTTAAAATGGCTCGAGCACAAGCATAAGACCAGGTGAAATGTAATAAAGAACAAGATGTAAGTTTTAGGGTGAGAACATGGATCAACAGTATGCTTGAGAAAGGGCAGGCATTGGTATTTTGTAACCAGCCTGTGGACATGTTGGTGTTTGCTTTGAGAATGAAGAATGAACACGTTAGCTTGAGGGCTTGGTCATGTGTAGGAACTGTTTGCTCGTTGTTTTCCCAGTCTTTTCCTTTAATCGACACTTTAATCTGGTGTGTTTTTTAGGAGGCAAGCATGTTGGAGGTTGTGAAGGTGAGTTTATTGTTCTTTATTTCTCTCTGCAGAGTTTCTATTGCGAGTTGTCTCTGTATGCTTATGAACATTCTTTTCACATGATATTTGGCAGATACCCTCAGATTGCATCATTATAAGAAATTGATACCTCTGCTGCGAGAAGCTAATGCTGAGTTCCTTTGAAACTGGTCTTGCTCATTTTGTCTTGAACGTTATTGATGAGCTGAAACTAGGGCAGCATTTAAATGAGGTCCCTGTTTCTGCTAAGTGAGCTTTACATGAAGTTCACAGGCTTATTATTCACATAAAGATTATTTTTTTAAAGAGTCACCCAATGAGGATGTAATAGAGTAGATCAGGAATTTTGATGTGGACACATTATTTGGATTCCATTATGATTTTGGAGAGGTCATTTTCCAAACTTCTGCGCATAGAGCAAGTAAAGTGTGTTGTTTCCCAACTATGATTGTAGCTGTTGCTTGGATCCGCTTCATTCACAAAATTCGATCTGCGTTATGCTGAGGTATTTGGCAAGTAGATTAAGACTGCAATAATGTGACCAGTCTGGTACTTTGATTGTCACAATAGTCGAGGCACACATCAATGCCTTCCTGACTGTACATGCATGGCACACATTTGGGTTATTTTTGCGTACCTGCATGTTTTCTCATTCTTGCAATGGTATTGCTCATTAAAAGGAAGAAAATAGCCGTTTGGAATTGAGGATTGGGTCTACTGATGTCAAATTTTCATTTTTCGGCAAGGTCTTACCTACAATGTGGGGAGGTGAGAGTGTGATAGTATGTGTATGTTGCACTGGCAGGCAGTCCTTACTGATTGGATACAATAGTATGGAGGTAGTGAGTTCAGAATAACAATGACACCATGCTTGGTGAATTAATATACTGAAGTGTAGGAGCTACACATGATGGCTACCCATTGAACACATGCTTTGTAATGTTTTGTCTGCATGTTGGTGTCGTTCTTGTATTTATTAACAAGGGCTACTGGCTAGGGATAGCGATATCAGTGATACGAATGCCCAGGACCCTCGAAGACCTCCAAAAAATTGCTAGTATAATGTCCATGCTCCTGTATATTGCAACTAGGATTTCTTTTTCTTTTTCATGGAACGAAGGAGGGGTTCCCGGCAGAAATCAAGCATGAGGCACTGATGAAGGTGGCGGATGCGGTGGAGAGAGTACGAGGGAAAGGCAATTGCATGAATACAATTACTATTCGAGTGCAAATAAAGTAGATAACTCTCAAAGTAGTGGAGCAAGAGAATGACTAATTGTACCAAAGGTCTCAGAATGTGGTAAATGAGAAATGTTTTGCTATACATGTAAAAGATAAATGATTAAAGGCAACAAAATTGAAATGTATCATCAAGGGGGAATGGGAAAGTTGCCAAAAGATAGCTATTTGCATAAAAGGTGATGTTAGTGTTTATGAGTACATGAAAATATGGTTATATGCTATACCTTCAGTACTTTGAGCAACCAGACGCAATTTTGTGCCTTAAAAGAGTAAAATAATGCACATCTAGGTCCCAAGTACTAATGAAGTAGTGTCCATATGATATGCAGAAAAGGAATGCTGGGCTAATGCTCTTGATATCCCCAAACCTTATAGAAAATTGTCCCAATGGAGAATTGATTCATTAGGACTTTAAGGTGAGATGCCCTTTATGGACTCTATAAGAAGCGTACTAAGAGAGGCCATTGATTGCACAAGGCAATGAAGTTGGTTTTTGGTTCCTATCTAATCCACATGTCTGTTGAGGCCCTTCTTCGGTTGTTGCATGGTTCTTTCCTTGGTGCATTTCATGTATGCCCATCATTGTAGGGCTAACTTATCTTTGAATACAATGTATGCTTGACCCTACTATGTTTTATCTTCTTCTGGAAGTTGTATTCCTTGCAAACCAAATTCCAAAAGTTAAGACCCTACTTTGTTTTATGCACTTTAGCTTCTTCTTATGGAAGTTGTATTCCTTGCAAACCAAATTCCAAAAGTTGGTATTAGAGGTCTTAAAGTTTGAACCCATGAATGCAAGCAGACTTCGATCCACTTGCTTCAAATGGAATGAGTTTGGTGTGTGTATCAACCAGCCAATTCAAGCCTTCTCATTCCAATCGGAGGACATGGAACTAAGTCTAGTGGAAACATTAAAGCCATGACCCATTAATGCTAATTGTTGGAAGTTCACGTTTTATGAAGGGTATAAGCTAGAGGGCGCACAATATTGTATTTGTGTACTTTTTGTTCCCATTTCATACTAACAAGCAATGCAATAAATTTTCTCCCTTAGTGCCAATATTTTGTCTAGGCTTCATCGACATCGAGCAAAGCCTGTGATAACTATTTGCACATTGACAAAAAAATGATATGGTTTTGTCATCACCTCCACATAAGGGACCTTCAAAATGTGTACATGAAGGTTAATCCTTGTTGTTATATGCTTTTTTTCCCAAGACAATCTACTTTGCAGCTACGTTTGTAGTTCCCATACATACTCTTTGCAACTACGTTTGTAGTTCTCGTAGATACTCTTTTGGAACTTACTCTTTGATTTGTACCCAACAACCATGGAAGGATAAAAGTGTTTTTGTGCTTCAAAGCCGGGTGCTATGACCATTGAATTAGGATGCAAAGTCGGTAATGTTGGGTATGCAAGCCCAGTTGTGGGAATGTCCAATGTCTGGTGTCTAGTTCGTGGGTACAAGCCCTATAACATGCAGTCAGCAGTCCAGTTGCAAGTCAAGTTATGCATGGCAAGTTTGGCTATTTATATTGTAAGATGTTTACACAAGATCGTTATTATTAATCATAGTGTGTCTTTCTTGTTTCCTTGCTGTGTATCGAATTCTCTCTCTCGCTCTCGTTTCTACTGCACCATAGCTTCTAGCCATGGGACCCCAAAGGCTTCACTCCCCGTACCTGCAACACCATCAACTGGTATCAGAGCATGTACCCGGTCTCGGCTTGTGCTTGACTCGAAGACTGGGCGGGAGCGGCCGCTTAACAAGCAAAGAGAAGGCGAACGTCACCTACAAAAAATTGAACAAAACCGGCCTCAATCAGTTTGCCCTGGCTTACTGTAGATATCTTGTCTCTTGACCGCCCGTCACCTACAGAAAATTGAACCAAACCGGCCTCAATCAGTTTGCCCTGGCTTGCTGGAAATATCTCGTCTCTTGACCGCCTGCAAACTCGGCATACACCGTCCGTTGTGAAGCAAATTGCCATCGGCACTGTTCTCTGCAGACCATCGACAGTTTGTGGTTTTATTTTCTTTTACTTTTTTAACAATGACCACCCAATTTGATCTTAAGGCCTTATCCAAGCGGGTATTCACATTAGCAATTATTCGCATTCTCTGCTCGATACTCGATTTGCAGCAGGAGGCGAAAGGAGAATTCGCGAGGAGTGTTCGCAGCCTATCAAAAGGCAGCATCTTAAAACGTAGTCAATAGCTGATTCACAACGATGTCAATGCATCACCGAGGCATAAATAGCAAAGAGATTTTGTACGCGTGTCAGACACTACAAGCCTATGGCTTCAAGCTAGGTTTAGGACATGCTCAAACACATCGGCAACCACAAGAATGAAGAAGATCTGCTTTCAAGAACTTGGTCCATCACCAATCTGCAGAGTTCAAAGTCGATTTTACATGTTCAGTGTCATAGGTTTATTTCAAATTTGGTATGTTGTCAATATCAATTTCAAAGCCTTGTTTTAGCCTCTCAGTAGTCGGTTACTGTCATGCTAAAAACTTTGTACGGGTTATAGACACTGCTACATAAAAAGTGGTAAGACCACCCTTTGTTGTTTGGTCGAGTTCTGGTATGTCTCACATTGATGGTTATTTGAGGGAAAAGTACACACACACACACACACCCCCACCCACCTATATTATTGTCAAGGGGGGGACTTCTACTCGTAGTTTCAGGTGATTGGACTCTGCCATGGTCTGTATCAAGTCCATAGTCAATAGTTTGGGCTTGAGGGGGAGGGTTGTTGGGTATGCAAGCCCAGTTGTGGGAATGTCCAATGTCCGGTGTCTAGCTCGTGGATACAAGCCCTATAGCATGCAGTCAATAGTCTAGTTGCAAGTCAAGTTATGCATGGCAAGTTTGGCTATTAATATTGTAAGGTGTTTACACAAAATCATAAAATCATAGTGTGTCTTTTTTGTTTCCTTGCTGTATATCGAATTCTCTCTTGCTCTCGTTTCTGCTGCACCACAGCTTCTAGCCATGGCACCCCAAAGGCTTCACCCCCATAGCTGCAACACCATCAATTGGTGTGGTGTTTGAGGGAAGTACACACACACACACACACACACACCTATGTTATTGTCAAGGGGGGGACTTCTACTCATAGTTTCAGGTGATTGGACTCTGCCATGGTTTGTATCAAGTCCATTGTCAATAGTTTGGGCTTGAGGGGGGGGGGGGGGGGTTGTTGGGTATGCAAGTCCAATTGTGGGGATGTCCAATGTCCGGTGTCTAGCTCGTGGGTACAATCCCTATAACATACAGTCAGCAGTCCAATTGCAAGTCAAGTTATGCATGACAAGTTTGGCTATTTATATTGTAAGGTGTTTACACAAAATCATTATTATCAATCATAGCGTGTGTTTTTTGTTTCCTTGCTCTGTATTGAATTCTCTCTCTCGCTCTCGTTTCTATTGCACCACAGCTTCTAGCCATGGCAAGGCTTCACCCCCCATAGCTGCAACACCATCAGGTATCCTCATATATAACTCCTTATTGTATAGTGTCATATATAACAAAAAAAAAGTATGGCTTGTTGATGCATGATTGAGTCAAACTTTGCTACATATTTTTTGGCTTGAGGTCATGTGTGTTACTATTGTGTAAAAATAGTGTCCATCCACAAATGCAATGCAATACATGAGACCTAACATGACTAGAATTATACAATTGATCACTTTGTGTGCATGTTTGACCCTTGTGTATGCTTTGGTGCCATTTAACACCACCAAAAAGTTTGTGATAGGATTAAGGAGTTGCTAAGTAGCAATTAGAGTGATTTACTTATTGAAGAGGGATAACATACATGAGAGAGAGAGAGAGAGAGAGAGAGAGAGAGAGAGAGAGAGAGCATACACGAACTATACATAGTTCACCCAAGTGTGGGCTATGTTCACAGGAAAACAACCACTCATTGAAGAAGCTTAAAAACCCTCAATGGTCATCTCGCCAAATTCTCTCTTTAGCTTACACTTTCAACTTTTACACTATGTGTAGAAGAGGCCCCCTTTTATAAATACTAAGTAGCCTTTATGGATTCTTCTTGAGAAGAAACAATCTATGTGTAGACGTACCCATTGTCCATCAGCCATTGACGTTGGATCACCGGCCAAGTATCCACTGACCACTTTCTGATCACTGTTTGACCAAGATATTCCGATGAAAAGAAAATATTCTGGTGAGGCAAGCTTCGAGTAAAGTACAAGACCAAGGTTTAATTTTTGGTTTTTTGAATAAGTGATTTTTTCTCATGTACGATGGCTTCTTCTTATAACGGTTCCTTTACAAATGTGCTTTTCTAAAATAAAAATAACAAGAGTAAAAGTTCTTGGAAACTCATCTCTAGCAAACTTGTGAGTGCTTTTCATTTTGGCTTCTTATCATGGACTACCAATTGAAATCGAGTAAAAGCACAACTTCGTTTTGTTAACCACTTTTTTTAAGCTTTAGTTGTTCTTCTTTTAAAAGAGTACATATATGGATTGATATCTCACTTTCATATGTTTTTTTTTGAGTGAAAGACCAAATTCTTTACGAGGTGAATGGTACTCCAATTTTCATTGTACAAAATACAACTGTGTTGCTTTTATCCAAACTCCTCAAAAAATCGATGAAGCCATTTTTTTTTAGAGTCTCTCTAAGAGTTACATATTCTACTTCCGTGGCAGATAGCAAAACCACTTTTTGTTGAAGCTTAACTTACTGTTGTGTTTTCAATGGTAAAAACGTAGCTTATAGTGCTTCTATGAGTATCTTTGTTAGCTGCCATATCTGCATCAATATATCTTTGTAAAAAAATGTCAGTGCCTCCAAAGCATAAAACATTTGTGGTTGTCCATGTTAGATATCTAAGTATCCATTTTACAGTTCGCTAATGTTCTTTACCTGAATTCTCCATGAACCTACTCACGAATCCAATTGTATGTGCACTATCTAGCATTAGTCAAACCACAGTATACATTAGAGAACGTACTGTTGCAACACATATTATACTTTAAAAGTATGAACTATGTGTCTTTGGACACATATCTTTGTTAAGTTTAAAATGACTACTAAAATGTGTAAGAACTGGTTTTGCATTTTGTGTTGCAAATCTTTCTAGTACCTTCTCAATGTAATCCTCCTGAGATAATATTAATGTTTTCTTCAACTTGTCTCTTGATATCACGTATCCGTTTTACAGTAATTAAATCTTTTATTGAAAAATATTTAAGTAACTCTCTTTTTAGTTATGTTATATCTCTTATATCCTTCGGATTATAGGTTGAGGTTCCTCATCTTGTTGGCATTGTTGCAAGTTGTCATCACTTGCATTCTTTGAGTTTTCATTGTCCTCAAGCTTCATGTACTCATCATCTGAATTCTTTGTTTTTTTTTTTCAAGTACTTTTTGTACATATTATATTCATTCAAAATAATATCTCTACTTCTAAAGATTTTATCATCTTTAGGATCCCATAAACAATGCTCAAAGTTCGTTCTCCATAACCAATGAAAAAACAGTTCTTTGGTTTCATATTTAACTTAAATAATAAACTTTTTATGTGTATGAAGGCCTTACACCCAAATACATTAAGAAATACATAGTTCACCTTCTTACCTATCCACGCCTCGTTTGAAATTCTTGTATCCAATACTATTGAGAGTGATCGTTTCTATCAAAAGCTAAAGCGACAAATCTCCATGTAGCCTCATGCTTCTTGCATGATCCATGATTTTTCACTTCATTGTTTGTGTAATTCATTTTGTTGAGGTTTCCTTGGTGTTGTTTTTTGTCCTCGAATGCCATTGCTAACACAAAAGTTTTCAAATGCTTTGTTGTGATACTCTCTTCCATTATTGGGTCTAAGACATTTCACCTACTTCATTTTTCACAAAAGCTTTTCATCTTTAAAATAAAAAAAATATATCTTTTTTTTTTGATATAGAAAAGACATCTAAAATATAAAAAATACATCGAATTTGTTTTTTATCAGATAAACTCATGGCTTTCTAATCGCATCATCTATAAATGTCATAGAATACAATGAGCCACCCAGGGACGATATACTAACAGTATTTCATACATAAAAATGAATCAATTTAAGCCTTTTTGTTTTTATTTTCGTTTTCTACTTTAAAAAAATTTACTCTCTTTTGCTTTTCAAAAACAAAATCCTCATAGAACTCCACATCTACTTCATTCAAACATGGTAGAAGTTTCTTTGATTGCAAGATTTGTATTCCTTTGACACTGACGTGTCCAAAGCAGTAGTGACATATTGCAGCATTACCTTTTATTGATGTTATACAAGTACTAAAGATTCTTTCAAAACCTTCCATCGTTTGTTTCCACATACAACGTTACAACTTTCATTATTCAATCGACCTTTGTCTCCGTTTGCAAGTACCAAAGATCTTTATGAAACCTTCCATCGTTTGTTTTTGAATGCAATGCTACATCTTTCATTATCTATTTGACATATAGAGATTAAATTTATGAAGAGAGAGAACATGCTTAACATCTTTAAACATCTATTCATTTTCTTTTTCAGTTTTAACAAAAACTATCCTTCTAATAATAATTTCACAAGTTTCATCATTTTTTAAATACATATATCCAAATACATATACCCAAAATTACCTTTGATGTAATTTTGAAAATAATACTTATGAGGTGTTCCATAGAATGGAACCCCATAATCTACTATCCAAAAATTTGACACATTGTCCAATGAAAGAATAAGAGCATCTTTCTCTAATTCACCTATCGCATTGGTCTCTGATATTGGCTTGCTGTTTTGAAACTTCCACTCCTTTTTGAACCATCAATCCTTTTTGACGTGATCTTTTGTACCACAAAACTAACTTTGTCTTGACCTGCTATGCTTTGAGCGATCATGACTACTTTGGCTTTTGCATCTCTCCCTTGATCTTCCTTTAGTTTCTACTAACAATGCAACACTTGATGTTTCTCTTGTGTTTCTCTTCGTATTTCTTTGCTTAAGAGAACACATTTTTCACATATCAAACTTGAAAGTGCTTATACGAGAAATAAAACTACTTACGATCAATATAAGATTGTCCCAACTATCAGTATTAAGAGAGCTTGTACTTAATCATCAAAGATAATTTTCATGTTGGTGTTAAATTAATTTAAATGTTTTGCAATTGAACCATTCTCTACCATTTTTAAGTTGAACAATCGCTCCATGAGAAATACTTTATTTAATGCAGATGGTTTTCCGTACATGGAGGTCATGCAACTTTATCAAGTACTCTATGATCTTCATTTCTAAAACATTGAATGTCATCGTTGACACCAAGCAAAGCCGACGAATTATTCCCAATGACTTTTGATCAAGGATGTTTCAAACTTCATTTGCCATTACTGTAAGCTTCTTTGCCAGATCTTCCAATAGTAAGCAGAGATCTTTCTAATAGAGATTTTTTTTTGATTTGCATCTTCTAATGTTGGTAAGTCTTATTGTTGAACTTTTGAACTTACCCTCTCATTCAATTCAAAGAATAATTTTATATATTAGCTACTAAGAAACTTTGCTTTGATATCAGTTGATAGGATTAAGTGGTTACTAAGTAGCTATTAGAATGATGTACTTATTAACATGAGAGAGAGAGAGAGAGAGAGAGAGAGAGCATACACAAAGTATACGTGGTTCACCCAAATTTAAACTACATCCAGAGGAAAGCAATCTCTGTTATAGCTCTATTTTTATACTTCCAACGTCGAGTAATTTACAAAGTTTAAAAGCCCTCAATAGTTGTCTCATCTGATTCTCTCTTTAGCTTGCACTTTGAGTTTCTACATTATGTGTAGAAGAGACCTCTTTTTATAGATGCCAAAGAACCTCTATGGATTGCCTTCTCACAAGAGAGGTAGCTGCCCATGCGTAGACATGTCCATTAGCTACCAACCACTGTGACCACCTGCAGCCACAAGCCATGGACCACCGACTACTTTTCGGCTAAGAGTTTCTGACGAAAAAGAACTAATTTGGCAAAGCCAGTCTCAAGCTTATATTTTTTGATGAGTAAATTTTTATATGCATAATAGCTTCTCATAATGAGAGCTTTACAAATGTATCTCTTCAGAATAAAATTACAAGGGTAAATCAAGCTCCATACTTAACAGTACGATAATAAAGCTTTGAAAATGTCACTTTTTTTAATTGTTCAAAAATTAAAGGTTACATATTATGTCCTCAACGAACAAAGCATTTGGACCAATTGTGATCATCCTTAGAACATGCTATGCGACATTTGATTTCATTGCACTTTTCCAAGGAGTCCACATGTACATTATTGATGCTTATGCTCATAAGGATTTGATGAGAGAGAAGAAATTGTGGAGTTCCAAGATAGATAACATATTCATATTTGGTGCACCAATTTGGATGCCCTTTTCATATTCATGGCTCTTAGAGTGCATTGGTTGCTCTAAGGCTACATTCTTAATGTTGTGATTACTTACATAACTAATGCCCAAAACTGAAATGGTACCAAGTTTGTTTATAAAGTGAGTTTTGCTAGATGATATCATTGCTTGTTAAAAAGCTCAACTTATGGCACTAAGTTTTACACAAGAATCATGCTCCACTCGCCATACAACAACCATCCATAGTAATTAATGCATTAGCAATGCACACTAGAATTGGAATATGCATATTAAATGTGTTTTTAAACAAGTGTATTGCTACCTAATAGTTCTATTAAAAAAGAGGAAGGAGGGAAAGTGTGGGTTGAAGAAAACATTGCATGGTTTAAAGCAATTGCATGGAGATTAATATTAGAAGATACTTTTTTATGCATGGGTTTTATAACAACCACACTAATAGGTCAATTGTATATGAAACACGAGGAATATACTTTTAAAGCATTCTTTTGTGCTGCTCACTTGTCAAAATGACACATATTACCGATCTTGAGGGTTTTTGAATACATCTTTTTATGTTAAATTTATGACTTTTACATCTTTAGGCATGTGTGTTGGGGCTCTGTCACAAACAATGTGGACACAATTCCTTACTAGATTCAACCTTACAGATCACAAACCCATCCATACTCAAATCGGTACATTTTTGAAGCTGTCATCATAATTGAAGAGGTTGCTTTGATCTCATTTACTAACAATAGCATGTTCTATATTTTACTTACTTTCGTGATATATGCAAATTTCTTAGTTTGGAGTGTCAACATGGGCAAGTTAATTGAATAGCCTAGGCACAACTCATTAGCAACAATGGACCACTAAGCTTTCCTAATTGATTAGCTAATGTCTTCCAAGAAATTTTGCATGATTGATAATTTGTTGCGAGACATTGGTTTTTGCTTACACTAGACAACTTATATATTTGTCATGGTTTAGTAAGGAGCAACCTATTGTGATAGTTATAATTATGCAGCTAAGTACAAGGTAGATTCCATAGGCCTAGTTGATTGTGATTGATTTATATGCCTGGTGATTGATTATGAAAGTTGGTATCACCACCAACTTTACTAGTAGTAAAAGCACATTTGCAATTTCTAGAAGCTCAATCTTTCACGCTTACCAACAATGTTAGGGAACACATTATTACTAACCTGCCGTTTAGTGCACAACATTAGTTGCACAATATGCCTTTCATGCTTAATCATGCGGAAAAAATCTCTCTCAATATAACAAAATCTTAGCACCGATAAATTAAAAACTTTCATGCAATTAGCTGTAGGCACAGATGTTTTTGAGGGTAACATGCCAGAAAGGCTACCAAAACTTCACACGTTACAACCAAATACGGCCACCAATCAAAGAGAGGTTTATCAATAGTTCAACTTTTTTTCTCAATCAAAGAGAGGTTTATTAGTAGCACACCTCAAATTTGCTGCTCCCCGAGCAAAATGGTAGTTGAACTATTCAAAGGAAAATATAGCTGCTAGAACACAAACTGGCTGCATGTAACTCTGGGAGCAAAAAAAAGCATGAATATTGTACTGTTGCGGTTGAATGATGACCACGACTCTCCTTCATTACAGAATTAAATGCCTAATCATACTCCTACATAAAAGAATCTGGACAGAGTACCATTCACCAAGCTCTTACAAAAGACATAATGTTTCAACAATGTGAGCATGGGGCATGCTTGCAAAAAAGACAAGTGAAGTTTCAAATCTCAATTTGAAACCAGTGTTTACTATTAATGTGTTACAGATACAAGCCAACTGTTTAATAAAGCCTTGATTGGCATAATGAATGGAATTGAATGAAAGGACCATGCTTCCGGAACTTCCTGATGTATTGTATTCTATGAATTGATGAAAGGAGAAATACTCCAATTGCTAGGGGCAGGTTGGATACTGTATTTCTGGCTCATTCAAAAGTCCTCATCCACAGGAGTTAAATCAATGTCCATCTTTTCCTTTCCTTTACTGGCTTTCTGTAAGCAGGCAATAAATTAGTTTTGTGAGCATTGACACCCTTGCAATAGTTCTATCATCCAAAATAAATAAATAAATCTGACATCAATGAAAAATCTCTTTTGACAAAGGAATCAGATTGAGAAGCATACTGCAATGGCAATAAGTTCTTCAAGTAAAGGCTCTAGGTTCCTCAGAGGCTGCAAAAAGCAAAGAAGAACATACAGATCCCTGAACACTTCATTAAACATGAGCCACTTTTGTGAGGGAAAATTAAGACTTACATACCCATTGTGTTGGACCATCCACTGGGGCTTTTAGAGGGTTGTCATGCACCTGCCAATACAGTAGAACACGTGTATTTTTAGAAAGTAAAGAGATGATAAACTGCTTCATTTTGAAATTTGATTGTGAAGTCTTCTGGAAAAGCTCCCGTGGTAGATTCCCACAGGTCTTCTGCACTGAGTAATTACAAATGTTTATGAGTGCAGGCATATGTGAACTGCCAATGCACCTGCACAGATTCATGTAGGCAATGACTACAAAACTTGCATTTCATCAAAGAAGAACGATCTAAAATCATTTTCTTACTTTGAGAGGGTTAAAAGAGAATTTAAGTAACATGAGTAAAGACCTTTGACAAAATTTATTAGTTCCAGCTCTTCTGTCTTTAGCCTTAGCCTTTCTTTCTTCTTGATTTCAAAGACCCACTCTTCAACTAATAGGCAAACACAATGCTTTGGTTATTTGCAACGGTGTGCCACATAAAAATGGAGATAATTGCATCAATTAATGCACAAACATAGTTGTATCCAAACGAGGAGCTTAAACCCCTGAAAATAATGTTTTTGGAATGTGATGTCTACTACAGATATGGAAGTAGAATTCTGACCTCCATGAAAATGCCATCCACACCAATCGCTACACATGTTCTGGCAATGCAAGGTATCATATCTCTGAGGCCCCCGCTTGCCACACCAACACCATCAAGCTGTAAAGACACTCAAATAGCAAACAAATTACTCTCAGAAAGAACAACGAACTGCCAGAACATTCTGATATCTAATTAACTTGAAATTATATGATCCCACCTTCCTTCCAGCAGGTTGCTGCAGTGAATGTGTTATATCAGCAACCTGAGAAAGCAGTAAGTTTAACGCATATTGCTCTTTGAACAGGCTACTAAAAGCATGATAGACTGATAATTAAACTCTACAATCCAGGACATACTTGTCAAAGTCAACGATGCGGAAGCGTACAGCCAAGAGAGAATGCACGAGAGGAGAAGAAGAAGACGAAGAAGAAGAGAGTTTTAACGTCGTAGGAAACTATCCCAAGAGACCTTAAAGATCTAGAGAGAGAGAGAGAGAGAGAGAGAGAGAGAGAGAGAGAGAGAGAGAGAGAGAGAGAGAGAGAGAGAGAGAGAGAGAGAGAGAGAGAGAGAGAGAGAGAGAGAGAGAGAGAAACGAAATGAAATGAAATGTTATAGAGAGAGAGAGAGAGAGAGAGAGAGAGAGAGAGAGAGAGAGAGAGAGAGAGAGAGAGAGAGAGAGAGAGAGAAATGAAATGTTATATTAACGTCTTCAAAAGGCCAAAGTGACCTATGAGATCAGAACGTTACAATGTGGTGGATCTGATACAAAGCCAGAGTAACAAAATAACAACATAACAAAATAAAAATATGTTGGAATCCTAAGCTGCTCGATGTGAACTAATCAAAGTAAGCAGCTGGCTAGGATAGCTAAATAGCTAAATCACAAGAGATCCAGCATCGGTCGCTGGCGGATCTCATCAATCTCCTCCATGGTCTGTAGTCTGACCGGGCGTCGTGCATGCCTGGCCAAAGTGATCCGAATCCTCTGATGCTGTGTAGTCCTCCGTAGTCGTGGGCGTCTGGATGTCCCCAGCTCAATTGCTCGGTCGATCAGTGTGCCTCTGGTGCGAGACGAATGTGAGCTCTGTTGTGGTAGTAGCTCCTCCGGCTGTCTAGTGTTTGCTCTAAAGAAATCCGTGATCCGTCTCTGAGACTGGCTAGCCTCTCCTCTCATCAGGCTCTCTCTGTGTCTGCACAGCTCGAGCAAGAACAAACCAAGGAATCTCTCATCCTCGTACAGCATGACTCTGGAGAGTGGTCCAAAACCCTCTCTGAACAAGCAATGGAAGCGGCCTCGTATCTCGTAGTAGACGGGGCAGCGGCATGTGTAGTGCAACTCTGTCTCAGGCTCCATGTCACACAAGGGGCATGTCCTAGTCTCAATCCGCAGCAGGTGTGAAGATGTGCGTATCTGGCCAATAGCACATTGTATCCCACGAGACAGGTGGGTGTCCATGTATCTAGGTCTCGTCACAAAACCGTCCTCTGGAGAAGATGCTGTCTGTAGAAAGCCATCTTCATGCCCAACTCTTGTTCTGGCTGTATCCATGTCCTCCTGGTGTCTAGCTGAGTCAAGTCCTGGCAGATGAGCCTGGTGATCTTAGACTGTGTAAGGAGATGGTGCATCCAATGAGTACTAGAAGGGTGGCAAGCTGTCTATGCTGAACCCATGCGCTTGAAACCATGATATCCTCTCCCCATACCAGCATGCTGTATCTCCCTGCATGGCTAACTGTCGAGAGGACTCAAGTGCAGGGCGGGCATATCTGTCTCTGGGAAGTTCCCACATGCGGTGTATGAAGGAGACTGATCTGGTGAGCGCCTCAACCACTAGTGGGGGTGCCGCTAGCTCTGCTCGGATAATGACACGTGGTACTGAAGGCTTGGCTCTAATGAGCCGTGAGATCATAGAGACCAGAGGTTTCTCCATGTCCCCCCATCCATCAGTGCGACCCGACCTCCGTGATGATCCAATGAAGGTCCCCATATCTCAGCTCCATAGAGCAATGCAGAAGCCACCAAAGTGTCAAAGAGCCAGAGCTTTGTCTGAGGCTCTTGAAATTGAACCTGCAAACACATCCTCTCCAATCTACCCAATGCTGCATGGGCTCTAGTCAATCTGGTCTCTGCTACTCTCCTCAATGAAAATGCTGGTCCGTTAAAAACCACTCCAAGATAGGTGTAAGCATCTGTATACTCCATTGTCTCCTGGCCGTATGTGAATGTAGGTGCCGACCGCCTGATCCACTGTGGGGTGGTATTAAACACCATAACCTTGCTTTTACCAAGATTGACAGACAAACCACTTTCGTGGGCAAACCTATGCAAAGCATCGAAGTGACATTGCATCCCCTCCGGAGAGTCGGAGATCAACACAATATCTTCAGCATATAACAAGAGTGGAATCCATGTCCCTGCCAGCTGTGCACCTCTATCACCATCGCTCTCAATGTAGTTAGAAACCTCATCCACATACATACAGAATAGAGTAGGAGAGAGCGGGCAGCCTTGCTTCACCCCAATAGTGAAGTGAACCGGTGTAGATAGTCCCTCGAAGGTGCATACATGCCCCACTACTGACCTGTATAATGCCATGATCCCCCAAATGAGCTCTGTGGGTACTCCCATCTCCTGTAGTCTGCGCATCAATCTAGCTTTGGGTACTGTGTCAAATGCTTTGCAGAAGTCCACAAAGCAGTAATAGATCCGTCTCCCATGTGATCTGCCCTCCTCAATGATGGCTCTGAGTGTCAAGATATGGTCAAGAGTAGAAAAGCCTCTCCTGAACCCTGCTTGCCCGGTTGCGCGTATTCTCTCCCTCTCTGCCCATCTACTGAGCTGCTGCTCAAGAATGGATGCGTACAACCGTGCCAATGTGTGTCCAATCATGATAGTGCGATAATTCCCAGGCTCCATAGGTTCTCCTGATTTGAAGATAGGTACAATAGTAGATAGGCTCCAAGTATCAGGCAAGCCTTCACACATAGCACGGTTAAACATAACTGCTAGAAGCTCTGCTAGTAGATCTCTGGCATGCATGAAATGCTCAGCCACTAAGCCATCATATCATATGCTCTCCCAGTCCTCATCCTGTCAATGGCCTTCTTCACCATCCCAGCGGTGAAAAGAGCACATGCATGTGGGCATGGATCGGGAGGGTTGGGGCTGTCCAGGAACTGTGTACAAAGATGAAGCGTACTGGCCCCAGGACTCTGTAGAGGTAATGGCAGGGGGGGGAGAGTGCTCATGAAAGAGCCGCTATGCCTCGCGTGAATCCTGACTCAGGAATAACTGGTATAGATCCTGCTCTAGTCGAGCCAAAAATGCCCTCTTCTTCCGTCGCACTAGGTGCCGGAAGTCAATTTGTGACTGTCTATGAGTGATGTCCCCCAAAAGCACCTCCCTCTGAAGTCTAGCTCTAGTCTCGCAGCATTCCGCATCATACCAACTGTTCTGCCGCGTGCTCCTAGAACGACGTCTCTACTCAGGCTGAGTGTGTGGATATGCCTTTGCTGCTGCATCATGTAATGTCTGTGTCAATATAGTAGTAAGCTCCTCCAGAGGTCTCCCTGGCTTCTCAATGCACAACCGTCTGTAGATCCCATCTATATATGCAGAGTCCGTCTCCCGCGTGAAGGTGTAGCGAGTAGGTGCTGCTGCCTGTGGACTGTGTGCTACATTAAACTGAAAAGAGATGGTCATTGACAGAAGGGCATGATCCATTGCCACCCCAACAGGCCTTGGTCCAACCATCAGATCTTGGATACTAGAGATGACGCTCGGCTGTGCCATGACATAATCCACTATGCTGGCTCTATGTCTGTGTGGGAATCATGTGAAACCTCCCGCAGTAGGAAATCTCTAAAGGCCATTCAAGATGGCCAGTCCATGTGCAATACCCATGTCTATCAAGTGTCGCCCATACTCAATATATTCCACATCCTGCGATAGTCTGGACAGGCCCGTCTCTACAACATCTAGCTCTCTCAGCATCTCCTCTGAAGTATCATAAAACACTGTCTAGTGATGGGGAGTCCTAGCATTGAAGTCCCCTAGAATGATAATGTCACCAACTCTAGAGAACTCCCATATGTCATCATCCAAAATAGAAAAGGGGGACTGTCCTTTGGGTGATGCATAAACTGCCGTACTCGAGGGAAAGTAGCAAATAGCAATGTAAAGATATCTGCCTGTCTCTGCTCTCAATCTCACCCACATGTACCTAGCCTACTAATCCCTGCGGGCTATATGTATCAATGGCTGCAAATCCTCTCTAAATAAAGTGCCACTCCCTCGTCCTCTGTGCTCTGATCGTGTCTCCTGTCTATAAGCTGTCTCCCATCTGTATCCACTGATGTGAGGCATGGATTGCCCAGGGGCCTGATGTGTCTGAGAGTAGAAGATGATGTCTCTTCCAGTAAAACTATCCTCAAAAGCAACCACATCAAGACGCATAGATCCATTACAATTCCAGGTAGCAACTTTGAGTGTGGTCCCATAAGTCTCACACCGTCATGTGGAGCGTCGCTCCAGTATTACCACTCTTCAATCTCGGTAAAAGGCAATCTTGCCTTTTCCCCTTGCTGCTCTAATCTCCAGCATTAACTCCTGCATATGAGCGATTTGCGAGAGGGTAAGATCATCTCCAAGAAAGATGGCCTTTTCTTCAAGAAGGTCTTCTTCGCTTCCATGGAGGGAAAACGTAGGATGAGTGCCCTTTCTTTTGAGGTTTTCCCACTGCTTCCATTTTTCTTTATGTTGCCCACTTTCCAAGCTCTTGTGCGCGTCGGCTCATGAACCCCCATCAAAGCCATGAGTTCTTTTACCTCTTCGTCCACATTGTCTTTGTCTTTAAGACCGTAAATTCTCACATGTAAAGCGCGCACACATCTTCTTTGCTCCTCCTCTAGTGTCAGATTAATGATAGTGGGTGTGGACGTGGACGTTATCTCTTTGCCTTTTCCTTTCTTGGCAACCTCGATCCATTTCTCGGCTTCATCCGCCTTCTGTTGAGTTTTTGTAAGAACATCTACCCAAGAAGTCGTCATCTCTTTGTGTTGCTCTTCTCCCTCTTCGATGGCCCGTACTTGCTCCTTGATCGTGTTCATTTCTTCGATTACTGAGGGTTGCAATTCGCCCTCTTCCAGTGTGTTTCTTGATCGTGCTTCGGCAAGATCCTTCTTGAGTGACGCAATAGCTTTTGGCGTCACCGATCCGCGGCCTAATTTCATCATAACTAGGAATTTACACTTTTAAATCGAAAACTAAGCATAGGTGGGGTATAGGGGGCATCATTGCTAAGCATTTAGATGCATTCTGGGTCGAAAACGACTAGGTCAAAAATCCACTTCTGTTAATAATCGTGATTTTAGAACTTCACCTAAAGTGGGATTTGAGGCCATAGGCATGTGTGCTTAAGTCTTATAAACTTGTCCTAGAAGTTTCATTACGTTTGGATGTCATTTGATGCTGTAACGGATGTGAATTGTTTGCCGATGAACGATTGGTTTTTGGTGATTTCAGTCACTTGAGTGTAGCTTGAGTTAGATGCGAGTTGTTAGTTGTTTTCCAAGAGATTGACAACCTCTTGTAGCCTCTATGTGCTAGTCGAGTCAGCTTCGTCCCATGGTTTGACAAATTAATCGTGGTTCTCTCTAATACTGCAATAAGATAAGATGGTGAGGTAAGACATGCGTCCCACATTTACACCGCTGCCGGGGACGAATAGACCTAAACTAGGGAAAACACGAGCATCTTGTGTAGCTGTCAATTAACTTTCTCTAGGTTTGCCTAGAGTAAAACTTTCTTTTAGAAACCGCATAGCTTAAGATTGTCGTCTTTTGCTGTGTAGAGGTAGCTTGGAGATAAGTTGTACTTTCCGAGTGCCTTTAGGATTGTAGGATTGTAGATTTAGATTAGGATTTGGAGAATGATTAAAAGGCGAGACAAGTCTTAAGATCAAAGCTCTGAAAACTGTAAAAAACAAGAAAACGAGTGTTTGTGGACACTTTCCACAACGCCATTGCATGAGAACTTAGGAGTAGGGTAAGTAGAATCCGAAGTGGATTTCAGAACATTGCTCACTCCAAACGAATCATCTATGAGTTGTTTATGTGAAGTTGCAGAGTTTCAGATCTACGGCTAGAAATAGCATGAAAAGACTCCAAACCACTCAATCCAACTGGAGAGTAAGTCTAAAGGTTGTATGAACCAGTGGGTAAGCTTTGAGGTAAAATTTTCAAGAGTTGACAAAAACTCAGATTATTACTTTTTCATGACATTTTAAGCCAAATTAAGTTTTGATTTGATTCATAAGCTCACAATAGATCATGAAAAGACTGTCTAGTGAAAAAGTTCAAAAAAGTGTCAATTTTGGGCCTAAAGTTAATAATCGTGATTATTAACTTTTAGCTCAGATTTGACCAGGGTTCATACCATTGACTCATTGCATGTATACAAACAACTTTTGTAAAGGCACAAAAGATTTGGATCACCAAACTGGAAAAAAACTGGGTAAAAACTAAAGTTTGTACTGACTTTTTGAAACTTGAGTCTAAATTGAAAAAATATTTGTCCAAACTTGATGAAATTTGATTCATAGGCTTATATTGATGTGATAAACATGTGTACATGATCACTTGACAAAAAAGATGCAAAAAGTTGCCAGTTATAAATAATCGCAATTATTTACATCCACCCCATTTTTCAATTTTTTTGACCAAGTAAGCATACCACTGGTTTAATCATGTTGTAATAAGCCCACAAACCAACTTTGGTAAGATTTGGATCATTGGATTGAAAATTGTGACCAATTTTGCAAAGTCAGTCGACTGACAGAAAACTGATGACCATTTGACCAAAAGTTGTCCAAACTTGATGAAACTTGGCTAGAGACCTTAACTTGAGGTGCTTAACAGATCTCTGTAAAGATTGGAATATAAAATTGCAAAAATTTAGCAGAAGTAAATAATCACGATTATTTACATCTGCTCCAAAAATTGACAATCTTGTATATTTGGGCATACCACAAGGTCAAGCACATCAAGTAGACCTCACAAATCCATTTTGGTGAAATTTGGATCACAAAATTAAGACTTAAGCCAGATTCTTGAAGTCAGAGTCTACGGACACGAAACAGTTGATAAACTTGATGAATCTTGTCCAAATTAAGTTTTAACTTGTCTCAGAGACTCAAAATAGATCATAAAAAGATTGTCTAGGGAAAAAGTTGAAAAAATTTCATTTTAAGTCAAAAGTTAATAATCGCGATTATTAACTTTTGGTTCAAAATTGATCAAGGTTCATATCAAAGACTCTATGCATGATTGCAAACATCTTTTGTGAAGGCTCATAGAGTTGTAGTGCAATTCTGTCTCTGGCTCTAAGTTACATAGGTGACATATCCTAGCTCCTGCCGGCACCCCTCGAAATCGGCCAGTCTCGATTTGGAACTGATGTGAGGATGTGCGTATCTGTCCAATAGCACATCTTATCCCATGAGATAAGTGTGTGTCCATGTATGCAGGCCTAGTCACAAAGCCGTCCTCTGTGAGTTGGAGAAGATGCTCTCTGTAGAAGGCCATCTTCGTGCCTAGCTCCTGCGTCCGCTGTATCCATGTGTTCCTGGTATTTAGATGAATCAGATCCTGACGTATGAGTTTGGTGATCTCTGTCCGTGTGAGGGACAGAGAGGGTGCATCCAGGGAGTATTGAAGCGGAGGTAATCTATCCATGTTGAGACCATGCGATTAAAACCATGCTGTCATCTGTCCATACCAACATGCTGTATCGCCTTGTAGAGCTAGTTGTCGAGATGACTCCAGGGCAAGCCGAGCATATTTGTCCCTGGGGAGATCCCATAGACTGTGCATAAAGGAAACTAATCTCGTCAATGCCTCCACCACGAGGGGGGGGGGGGGGGGGGCTAGCTCGGCTCGGATAATCTCATGTGGTACTGAGGCCTTAGCCCTAATCATCCGAGCGATCATAGAGACCAGAGGCCTCTCCATACCTCTCCATCCATTTGTGTTGCCAGATCTCCCCCGGTGGTCTACTGAGGGTCCCCATACCTGAACTCCATAGAGCATAGCTGGAGTCACTAGAGTGTCAAAAAGCCAAAGCTTTGTTCGTGGTTCTTGAAACTGAACATGCGAACACATCCTCTCCACTCCTCCCAAAGCTGCATATGCTCTTGTCAGTCTAGTCTCTGATGCTTTCTTAGTGACAACACCGGTCCAACGAAGACTACCCCAAGATAAGTATATGCATATGTGTACTCCACAATCTCCTGGCCATACATAAATGTGGGTGCCGACCTCCTGACCCACTGTGGTGTGGTGTTGAACACCATAACCTTGGTTTTCCCCAGATTGACAGACAATCCACTGTCACGAGCAAATGTATGCAGAGCATCCAAATGACGCTGCATCCCCTCTGGAGAGTCAGAAATCAGCACAATATCATCAGCATATAGTAACAGCGGAATCCATGTCCCTGCTAGTTGAGCCCCCCTATCCCCCTGATGCTCTACATAGAAAACTCATCCACATACATCCCAAAAAGAGTTGGGGATAGGGGGCATCCCTGCTTTACTCCAATAGTGGAGAGGACCATGTTAGACATTCCCTCAGTGGTGCGTACCCGCCCCATCACTGTCCTGTATAGAGCCAGAATCCCCCAAATCAGCTCTGTAGGCACACCCATGTCCTGTAATCTGCATATAAGTCTGGCTCTCGGCATTGTGTCGAAGGCTTTGCGGAAATCCACAAAGCTACAATAGATCCTCTTGCCATGGTGTCTACCCTCCTCAATAATAGCTCTGAGTGTCAGAATCTGGTCAAGAGTGGAGAAACCTCTCCTGAAACCTCCTTGCCCTGGTGCTCTTATGCCCTCTCGCTCTGCCCATCTACTCAGCTCCTGTTCAAGAATGGATGCATACAGCCTAGCTAGTGTGTGACCAACCATGATGGTGCGATAATTCCCGGGAATCATGGGATCTCCTGACTTGAAAATAGGCACAATCGTGGACATACTCCAAGTCTCGGGGAAGCCTTCATACATGGCTTGATTAAACATCATAGCGAGGAGCTCTGCAAGCATATCTCTGGCATGTATGAAGTGCTCTGCTACCAGACCATCATGATCATGTGCTCTCCTTGTCTTCATCTGTCAATAGCTTTCCTTACCCTCTCGGCAGTAAAGAAAGAACATGTCTTCGGGCATGTCTCTAGTGGGTCTAGCAGAGGTGGTTGTCTTGATACTGTGTAGAGAGATGTGGCATATTCCCCCCATGTCTCAGTGGAGGTGACCGCTGGTGGTGGTGAATGTTCGTGAAATAGCCTCCACGCCTGAGTCTTGACTTATAAATAACTGATACAAATCTTGCTCTAGTTGGGATAAGTAAGCCCTTTTCTTTCGTCGCACTAGGCAGCGAAAGATAATCCGTGACTGTCTATGCACGGTAATACCCATGAGCACTTCCCTCTGTAACTTGATCCTCATCTCTCTACATTCCTCATCATATCAACTGTTCTGGGACATTTTTCCAGATCGTCTCTGTGTAGGCTGGCTGTGGGGGTATGCTTCTGATGCTGCATCATGTAGCGTCTCTGTCAATATTTGAGTGAGTTCATCTAGTGGCCGTCCTCGCTCCTGGGTGCATAGCTTCCTGTATATCTCATCCATATACACAGAGTCCGTCTCCCTCATGAAGGTATACCGGACGTGTGTAGGGACCTCTCCTAATGAAGCTGTGCTGAACTGAAACGTCACGGTGAAGGACAAGATAGCATGATCAACTGCCACTCCAATTGGCCTATTGCCCACCATGAAATCTTGAAAGAATGGAATGAGACTTGCCTGGGCCATAACATAATCCACTGTGCTGGCACCATGTTGGTGTGGAAAGCAAGTAAAACCTCCAGCTGTCGAAAATCTTTGTAGGCCATTCAAAATGGCCAATCTATGTGCGGTTCCCATATCTATCAAGTATCTGCCATATTCCGTGTATCATCTTGTGATAATTTGGATAGACCCATCTCTGTAACGTCCAGCTCCCTAAGCATTTCCTCGGAGGTATCATAAAATATTGTCTGGTGGTGGGCAGTCCTAGCATTAAAATCCCCTAGTATGATAATGTCACCATCCTTAGAAAACTCCCATATGTCATTATCCAAAATAGCAAAGGGGTATTGTCCCCTATGTGATGCATATACTGACGTACTAGGAGGAAAGTAACAGATAGCAATGTAGAGGTATTTGCCCGTCTTTGCCCTAAGCCTCACCCACATGTACCTAGCATGCTCATCCTTGCGCGCTATATATATCAATGGCTGCAACTCCTCCCTGAATAGAACTGCCACTCCCCTTGAGCCTCGTCCTCGGTGTTCCGACCTGGTCTCTTGTTTGCAAGCTGTCTCCCATCTATACCCGCTCACATGTGGCATGGATTGCCCAGGGGCTTGATGCGTCTCAGAGTAAAAGATGATGTCTCTCCCTGTGAAGCTCTCCTCAAAGGTCCCTACATCAAGACGAAGTGACCCGTTACAATTCCAGGTTGCCATCTTTAGTGTGGTCCCATAGGTCTCGCACCGTCATGCGGGACGTCGCTCCAATATCACCACCTTTCCATCTCTGTAAAAAGCAAACTTCCCCTTTTCCCTTGCTGCTCTAATTTCCGGCATTACTTCTTGCATATGAGCAATTTGCGAGAGGGTGAGGTCATCTCCAAGAAAGATGCCAGTCTTCTTTAGGGTCGGTCTCTTCTTCAGGAAGTCCTTCGCTTCCATGGAGGGGAAGAGGAGAATGAGTGCCCTTTCCTTCGAGGTTTCTCCATTGCTCCCGCTTTTCTTTGTGCCCACTCTCCAGGCCCTCGTATGCGTCTGCTCGTTGACCCCCACCAAAATCATGAGTTCTTTCACCTCTTCCCCCACATTATCTTGGTCTTTGAGGCCACATATCCTTACGTGTAAGGCCCGCACACGTCTCCTTTGCTCCTCTTCTAGTGTCAAGTTGATGATGGTTGGTGTGGGGGTAGGGGTTATTTCCTTGCCTTTCCCTTTCTTGACAATCTCGATCCATTTTTCGGCCAAAGTGACCTATGAGACCAGAAAGTTACAATATGGTGGATTTGATACAAAGTCAGAGTAGGTGTCTGCACACTTAGGGGTGACATTCATTGGCTCAATGGAAAAGCTTTCCACAAGACTGGAAGTGCAGGTGAGAGTGGCTAGAGGTTATGCAGCGTTGACTATACTTGGGAAGAAAAAAAGGTATGAAAAATAGATTAACATGCCAAGATGGCCCATGGCGCCAATGGCCTTGTGCAATTCCACTCTAAAGATGCATCTATTGCGAGGTAGATTGGTGGATCCGCAAGTAGAGGTTGTTGGGAGTCAAGGCTCTGACACTTACATAGTCTGTGAGAGCTCTCTGTGTCAGTATGACAGGGCTGCTCTCCTGAGCCCTATCCCTCAAGAGAATGCCTCTATGACGCATTAAGCTCAACCAGAAAGAGCCCAAGGAACCTCTGGTCCTCCAAGCTCCTGATCCGAGACAGTGATCTAAGCATTCACAAAAAGGCAGTGTCAACTCCCTTGGATCTCATAGAAAACTGTACAGAGGCATATTTAGTGCTCCACCCCCTAATGGATATCTGGCATATTTTTTCTGCTTGTGATATACTCTCAAATCTACTCGTCTCCAACCCACAAGTTTTTTTAGAAGGTATGCAATAGTCCAATGGCCAATCCTGATACCATGTGAGAGATATGTTTCAATTTACATAGGACAATATAGATTTGTCTGCAAAGATGTGTAGAAAATGGCTCTTGTGAGTACCATTTTTGTGTGTATTGTTGTGCACAGAGGAGACCGCATTTGATTTGCTGTATTGTGTCGCATTTAAAGTAAAGGATAACTTATGTGACTCTTAGGGCATAATTCATGTCTTCTCTACAACCACAATAACCATCAAAATAATTCAATTTACATATCTGCAACTAAGGTTGAGAGTGCGCAATCAAGGTTGCAATCAAAAGGCCGGAGTGCATGAATCCCCAAGCCATGTAAAGCCAGTTGCATGTACATTTGAGCATATCAGCACTAGGCGTCTCCTCGTCAGCGAGTTGCCTGGACAGATGAGTGCTGATTTGGGATATCTCTGTACGTATAGTGTCCCTAGCCAATGGAGAAAGTCACTGCTCAGCCCCCATCTCTGCCCTAACAATGTCATACAAAACCTTGATTTACATCAATTGTCTATATGATCATCAGGACTCATCACAAAAACAGCCTCTTAATATGCTGCCATTGTAGCCAGTCTAAAGGGATGGTCGCAGAGGCAGTACACAATCACTTGGAGGACCAGTCACTTTAGCGGATCACGACCCGAGAGAACCGTCACTTGGTGGACCAGTCCTACACTGTCAGAGCTGCCTTGAATCCTGTCATACTGGCCGTGGAGCATGTGTATGAGCTCTGACTAAAAAGCATGCACTGTCACTACTAGAGGCTCAGGTCTGTCCTCGATCACTCTAAAGCGGCGGGCCTCCCATACAAACCACTGACCAAGGCTGTTGATCAGCTCCCATCTGAGGTCTCTCTCGTGTGTCCAAGCTGTTGCCAAGAAGTCAGGCATTGTGCACCACTGAGGTCAACCTGCACGAACTGAATCCCAAGGCTGTCATGCTCTGTATCATATCCAACGGCACGCCCCAAACATGCTGACCATGCAATGGCCCCCCAGGTGGAAGGCATCTCTGGCAAGAGGGATGCCATCTCAAGTATCCTGAGCCAAATGTGCTGGGCTAGTGGGCAATTCCAACAAGGGTGTCCACATCGAGGGCAAGCTGAGGGGTGTCCACCATATGCAAGCCAAACTCCCACTGCAGTCCGTCTGTGTGCTACCAGCATGCTAACGGAACTTGAGCCTAAATCTTGACCAGGCAACCTTGGTGTGTGCGAGCTGTCCCTCTCTGCCAGACCAAGTTCCTACTGAGCCGCTGAATCTGGTCCATGCAGGAGTGATATACCGCATCGTCACCAAAAGCACTTGGTTGGCTACCACAATGCGTCCTGCCAAAGATAAGAGCTGCCACCTCGCTGCCTCAGACCGTAGTGTGACTGCCTCCTATCCTGTAAGTCCCCCCAAATACACCAATGCTACACAGCAGGCAGGGCCTCTATAATAGAAGCCAAAACAACTCTGCCTGAGCACTTGCATGGTCAGGTGCGTAGACATTCCACAAGCCAATCAACTCGCCCTGAAAACACAGTGAGCCATTGGGTCCTGCCAGGTACAATAACCCTTCTGTCCACAATGCCTCAAGGAGTCCACAACTGAGATACCTTCCTGGGAACCCCCAGTGTGCCAAAGCCAACAGACCAATATGTCTCACACCGCCTACCAAGTAATTGACTACAACTTTTCACACAAGTGGTGCTCCTGAACAATCAAAATATCGTTGCATCCACATACTAAGATTTGCTACAACTCTTGTCTAAAGAGACCCTGATAGCGCAGAAACTATGGTCCATCGAGTCCCTCAATATTCTACGAGGCTTGGAGACAAGCCTCACCGTGGAAGCAGGGAAAACACGCAATCTTCATCAAAGGTTTGGATAGGGAATAATCCACATCCAAATACCTACGAGGCTCCGAAAGACTAGTGTGGCAAGACAGTTGTCGAATCACGGACCGCCGATATCTACTGGCAACCCCCCATTGCCTTGGCCTCAAGCCAAAAGTCCTAATAAACAAAAACATAACAAGGGGCACTCAATGGATCGACAGTCAAGCGCAAAGCAAGGTGTCTCCAACCTAAGCCATTGGAGCTTACAGTGCAAAGCGTGCTAATAGCCAAAAGGTCTGTAACAAATCAATCATCCCCAAGTCGCTCAAGTGATGGGAGAACTCCAAGACCTAAGTCTCGATATAGCTGGAGACAATATCCATCGACTATTTCTGTTGATCTCTCCCATGACACAAGGGAAAAGAGAAGTCAACTCTAGAGTCAATGGCCTCATCCCCGTGAGCTGGAACAAGAAAGGTGAGAAATCTGGAGTGACATCTGCCTCTGTATCACCCAAAAACCATGTGAAGAAGTAATCAAATCTCCCCCCTTGAAGCTCATGTCAAAAGCTACTAGCCCACCGGGTACTGCCGAGATGGGAGAGATTTGAATCTGAATCTCTCGAGGAGTCGCATCTCGAGGGGGGAGGCTTGGGATAGAGCCCCTCTCAACGAGTGTTGTGCACAAAAAGTAGCGAAGATAATGTGTCGTGCTCTCTACAGTGGGTGCTCCTCAGTGAAATGTGCGTGAAATCTCACTCCAACAGAATGAAAATGCGCACGCCTCCTTCAGTTGTTCCTGCCCCTCAACCTCCTGCGGTTTGGCCCAAAGGTGCTTCACCTTCTACTTCGACAGCTGGGGCAAATAAAGGAAAAGCAAAGCAATCCCAATTGAACACACTTCCTGTTTCTTTGAATGCAAAAGAGGCAGGCAAAGAACAAGCTTCATGCTCTCAGGCTTGGATGGTGCCTAAGAAATCTGTTAATGCCCGCCCCTTGGCATCTTCTCGCAATTATGTGCCCCCCTTTGAAAAATGTTGTTCAGAAAAAGCTTCCTTGCAATGACAACACTTATTTGGCTGATGCATGGGATAAGGTTGTCCACTCTTGCAAGGAAGTGGTGAGAAGGGAAGCCCCAGCATCGCAGCGTAGGGAGTTACTCTCTTGAATCCTTTTGGACCTGGTTGTGTTACATCTTCTCACGTACCCACTGCAGATGATGATGTGCCTATGGGCACTTCTACCTAAGTCTCCTTTTCCTTGGCTCGTCGCTCCCTGTATATATTGTACAGGATGCATAGTTCTTTGAATTGCATTTCCTATAATGTGCGTGGGTTATGCAATCACGATAAGTGGCGGCTTACTTGGCACTATGTACATACATGCAAGACAGACATTGTTGTTCTTCAAGAGCATAACCAGCATCATTTGCCGGTCAAACTTCTTACTTTGCGGGTTATTGGGTTGCCTACGTAGGATCTGCAGGGTTTTCTGCAGTGCTTATGATTGTTAGACATGAGCTACTCTCGACTTTGGTTTTCAATGACTCAAATGGGAGATGGATGGTTGTTCAGTGTATTGTTAATGGGGAAAGTCTTTGAATTTGGCGGTCTATATGCTTTCACAGCTTCTGCTGATAGGGGACGGTTGTGGAGTGCTCTTTCCTCATATGTTGGCGTCCAATGCATTTCTTTGTGGGGATTTTAATAATGCGCCAAATCCTCCAAAGGTGGGGCCTCATCACAACATGCCACGTGGCATAGGGAAGGGGGCAAAGGGGTTTTTTTTGGGTGGGGGGGGGGGGGTGTGTGTAAAACCCATGTGGCATGCAATGAGGATTTTTGAGCTATATACACTGGAGGATGACTCCGTCATAGAGCATCACAAAAGAGGGAGAGAGAGCTCTCTCCTCTCACCATGGAGGCCTATCGCCTTGTTCACAAGTATGCATACTTGGGCGCTGCTATGACGGCAAGAGGTGCTCCGAGCAGCTCTACCGGCATCAATGGCGCTGCAATGGAGGTTGCTGGCCGATTTCTTGCCTTGGTTCTCACACCAGCATGCCCTATCTTATGCTTGACAAAGGGATGCCTTCACATGGGGCGGCTCCAATAGTGACCTTGCTAGTGGGCGTGCCGGTATGGTTGGTAAGTGTTGGTGGCTCACATGGAAGGTGGTTGGACTTGAGAAGGGGGCTCACACACTACTGATCACTTTCACATGCTTCATGTGGAACGACAATCATGGGACCATTTTATGCTCGATTGTCAAGCATTGGATTTGTGGCCTCTTTTGCATGCGGATGATCCAAGCTTCACATTTCAGCATAATGCTCGAGCTATGTATCGTGCTTGACTAGACTGTTGGTATCTTTGCAATATGCAGCAGTATGATGACTTTGTATGTGACATGAGGATTGATTATACTCTTTGTCTTTCGGATCATGCTCCTGTATGCTTGAAGCTACATTTTGGCTCCTTTGTTACCAATGACTCCCTACCCAAGAAGCGACTTTTGCATGTGAGCAATGCTTATCTTAAGCATGATCAATTTGGCACTATGATTGAGGATGTCATTCCTCCTTTGTCATCCCAAATGCTCCTTGATATGGACAAAGCTTGGTTTCGATTTGTTATGCGGGTTCAATGTGTCATCCAAGACTATGGCAAGTCTTACTTGTCGGAAATGAGAGGGAAAGTTATGCAGGCAAAGGATACCTGTCATAAA
The DNA here is from genome assembly GCF_014529385.1 of Adiantum capillus-veneris. Classification (NCBI taxonomy): domain Eukaryota; kingdom Viridiplantae; phylum Streptophyta; class Polypodiopsida; order Polypodiales; family Pteridaceae; genus Adiantum; species Adiantum capillus-veneris. The sequence goes on from NC_140952.1 coordinate 18,721,579, forward strand.
TTGATGCAATTCGCCAACACCTCCTCTCTTGATGAGACTCAGGTGGTTGAGTTGTTATCTGCTCGCACTTTGTTATGGCATAATGATGAGAGGAAACTGGCTGAATGGCCGCCAACAAGCTCTTACAGACAAAGGTTACGTTTCTAAGCAATTCTTCCAACATTTACATCATTCTAGGCAATCTCAAGCTATTAAGAGAATCAAACTTCCATCGGGGGAGTGGACCTCCTCCGTATGGAAGCTGGCTCAGATTCTGCAGTCTCATTATGGCAAGATCTTTGAGACTCCTTTACGTCCCACACAGGAAGCTTGCCAAGCATGTCGCTTGTTTCTTTCTCATGTTACTCCCATTCTTTCGATACAGCAGGCTCAAGACTTGGAGGTTGCTTTTTCTGAGTCGGAATTGTATGCCATCTTGCTTGATTTGGGCCGTTGGAAAGCTCCTAGTTAGGATGGTCCTATTGTGGAATTTTTCTTGTCTTTTTGCGATGACTTGAAGTTGCCACTGCTGATAATGATGAATACGGCCTGGGAGCAGCAACAATTTCCCTCCTCCTGGAAAGAAGCTTCCTCAAGTTGATACCTAAGCAAGCACTATGGAATTGGAGCTGATCTCTTTCAGATAGCTGATTCCAGTGTTAGAATTTACAGCTACTGGTAAGTCATTAGTTCAGTCAGAGAAACTGGGATATAAGGTGAAAACTGGACTGAAATAGTTAACTGAACTGAAATAGTATACTGGAATGAGAAATAGACTGGACGACTGGAAAAGTGTTTACAATTTCAGATTCAAACTCATAGTTCATGAATAACCAGTACAAGGTATATCAGACTGAAGCTCAATTGACTACAATAGTTATGATTACAAAGTGGAGTTATAGGTGAAGAGATTGTAGCTCAGGAACTGCTTAGGAAGCTAAAACCAAGAAGACTAAGAAGTGAGAAGCCAAAAGACAAGCCGCCCGATCACAATGTAATGGGTCTTATTTATAGCTTCTACGAGTTATTGTAGTAATTGTCGTGGAAATTAGCTGTGTGACCAATCCATTGTCCGGCTTCCAAGAGATAGTTTCCACCTGCTGGAACCGTCTTCGCCTTCTACATCCTTCCCTCCAATTCTTGAATTTTGGTATAACTCCAAAATTTCTGAAAAATCCACTGCCTGATTCTAAATGGTGTTGAGGAATCCGTTTGGGTTTCTGGTTGAGTGCCAAATTCTAAACCCTAAACCCATTTGTTTGTTTGGTGAGTTGGCCGATGTTCCTCATGATAGTACCGCTCTGAAGCTACTAGCTCTACTGGTATTGCTAGCTTTATGCCATATTTCATGCTTGTTGAGTGCTTGACACTCCTATAATTGTAACTCCAAGGGTGTCCAGCCAAAGAAATTCCAACGCCTTCACTGGGAAAATCCACCGTTTGATTCTGAGATGGAACTACCCAAGATCCTTCCACTCAACCCGCTTCCTCTTGCCCTTCTTCTGTGCTAGTGCTTCAGAAGTTCCGGTGCCAGCATTGTCCTTCTGGATAAGTCAATAAATGGCCTCTTGCTCAAGCTGATCCCGCCTTGCTGTGGACATTTCCAATTCATAAGGTGTGAGAGGATTATATGTTTTGGTGTCGGGATCATACAGCGTACGTCTACCCTTTGTCAAACGGCATCAGGCCAATTTATGACTGCGAAGCTGTGTGGATTCATCCTTCTGGGAGAGGCTGATTTGTTTTAATCCTAGCTTCAAAAGAGTATCTCAACCATTTCTTTGTGGCCCCAAACCTGGTTTAACCGTAATATCCTTTTCAGGAATTTTAGAGGACTCCGCAGTGAGTTGAAGTAGCTGATTTGTGATCTTGGTAAGACCTTTGAGCTGGATTTTCCATTGTCCCATACAAAGCTTGATCCTTTACATTTCTTCTTGCAGCTCTGAGACATCATTTAATTGAAGAGCATCATTGATCAGCGTTTGCCAGGTTTTCCATTCTACAGTGGCCTGCTCATACCAATCTTGAAGATCACCAATGACGTTATAGTATGTGAGCTGGTCCATTGGTTCTAGATGTTGAGGATACAAGGCTAGGAAAAACCTAGGCAACTCAGTTTCCTTAGCAGACAAGGCATATAGAAGAACTGGGGAATCAGGTACAAATTCTAAAAAATTTAGAAAAACTGGTTCTCCTGCTGCATCATCTTCTTGGTGATTCTAACCAGCTGGAACAATCTTCGGAGAGCAGTTGCCTGTGCCCCTACTGTCATTTGAGTTTGTGCTCCCTTACTGCTGGAAGCTCGATCTTCAATCATAGCTTGTACCCTCTGGTCGAGAACTCCTTTGGCAATTTGCATTTGCAGTAGGACTTCTTTCAGTTGATTTCTGACCTCTTTCATACACTTGTATGTGGGCCTATTCACAAGCAGGAGCTCTAATTCAATGGCTAAGGAATGACAGTCTGCAATAGACTTCCATTGCCAGTGTGTATTTACCAGCTTATCATCAAAAGTTAGTGCCCATTCAGGTACTCTCTCTAGCAACTAAATTCTGCTACGATGCTCCGGCAGTTGGCACACCTCCTGATCATGGAAAGTGGTTGATTTCCAATGCTGGACCATTTCTCTAGCGCCGACATATAGCCTTTGAAAACGTTCCAAATCAGAAAGAAGAACATCATTCTCTAAATACATCTTGGTTATTAGAGCTTGCTGATGTCTTAGCCTTTTGTTCACTGTGATGAGCTGCAATGAATGTTGCTCATCACCTTTCATAATTTCAGTCACAGCTTTAGCTTTCCCTTTCTCATCTACACAGTGCTGTGGCTGGTGTACTGGGGAGTCTTAAGTGTTGCCTGTTTGCTAATTTTTAGCCCCTTAATCTCCCGACTGCTGATTCTTATACTGATCTGGCTGGTCCATGTTGGGCTGACTGTCCCCTGTGGTAGCTTATCCACCAGCACCAAGATCCTAGAGGTGGAGATGGAGGAGAGTCATTATCATCATTGTGCCTATCTGCCGGTTCATCCTCCTCCTCTTCATCCTTCTCTTCCGCTTTCTCAAAATCCTCATCAAGGTCATTCTGCTTCTCTATATAGTCCATAATGGCTTGATTTGCCAAAGCACTGTCATACTCAGAAAGTTTATCCTGCAAATCACTTTGCATGGTTTCCATGAGCGCCCTCAGATTATCCATATTGAAGACGACGTTTGTCTTCTGGATTCAAAATATCAGCCAATCATTATATATATATCTTTCTGTTCAAGAGGCTTTCAATGCAGTGCGGCTGGTCAGTAATGAGTTGAATTCAACTCTCTTTATCCATAGCATAGTTTCAAATCTGTCAGCAACTCTCTCAACCTTTGCCTTTTCTTCTCTCAACTGCCTCATCTCAAACTCAATCTTTGTCAGCTTACTTTCCAGCGTCTGAATTATCCTGGTTGAATGATTTTCAAGAACACTATGCCTCAAGGACTGTGCCCCTATATCCTGTTTTAACTTTTCAACTTGTTGCTCACTGTTCCTCAATTCAAGTTGTAAGTTGTCACTTCAACAGTGGACGCTATCATTTGTCCCAAGGCATGGACAATTGTCCAGGATGACTGGATTAGCATTGAGCAACCATCATTGACCGTTGCTGGATCAGAGGCAACTGGCTCATAAACTGTAATAGGAGCCATATATGGTAGTGTGGTATAATTAGGTTTGTGCAGGATTAATCGTCCTTTGAGAGGATGAGTCTACTGTTGTAATTTGTCCTTTTTGGTTAAGGCCAAAGCCCATTCACTGAAAGGGATAGTAGAATTACCGAGTGGGCTAGCAAGCATCAGACCTTTTCCCTTATCGATGTGTGCTGCCAACTGCTGAGCACTGGTCTTGTCAGGCTGGTCTTTTCCAGCACTGGCGGTTGTTGAACTCTACTCAGTTTGTTGGCTAATCCCAACAATAGTCTTTGTTGGAGACTGGTCTGTCTGGCCGGCTGAAGTCTGGTATGTTGGAGATTTTTCAATAGACACAGTTTTGACCTGACTTTCTAGCTGCTTTAAGAGAGCACTGCTCTTAGCCAATGTAGTTTTTGGTCTCTTAGAGCTCCCAGCTTCCAACTGAGTGCTTGGGGTTTCTTCATCAGAGGATAAGTCAACATTGTTAGTCGCTGGGATGGGTTTTTGACTCCACGCCATCCGTACTTGATGCTGAGCATCTGGAGAAGTTGCCCAATAGAGAAACTACTAGACATACCAGGCTTTAAAAACAATACGAGACTTTAGCTTGGCGGTCTGTTGAAGCACATTATGAGACAGAATCTGACATAGGTTGATTGAAGCCTTGGCATCCAATCTTTTTGCCAGTAACATAGCAAACAATTTTCTGAAACATATGTGGGGTTATTCTTCAGACTCACAGCTTCATATCCACAAACCGGTAAGCAATTGGAACATCCAGACCTGCCTACTGGAACCCCTTGCGCACTGGCCTTACGTTTTTTCTTGGCTGCATCATCTTCCTTCAGAGCTACACTTATCTGCTCAGCAGTTGCCACAACTGGCTTCGGCTCATTTGGCATCTTGAATGTATAAGCAATATTGTCCGGAGTTGCTGACACTTTCATTCCATACACCATAGCACTGCCATCATCAGCATTGAAGGAATCAAGAACCTGCCTAATGATGGCTGTGTCGAACTCTATTCTTGTGGCTTGCACAACCACATGCAAATCCCACAGTCGTAGCAACGCTTCTGCTTGCTCAGTAAACACATACCGCTGTATCTTGCTATGGGGAATGAGTGGTAGGGAGGCTTTGATAGAGATGATAAGTGCTTGAGTCTCGTCTATAGTATCCTGCATCTTATCCGACATTTTTCTTCCGCCCATACAAGGTGAACACAATGCCTTTGTGGAGGAAGAAAAAGACTTACCTGAACATTCAAATACGTATCTAGGTGTGTCGGGTAGAGACAAACAACAATCAATTGTTGCTTCTGAAGAAGAAGTCTGTGGTTACAGTGACGAGGCTTTGGAGCTTGGCGATGGCGAATGTGTGACAGCAGGCAAACGTCGCGCAGGAGAGTTATGAGGAAAAATGCTTACTCGCCTAAATGTTATACGCATTTGCGCCATAAAAGCTCCACTACTTACCGTTCCTAGAGTCCTGTGCACCGCAAATGACGTGGCAAACATGCATTGGCTAATACTCTCCATGTTCCGTGAAATGATTACTATTGATGGTCCAATTGGCCCTTTTTCCCATAAAAACTGATACTGGCTCTAACACTTTACAGATTTTGCTACTGACATAGTTTTGTCATACTGAGACTTTTCTGACCCTTGAGCTACCTCTTTGAGTGGCTCTGATATCGGCTATATATGAAACAGGCTTAAAATAACTGATTCTGAATTTTCCTGGTCTTCAGCTCCAAAAATACGAGTTTCACTATTCTCAAAAGTCTCTTTGCCATCTGAATAATATAGCTTGATTTTGGCCCCATTATACACTCTTGGTAGTAGTAACCCAGATAAATCTTTCAGCCTTACTGTACCATTGGAAAATACCCAATCAACTTCATATGGACCAATCCAAGCTATCTTTAAGTTTGGTTTCTTAGGACCCAGTTTAAACTGATAGAGCAGAACCAAATCTCCTTTCTGAAATTCCCTAACTTTAATTCTTTGATCATGCCAATGTTTCCTTCTTTGCTGAACAATTTCCTGTTCCAGCATAGCACGCTGTCTCAACTCATCCAGCTGTGTTAACTCCTTCGGTCTCTGTTTTAGATTGTGATTAAAATCCAATCCATACTCCACTGCCATCCTGAGACTGGGAATTACAAACTCCATATGCACAACAACTTCAGTGCCATATACTATTCTAAATGGTGTTAGTCCAGTGGTGACCTTATAGGCTGTTCTATATGCCCAGAGAGCAGTCTAGAGTTTCAGATCCCATTGGTGTGGCTCCTTCTGCACAATCTTAGTGAGAATGGTCTTGATAATTTTGTTACTGCTCTCTGCTTACCCATTGCATCGAGGATAATATGGTGTTGATTTCCGATGCTTTACTGAGAGAATTTCCATTAAAATGTCTATAGTATCATTTATAAAGTATGTTCCTTGATCAGATACAATCTCTACAGGGCATCCATAACGGCATATGATATTTTTAAATAAGAACCAGTAGTGGACTTCACAGTGTTGTCAGGAGGAGCTTTAGCTTCCACCCATTTGGTGACATAGCAAGTAGCCATCAACATATACCTATTCTTCCTTGGAGTAATTTTCTTGAATGGACCCATAAAATCCAGACCCCATTTCATAAAACTCCTAGTGGCTGAACTGGAGTTAGAGGAGTCATGTATGTTACTTGGGTCTGCCCATCCTCTGACATATATCACATGTTTTACAAAAGCTTCTAACATCAGCTATTAAAGTTTGCCACCATAAACCTGCCTGCAAAATTTTCTTGTAAGTGATATCAATAGAGAAATGTCCTCCAGAATCCCCATTATGTGCCTTTGAAATTACTTGCATTCTACCTTCCATAGGTACACATCTTCTTAGAACTCCATCTACTCCCAGTCTGTAAAGTGATCCGCCAATGATGGTGAACTTCAGACTCTTAATAATCAGCGCCTTCGTTTGATTCTGCGTCCAGTTGTCTGGAAATCCTCCCTTAGAAAGAAACTGATATACATCATACAACTCTGGATCAGTTGTTTCTTCAGCTGTTATCTGAAATAGTTTTGCGTCCACTGGCTCATCTCTTGAAGATACTTTAGAGTAGCCATCCATACTTCTGGACAGGAAATCAACACCACAATGGGCTTTACCAGGCTTATGAAAAATGCGAAACTCAAATTCCATCAAGAACATCATCCATCTTATCAGTCTGCCTTGAATAATGACTTTGTTGATAAAAAATAATAATGCCTGATGATCCACATAAAAATGAAACAGCTTGCCCAGCAAATAGTGTCTAAATTTGGTAGTGCCGAAAACCATTCCTAAGGCTTCTCTTTCAGTAGTGGTGTACCCTTGTTCAGCCTGACTGAATCTTCAATTGACAAAATATACTGGATAATGAGTTCTTTCTTCTGGTTGAGCCAATATTGATCCCATTCTTAGTCCTGAAGCATCTACATGTACATGAAAAATGATATCCCAATTTGGTTGTCGAAGTACTGGTTACTGATAATAGCATTCTTTAAACTCTAAAAACTTTCCTCACATTCAACAGTCCAATTGAACTTGCTGGTCTTCTTTGTGAGTTCATACAAAGGTAATGCCTGGGAAGCAAACTTGTACACAAATCTTCTATAAAAATTGATATATCCCAAGAAAGAACTTAACTCTGATGCATTGTGTGGTGCCTTGGCCTGTTGGACACACTGAATCTTGTCATTGGCCATTTCTATACCATCCTGGACACTACATGTCCCAGTAGCTGTCCTTTCCAGACCAAGAAAATAGATTTGAATGGGTTCAAACAGATTCGCTTTTCCTGACAGTGCTGGAAAACCATTTCCAAAAAAAGTAAATGCTTCTCCTCTGTTGAATATACAGTGAAGTCATCCATGAAGATAGCAAGGAATCGGTGGAGAAATTCACTGAATATTTCCATCATACATCGTTGAAAAGTCGCTGGAACGTTGCAAAAACCAAATGGCATTACCAGATATATGAATGCTCCTCACTCAGTAATGAAGGTCATTTTACTCCGGTCCTCAAGAGCAATCTGTAACTGGCTATAATCACTATAACCATCCATGAAGCTATACATCTCATAACCTGCAATTTCGTCAAGCAGTATGTCCGTAAAGGGTAAGGGAAATGGATCCTTGATGGTCTGAGCATTCAACTTCCGATAATCCACACAGACTCGAAGCTTTCCATTCTTCTTAGGTACCACCACAATGGGAAATAACCAATCACTACTGGCTACTTCAGTAATGAATCCAGCCTTCAGAAGGTTATCAATCTCTTCCTTGACCTTCTTAGCATAATTGGGATTCATTCTGTACCTTTGCAACCGTACTGGTCTGGCATCTGGTTTTAATGGTATTTGATGTTGACATACGTGTGGATCTACTCCCTTGTGGTCAGTATGTTCCCATGCGAACACATCTTTGTAGTGCTGAAACATGTGTCGGGCCTTTTCTTTCATTACTAGATTCAGATGCTTGTTGACTTTGATCATTTTAGGATTTTCCTCTGAACCCAGATTCCATTCCTCTACTTCTTGATCATCTGGAAACAACTAGTTAGGCCCACCACCTTTTCGGTTGGTTGATTCCTCAGCATAATCCCAAGACGGTCCTCTGAGCTCTGAACCGCTATTCTGGTTTTCGGTAACTTCTCCAGAGTGTGCTTGTTCAGAAGCTGCTGGAGTACTGGAATTAACTGGTTCTTCCGGCCTTCCAGTCAACTGAACTGGTCGTTCCCCATAATTCAGTTCAGTGAACTGATCTGAAAATTACCTCTTTTTCTTTTCAGCCTGATCTTTGTCCAGTAAGACTACGTTGAGGTCTATTTCAGCTAGTAGAAAAATATTCATTGTCGCTAGCATCCTCTCAATTTTTCTCACCTTGTACTTTTGGCAAAGCTCTTCTGGTCTCAGCTCCTTTCTCCAGCTCCTAGTGTTATTTGTCTGAATCAGAATTCTGCTATTGGCACCTTGTAGCTGATTGGCATAGTCGTGAACAGCTTGTGCTTCTCGCAACCATGGGCGTCCCAATAGCATTCCATATGCACCTTGCACGTCCAGTACTAGGAAGCTAGTTTTGAACTTTTCTTTGCCTACTCTTATCTGCAGACTCTCTATCATTCCTGTTGCCTGCACCACTCGATGATCTACCATTCGAACTTTGAAAGGTGCTGGTTTCAGGTTTGTGATACCCATTCTTTGCTGAAGGTGTGCCCCCAGGATATTTACTCTTGCTCCTCCATCCAGTACGACACCAGATAGTGGCTCCCACTGTTTTCTAACCTTGTAATCTACCTGGATCACCGGCACTCCATCGTCTTTGACAGCGGCCAAGTCAACTGCTCTTGCTTCCGCCTCAACCTTCCTTCCCTGTCTGATGAATTTCGTTGCTTCAAGCAAAGTTTTTCTAATGTCATCTAGCTCAACTGTGAGTTTTTGAATTCTGTCACAAATTTTGACATGAATTTTCTCCCTCTCATGATCAGAGTTGTTATCAGAACTTGAAGAATCAGAAATTTCCACACAATACTATTCCTTTGTTCCATTGCCTTCAACTCTTATATTAGTCCATAATTCTTCCATCAATCCCTGAACTGTAGCCAACATGGTCTCAGGAATCCTAGATCCTGACTGATCTGGTTGTGCTTTTTCAGAAGACTGGGCTGGTATCTTTTGAATGACCCGAGTATCAGAACTCTCTAGCTGCTTTGGCAGCTTCTTGGCTAAATCCTCTGTGATTTTCGCCGCCAATTCTCTTTGCTCTTGCCATTTATCAACCACCTTTTCTTTACCCTTCGCCTTAAACACCTCTCTCTGCTGAGCCCATTTGCTACCTTCAAGACTGACTGGTTTTGCCGGCTCATCTGGAATTTCCTCAATAACCACCCCTTTACTACGTGTAATTGCTCATACAAGAACTGGCTCTGGGTCCTTCGCCTCAGTAGCCGCAGTAGTAGGTGTTTCTGGACATTGAGCCGCAAAATGCCCATACTTGCCACAAGTATAACAGTTCAGACTTCTATTCTGGAAAGTACCACGACCCTGGCCCCGGCTAGTACCTCCTTGGTATCTGCCACGCCAAGCACCAGTGCCACTGGTACCCGATTTCTCTTCTTGGGGTACACTGGTAGTCTCTGCTCTAATTGGTTCAGCTTTGGTAAATGCCACTACCGATAGATCTTTTCCTTTCTTGAAATGATGAATACGAATGGCACAATTATTCCATAGATGACCATATGCTTTACAATAGGTGCATTGTGGACATTCATAGGAAACATGATCTTTGGATTTACACTTTGAACACCAAGTTTCCATTCTCCTCACTGATTGTTTGGTTTGGCTGATTTCAGCAATCTGCCGGGCCATCTCATCAATTTTTCTAGACCAAGTCCCTTTCTTGGCCTTGTCTTTGCTCTTTTCGCCTGAGCTACTTTTAGAGCTACTGGAGGTGTTACTGGAATCAGAATTCTCAGTGGAAGAGCTACTACCACTAGACCTCCTCTTCTTGTGATTCTTCTCCTTCCTTGCCTGCTGTTCGAGCTTCAGGGCACGCTGCACCAAATCATTAGACTTCTTTGTTGGTGCAGGTACCTCTTGTTCCCTAAGCTTTTTACTGCGGAACCCATTTTAAAAACCATGCTCGCAACCTCTTTTCCGATGGTGGTTCCTGCAGCTGCCTGGTCAGCTCCTTGAATTTCTCAACATAACTTCTGACTGATAATTATCCTTGCTTATCTTATCCAGTTCACAGAGGATATCCTCATCTCCTCTGTTATCTGAATATTTCAGTCGGAAAGCTTTGAGCAGTTTGTTGTATGATCTGAGTTGGCAAGCTGAGTAGTGGTAGTACCGTTTCCTTGTTGCATCCTTCAATGTCTGAGGAAAGTATTTTCCCTAGTCATCTTCATAATATTCTTCAACTCAGCATACTGTTTAGAGGCTTGGATATGAACATCCGGATAATCTTTCTTCCCTCCTTTGAACACTAGAAAAGAAATATTTAATGAAGAGGTATAATCATGTCGATCAACATCGTGTTTGCCTCTTCTAACCTTAGGAACCCAACTCTTTCTTGAAGATTTCTTGTAATGATCTGTATCAGTATCCCAATCAATTTCTTCATTAGTCTCAGTTTTTGTCCCCTCCCTGGCTTTTTTGCTGGAACTGTGGCGACTACCTTAACTACCTTTGGCTCCTTCATCCCTCTGTGTGGTCCGAGAACTCCTGGCCTTGCGTTCTTCCCTCTCAGACCTTCTTCTGGACTATGTTAGTGCAGCGGAATGATTGTTTGCGCTTTGCTCAAGATGAGTGCTCCGAACTGTGCTCAAGGTTCCTTTTAGTTCTTATGGAAGGGAGAGCCTTCCGTTCTTAATGGAAAGTGCTATGATCACAAACAAAGTGAATGGACACTGTGCGTGTAGTGAAAACCAAAAACGCTGGGCTGCCTGCTGGCGTTAGTGAAAACGTTATGCAAATCTGGGACTGCTGCTGGCGATCATGGCTGAAAACGCCAGGCTGTAGAGGTCTTGGCGATGTCAACAGAAAACGCTAGGCTGAGTATCTGCGGCGATGATGGAGACCAAAAACGCCAAGGGTGCTGATGGGGGTTCCTGCTGAGAAGGTGCCTGTGGAGCGGGAAGCTCTTGCTGCCTTTGCTACCAGAAAGTACTAACTTGGGTTTGCTTATATACAAACTTAGCAAAATTGCCCTACCTACTTTTGTTGGGAAGTCACTTGAAAATAATAAGTGAAAATACCAAAAATAGGGAAAATAGACTAAATGCACTGGAAAATTCCCCTGACTGAATCTGATGGATTTTGAAGGGAATACTGATGATCATGCTGTGTGCAACCAGAGGATATGCATCTATGCTAAGTGACTAGGCATGCACGGTCTACGAATAGACTCACAAAAGTGCCAGATCACTGCTAATCCTGACTGGACTGACTGAACCCTGATCATGCTGTAGCTTGTCCACGGACACATAGGGTTGGATGTGTCATGTGACAGACTAACTGAAGTGCTGAGAATCCTTGGCTTCATCAGCATGACTGTGCTCCTCCTAAGCCTCAGTATCACTCACTGGTTCATTCTTAGGATCAAAATCTCTTTCTGATTCCTCAAAGATAGGTCAATGCGGTAGGATGGTTTACGACACCCACGATTTCTAGTCAATGAGCGAACAACTCTAACCACCGTGATAGCCAAAATGGAATTGGAGCTGATCTCTTTTAGATAACTGATTCCAGTGTTAGAATTTACAGCTACTGACAAGTCGTCAGTCTATTCAGAGAAACTGGGATAGAAGGTGAAAACTCGACTGAAATAGTTAACTGAACTGAAATCGTATACTTGAATGAGAAATAGTGTGTACAGTTTCAAATTCAGACTCATAGTTCGTGAATAACCAGTATAAGGTATATCAGACTAAAGCTCAATTGACTACAATAGTTATGATTACAAAGTGGAGTTACAGACGAAGAGATTGTAGCTCAGGAATTGCTTAGGAAGCTAAAACCAAGAAGACTAAGAAGTGAGAAGCCAAAAGACAAGCCGCCCGATTACAATGTAATGGGTCCTATTTATAACTTCTAGGAGAGACTGTAGTAACTACAGTGGTAATTATTGCTGTGTGACCAATCCACTGTCTGGTTTCTAAGAGATAGTTTTCGCCTGTTGGAACTGTCTTCGCCTTCTACACACTATGTGAAGAGTTCTCTCATTGGAGACCAATTATACTCATGCCTATGGTATATAAATTAATGGCTAAAATGATTGTTAATCGTCTCAAGTGCTTTTTGCATGAAGGCCTACATCAATCTCAATTTGGCTTCATTTCGCGCCATCAAATTACTGATAACCTGGCCAATATCATCATAGGCATGGAATATGCAAAATATACGCAACAACATGTATTGGTCATGCAGGTTGACATTGAGAAGGCTTTTGATACTGTTCTTTGGGATTACATTGCAGACGTTATGAAACAATTGGGCTTTGGGCCCAAGATTTCCTGTGTGGTCTTTTTCTTGTATGCAAACAGTTCTTCTGTGGGACTGTTGGATGGTTTTCTCAAAGACCCTTGGCCTCTGGGACGATCAGTACGGCAAGGTTGTCCTTTCAGTGCTTTGCTCTATGCAATCACTATTCACCCCCTGCTTGTGTACCTGGACTTCTTGACTTCTTCTGGTCGATTGCATGGTCTCGCGCTTCCATCTGGGAAGCATTTTATTGGTCAAACCTATGCGGATGACTCCTTGTTTATGCCTCGCAATCACTATGATGATGTGGAACTGATTATGCATACTCTTCACTTGTTTGGATTGGCGGCGGGCCTCAAAGTCAATTTTTGCCAAGTTAATGCCTTTGAATGAGTATGATTCGCATAAGCTATTATGGCCTGGGGAGATTTGTTCCTCCGCATGTCATAGTTCGCCATTTGGGTTATCCGTTGGCCTCGAATGTATCGGCTGCGCGTAAATTGGATTGGGTACTTCAGCGTCTGCATTCGAAGTTGCATTATTGGACATTGTCCACTTGGCCACTACATGTATGTCTCAGGATTGTCGAGTGCATTCTCATGGCCTATGTGCACTTTTTCTCACCCTTGTTATCTTGGTCTCAGTTGCGCTTGCAATCCCTTATGTCTACTTCTGACGCACTTCATTTCACAAAAAAAGGTCTCCGACTTTTGTCTCTGGACAAATTGAGTTCTCCCAAGTGCCTTGGCGAGTTGAATATTTTGGATTTGCGCACTCATGTTCTGGCTCGAGAGCTACGTTGTTACCAATCTTGGTGCAACAACAATAGCCCTAGACACTTATGGTGTCACATATGTGTGAGCATATTGTTACACCATCCTTTGGTCATTGGCAGCCGACATATTGGGAGGTTATTTTTGGGCAGCTTGAAGGTCACATTCCAGGATGCCCCTTTACTTCTTCTCTCATTGTGGACTGGAAGGTTGTCACCTCATATATGCAATAGCATGGTCGCCAACACCTTCTTGGCAATTCCCTTCAATTGGAGAGTTTGCATTGGAGCAAGGCTTTCTCCTCGACTTTGGCTCAACGGTCTCCTCGCCATGCCTATTTTCTTTTGCAGGTGTATCAGGTGGTGGATGATACTGAACATGTTTTCTCATTCCTAATGCGGCATCTCGCTTTCGCTTGGGGCACCATTACTCTTCTCTCTGGCGGGAAATTCAGAGGATGCTTGCTGACTTGAGGCTGGACTGCATTTCTGCTGCCAATGTTTATGCTCTATTACAATCTGATGTATGAATTGTGCGGCATTGTAATCAGCAATGGTCCCTCTCCAAATCAGCCTTGTGGTGGAAGCCAACCTTGGCTCGTATCTGGCAGAACCATCTACCTTTGAAGAAACGTATTTTCTTGTGGCCCTACTTGGTGGGAGTTTTACATGTTGGCAGCTTGTTGCGTGCTCGGCATATTCCGCCTTCTCATTGTCTCAAATGTCGTGATGCTGAGGAGACTGCGCCGCACTTATTGTGGGGCTGTCGCTGCTCCCGGTCCTTCATTCGACAGGTATCGGCTGCTCTTCGATTGCGTTTTCCCTCCGCCATTTTCAACATACGGTTTTGGCTTTTTGGGGAGCTTCAGTCTCTACAGTCTTAGTTTACAATCTTTTTTGGTTGGGTCAGATTTTGGGTTCTGTGGACCATTTGGCACCATCGCAACTCCTCGATGTTTCAAGGCATTGCTGTTGACCGATTTCCCTACTTCAAATTTTTGCTGGGTCAAGCGTTGCATTTTGCCTATGATACTGGGGACATCACTCTTGATGCCTATAGAATTTATTTTGACTGTTTCTAGCCCTTGGAGCCCCATGCTGCTCCGCTTTTTGTATCTTTTCTGCTTGGTGGGTTTTCGTTGCTTTGAGGATATTTACAAAAGAAGTGTGTGTGTGTGTGTGTGTGTGCATATTTTACAAAAAAAAAGAGTGTGTAGGCATATTTGTATATATGGGGCATGGATCTAATCATATTTGTCATTGTTAGGCGCCAACTTTTTACCTTGCTCTACTATGCAATCCATGGCCTTATAAACCTTACATTGGATAAATTTTGCCAATGCAAGGCTTCATACCATCCACCAACAATTTGAGGCTTTGAGTTACTGGATCACTGGAATCACTGGCGAGTTGTGCTTGTCCTGCACGATGCCAATTCCTTTCGTAGGCTGCAGTTGTCACACCCTTCCTCTCTGTCCCTCCCCCATTTTTTATGAACTGGAACGAGTAGAGATGAAGGTCCCACATGAGGAAACATTACAGCTGTCAGAAAGAGACTTTCTTCCCACTCTTTTTTCTCATGGTAAAAAATCCTTCCACACAATTGCAAGTAATGTTAGGGCAAAGTTCTTATGTTGAGTGAGCTGAATCAGGAATGACCCTTTGATGTTCTACACTGTTGAGTGAGCCAGGTTAGGAAAAAGGCCCTAAATATAGGGTGGCCAATTGGGGTGGACAAGTGACATCTCCCTAGGCTTATTCTATGTTTTAGTGTAAAGGCTCTCGAGGAGGCTCATGGCTGTGCTTCCCAGGAATTCTGCTGCGCTTTGATGATTCCTTTGCAAGGGCTTCTACACTGATCTCTACAGATAGCCTTGTTTATGTACGCAGTACAAGATTGGCAGCCACGAGGGATGGACTTGGCACGTGCACCAACATTTGTTGACCTCTTCACAGAAGTTTGCGTTGTAAGAAGTTCAAATATTTTTCCAAGCTTTAAGTTTACTTTCCTTGATGGATGGATACCACTCCTTAGAGCTTGGGAATCTCCTCCACATCGAGTACAATGTTCAACCGCATGACTCCCTAGAGCATGGGTGTATACTAATGCACTTGGAGAAAAGAGACCTTACAGTGAGTGATACAAACCCCTTGGGGCACATGTTCTTCCTGTCATTGACTCGTATATAGGGTTTTCCATTGCAACTCCTCAGGCACATCAATGTCCTGTAACCTCTGAATGTGTTCCACTTATGGCACGGTGTCAAATGCTTTGCAAAAGTCCACAAAACAGTGATATATTCTGCATCCTCATACACATCCCCTCAATCAGGGCTCTTGGGGTGAGTGTATGATTCAAGTTGGTGTAGCGCTTCCCAGGGCATACCAGAAAAGAGAACTTTCAACAAAGAGCTTCAGAAAAAAGAGAAATGGCCAATGAGATACTTAAGAGAAACAAGGCAGTAGTGCTGAGTGTTCTTCTGAGACTAGTTTATTCCAACAATGATGCTAATATTTTTCTAATCTTGAAAGGTAAATGGAGGAAAACAGGAAGAGTGATGAGTCTTTTCACTTACAACAGGGCAATTGGCCTCTCTTAACCATTCCAGATTCCGAGGGTCTACAATTAGATCATCTACAGAAACGTTTTTAGTAAATAAAGTAGCACAAATCAGTAGAATGTTTAGTTACAGTAAGTACGACTTAATGGTCACAAAAACTTACTGTAACCAAACATTGTTCCACGTTCGCATACCATCACATTAGGATTTCCTGCTAATCTGACCTTTTCTGCAGAATTTGCCATTACCTGTACAAAATATGATAAATTTAAGTGACATATCCATATAAGAGGAAGAGTGTAGGTCAAGAGATAAAATTTAGTTTTTACATAGGGACTGAATGAAGCTGGTCTCTAACTAGGAAGCTGGGGTGGTTTAGGACAAGAAATCTGCACAAACTGGAGTTTATAATCCGGAAGAAAGAAACTGGACAGATAAAACCTCATTCCCTTAAGAAAATATCTCCTTGAATATCCAGTGCATTTTCTATATATCCTCATGGATTTAACTCGATAATGCCCTGCTAATTTGGATTTTGACAATCCTCAAAATCCTGGAGTTGCTCTTTGCCAAGCGTAAAGATAATTGTGCTCTCCATTTTCACCAACTCTAAGGCAATGAGAGGGGATCCAACTTAAGAGGTTTCCAATGAGAGTCATCACCGGGTGCTAAAAATGGAATCAAGTAGAGGAGTCTCGCCTTAGATGGCGACTTTCTACTTTATGAGAGAACAGCGAGCGTCCTAAGAGTAAAGGTTTGAGGCACGTTGGATACTCCATAAGTATTATGATTGTCCTTGATCGGGACATAATCATTCCCCATGACAACCAAGAATACATTTTACACAGAGTGAAGATTGGAATGAGAAGAGTTCAACACAGGAGAGTAAGCACTTCAAAACAACAGTTCCCTATTTAAAGTTAGAACCTTCTAGTTAAGTTTGCCAGGACGAAACCAATGCTTACGGGAAAGGGAACTAAAGGAAGCGCTGACTGGTATAGCACCTGGAAAATACACTGCGTTTCACATACAAGTTTGGAAATAACGGATGATTTTTAATGCATTTGGTCACTCAGTTGTAGATAGCAAATGTGTACACTGCGTTTTGGCTGTACTTCTATGAAAGGGGAGAAGAAAAGGGTGAGGGATTCCTGGGATAAAAGGATAAGCTGCGACGTGGCAGCCTGTAACATTCAGATTTTGTAGTGTCTGGCCACACAACGCAGTTGTAACTGCAACAATGCAACAATGTAGCTGAATTGTATGCTTTGAAGCAAGCTCCGTGTGCTTGGTCTGAAAAAATTCATGCTTACTTGGCTTCACATGGTTTCCAGAATAGTCCATAGTGGTACTCGACCGACAGTGGCCACTTCTAGTTGTGAGGTTGAGTACACGGTAGCTTCACAGCTACTCTTGAGTGCATTTTCTCAGACGCCTTTTGACTGGCTTGGGTATTGGATAGCAGTCTACCACCACCATCTTTACTCATAGTTGAGGTGCTTTCACAGTTGCAAGGAAAACACAATGTTCCATGCTCGCACAGAGCACATAGAGGTGCATTATGATTATGTCAGGGGTAGACTATCTGTTGGAGGATTTTGTGCCTACATAGGACAACCTTGCTGATCTTTACACAAAGGGTTTGCCTCGTAAGAAGTTTGAAGCTTTTCGTAGCATCACTCCCAGGGGGAATTTGTTACCACATTATGGTAGTAATGTGTGTGAACACACTTATTACCTCCATTGGCGCCTCTACCGTGCTTCATACTCCACCTCTGGATAAAGACAAAGGCAAATCTGCTAGTTTCTCAAACACTCCGAGCAAGGGAAAGCTTGCAACTGCACATGAGACCAGGAATACAGGAAAGAACATGGATTCGGGGGAAGGATCTCCTTGGGTGACTCCCAAGAAGACCGTTAAAATACACTCACAACTTTCTTCTCGTAATTATATACCTCCTGTTGTGAAATCTGTAGCGCAAAACCGTCTTCCTTGTAATGATAATCGCACACTTGCGGACGCATGGTGTAGCAGACTTGGACACCCCAAGTCAAGATTCTACCGCGACACAACAGAGATTCACTTCAAAACAGTTCACAAAATTGACATGGCCTGACATAGTTCCGTGCCCAGAGATATTGGCCCCTAAGACTGGCGCCCCTTTCTGTATTTCTTTTTGTATTAATTTGTGTTCATAGTACAAGAGAGCGGGTAGGTGCTCACTCTCAGACTCTGTGTCCAGATGCTTTGAGAAGTGAGGCCCTACCCGCTTATTTATAAGTACAAGGGATGCTCAAAAGAAGAGCCCCAAAAATCTCTAAACTCAAAAACTTTAATCTCAAAAGCAATTTGCCCAAAAGCTGCCATAAAAATCAGCTTGCATAATTTCAGGAATTCTGTACAGCGTGTCATGTCATTGACGCCGTAAAAAGTGGGTCCGTACTGTCAAAGCAAATCGCGGAGTGATTTCCGGGACTGTCCGTACTGTGCCACGCGTCAACCTGTCGGCGCATAATCCGGCCAGTGTTTGTGTGTGTCCGGGGTTAGCCACATCACCAGTTTGTGACATACCTCCCCCCCCCTTGAAAGAACTATAATTGCCCTCGATTACGCCTGCAAAACAGACAGAGGCCATAAACTGTCTTAACAGACACTGGCTTTTAGTACAGACGCACTAGGCACAACACATCTAGCACATGTACCAATTGACAATCACATTACCAGACATCACTTGACATCACATGACAAAATCACAGACCATGATTAATCGGCAACGTATTTAGTAATCGCATCTAGATTCAGTCACGACCTCACAGATGCCCGATTAACTAATCCTTATTGCAATCATGTCTATAGAGATTTATGAGACCGAAATGCTGCAGTCATTTCGTCTTTTAGTTCTTGCACTTAAACAAGTCAAGTACAAATCAATCAATATTATTTTCATTTTCGGGAATTCTAGTTCATAAAGTCATACAACAAAATATTTTTAGCCTAGCAATATCCTTTAAACCCAAAGGGACATCAGTGACTCTATATCAAAAATTGGGGTAATCTGTTGACAAAGGAGCAGAGTGACTCCCCTCTTGTGCATGCCCGCTGCACTAGATTGACCCATGCTGAAACTGGGGTTCCATCGGAGTAGACTATGCTAAACCGAATGCTCCAAGGTAAAGTTCCACAATCTGAGGAGTATTTGCTAGGTCCTCCTCCATCCACTTCGCATCCAATGCAGGATAGTTCTTGAATTTAACCAAGAACCGCCTAATCACTTTACCTTTAATCTTTCTATCTTTATGTGCCAATATCTGTTTTGGAACGAGTATCTCCTCGCTTTCCTCCACTTCTGGTTGCTCATCTGGCTCCCCATCATTGGCCACATTGCCTTGAAAAGGCTTCAAGAGACTCACATGAAAAGCATTGTGAATTCTCCAAGTATCGGGTAGCTTCAATCTAAAGGAGACAACATTTATCTTTTCTTTTATCTGGAAAGGTCTATAGTATCTCATGCTAAGCTTTGGAAAAAGCCGCTCCTTTCCCTTTTTCTTTCTTAGGCGTGCCTTGCTGATGTGGCATTTGCGTACGGAATTCCCTGATTTTACGCTAGCTGAATTCGCTGGCTGATTTTAGCACTGCTTTTGGGCTTATTGCTTTTAAATTGAAAGCTTTTAAAATAGAACTTTTGGGGCTCTGCTTTTGGGCATCCCTTGTATCAATAAATAAGTGGGCTAGGCCTCACTTCTCAAAGCATTTGGACGCAGAGTCTGAGAGTAAGCACCTACCCACTCTCTTGTACTTTGAACACAGATTAATACAAAAAGAAGTACCGAAAAGGGCGCCAGCCTCTGGGGCCAATACCTCTTGGCACGGAACTACGCCGGGGCGTGTCGACCTAATTGTGAAGTGTGAACTGTTTTGAAGTGAATCTCTGCTCTGTCGTGGTAGAATCTTGACTTGGGGTGTCTAAGTATGTTACAGTGGTATCAGAGCACAAAAAGACTTGGACATTGCTTTTGCCAAGGTCTAGGAGGCTTTAGCGAAATCTTAGGAAAGACACAAGAAGGCAACAGATCGACACCGTCACGATTTGAAATCAAAGGAAGACAATTGGGTACTCTTACGATTTGAGAACGCACACCGGAGAAAGAAAAAGGGAAAGGAGCCTCTTTTTCCAAAGCTTGCATGAGATACTATGGACCTTTCCAAATAAAAGAAAAGATAAATGATGTCTCCTTTAGATTGAAGCTGCCCGATACTTGGAGGATTCACAATGCTTTTCATGTGAGTCTCTTGAAACCTTCAAAGGCGATGTGCCCGCTGATGGGGAGTCAAATGAGCAACCGGAAGTGGAGGAAAGCAAGAGATACCTCGTTCCAAAACAGATATTGGCACATAAAGATAGAAAGATTAAAGGTAAAGTGATTAGGCTGTTCTTGGTTAAATTCAAGAACCATCCTACATTGGATGCGAAGTGGATGGAGAAGGAGGACCTAGCAAATACTCCTCAGATTGTCGAACTTTACCTTGAAGCATTCACTTCAGCATAGTCTACTCCGATAGAACCCCGATTTCAACATGGGTGAATCTAGTGCAGTGGGTTTGCACAAGAGGGGAGTCACTCTGCTCCTTTGTCAATAGATTGCCCCGATTTTTGATATAGAGTCACTGATGTTGTCACTAGTGTGTGACTACTATCTATCCTTTTTGTTGATTTCTTTCTTATTATTTATTTACTTTCACTTTTTGGAAACACCCCTCGGCAAATCTAACTACCCTGCATTGCATAGCTAGTGTGGAACTGTCCAGAGGGAGTCCAGGCCTGAGGGCAAGAGAGCACTGAGGTTGGACAAGGACTATGGTTAGCCAAAGTGGGGTCATTGACTAGCCAAAGTGGAATCCTTTGCTACAGAGGCTACATTTCAATTCTGGGTGTGGCTGCATGTCACAAAACGGGAGCGTACACGAGCACTTAGAAATCTGAAAAATAAAATACTTTGCAAATGTGAGAGAAGGGAGAAGATCGACACAGTATTGGGGACCAGAAGATGGGCTGGTCCCCCCCCGTCAAGAGTATTCTTTATTCAGGGAGAGTTCATATACAAGCACAAGAATCTGAGGAAACCCCTCTATTCGGTAATCTTAGACCCGAAGGCCGTTCTTTTCCCGTGAAGGACTTAGGCACGAGGCCGTACTTTCCCGTAAGGGACTTAGGCGCGAAGCCGTACTTCCCGAGAGGGACTTAGACACAAAGGTCGTACTTCCCGTGAGAGAGGATTCCTGCAAAAACAACCACACGAAGCAATAGCTCTCAATGCATATCAACAAATTATACCTGTAACTCCTTGCTCGGAAAAGCGACCTCCGTACTCAGTCGTCACATGAACACTTGCTGAATTTCCTTCGCAATGACTGCTCCAAATTCTCAGCGCTAACTCCTCCTGCTGCTCCTGGCGTGTGTAAAACTGGAACGCTAACTGCCCTTTTATAGGCCCTTGCACCCGGCGGGAATAGGAGCCGAAAAGCAAAAGCCTGGCGCCCCTAGCGAGAGAAGAGAGAGCGATCGTTGAATTCAACCAGCCTTGCGTAGGCTTTTTTTGTAGAGTTTTAACGTAGGATTTTTAGAGCATTGCTTTTTTTATTATAAGAGGGTTGGTCACTTAAAAGTGACTGGCCACTTTATTAAATAAAGTGTGAACTTGTTTAAACTTTAAAAACTCACTCAGTTAGTGAAAACAATGCTACACGAACACATTCCACGCGTCCCCGGGTGCTAAACACGGGCACAGATGCAATGCAGACACAGACTCCTCGCGGGAAAGCATCTGCTCTCCCGCGAAAGTTCCTGCTTTTCGCAAAAAGCTTTTTTGAACCCATCTTTATTCTTGTGCTTGCGTTCTTACGCGTATTTTCTTACTCAGTTCGGATTTCCTCCTTAGCCTACGGAATGCCCCCTTTCTGATGCACCCGTCACCCATCATGTGACGCATCAGGGGAACTCGTAACCCGGCCCTTTCCACCGAACTTACGGAAACTCCTTCGCGATGTTTACCGTCACCCATCAAATGACACATCAGAGTTGTCCGTTCTTGATGGCGCTTCCTGTAGCTACAATCTTTTAACAGTTCTTAGTGTACACAATAAAATATCCTAGAGAAAGAAATTAATCATTAAAAATTAGAAAATAGTCCAATTAGCAACATTGCAGTGTACAAAGGGGGTCAGATGACCTAGAAAGATACAATGGAAGCATCTCCTAAAATTTAGGGAACTGCTATTTTGGGACCTGAAAATGTGTTTGCGTCATTACCTCCGGAATGACAAGGGGAACATTTTCTTACTCTGCCGTGAAGTCAACTGGGCAACCGGTTGGGAGATTTTTAGGCGGCAACCCCGAAAAGAGAAATAGCTTGTAAATGTGCCAAGTGGCACATTTCTGTGCACTTTCCTCATGCAAGAAGAAGTGGCGCTGAATTTATAGCTGGGAGGCTCATTTTGCAAGTTCCTGTCAGAGGTTAAGAGCTATGGAGTGCTTCCTTTCCCTCGTATGTACAGTGCGGTGCCAAGAGTGATGTCCTGCATGCTACGCACTGCCCTCTCTGTTCCCTATGGCAGTATCATAGTGGTCTCGTACGGTCCAGTACGTTTTGTACACGTACGATGATGTGCGGTACTAAACAAACTAAAAAATATTAAGATGTACGATGACGTTACGTACGTTCAAAATAAAAAAACAAAGAATTCTTACGTCTAAGGCTTAGGCCCTTGGGTGTAAACTTTACACTTAAAGAAACTTGACGTTATGAGATCTTCAATGGGAGCTTGAGAGGGAGAGACCCAATGGAGAGAAGATGGAGAGGCAAGACTCTAGTCTCTAGAGCTTGTCACTTGAGAACTAGAACATGGAAGCATTGAGCATTGAGAGCTTGGAAGTGTTGGAGAACAAGATGGAGAGGCATTGCTTAAATAGGAAGAGGATAGAGCATGAGAGAGAGAGAGAGCATGGATGATGACTCTTGATGAGAGTGGGAGAGCGTGGGGGAGAGGGAGAGCATAAGAGAAGTGGAGCCCTAGCACATAGAATCCAATGTTTGAATGTGGCTTAAGTGCTTGAATTGGCGCTCCAAAACGGCCCCAAAAGTTGCCCTCAATGGCCCTTAATCAACAGTCAAGAGCTGCCAATGGCTATAAACAGCCATTTAAATTTTTTTGGGCTACTCAATATAATCCACTCACAATTGTGAGTTTTGCTTTTATATAAAAAAAAAAAAACGTACAAAACGTACGAAACAGACGTGACCGTACGGGACCCGCAGTACGGAACGAGACGTTCCGTACGTCGTGCGAAAACTACCCTGGGCAGTATGTTATGCCCCTCTAGTGGGCTTTTCAATTGACCAATGTACAGTTGTGTGGGTTCATGCGCGATTGCCGAGGCAAGAGCCTCTTGCACAGGTATTGGATTAGCTAGCGGCTAATCCCCCGTAGGTACAGGTGAATTTGGAGAGGTTTCATGCCAGAAATCTCGTCCGATTCAAAAGGCAAGTAGCCCTACAGGTGCGGGAGCTCGAGGACTTGCTACGGATGCGACCGGTACGCGAAACGGAGCCCGAAACAGTAAATTACAGCTTGCTGTGTATTTTTGCAGGTTTAGGGTTTTGACCCTAAACGGTCCCTAATACCCCCAAGAGGTTCGGGGACGCGAGGAGACCGCTGTACATGTGATCTCGCGCATTTTCGGGGCTGAAAACAGAGAATTCAGCGTGCTGCAGATTCTCGCCAGGTTTTGCAAAGTGCCCGTATGCGTCGGGAAAGTCATTCAATGCGTGGGAATACTGACTGTGAGGGGTCCTAGTATAGTTATGCTGCCGAAATCGGGCCGGAACAGTTGAAATTCAGCCAAGCTTGTGCGGGGCAGCTTGTAGGGAACCACAGCGTTTATTCCCTCTTTTAAACAATAAAGAAATACTGAAAGGGGCGCCTAAGTTAGGGGCCAATCTGGTGTCGGTCTACTCATACAGGTGCAATCTAGTAGCCTGTATCCCTCTTCCCTTTGTTGTGTCTTGAAAGTACAGGTAAAGTGGGCGACAAATTAAATGGGTGAAAGCAAATAAGGTTTAAGTCTAAAGTCTACCGCCCTTTTTGAAAGTACAGGCCGGTTTCATGGTTCCATCGCCGGGATTAAATCACTTTTTCTCATAGAAGTGAGCCTTGGTCAGTTTGGGCTTGAAGACAAAGGGGATCATAGACCAGACACAGGGAATTGCAATTATGGCTGACAAACCAGATGATGTGACTGAAGAGGTTTCCTCTTCACAGGGTCAACAAACACATGAAGTGGGTGAGTCTTCAAGACCACCACAGACGGATGATGATATATTCAGGACCCAGTTGGCTACTGCTGTGGCTTTGTTCACACAAGTAATGCAGAACCCGAGGTTTTTAGCCTTTTTGCAACCTCCTCTTCCGTCTCAGCAAGTTGCGTCACTGGATCATATTAAAAAGCCTGTTAAGGCTCAAGCAGAGGTGATTCATACTGCAGAGTTAATGGAAACACTTGTACACTTGACAGAGAATATGCAATCTCCACAACCTGTGTCTAAGGTGCAAGAACAGGTGGCTGAGATGCCAGTCTTTCAAGTTGTACCAGTTCAGCCAGCCACTTTTCAGCAGCCTATAGTTGGTTCTAATGGGCACGGAAGCAACCTACAGGCTATGCAACAAGTCTTCCCAACACCTTCAGTACACCCTGGCTATTTTGGAGGTGGATCGGTATTCTAGAGCATGGCTGGTCATGCACTTGGAAATTAGTTTTACACGCCAAGAACAGTGTTCGGGGGTGCTCAAACAATGATGCCTAACCCCATGTATGGTGTCACGGGCATGCTACCAGGGTTTCAAAGCACTCAGGGCCAATTTGGAATGCCACAGGCAAATTTTGGTATGGCTGGAATTACAAATCAGCAGCCAAATATGGCATTTCCAGGTCAACTTAATTGCGGTCAGGGAACACAAATGAACCCTAACAGTGTTCCCATGTTTCAGTCACTTCCATATGACAACTTAACGCCGCTGGAGAGGCCAACTCCGTACAAAGAAGGTGGCAAAGGTGTGACATTCACGACCTTTACAGGGTTTGATGATAGGAAGAAGGCTCTCTCATTCCTCCAGCAGTTTGACAAGGCCTATGCAGGGGGAAACTTTACAGAGGCTTCAAAGGTCCGCAAGGCAACCACTTTCTTGACAGGGAATGCGGGACAATGGTGGACAACTTTATTGCTTCAAGGGCAAGCTCCGTCCACATGGATTTACTTCAAGCAGATTTTTGCAACAGCATGGTTATCTGATGACTTTGAAGCAGATGTCATGACAAAATGACACCAGCTTAATGCTGCCACTTGCAAGAATCTGGATGACTATAATCGGAAGTTTTGGAAAGCTCTACTTCCAGTAACTTCCTGTAGGTTTGTGCGATTGACAGAACAGATTGAAAAATACTGTTGTGGCCTACCCAAAAGATTGAGAAAGTACGGCACGAAGACCAAAGTCACTACTTTGACGTAGCTCATCGAGGTAGCAAACACTGGCAATGGTTTGCTCAAGGGAGAAGATTGTGAATTTAAAACTGGCGTCAAGGAAGGATCAACCAAGAAAAATTCAGCGAAGAAGTATGTTCCCAAGGAGGTTCCTAAAGTGACTCAGGAGCCAGCCAACGCAGGGAAAGACAAAGCTACGGATGAATCAGAAAAGGGACCAACGAAGAAATGGAAAAGACGTTTTCCTCGCAAGTCGGAAGAGCAAAAGAAGGTCCTGAGGTCAGAGAACAAATGCTTCATCTGTGAGCAGCCTGGCCACATTGCTTACAATTGTCCTACAAAGAAAAGGCCAGCTGATTCTGATGACAAGGAAGACAGGAAAGGAAAGAAGCCCAAGGCTGGTCTAGTGCCAGATATGGTGGGCGACAAGCCAAATTCAGATGCAAGTGAGCTTTGCAGAGTATGGGGAAAGGTCAGGGATCAAACAGTTCTTATCTTCTTTGATCCAGGTACCAAAGCCAACTTCATTTCCCCAGAATTGGCTTCAAAGTTGGGAATCAGACCTGTAGAGATGGGGTATACACTAGAGGCAGGTTTGGCATGTCCTGGCCATACAGAGGCTGTGACACCCATCATCGGAAAGTTGCGCCTACATATCCAGTCCTATGTAGACGCTGAAGAATTTTACATCATGCCACTAGACGGATGTGATGTGTTGTTAGGTATTCCTTGGTTATTTCGTGTACAAGGAATCATGGATGCCTACAACAAAAAGATCATTGTACAGAGCAGGGGAAAGACTCACATTCTGGATGTAAAGCTTAAAGGGGAGTCTATTCCCACTGTATCAGCTTCTGCTATTACTTCTGTAATGAAAAAGCATCTTTCTGCGTACTTGGTGATGAATCAAATTTATCTGTGCTGATAAAGAAAGGTCAATGTTTTTACAACAGTATAGTGACTGTTTTTCCGATTCATTATTGTCTCAATTACGCAAGAGAGACCCAAGGACCATGTGATAGATTTGGTGCCAGGCAATAGCCCACCAAATAAGCCTCCGTACAAGGTTAGTGCGGCTCAGCAGAAAGAGATAATGGGCCAAGTACAGGAGCTGTTAGAAAAGGGGCTGATTCAGCCCAGTTCATCCCCATTCTGTTCTCCAGTGTTGTTGGTGCAGAAAAAGGATGGCTCATGGCGTATGTGCATCGACTACCGTGCACTGAACAAGAATACCATCGAGAATAGGTTCCCTATACCTAGAATTGATGATATTCTGGACAAATTAGAAGCAGCAGCTATGTTTAGCAGGATAGATCTAAAGAGTAGGTACCATCAGATCCGCATTAGATCAGAGAATGTGCACAAGATTGCTTTTAGAACAACGTTTTGCCTTTACGAATTTTTAGTGATGCCCTTTGGTCTCACAAATGCTCTTGCTACGTTCAATAGGATGATGGACAGTATTAAAAGAAGGCAGTCACCTTTAGATGGACACAGAAAGAGATTTCAGCTTTTAATCCCTTAAAAGAAAAGATGACTTCAGATCCAGTTATTGTGTTGCCAGATCTTCGGAAGTCATTTGTCGTCCAGTGTGACGCCTGCGGTAGTAGCATTGGTGCAGTGCTAATGCAAGATGGCAGGGTAGTAGCCTATGAGAGTAGAATCTTGCAAGGGCCAGAAAAGACTATCCAAGTCTATGAAAAAGAACTGCAGGCCGTGATTCATGCGCTCTTAAGTTGGAAACACTACCTGCTAGGTGTAGATTTTGTTGTCCAAACGGACCATCAGACCTTGCGATACTTCTTGACACAGGCAAAGTTATCTGAGAAGCATATGCGATGGGCAAATATCTTGTCCATGTTCCACTTTCAGATTGTGCATGTGGAAGGCAAGAAGAACGTTGTGGCTGATGGCTTGTCAAGGAAGCCACAAATTTCAACTGTGTCAATTCCTTATCATCATGAACTTGATCATATAAGGGAACAATATGCAAATGATGAAGATTTTGCAAGGGTCTTCGAGCAGCTAATGGATGAACAACGTCATGAACACTATCTTCTCAAAGATGGGTTCATGATGATGCATGGCAGATTGTGTGTCACAAAGCCATTGCGACGCAAAGTTATGGAAGAGAGTCATGTCCCACCGTATGCAGGGCATCGTGGTATCGATGCTACAGTTAAAGCGATTGAGACATTCTTCTACTGGCCTACATTGAGAAGAGATGTGGATGCCTTTGTGCGAGAATGCCTAATATGCCAGAAGGTCAAGTTTGACAGGCAAAAGGCACCAGGGTTATTGCAACCATTGCCTATTCCAGATAAACCATGGGAAAGTATTGCTATGGATTTTATCTTTGATCTTCCGAGAACGCAGACAGGAAACGATCGTATTTGGACCATCATTTGCAGATTCAGCAAGCAGGCTCATTTTATTCCTGTCAGGAAGAAGATAAAACCAGATCAGATGGCACGCTTGTTTATGAGCAATATTTTCAAGTATCATGGCATGCCACAGTCGATTGTTAGCGACCTTGATCCACGCATGACAAGTTTGTTCTGGAGAGGCTTGTTTGAGAATATGGGCACAACGCTCAAATTCTCTTCGTCATTTCATCCTCAAACAGATGGGCAGTCAGAAGAGGCAAATTCTACTATCCTAGATCTGCTGAAGTTCTATGTGTCAGAACATAAAGGAAAGTGGGAGCAATATTTGCCATTGGTGGAGTATGCATACAATAATACAATGCATTCATCAACTGGCAAGGCACCTTTTGAGATAGTTGAAGGTGTTAAGAAAGTTCCTCCCATACTGCATACAAAGGACAAGATATTTGAAGCAGATAAGTATGTTCAGGACATGGATGAAATGTACAAGAAGGTCAAAGTGGCCTTACAAAAGACTCAGGCAAAGCAAAAGAAAGCAACTGATAGTCACCGTCGTGAAGTGGTATTTTCACTTGGTGATTGGGTGCTTCTACGCTTTGAAAAGGCAAGGTTAAAGAAGATGAAGGGCAAGGAAAGACTGTGTCCAAAGCTCAGCATGCGTTACTATGGGCCTTTTCAAGTATGCGACATAATCAGTGATGTTGCATATAGGCTGAAATTGCCTGGCAGTTGCAAGATTCACAATGTGTTTCATGTGAGTCTTCTCAGACCCTATGTGGGTGATGTGCCAGAAGATATGCCAGCTGAAGATCACTCGGAAGTCGAGGAACTTGACAAGATCTTGGTCCCGAAACAGATTTTGGCACATAAAGAAAGAAAAGTGAAAGGCAAGGTTGCTAGGCGTTACTTGGTAAAGTTCAGAAACTATCCACCAATGGCTGCTAAGTGGATGGAAGAAGGTGAACTTGCAGAGTCACCAACTGTGTTATCACTTTACCTTGAAGCCTTCGATTTGCAACCTACCTTGACCCCTTCAGTTTCAAAGCTACATAGATTGTCAGTGTGACAATGGCTTCTGAAAGAAATGATGTACATGGTATTTAAAGTGAGCTCAAATGAAATACCTGTTACATGAATGTCAGAGCTGTACAGATTGTCAGTTTGGCAATTGCTCTTATGGAATGTCCAAAAGTTTGGTTAGTGCTATAGAAGTGAGTATTTCTTGTCAAATTGTCAAGGATACAATAATTGCTTCTATTAAAGGGTACATGTGTAACTGCATTCTTAAACTGTCGGTTTGGGTATGCTCGAAAGTGTTACTGGGCCAGCGTGTACTATAAGACAGTGGCAAAATGTGTGCCTACCATTTTGTCATTGGAAAGTGAGTGACTCAAAGCAATGGCAAAGTGCGAAGCTACCACTATGTCATTGGGACAGGGTTCACACGCAGGCAATACATGTGTCGACGAGGTGTTGAATACACCAGGGTTGACAATGAGCATGTATGTGTTGTACATATGTCGACAGGTGTTAAATACATCAATGTTGACTATGACCATGTACGACATAGATGAAAACGAGGACGTTTGAGATTTCAAGAGGGGAGTATGTCACCAGCGTGTGACTACTATCTATCCTTTTTGTTGATTTCTTTCTTATTATTTATTTACTTTCACTTTTTGGAAACACCCCTCGGGAAATCTAACTGCCTTGCATTGCATAGCTAGTGTGGAACTGTCCAGAGGGAGTCCAGGCCTGAGGGCAAAAGAGCACTGAGGTTGGACAAGGACTATGATTAGCCAAAGTGGGGTCATTGACTAGCCAAAGTGGAATCCTTTGCTACAGAGGCTACATTTCAATTCTAGGTGTGGCTGCAGTGTACAAAGGGGGTCAGATGACCTACAAAGATACAATGGCAGCATCTCCTAAAATTTAGGGAACTGCTATTTTGGGCATAGTAATAGGGAATGGCCGTTTTCAGGTCTCCGTTCCCCGTTCCCATTCCAAGTTCCCGTTCCGAATCCCCGTTCCGTGTTTCAAACGTGAGTGCCCGTAACAGGGAATGGCATTTTGTTCCGCGTTCCCGTTCCCCATTCCCGTTCCGGTTTCCCGTTCCTGGTAACTATGATTTTGGGACCTGAAAATGTGTTTGCGTCATTACCTCCGGAATGACAAGGGGAACATTTTCTTACTCTGCCGTGAAGTCAACTGGGCAACCGGTTGGGAGATTTTTAGGCAGCAACCCCGAAACGGGAAATAGCTTGTAAATGTGCCAAGTGGCACATTTTTGTGCACTTTCCTCATGCAAGAAGAACTGGCGCTGAATTTATAGCTGGGAGGGTCATTTTGCAAGTTCCTCTCATAGGTTAAGAGCTATGGAGTGCTTCCTTTCCCTCCTATGTACAGTGAGGTGCCAGGAGTGATGCCCTGCACGTTACGCACTGCCCTCTCTCTCCCCTATGGCAGTATGTTATGCCCCTCTAGTGGGCTTTTCAATTGACCAATGTACAGTTGTGTGGGTTCATGCGCGATTGCCGAAGCAAGAGCCTCTTGCACAGGTACTGGATTAGCTAGCGGCTAATCCCCTGCAGGTATAGGTGAATTCGGAGAGGTTTCACGCCAGAAATCTCATCCAATTCAAAGGGCAAGTAGCCCTACAGGTGCGGGAGCTCGAGGACTTGCTACGGATGCGACTGGCACGCGAAACGGAGCCCGAAACAGTAAATTACAGCCTGCTGTGTATTTTTGCAGGTTTAGGGTTTTGGCCCTAAACGGTCCCTAATACCCCCAGGAGGTTCGGGGACGCGAGGGGACCTCTGTACAGGTGATCTGGCACATTTTTGGGGCTGAAAACAGAGAATTCAGCGTGCTGCAGATTCTCGCCAGGTTTTGCAAAGTGCCCGTATGCGTCGGGAAAGTCATTCAATGCGTGGGAATACTGACTGTGAAGGGTCCTAGTACAGTTATGCTGCCGAAATCGGGCCGGAACAGTTGAAATTCAGCCAAGCTTGTGCGGGGCAGCTTGTAGGGAACCACAACGTTTATTCCCTCTTTTAAACAATAAAGAAATACCAAAAGGGGCGCCTAAGTTAGGGGCGAATCTGGTGTCGGTCTACTCATACAGGTGCAATCTAGCAGCCTGTATCCCTCTCCCCTTTGTTGTGTCTTGAAAGTACAGATAAAGTGGGCGACAAATTAAATGGGTGAAAGAAAATAAGGTTTAAGTCTAAAGTCTACTGCCCTTTTTGAAAGTACAGGCCGGTTTCAGATGTCCCTTTGGGTTTCAGGGATACTTCTGAGCTGACAGTATTCTGCTGTATGACTTTATGAACTGGAAGTCCCGAAAAGAAATATGATACGGATTGATTTGTACTTGACTTGTTTGAGCAGGAACTGATAGATGAAATCATTGCAGAATTTTGGTGTCATAAATCTCTATAGATATGATTGCAATATGGATTAGTTAATCGGGCATCTGTGAGGTCCCGATTGGATCTAGCTGCGATTGCTAAATACGTTGTTGATTAATCATGGTCTGAGATTTGGAATGATTTTGAATGTGATTTGTCATGTGATGTCAAGTGATGTCCCTACACATGCTAGATGTGTTGTGCCTAGTGTATCGGTATTTACAGTCAATGTGTGCTAATACTGTTTATGGCCTCTGTCTATTTTGCACGCGTAATGGAGGGCGATTACAATGCTTTCAAGAGGGGGGTATGTCACAAATGGGTGACGTGGCAGGAGACCCCAGACACACACTGACACGTGGCAGCAGTAGGGACCCCCGCATATTGCGCTGGCTGGCTGCCGTGGCCACTGTACAGATTTTCCAGATTTTGCGGCGCAAAAAGCGGAGTTGCTGACATGGCATTTGCGTACGAAATTCCCTAGTTTTACGCTTGCTGAATTCGCTGGCTGATTTTAGCAATGCTTTTGGGTCTAATGCTTTTAAATTGAAAGGTTTTAAATTATAGCTTTTGGGCATCCCTTGTATCAATAAATAAGTGGGCTAGGCCTCACTTCTCAGAGCATCTGGACGCAGAGTCTGAGAGTGAGCACCTACCCACTCTCTTGTACTTTGAACGCAGATTAATACAAAAAGAAATACAGAAAGGGGCACCGGTCTTTGGGGCCAATAACTCTTGGCCCGGAACGACGCCAGGCCGTGTCGACCTAATTGTGAAGTGTGGATTGTTTTGAAGTGAATCTCTGCTGTGTCGCGGTAGAATCTTGACTTGGGGTGTCCAAGTTTGTTACATGCCATGTAATCTAAATATCTGGGCAATGAACAATCTCACTAAATGATCCGGCTTGACTATTTTCTTCACTGGAATGAAATGAGCTTGCTTGCTAAATCTGTTAATAACAGTCCAGATACCATCGTGTCCACTCTGTGTCTTCGGGAGATCAAAAATGAAATCCATAGCAATACTTTCCCAAGGGCGGGTGGGAATGGGTAAAGGCTGTAACAATCCCTGTGCTTTATGCCTGTCAAACTTGACCTTCTGGCATACCAAGCAACTGCGTACAAAATCGTCCACGTCCTTCTTGATGTCTCCACCAAAAGAAGTAACGCTCCACACCTTTCAAGGTGGTGTCAATGCTGCGGTGACCCGTAAATGGTGGACAATGACCTTTTCCCTCAACGGCTGTGTAACACACAACATCGTTTTCTTCATCAAGTAGCCATCCCGTATGGAATATCCTGCTACTACCTCCCCATTCTGTACTCGTGTGAATACATCTGAAAAATCTGGATCTGTGGCGTACTGATCGACCATGTCCTCGAAGCTTCTATGATGAATCGCGGAAATAGCCAAGACCAACGGCTTTCGGGACAAAGCATCTTCCACCAAGTTCTTCTGTACATGGACAATCCGGAAGTGAAACTATGACAAGATGTTAGCCCACCGCATCTGCTTTTCCGAAAGCTGCTTCTGTGACAAGAAGTAGCGTAAACTCTGATGGTCAGCGAAGACCGTAAAATCGGCTCCGAGTAGGTAATGTTGCCACTGAGTAAGACCGTGGATAACCGCCAAAAGCTCTTTCTCATAAATCTGTACTGTCAATTCCGGCCTTGAAAACAATCGGCTCTCATAGGCAATGACATGGCCTTCTTGCATTAAGACCGCACCCGGACTACGACCACAAGCATCACAATATACTTCGAATGACTTTTGCAAATCCGGCAAAGTCAAAACTGGTCCTGTAGTCAATTTCTCTTTCAAAGTCTGAAAGGCGACTACCTTTGTGGGTCTCCACGAGAAAGGGACTCCTTTCTGTGTCAAAATATGCAAAGGGGAAGCAACCTCTGCAGATTTTCTAATGAACCGCCGGTAGTAAGAACATAAGCCCAAAAAGCTTCTTACTTCATGAACGTTCTTCAAATCGGGCCAATCAAGTATAGTCTCAATCTTGGCCGGGTCCATCTGTACTCGTGCTGCTGAGATGATGTGCCCAAAAAGTGTATCTCTGATAAGAAAAATTCACTCTTCTTGGCATTGATTACTAGCTTGTGAGCTCGCAATGCTTGAAAGATCTATAGCAGATGGTGTCTATGTTCTACCTCATCCTTGGAGAAGACTATAATGTCATCAAAGAAAGTGCCAACAAAAGATCTGTACTCTCTGAAAATCCTATCCATCATTCGGTTAAAAGTCGATGGAGCATTGGTAAGGCCGAAAGGCATCACCAAAAATCCATATAAACCGAAGCTCGTCCGAAAAGCTGTCTTGTAGACATCTCTCGGCGTGATTTGGATCTGATGAAATCCGCTTTTCAAATCGATCCTGCTGAAACAAGAGGATCCCTGTAATCTGTCAAGAATATCATCGATCCTCAGAATCAGAAATCTGTTCTTGATGGTGATTTTACTGAGATCTCTATAATCAATGCATATTCTCCAAGATCCATCTTTCTTTAAAACCAACAACACCGGAGAGCTGTAGGGTGAAGTACTCGACTGGATAAGACCCTTTTCCAAGAGGTCTTTCACTTGGTTCATAATCTCTTCATTCTGGGCTGGCTCACACGATAAGGTGGCCGGTTTCGTGGTGTGCTTCTAGGTATCAGATCAATAGTACGATCCTTAGGACGAGATGGTGGCAACTCGCCTGGCAAGCCCTCAGAAAAGCAATCGGCATGAGTGTGGAGAAAATCTTGGCGTTCTTTATCAAGTTCAGACATATTCGTCATGTGTTCATCATCTAACTCTTTCAAATAGATCCAGTAAACAAACAGACTGGATTTCATTAATTTAGAAACGGCCGAAGACGATACAATAGGGACAAACTCGCCCTTCAATTTCACTTCAAGTACAAATTTTTCGGCCCTTTTCATTTGTCAATATCGCTTTCTTCGCCCGATAGTCGACAATGGCGTTGTTCTGATGGTGCGAAGGGACTCCAAGGAGGACATCACAACCTTCCAAGGGCATTATGTAAAAGTCCTCATGCCCCAAATACCCCTGACAATGCAACCGAAGTTTGCCAATGACAGGTGTTATGGCTATGTCCAGTCCGGGTGCCGCTAGAACTGCCTCTGCTTGTGGTCCCATCCGATCGGGTGTGATCTCGAGCCGCGCTGCCAATTCAGGTGAAATGAAGTTGGCCTTGGCTCCTCCATCAAAGAAAATCAAGGCTTCTTGATCTTTCACTTTGCCCCAAGCTCGGCAAAGTTCTGTACTTTCATCAATCGTGCTTGGGTCAATACCCATGCAATCTGAAACCACTCTTGCTTTCATCTTGCCTTTTCTGCCACGTTCCTCGGCTGCTCTCGAACTCTCTGGCCTGTCTTCATTCTGTTCTTGTTGTGCCTTTTTAGGGCACTTCGCGGAGACGTGCCCATGTTCCTTGCATCCAAAACACTTCCCCTCTTTGATGTAGTTGGCCCTCTCTTGAAGAGTGAGCCGGGGTCGTGAATCCTTGTCTTTCTTTTCTTGGGAACTCTCTCTTTCTACTTTCATTATTAGAAGTCTGTTGGGTTCTCTAAGTCAAGATCTCATCAGTGGGGTAAATCAAATTGCCCGAATGTATCGCAAAACCCCGTTTCGCATGACCAATCAATTCTTGAATTGAATTTGACTTTTGTTCCAAGCAGTAGTCTCGGATCTCAGTAGGAAGTCCGCAGCAAAACCGATCAATCTGTTCTTTAAACGAGACCACCTTAAATGAAGAGGCTGGTAGAAAAGAGCTCCAAAATCTCTCGCAATAAGCGTCTCCCTTGGTCATTCAAAGATTATTCCACGAAGTTCGTATACCTCGTTCGTACTCCTGAGTCAAACCAGAAGAAATAAAAAGCCTTTTGAATTTCAACCATTTAACTGGAGCTTCCTTTCTCACTAGAAGGATGGACCACCATGTTCGAGCATTTCCCTTGAAGAAAGATGTAGCCCTCCTAATCTTGGAGTGCTCTGAGTAATGCCCTCCAAAGAAAGCTATGTCAAACTACTGTATGAAGGCCAAAGCCCTCGGAGCATCTCGGACTCCAGAAAAAGAGTCAAACTTAATTGATTGTCCACCTTCTTTGAATTCTCTTACTTTCTTGCTTTCATCTTCGAGGAAGTCATATTGGTTGGCTTTATAGGAATGCTTCTTCTTTGCATAAAACATGTGATCGTCGGAGTCCGAACTGTCTGAGGATGAGTCCTTTGTAGAACTGTCAGAAACAAGGCGAAAATTCGGCTTCTTTGCCTTTTTCTTGACCTTTTCTTGCCCTTTCTAAAGCTTTGCTTTTTGCTTCGCTTCTTGCCTTTTCTATCTTCTTCGCTCGAGTCAGTAGAGCTAGAAGGACTGTCAAAAGAAGAAGAAGAACTGGGTAGTCCTTCAAATCGTACACGCTTCTTCTGTTTTCTTACCGATGCAAAAGAAGATTGACGACCCAAACAACCCGGGAAGTTAGTTCCTTTCTTGTGCTTTTTCTCATGCTTTTTGGATTTGTTGTTTGAGTCCAAAAGGAGGCTAATCTGTGTCTGAACCACCTCTTGTAATTCTTGCTTTGTGAACATCCTCGGAGAAGGAGGTTTCATGATTGCCGGTCTGATGGGTGGTTCTGTGGCCTTTTGCCACTGGGTGTGTACTTCTGCCAGGGACTGCTGACATCTTGCTAGTTGTTGGTGGCTCTTTATGATACATATATGTGTGGTTGGTTCCAACGTGGGATAGCATTATCATCATCACCATCATCTACTTTGTATGGTCGAGCGTCTTGAGTCTCAGAGTCTGAAGTTCATGCATAGCATGTTTGCACCATCCCACCTTTGAGCCTCAAACACCCCCACTGTACCTTGAGTTTGGGCTGGGAGCTGAGTGTGTTGCCAAGCCAGAATCTGTATGGTTCTTTGAGTTGTCGAGTTCCACTGAGCTCTCAGTTTGTTTTGCTTTGAGTTGTGCCATTTTAGTGTGATGTTCTTTTTTTCTATTGGACTGAGGTTTCTTGCATATTGCACTGAGGAGCACCCACTGTAGAGAGAGCACGACACACTTTCCCCGCTACAGGTGCTCTCATTTTTGGCACGCTCAATGGGACCTCAACTGAAGTCTCACTCCGTCGAGAGTCGAGTCAAGGAGCTAGTTGGTTTATGGTTTAAGCTCTCGCCTGTGCTAGTCTACTGGTCTCGACTGGTCTGATCCAGCTTGGTCTCGTCCAACTTCCCCTCGACCACCTTAGTTCTCGACCTGCTTGTCTAGTCTCTCGTCCTGGTCTAGTCGTCTCTCGTCCAGGTCTAGCCAAGTGGTCTAGTCACTCGCCCTGGTCTAATGGAGTCTAGACCAATGTTTAGTAAGTTAAAGGTCTTTGTGCCCAAAGCTTGGGTGGGCTTCTGATTACTGCAAGACCCATACAAGGCAGTCAAAAAAAGAGCGACAAAGCCCACTACTCAGTCCTCTGAAGTACTACCACAAAAAGCGTCAACCTTTCGTGCCAAGTAGAAGTCCACTAGCCCCTTTACCCCTACCTTCCTACGCGGCTATCCCCATTCCCTCAACCAGCTCTTCACCTCCCACGTCACCTTCCCTAGTAAAATTCTTGGCCGCTGTGTTACAGCAAGCTCTTGAGCAACACGCTCCTGAGCAGACAGCCATGGAGGAGCTCACAAGCATCTTGGCTAAGGTGAACATAAAGTTTCTGACTTTCAGAGGACTCTCCAAAGAGGATGCAAACGACCATGCTAGGAGATTTGTATCCCTCTGCAGGGGTCGTGGCCTCAACAGAGAAGACGCCTACCTAGTGCTCTTCCCATCAAACTTGGATGGCTTAACAGATAAATGGTACAGTTAGTTTGCTGAGAACCACTTCACTACTTGAGCAACACTAAGGCAACAGTTCTGTGAAGCTTTTGGACCAGGTGACTTCCAGGAGAAAGTTCTGGATGAGTTGGCCAACCTGATGTTCCAGCCCAGAACTCATGACCAGAACAAAGTCTCTGGTCGTCAAGCTTCCCCAACAACCAATGAATTTATGGTCAAGAAGTGGGTAGAGAAGGCTCTTCCTAAGAATTCTCAACAAAAGCTCCGAGAGAGTCTCCGACATGAAGCCACTTTGGAGGAGTTTGTCGCTGCTACTACTAGGATAGAGCCATTTTGTGCTACAGATGCGGGGAATATGAACATTACAAAAGCAAATGCCCCCTACCAGAAGGGTCCCCTCCCTGCCGTCATTGCCCTGAAGCTAAGGATCACTACAATAAGGATTGTACCAAACTTCGCGCATCCACGTCTTTGAGCCCAAGTCAAAGCCAAAATGAATTTACCTTTCCCAAGATCAATTTGATAGCAGTTAGCACCATCCCTCAGCTGCCACCTTCTGCCCATGTGGTTGCCCCTCAAGACAAGCTGCACTTGGTAGAGGAGCCTGCGGCGGGTGTCCTCACTCCGCCCAGAGGGCAGCTCTTGGTCTTAGCATTCCAACAAGTTCCGCTCTTCTACCCACTGTCCCACTGGTGGATACCCCGCTTCCAGCTGTCGACGAGCAATCCCCTAGTGCCAAGCGAGGTTCCTCATCTTTGCTCTCCGATATTGATGAAACTTTCTTGGAAGCAGTAGCCAACCTCCAACACAT
The DNA here is from genome assembly GCF_014529385.1 of Adiantum capillus-veneris. Classification (NCBI taxonomy): domain Eukaryota; kingdom Viridiplantae; phylum Streptophyta; class Polypodiopsida; order Polypodiales; family Pteridaceae; genus Adiantum; species Adiantum capillus-veneris. The sequence goes on from NC_140952.1 coordinate 18,759,553, forward strand.
CAAGGTACCAAAGAAAACCACTAGTAGAAAGATAAAATATACCTAGATGAATCCAGGATAAGCCCAGATTCACCCTTAAGGAAAGTGCAAGGTATGGACCCCTAGTAGTCACCCACAATTCAATATAACCATCAGCTCCGTCATGCATAGTATTGACTAAATACCACGACATCCCCACTAACGTCATCAGTGCCCAATAGTGGGTGTAGAACTAGGTACTAACATATGCTCCCCAACACAACACACACCACACGCACACACACATGAGCAACATCAACACAAAGTTTAGCGTATTGAGTTTCTTGAAGAGACAATCTTGAAGAACACCTGCCAACAAGTGTCGCTCTACGACATGCAGTGGCTAGATGCGAGTTTTCAAAGTGACACCCTTGCAATTATTCAATCGCTTTACCCGTGGAGCAAGTCCTAGTGGCGAGCACCTCCCAGTGCAACCATCAGAGTCCTATATGATATCCCATCCCGCTGCTCCCCTCACTATAGAAGCCCTCGTCTCACCGTGTCCATCTTGGGGCGGCAATTCTTAGGTGTGATAGTGGATGGTGGATCTGGCATCAACCTCATAGCAACCACAGTACGGGACGAGACGTTTAATACACGGTGTACAATACGCGTACTAAAAGTAATTTTGAGAATAAAAAATAAAATACGTAAATTTTTTTTAGATATGTTATTTTAATAAGGACCAATGAATCGGGTTATGCACCTTCTCAGTGACTCTTCAATGTTTAATCATAGCATACATAAACAAGCACCATGAAGCTCTAAACACACTTGATCAACTAGCAAAAGACATTAGAATAGAATATGTTTTGAGCAAAAAAAAAACGCTAGAATAGAAAACTTTATGAGACGTACTGTACGTTTCAATACAGGATGTCCCGTATTATAAATAAAGTACGCGTATTATAGCTGCTATGATCAACCTGATGCCGAAGTTCACTATGTTGGCTTTAGGTCTGCAGCCTACACGACCTGCTCTCTTCACAGTTATGTTGGCCGACCAGAGGACAGTCTACCTGTTGGGCATAGTGGACAAGGTGCCTCTGTAGGTACAAGACTTCACCTTTAGCTTGGATTTTGTTGTGTTTCGTCTTCCTAAAGTTGAGGGAGGATTCCCTTTGCTCATCAGTAGACCATGGCTATGACACACTAAAGCACTGCATGATTGGGGAAATGGCGCAATGTGGATACATACTCTTGGCTCCCAATGCAACCCATTCGCCTTGAAGGAGGCATGGATCCAGTAGTGTAGCATAGTTCTTTGTCAATGGAATCCAACCCTCAACTAGAACAACCTACTCCAACCTGACGGGCCAGAAAAAGATCTGCTGGAGTGGTTCGAAGCTACCAAGTCTATGCCTTGTTATGGCGTCCCTATTCAATATTTGCCTAAGGATACACTCTCTTTCAAAGTTTCTACAGTACCTGAGCCTAGTGAGCCACTTGAGCCAGCAGCAAGTGTGGAGGTCATAGAGGCTAATCACTATGCGCCTTGGGTGGAAGCCTTTTGACATGGTGAGCCTATAAAGAATCAAAGAAGGGGGAAGAAAACTCCTCTACATGAGTTCACCCACACCTCAACCTCAACCCCATTTGTGTCTGCTACTCCGGCCAAGCCAAAGCCCTCCTCAGTGTCTAGCGAATTCCCTTCACCAAGCTTCCTCAAGGCAAAATACAACAAAAAGATGCTGATTTCAAGATTGATGAGCCCCTAGCTCTTGATGTCTCTTTGCTCCTGGACGCAGCAACCTCTTTACCTACATCGAATTCTTAAGCAGTGCCATCTCCAACCTAGTAAAGCAAGACACTTTCAGCCACTTTGATGCACACCCGGCTCTGCTAGACCGGAAGCAGAGCAGACAATCATATTTGCTCTGGTCTAGGTCATAGAAGATAAGATTAGTCCCTTTTGAAGGTATAGAAGAGTCAAGCATTGATGATTTTGCAAGAGATTGGGTTGTTAAAAGTTTGGGAAGACCAATTAGTGTATAAATATCCGATCCTCCCATCATGTTTATTTTAACCCTCGAAACAGGTCAGCTTAATGTTCCTCCACCAAATGCTCTCTGTAAATTCATTGAAGTACCTTGTGAGCTACCAGATGTCCAAGTTAGCATCAGACTTTTGTGGGGTGCCATTTCACAATTTGGAAACCTTGTGGAAGGCCTTTCTTGTTAATCCCCGTGTCCCCCCCCCCCCCTATCCACCCCTTTTTCCTCTCACCCCTAACCACCCCTCCCCTCTACCCTCGCCCCTACCCACCACTTCCCTTCCCCTCTCGCCCCTCACCACCCCTCCCCCTTGCCCCTACCCACCCCTCCCCTTGCCCCTCACTACCCTCCCTCCCCTCTCACCCCTACCCACCCACCCTCCCCCCTCGCCCTTACCCAACCCCCCCTCACCCCTACCCACCCCCTCCCTCTCTCCTCGCCCCTACCCTCGCCCTCTGGTCCCTCACCACCCCCCCTCACCCCTACCCACCCTCCCTCCCCCTCTAACCCTACAACTCTCGCTAGCCCCTACTCACCCCCCCAACACAAGCCTCCCCAATTTGCCTTTCCCCCTCACACTACACGCCATTGGCTTTTTTTTTTAACCTTCCTATGTGGAAAGCATACATGGTATCCTATGAGCGTCCTTCATCCTTGTGCTGCACTTACACTAGCTTTTTGTTGCAAGCTGGGGCCTTCTTTAGTTAACTCAAATTTCTTCTCCACACGGCTTCGTCAGTCGGGTTGAACTGCATTTTTTACTGCTAGTTTAAGTGTTCTCTCTAGTTTAGTATTCTCTCTCACCGGGACGATGAGTGATCTTGTGGCGGGCAACCTGTAGCAAGGCTAGAGTCACTTGCATGGGACAAACAATTAGATACACCTGGGCTGGAGTTCACATTGGATGGACTCTGGCTTGGGCAGTGAAACGTGGCAAGTGATATGGATGGTGGTCCAGTGGACACCGTGGTCAGCTCACCACCACAACAGCTAGGAGATAGGCTTAGCTGGATTGAGATATCTCGCTAGCTGTTTTTTGGTGGCTCTTTATGATACATATCTGTGTGGTTGGTTCCAACGTGGGATATCATCATCATCATCATCGTCATCATCTACTTTGTATGGTCGAGCGTCTTGAGTCTGGAGTTCATGCACAGCACGTGTGCACCGTCCCTGCACCTTTGAGCCTCGAACACCCCCATTGTACCTTAGAGTCTGGGCTTGGAGCTGAGTGTGCTGCCAAGCCAGAGTTTGTATGGTTCTTTGAGATGTCGAGTTCCCCACTCAACTCTCAGTCTGTTGTGCTTTGAGTTGTTGTGCCATTTTAGTGTGATGTTCTTCTTTTCTGTTGGATTGAGGTTTCTTGCATATTGCACTAAGGAGCACCCACTGTAGAGAGAGCACGACACACTTTCCCTGCTACAACCTTATGCTTTGGGCGACTGCTATGTAATCAGTCTCTCTCTAGGAAACGTTTCGTGACATGATTCATGATGTTATTCCCCCACTGGTCGCCCAAATGCATTTTGACCTTGATATTGCTTGGTATCGATTCATCATGCGCACCCACTGTAGAGAGAGCACGACACACTTTCCCTGCTACAACCTTATGCTTTGGGCGACTGCTATGTAATCAGTCTCTCTCTAGGAAACGTTTCGTGACATGATTCATGATGTTATTCCCCCACTGGTCGCCCAAATGCATTTTGACCTTGATATTGCTTGGTATCGATTCATCATGCGCGTGCGATGTGTGATTCAGGATTATGGCAAGCACTATATGCTTCAGTTATGCGGGATGTTGAGGATGCCAAACATGTCTATCAAGAGCTCCAACTTTTGGCTGATAGGGGGCCATTAACCGAATGCGAATCGACAATGCTTTGTTAGGCTCGTGTATGTATGCAACATAACGATAAATAGATAAATGGCACGACATCGAGCGTTTGTGGATAAGGGACGTGCCTCAACACAGTTTTTTGAGCACCTACACCATTCAAGGGCCTCTCAAACCATCAAGAGGGTTATGCTCCGATAGGGCTTTTGGACAGCCTCAAAACGTGAGCTTGGTGATACCATGGCTTTACACTTTGGGAAAGTATTTGCTGCTCCTCCGGCTTCTGCTGAAGCTCATCATCCGCAACAACTTTACGGTGCATCCAATTTTCTTGGTTCAAGATGCACAAGCAATGAAGGTGGATTTTACTGAAAATGAATTGCACTCAACGTTACTTGCTCTCAGCCGATGGCATTCTCTTGGTTGGATTGGCTCACTGTGGAGTTTTTTTATCTCCTTTTGGGAGCCCTTAAAATAGCCTTTACTGTACATGATGAATGCTGCGTAGACTAAGCAGAACTTGCCATTATCTTGGAAAGAAGGCTTGCTGAAATTATTACCCAAACAAGCGCTTTGTGAGCAGTTTTCTCATAGGCACCCGATCATTCTTATGCCGGTCATGTACAAAATCGTGGCTAAGATGATTGTTCATCGCATCAAGGAGCCTCTTCTTGCAAGTATGGCTACATCCCTCATCGCCAAATCATGGATAATTTGGCCAATGTCTTAATTGGAATGGAATATGCCAACAAGATGTACTCGTGATGCAAGTAGACATTGAAAAGGCCTTTGATACGGTACAATGGGATTTCATTGCCGACACTTTGCGGGCCCTTGGATTCGGTCTTAAGTTAGTCAATGTTGTATATTTCTTGTATGCTCATACTACCTCTTCTGGCCTTCTTGATGATGAGCTGGCTAACCCCTAGACATTTGGATGCTCTATCACACAATGCTGCCCCCTCAATGCTCTATTGTATGCCATTGCCACTCGCCCCTTGTTGCATTTGGATCTTGACTTCGCTTGGTCGTCTTCACGGGTTGCAATTACCCTCTGGAAATAAATTTATTGAGTAGGCTTATGTTGATGACTCGTTGTTCATGCCTCGCAATAACCGGGATCACATGCAAGAGATTATGCAGGCATTGGATACGTTTGGAGTTGCGGTAGGCCTTAAGATCAATTTTTGAAAATCCAAATTCTTGCCTTTTAATGCACGTGATTGGCATCAATTTTTGTGGCCCGGAGATATTCTTGATCCACATGTGATTGTTACACTTGAGATATCCTATTGGCTGGAAGGTGACTAATACTCGGCAAGTGGATTGGGTTATGCAACACCTGAATGTCAAATTACAATATTGGAAACTGTCCACATGGGCATTACATGTTCGGCTCCGTATTGTCCAGAGTATCATGATGACATATGTTCAGTTCTACTTGCCATTGTTGCATTGGCCTCGTCCTCGCCTTACATCGCTCATGTCTGATATTTTATCTCATTTGTGGTGCACTAATTCCCGAAAGAAATGGGCTCCGTTTGTTATCGATGAAGAAACTTTGCACTCGGAAGCGTTTGGCAGGGCCGAATATTTTGGACCTTCGCCTCCACTCTCTTGCGAGGAAGGCCACGTTATTACCTACTCTTGCACATCAGTCTCAACCATGGACAATCATGATTGCCTCACTATGTCAACATGTTACCACTTCCACCTTTGGTCACTCGTAGATCTTCCTCTAGGAGATTGTGTTTGGCAAGATGATCGGTCATTTTCCTGGTTGCTCGGATACCTCTAATTTACTCTTTGCTTGGAAAATTGTTACGGCTCATCTTTCATAGCATGGCAGACAACAACCAAATGGGAATTCACTACTCTCGGAAAGCAGAGTAGGGCATTCTCTCTTACTCTTGTTGACCGTTTGCCAGGTCAGGCATACTTCCTTACGCACGATGGCTGATGTGGTTGTCTGGGAATATGCTTCATTTTCCTCATGCAGCAGCAGCTTTGGTTTGGGCGTGCATTACTGTTAGATTGGAGCGCACTTAAGCACATGTTGGCTGTTTTCCTACCCATTCCACCATTGACCAATGGATGCTGTAGATCAGACTAGACTTTATGGGACGCACCTTTTGTTGCCATTTCTGCCTGCATCATTTATGCTCCTCTCCTGCATGAGTCTTGGCTGGTTGACCATTGTAATGCGCTATGGTCTTTGCATAAATTTGATCTATGGTGGAGAAGGCTCTTACTGCAATTTGGAAGAGCCGTTTGCCTTTGAAGGAACGTCTGTTCCTATGGCGCTGTTTGTTGGGAGTTCTTCCTGTTGGAACTCTCCTCAGTGCGCGTCACTTCAACTTTTCTCGTTATGTCAGATGTTCAGCTTGTGATGAGACTGTCAGACACTTGCTTTGGGATTGTCGCTTCACCAGGGCCTTCCTTTACCGCATATCAGCCTGTATGCGCCTTTGCTCTCCCTTGGCAGTTTTCCACAAACGGTTCTAGGCTTTTGGCATTCTCCCAACTTTCCTTCAATGTCTTGCGGTCTTCTTCCTATGGGTCAGATTTTGGGCTCTATGGTCTTCATGGCATCGATGCAATTTTTGCGTGTTCCATCAGCATGATGCGGATCCCTTTCCTTCGTTCACGATTTCACTTAGGCTATCCTTACATTTTGCCCTTGATGTTGGGGACATATCCCCGGACCCCGTATATATCCTACAACTCTCCTATGTTTGCTTTTAGACCCTTCAATTTACGAAACACTTCTCTGTTCTTCCTATTGTATCTGATCTTTTTGATGGGTTTTTCTCACTTTGAGGTTTCTTGTAACTTAATCAAAAAAAATTTACAAAAAGAAAAAGGTGTGAACACGCTTGGGACCGCGGGGACACTTTTTGCCCTTTTTAGGAAAAAAGTAATCCCTTTTCCATGAATAAGAGACTTCAACAGCCAATCATGATGTACACCAAGCGTAGATGGATGCTTGGCAGCCACGTACATGTAGCTTGGGGCCCCAATGTAGTTGGCCCTGCTCAAAGTTATGAACACTGGATTTAGCGTTCTACCTTGCCCGAGGATGTGCAAACGACAGATGGAGCCTAATGGAAGGAGGTCTCGCTATGCAACTAGACATTCATTGTCACAAAATGATGACGTGGCAAAACTGCCCGGACACACGCACACACACGGCTGACAGGCTGTACGGATAGGTGCCAGATGGCAGCAGTGCGGAATCCCGCAAAACACACTGGCAAAATGACGTGGCAGATTGTACGGATTTCTGTGTTTCATGCTAGCTGCTGACGTAGCAGGGCTGTACGGAATTCCCTAAATTGCGCTGGTACTTTTTGGCAGATTTTGGAGGGCCAGTTGCTTTTTGGGACTCTTTGTTTTTGAGTAAGAATAAAAAGAGCCTAGGGGCCTCACTCTTCAGGGCATCTAGACGCAGAGTCTTAGAGCCGAGGACCCGCAGAAGTTGTACTTTGCTCAACATTAATAAAAAGAAATACCGAAAGGGGCATAGTCTTTGGGCCCAATCTCTCTAGGCACGGAACTACACCGGGCCGTGTCGACCAAATTGAACTGTGATTTTAAAGTTGTGAAGAATGTTAAGTGATTCTCTCGTGTGTCGTGTTGGATTTCCGACTTGGGGTGCCCAAGCTTGTGATAGTGGTATCAGAGCATGACCGATTTCTCTTCTATCAGGAAATCCGATCCTCTTACCGCAATACACATGGGTTCAAACGACGAATCCCACCAGAATCAGACGAACCCTTTTGATACTTCTAAAACGGGAGGCGGTACTGACAATTCGAATAAATTAGCAGATCATGAATACTGACCACCTCGGCCTACGCAGAGTCAGTAATGGAGATGCAACATCAACAGCAGGTTGATGAGTGTGCAAAGCAAATGCTTAAATTTGTGAAGGATCCTCAAGATGCAAATTTTTTTATGTGTTGCCCGATTGACGAGGTACACACCCATTGGCAGAAAGCCATCGATACCCCAATCAAGCCTGCTCTCAAGCAACCTACTGTTCCACCGATGTTTACTGAAGATGAACTCGAGGATGTTGTTGAAAAACGAGTCAACCAACTATTGGGGTCAAAAGAGAAGCAACTGAAGTAACGTAACAAGGGAACTGATATCCCCGGTTACTTGGGCCAAAAATCCTTTTTTGCAAACACCAAAAAACAGAAGAAGCGTGTACGCTTCGAAGGATTGCCTAGTTTGTCCTCATCTTCTTCTGACAGCTCGGACAATTCATCTTCTTCTGACTCGAGTGATGAGGACAAAAAGAGCAAGAAACGACAGAAAGATCATATGCTTTATACAAAGAGGAAGCACTTTTCCAGAGCCAATCAGTATGATTTCCTCAACGACAAGGGCAAAAAGGCCAAAGAATTTAAAGAGGGAGGACAGACAGTAAAGTTTGAGTACTTTTCAGGGTTTCGAGATGCTCCCAAGGCTTTAGCCTTTATCCAACAGTTTGATATAGCGTTTTCTAGAGGCCACTATACAAAGCACTCCAAGATCAGACGGGCAGCATCCTTTCTCAAAGGCAATGCACGGACATAGTGGTCCACTCTTTTGTTAAGGAAACAAGCAACGACAAAGCGGTTGAAATTCAAGAAACTCTTTATTTCTTCATGGCTCACACAAGAATACGAACGAGATGTGATTATTGATTGGAACCATGTTCGGATGGTCAAGACAGAGTCTTTGGATTCCTATTGTGAGAGGTTTTGGGATGTCTTTCTACTTGCTTAGTCCTTTAAGAAGATCAGTTTTAAGGAACAGATTGAACAGTTCTGCTGTGGACCTCCTAAAGAGATCCGAGACTATTGTCTTGAAAAGAAGTCCGAGTCTATACAACAATTGATGGGACATGGGAAGCGGGGATTTACTATACATTCGGGTAACTTGACTTACCCACCAGATGAACCTTCGACAAGTTAGAATAGAAACAGACGACAAAGAGATAGACGACTTCCATTGATAGAAGACCAAAGAGATGAATATTTTAAAGCAGGAAAGTGTTTTGAATGTAGAGAACAAGGACATATCGCTACACGGTACCCCAAAAAGGCACAAGAATCAAGACGACTGACAGATTGAGAGGACAACATGTTCCAGAACAGATTTAAGATAGAAAATTATGGATGAATTAGCATTTCTTTTGCTTTATGGGAACATGATTTTGAATTTTGAACAAAACTAATGTTTTATGAAAGAACTTGCTATTTGTGAGCAGATAACAGGATGATGATGATTTTGGAACAGTGACAGCTCCCGAATGAGCTTGATAATGAATCATGAATCACGACCGACTGATTCAATGGAACTGTTGTGAGCGCATTAAGAGTTCTTGCCGAATGAGATGGCCACACAGCTAGAATTGAATGATTGGACCACTCAGTTCAGTATGAACTTAGTGATGGATTGGGATCCCCGGGAATGATTACTCACACACGACAATGCTTGAGTGGAAAATCTCTATAGACATGATCACAATAAGGATTAGTTAATTTGCCATGAGTGAGGTCCGTGATGGATCTAGATACGATTACTAAATACGTTGCTGGTAGTCATGGTCTAAGATTTCGAATGAATTTTTGTGATTGATTTGATCAGAATGTGATGAGACGTGACAATCGCCTTTGTACAAGTGCTGGATTTGTGTCGTCTAGTGCGTCGGTACTTAGAGTTAGTGTCTACTGAACTGGTTTATGACTTCTGTCTGACTTTGCAGGCGTAATCGAGGGCGACTACAATTCTTCCAAGAGGGGGGTGTCTCACAAAACGATGACGTGGCAAAACTGACCGGACACACACACGCACACGCATGTGGCTGACAGGCAGTACGGACAGCATACCATATGGTAGCATTATGGAATCCCGAAAAACACGTTGACATGCTGACGTCGCAGATAGTATGGATTTCTGCGTTTCACGCTGGTTGCTGACGTGGTAGGGCTGTACGGAATTGCCTAAATTGCATTGGTGCTTTTTGGCAGATTTTGGTGGGCCAGTTGCTTTTTGAGACTCTTTGTTTTTGAGTTAGAAGGTTTTGGACCAAATTGCTTTTGAGTTTACTGCTTTTGGGGGCTCTGCTTTTGGCATGCCTTTGTAAGCATAAAAAGGGCCCAAGGGCCTCACTCTTCAAGGCATCTAGACGCAAAGTCTAAGAGCCAAGGACCCACAGGAGTTGTACTGTCACAAGGATGTGGCAACTGCTAACCTTAGTTGTTGGTTTCTTTCCAATGATTTTTGTTTAATTTTTAAGACCCTCTTTTTGAAGTTGCAAATGGTCGGACAATGTATGGCCAATGTGAACGGTAGTTTCACCCGCAAACGGAAGTTGGTCAGCACTGGAACTCGTTGTTGGTGTCTGCTCGGGGCATTCTAGCTTCCGAGCCGAGTGTGTACTTAAGTGTTAATTCCCGTTGCAGGTTCCCTTTGCACGTTCTCTTTGTGTGTCTAAAGTAAAGAATTTCGGGTGAAAGCTAAAGCCTACCGCCCCACGGGCCGGTTTCATGTACTTTGCTCAACATTAATAAAAAGAAATACCGAAAGGGGCACCAATCTTTGGGGCCAATGTATCTGGGCACGGAACTACGCCGGGTCGTGTCAACCAAATTGAACTATGATTTTAAAGTTGTGAAGTATTTTAAGTGATTCTCTCGTGTGTCGTGTTGGATTCCGGACTTGGGGTGCCCAAGCTTGTGACATTCATGGAGTGTACCCAACAGATTGGTTCATTTCGACAGTAACATGCACTAGGGAGAGAGACCTTAGATGAGAGTTGATCAGTAGCTCGGCCTCTGGTTCATTAGGAGGGTAGGTGTTTCCGTGTCTTCAAGGGGTGGCCCAAGACATTTGCAATGACAATTTGTGCGTGTGGCTTGAGTTCATGTACACACTCAGCGGACACTATGACAGCATATCGGGCAGCTCAGACAAGGCTAACGGATGGCATTAATTAGTTTGTGCAGCCTTCCTTTACACAGAGCCATGGTCTTCAGTGGCACTAGAAGCCTCATGTTTGGCTCTTCCCCCTTCCAATTCTCTGATGTAGCCGTTGTACTATCAGCTTCATTCTGAGAGTCCACACAACACAATATTTTTATTCAATTGGGTTATCCTTCTATGCCTTAGTTCTCAAACACTCGTATGTAAGGGTAACTAATTGATCTCCTTCATTCACTGATTTACATGCAAATTGCTGTGTGAAACTGTTAACCCACCCCATATACAGTTCATATATTATATCCAAGATGTATAGTTACTAGTGAATACCTTGACATCTCTTGTATGAGGCTCACTGACTATATTGCATATATGAGAATAGCAACAGTAAAACTTTTTAAATTCATTAAGCTTGAAGCACCTCTTTTGAATAAAATACTAATCAAGAAAGCTGTTAACCTGCACTTAAAAAGGATCCATACTTACTGATGATGCACAAAACTGTCCTTTTTTTATATTTATCACCTTTCCAGTTTTTGCTGCTGCTACCAACAGATCTGTCTGAACAAACACAACAGAAAAAAATTGAGAGAGATTCCCTCGGAAGGTTGACAGTTGTGTACTCCCTTTATGTGGGTGCTTGTATTACAAATTTTCAATCTATGAATAAGATAATGTGTTGCAATCATATGCTTGTGTGCATGAATTTTTTGGTGTGTGGACTTTTCTCTACCATTGAAACCTTAAATATCTACAACTCCTACTTAGGTTGCCTATCAGCTGCATGTAAATAGAGCAATGTGTGTGTGTGTGAGAGAAATGAAATGAAATGTTCTATTAACATCTTCAAAAGGCCAAAGTGACCTATGAGACCAGAAAGTTACAATGTGGTGGATCTGATACAAAGTCAGAGTAACAAGATGACAAAATGACAAATAAAAATACTATGGAATCCTGAACTGCTAGGTGTGAACTAAGCAACTAAACAGCTAGCTGGGATAGCTAGATCACACGAGATCCAACATCGGTCGCTGGCGGATCTCGTCAATCTCCTCCATGGTCAATAGTCTGACCAGGCATCATGCATGTCGAGCCAAAGTGATCCGAATCCTCTGATGCAGCCTCCGTCGATGATGTGTAGTCCTCCGCAGTCGTGGGCGTCTGGATCTCCCCAGCTCAGTCGCTCGGTCGATCAGTGTGCCTCTGGTGTGAGGCGACGAGCTCTGCTATGGTAGTAACTCCTCCGGGTGTCCAGTGGCAGCTCTAAAGAAGTCTGTGATCTCTCTCTGAGACTGGCTAGCCTCTCCTCTCATCAGGCTCTCTCTGTGTCTGCGTAGCTCGAGCAAAAACAAACCCAGGCATCTCTGATCCTCGTACCGCATGACTCTAGAGAATGGTCCAAAGCCCTCTCTGAACAAGCAATGGAAGCGGCCTTGTATCTCGTAGTAGACCGGGCAGTGGCATGTGTAGTGCAACTCTCTCTCTGGCTCGATGTCACACAGGGGGCATGTCCTGGCCTCTGCTAGTACTCCGCTTTATCTCCTAGTCTCGATCCGCAGATAGTGTGAGGATGTGCGTATCTGGCCAATAGCACATCGTATCCCATGAGACAAGTGGGTGTCCATGTATCTGGGCCTCGTCACAAAGCCATCTTCGTGCCCAGCTCCTGTGCTGGCTGTATCCATGTCCTCTTGGTGTCTAGCTGAGTCAAGTCCTGGTGAATGAGCCTGGTGATCTCAGTCCTATCAGATTTTCAGCAGGCATAGAATTTCCAGAATTGCCTCTCCCTCAGCAAACAGATTTTCAGCTATATTATGTATGCATAATTGAGGACAACAAATATATTCACATGGTGCAGGTATCGTGAATAAACCAAAATGGGATTGAGCTTCTGGATATTTGGCAGAGCAGACTGAGTGTCCCGCAGTGGGCTGTGGTAGTGCATATACCCTCATTCAGGTTGTGGTTATTACTTCTCCGCCTGGACTCAGCCGAGCCAAAGCGTCGAGCTATACCCGCATCGCCAATGGAGGCCATGAGCGCTTCGCCAATGGAGTCCATGATCGTTTCGCCAATATGTAAGCCCCATACGAAGGCAATCTTTGTGCTTACAAACAAGCGGATAACACAAATGGAAAGGGAGATGAAAGAATGGAAAGCAGATTCGGAGGGATGGTGGAAAGAGAAGGCCAACCTTCTTCAAATGTTCCTCAACGAAGGCGCGCAATGGAAGGAGAAAGAGGAATTGCACGCAGAGCTACAAGCACTTAAGGCAGATTCACAAGCACTTAGAGAAGAGGTCACATCCCTCAAGCGAGAGCTTGCCGATACAGTAAGCAGTGGACTGGAAGAAGGGGAATTCCAGCCCTTGGTGATAGAGGAGATCAAGGTCATCAAGGAGCAGGTACGGATGATCACGGAGGAGGAGAAACAGAAGGTGGTAAAGACGTCTTCGTGGATGGATGTGATCACGAAGATGCAAAAGAAGGCGGATGAGGCCGAGAAATGGGTAGAAGTCGCTAAGAAAGGGAAAGGGAAAGAAACCACTTCCGTCCCCACTCCTACAATCATCAACATGACTCTAGAAGAAGAGCAGCGAAGGAAAACTAGAGCCTTGCATATAAGAGTAACCGGTCTAAAAGATCGAGATGATGTGGAAGGGGAAGTCGAAGAACTTCTCCGCATGATGGGTAGTGAGGCTACTCATACAAAGGCATGGAGGGTAGGGAAGAAGACACAAGGCAATGGGGAGACTTCAAAAGGGAAAGCTTTAATCATCCGTTTCCCATCCATGGAGGCAAAGAAGGACTTCTTGAAGAAGCGCCCTACACTAAGAAAATGGGCATATTCCTTGGAGATGACCTCACTCTCACACAGCTTGCGCATATGAGAGAGGTAATGCCAGAGATTCAAGCGGCAAGGGAGAAGGGAAAGACATCCTTCTACAAAGATGGCCGGGTGGTGCTTGTAAAGCAAAGCTCCACATGACGGAGCGAGACCTATGGAACCACACTCAAAGTTGCCACCTAGAATTGTAATGGATCTATGCGCCTTGATGTGGGTGCGTTTGAGGATAGTTTTACGGGAAGAGACGTCGTCTTCTACTCTAAGACACCATCAGGCCCCGGGGCAATCTATGCCTCACATTAGTGGATATAGATGGGAGACAGCCTGTAGACAGGAGACACAATCAAAGCACAGAGAGCGGGGCTCAGGAGGAGTGGCAGTGTTATTCAGGGAGGAGTTGCAGCCATTGATACATATAGCCCGCAGGGATGAGCAAGCTAGGTACATGTGGGTGAGATTGAGAGCAGAGACCGGCAGGTATCTTTACATTGCTATTTGCTATTTTCCCCCGAGTACGTCAGTTTATGCACCACCCAGAGGATAGTCCCCCTTCTCTATTTTGGATGATGACATATGAGAGTTCTCAAGAGATGGTGACATCATCATTCTAGGGGATTTTAATGCTAGGACTGCCCATCATCAGACAATATTTTATGATACTTCAAAGGAGATGCTGAGAGAGTTGGATGTTGCAGAGACGAGCCTATCCACACTATCACACGATGGCAAACACACTGAGTATGGACGACACTTGATAGACATGGGGACTGCACATGGATTGGCCATCTTGAATGGCCAACAGAGATTTCCCACTGCGGGGGGTTTTACATGCTTTCCACACAGACATGGAACTAGCACAGTGGATTATGTCATGGCACAGCCGAGCCTCATCTCTAGTATCCAAGATCTCATGGTTGGACCCAGACCTGTTGGTGTGGCAGTGGACCATGTTCTTGTGTCGTTGACCATATCTTTTCAGTTTAGTGTAGCACACAAGCTACGGGCAGTAGCCCCTACTCGCTACACCTACACGCGGGAGACGGACTCTGTATACATAGATGGGATCTACAAACGCCTGTGCACAGAGGAGCCAGGGCGACCTCTGGAGGAGCTTACTATTATACTAACACAAACACTACATGATGCAGCAGCAGAGGCATACCCACATACCCAGCCTTATCAGAGACGCCGTTCGGTGAGCATGCCCCAGAACAGTTGGTATGATGAGGAATGCCGGGACACTAGAGCTAGACTTCAGAGGGAGGTGCTTTTGGGGAACATCACTCACAGATTGTCTTTTGACGCCTAGTGCGGTGGAAGAAGAGTGCATTTTTGGCTTGCCTAGAGCAGGATCTATACCAGCTATTCTTGAGTCAGGACTCACATGAGGCATGGTGGCCTTTCATGAACACTCCCCCCCCCCCCGGTGCCATCACTTCTACAGAGGCCTAGGGCCAGTATGCATCATCTCTATACACAGTTCCTGAGCAGCCCCCCCTTCCCGACCCCCCCCCCCCCCCCCCCCCCCCCGATCCATGCCCACACACATGTGCTTTTCTCACACCTGAGATGGTGAGGAAGGCCATTGACAGGATGAGGACTGGGAGAGCATATGATCATGATGGCTTAGTGGCTGAGCATTTCACGCATGCCAGAGATTTACTAGCAGAGCTTCTAGTAGTTATATTTAAGCATGCCATGTGTGAGGGCTTGCCTGATACTTGGAGCCTATCTACTATTGCACCTATCTTCAAGTCGGGAGACCCTATGGAGCTTGGGAATTATCGCACTATCATGATTGGACACACATTGGCACGGTTGTACGCATCTATTCTTGAGCAGCAACTAAGTAGATGGGCAGAGAGGGAGGGGATACGCGCAGCCGGGCAGAGAGAGAGAGAGAGAGAGAGAGAGAGAGAGAGAGAGAGAGAGAGAGAGAGAGAGAGAGAGATGAAATGAAATGAAATGTTATATTAACGTCTTCAAAAGGCCAAAATGACCTATGAGACTAAAAAGTTACAACGCGGTGAATCTGATACAATGTCCCGAGTACCAAAAAATAAAAAAGGTCCTGAAAAAAGGGGTACTACAGAATCCTAAACTAATAGATGTGAACTAAGCAACTAGCTGGAACTGCATGGGTGAGAGTAGTGAATGACGGCTAATACCACACAATGTGGGTGTGTGTGTGGGGATATAATGGGTAAGAGCTGATACAAAGGCTGATAGAAAGGTTGGTACAAGATGAGCAGGGTACACAATCCTCAAAAGAGCTAAATCACAGGAGATCCATCATCGGTCGCTGACGGATCTCATCAGTCTCCTCCATGGTCAGTAGTCTAACCGGGCGTCTTGCCTGTTGGACCAAAGTGATCCGAATTCTCTGATGCAACCTCTGTCGATGTTGCGTAGTCCTCCGCAGTCGTGGGCGTTTGAGTTTCCTAGCTCGATCACTCCATCGACTAGCGTGCCTCTGGTGTGAGGAGAATGTGAGCTCTGCTGTAGTAGCTGCTCCTCCTGATGCCAAGTGTCTGCTCTAAAGAAGTTTGTGATCCGTCTCTAAGACTGGCTAGCCTCTCTTCTCATCAAGCTCTCTATGTGTCTACGAAGCTCGAGCAAAAACAGTCCCAGACATCCCTGGTCCTCATACCCCATGACTCTAGAGAGTGGTCCAAAGCCCTCCCTCAACAGGTAGTGAAAGCGGCCTCGTATCTCATAGTATATTGGGCAGTGGCATGTGTAGTGCAACTGTCTCAGGCTCCATGTAACATAGGGGACATGCCTTGGCCTCTGCTGGTACTCCACTGTGTCTACCAGTCTGGACCCGAAGCTGGTGTGAAGATGTGTGTATCTAGCCAATAGCACATTGTATCCCATGAGATAAGTGGGTGTCCATGTATCTGGGCCTCGTCACAAAACCATCCTCGTTAAGCTCGAGAAGATGCTCTCTATAAAAAGCCATCTTCGTGCCCAACTCCTATGCCAGCTGTATCCAAGTCCTAGTATCTAGCTCAGTCAAGTCTTGGCAGATGAGCATGGTGATCTTGGACTATGTAAGAGTCAGAGAGGGTGCATCCAATAAGTACTAGAAGGGGGGCAATCTGTCCATGTTGAACCCATGTACCTGAAACCATGATGTCATCTTCTCATACCAGCATGCTGTATCTCCCTGCATAGCAAACTGTCGAGAGGACTCGAGTGCTAGGCAGGCATATCTATCTTTGGGGCAGTGAAACCGCCAAATGCGTTTCAACCTGGGGTGAAACGCGAAACGCATGCGGGTGAAACGCCCCTGCTGACACGGCTAAAAAATTTGGGGGTTTTTTTAACATTAGCCATCATTGACGACGAGCGTGACCCCTTGCAATGATCTAAATGTTGTCGACACGCCGCTAAGTTGTGACTGGGCAATTTTATCGTGATTCGCTGCACGGGGCCGCTCAACGCTGGCAGCTGCTAATGGGTATGCGACTATGTCGAGTGCTCTCTGTCTCTCAACGCACAGTAGACAATCTACTCTGCGTCGATCGAGAGAGAGAGAGAGAGAGAGAGAGAGAGAGAGAGAGAGAGAGAGAGAGAGAGAGAGAGAGAGAGAGAGAGAGAGAGAGAGAGAGAGAGAGAGAGAGAGAGAAATGAAATGAAATGAAATGTTATATTAACGTCTTCAAAAGGCCAAAATGACCTATGAGACCAATCAGTTACAAAATAGTGAATCTAATACCATGTCTGGGTACAAAAGAACTAGAAAAGAACTAGAAGTGGAACAAAATACTACTACTACTACTACAATCTAAAACTACGTGGGTGTAGCAGCTGATACAATAGGTACCCGGTAAACTGGATGTAACAGTGTGTGAAACAAAGATGGAAGAAATGGTGAGGATCCATCCTCATCTGCACTCTGGATGTCGAGAGAGTATGGCTCGAATCTTCTGTTGTAGTCTCCGTCGATGCTGTGTAGCTCCTCTCCTCAGTCGCGGTCGTCTGTATCTCTGTAGCTCCAATGCTCGGTCGATGAGAGTGCCAGTAGTGGTCGAATGAGTGTGGGACGAGCTCTACAGTGGTGGCTGCTCCTCTGGCTGTCCCATATCTAGTGAAAAGAAATCTGTAATGTGTCTCTGGGACTGCCTCTCTCTAGCTCTCCCCAGTAAAGTGTCTCTATACCTGTGTAACTCAAGTAGATATAGTCCAAGACATCTCTGATCCTCATAACTCATGACCCTAGATAGAGGACCAAAACCCTCTCTGAATAAGCAGTGGAAACGCCCCCGTATCTCATAGAACACTGTGCAATGACATATGTAGTGCAACTCTGTCTCTGGCTCTCTCTGGCATAATCGGCATATCCTGCTGTCTGCTGGTATCCCTCTGAATCTACCAGTCTCAATCTCGAGCTGATGTGAGGATGTGCGTATCTGACCAATGGCACAACGCAAACCATGAGACATATGTGTGTCCATGTAGCTGGGTCGAATCACAAACCCATCTCCTGTGAGGTGGAGAAGATGCTCTCTATAGAAAGCCATCTTCGTGCTCAACTCCTGAGGCGGCTCTATCCATGTCCTCCTGGTGTCGAGCTGGATCAGGTCCTGACGAATGAGTCTAGTGATCTCCACCCGTGTAAGAGACAGCGAGGGTGCCTGAAGAGAATACTGGAAAGGGGGCAACCTGTCCATGGTGAAGCCATGCGTCTGAAACCATGAAGTCATCTGTGCATACCAGCATGAAGTGTCCCCCTGTAGAGCTAACTGTCTGGAAGACTCAAGGGCCAGTCTAGCATATCTGTCTCTAGTAGTATCCCATAGGCTGTGCACAAAGGACACTGATCTGGTAAGCGCCTCAATCTCCATGGGGGGGGCAGCTAGCTCTGCTCGAATGATCGCGTGAGGTACGGAGGCCTTGGCTCTAATCAATCGGGAGATCATAGATACCAAGGGCCTCTCCATACGTCTCCAACCATCCTGGCCTACAGAAGGTCCCCAAACATGTACCCCATACATCATAGCTGAGGCTACTAAAGTATCAAAGAGCCATAACTTTGTCCGAGGTTCCTGGAACTGAACCTGCGAACACATCCTCTCCAAGCCTCCCAAGGCCGCATAAGCTCTGGTCAGTCTAGTCTCTGCTGCTCTCCCCAAAGAAAACCTCGGCCCAGTGAAGACTATCCCAAGGTAAGTGTATGCATCTGTATACTCCACAATCTCTTGACCATACGTGAAGGTCGGTGCCGATCTCCTGATCCACTGCGGTGTGGTGTTAAACACCATGACCTTGGTTTTACCAAGGTTTACAGACAATCCACTATCCAAGAGAGAGAGAGAGAGAGATTGCAATAATTTACTTTGATTCTTGCAATTAATGGTTCAAAAACTGAAAATTGACCCATTAATGATTACAGTGGCATTGCCAATTTGCAGTTTTACTGATCACCTGTATGATGTCACATGTGTGTATAGTGACAGTGCACACAATGCACATCAGCACATCATACATGACGATTTCTCATAGGTGTTACTGTATTGCCAATCGCAAGGCTGAGAATCTTCAATCATGGTGAGAGGAGGATCTTCACAGGGCAGGCAGCCAGTAATTGAAAAGGATCCATGGGAGTCTAAAGTTTTCATTTCCAAATATCATTAATCTAGCTCTCGCTAGGGTTGTCTGTAAGCTGTGGGGATGTGCTTACAAGAGGTGTGACCCACTTGGAAGCCCATTTGCAAATCTGTCTCCGAAGAGTTACGGCTTGCTTTTGAGGGTGAGCGGGCCAAGTACATTAGTATTTTCATGCCCTCTCTTGAACCCCCAAAAAATGAAGAGGCCCTCTTAAAGAAAGTCCAAGATGAAAAAGGTAAATTGGTTGCTCTTCACCATCCCTTGCCTATGGCGTCTGCTATCTCTAGGACTCCACGATGGGCAAACAAGCTTCTAGACAATGGTACAAAAGGTTTGACCACCATCTTGGGCCTATACAGA
The DNA here is from genome assembly GCF_014529385.1 of Adiantum capillus-veneris. Classification (NCBI taxonomy): domain Eukaryota; kingdom Viridiplantae; phylum Streptophyta; class Polypodiopsida; order Polypodiales; family Pteridaceae; genus Adiantum; species Adiantum capillus-veneris. The sequence continues at coordinate 18,779,197 of NC_140952.1, forward strand.
CATTATACCTCATTTATTGTCCTTTGGGCTACTTGGACTATTTCTAAAGGTTGCACATTGTCCAAGTGGCCAAATGGCCTATTTTAATAAAAAAGGGTCCCAAAACCTCATCACTTCAGGTTTTCAGGACTTCAAGAAAGGGTATGCTCTCTTCTACAGCTAGCGATAGCTCTCAACGCTACCTCTCTCTATCTCTTTGCACTTGACCTGTGCACTCACATACTGCCACCTAATCTCACCTAACCTAGGTTCACGAACCTCTTCTTTCACTCCAGCATGTTGAAATCCCTCCCAATGCAACACTGCTCAGCGTGAGGCAAGGACTCCACAATATGTGACCAAAACTCAGCCCGTGCACTCGCATGGTTGGGCACATAAATGTTCAAGAAGCCATTAAGGCTACCTTGAACCTGAATGGTGACCCGCTGGGCCCTGCCAAGCACAATGATACCTCTGCCCACAATGGCGTCCTGCCATGAATCCATAATGGTCTTACATACACCTCTATGAATGCTTCCAAGCCCAAAAGCAGCTGACCAAAATGTCACATACCTACCTCGTAGAACGTTTCCACATCGCCAAATGCGGATCTAAAGCATAAGAATATCAATAGGTCGACCCACAATTCATCTCTGAAGCTCGTCTCAAACAACCTCGATGGCATACAAATTGTGGTCCTCCAAGGCTCTAAATATGCCATGAGACAATCCTCATGGGGTCAGTGAGAGAAAACAGATGCTGCTACAATAGCCACGCAAGCTATCTTCGAGGCCGGTTTGGATGGGGAGTAATCCAAATCCGATTGACCTCGAGATAAGCAAGTCTTCAACACACGTCCCACCCATGCCCAAGAGGCCCTACCCAAGAGTCCTCGTGAGTGTATACATAACAAGGAGGGATCTACGTATCTGCAAAGAAGTCAATATGATGTGTCTATAGCCTGTGCCATAGGGCAACGTCACCGTGAACTTGGCCAAGAGCCACAAAGTCTGCACCAAATCTACGATCCCAAGGTCCCCCGTGTGATGAAAGCACTCAAGGACCTGAGTTCGTAGCCAACCAAGTGCCGAATCCAATGTCCAATCCTGCTGGTCCCGACCACAAAGTGGAAAAGAGTTTCTTATTGTAGAGTCTAGAGAATTTGTACCACATGCTGCAAGAGACAGGACATGAACCCAAAAACATGCCACCTCTAAGTTAGTATGAAGGTCGCCAAGAAATCGAGTGAAGGCGTAGGTGAAGGGGTCATCGTCTGCTGATGTCGAAACTAGAGAGGTCCCGGTCTGAGGCGGTCTCCTGTAGCAAAGGTCTTCGGACCTTTGCAGAGGTGGCCTAAAGGAGAGTGTGTGTGTGTGTGTGTGTGTGTGTGTGGGGGGGGGGGGGGGGGTTCAGGCGGTCTCCTGCTGCAAAGGTCCGAAGCGGTTTCTCGAAGAAACCCACTCCCGTCGAGGAACAGTAGGACGACCATCCGCATGAGGAGCGTGGCCCTGTCAAAAGCAGCCTCAAACTTGGTGCCATCCCTCCTCAGTCTGGCCATCTATCGCTACTGAAGCTGGATCCCTGGAGGTCTCCGAAGCCCCAGTTGGGGGGACCTCGGAACTCGATGAAGAGCCAGCCCTAGGGGCTGTGGCTGTGGAGCTGACCGAGCTCTCCTGCGTGGACACGCCCTTGCAAGATGTGGCCCATCTGTCTGCAAATGATGCATTGGTTCAGGCCAAATACTCCACACTCTATCTAATCCAACCACCGCTCATCGGAGGCAGTAGAACCACCTTCAGGAGTGTATTTTTCCTCAACAAGAACCCGCACAGTGGGTAACCCTACAGCCTTGGCCACAACTGATGCTGAAGTGCACGAGGTCTCCAAGACTGTCCCAATCATGGAACCAATCTTAGAAAGTAAGGGAAGATACTCCCGCCTCAGTCCTGGAAACCAGACTGAGATAGGGAGATCCACCTCCTTCACAAGCACATTTGTAGTAGGGTCGAAGCCGTGGTTCCAATGTCTGAAGTAAGCTCGAGCAACCCGAATGCCTAGCGGGCTCATCGAGATCACTTTGGCTGCCATCTCTGGACACTTGGACTTCTCCTGAGATTCTGCACATTAATGATCTTGCCCACTACGATAGGAGTCGGGCTTGGAGCAAGTCCCGAGCCAAGCCTCTGCTCTTGCTCCCGAGCCGAGCCTCTGCTGGGTTGTGTGCCACCCTAGAGTCCCTCTGAGGTGGAGTAGGGGCCGCCATTCTGTCTGCTACTGGGAAGAGTAAGGCAAAGACGACGATGAAGGCCAACGAAAAGCTGAAGGCAGCCCACAGATAACAAGTGAGGGATTAGGAAGTAGGAGGACGGAAGGGTTACGGGGCCAGACGGGGTCAGTGCGAGCCCCGGGGGGGGGGGGGGGGGGGGGGGGGCCAGCAACGTCCTAGTCCTCACTATGCTAACAAGAGTTGAAATTTAATCGTATTCTAAATGTTATTCCCAAGGGTTTTTGAATAGCATTTTAGAAGCTTTATTTCTTTCCTGCAGTGCAAAATATTATAGTACCCTTTGGAAAGATTCCATGCAATGTTAATAGAAATGAAGTTTTTTTAATACCTACCAGCAGTAGTAGTATAAAAGTACCAAAAACGAAGCATGTATTTTGGTGGCAACAAAACCCATAACAACCTACTAAAAACATTTGATATGATGGACATCTGCCTCGTATTCACAACTTGTCATGCAACAAAGTCGGGGAACTATAAGAGGGCCTGCAAGCAAGAAGCTCGATCAGCCCTGTTGCTCATGGAGCTCTTTACACCCCCACCATCGTCGTATGCTATACTACATCCTCATTATGGCACCAAATAGAGCTAGTTAGGTTATACTTATGATACTTGTATACCTGACATATATACTCCGCATTTTCAAGCTGCTAGTCATAAACCTCCATCCCTCCTCTACATTACACAACCATGCTATAACCCCCAGCCGTTGTACACTCGAGTCTCTAGTCGACCACCCCTTCTCATTCTAGAGTCAGTAATAGCCTTAGTTCTAGTTTTTGTCACTAAATTTTTCCTTCTTGTAGTGAGATGACAGAAGAGATACACAATTGAACATTGATTTGTCTCATGGGCCAAGTCCACCACTACAAGACGTTAATAAAATCTTTCTTTCGTTCTATGATGGTTTCTAGTATGACGAGCTTATATGGGGGTCTGAGAGCTGTTGTGAGAAGTTCTATTTCCCTGCAATCAGTCATTTGATTACTTGCTCATTTAATTGCTTGCGCTCCCAAACCCCAGCCTTTTGCTTTGAGCATCCACCCCTTCAAGCTCTTCAATACAAAAAGAGCAATGGGAATTAGATATGAAAAGTTCTTCCAACATTAAAATAGGCACCAGTTTACGTCCAGTTAAAGAATAAAGTAGTCTTAAGAATGTTGTGCTACAAACAACTCGATATACATACTTGTCTGCATAAAAAGGCAGGAATTTGAATTACATCAGCCACCTTGCCTACTGCTTCACACTGCATAGCATAAAGAGATTGAATCAATAACTGTAAGATAAGCTAAAATACTACACATATGTACCTCTCAAAACAAGAGTATCTTCCCTTCAACAAGTGTTTAGACTTTAGTCAGTGATTACAAGCATGCAGCCGTCCATGTGGCAAGAAAGACTATTTAAAAAATTTGATTTGATAAATGCAAAACGACAAATTTTCTCCCACAATCATGTAAAATTGCAATACATTTCCCTGAACAAATTGCCGTTAGAGACGTCTCTATGCTAAAGCTAAGTTCCTCTTCCATGTGCATCCCAATTTCTCTGAGGAAAATGCAAATTCTTTGGAAGTGCCATTTACCTCATTCCTACCAGTCCTTCGCATATTGGACACCAATTACTCTTATGCATGTCATTTACAAGATTTTGGAAAAGATGTTGATAAACCACATGTAAGGACACTAAGCCGAATGCTTGTGTTCCTTTGCAATATGACTTCATTGCTTGATAGTCTACCACATACCATTTTCCTCATGCATATTTGGGAGTTGAATATGCCAAATACACTGAAATGCAAGCTGGCATACCAAGGCTTCGAATTGGGATTACCATGAGTAAATTGGGTTTTGGAACCAAGGTAGCAAAATATGCTGCACTGATGGAAAGTTTAGGAATGGCAGCTTTTCTGACGTACCCTGCAAGCCAAAGGAAGATAAGAGTTGTTCTTCAGAAGGGTAGGACTGCATCTCCTTAGGCGTCAAGATCGCATCAAAAGAGTGAAGAAAATAGATGGAAAATGTGGGTGGTCTTCACATATGGATTGCAATAGCTTTGACGGCATGAAAATGCTAATCTTTCTACTGCTCCTTCTGTACCTACACCCATGATTCTTGATGCTAGAGCGTGCTTGTTAAGCCATGTTCATCCCATCGTTGATGGGCAAAATTCAAAGTTCATTTACATTATAGATGTCACAGGAACAGAAGCATGCACTTAAATACATTTGAGATTATTCAATTAAAATAGCGTAGCAGTCCACACGGACACAATACTTAGAAAATAATGCAAAAGAGAACACAGCACTAGGGACCAGAAGATGGGCTGGTCCCCCACCCCCTTTGAGGAATACTAAACTTTTAAAAACACATGAACTGCGCTTGTCTAAGTGCGGCTCTTCCCCATGGGGACGCAAACAAGCTTCTATGGCTAAAATTCACATTCGCGGCGAGCTTCGTTACCTTTGCAAAGTCTTCACAGGAGCACTGAGCGAGAAATTGCTGATGGGAGAGAGAGAGAGAGAGGGCTGAACTGAGCCCAGAGAGAGAGAGAGAGAGAGAGAGAGAGAGAGAGAGAGAGAGAGAGAGAGAGAGAGAAATGAAATGAAATGTTATATTAACGTCTTCAAAAGGCCAAAGTGACCTATGAGACCAGAAAGTTACAATGCGGTGTATCTGATACAAAGTCAGATTAACAAAATAAATTAAACTAGGATAACAAAATATAAAATAGACTCACAAAAGTGACAGATCACTTCTAATCTAGACTTGACTGGACTGACTGAACCCTGATCATGCTGTAGCTTGTCCACGGACACATAGGGTTGGATGTGTCACGTGAAAGGTGAAAGGCGTGAAATGTGTGAACTAAGCAGTACAGTGTGTAGACAATTTGGGAGGGAAGTAGAGATTCATCTTCATAGAGATCCATCTTCATCTGCACTCTGGACGACGAAAAGTATGGCTCGAAACCTTTGTTGTAGCCTCCTTCGAAACTGTGTAGAGAGAGAGAGAGAGAGAGAGAGAGAGAGAGAGAGAGAGAGAGAGAGAGAGAGAGAGAGAGAGAGAGAGAGAGAGAGAGAGCTCTATGTGAGTGTAAACTGCTGAGAAGAAGAAGAAGAAGAAGAAGAGAATTTTAACGTCGTAGGAAACTATCCGAAGAGACCTTAAAGATCTATCCGACGAGGAGAATTGAACTCAAGACTCGTTCAAGAGGGAAATGGCATAACCAATCTACCACACTTGGGTGTGTGACAAACTGCTAGGTTTCAAGCCACTAAAGAATGGAGCCAACCTGCAGATCCCGACCGAGAGGCCTAAACCCTAAGTGAAGAAGAAGAAGCAACAAAAGAAGTTTTACCAACTTGCATAGTCTTGCCGAGTGGCCTATTTTCAAAGAGGAGTCCCCGCCAACTTATGGGACCCCATCCGATGGGGCCCAAGTGACCTAAAGGGATTAAATAAAGCAGGACCACACACACACTCACACTCTATTTTGCGTAGCAACTGATGACCTGGCAGAGCTGTACGGATTTCCGGATTTTGCATTGATGACGTGGCAGTCTGCACGGATTTCCGCATTTACGTTGATTGTTGACGTGGTAGAGCTATATGGATTTTCGCAAAACGTGCTGGCAGCTTTTGGCGCTAATGCTTCTGGGACAGTTGCTTTTGAGTTTAAATGCTTTTCATGTAACTGCTTTTCAAGGCCAAGGGCTTTTAAATATGTGCAGAGGGCTCAATATTTGGCATGTTTCGGTGTGAAGGTGCAGGGATTGGAGTACCGGCATTGTACTCAGTTGAAGCAATATAAAGAAATACCGATAGGGATGCCAAGGTTTGGGGCCAATACTCTCTAGGGTGGAATTCCGCCACTCCGTGTCGTGTGTGCTCTCTCTTTTTCAGTTCAATTGTTATTGAAGTGCTAAAAGTCTGTTCAGTCTATTCTTTTCCGTCGACACGTGGTGCCCGTCTTGTGACCAATGTGACATGAAACATTTCGGGGTTTCAAGGTTTCTAAAACGTTTCGTTTCACATGTATGTACCTATAGTTATACATTGAATATACATACAAATTTATTTGTCAAGACATGTGAAATACCAAAGTCTAGATGTGAGACTTGAGCCACGAGTGAACAAGGTATTGATTTTTTGAGGCGTTTGTAAATGGCTTAAAAAATCCCCAAACGAGTGGTTTAAGTTCAACTGGTCAAAAGGGGGCCAAAAAAAAAAAGACAACTTGTTTTGCCGAGACGTTTCGGCCGTTTCGCGGTTTCATGGTTTAGAGGGCCGAAACGCGTTTTTATGTCACTATGCTTGTGACACAGTGATAGAAAGGTTATACCATTTTCCTCTTTTTATTAGCACACCCCCACACCCACACCCACACCCACACCCATACACACACACCCAAGAAGACGAGAATTTAACATTGTTACTTGTAGGATACTATCCCAAGAGACCTTAAAGATCTATCCGACAAGGAGGGTCTGCAAATAATAGCACTACCTCTTTGTAGCCAAGCGTTGGGTTTTCTGCTGCCCGATGACACACAGGAAGGAGGAAAGAGGGTCCGTACACTTCCCGCGCTGATGTTTCCAAAAATCCCACGCTACATGTTCATTTTGTAATGTGTTCTTAAACTGGGCTAACCTCTTTGAGATGCTTAAAAATGAATTCTGATGTCTTTGTTCCACAGATGTGTCTACAGCTTTCAAAAACACTGACCCATGAATAGAGCATGCAAGAAGTTAATGATAGGCTTGCGCCTAGTATCAGACCATTCATCACACACAATAGAGCATCCATGTCTTTTCCATTTCTCACGCACACCCATGATCTCAATCTTTATGCACTTGATCTCCTCATTCAATTCTGTGGTGCGCAAAGCATGGTAAGGGGGGGAACATACAAAGGACCTGCTTGTCCAATCGCTTTCACCATATGCAAAAAGTAAGGGCTCCTTACTTTCCATGTAGGATCACCCTCAGCATTAAAAAAATGTGCAAGGCTTGGTCTGCTTGCTTCCGTGCTTACAAGCCAAATGCACTTGCCAAACCCCCTTGCACAACCCTTCCTCTTCTTGCTTGAAGACCCCACATTAGACTTGGAAGAGCCACTTACATAAGTCCTTCCCTTAGCATGCGTACTTATTGAAGCACCTCCTTGAGCTTGAGAGGCATCTCCTACCAAATCATTGACCAGTGCAGCTACAAAAGCAGCTTTGTCTTCTCCCTCTGACCTTTCCTTCTCATCCGTGGGCGACGGGACCGCCCCAACTCTATTGCCCGATCAAGCATTATGCCTCTGGTATCTCTGGTGTTGTTATGCTGTGGGGGTTGCTCGAACTCCTCTGCCTGTGACTGAAAGAAATCTGTGATCTTCCCCTGTCGCTGGATCTCTCTCATTGTGCCCCTCTTCAAGAGGTCCTCTCTGTGTTTGCGAATCTCCACTAAGTATAATCCGAGGTATCTCTGATCCTGGTATCTCATGACTATGGAAAGTGGCCCAAAACCCTTTCTCAATAGACAGTGAAAGCGGCCTCGTATCTCATAGTATATTGGGCAATGACATATGTAATGTAGCTCTATCTCTGGCTCTATTTGGCACACCTGACAAATCCTGGACTCAGTGTGTACTCCACTAAATCGGCCTGTCTCGATCTCTAGCTGGCGTGAGGATGTGCGTATTTGACCAATAGCACATCGTATCCTGTGGGCTAGATGAGTATCCATGTATCCTGGTTTGATCACAAAACCATCCTCCGTGAGTTGGAGAAGATGCTCTCTATAGAAAGTCATCTTCGTACCTAGCTCATGTGTAGGTTGTATCCATGTCCTCTTCGTATCCAACTGAATCAAGTCCTGTCTGATGAGCCTGGTAATCTCTGCCCTTGTGAGGGGGATCGAGGGTGCATCCAGAGAGTACTGAAATGGGGGTAGCTCGTCCATACTAAAGCCATGTAACTGAAACCAAGATGCCATCTCTGCATACCAACATGATCTATCTCCCTGCAATGCCAGCTCTCGCAAAGACTCTAGTGCTAATCGAGCATATCTGTCTCTAGGGAGAGCCCAAGTGCTATGCATAAATGAAATTGATCGAGTGAGGGCCTCCACTACCAATGGAGGAGCAGCGAGCTCCGCCCTAACAATGGCATGTGGTACTGAGGCCTTGGCCCTAATCATCCGAGAAATCATAGACACCAAAGGGCTTCTCCATACATCTCCATCCATCAGTACTACCAGCTCTGCTATGATGATCAACTGAGGGGCCCCATATCTCCACTCCGTACAGCATGGCCGAAGTGACCAAAGTGTCAAAGAGCCAAAGCTTTGTCCTAGGTTCCTGGAATTGAACCTACGAACATATCCTCTCAAGTCTCCCCAATGCTGCATAGGCTCTAGTCAACTGTTGCACGCGTCAGGGAAAATACTGGACCACTGAAAACCGTCCCAAGATAAGTGTATGTATCTGCATACTCCACAGTCTCTCGACCATATGTAAAAGTGGGGGCGGACCTTCTTACCCGCTGCGTCGTGGTGTTAAACACCATTACCTTGGTCTTACCAAGGTTCACAGACAATCCACTGTCCCGTGCAAATACATGCAGTGCATCCAAATGACGCTGCATCTCTTCTGGAGAATCGGAGATCAACACAATATCATCAGCATATAATAGCAACGGAATCCATGTCCCTACAAGCTGAGCACCTCTATCACCCTATGTACGTACATAATCTGGAAACTCATCTCCATATATCCCAAAGAGAGTCGGAGATAGGGGACAACCCTGCTTCACCCCAATGGTGGAGTGAACCATGTCGGACATGCCCTGAGTAGTGCGTACCTGTCCTACCATTGTCCTGTATAAAGCTAAGATCCCCCAGATCAGCTTTGTGGGCAACCCCATGTCTTGCAATCTGCGTATGAGTCTGGCTCGTGGCACTGTATCAAAGGCTTTGCGGAAATCCACAAAGCTACAATATATCCTCCTGCCATGGTGTCTACCCTCCTCAATAATGGCTTTGAGTGTCAAAATCTGGTCAAGAGTGGAGAAACCTCTCCTGAACCCTGCCTGTCCTGCTGCCCGTATGCCCTCTCTCTCTGCCCATCCACTTAACTCATGCTCAAGAATTGATGCATATAGCCTAGCCAGAGTGTGACCAACCATGATGGTTCGGTAATTCCTGGGAAGCAAAGGATCTCCCGACTTGAAGATAGGCACAATAGTGGACATACTCCAAGTCTCAGGGAAACCCTCATACATGGCTCTATTAAACATCATAGCAAGAGGCTCTGCAAGCATATCTCTGGCATGGATAAAGTGCTCTGTTACCAGACCATCATGATCCTGTGCTCTTCCTGTCTTCATCTTGTTAATGGCTTTCCTTACCCTCTCAGCAGTAAAGAAAGTACATGTTTCTGGGCATGCCTCTGGAGGGTCAGGCAAAGGTGGCTGCCCCGACGCTATATAGAGAGATGTAGCATATTCCCCCCATGTCTCTGTGGAAGTGATGGCTGGCGGTGGAGAGTGCTCATTGAAAAGCCTCCATGCCTCACTAGAGTCCTGACTCATAAACAGCTGATACAGATCGTGCTCTAATTGAGATAGGTAAGCCCTCTTCTTTCGTCGCACTAGGCGGCGGAAGATAATACGTGAATGTCTATGTGTAGTAATACCCATGAGCACCTCTCTCTGTAATCTGATCCTCGTCCCTCTACACTCCTCATCATACCAACTGTACTGAGGCATGCTCCCAGATCGTCTACGTGTAGGCTGGCTATGAGGATATGCCTCTGATGCTGCATCATGCAACGTCTCTGTCAGAATCTGGGTGAGCTCATCTAGTGGTCGTCCTGGCTCCTGAGTGCATAGCTGCATGTATATCTCATCAGTGTACACGTGATCCGTCTCCCTCGTGAAGGTATACCGAGTATGTGTGGAGGCCTCTCCCAATGGAGATGTGTTGAATTGGAACGATAGAGTGAAAGACAAGATAGCATGATCGACTACTACCCCAACCGGTCTAGTTCCCACCACGAAATCCTGAAAGGAAGGAATGAGTCATGGCGGAGCCATAACATAATCCACTGTACTAGCGCCATGCCAATGTGGAAAGCATGTAAAACCACCAGCTACAAAGAATCTTTGTAGGCCATTCAAAATGGCCAATCCATGTGCAGTCTCCATATCAATCAAGTATCTGCCATACTCAGTGTGCTCCTCATCCTGTAATAATCTAGACAGGCCCATTTCTGTAATATCTAGCTCCCGCATCAACTCCTCTGAGGTATCATAGAATATTGTCTGGTGGTGGGCAGTCCTAGCATTGAAATCTCCGAAGATAATAATGTCGCCGTCTCTGGAAAACTCCCATATATCATCATCTAAAATAGAGAAGGGGGACTGTCCTCTAGGTGATGCATATACTGACGTACTACAAGGAAAATAGCAAATAGCGATGTAGAGATATCTGCCCGTCTCTGCCTTCAGTCTCACCCACATGTACCTCGCATGCTCATCCCTCCGAGCTATATGTATCAGAGACTGTAGCTCCTCCCTGCATAAGACTGCCACTCCTCCTGAACCTCGTCCTCTACGCTCTGATCTCGTCTCCTGTCTGCAAGTTGTCTCCCATCTGTATCCGCTCACATGGGGCATGGACTGCCCCAGGGCTTGATGCATCTCAGAGTAGAAAATGATGTCTCTCCCTGCGAAACTATTCTCAAAGGCCCCTACATCAAGGCGCAAAGATCCATTACAATTCCATGTAGCCACTCTGAGTGTGGTCCCACAGGTCTTGCGCAGTCATGCGGGGCGCTTCTCCAAAATAACCACTCGTCCATCCCTGTAGAAGGCCACTTACCGCTTCTCTTGAGTTGTCATTATCTCGGGCATAACTTCTTTCATATGAGAAAGCTATGAGAGTGTGAGGTCATCTCCAAAAAATATGCCCGTTTTCTTTAGTGTAGGATGCTTCTTCAAGAAGTCCTCTTTGCCTCCATGGATGGGAAGCGCACGATTAGAGCTCTTTCTTTTGAAGTCTCCCCATTTCCTTCTTTGCCTCCATGGATGGGAAGCGCATGATTAGAGCTCTTTCTTTTGAAGTCTCCCCATTTCCTTGACCCTCCATGCCTTTGTATGAGTAGCCTCACTACCCATCATGCGGAGAAGTTCTCTGACTTTCCCTACCACATCATCTCGGTCTTTTAGACCGGTTATTAGTATGTGCAAAGCTCTAGTCTTCCTTCACTGCTCTTCTTCTGAAGTCTGTGATCATTGTAGGAGTGGGGATAGACGTGGTTTCTTTTCCTTTTCCTTTCTTAGCGACTTCTATCCATTTCCCGGCCTCATCCGCCTTCTTCTGTGTCTTCGTGATTACATCCACCGACGAAGACGTCTTCGCCCCATTCTGTTTCTCTTCCTCTTTGATCATCCGTACCTATTCCTTCATGACCTTGATTTCCTCTTTCACCGAGGGCTGGAATTCACCTTCCTCTAGTCCATTGCTTGCTCTATCAGCAAGCTCTCGCTTGAGGGTTGAGACCTCTTCTTTGAGTGCTTGTGAATCCGCCTTAAGTGCTTGTATCACTACGTGCAGGTCCTCTTTCTCCTTCTTCCATTGCGTGCCTTCGTTGAGGAACATTTGAAGAAGGTTGGCCTTCTCCTTCTACCATCCTTCCATCTCTGCTTTCCATTCCTTCATCTCCCTTTCCACTCGTGTTATCCGCTTGTTTGTAAGCATGAAGGTCGCCTTCGTATGGGACTTGCAAACTGGTGAAGCGCTTATGACCTCCATCGTACTGGCCCTGTGCGCAGACCAGCAGGGTTGCACGAACCAGCAAGTCTGCTATTCAAGTACAAATCAATCAATTACATTTTCGGCAATTCCTATCATAAAGTCATACAGCAGAATACTGGTCAGCCCATTAGTATCCCTTAAACCCAAAGGAGACATCAGTGACTCTATTCAAAAATTGGGGTAATCCGTTGACAAAGGAGCCGAGTGACTCCCCTCTTGTGCAAACCCGTTGCACTAGATTCACCCTCGCTCAAATCGGGGTTCTATCGGAGTAGACTATGCTAAATGGAATGCTTCAAGGTAAAGTTCCAAAATCTGAGGAGTATCTGCTAGGTCCTCCTCCATCCACTTCGCGTCCAATGCAGGATAGTTCTTGAATTTAACCAAGAACCACCTCATCGCTTTACCTTTTATCTTTCTGTCCTTGTGTGCCAAAATCTATTTTGGAACGAGTATGTCCTCGCTTTCCTCCACTTCGGGTTGCTCATCAGGCTCCCCATCAATTGACACATCGCCTTTAAAAGGCTTCAATAGACTCACATGAAATCCATTGTGAATCTTCCAAGTATCGGGCAGCTTGAGTCTAAAGGAGACGTCATTTATCTTCTCTTTTATCTGAAAGGGCCATAATACCTCATGCTAACCTTTGGAAAAGCCGCTCCTTCCCTTTTTCTTTCTTAGGCGTTCCCTCTCAAAACACAAGAGCACCCAATCGTCTTCCTTTAATTTCAATTCTCATTGTTGTCGATCTGCTGTCTTCTTGTGTCATTCCTGAGATTTCGCTAAAGCCTCCCGGACCTTGGCAATAGCAGTGTCAAGTCCCTCGTGTACTGGTCGGCTTCAAAAATTTTATCTTTAGTGCTAAGGAAGGGTGGAACCTTTGGAGCACCTTCAATGATCTCAAATGGCGCCTTCCCCATCGAAGAGTGGATCGTGTTATTGTGGGCAAATTGCACCAAGGGCAAAAAATTTTCCCATTGAGTCTTCGGATCAGAAATGTAAGACGTCATTAAATCCAGCCCAACTGAATTTGCAATCTCAAATTGCCCATCTGACTGCCGGTGGAATGATGACGAGAATTGCAACCGTGTGCCAATGTTCTCCCAAATAGCCCTCCACAACAAACTCATGAATCGGGGATCTCTATCGGAGACTATTGTCTCATGCATGCCATGTAGTCTGAAAATCTCTGCAATAGACAATCTTGCTAAATGATCCGGCTTGACTGTTTGCTTCACTGGAATGAAGCGAGCTTGCTTGCTATATCTGTCGATGACAGTCCAAAAGCCATCATGCCCACTCTGTGTCTTGGGGAGATCAAAAATGAAATCCATTGCAATACTTTCCCAAGGGCGGGTGGGAATGGGTAAAGGCTCAACAATTGCGAACAAAGTCCTCCACATCTTTCTTGAGTCTCGGCCAAAAGAACTAACGCTCCACACCTTTCAAGGTGGTGTCGACGCCGCGGTGACCTGCAAAAGGTAGACAATGGCACTCAGTCAGAACCTTTTCCCTGGCTGTGTGACGCACAACATCGTTTTCTTCATCAAGTAGCCATCCCGTATGGAATACCCCGCTACTACCTCCCTATTCGGTATTCGAGTGAATACATCGGAAAAATACGGATCTGTGGTGTACTGATCAACCATGTCCTTGAAGCTTCTATGACAAATCGCGGAAATAGCCAAGACTAGGGGCTTCCGAGACAATGCATTTGCTACCAAGTTTTTATGTCCCTAAACATGGACAATCTGGAAGTGAAACTGTGACAAGATGTTCGCCCACCGCATCTGCTTTTCTGAAAGCTTTTTATGTGACAAGAAGTAGCGTAAACTCTGATGATCAGTGAAGACCGTGAAATCGGCTCCGCTGGCCTTGAAAACAATCGTCTGTCATGGGCAATGACATGGCCTTCTTGCATTAAGACCGCTCCCAGACTACGACCACAAGCATCACAATATACTTCAAATGACTTTTGCAAATCCGGCAAAGTCAACATTGGTCCAGTAGTCAGTTTTTCTTTAAGTGTCTAAAAGGTAGTCACCTCGGTCAGTTCCCAGGAGAAAGGGACTCTTTTCTGTGTCAATATATGCAAACTTTCGAATGAACTGCCGGTAGTAAGAACACAAGCCCAAAAAGCTGCTAACTTCATGAACATTCTTCCAATCTGGCCAATCACGTATAGTGTCAATCTTGGCCGGGTCCATCTGTCCTTAGTAGATGTCTCTTTTTGAGCTGATATCCTTGGAGGTCCAGTGTGATTCCTATGTCTTGGGACTATCATCACCACCAGAGGAACACTGTCTGTCCAAGAGTTGATGGACCATGTTGTGGTCAGCTACGACCTTATGGAAGGAACCTAACCCTAGTTTTTGGTGCAGGTTTCAGGATGGAAAGTTAGTCGACTTCTCGAGCTCGACTGATGTTAAGATTGCTTTTTAAGTTTGAGGTGTAATCTCGAGCCACGCCGCCAATTCAGGTGAAATGAAGTTGGCCTTGGCACCTCCATCAAAGAGAATGAGGGCTTCTTGATCTTTCACTTTGCCCCAAGCTCAGCAAAGTTTTGTACTTTCATCAATCAGGCTTTTATCAATACCCATGCAATCTGGGGTACCAATCCTGCTTTCATCTTGCTTTTTCTGCCACGTTCCTCTGCTGTTCTAGAACTCTTTGGCCTGTCTTCAGTCTGTCCTTGCTGTGTCTTTTTGGGACACTTTGCGGAGATGTACCCTTGTTCCCCGCAACCAAAACACTTCCCCTCTTTGATATAATTGGCCCTTTCTCGAAGAGTCAATCATGGTCGTATATCCTTATCTTTCTTTTCTTGGGAACTCTTTTTCTTTCTACTTTCATTGTTGAAGGTTTGTTGAGTTCTCCGAGTCAAGATCTCATTAGTGGGGTAAGTCAAATTTCCCGAATGTATCGAGAAACCCCGTTTTGCATGACCCATTAATTCTTGAATAGAATTTGACTTTTGTTCAAGGCAGTAGTCTCGGATCTCTATAGGGAGTCCGCAGCAAACCTGCTCAATCTGTTCCTTAAAAGAGACCTTCTTAAATAAAGAGGTTGGTAGGAAAGAGTCCCAAAACCTCTCGCAATAAGCGTCCAAAGAATCTCCCTTGGTTAGCCGAAGATGGTTCCAAGCGGTTCGTATATCCCGTTCGTACTCCCAGGTCAGCCAAGAAGAAATAAAGAGCCTTTTAAATTTCAACTGTCACAAAATGGGAGCGTACACGAGCACTTAGAAATCTGAAAAATAAAATACTTTGCAAATGTGAGAGAAGGGAGAAGATCGACACAGTATTGGGGACCAGAAGATGGGCTGGTCCCCCCCCGTCAAGAGTATTCTTTATTCGGGGAGAGTTCATATACAAGCACAAGAATCCGAGGAAACCCCTCCGTTTGGTAATCTTAGACCCGAAGGTCGTTCTTTTCCCGTGAAGGACTTAGGCACGAGGCCATACTTTCCCGTAAGGGACTTAGGCGCGAAGCCGTACTTCCCGTGAGGGACTTCCCGTGAGGGAGGATTCCTGCAAAAACAACCACACAAAGCAATAGCTCGCAATGCGTATCAACAAATTATACCTGTAACTCCTTGCTCGGAAAAGCGACCTCCGTACTCAGTCGTCACACGAACACTTGCTGAATTTCCTTCGCAGTGACTGCTCCAAATTCTCAGCGCTAACTCCTCCTGTTGCTCCTAGCGTGTGTAAAACTGGATCGCTAACTACCCTTTTATAGGCCCTTGCACCCGGCGGGAATAGGAGCCGAAAAGCAAAAGCCTGGCGCCCCTAGCGAGAGGAGAGAGAGAGATCGCTGAATTCAGCCAGCCTTGCGTAGGCTTTTTTTGTAGAGTTTTAACGTAGGATTTTTAGAGCATTGCTTTTTTTATTATAAGAGGGCTGGTCACTTAAAAGTGACCCGCCACTTTATAAAATAAAGTGTGAACTTGTTTAAACTTTAAACTCACTCAGTTAGTGAAAACAATGCTACACGAACACATTCCAGGCGTCCCCGGGTGTAGAACACGGGCACAGATGCAATGCAGACACAGACTCCTCGCGGGAAAGCATCTGCCCTCCCGCGAAAGTTCCTGCTTTTCGTAAAAAGCTTCTTTGAACCCATCTTTATTCTTGTGCTTGCTTTCTTACGCGTATTTTCTTACTCAGTTCGGATTTCCTCCTCAGCCTACGGAATGCCCCCTTTCTTACGCATCAGGGGCACTCGTAACCCGGCCCTTTCCACCGAACTTACGGAAACTCCTTCGCGATGTTTAACGTCACCCATCAAATGACACATCAGAGTTGTCCGTTCTTGATGGCATTTCCCGTAGCTACAATCTTTTTTCAGTTCTTAGTATACACAATAAAATATCCTAGAGAAAGAAATTAATCATTAAAAATTAGAAAATAGTCCAATTAGCAACATCCCTCTGGCTTCTAAACAATTGACCTCAACTGTAGTGCTTGAACATATACCTCCAGTATCTCGGGATAAGCTGCTAATTCCTCCTGCATCATCCACTGAGCATCTAGATTCGAATAGTTCTTAAACTTAACCGACTACTTCCGTGTTATTTTTCCGGACTTGAGGGGCCGCTCCTGATGACTTACTATCTGTTCCGGTTGGAGTATTTCTTCTGTTTCCTCAACGTCAGAAGGTTCCTCAGCACTAGGTTGACTCGGAGGCGGTCCCACATACGGCCGGAGTAAACTGACATGGAAAGCATTATAGATCCTCCAATTAGGCGGTAGCTCTAATCGGAAGGTGACATCATTCACTTGCTCAGTGATCTTAAACGACCCATAACAACGGGTAGAAAGTTTAACCACCTTCCCCTTATGAGACGCTTGTTTCTTAAGTCTTGCCTTCTCAAACTTGAGTAAGACTAACTGTCCGACTGTTAAGTCTAGATTCCTCCTGTGCTTGTCTGCAGCTTTCTTATGCTTTTCCTGAGAGCGTAGAATAGCTCTCCTAACTTGCCCGTAGGCTGTGTCCAAATCCCGGACAAATTCATCTGCTGCAAAGATCTTATCCTTAGTTAAAAGGATCAGTGGAAGCAAAGGCATACCATAGAGAATCTCAAAAGGTGCTTTCCCCATCGATGAGTGTATGGTATTGTTATACGTATACTCGACAAGAGGCAAATATTTCTCCCAGTCAGATTGCCGGTCTGACACATAAGATTTTAACATATCCAATACTGTGGAATTGGCTATCTCACTTTGCCCGTCCGTTTGAGGATGGTAGGCAGATGAAAAATTCAACTTCGTACCAAGATTATCCATCAAGGCACGCCAAAAATTTCGTGTCATGCGAGGATCTCGATCACTCACAATAGACTTAGGCATTCCATGATGCTTAAAGATCTGTGCCAGAAAAACCCTAGCCATATGATCTGGTTTGATCGTTTTCTTGACTGGTATAAAGTGTGCTTGCTTGCTAAACCTGTCCACAATGATCCAGATCGCGTCATTTCCAGTCTGAGTTCTAGGGAGGTCCATGATGAAGTCCATGGCAATACTTTCCCAAGGTTCATTAGGCACAGGCAATGGTTGTAGCAACCCAGTCGTCTTATGCCGATCATACTTCACTTTTTGGCAAACGAAGCATTCCCTGGCATACTTATCAATGTCTGCTTTAAGGCTAGGCCAAGAGAAATATCTTTCCATTGCTAAGGTCGTAGGGAGAATACCCCGATGACCTGCATAAGGCGAAGCGTGTGCTTCATCCATGATCTTCTTTCTTAATGGTTCCGCCACACATATGGCCTGATGGTGGTAGAGATAACGGTCCCGAATGGAATAGGGAAACTCATTCTCTCCACGATGTAGCTTTCCCCAAACGGTGGAGAAGTCTGGATCATTCGGATACAAATCCGGTAGTGCTCCTAATTCTTGGTGATACACCGAAGTGATAGCGTTCACCCTTGGCCGCGTAGACAATGCGTCCGCGACCACATTCTTACTCCCAGCCGTGTGAAGGATTTGGAAGTGAAACATAGACAAAAAGTTTGCCCATCTCATCTGCTTCTCAGATAGTTTCCTTTGCGTAAGAAAATACCGCAAACTCTGGTGATCAGTCTTGATCACAAAATCCGCTCCTAGAAGATAGTGCTTCCAATTGGATAAGGCGTGAATCACAGCCGTAAGTTCCTTTTCGTAGATTGATGCATGCAACTCTGCATCCTTAAGCCGTCTGCTTTCGTAGGCCACTGCATGGCCTTCTTGGTTTAACACTGCTCCGATGCAATCGCCTGAAGCATCGCAGTGAACCTCAAATGGTTTCCTTAAGTCACGCACTATCAAAATAGGTCCATGGCTTAGCAAGTACTTGAGCCGATCAAAAGCTCCTTGTTGTCTCGATCCCCATCTAAAAGGAATCTTCTTCTTTGTCAAGTCATGAAGGGTCCTGCTACATGGGCAAATCCTCGGACTATCAAAATAGGTCCATGGCTTAGCAAGTACTTGAGCCGATCAAAAGCTCCTTGTTGTCTCGATCCCCATCTAAAAGGAATCTTCTTCTTTGTCAAGTCATGAAGGGGTCCTGCTACATGGGCAAATCCTCGGACAAACCTTCGATAATACGAACATAATCCCAAGAAGCTACGTACATCATGTACCGTAGTGGGAATAGGCCAATCTTCTACCACTCGGATCTTGGCACGATCCATACTCACTTGATTGTGAGAGACTATATGGCCAAGATAGTGTATCTCTGAGAGAAAGAACTCGCTCTTCTTTGCATTCACATGCAACTCATGCTTTCGCAATTCTTGAAACACTAGGTCCAAGTGCTTCCGATGTTCCTGTTCTGACTTTAGAGAAGATGAGTATGTCGTCAAAGAATACACCCGTAAAAGCTCGATATGGGCTGAAAATGCGGTCCATCATGCGATTGAATGTCGCAGAAGCATTGGTCAAGCCGAAAGGCATTACCAAGAATTCATATAGTCCAAAGGTTGTGCGGAAAGCAGTCTTATGGACATCCTCAAGGGCGATCCGTATATGATGATACCCACTTTTTAAGTCTATGCGACTAAAGACACTTGCACCCTGCAACTTATCGAGTATATCATCAATCCGAGGGATCGAAAAGCAATTCTTGACCGTGATCTTGTTTAAAGACCTATAGTCTATGCACATTCGAAACGTGCCATCTTTCTTCTGCACCAGAAGAACTGGAGAGCAGTAGGGTGAAGCACTTGGCAGTACTAACCCTTTCTCTAGAAGCTCGTTGACTTGCTTCAAAATTTCCTCTTACTGAGAAAGACTCACCCGATAAGGGGGTTGATTGGGAGACGAGCTACCCAGTATGAGATCTATGCGGTGATCTTCCGGGCGTACCGGAGGTAGTTCATCAGGGAGTGTTGCCGTGAAAAAATCTTTGTACTTTTCAATAAATTGAAAACGCTTAATTTCCAGACTAGAGAGTGAATCCCCACTAGTTTTATCCTTCTCACGTGCAAAAATCAAGTAAGCAGAAACACACTTCTTCATTTCTTTCTTAATGGAGATATAACTTACAATTGGGAACTGCCAATCTCCTACATCAGCATGAATCTTTATTTTCTTACCCCCATGATCAAAAGTGAGGGTCTTTTCCACATGATCGGGGACAGGTGTCATGTGGAAGTGCCAAGGCATACCCAAGATGATATCACATCCCTTGATGGGTGCCATCAAAAATGATTCGCGGTCCTTGTACTCGCCAATCCGAAGATTGAGTTGTCCTTGCACGGGAGTTGCATTGGTTGTCAACCCCTCGAATGCCAATCCAGATGTAACCGGTGTGCCAAGCTGAGCCGGTTTGAGGCACAAACGTTCTGCAGTATCCAGGGAGATGAAGTTATCCGTGGATCCTGCATCATAAAGAATCAGTACTCGCTGGTTGTTCAAAGACCCCCAGCCCTTCAAAAGTTGACGCTTCCCTTTCTCCGTTTCTGTGTTTCCTTGAACATCTGGGATTGAGTTCGAGCTTGGCGGAGCGGGTTCCTTCCTTGCTTTATCTTGCCTCGTAGAGGCTTGTTCTTGCCGTTGCTGCTTTAGAGGGCAGTCCGGTATGTCCTTTCTCTCCACAGTAGAAGCACCTTCCTTCCTCTCTGAAGGTTTGGAGTTGAGTAGGAGAGAGATACTTAGTTCGCTTGCCATTGCCCTCTGGCTTCTTAGAATGATCATGGTCCCTAGATGGAGGACGTTTTCTTCCTTGGCCCCCTTGGTCATCGTAGACCCCTCTTTGTCTCGCACGGTAAGTGCTATGCTCCATTTTTCTGGGCGTCCCAGTTAAGTGCAAATCCTCAGCAATGATTGCTGACTCCATCATCCTCTGAAGAGTGTCATGCAGATACACTTTCATACTCTTTCGAAGCTGCGGTTGGAGACCCGCTTGGAACTTTCATTTCTTTTCCTCGTCGGCAATCTTCATGAAGGGAGTGACCTTCAGAAGAACCGACCAATACTTGTCCACATAGGTCGTTACTCTCTCATGTTCCTTCTGGGCGAGCCAGTCCCATTCCTTCCGTATGTCCTGCTCGAAGTCAGGCGGAAGAAACTGTTCATAAAATTCAGATTTGAATCTCTCCCAAGTCCAGGCCTGAGAACCTTCCAGAATCTTGGCTAACCACCAATTACTTGCCGTTTCCTTGAGGTGCATCCCCACATGGCGCAATTTGGATCTTTCTGTGAAGTGCCCATTGGTAAAGGCGACTTCAAACTGTCTGATGAAGGACAGTGCTTTGGAGATATCTCTCCGTCCATTGTAGGTTTCGAACTTGATGTCCTTGTCGCCCGATTTGAAGACTCTCATGCGATGTTGAGACTTGCGAC
This sequence comes from Adiantum capillus-veneris, assembly GCF_014529385.1. Lineage (NCBI taxonomy): Eukaryota > Viridiplantae > Streptophyta > Polypodiopsida > Polypodiales > Pteridaceae > Adiantum > Adiantum capillus-veneris. The sequence goes on from NC_140952.1 coordinate 18,800,093, forward strand.
CATGCTTTTTAAATCGAGGCTTATCTTTAGGTTGATGTAGGGTAGTAGTAGTAGCGGCTTCCTTCTTCTGACGAGAAGATTGAGAAGTAGAAGTATAATCAGGAGAGTATGATGGAGATGACATAGAGATGTCCTTGCTCTCGTCTAGCAAAGAGAGCGTTTTTTCGTGGCCTTTCCTTGGAGTAGGCCGTTCATTCCAATCCGAAGATCCTTTGTGCACCTCGGCACGTTCTTCTTCTCTTTCTTCCTGTGGTCTCACGCCAACAGTGTGATCTGGATGCCCGGCTGCATCGGTTCCATTCGTTCTCTTCATTCCGCCCAAAAGCTTTTGGACATCTGGCAATAGTAAGATTTGTTGCAAATCCGCAAGCTGAGCTCGCACTTGTTGAAGCTCCTCTTCAACGCTTCTCCCTTGGCTCGACATGGTTCTTCCCATTCTTCCCAGAATCGTCCTTCTTTGCAGAGAAAGAGAGGAGTTCGAGCTCTGATACCATTGTCACAAAACGGGAGCGTACACGAGCACTTAGAAATCTGAAAAATAAAATACTTTGCAAATGTGAGAGAAGGGAGAAGATCGACACAGTACTGGGGACCAGAAGATGGGCTGGTCCCCCCCCCCGTCAAGAGTATTCTTTATTCAGGGAGAGTTCATATACAAGCACAAGAATCCGAGGAAACCCCTCTGTTCGGTAATCTTAGACCCGAAGGTCGTTCTTTTCCCGTAAAGGACTTAGGCACGAGGCCGTACTTTCCCGTAAGGGACTTAGGCGCGAAGCCGTACTTCCCGTGAGGGACTTCCCATGAGGGAGGATTCCTGCAAAAACAACCACACAAAGCAATAGCTCGCAATGCGTATCAACAAATTATACATGTAACTCCTTGCTCGGAAAAGCGACCTCCGTACTCAGTCGTCACACGAACACTTGCTGAATTTCCTTCGCAGTGACTGCTCCAAATTCTCAGCACTAACTCCTCCTGTTGCTCCTAGCATGTGTAAAACTGGAACGCTAACTGCCCTTTTATAGGCCCTTGCACCCGGCGGGAATAGGAGCCGAAAAGCAAAAGCCTGGCGCCCCTAGCGAGAGGAGAGAGAGAGATCACTGAATTCAGCCAGTCTTGCGTAGGCTTTTTTTGTAGAGTTTTAACGTAGGAGTTTTAGAGCATTGCTTTTTTTATTATAAGAGGGCTGGTCACTTAAAAGTGACTGGCCACTTTATAAAATAAAGTGTGAACTTGTTTAAACTTTAAAAACTCACTCAGTTAGTGAAAACAATGCTACACGAACACATTCCAGGCGTCCCTGGGTGCAGAACACGAGCACATATGCAATGCAGACACAGACTCCTCGCGGGAAAGCATATGCCCTCCCGCGAAAGTTCCTGCTTTTCGTAAAAAGCTTCTTTGAACCCATCTTTATTCTTGTGCTTGCATTCTTACGCGTATTTTCTTACTCAGTTCGGATTTCCTCCTCAGCCTACGGAATGCCCCCTTTCTGATGCACCCGTCACCCATCATGTGACACATCAGGGGCACTCGTAACCCGGCCCTTTCCACCGAACTTACGGAAACTCCTTCGCGATGTTTACCGTCACCCATCAAATGACACATCAGAGTTGTCCGTTCTTGATGGCATTTCCTGTAGCTACAATCTTTTAACAGTTCTTAGTGTACACAATAAAATATCCTAGAGAAAGAAATTAATCATTAAAAATTAGAAAATAGTCCAATTAGCAACATCAACCATTTGACTCGAGCTTCTTTCCTCAAAAGAAGAGTGGACCACCATGTTCGAGCATTGCCTTTGAGAAAAGATGCAGCCCTCCTAATCTAGGAGTGCTCTAAGTAGTGCCCTCCAAAGAATGCTATGTCAAATTGTTGGATGAAACTCGGAGCATCTCGGAATCCAGACAACGATTCAAATTTTATCGATTGTCCACCTTCTTTAAATTCTTTTGCTTTCTTGCTCGTCGTCAAAAAAGTTTGGCTGGCTCTGTAGAAGTGGTTCTTCTTTGCATTAAACATATGGTCATCGGAGTCCGAACTGTCAGAGGATGACTGCTCTGTAGAGCTATCAGAAATTGGGCGAAGTCTGAGTTTCTTTGCCTTTTTCTTGCCCTTTCCGAAGCTTTGCTTTTTGCTTCGCTTTTTGCACTTTCTGTCCTCATCACTCGAGTTAGAAGAGCTATAAGAACTCTCAAAAGAAGAGAAAGAAGAAGAACTCGGTAGTCCTTCAAAGCGTACATGCTTCTTCTGCTTTCTTGCAGATGCAAAAGAAGATTGACGACCCAAATAACCAGGGTAGTCAGTCCCCTTCTTGCACTTTTTCACTTGCTTTTTGAATTGATTTTGCGTGTCCAAAAGCTGACTGATCTGAGTTTGAACCACCTCTTGAAGTTCTTGTTTTGTAGACATTCTCGGAGAAGGAGGTTTCTTCCGTGCCGGTTTGATTGGTGGTTCGATGGCTTTCTGCCACTGAGTGTGCACTTCAACGATGGATTGCTGAGACAAAAATTTTGCAAACTGAGGGTCTTTCGCAAATTTAATCATCTGCATTGTGCACTCATCAACCTGCGTCGACGTTCCATCTCTTGAAGTTCCTATAGAGTAGGCCGAGGTAGCTCGTACTCTTCCTTTGTTAAGTCGTTTAAATCTTCTGCGTGATCTCCTCTCGCATCAGCAGATGCAGAAGAAGTCGACTGATTCTTTTCGGAATCCATAAGTGTCGCGAAGTAAGGGATTGGATTTCCCGGTAGAAGAGAAATCGGCCGTGCTCTGATACCACTGTTACAAACTTGGACACCCCAAGTCAAGATTCCGCCACAACACAGCAAAGATTCACTTCAAATTAACTAACAGAACAAAAGAGAGACGACACGGCCCGGAGTAGTTCCATGCCAAGAGATATCGGCCCCAAAGACTGGCGCCCCTTTCGGTATTTTTATTTTTATATTAATCTGTGTGCAAAGTACATTTGAGCCCATGGGTGCTCACTCTCAGTCTTTGCGTCCAGATGCCCTGAGAAGTGAGCCCCTAAGGCCACTTATAAAGATTACATAGGGTTGCTAAAAGCAGAGCCCCCAAAAGCTTCTAAAGTTAAAAGCAAGAGTTCCCAAAAGCTGCAAACCAAAAGCTGTCAGCGCGTTTTGCAGAAAATCCGTAATTTTCGTACAGTCGGCATACAACGCGCAGGTCCGTACAATCAACGTAATTCGTGGAAGTCCGTACGTCCTGCCACATCAGCAAGTCAGCGTGATTTTGGTGTCCGTACAGCTGGGCAGCGTGATATGTTTATTTGCTATGTGTCCCCAGGCCCCCTCGTCACTTGGCCATAAATTGGGACGACTTTATAGGGCTGCCACGTCATCGGTTTGTGCAGTATACCCACAGTACGTCGGGACTTAGAAGCCACTCTTACTTCATTGTGCAACGGGCGCGCTCCCGTCTTCATCGCTCCGTCTTACACAACATAAGCCATAAGGAACCCAAGACATGGCGTTTTGGATTCGGCAAAATACTTGCATTTTCTCCTCGACGAGCTTCGCGACATTCTTTCGCGGCATCCTCAGGCAAAATTTCTCGATGTTACAAAGTTTCCAAGAGTTTCTAAATTACATGTTACCCCCTCTGATGCCCTGGTGGTACCTCCTCCTCCCGCACCAGAAAGTACAAGAGCTTCCAACCGGAAACCTTCCCAACCGTCTATTCCAATTGGGGGAGTCTTCACAAATATGGTGCAGCCATCTGACCATGATCCAATGCAACCGCCTTTGTCACCACCTTTGCCCCCACCACCACCACCACCAGGCTACAATGGTTGGAACCCATATGGATACCCTTATTATCCGTACCCGAGATACGCATCTAACCAACCGAAAGATTTCAAAGATGGCGGCACGACAATCAAATTTTTCACCTTTTCTAGAGTGAAAGATCGAAAGAAAGCATTGTAGTTCCTACAGCAATTCGACAACATCTATGCTTTGGGGAGCTATACAGAAGAATCCAAGAGCAGTGGGATTTCTTAAAGATAATGCTATGCAGTGGTGGAGTTCAGTCGCGACGCAATCGCATGCTCCAAGGACCTGGCAAGCTTTCAGAACAATATTTGCACACAGTTATATGACTTCTCTGTTTGAAGTTCGGATCTTGGCAGAATGGGGCAACTTGAAAATGAGACCATGGACGACTATAACCAAAGGTTTCTTGACGTCTATCTCCCGGTGTCCTTTAAGTTCATTCCCTTGGAAGACTAATGCGAGCGATACACCATTGGACTACCATCACCATTGCAGAAATACTGTCTATCCAAGCAAGTCTCAACCATGCAAGAGCTTATGGACCATGCCGCAATCAGCTACAAATTGATGAAGGGAAAGCTGGAGTTTACCACAAAAGAACCTCCGGCCACTAACCAGAATTCTCTGCAACAACAAACAAATTCTCGAGAGTCTCGTGAAAGTCAACTTGTTTTCTCTTTGCCTCTATAACTGGCTCACTATATTTAGAAAAAAAAAAGTAAACTTACACCCCATTATATGTATACAATTAAAACAATAAATAAAATACATTAACTCACTTTATCAATTGTGATTCTTGCCATCTCCTTCTAAACCAATCATTGGGAGGTTCAACATTTACAAATTGTTCGTCCATAAAAAAAATATCCATGATATCTTTCAAGGTGGCATCCATAGGAAAAACCATGCATCTCCATAATGCCTTGATTTTATGGGTTGGCATCCCTCGTCCTTGAAATGGTGTTATCAATGATGAAGATGGATAATACTTACCACTCTTTGTTATTTTATAAAGGGTGGAAAAAAATCATTACCAACAGGATGTTGCAAATTGAACTCCAATACATTAAGGCTCTCGATCAAATATATTTGTATGAGTTAGGCAAACCCTATTTTTTAATTCATCTGCTCCATATTGTACATAAATCTCCATTCCTTGATTGATATCCTCCACACTCATACGACGCAGACGGGATGTCTAGGAGCATTTGGTTGTATGCTTGAACCTCCAAACGATGTAGGATGCGGTCTCGGGGGGGCGTTTGGTTGTAAAAGGCCTCTATATCTCCCGGCCCGGACCTTTTTAGGTTATGCGAGCAGAGTCATGAGGGAGTCATTGAACACTTCATGACCCGAACCTGGACGGTTATTTGCGGGGGGAGTTATCATCGGCGACTTTATGTTTCTATGTCTTGTAACATGCATATGTGAGCATTTGTGTTGCATTGTGATGTGCCAACCACTGAAAACTCCTTATTGGATAAGAGAAGTAGTAGAATTAGCAGAAAAAGTTTTACCGAACTTGCAAAGTCTTTCCGAGTGGCCTACTTTTAAAAGAGGAGTTCCCACCAACTTATGGGACCTCGTCCGATGGGGCCCAAGGGACCTAAAGGCATTAAAATAAAGCAGGACCACAAGCTCACACACTCAATCTCTTGCGCAAAAGCTGATGACCGGGCAGCCTGTACGGACTTCCACATTTTACGCTAGTGCATGTTGATGTGGCAGTTGTACGGATTTCCATGCCCGACGCTAACTGCTTTTTGGAGGCGAAGTGCTTTTGAGTTTGAATCTTTTCATGTAAACTGCTTTTCATAGGCCAAGGGCCTTTATATATGTGCAAAGCGCTCAATCTCTGGCACGCTTGAGGGTAAAGGTGCAGAGCGCGAGTACCTGCATTGTACTAAGTTCAAACAATATAAAGAAATACCAAAAGGGGCGCCAAGGTTTGGGGCCACTGCTCGCTGGGGATGGAATACCGCCACTCCCCGTCTCGTGTCGTGCATCTCGTGTCGTGCATCTCTTTCAGTTCAGTTGTTATTTGAAGTGCTTAAAGTTGTTCAGTTTGTTCTTTTCCATTGCCGCATGGCGCCCATCTCCGTGACATGGGCCATCTAGCAAGGGTATGTTTTCGCAAGAGATCTCGACCCACGTAGCATGCTTAGCCTCCCAAGTCTAAGCAAGCAAAGCAAACAGGTATGCATGGTTGGTACCTCTTCAGAGCCCAGTGACCAGACAACTAATGGCTAGCAGCAGGTGTACAGCCGTTGTCGACAGGGACAGGCTCGTCACACCGCTCCCCGCCGACCTCCGGTAGTCCAGCAGCACTGGGTTCCTACAGGAAACCGTTTCAACCCTCTACAACATAATTCCCCTGAGGAGCCTCCTTCCACATCAGCTTCACCACCGCCGCGCCCACCCGCCCTAGCCTTCCGTCTTTTCTTACCCGCCTCCACCTCCCCCTTCCACCCCCACCAACATTTTCCCCACTAAGCCTTACTTGATTCAAACATTTTGGCCGCTAGCCAAGTTCAGTGTGATGCCACCTGATGCAGCTGGATGTAGACACACTATGGTGTAGTAATCCTTTGCAGACACTCAGAGTACTCCTTGCTATGTATTTGTACATGAGGATTCTTGGAGAGAGGATGTAGCCCTATGGATTGCACGCTCTGCTTGGGCCTAGGTTGGGGACAGTCACTACAAACACGCCTATCTCCGGGTCCCTCGGATGTGGATTGCTCCCCATCCAAACCAGCCTCAAAGATTGTGAGGTTCGCTGTTGTACCAGCATCGGTCTTCTCACATTGATCCCATGAGGATTGTCTCATGGAATGTGCGGGGTCAGGGCCGACCCTGGTTTTTGCATCAAAGACGTCGTTTGTGTCAAGAGCTTCAGAGATGTCTTGTGCGTGGCATGATTGACATACTTATGCTACAGGAACATCACCTTTGTGAGAGCCGTATTCAGCGTTGTGGTCAAATCTTGCATGGTCGCTATGAGACTTTTTGGTTAGCTGCTTTCGGGCCTAGAGGCATTTAGGGAGGTGTATGTATGATTATTGCGGACTCATGGCAACCAGCCATTGTGGGCAGAGGTATTATTGTGCCAGGCAGGGCCTAATGGATCACTATGCACGTTCAAGGCAGCCTTATGGGCTTCTTGAACATCCATGCGCCCAGCCATGCGAGTGCACGAGCTGAGTTTTGGGCAAGGGCACATATTTGTGGAGTCCTTGCCTCATGCAAAGAAATGGTCTCTTGGGGGGGACTTCAACATGCTGGAGGGCCCCTCACACAAGATTGGAGGTAGCCATGCTACAGAACGTCTATGTATGACCTTGAGGATTTCAGATTTATGGCAGCATGCACGTTTTATACGCCCCTCAGATAGCCTCTATCCCAGAGAGGATTCTATCGGATACAAATCTCAGAGAGCAGATTATGGCACTTTGGACAGAGAGTTTGGATGTCACGAGGACGTGGCAATTGCTAACTTTAGTTGTTGGTTTCTTTCCAATGGGTTTTATTTTATTTTTGAGACCCTCTTTTTAAAGTAGCAAACGGTCGGACATTGTATGGCCAATGTGAACGGTAGCTTCACTTGCAGACGGGAAGTGGTCGGCACTGGAATTCGTATAGTAAGAGGATGTCTAGGCTCAGAGCAAGATCATATAGGTCCCCCCGTCGCACTTAGCAAGTTGGTGGATACTAGGAAGTGAACTCAATAAAGGCATAAAGTCAAGGTGGGACTACCAGCAGAAAATATCCGACAGTTGGGCCACATTGCATTTTTGGATGCGGTCCCAATGAGGATAGATGGTCAGATGACCACAGGGAGCCCAACGGAATCATTTCATAAAATTTAGGGAACTGCTATTTTGGGCCGCGAAATGTGTTCGCGTCATTACCTCTGGTATGACTAGGGGAACACTTTACAACTCTGCCGCGAAGTCAACTGGGCTACCAGTTGGGAGATTTTTAGGCGACAACCCCGAAACGGGCAAAATCTTGTAAATGCGCCAAGTGTCACTTTTTCATGAACTTGCCTCCTGCAAAAAAAAGGGCCTTGATTTTTAAGCTAGAAGAGGCTTCATTTGGGTTTTTGGTCACAGGTTAAGAGCTATGGAGTGCTTTCTTTCCCTCCCATGTACAGTGTGGTGCTAGGAGTGATGCCCTGCACGCTACACACTGCTCTCTCTCCCCTACGTGCAGTTATGTGATGCCCCACAAGAGGGCTCTTCATTTGACTGATGTACAGTTGTGTGGGTTCATGCTTTTGTGCTGAGGCAAGAGCCTCCTTGAGCAGGAACAGGGGTAGCTAGCTGCTACTCCAAAGCAAGCACCGCTGAGGGTCATAACCTCACCGTACATGTGCAGATTCAGCGCTGTGTATGCACAGAAAATTGACTGTTTTTCAGCCGTACGGACCCCAGAACCTTTGGGAATCGTGTCCCACTAGCAGAGAACAGTTCGGGGACTGTTTAGGGCTGGAAACAGGGAAAAAACCAGTAAATACAGCGACCTAATTTACTGTTTTTGGGCAGGAACAGAGGGTTTACGCCAGTGCAAGTGAGATCCAGCAGGGGAATTCATTTCGCGCAAGTTTTGGAGCTGTTATGCTGCCGAAATTTGGCCAAATCAGGTAGTATTTAGCGGGATACAGGTAAAGGATTCCCAGGATTCTACTTTGTAACTTACCCTCTCAAAGTATAAAGAAATACCGAAAGGGGCGCCAATTTTGGGGCCTACAGGTTGTCGGCCTCTGCTCGGGGCATTCTAGCTTCCGAGCCGTGTGTATATTCAAGTGTTAATTCCAGTCGCAGATTCCCTTTGCAAAGTGCTCTGTGTGTGTGTCTAAAGTAAAGAATTTCGGGTGAAAGCCAAAGCCTACCGCCCTATGGGCCGGTTTCAAGGTTCCGTTGCCGGGACATCAATCACTTTTTCCTCAAAGAGTGAGCCTCGGTTGTTTTGGGTGAAGGCACAGAGTGCAAGAACGCGGGATTACACTATGGCCGACAAAGGGAAGGGCATTATGGAAGAGGGTTCCTCTTCAAAGGACAAGCAGGAGATTCCTATGGTCTTTGAGATTGGCGAGAGCTCACGGCCACGTCAGTGTGTACCTCCAGTCAATGTGAATCTCCCGTACAGGGCTTTATGACTGGGCAACTTGAGGATGATGCGTTCAGGACTCAGTTAGTTGCCGCGGTGAATGTCTTTTCGCAGCCGGTGCAGAACCCAAGGTTTATGGAGTTCTTGCAAGCGCAACCACTGCAACAGCAAAATAGGCAACCTACACCGCGTACGGAGCTTGTTGAGGCTCAAGCCCAGGTACTTCATGCAGCTCAGGAGGATAGGAAACACTCGCATGTTGCGGAGTCTGGGGCTCCAAAACAGGTTCCTCCCGTGCCTAAACAGGTGGCTAGAACGCCTATTCCACAGGTTATGCCAGTTCAACCTGCCACCTTTCAGAGCAAGCATACTGTCTTGAATGGACAGGGAACTGGATACTAGGCTATGCACCCAGTTTTTCCACCACCCACGGTACATCCTGGGTATTTCGGGGGTGGATCAATGTTCCAAAGTATGGCTGGTTATGCGCCTGGAAGTCAGCCGTACATGCTAGGAACAGTGTTTGGGGGTATGCAAGGCATCATGCCAAACCCCATGTATGGAAGTATCGGCATGCAACAAGGTTTTTAGAGCAACCACAGCCAGTTTGGGGTGCCACAGAGTCATTTTGGCATGGCTGGTTTTTTTGGACAGCAGCCAGATATCGCACGTCTGACGCAAAATGTGAATGGCCAAGATGTGTCGATCATGCCTACTACAGTGCCCATGTTGCAGACCATTCCTTATGACAACTTGGGGGCACTGGAGAAACCAAAAGCTTACAAAGAAGGTGGTGCAACTGTAAAGTTCAGTACCTTCAGTGGTTTCGAGGATAAGACAAAGGCTCTCACTTTCCTCCAGCAGTTTGATACAGCTTATGCAGGAGGGAATTTTACAGAGGCCTCGAAAGTCAGGAAAGTTGCCATTTTCTTAAAGGACAATGCGCTCACATGGTGGACGACATTGTTAATGCAAGGACAGGCAACTGCCACTTGGGTTTACTTCAAGAAAATATTTGCATCTGCTTGGCTCTCAAATGAATTTGAAGCCAACGTGATGACAGATTGGCACCAGCTTACTTCAGCTTCATGCAATAGCTTGCTGGAGTACAATAGGAGGTTTTGTTAGGCGTTACTCTCAGTGACCTCCTACAGATTTGTGCCATTGACAGAGCAGATAGAGAAGTATTGTTGTAGGCTGCCTAAAGGGCTTCGTGATTACTGTACCAAGAACAGAGTGGCTACCCTCACTCAGCTTATGGAAGTTGCGAACACTAGTCTTGCCTTGTTGAAAGGAGAGGACAGTGGATTTACCACTGCAATGAGAAAGAAGGGCAGCAAAAGAAAAATTCAGCGAAGAAGCCCTTTGTCAAAACGGCTCCTGATGCGTCACAGGGGTCGGAAAAGACCACCAAAGACAAGCATTCAGCCGGGACTTCTGGAGCGCAGACAAAGAAACAGAAAAGGAAGCCTTCCGTGCGCAAGTCGCTCGAGGAAAAGAAAGTCCTAATGGCTGAAAACAAATGCTTTATATGCGAGCAGCCTGGTCACTTTGCTACCAATTGTCCACAAAGGAAAAGACCAGCTGCCTCTGATGATAAAGAAGACCAGAAAGGCAAGAAGACTAAACCCACGGCAGGTTTAGTGCCAAACATGGTAGGTGACAGGTCCAATACAGATGCCGGTGAGTTATGCAGGACATGGGGTAAAGTTAGGGATCAGACGGCACTCATCTACTTTGATCCAAGTGCCAAAGCCTACTTTATCTCACCAAAGTTAGCTATGAAGCTGGGCATCAGAGCTGAAGAGATGGGGTACACAACACAGGCAGGGTTGGCATGTCTTGGCCACTCAGAGTGTGTTACTCCCATTATTGGAAAATTGCGTCTACATATCCAGTCATATGTGGACACAGAAAAGTTCTACATCATGCCGCTGGAAGGATGTGACGCCTTGTTGGGGATCCCGTGGATGTTCCGAGTGCATGGAGTCTTGGATGCCTACAACAAAAAGATCACTGTACAGCATAGGGGCAAAACTCACATCTTGGATGTAAAGCTTAAAGGAGAGTCAGTCCCTATTGTATCTGCTTCTGCTATCACGTCTGTAATAAAGAATCATCTTTCTGTGTACTTGATTTTTGCACGTGATGTCTCAGATAGTGATCAGTCAAATTTATATGTGTTAGATGAAGAAAGGTCAGCATTTTTGCAAAAGTTAAGTGACTATTTTTTTTATTCGTTACCGTCGCAATTGCCGCCAGAGAGACCTGAGGACCATCGGATAGATTTGGTGCCAGGGTGTAGCCCACCAAATAGACCTCCCTACAGGGTTAGCCCGGCGCAGCAGAAAGAGATTATGGGCCAGGTTGAGGAGTTATTAGAGAAGGGGCTGATTCAGCCTAGTTCTTCACCCTTTTGCTCCCCAGTGCTCCTAGTGCAGAAGAAGGATGGCTCATGGTGCATGTGTATTGATTACGGTGCGTTGAATAAGAATACCATCAAGAATAGGTTTCCTGTTCCTTGAATTGATGATATTCTCGATTGTTTAGAGTGTCCTGAAATTTTCAGCAGGATAGACCTTAAGAGTGGGTACCATCAAATTCGTATAAGGCCAGAGGATGTGCACAAGACTGCGTTTAGAACGACATTTGGTCTTTATGAGTTTCTAGTGATGCCGTTTGGTCTAACAAATGCTCCTGCCACGTTCAACAGAATGATGGACCGGATTTTTCGCTCGCATCAAAAGTTTGTTGAGACCTTCTTCAATGACATGATAGTGTATTCGAAGAATGAAGAGGAGCATAGGCGTCACTTGACCATTGTGTTCGAAGAGTTGCGCAATCACAGGCTACTTGTCAATCTTAAGAAAAGTGAATTCTTCTTGGAAGAGATCCACTTTCTTGGCCACATAATCTCAAAGGATTGTGTCAGAATGGATCCCGCAAAGGTCGAAGCTCTTCAGACATGGCCAGACTTGAAGACTGTGCACGATGTCAGAAGCTTCTTGGGATTGTGTTCCTACTATAGAAGGTTTATCAGGAATTTTGCAGAGATAGCATCGCCTCTTCACGCTTTGCAAAAGAAAGAGGTCACTTTCAGATGGACCCAAAAAGAGATTTCAGTTTTTAGTCTCTTCAAGGAAAAGTTGACTTCAGATCCGGTCATTGTTTTGCCAGATCTCAGGAAGTCATTTTTGGTCCAGTGTGACGCGTGTGGCAGTAGCATCGAAGCAGTGCTAATGCAAGATGGACGAGTAGTAGCTTATGAAAGCCGAATTTTGCAAGGGCCAGAGAGGACTATGCAAGTCTATGAGAAAGAGCTCTTGGCCATGATTCATGCGCTTTCTAGCTGGAAGCACTACCTCTTAGGTGCTGATTTTGTTGTCCAAACAGATCATCAGACCTTGCGATACTTCTTGACACAGTCAAAGTTATCCGAAAAGCATATGCGATGGGCAAACATTCTTTCCATCTTCCCCTTCCAGATTATGCATGTGGAGGGCAAGAAGAATGTTGTGGCTGATGCGTTGCCAATCACAAGTGGCATGGATGTGCTATGTGTTGTTTGGAAGGGCAAGAAAGAGATCCTAATATGCATTTGAGAACATGTGTAATGCAAGAAACATCAAGCGTTGCTTACACCAGTTCTTCTTTATGGAGTTGAAGTGTGGGGTGGTAGCATCTCAAAGTCTACTTGGAAAGAGTTTGAGAATGTTAAAAAGTGTTTTCTTACAAACTTTCTCCAAGTTAAGACACAAACACCATATATGCTCCTACTTCTTGAGTTGGGTTCTCTTCCATTTGAGGTCATGGGTGTGTAAAGGGTTCTAGAGTACATGATAAAGATGCATTAAACCCCCTCACATGAACTTCCTATAATTGCATGGGAAGCAAGCAAAAATGTTCAAAAGACACATAAAAGTAAGCTCTTGAGCACGGGATGGATGCAAGAAATAAAGAAGGGGTTTGGGAGATGGGTGGGATGCATTACACTTGCTACTTCAGCTGTGTCAATTCCTTATCATCATGAGCTAGATGACATGAAGGAACAGTATACTGCTGATGAAGATTTTGCAAGCATCTTTGAACAGTTACAAGAGGGGCAACATCACTAGCACTACCTCCTCGGACTTGGTTTTATGATGATGCATGGCAGACTTTGTGTCACTAGGCCACTGCGACATAAGGTCATGGAAGAGAGTCATGTCCCACCGTATGCAGGGCATCGTGGCATTGATGTGACAGTTAAAGCGGTAGAGACATTCTTCTATTGGCCTACCTTGAGGAGAGATGTGGATGCCTGTTAGGTGCAGTGGAATGAATGTTTGAACTTTGCTCAAGATGAGTGCTCCATAATGTGCTCAAGGTTCCTTTTTGTTCTTATGGAAGGGAGAGCCTTCCGTTCTTAATGAGAGAGTGCTATGATCACAACAAAGTGAATGGGCACTGTGCATGCAAGTGTATGAGACTGAGAGATAGAGAGAGAAGAAATACAACACCAGAGACGTTGTAAAACCCTCCTCCGAAGGCCCCACTCTCGTCAGGGAGAGTGGTCTACTATTGATTGCACAAACTAGTACAAACTGAATGCATGTGACTGATGCAAGTCTAGGCTAGGTCGATGACAACGACGAGATGGCGAGACCGATCTAAGGGCTGAAATCTGCTACTCTTTATCTGCTGTCCAAAAACGCTAAGGGGCTGAAATCTGCTGCGGCTGAAAACGCAAGAGAAAACGCTGCCTTTGCTACTCTTTATGGCTGAAAGTCTGCGGGTCCTTGGGGCTGAAAACTGATGTTCTTTAGGGCTGAAACTGATGGTCTTTTAGGGCTGAAACTGACGGTCTTTTAGGGCCGAAACTGCAGGTCTTCATTTGCTGAAAATCGCCATGGCTAAATGCTGCAAATCTGGAAACACTAGGCTTGGGAAAAACGCCAGGTTGCAGAGCTTTCTTTGGGAGGAAAAGTGCCAGAGGCTAGGACTGTATGGCAATGATGCTAGGAGGCGAAACGCTAGGGTTGAGTTTGCCGTGCGAGGGTGCTTGATGAAAAACGCTAGGGAGTCTGCTTGAGGGAAAACACCCCCAAGGGATTCTTGCTTGAGAAGTTGCCTGTTGAGCGGTGGAGCTCTTGCTGCCTCTTCTGCCAATTAGTGCTAGTCTAGGTTTGCTTATATACAAACTTACTCAATTTGCCCTACCTACTTTCCAACAAAAGTCACTTAAAAATATTAAGTTAAAAATGTCAAAAATAGGTAAAATAGGCTAAATGCACTGGAACATTTCCATGAAGGATTCTGATGGGAATGCTTATGATCATGCTGTGTGCAACCAAAGGATATGCATCTACACTAAGTGATTGGGCATGCACGGTCTACGAATAGACTCACAAAAGTGCCAGATCACTTCTAATCTAGACTAACTGGACTGATTGAACCCTTGTCGTGTTGTAGCTTGTCCACGGACACATAGGGTTGGATGTGTCACGTGACAATGCCTTTGTGTGAGCATAGTTTGCCAAAAGGTCAAGTTTGACAGGCAAAAGGCACTAGGGTTGTTACAACCACTGCCGATTCCGGATAAGCCATGGGAAAGCATTGCTATGGCCTTCTTGCGACTTTGGCGCCTAGGGCCCTTCATCACTATGGTTCATGGCACGCCTAGATGGCAGTACCGGCCACCAATGTAGTTGTTTCCTCCCCCCATCTCCCGGTTAAACTCTCATTGTTTTATCATTGGGAGAGTCTCCCCACATGCTGATGTAGATAGGGGCAGATTGTAGCCCTTTGGGAAGGATCTTTTCTTGGCGAAAAAAAACAGTAGTAGGACTTTGTGCGACAACATGATAGAGATCAGAGGGATCAAAGTCAATAGCAACAGCGTGCTTAGTAGCAACACAGTGTGGACCAGACATAGAGACAAAGACAGAGATAGCCACGTAGAGAGTTTATATCAGACAGTTTGCAAAGTAGTTTGAGAGTCAGTTTAGTGAGGCCTTGGGGAAGTTGGTTTGGTCAAAGAGATCTTTATCATGGTACCGTCCCTTGGCTCTTGTGATAGACGATGAGTGGGTCCTCTCTCTCTTACAATATGGCTATGCCATAGATTGCATCCTTTTTTGGGGTACATCATCAAGAAATATTAGAGTGGATACAGATGATTTTGGCGGCACAGCCCAAGGGTTTTACAATCCCTTGGCTTTGTGAGCTACTACGGGAGGGTTGACAGTAGATACTTTATATAATCAGATACTTAGGACTTGACATTGTGGTTTTCTCTACATCGCCCGAAGTAGACAGGACTATAGGGCAGATTTGTGTAGTCTTATCACAGAGAAATAGCTTCATTTTTACTTACTGATTAGAGTATCTTTATCCCTTGATGTATCTTGTGATTTGTTTTGGGATTTTTCCCAATGATTTCATTGCATATCTTTCAAGGGTTTTCCCATATCTCTGACCTATGGTTGATTTTATGTAATGCAAAAGGTCAAAAGCCCCACTTTTATTGCGAATTTAAAATACTTGGACAACCACCCTAGTTGCACAAATGGGAGAATAGGACAATATCACAAACTCAATGCATTAAAAAAAACAATTCAGAAAAAGCTCTTATTTATAACTTGGCTCATGAGTTGCGATGACACTAAAGTAAGGGTAATGTACCAATGCCCTAAACACAGACTTTCATATTGCACTTCAGTTTAATCAAACAGTTGGAACCATCCCGGCAATAAATACTAATGAAGGAGACAGCTAACCTGATAAGGCTCATGTACATCTGTAACAATGGGCAAATCAAATGTAGTCTTCACTTTCTCCAAGATCTGAACATGATACAGACAATGTGTTTTGTATCAATGCAACAGGTACACTTCTCCAAAAATAGCGATCAAGGCCAATGCATGCACACACTAAGGATACTAGCTTGGAAATTGTAGTTTTCACTTTCTCCAAGATCTGGATCTACTTCAGGAATAGTCTCACTGGCCACGAGCTGAGCACACAAAACCTACTTGACAAATAATCTCAAGCATAATATGGTGGACTCTGGACACAGTGACATGCATACAAAAAAGAAGCAAGAGAAGGAAAACACAAGCAGACACACAAGAGGGCGTAAACATACAGACACGCACAAGAATGGTCAACATTAACTTAAGCAAAGGAAAACTTCTACCAAAACGTGAACTACAAAAGAGATGGTGAGTTGTACACCAAGAAAGATACACTCAGTTTCTATATCAAGAAAGAAGGCAATCCTGTTCTCCAAGGCCCTTGTCAAGCAGACCTTTAAACCCTCTTCCAAACCAGGTCCCCGGAAGGACTGTGCAGATGTTCTGTTGGCTTTATCAAAACTTGACTTGAAGATCAGCTTCAACCCAAGCCTACGAGCAAAAATATATATAAATGTTGTAAGCATTATTACCAGTTTCAATCATGAATGCAGTTCTTCAAAACTTTAGACGAGGTGGCTTGATGCAGTGTGTGTGTGTATGCATGTGTGTGCGCACACGTGCGTGGACCTTCTGTGTACATCTCAGAGAAGAGAGAGAGTGTTTGTGCCTGTGTTATTTTACTTATTGTCAGATCAAAGCTGTATGTCATATTCTACTTTAAAAGACAAAAACAGATGTCTGCTACAGGCGTGAATGACATTATGTGATACTTCGGTCATTCACGCATTGATGTATGCAGTAGCAGTATGAGCATCAAGCTTAGCTGCTCACTGGTGGACACAACCCTAGGTCATTATGATGTCGAGAATGATACGCAACAGATCCTCAGTCTCACATGATATCATCAAAGCAGAGTTTGCTGCACCACCTATGTTGCTGGACACAGTATTCCAGACGCCTTCTACAACAAAAGAGGTAGAGATAAGAGGATGAACTGCAAGTCAAGGAGGTGACCATGACCGTGGAAACCATCTGCTCATAGATAGATTCAGAGTGATGGTCCAGGAGAGCGATGTCCCTGGACCGCCTCTTATATAGAGCAATTTGAGGCATCCAAGCAGCTTGCTGAGTCATGAGACAGAGGACCATGGTATGCACAGTTGAGATAGCGGTATACACAGCATGGGTTAGAGGTTTACAGATTACCAAAAATTCCAGTATGACAAGGATGCCTAGCACACACACACCTCACCTAGCAAGAAAAACAATGTACTAAAACGCCCTTCAGCAGGCTGTACATACGTACAAGAGACATGGACATCACCTAGGCAGCCCCTACCGCCACACTTCATGAGCGTCTCGGAGGGATCAAACAGACTTGGGCAATACTCAGAGATTTACATAGTTTTTTCAGAGGTCCACTCTTACACCCACGACCACATAGCAGGAGGTCACACTTCAACGAGCCAAGATCTGCCGAGCTAGCAGGAGACAAAGGGCACCAGGCTATCAAATACGCAAGCCTCTAACAGCAAAGCCAGACATCACCAAGACATAAAGGAAATATTGGCTCAGCTCCACTGAGATCTAAGCATATTCTGTACGAAGCTCCCCCCCCCCCCCCCAGGATGAAGCGGAGTTGAGAAAATAGGTGGAATCGGGCAATCACACTTTCATAACCCTCGGGTCATTCCTTGCGTTATTGATGGTTCCTTTTAGATACTTGAGAGAGAGAGAGAGAGAGAGAGAGAGAGAGAGAGAGAGAAAGAAAGAAAGAAAGAAAGATTTTTAACGTCTATGTCAGGCCGAAATCGGCCTATGAGACAAATCAAATGTACATGGTGTGTATGTCATCCGTCTATCGGAAAGACAAATGAAACAAAACTGATACAAAACTGAACTGAATGTAGGTAGTGGGGTATCTGAGGAGGGATGGAGCTCTATCTATAGGGGTATATGCATGTCTATATGCTCAAGGTAGTACAATCATGAGAATGCATCAAGCTATCTAGCTCCATCCTGTACTAATGGGGGGATGTAAGATGTGGTACATGGGCGGGTCTGGTGCCAAGGCTGCCCGGATGAAAGCTGTCGGGTCGGCCCTCATCTGGGCCACTCGCTCCTCAGTGGCACGGCGCTCCCGGGCTCGGATCTCCTCGATCTGTCAGTGGTGGGAGCTCGCGCCCCTGTAGCCTGTGACTCGTGGTCGTCGTCTAGCTCGGCTCACCTCCGCCTGTGGGAGTGTCACTCCCCTCCGAGTGTCTGGTGGGGGAGGGGCGGTAATCCTCTGAAAGAAGTCTGTGAGCTGCGACTGTCTCCCCTCTGTCTGTGTAGCTGTGTGTGGCTGTAGTAGTGTGTCCCGATGGCTCTGTATCTCTAGTAAGAACCGTCCGAGCTGTCTCTGATCCCGAGAGTCCATGATCTCTCGAAGAGTGGGCTGTCCTTTGAAGATGGCCTCATACCTGCCTCTGATCTCAGTGTATGCTCTGCATCTACATACAAAGTGCTCCTCACTCTCCACCTCCTCTGTGCAGGCTCTGCAGACGCGCTCCTCCCTGGGAACACCAGTATGTCTCCCGATCTCAATCTCTAACCTGTGTGAAGCCACTCTCAGCTGACCAATCGCCACCCGTGAGCTATGTGGCATATATGTGTCCATGTAGCGTGGTCTCTGTATGAACCCCCCAGGCAATATGGTGAGAAACTGGTCTTTGTAATCTGACATCCTCGTCCCCAAGCCAGGTGACTCCCAGACTCTCCTAGTGTATAGCTGCCACAGATCCTGTCTCAGTACCAATTTCCTCTCACTGCGAGAGAGGTGAACATATGGTGAGTGGGGGTCGTACTGGAAAGGTGGTAGGCTCTCCATGTCAAGACCGTGTCCCTCAAACCATGCTCTGACCTGTGAGTACCATGCTCTCTCATGCCCACTCTCTGATAGCTGTATAGCTGCCTCAAATGCTCTACGAGTAAGTCTGTCAGGAGGTAGCTCTCTCATCCTCTGGATGAAGCAGACTGTCTGGAATAGTGCCTCTACCACCATGGGTGGTGTGGCGAGCTCGGCTCTAATAATGTCATGTGGCACTGTCTTCTTGTTGCGGAGCAAGCGTGAGATCATACATACATGTGGCCTCTCAAGCTGTGTCCACTGGTCAGCTGTCAGTCCTGGTGCCCATACTGCCGCCGAGTACATCAAGGCCGGGGTGACTAAGGTGTCGAAAAGCCACCCCTTCGTGCGGGGTTCCTGAAAGTGTGCCTGGTGGCATCTCCGCTCTAGCATGGCCAGAGCTGCATATCCTCGGGTGAGCCTGTCAGCAGCAGCCTGCCTCATAGTGAAGGGTCCTGGTAGGCTGGTGAATGTGATGCCAAGGTAGACATAGGAGGTGACTACATCAACCTGTCCTCCTGCTGCTGTGAAGGTGGCAGCGCTCCTCACTGCACTGGATGTGTGAAAGATCATAACCTTGGTTTGCCAAGGTTCACAGTCAACCCCCTGTGTGTGCTCAATTCGTCCAAGGCCTCAAGATGGCGTTGCAAGCCCTCGGGTGACTCTGAAATCAACACAATATCATCAGCATATAACATGATGTGGACCGGAGTACCTGCCAAGTCGCTCCCCTCTCCCCCTGCTCGCAGTATGTAGTCGGAGATCTCGTCGATGTAGAGCCCAAAGAGTGTCGGGGAGAGTGGGCATCCTTGCTTAACACCAATGGTGCTAGCAATGGTCTCTGAAAAACCGCCTGGGCAACGAACTCGACCCGTCACCTTCTCGTAGAGAGCATATATGGCCCAAATCATCTCTGTTGGTACCCCAATGCTGTGAAGGCGCTGGAAGAGTCTCTCGCGTGGGACTGTGTCAAAGGCCTTGCGGAAATCCACAAAGCAGCAGTAAAGCCTCTTCTTCCGCGCCTTTGCCCCATCAATGAGGCAACGCAGAACGAAGATGTGATCAGTGGTGGAGAAAGCTCGTCTGAAACCTGCCTGGCCTGGAGCTCGTAAACCCTCGATCTCTGCGTAGTAGCTGAGCTGTGCCTCAAGTACTGCTCCATATAGCTTGGCCATCGTGTGGCCAATCATGATAGTCCTGTAGTTCCCTGGATCCAGGGTGTCGTCAGATTTGTGGATAGGCACTATGGTGTGCTGTGTCCACTCCTCTGGGAAGCCCTCCCCTATAGCCCGGTTGAAGACATGTGCAATCAACGGGGCTATAGTGGAGGCCGCATAAATGATGTGCTCACTCTGTAATCCAGTATGGTCAGCTGATCGTCTGTGCTGCATGCGGCGTATGGCCCTCTCTACCATCTGTGCTGTAAAGAAGGAGGAGCACGTGGGGCGTGGCTCGTGTGGCTGTGGGATAGGAGGTTGTCCTGGTACCTCGTAAAGTCGCTCTGCATAATCATGCCATATCTGTGGATCCTCAATAGCTGTAGTCGGACGTGGCTCGCGCAGGGTACGCCATGCCGTCGCGCTATCCATGCTCATGAATAGGCGGTATAGCTCAAGCTCCTGTGCCTCTTCGAATGCTCGCCGCTTTTGGCGTGTTAGCGTCTTCATATGCCGTCTGGCCTCTCTCTCTGTGATCTCTCCTAAGGCTCGCTGTGCGCGGAGGCGTCGGTATAGCTCTCTGCACTCATCATCATACCAGCGGTTCTGAGGCATAGTCCCGGGGGGGGGAGTGCGTCCTGTGTGAGTGGTGTGTGGAAAGGAGCTAATAGCTGAAGTGTGGAGAACGGAAGAGATATGTGATGTGAGAACTGAGAGTGGTGTGGATGGGTGGAGGAGGCATAGGCCATGCTCGACCTCGGCCGAGTAAAGAGAGGCTAGCTCATGTGTGAAATGGATGGTGGTGTGTGGAGTGTGCTGTGGAGCTGTGTGGGATGGTATCTCCGGTGATGGAGAAAGAGAGGTATGTGTGGTCGGCTCCGATGGGTATGGGTGGAATGGTGAAGGATGTGATAAGGTGTGTAGCCTCCCTGGGTCCCAGAATATAGTCGACTGTACTCCCCCCTCCCTCTGCAACTCCATGTGGCATACAAGTCAGGCCCCCTGAGGTGGGCCACTGGACCATCCCGTTATAAATAACGAGACGGTGCTGGGAGCCAAGTCGAAGTAGATGTCGTCCGTAGGCTGTGACTGGAGCTCTGTCTGCTGTATCTCTCATAGTAGCCTCCTCATCTAGAGTGTGTATTGCCTCTGGGTCCTCGTGGTCATATGCCTCACACTGCTCACTGCGCGTACGAGCATTGAAGTCTCCCATAAGGAAGACTTCACCCAGTCTGGAGTACTCCATAATCTCCTCCGTGAGGCATGCGTACGGTGACTCCTGCTCAATAGGGGCGAATCTGGAGCCTGTGGGAGCAAAGTAGCAAAGGGCAATGTAGACGATCCTGTCTCGTGAGAGCTCGAGGCGAATCCACATGTAGCGGGCCTGTGGGTCCCGGGCAACAATCTGTAGTCTGCTGTGAAGCCCCTGTCTAAAGAGTATGGCCACTCCTCCTGAGCCACGAGTGGTGTGCTGGCGCATACATCCTCGATGTAGAGACTCCCACTGGAATCCATGTATCCGTGGTAACCCTCTCTCTGGGCTCTCGTGTGTCTCTGTAAGTAGAATGATGTCTCGACCTCTCATCACCTCCTCAAGTCTCTCTGGGTGTGTCCATAGGTCTCCATTGCAATTCCAAACCGTGACATGAATCTCCTCGTGTGTCCCACAGGCCGCGAGTCCCTATGCGATGGTCTTGCCATCAATGATAACCCTACCATCTCGATATACTGCCTTCTTCCCTTCTTTGCGGGCTTGGTGGACTCTAGGCATGCACGCGCGACGGTGATCTTGTTGCATCTTTGTGAGGTCATCATCAAGATAAATCGGGGGGCCTTCTAGCCCTCTCAAGATGACCCTCTTTCGGAGGAAAGAAGTTCGAGACTCCTCGGAGGCGAATTGGAGGATGAGAGCTCTCTTCTTTGGATCTTTGCCGGCTCTCCAAACTTTGGAGAAAGGGATTTCTTCTTCCTTGTATCCCACTTTCTTGCATAAAGCTTTCCCATCGCTCTCGGGTGTAGACCCTTCTTCTTCTTTGATGCCGGTCACTCGCACATTGAGACGGCGAGCTTGTCGCATCTTCTCCTCCTCGATGGTTGTGTGTACGATGAGTACCTCATCTTTTTGGGCTTCCTCTCTTGCAACCTTCTTGATGTTCTTTTTGACCACTTCGACCCATCCTTCTTTGGTGTCCTCTAATTTGTCCTCAATGCTTGCGGTGAGGGCTTTGGTGATCTCCTCCTTGAGGGCTTCCTTAGCCTCCCCTTTAATCTCTCCTTCTTCGGGGAGAGAGAGAGAGAGAGAGAGAGAGAGAGAGAGAGAGAGAGAGTCAAAGAGATGAGGTAGAGATGTAGAGAGATAGAGAGAGGAGAAGATGCACCTATGGGGTCCCAACCAACCCTCTCAAGGGCCCCCCACACCGTTACTAATGTGCTATTTGTTTAAGATTGCGTCATAGAATGTATACATATGCATATGCGTCAATGCAAGACTCAACTCTACTAGATGTAGCCAAGCTAACTCTTTAGAATGAGGCACAACCAGGGCTGATTGGATGCCCCAATGAAATCCGACTCGGTGTGGGTTGCACATGGCCACCACAACAAGGGTTGATTTGCACACCTAATGTGAGGATTCAAGGCCTGAATGTTGACTGCAAAAATGCAGATCTGAGATCGGGTTGCGAATGCAATGCTGAAAACGTGTCTAGCTATCAACTTTTGGCCGCTTAAATGGTAGTTGTGGTCCGAATGTTGTCCTCTCAAATGATGATGCCTCATGGGTCAACATCGCTTTCTAGGTGTTCTCAAATTTTATGTTTTGTTGGGTCTTGAACTTTGAGCTCATGCGCAAAACAGTGGACTTGGCTTTTTTTTGGGACTTTGCTCACATGCACATACCCGGAAATGCTTTGTGTGCAAGATTTCCACAAGGTCTAGTAACATTGTGGACTTTCCGGGATTGTCCTCTAGTCATAGGCTCATGAACAGGGACCATCCATACTGACATTGCATTGCATAGCATATTAATGGCTTGCATGCCTAATTTTTGCATGCTACTTTCTTGCATGAATGTCATGATTAGTTTCGGAATTGGGGAGCCCCTCCAAAACCCTATGTGTGCTGCTTGCTCACATATTTTCCTGGCTTGCAAATGGGCAGTAAGTATACCCTTCTTGCCAGGTTGCAAAAATTATAGGACTAGAACCTTGGGTAACTTAAAATCCACTTAGGCCTTCATGGATAGATTCAGTGGAAAAACTTAACATCTAAGCCTTAAATTAGAGGCTTTTGACTAAAATGAGAAGATTGGCATGTGGCAAGTCTACAAAGACTTACTCATAAGAGAATTTGCGAGTTTGAGCTGTTAGGGCATTTTGGTAGAGTTATAGTATCTCTCTTTGTAACAAACTTGGACACCCCAAGTCTAGATTCTACCGCGACACAGCAAAGATTCACTTCAAAACAGTTCACAAGAGACGACACGGCCCGGCGTAGTTCCGTGCCAAGAGATATTGGCCCCAAAGACTGGCGCCCCTTTCAGTATTTCTTTTTATATTAATTGTGTGCAAAGTACAAGAAAGTCACACTCAGACTCTGCATCCAGATGCTCTGAGTAATGAGGCCCAAAAGACCTTTTTATTGTTACAAGGGTGTAGCAGGCAACAGTGTCACTTTCACTGGACACACAGTTAGTACAATTTGGTCTTTACAGTTGGTCTTTGGTCTGGTCTGGTTCACACTAGACGGACTCGCTAGGTCGCTGGGCAGTGACACGTGGCAGGGATACAGTGATCTAGTGGACATCGTGGCCAGGTCACCACCACCACTCAGTGGAGATAGACTTAGATGCTGACATTTATGAGCCGTTGGTGGCTCTTTATGGTGGTACATATGAGTAGTAGCGCGGAGTCATGACGGATCTTCTTCATGCCATCGTCTAGAGTAACGAGTCTATACACACAGCACGTCTGCACCATCCCTGCACATCTCAGCCTCGACACCCCCATTGTACCCTTGAGTTCTGGGCTGGAGCTGAGTGTGCTGCCACGCCAGAGTCTGTATCGGTTCTTTGAGATAGTCGAGTCCATATGTTCGGGTCTGCTGCTTTGTCTCTGTGTTGATCAGTTGTTATCTATTGTTTCCTTTGTTTTCATTCTGTTTGAGTGAGATGTCACGCACATTGCACTGAGGAGCACCCACTGTAGAGAGCATGCTATCCACGCTACAGGTACTCTCATTGTTGGCACGCCCGGTGGGACCTCAACTGAAGTCTCACTCTCTGTTGAGGTGCAAATCGAGAAATCGAGGAGCTAGTTGGGTTTTACCTAGCCTCGCCTACTTCGTCTTGCCCAGTGCAGCCTGCTGTTCTGTTCCAGTTTTCACCTTAGACAGCTTACTCTAGCTGACCTAGTCTCTCGCCCTTCTGGTCTAGTCCTCTCTCGCCCTCGTCCAACCAAGTCCTCGCCTTGGTCTAGCCCTTCCTCGCCCCTCGTCCGACTAGGTGGTCTAGTCACTTCCCTGGTCCTGGACCAGGTGGTCTAGTCACTTGCCCTGGTCTAGAGAGTCCAGACCTGTGTCCATTCAGTCAGTTAAAGGTCTTCTTGCCCAAAGTTTGGTTGGGTTTGTGGTCACTGCATGACACATACAAGGCGGTCATTTGAGCATCAAAGCGCACTACTGAGTCCTCTGAAGTACTACAACAGAAGACGTCAACCCTTGGTACCTAGTAGAAGTCCACCAACCTCATCACCCATACCTCCACTTCCTGCATCCAGTTCTACATCTTCCAGGTCACCTTCCCCAGTAAAGCTCTCCTCCATTTGTTACAGCAAGCTATTGAGCAACGGGCTCCTCATCAAGAGGCCATGGAGGCGTTGACCAGTGTTTTGGCCAAGGTAAACATCAAGTTTCCTACCTTCAAGGGACTCTCCTCAGAAGATGCAGACGACCATGCAAGGAGGTTTGTATCTCTCTGTAGAGGTCGTGGTCTTAATAGAGAAGATGCTTATTTGGTACTCTTTCCATCTACCTTGGATGGCTTAGCAGACAAGTGGTACAGTCAGTTTGCAGAGAACCATTTTGCAACTTGGGCAGCTTTAAGACAACAGTTCTGTGCAGCATTCAGACCAGGCGACTACCAGGAAAAGGTTTTGGATGAGTTGGCCAACATGGTGCTCCAGCCAGAGGAAACTTTTGCAGAACTCATGACTAAAACCAAGTCTCTGGTTGCAAAGCTTCCTCAGCAACCGGGTGAATTTATGGTTAAAAAGTGGGTGGAGAAGGCTCTTCCAAAAACTTCTCAGAAAAAATTTCGAGAGAGTCTCCGACCTGACGCCACTCTAGAGGAGTTTGTCGCAGCTACTACTAGGATAGAGGGAGCGAGGAAGCTGTTCACCAACTCCCCGCAGGTAGAGACCCCCTCACTGTTTTCGGAAAGTCCTTCTAATCCGTTGACTTCTTTACGTAGGGAACTTGAAGCCCTAAAACTACAACGCGCTCTTCAAGAGGAGAAATCAATCTCTCTTAGACAAGAGAAGCCCCCACATCACGAGGCTTTGGATCAAATCAAGAGAGAGCTAGAAGAGCTTCGGTCTCAGCAGGAGACCAAAGCTATAGTATGGTGCAGCTCGTGTCGCTCTCCAGGACACCCTCCACAGGACTGTCCCCTTCAGAATTATTGCCACTTTTGCGAAAAGTCGGGGCATGAAGACAAGGATTGCTACTATATCAAGGGATTGCGAAAAATACAAC
The DNA here is from genome assembly GCF_014529385.1 of Adiantum capillus-veneris. NCBI lineage: Eukaryota > Viridiplantae > Streptophyta > Polypodiopsida > Polypodiales > Pteridaceae > Adiantum > Adiantum capillus-veneris. The sequence goes on from NC_140952.1 coordinate 18,825,693, forward strand.
AAAGTCTAGGTCCTTCTCTCCACCAAGGGATAGCACCAACATCTAAAATGGTCTCCCCCTATGGCCATCAAAATTACATGCCACCTTTGCTCAGTACCCCTACTGTCCAAGGTATGTCAAGTATGTTTCCACCTCAAAATTTTTATACCCATGCTCCTTCAGCTCCTCAGAGCTTCTACACCTCAGCCTCCAACTCCATGCAGCAACAAGAGCAGCGACCACTTGTCCCCCGTTTCGTCCGTCTAATCGGCCCATCTTATGCTACAGATGTGGAGAATATGTGCATTACCAAAGTAAGTGTCCTTTACCTGAAGGGTCTCCTCCTTGCAGACATTGTTTGGAGTCTAAGGACCACTACAATAAGGATTGTGCCAAGCAAAGGGCATCCTCATCTTCAGGCCCAACTCAGAACCAACAAGAATTCACATTCCTGAAGATCAATCTGACCACAGTGAACACCACCCCTCAGCCATCACCTGCTACTCATACAGTTCGGCCACAAGTGGCGGAGCCCGCTTGCGTACTCACTCGGGCACAAAGAGCAACTCTGGGTCTCAGCTTGCCAACAGGTCCATCTCGTCCATCACTTCCGCAACCTGACCAAACTGACGAACCCTTAATTGGTGCTAGAAGTAGGCCAATCTCTATGCTTTCAGGCACTGATGAAGCCTTCCTGGAAGCAGTGGCTGACTTGCAACAGGTCAAAGTTCCAGAGGAAGCCCAGATTGAAGGAGCTAAGCCCACAGCGGAAGCAATCTTGAAGAACACCTTTCAACAAGTGTCCCTTTATGAGATGCTCCGGCTAGATGCAACCCTCAGAAGTGACACCCTCTCAGTCATTCAGTCTCTGTACCCAGGTGAGGGGCCTAGAGGCGGGCATCTCCCTGTACAACCTTCAGAGTCTTACATGATTTCTTATCCAGTTGCTCTCCTCACCGACTACAAAAGTCCTCATCTCACTGTGTCTATTCTTGGGCGTCACTTCTCAAGCGTCATAGTGGATGGTGGATCTTGGATCAATCTAATGCCAAAGTTTACTATGTTGGCTTTAGGTCTACAGCCTACCCGCCTTGATCCATTCACTGTTACATTGGCAGATCAGAGGACTGTCTATCCGGTGGGCATAGTAGACAAGGTGCCTCTGAAGGTACAAGACCCCACCTTTAGTTTGGATTTTGCAGTGGTCAGTCTTCCCCAGGTGGAGGATGGATTTCCTTTGCTTATTGGTAGACCATGGTTGCGGCATACTAAGGCACTTCACGATTGGGGAAACAATGCCATGTGGATACATACTCCTGGCTCCCACATGTAACCAATTCGACTCGAAGGAGGTATGGATCCAGTGGTTCATCACAGCTCATTGTCAGTATAGTCCAACCCCGACCCCGAGCAGCCTATCCCACCTGACGGTCTGACGAAGACCTTCTGCGATGGTTGGAAGCTACCACATCGATGTCGTGCTATGTGGTTTCTATTCAAGCCTCACCGCCTAGAACACACTCTCTCCCAGCTCCTCGGGCTGACACCAGCGACCCAAGTCCTACAACAGAAAGTGTGTCAATCAAAGAAGCAAGTGTGTTAGTCTTAGATGACCATGATTCAAGTGTTCCTCTGATGGAAGTCGTCGGCCTTGGTGAACCTATAACACATCACCGAAGGAGAAAGAAATCTCCTCTACATGAGTTCGCCTACGTTCCACCTCTTCCTCTAACATCTCCCGGGTCTGACGCCCCGCCCACTCAAAAGCACTCTGTTGTGTCTGAAGACTTACCCTTCAAGGAGCTTCACCAGGATGGTTACAAGAGGAGTATGCAGAGTTTCCAATCGATCAAACACCAGCCCATGATGTCTCCAAGCTCCAAGAGGCAGCTCACTCTTCATCTTCTGAGGCCAGAGTTACAGGGGAACGCCCCTACCAAGGCCTGGAACGCCGGAACGACGTAGTTGCCGGCTGAGGTGCCCGGAACGGCCAGGCGTTCCGACAGACCAGGGAATACCGGAACGGCAGGGGGGAACGGGGCCGGAACGGCCCGGAACGCCGGGACGGCAGCAATGGTAAGAAAGCATAAAGGGACAGATTTTGGGTGTGTGTTTTTCCTTATAAATTGCTCCCCTCTCACCCCTTTCCTTCCCAAATGCAACAAGCCTCAAGGCTCTCTCTCTCTTCCTCTACCCTCACGCTCGGGCCTCAAGCTCTCAAGCTCTCTCTCTTGGGCTTGCCCTCAATTTTCAAGGCTTCAAGCTCTCTCTCCCTTCGTCTCAAGAAGTGAAGCCTCTCTCAAGCTCTCTATCTCAAGCATGCATTGTGTCTGTTGTGAACGTACTATGACCGCGCATCACCACACGATGCAATCAAGCCATAATAAGGTGGAATGGTATGTTTTTTGTGAGTATTAGAGTCAAAGGACTCTAATACTACTTGTATTCAAAGTTCAAACATATAACGCTAAAAATTGCATTATTTTGGGTGTTTTTTAATGCCTCCCGTTCCGCGTCGTTCCCGTTCCGGACCCCTTGCCGTTCCCCCGTTCCGCAGGGAGGCCCGTCGCCATTCCCGTTCCGCGTTCCGGGTAACTATGTCTGAGGCACCCTCTCTAGCTACACCTCCTGACCCGGTCAAAGAAGTCAACCTGGGAGATCCTGACAACCTCATCACGTACTCTTAGCAGCTTGGTTATGGGAGCATCCCGCGTTACTCAATCAAGTAGTCTCTTTTATACACTCTTTTAAAGATGTTTTTGCTTGGTCCTACAAGGATTTGGAAGGGATCCCACCAGAATTGGGTGTCCACACTATCCCTCTGGTTGAAGGGGCTAAGCATGTCATCAGAGGCCGAGCTTGCAAGCTCAACCCAAGTATGCAGAGGCTGTCAAGTCAGAGCTAGAAAAAATGCAAGAAGCAGGGATCATTGTACCTATGGAGCACTCTGAGTGGTTATCACCCATGGTGATAGGGCCTAAGAAGCAGTCCAATAAAATCCGTGTGTGCGTAGATTACCGCGCTCTGAACAAGGTAACTATCCCGGATGGTTTTCCCACACCTCTCACTGAGCGTGTGCTAAAAGATGTAGGAGGGCATGTATTGTACAATTTCATGGATGGGTTCAATGGATACAATCGATTGGGCATCCATCCACGTGATCAGATTAAAACGACTTTCGTGACTCCCTGGGACATTTTTATCTACACTAGAATGTCATTTGGGTTGAAAAACGCTCCACCTTCCTTCAATCGAGCAGTATATCTCATATTTTGTCCTTTACTTACGGATCATCTTCGCATCGTCATGGACGATTTTTCGACCTTCTCAGGTGCTCAATGTTCAACCCCAGTGGAAAATCTAGAGGAGCACCTCGTTGAGCTCTCTGTTGTCATCCTTAAGTACAGAGAGGCACGCCTAAAGCTCAATCCTAACAAATGTCATTTTTTGGTCACTGAGGGCACACTTCTAGGCCATGTGGTGTCTGCTAAAGGTTTAGCGCCTGACCCAGAGAAGATCCTGGCAATCTTGAAGTTACCGCTTCCCATCAACCCAAAAGGTGTGCAGAGCTTTGTAGGCTATCATCGCAAGTTTATACGCATGTATGCAGAGGTGGCTCAACCACTGACCCGACTCACCAGTGCTACTGTCCTCTTTCAATGGTCCAACGCAGAGGCTGAAGCTTTTGCATACCTCAAAAAACGCCTCACTGAAGCGCCTATTCTAGTGGCTCCCGATTGGTCTCTTCCTTTTCATGTGCATACCGATGCCAGTCAACTAGCTGTGGGTGTTGTGCTAACTCAACCTAGTAAGGAGTACAATCTGGATCGCCCTGTTCACTATGCAAGTCGCCTGCTCACCAAGGCAAAGCGCAACTATAGCACCACAGAGGGAAGGTTTGGCCATTCTGTATGCTTTACAAAAATTTCGCCATTATTTATTAGGAGTCCATTTCACAGTTATTACTGATCAACATGCCCTCCGCTATCTGCTTATTAAGCCGCAAGTTGCAGGTCGAGTATGGAGATGGCTACTCTTATTTCAAGAGTTTGATTTCGAAGTGGTACTTAGGCCCGGCAAACATCATGTCCTTGCCGACCACCTCCCTCACATTCACACAGGTGAAGAAGCAACAAGGGTTGCAAACGACTTTCCAGATAGCAGTCTCTTTAAGATGGATACCATTCCGGAATGGTACGGCGATGTTTTGCATTTGCTATCTACTAGCTTGTACCCAGAGAACGCGTCTCCATTGCAAAAGAGACGACTGTTATGGAAGTCCAGGCCATTCACTCTCATTGGAGGCCAACTCTACAAGTCGAGACCGAATGGTGTTCTGAGGCAGTGTGTCTCTCCTCATGAAGTTGAGTTTATTCTGGAGGATGCCCACAGTGGTCCCACTGGTGGCCATTACCTTGGTCATATCATCGCCCAGAAGATTCTCCAGAGTGGTCTATGGTGGCCCTATGTCTTTCGGGATGCAATTGCCTATGTGAAAGTATGTGATGTGTGTCAGCCCTGTGCTCAAGAGTGATGTCTCCAACGTCATAAGCAAAATGTAGTGCTTCACCAAGAGATGATTTGAAATAGGGGAAGGGGTCAACATAAGTGCCTTGGAACATTAAGGAGTTCCTATGGTGCCAGATGGCCCACAGAGTCCAAAATCTGACCCAAGTGAAGAACACCGCAAACTGAGAATGCGATGACTGAAGCACTCCAAAAGCCAAAAGCGTCTATGAAAAGAGCCGGAAGGAAAACGCAACGGAAGAGCAGTCAACACTTGCCGAATGAAGGCTCTAGAGTGGCGACAACGCCATAGTAAGTGTGGCACGGTCTCCTCAGCTTCAAGGCATCTGGGGCAATGGGAAGGTGCAATATGCCGAGTATGTAACACACTGCCAACAGGTAGAGCTCCCACCAAGCAGCGCCACAAGAAAACCCATTCCTTCAAAGTTAGATGACTCGGCCAAATACCAGAGATTGTGTGTTGCCACCACAAGGATGACTCGGAGAGCAACCACAACTGATTACCATGATGCACAATCCATATATCAGACTGAAGGATAGCATATACACTACCAGCTGAGATGCAGTCCAATCTAGTCATAGCCAGATTCCAAACAGAGAAGCGAGAGTCCACATCCAAAGGAGGAACGGATGAGTGATCAACAAGCATCCTTTGAATTTCCCGCCAAAGAGAAGAATAGTGAGGACCCAACCGAAAGCGGGACAGTGCATCAGCAGACGAAAGAACATAACCCGAGCCATCAAGCACTTGATGCACCTGACAGATTCCTTTCTGGGTAAGAAAATATGCTTGGCGAGGAGACCGTTGAACCAAAGTCGAAGCGAAGGCCTTGCTCCAATGCAGACTCTCCAAACGAAGAGAATTACCCACAGCAAATGGTCAACCATTCCAAGCCAAATGCGAAGTGACAACTTTCCAATCAACAATGAGAGAAGAAGTAAAGGGACATCCAGGAATGTGTCCTTCAAGCTTCTCAAAAACAACATCCCAATAAGTCGGTTGCCAATGACCAAAAGCTGGCGTGACAATGTGCGTACACAAATGTGTGACCATGAGAGCCAAGGGTTGTTGCTACTCCACCAAAACTGGCAGCAGCATAGCTTTCTGGGCCAAAAGATGACGTCGCAAGTCCAAAATATTTAACCCTCCAAGCCGCTTGGGAGAACACAACTTGTCCATAGAGAGAAGCCGAAGACCCTTCTTGGTAGACGAAGTCCGCCAAAAATGCTCTAAAATATTGGACATGAGGGACTGCAAGCGCAACTGAGGCCATGATAACAAAGGCAAGTAAAACTGCACATAAGCCACAAGGATGCATTGGACAATCCAAGACGTACATGAAGTGGCCACGTGGACAGTTTCCAATAATTTAACTTGGAATGTAGACGTTGGAGCACCCAATCTAGTTTTTGCATAGCCGATACATTCCAACCCAACGGATAACCCAAATGGCGAACCAGAGCATGTGGAGGAACAATCTCCCCAAGCCATAATAGCTTATGCCAATCACACTCCTTCAGAGGCAATAGCTTGGATTTACAAAAGTTAACTTTGAGACCCGCTGCCAATCCAAACAAGTGAAGAGTATGCATAATTTGTTGTACATCATCATAGTGATTACGAAGCATAAACAAAGAGTCATCTGCATAGGCCTGAGGCCTGACCAGCAAATTGTCGTCCCGAAGGAGCAAATTGTCGTCCCGAAGGTAAAGTAAGGCCATGTAGCCTGCCACTGGAAGTCAAGGAATCCAAATACATAAACAAGGGGTGAGTAGCAATCGCATAGAGCAAAGCACTCAAAGGGCAGCCCTGTCTCATCGACCGTCCCAAAGGCCAAGATTCTGTAAGAGATCCATCCCGCAAGCCCGCAGAAGTGTTGTGTGCATACAAGAACAGCACAACACGGGATATCCTAGGTCCAAATCCCAAGTGTTGCATGGTATCCGCAATATAATCCCAAAGAACAGTATCAAAGGCCTTTTCAATGTCAACCTGCATGACCAATACATCCTGTCGAGTGTATTTTGCATATTCCATACCAATGATGACATTCGCGAGGTTATCAGTAATTTGACGTCGTAGAATGAAGCCGTATTGAGATTGATGCAAGCCTTCATGCAAAAAGCACTTGAGTCTGTTAGCTAGCATTTTTGCCATATATACCACAGGCATAAGTGTAATCGGCCGCCAATGAGAGAATTCTTCGCACAATGCATGCTTAGGTATCAGCTTGAGCAAACCTTCTTTCCAAGAGGAGGGCAGTTCCTGCTGTTCCCAAGCTGTTTCATCATGAACAACAGAGGCAACTTCAAATAATCCCAGAAGGACAAGAAAAATTCCACAGAGAGGCCATCCCAACTAGGAGCTCTCCATCGACCCAAATCAAGCAAGCTAGCATGCAATTCCGGCTCAGTGAAAACAACTTCCAAGTCTTGAGCCTGCCGCATCGAAAGGATGGGAGTAACATGTGATAGAAACATGCAACACGCTTGATAAGCTGCTCTCGTGGGAGAAGAAGGGGCCTCAAAAATCTTGCCATAATGAGAATGTAGGGCTAGTGCTAGCTCTTGTAATGTGGAGGTCCATTCCCCTGACGGTAATTTAACTCTTTGTATAGCTTGAGACTGCCTGGAGTGATGCAAATGCTCAAAAAATTGTTTAGAAGAACATCCTTTGTCTGCAAAAGCTTGTCGTCGAGCTCAAGTCTACATTGGCCAATTTCCTCTCATCATTGTGCCGTAACATAGCACAAGCAAAAAACAACTCAGTCGCTTGAGTGTCAGTAAGAGAAGAATGATTCGCCAAGTGCATTAGCCTGCTACAAGCATCCTTCGCCTGATTAACCTGTTCCCTTAATTGCGACAAATAATCTCTACCATAATCCTGGATAACACATTGAACACACATAACAAAGCGGAACCAGGCTATGTCCATATCAACATACATCTGGGAGATCAAAGCCGGGATGATATCCACAATCATAGCCCGAAAAGGCTCATGCTTGAGATAAGCATTATTGACATGCAAAAGCCTCTTCCTGGGCAGGCGAGCATTGGCATCAAAAGAGCCAAAACGAAGCTTCAAGCATACAGGAAAATGATCCGAAAGACACATAGCATAGTCAATCCTCAGCTCGCATACAAAGTCATCATATTGTTGCATGTGAAAAAGATACCAGCGATCTAGCCGAGCGCGATACATAGATTGAGCATTATGTTGAAAAGTGAATCCTCGATCAGTCGCATGCGATAGGGGCCACAAATCAAGCCCATTACATGTTGTCATTATAAATTGATCCCACGATTGCCATTCCGTATGAAGCATGTGAGAATGCCCAGTAGTATTATCTGCAAGGTTAGGTGCATTATTAAAGTCCCCACAGAGAAATGCATTAGAACGCCAACAATAAGAGGAGATAGCACTCCACAACCATGCCCTATCTGCAGAAGCTGTGTATGCATATAAGCCTTCAAATTCAAAAACTTCTCCATTAACAATACATTGGATGACCATCCATCTCCCAGCCGGGTCATTGAAAACCAAGGTCGGGAAGTGTTCGTGTCAAACAAGTATAAGCACACCAGAATAGCCGGTTGAGCCTGCATAAGCTATCTAGTAGCCTGCAAGGTAAGAGGTTTGTCCTACAAATTGATGCCGGTTATGCTCCTGAAGAACCACAATGTCCGCGTGACATGTATATACATAGTGCCAGGTTAGCCGTCACTTGTCGTGATTGCATAACCCACGCACATTATAGGAGATGCAATTCAAAGAAATATGCATTCTGATATGGTACATACTGTGGGCGAGGAAATGGGAAAATGGGAGAAAACTCAAGTACCAGTGCCCATCGACACATCCTCCCCGACTGCAAGCACCTGAGGAGGTGGGTCAAGACCTGGACCCGAAGGATTGAAAGTAAAAGCACCTTGCAACGAAGAGGCTTCGCCTATAACAACTTCCTTGTAAGAGCGGACCACCTTGTCCTAAGCTTCAGCCAAAGACGTTGGTATAGCCAAAGTGTGTCGACCCTAGAAGGTAGCATGGACAGAAGGCTAGCAAAAGCATGGCAAAAGGTTGGAGCAGCTAGGAAGATCATGGGCTGACAGGTAGCAGCGGGGGTGTGTGACTGATGCGGTTTATAGGCCAAGGAAGGCTCCATGAGGGGCTAATTTGGAGAGCAAGTGAGGAGATGTGAGGTGCAGTCTTTGGGTCCAGGAATGAAGAGCTTGAAGTGCTGAAGGAGCAGGTCCAGACGGCTCATCAAACAGAGCTATGGAGCCCAAGTTATGGAAGGTTGAAGGTTCAGAGTGTTGCAGATTCTTGTCGGGCAGGGCGGCTGAGGACAGGTGGTCCAAGTGGAAGTCAGGATATAGGCGTGTAGAGTTCAATTTATGGAGCCTACTCGTCTTTTCAGGTTGCAGATAGGAGCTACAGATTGCATTTTATTGCCAGCTGAAGTTTTGCTGGGGGCTAGGTTGGTGCCGACCTGACCGCATGGGGAATCGTGCAACATGGCGTCTTTTGAGTTGCGGCAAGGTTTTACAGCAGGGTATGCATCATACAGAGCTAGCAAGAATTGATTGCACATCAGACGGAGCCCGGAGCGGAAAGATACAGAAGTCTAAAGATTGGGTGTCTATGTCTGAAGTTGATTGCAGATGAAAATTGGCTTTTTTAAGGCCTCGGTTCGAGGGCTCGAGGACTCTCAAAATATGGCTAGAGCTGAGGGGTTTCAAGTCGACAAAGTGAAATTTTGGTCGGGCTTTGCGGTTGGGGAATCTAACCCTGGACTGGAATATTGCAGGTTGGTGAAGTGTGGGGAAAAAAATCTAAATAGATGATTTCTTGTAAAAGGTTTTGTAGCTTTGGAAGTCACCCCAAGAGGGGGGCCCTAACTGCTGCCATGTGGTGGTAAATGGCCCCATAAGCACATACACAGAGCAATGGAGCGGGGTATAAGGCCAAAGTGGAGTGCCACTTGAGGCATGTGCAAGGGAGAGAGCTCCCGTGGTGCCTTGGCGATGGCAAGCCCCGAAGGCCGCTGCGTTGGCGGCGTGCGGCCCTGCAAGGGTGGCGGCCCGCCGTTGTACTTGTTGGAGATGATGGCGCGCTGGCCGGCGTCCGGCGGCGTTGCCGTGTGTTGTTGGATGACGTGGCATCCCATAAGCGATTGTGCCCGCGCCCATGAGGGCCTCTTTTGGAGATTAAAGGAATACCCCCCACCCCCCCCACCCCCAATAGCGATGTCGATATTGCCCATCAAGGGGAGGGTCCCACGTCGGATGATAGAAGAGCCGGAGGGAGAGAGTCACAAGGCTGGTCAAAGGCGAGCTAGCCAATCCCGCGGCAACATCCAGTGTAGAGAGAGAGAGAGAGAGAGAGAGAGAGAGAGAGAGAGAGAGAGAGAGAGAAGGCGAGTCCAAGGCGGCCCAAGGGTCCAAGACAAGCAAGCAAGGGAGCATGTAATAGAGGGGTCAAATGAGAGAGAGGGAGCCTATCCGAGAGGTGTCCACAATGCCAAAAGGGCAAGTACAAGGGCGGACAAAGAGCAAAGAAGTGTGCACCATGCAGTTGCCAAAAAAATCATAAGTGCCAAGTGGTGGCAATGCAAAAAAACTTCTAAAGGGAGCTTCAGTTAATTATACGAGCTTGATAGCTCCTTGTTTTTTTCTTTTTTAGCCTTAGCCAAGTCTTATAAAAGGACATAGAAGTGATTTTTTGAGGGCTTTTTTGCCAGAGAGAGTTATTGGAGGTTTGTAAGCCTGTGTATTGCCAGCTTGCCAGTGGAGCTGCATACTTGATTGTACTATCTCCCTATGCAAAACTACCAAACCTTTGCCCCTATTTCTTATGTTGCTTCTCCCCATCCCACTCCTTTTCTCTCGCTCTTTGTCGACTTGCCAGTGCTTGCAGAGGGTTTGCCTGCAGCTTGAAGGGTGTTACCAAGAGGGTAGAATCGGGGTGTCTTGTGAGTCGGAAAGGGTTAGTTGAGCAGTGTGGGTGCGTTTGTGCTGTAAGGTGTTTTTTGTAAGGTATGAGACAGTTGTTATGTATGCTAAAGTGGAGCTGTTAGTGCAAATTAGCCAAATTGAAGGTGTTATTAGAGAGGTTAAGGGTGATGTGTAATCCCTGGGCTATAGAGAGGCAATCATTTTGTGTGTGGAGTGTGTTCCCTATTCCCCCTCTCCAACGTGTTGTCATTACAAGGGAGCTTTTTCTGAGCAACATTCTTTAAAGGGGGCACATAATTACGAGAGGATTCCCGAATACGGGCTGTAGCAACTTTAACGCGTTTCTTGGGCACCATCCAAGTTTGGGAGGTTGAAGCCTGTTCTTTGCCTTTGTCTTTAATATTCGGAGAGGCATAAAGTGCAGACAATTGTAGTTGTTTCCCCTTGCCTTTATTCACCCAGTTGTGTCGGAGAGGAGGCTGAAGCACCTTTGGTTTGAACCTCAGCAGAAGATTTCGGATTTGAGTGAGGTTGAGGAGTAGGAACAGCTGAAGGCGAAGGTTGCACGTTTGGTTCGGGACATTCGGACTGCATATGACTGAATTTGCCACAGCGGAAGCAAGAATTTGCAAATTTGCCCCATTTAAGCTTAAATGGACGCTTGCCAACCACTGCATCCCCAGAATTGATGGAAATACCTGCTGGTGTGGGGATATTTGTGTCCCGCAGAATACAAAAACGGTTTGTGTTTGTGTCCAGCTTAGGAGGGCAAATGACTTTGCCCAACTGAGCAGCTAGCAAAGGAAGGAAATGACGCTAGGTGCGAGGAAAATCGACCACCTCAACCCAAACGGGACACTTGTGACGAATGAGACTCTGATAGTCCTTGGTGAGAGCCCAGGGCAGTACATGAGTCATCTGCGTATTGAAGAAAAGAGGAGACATTTCAAGCAAAGCATCCCGAGCATCCATGTCGGCCAGCAAGACTTCATAAAACCCGCGCGCGCCGAAGTAAACCCCTCGGACTGCTTGCCGTTTGAGTAGGAAATCAACCCATTGGCCTACATCCTAAGCCATAGGCATTTTACCCGGGAAAAAAAGAATCACCGCGTTGAGTGCATATTGAGCAACGGAATCCATAAGCTCTTGTATAGGGATGCGCACTTCCATGACAAGTGCGGATCCTTCCCAGGCTTGACGTGCATCCTCGAAGTCCTCATGCAAACATTCTTTGATAAGGCTTAAAGCATCCATATCCGAAGATTCCATGGCCTTCCGGCGCTTGTATATACACTTCTCACCCGAATCCATGTGAAGCTCACACACACGCACGCACACACTTTTTTGGGTTTTTGGATATTTTGACTACTATCGACACAGACACACACAAGCTGGTTGTACAGGAACTTGCTGCTTGAAAACTTTAATCAAACTGAAAACCTAAAGATTTACAAAACCTCCGTCGGAAGCTGGCTGTCAAGGCAAAGCCTGAACTTCAGATGGCGCAGAGTTGAGGGAGGCCAGGGGCACTCAGAGTTGTTTGTCGCAAGAGCAGGACTGCTCGCAGCAGTGGGCGCAGAGAAGACCACGGAGAGCACAGCGCTGAGGATGCGTGCAGGGCTGCAGGGAGTTCTTTGGTGGGACACCACGCACACACACGAGCTGGCAGTACAGAAACCCTCACGCGTTGCTGTCCCACTACGAAACCCTAGCGCGCTTCTGTCTGACTGTGAAACCCTAACGCGTTGTTGTCCGATTGTGAAACCCTAACACTGCTGCCCGACTGTCATTGGCCGCGTGTGTCTTCCACTCACACACACACACACACACACACACACACACGCTGGCGAAGATGCAGATGGCTACTGCTGCACGCAGGGAATCCACGCGACCAAGGCACACACTCGTCACCACACACCTCTCAGCAACACCCACTCACCACACACATACACACTCACACACACACACACACACACACACACTGTCACAGACGCACACATACAGAGGCCACAATCAAAGATTACAGATTACGGAAACGAACATCGTGCAAGTTAAAATCCAAGGGGCAACAAAAGAACCAACAGAACTGAGAAGTCTAGGCCGAGATGGTGCGACAGGAGGAGGCCAACTGACACACCTCCATCGCAGCCCTGAACCACAAAAGCTTACATGATATAGGTAAAGGTGCCAGTTTAGAGGCGCCTTACTTGGACAAGGAATTGCACAATATCTACAAGATTGTTTTGAGCTTTAAGGGGCGCAAAAGAAAGTTTTGCGCAGTAGGAATTTGCACGAGAGATGACAGCACGAACAACGGTTCAGAGAGGAAGAACGACTACACAGCGAGTTTCCGTGTAAAATTTTGGGTGCCAAATGCAGAATTGGCAGGGGGGTATTTAGAGTCGTTTCTACCAACAAGGTCCGAACTCGTGATCCAAGGGTCTCGATTTAATCTCAGCTACACTAACCATGTATTAGGTGCACCGGAAGGGTTTAAGAATTTAGCTCGGATCTAGTACTTCGCACAAACACAAGGTTACTTTCCTTCACTTGCGAGAACTGCAAAACGCTAGGGCTGAACAGATGCAAAAACACTACGCTGAACTTATGGAAAACATTGATGATGTTAGCAATGGAAACGCTAGCTGCTGAGGTACTCTGAGCGCTATATACCCCTACGGATATTGGGTTTTGATCTAAAGGCCAAGTGACTCTTTTATAGGGTTTTAGCCATTTGCGTCCTACTTATTTCTTTTAAATGTCATGTCAAAGTCACTTATTGATAAATGACTTAAGTGGTTGTTCATATGCCTACATGCTTAAGTGACTATACTGTGAAAGTGAGGGTATGCAACTATAACCTGCCTAATCATAAACGTCCTTTAAGAGGCTCACAAAGTGCATGGCTAGATCCTAAGCTATACTAAGACTAATGTTGACCTGTAGCAGTCGCTTTTCCACGTGGCTCCAGTGCAATGCACGCGTAACGTCCCCCCCCCCCGTTAAAGGTGAGACACAATTGCTGAACTTCTTCATGTGGATGCTTTCTATACTTCTGATGCTTGTGGGTGCATAAAAAGATGAAAACTCCTCCAAACGGGTGGGTATTGTGGATGTAAGTACTGCTGCGATGTAAACACCGACCAGCCAAGTTACTAGACAGCCTTAAGGCTTACTACTGTCGCAAAAGATCATCCTTGATGCCGACTCTACCTTGCGAGCAAGTACTACCACCCGAATAGTCCTGTCATGAAAACATTGCGGGTGAAGATGGAAAGTAGGGTGCTCTGAGGTATTTTCAATGGTTCCGATGCCGATCTTCGTTCAAAGACAATGCGATGAAGATGGGAGCATGCCCGATGCACAATGGACTAAGGGTGGGAGTGGCTATAAGGTGTGGGCAGAGACACAAAACTTCTTTAAGAAAAAAATTTATGAGATAGGTTCCTTGGGTTCTTGGTTCTTCTTGGGTTCTTGATTCTTCCTTGAGATTGCAAAGCCAAAGCACATCTAGATCTGTAAAACCAATGTCAAGTGCAACGGAAGGGTTTAAGGATTTAGCTTGGATCTAGTACTTCGAACAAACACAAGGTTACTTTTCTTCACTTGCGAGAACTGCAAAACGCTAGGGCTGAACTGATGCAAAAACGCCACGCTGAACTTATGCAAAATGTTGATGATGCTAAGGTGCTCGCAATGGAAACGCTGGCTGGTGAGGTACTCTGGGCGCTAGATGTCCCTACGGATATCGGGTTCTGATCTGAAGGCCAAGTGACTCTTTTATAGGCTTTTAGTCAATTGTCCTACCTACTTTTTATAAATGTCGTGTCAAAGGCACTTATTAATAAATGACTTAAGTGGTTGTTCATATGCCTAAATGCTTAAGTGACTGTACTATGAAAGTGAGGGTATGCAACTATAACCTGCCTGATCATGCACGTCCTTTTAGAGGCTCACAAAGTGCATGGCTAGATCCTAAGCTATACTAAGACTAATGCTGACATGTGGCAATAGCTTGTCCATGTGCCTCGAGTGCAATGCGCATGTGACATCATGGCACCTCTCGACTGGAGTTTCTTCCAAATTGGAGCAATTGAGAGTTATTTTCTGGGGGTAGACGTGCCCCTAAACAGGGAGCCGTCTTTTTACTGGCCCCTTTACCCTAGACCCATGTGACATTTATCAATGCCTCAGTTAGTGTGTAAACATGGCATTGACACTCGTCAATAAAGTGGGAGGGCCCATATGGCAAAGTGAAACAACTGTCAGCCCCAGAGCGGAAGAGCATCCCAGGATCCCTTGCCAAAGAGGGGCTGAAAGTGATATGTGATATTTTGGTATGGGGTAAGGATGTTTACCCAGGGACAAACAAATAACAAGATGAAAAAGAGGTTGAGAGGGCAAAGATATATAGCCTCAAAGGAAATGTAAAGAGTTTGAAAATTAGGAAGAGGAAACAATAACACAGAAAACAGAGATTGGGCAGGCAGTCCCAAAGGAAAGTTATAGAGTTTAAAAAGAGGAGGGAGCTATCAGCCTCAGCAAGCATCAGGATGGAGGAAATCAAAGGCAAAGCTCAAACAAGAATGAGCTGATGTTGTCAAAAGGAGGTAAAGGTGGAAGTTGATGCCAAGCAATTACCATGGGTGGAAATGGGAAAGACTCCAAAAATGGTGAGCAACAATTAATTCATACCACTCTTGTAGAAAAGACATGCCTGGCATCTTGACATGCATGTCACAAGTAAAGTTGCGAGGCCAACTCCACCTTTGGATGAAAAACTCCTAGGCTGTAAGGCTGAGGAAGCCCCTTCCTTTTACCAAGATATGAAGAGCTGGGAAGGGTATGATCCAAAAGAGGGCGCCCGCCCTACAGTTCTCTGGAAAATTGCAAAGACCCATCTTTCTGCAGAAGTCACAACAATTACAGGGTGGCCCCATATCTCTAGACAATGATCTCCACGGGATGCAGCTAGAGCACAAGAGAGCATGCATGCCGAAATTTCTATAGGCCTGCAAAGGGGCGAAGAGGGAAATATATCTAGGTGATCATCTCTTCATTATTGGCAAGGGTGTAGGCTAGGGTTACATAGCCTCAGAGACACACCTAGAAGTTTGGAATTGTTATGACACGCTTTCCACTTTCATCGCTCAGCTATTTAGCAGGCAATTTTCATTTGAAATCTGCAGCCTGATCTCATCGCAAACCTGTAGTAATCGCTCTTGTACACGTTGTAGACATATTATCACACACACACACACACACACACACACACACACACACACACAGGGGGGGGGCAGACGTACTGATTAGTGACAGATTTGATTTGCCTTGCCATTTTCATAATATGTTCCTCTGATTCGATGACATTGGGGCCAGCCATCAAGAAGAATGGGTCTGCCGCCTGCTCAAGAAAACTTCAAATCTGAGAAAATGAACCTTATTTTACAACTAAATCCCAAAATGCACAGCCATGGAAACTTTCAAGCACTATGAGGAAAGTTCATAATATTATTTTTCTTCAAACATGCATTTGTCTCGTAGTAACACTGAGCATGACTTGTTGTGAGGTCCTCCTTTTCAAAGCTTCTAGCTCACTTTGCAAGCAAGATGCTAAATTTTATGCCAAACAGCTTGAATACATAGAACCAATATTTTACCCTGAATTTATAAGCCCCATTGCATCATCTATCACCACACTCACTCCATGTTATCATCTTTCTGTATCAATCCCTCACCATTGGAAAAATTGTTTCATGCATGGCCATGACTATGATAGCATGGTGCTGCATTTTGACTGGTGTACGTGCCACCCTCACCGCTTTCAAAATGCCAGTCCTCCCTACCCCCTTTCCCCCTCGAAAAAGGATCCTTGCCACCGCTAGCATTGTCCCCTCATCATGTATCTGATGCAATGACCTCCCAAGCTCTGTATCCTCTACATCTAGGGAGCACATGAAGATGGGGTCGTCAAAGATTTCACACCCTCTCATGATTGATCTGAGTATGGACGTTGAAAACCGTCTCGTGATTGATCCGAGTATGGACACCGTCTCATGATTGGCCGTCAAAGAAACATTAAAAATCTCCTACTAAGAACACCTTCCCAATCTCAGAATACTACAAAATGTCACTACAAAGAACTAATGTTGACTGGGTCCCAATGTAGTCCCTCCTGTGGTGAGAGAGAGGGTGTGTGTGTGTGTGTGTGTGTGTGCGTGCGTGCGTGCGTGTGTGTGTGCGCGCGCGCGCGAAGCGTTCTGCCCTGCGCGCGATCCTTCCAGCGAGTTCCCTGCAGTCCTGCGTGACTCCTCCAGAAGGCTCCCTCCGCGTGCTCTGCAGTGATGCGCTGCCTCTGCTGTTCTGCGTGCCACCTCTGGTCTGCTCTGCGCCACCTGCTGTGCGCAGTTCTGCTCCTGCGCTGGACTGTCCTGAGCGTACCTGGCTCCCCTCAATTCTGCGCGAACTGTGTGTTCAGGCCCTGCCTCGACAGTCAGTGTCCTGCACAATTCTGTACACCTTGTCAGGTCTTCAGTTCAGGTGTTCTGCCCTCGCCGCCCAGAGCCTGTTCGCTGCTGTCAGTCCTCTGTATGACCTGCTGCATCAACAGCGCCAGGCTATTTACAGCTAGGGACAGTTTTACAGTAATCCAGGCAAAGTTATTTTGCAGATGTATGCGTTTTGTGGGAGATGTACATATCTCTGAGGTCTCTGTAAATAGATAAATAAGACAAAATACAAACAAAGTCTTTTGCTTTGGTTTTCAGTAGTGGTCCGGTTGATGCATGTCAGAGTTCCCATGTGTTTTCAAGCATCGTAAAGCCATGGACAGTGTTTCGAAGAGTGCTTCTGAAATCAAAAGTTGTCTGTATAAAGACTTCAAAGAGGCCGAAAAGCTTGGAATTGTCAGGCACTTGCTCTTGAGGTGCGAATTCCAGTACAGAACCTTATGGAGTCCGGTAGCGCAATATGCCATGAATGAGGTCGTCTTGTTTTTCCCAGGCAAAATGCCCATTGCGTAGAATGTCAGACGGTGGGTTGATTTCCTTCTCAAACGCCAAGCTGTCCGAGGCGTTTACTTTGGTGCTCGGGATTTCTATGGGTTTTATTGGCAGATACTGAGGCTAGAAACCTTCTGCTGGAGATGTCTCCCCTCTTTTTTGGCACGCAGATGACTCATGTTCTGCCTCGGCACTTACAAAGGACTATCAAAGCCTTATTCATCACAAATGTCTAGTGTGGGTGGAAATGTTGATTTCCTTCGCACGTGGAGGCATTTTCTTCCGTTGTTGGCTGCTCAGCTTGGCAAGGTAATTTTCCCCCCGAAATTGGATGCGAACACCAATAGGTTTTGCATTCTTTGGGATACGGACAAGCATACCCCGGATGGAATTATGGTGGATTCACGGGATCCATGGGTGGGCAAGTGTCCTTTTAAACTCAAATGGGGCAAATTTGCTAACTCCTATTTTCGATGCGGTAGATTCGGTCACATACAATCTGAATGTCCTGAACCAGTTTTGCAGCCCCCTCTTTAGGTTGTTCCTTCCTCTACCCCTGCCCCTATAGGCAAATCTGCTGGTGAAGCTAAATTGAATGGAGTCTCTAATATGAAGGTGACTCCCAATGCAGATAAAGGGAAAAACAAAAATCCGCAATCTATTGATGTTGGGAATGTAAATGCAGCGAAAGGCAAAAATGTTGGGACAAGTGAGGTTGGCTCATGGGTGGTGCCTAAAAAGACAGTGAAAAGTCGTACTCCACCTTCCTCTTGTAATTATGTTCCTCTGGTTAACGCCAATAAGAATGTATCGTTTAAGAAGCTTCCCTGCAATGACAATCGCACGTCGATTGATGCTTGGGAAAAAGCGATGCACTCTTATAAGGATGTGCTTTTGGGTGAGGCTTCCACCTCTCAAGCAGTTTCTATGGACAAGTTTCCTGCTTTGACTCAGCGAATGGATTCTGCCATGGATGTGGTGGATGGAGATGTCCATATGGGCATCTCAACTTGATCCCTGTGTTTCTTGCCATTGTATATATGGTTTCTGATGCACAGTCGCATTAAATGCATTTCATACAATGCGCGTGGGTTACGTAACCTTGATAAATGGCGACCAACCTGGCACTATGTACATACATGTAGGGCAGATATAGTTGTTTTGCAAGAACACAATCAACATGACTTTGCTGGCCAGTGTTCTTATTTTGCAGGCTATTGGATTGCATATGCTTGTTTGCAGGATTATTCATGTTTATTGATGCTGGTTCGGCATGAGCTTCAACCAGCTCTCTTGTATAATGATCCGCATGGCCGCTGGATGGTAGTTCAATGCCTGTTGAACGGTCAAGTATATGAATTCGGAGGTATTTATGCGCCTACATCATTTGGGCAAAGGGCTGCTCTATGGCAAGAGATCTCCTCTCGCCCATGGACTTCGAATGCATTCCTTTGCGGTGATTTTAATAATACCTCTGGGATGGATGATAGTACCACTTGTAATTCACATATGTTGTTTGCGAAAAGGCAAGAATGGAATAATCTCTTTGCTTCTGCTCAGATGATTGCTATATGGCGGCATTTACATCCAAATGCCTCTGGTTTTACTTTTCAGCATGTTGCCAACTCTTCTTATCGAGCGCGGTTGGATCGATGGTATTTGCTTAATTTGCAACAATATGAGGATTTTGTATGTGAGGTCAGCATCGATTACACCTTACAGTTATCGGATCATTACCCTGTTTTGTTGAATGTGAGTTTTGGGCAGTCTCTTTGTGATCTGTCTTTTCCTAGGAAACGTCTGCTACATATTAACAATGCTTATCTCACTCATGAGATTTTTCGTGACATGATTTCTGCGTTATTCTCCCTCTGCTTGCTCACATGCATCTTGATCTTGATGCTGCCTGATATGCTTTGTTATGAGGGTGCAAAGTGTTATTTGTGACTATGGCACGCATTACATGCAGTGCACTCGGGGGGATGTCAAGGATGTAAAGCAAGCTTGTCAACGGCTACAAGCGTTGGCTGATTCGCGGCCTTTGTCTAGCTCTGAGATGTCGTGGTTGTGCAAAGCTTGTGTGTGTGCGAAATGACAAGCGAAAACTTGCTAAATGGCAAACCCGTGCCCGTCAACAAGCTTTCATGGATAAAGGTTGTGCTTCGAAGCAATCCTTTAAGCATTTGCATCATACAAGAGTCTCACAAGCAATCAAGCAAGTTATGCTTTCCTCAAGCGTTTGGACTTCTTCAAAGCAAGAGCTTGTTGATGCCATGGTTTTGCATTATCGACAGGTGTGTGCTACTCCTTCTCAGGCTTCTTCGGTTGCCTGCCATGCGCGTCAATTGATGCTTCCTTTGTTAGTCCGATCATATCCCCGCAAGATGCATGTTGCCTTGAGGACCCCTTCACTGCCTCTAAATTACAGTGTTTTGCTTGCTTTGGGCCATTGGCGGTCTCCCAGTTGGGATGGGCTTACTGTGGGAATTTTCCTCTCCTTCTGGGAGGCTCTTGAACAACCACTGATTTTCATGATAAATGCAGCATGGGAGAAACAGGATTTGCCACTTTCTTGGAAAGAAGGTTTACTTAAATTGCTGCCTAAGCAAGCACTTTGCGAGCGATTCTCTCACTGGCACCCGATTACTTTGATGCTGGTGGTTTATAAGATGTTGGTGCACCGCATTAAGGACCATCTTTTTGCAGGCCTCCATCAGGCTCAATATGGTTTCATTCCACGTCGCCAGATTATGGACAATCTGGCTAATGTTATGATTGGCATGAAGTATGCTAAGTATACTTAGCAGGATGTGCTGGTTATGCAAGTTGATATTGGAAAGACCTTTGACATTGTACAGTGGGACTTCATTGCTGCCACGATGAGGTGCCTAGGGCTTGGTCCTAAATTCGCCAATGTGGTCTATTTCTTGTATGCATGTAGCACATCTTCGGGAATCTTAGAAGGTGAATTAACAGAATCTTGGCCTCTTGGTTGTTCGGTCAGGTAGGGCTGCCCCCTTAGTGCTCTGTTGTATGCTATTGCCACTCACCCGTTGTTGACTTATCTTGATCACTAAACCTCTGTTGAGCGTCTTCATGGTCTGCGGTTACCCTCGGGTCGTACCTTCGTTGGTCAAGCTTACGCCGATGATTCGTTGTTTATGCCTCGTAATCAGCAGGCGGATGTCGAAGCAATTATGGAAGCCTTGGACCTTTTTGGCATTGCGGCTGGACTTAAGAGTCAACTTTTGTAAGTCGAAGCTTCTGCCTCTTCGTTCTTGTGATTGGCATAGTCTATTGTGGCCAGGGGAGATTGTTTCTTCAAATGTGATCACTAGGCATTTGGGTTATCCAATTGGATGGAATGTCACTCACTCTCAAAAAGTGGATTGGGTTATGCAACGTTTGAATAGAAGTTATCCACTTGGCCTTTAGATGTTCGTCTGCGAATTGTTCAGAGTATCCTGTTGGCATATGTTCAGTTCTTTTTGCCGCTGATGCATTGGCCTCATCGTTGTCTTTATTCTCTTATGTCGGACATTATGTCTCACTTGTGGCGGACCCATGCTCAGAAAAAAGGCCTACGCTTGATGTCGATGGAGAAGCTTTGCACTTCTAAACGTCTTGGTGGCCTTAACATCTTGGATTTGCGCCGGCATGTTCTTGCTAGGAAAGCTACGTTGTTGCCTACACTTGTGCAACAATTGCAGCCTTGGACTCTGATGTTTAATACCTCAGTCAGCATGTTGTTACTTCCTCTTTTGGCCATTGGCAATCATCTATCTGGGAGGTGATTTTTGGCAAGATGGAAGGGCACATTCCTGGATGTCCTCTTGCTTCCTCTTTGGTATCTGCCTGGAAAGAAGTTACTATTCATCTTTCATGGAATCCTCGGCAGGAAGCTGATTCAATTCGTTTGGAAAGTCTCCATTGGATCCGGGCATTCTCTCTTACTTTGGTCGACCGCTCCCCTCATCAAGCTTACTTTCTCTCTGGTCATGGCATTCATGTGGTTGAGGATGTGGTCGATGAGGCCGGAAATACTTTTGAGTTTCCCTTCGCCGCTCGTCGTTTTGGATTGGGCATGCATTACCGTCAGTTTTGGAGAGAGCTTCAAAGCATGTTGCTTGACTTTTTGCCTGTTTCACCTTTACCTAATGGTGATCACATGTCTGATTCGGAACTTTGAGAACACCTTTTCGAGATATTTCTGCAGGTCAAATTTATGCTCTTCTTCTACCACAATCGTGGCTTGCTGATCATTGTAATGCCCTTTGGCGCATGCACAAATCTAATATCTGGTGGAGGAAGCTTCTCTCTGCCTTGTGGAAAAGTCATTTGCCTTTGAAGGAGCGACTGTTTCTTTGGCGCTGCTTGCTTGGAGTGCTTCCAGTCGGCACTTTTCTTAGCGCATCATCTTCGCCCTTCTTCTTGCGTTCGTTGCTGGACTACAAAAGAGGATATTTGCCATTTGTTGTGGGATTGCTCCATTACTAGAGACTTCCTTCTCCGTGTATCGGCCTGTATGCGGCTCCGTTTCCCTGGGGTTGTCTTTCACAAAAGGTTTTGGGCATTTGGTATTTTCTCACCGACACTACAACGTTTTGCGGGCTTCTTTATGTGGGTCAGATACTGGGCTTATTGGACCCTGTGGCGTCAACGTAATGCTTACATGTTCCATCGTACTCATGCAGATCCGTTCCCACTCTTCAAGCTTTCTCTTAGGCAATCCTTACGGTTTTCTTTGGAAGTTGGTGATTTCACCGTAGAGATACATCAACTTTCTTATGAATGTTTCTAGCTACTCTGTACAGCTGAGTACTTCTGTGTTCTTCCTCTTGTATATGACCCTTTCAGTGGGTTTTCCTCGCTCTGAGGTTTTCCACTAGTAAATTAATCAAATCGATTTACAAAACAAAAAAAAAAAAATTGTGTGTGTGTGTGTGAAGGTGGGTGTGGGTGTGGGTGTGGGTGTGTGTGTGAGCGAGACCTTTGCCCTACACGAGTCCTCTGCCTTGCACGTGAATCAGCTCCTGCGTGTGAGTCTCAAGCCCTACAGGTGCTTTGCCCTGATTGTCCTCTACCTGCGTACCAATGACTGCACTCGACTCTAGCAGGCGAGAGCTGTGAGAACCCGCCATTACCGGCTATCAGAACCTTGCACGAGGTGCTGCAAACTCAAACAGAATTCCCACGACCTATTGCAGCCTCCGCGCAATCTGCTGCCCTATGTCAATAATGTCAACACGGTGTGTGTGTGTGTGTGTGTGTGTGTGTGTGGTGGTGGTGGTGCGTTGAGGAAAGGGGGGGGGGGGGGGGGGGGGGGGGGGTAAAGTGGTGACGGTTGGTTTCGGGTGTGGTGAATTCTTCTGCCGCTTGTTTGTTGCGTGACTCTGCCCTGCGCAACTCCAACACTGTGCAGGCCCTTCTCAGCGCGCTAGTGGTTGAAGATAGTTTTCACGTGCACGCGGCCCTTCTGTCAGGTTCTGGTGTGAGCGGCCGTTGGTGTATCTGTGTATATTCTCTGAGTACGAGGTTTCTTTTGTCGGTGTGTTCAACGGAGTCTTTCCTAGATAGTTTTAAAAAAGAAAACAATATATAAAGTGGGTGCTAGTCCGGTGTGTGTTCTAGAAAGTGCAGTCTTGATTGGATATGGCAGAAGAAGCTGTATATAAGCGTAGGAAGCAGGTGGATCTTTCCTCGATGGATGCTGCAAATATCATCAAAGAATGTTTGTCTGAGGATTTTACTGATGCTCGGAATGCTTGGGAAGGTCATCAGCCAGCTATTGAAGTGGTTATTACGGTTCAGCACCTTATGGATCCGGTGGCACAGTACGCGTTGAATGCAGTTATTTTGTTTTTCCCTGGCAAGATGCCCTCAACACAAGACGTAAGTCAATGGGTTGATTTCCTGTTGAAAAGACAAGCTATCCGAGGAGTGTATTTTGGTGCCTGTAGTTTTTATGAGGTGTTACTAGCAGACATGGAAGCTCGCTCGCAATTATTGGAAATGTCGCCCTTGTTTTTCAATATGCAAATGACACATGTATTGCCATGGTCACTTACTAAAGAGTATCAGAGCTCGATTCGACATAGGTGTCCAGTCTGGGTGGAAATTGTTGGATTTCCACGAACTTGGAAGCATTTCTTGCCTCTCCTGGCTGCTCAGTTGGGCAAAGTGATACGCCCCCCAAATTTGGATACTAATTCCAATAGATTTTGTGTGTTGTGGGATACAGATAATCCGATGCCGTCAGGAATAACGGTTGACTCCGGTGATCCAATGGTAGGCAAAAGGCCGTTTAAACTCAAATGGGGAAAATTTGCAAGTGCATGTTCAGTTGTGGAAAATTTGGCCATATGCAGTCTGAATGCCAAGAATCTCTATTGAAACTACCACCCTCTGCTGTTCCTACATCTGGAAACCATGTTGCCTCCCTCCTCTTCGTTTGTGAGACTAAAGAAGGGGGATGCTAATGGAAGCATGCAAGCCAAACAAGGAAAAGATCAAAATAAAAGCATGCCTAATATGCATCCTGCTGCAAAGGCGAATACCAAAGGTAAAGCCAAAATGTCAGATTCTATTGATGGTTTGCAAACTCCAAAGAAGCCAGGTAAGCCTCGTCTTCGCCTGTTTCAAGAAATTATGTGTCTGCTTTGGATGCGAGAAGTGGTGGACCTTCTACATCTATATCTCATGATCGCAAGTCGCTAGTTGAAGCGTGGAGCAGAGTGATACACTAATATAAAGATGCTCTTCTTGATTCAACATCTGGGTCGTTGCCTCTACATGAGGATGCCCACCAAGGAACGCATACGGAGTCCGCATTATTGATTGTTAGTATGGAAGCCGATGTGCCCATGGGCAATAATACTTGAGAATAGTGCCTCATGCTTCTCTTGTAAATACTGTAAAGATGCATTCTCCTCTTAGATGCTTTACGTATAATGTGCGTGAACTGTGCAACCACGACAAGTGGAAGTTACTTTGGCATTATGTACATACAAATATAGCAGATATAATGGTGTTACAGGAGCATAATCGGCATGATTTTGTAGGGCAATCTTCGTATTATGCGGGATTCTGGATTGCTTATGCTAACTGCAACTGGTTTTAGCTCATAATGATCCGCCGCGGCCTTGGATGGTGGTTCAAAGTCTTTTCCAAGGGAATATTCTGGAATTTGCTGGTATTTATGCTTATATTGCCTCGGCACAAAGAAGTCATCTTTGGCAAGAGTTGGTCAACTACCCTGGCGTTCACATGCTTATTGGTGCAGGGATTTTGATAATGCACCTGCAAACACGGACAACACAATTGGTCATTCGCATATGTTGAGCTTTGAATATTCTTCTTGGGATGCCATGGTCAGTGATACGGGTGTCTTGGATCTATGGGCCCGCACGCACTCTTTAAAGCGGGGTTATACATTTACTCATAATGCTCACTCTAGATATAGAGCACGACTGGATCGCTGGTATGTACTGGGCACTCCGCAATATGATATGTTTGCATATGATATGAGGATTGATCGTTCTCTCACCTTATCTGATCATTTTCCTCTTTGGCTCTGGGTCTATTTTGGAGGCATTGGATGCAGATTTCCCGATCCTTTGTAAGCGGTTGTTGTATATTAATAATGTGTATCTTTCACATAGAGCATTTCAAACTTTGATTGAATCGGTGATTCCTCCACTTGTCTCTCATATGTTTATTGATGTGGATGTGGCCTGGTATCGTTTTGTCATGCGCATCCAAGCAATTATAAAGAATTATGGTTCGTGGTACATGTATCAGTTGAGAAATAAAGTGCAGGAAGATAAGGAGACCTGCCAAGCCTTGGGAAGTCTTGCAGATAGTAGAAGGCTTACTGATTCAGAACAAGAAGAATTATGCGTAGCTAAAACTTCGTTGATGCATAATGATAAGAGAAAACTTGAAAAATGGAAAAATAGATCTAGGCAACATGCTTTTATGGATATAGGCTGTTCATCGAAACAATTCTTTAAGCATTTGCCTCATTCGAGGACATCTGCCTCTATCAAAAGGGTTAAAGACGAGGCTGGGCAATGGACGACCAAGAAAAGTCAATTGGCAATCTCAATGGTGGATCATTTTCAACGAGTTTTTGCAAGCCCGAGGCTCCCTCGACTCAGGTTTTGCAAGCCAGGCAATTATTGTTGTCTTATGTAC
Source organism: Adiantum capillus-veneris (assembly GCF_014529385.1). Taxonomy (NCBI): domain Eukaryota; kingdom Viridiplantae; phylum Streptophyta; class Polypodiopsida; order Polypodiales; family Pteridaceae; genus Adiantum; species Adiantum capillus-veneris. The sequence goes on from NC_140952.1 coordinate 18,851,351, forward strand.
ATCCTATATTGACAATGAATGATGTGGCTACCCCTGAGGCTAGTTTTACTCGGGACGAGTTGCACGACAGTTTGTTGCATCTTGGTCGTTGGAAATCGCCTGGTTGGGACGAGCTTACGGTTGAATTTTTCCTTTGCTTTTGGAAATTCCTTAAGCAACCTCTCTTTTTCATGATAAATCATGCATGGACCATGCAAACTTTACCACAATCGTGGAAAGAAGGTTTGGTGAAACTGTTGCCCAAGCAAGCATTGTGTGATTACTTCTCGCATTTGCGTCCAATAACGCTTATGCTGGTACTTTACAAATTGTTGTCGAAAATGATAGCTACTCGTGTTGCTATTTGTTCTCCGACATACATCAAGCTCAGTATGGATTTATTCCTCACATGCAAATCATGGATAATATCGCTAACGCTTTTATTGGAATTGAGTATGCAAAATACACAGGACAAGGTGTGCTTATCATGTAGATTGATATAGAGAAAGCATTTGACACTGTTCAATGGGACTTCATTGCTCAGATCATGATGGTTTTGGGCTTTGGACGCAGGATGCGTCAGGTAGTTTATTTTTTCTTTATGAGAACAGTCATCTGCCGGAATTCTTGACAGTGAGCTGACTCGGTTATGGGATCTTGATCGATCGGTCAGGCAAGGATGTCCATTATGTTAGGTGCAGCGGAATGAAAGTTTGCGCTTTGCTCAAGATGAGTGCTCCGAACTGTGCTCAAGGTTCCTTTTGTTCTTATGGAAGGTAGAGCCTTCCGTTCTTAATGAGAGAATGCTATGATCACAAACAAAGTGAATGGACACTATGTGTGCAAGTGTATGAGACTGAGAGAAAGAGAGAGAAGAGAGATATGACACCCGAGACGTTGTAAAACCCTCCTCCGAAGGCCCCACTCTCGTCGACGAGAGTAGTCTACTATTGATTGCACAAAGTGGTACAATGATGATGCATGGAACTGATGCAACTTGGGACTATGTCGGTGACGACGACAGGGATGACGACGACGACTTAAGGGCTGAAATCTGCGGTCTTCTATCTGCTGTCCATAAAAACGCTATGGCTGAAAATCTGGGACTGTTTCAGGGTGGCTGAAAACGCTGATTTGGCTGCGTTTTAAGATGCTAAAAATGATGATCTTCTGCAATGTCTAGGGCTGAATCTGCTGCTGTTCATGAATGCTGAAAACACTGGTACAATGGCTTCATCGAGGGCTGAAAATAAAAACGCTGGCAGATCTTGGTAGCATTAGTAAAAACGTTGGGCATCTAGGACCTGAAGGTCTTGATGGTTCTTGCTGAAAAGGTGCCTGTTGAGCGGGGAGCTCCTGCTGCCTCTTCTACCATTGAGTGCTAACTTGGGTTTGCTTATATACAAACTTAGCAAAATTGCCCTACCTACTTTTGTTGGGAAGTCACTTAAATTAATAAGTGAAAAATGTCAAAAATAGGGAAAAATAGGCTAAAATCACTGGAAAATTCCCCTAACTGATTAGAATGGATTCTGATGGAAATGCTTATGATCATGCTGTGTGCAACCAGAGGATATGCATCTACACTAAGTGACTGGGCATGCACGGTCTACGCATAGACTCACAAAAAGTGCCAGATCAGTTCTAATCTAGACTAACTAATCTAGACTAACTGGACTGACTGAACCCTGATGATGCTGTAGCTTGTCCACGGACACGTAGGGTTGGATGTGTCACGTGACATCCCCTCCTTTTCAAAGTGAGGTACTGGTACCAAACTGTATGGCGTCGAGGGAGATCGTCAATAGCATCCGGAATCCTGGAAGGGACTCTTCGCCGGCCCACTCTGATGTGTGGGTCGTGCGGTACTTGAACTTCATAAAGGTCTGCAACGCTTGCTTCTTTGGGCCGTGCCGAAAGCGACACAAAGTCTTCAGTGGCTCCTTCGATGCTTCAACTTCGTCGAGTGTCATGCTTCTTCCTTCTTCAAGAATCTCCATGACTGAAAATTCCTGAAACCATTTCCAACACAAAAACATGAACATACCCATTCCATGTAAAGTGCGTGGAAAAAATCTTGTCTTCTCGAAAGACTGTGCATGCAATGTAGATGAACATAGAGACGGAGTGACAACCCGTTCATCAAACACATGCAAACAATGAGATCGAATCTTTCTCTTATGATCTAGAGCAATCAACTGTAGCAAAACACAATAGAAATGCCCACGCTTGGTGCTCAGACTTTCATGTGCTCGTTCGGAAACTGTGTCATGCCAAGGAAGAGACATCGAATGTGACGTCCTTGAATGCATACTTTTCAGCTTTTCATGAAAAATCCGCATACATTCGTGCTCATCCATGAGTGAAACGTGCTCAACATACGATATGTCATGCCTTGTAAAAGGGATCACATAACGATGCTGACTAAAATACAGGAAACGATCACGAATGAAACATTCGAACAATGCGTGCGTATCAATCATGGGAACACATAATACTTCCTGTATGTTTTGGCCTAGAAATCAACCTGAGGATGCTCGTTGTGTCATGGAAGCACTACGTATGTATGGGCTGGCCAGTGATTGTAGGTCTGCAAGTGAATTTCCGAAAATCTTAATTGTTGCCCTTGCATCAAATGGATTGGCATGCTATGTTATGGCCGAGCAAAATAGTGAAGCTTGATCAAATTGTAAGGCACCTTGGTTATCCGTTGGCTTGGTTGGTTAACAATGCGAAGTCGTTGCAATGGGTTGAGAATAAACTGACGTCTAAATTGCGTTATTGGAAATTGTCTACATGGCCGCTCCATGTAAGACTCAGAATAGTGCAGTCTATTTTGGTGGCATACATGCAATTTTTCCTGCCTTTATTGCACTGGCCACCCCGTCGTCTTTGGGAATTTCATGTCTTGGATTCTGGAGCATTTCTGGTCCACTTCCTCTCACAGAAAAGGCATGCGATTGCTTGCGATGGATAAGCTTTGTACTCCAAAACGTTGTGGTGGTCTGAATATCCTTTAGCTGTGTTCTCATGTTACAGCAAGGAAGGCTACTTTGTTGTTAGTGCTGGTTGAGCAAAAACAGCCTTGGACGCAGATGCTTGTGTTTTTGTGCTCTCATGCGGTTTCCACACTGACCTTCGACCATTGGCAGCCGTCGTATTGGGATGTGGTTTTTGGTAAAGTTGAAGCTACAATTCCGGGATGTCCCTTTGCTTCCAGTCTAATGGCAGATTGGACGTTGGTAACAAAGGAATTGTTGTGGAATGGTAGAGATGACGCCTGTGGAAATTCACTTCGATTAGAGAGTTTGCATTGGAGCAGTGTTTTTGCTCAGACTCTTGCTCAACGCTCTCCTAGACAGGCTTACTTTCTCTCCCACAAAGGTATTGACAGGATAGCACATGTGATAGACGTTGAAGGACGGGTACTCTTGTTCAAACACGTTGCTCTTACCTTTGGACTTGGGTCACACTACAGGCGCATGTGGGACACCATTAAGGAGTTGGTCGATTCTATATCTCCCATCCCGCCGCTAGTTGAAGACAATAGAATTTGCGATTAGCTCTACATTGGTGCTTCGATTGGTTCGATATCTGCAAAGAAAGTGTACTGTCACTTGCAGTCATCTTCCTGGATCCAAGAACACTGTAACAAGGTATGGAATATGAATAAGAGTGTTACTTGGTGGCGGAGTAAAATTATGAAATCTCGCATGCCAAGCTACCTCTCAAGGAGCGACTGTTTATGTGGAGATGTATTGTTGGGGTTCTCCCCATTGGCAAATTATTGCGCTCTAGGAGATTGGCCTCTTCGCGCTTCGTTCACTATGGGGCGGGCATTGAGAATATTCCACATCTACTGTGGTCTTGTTCTCGTACGCGACAGTTTGTGGATAGCATCTCTGCTCTTTGCTCGCGTTTTCCTGGCTTACAATTTGGTAAATTTTTCTAGATCTTTGGAGTGCTTTTGCCTTTGCTTCGGCCGTATGCATACTTTTTCGGCTGGGTTAGGTTCTGGCGGTTGGGTTAGGTTCTGGGTACTGAGGACAATGTGGAGAGCACGGAATTCCTCATGTTTCAGTAGATTCAAGTGAAATATGTTTCTTTCTTCAAGATATCTCTTAAGCAGTCTCTTCAAGTTGCCTATGACTTGGACGAGCTCCCTGTTAGCCATTACCAGCTCTATTTTGATAGTTTGTAATACTTTCTATGGGTTTTCCTCGCCTTGAGGTTTCCCATTGTTTGATCTTTTTTGTGGGTTTTCCTCACTTTGAGGTTTTCCACTTGTAAATTAATCAAAGCAGATTTACAAAAAAAAAAGGTGTGCGTGTGTGTGTCGGTGACAACGAACTGCCGCGCGAAGTGCTCCCTCTGCCCTATCGCACCGAGCCATCAGCTTCAGGTCCCCTGCATGTCCTCCTTGCTGCAGCCCCGTCACATGCATCCTCTCTGAATCTTGGATATCCTTTCGCTCAAGCGTTTGGATTGGGGTGAGCATAAAATTAAAACTAAATTATAGCATTGGAAATTGTCTATCTAGCCACTACATGTACGACTCAAAATAGTGCAATCTATCTTGATGGCATAGTACATACATGCAGTTTTTTCTACCATTGTTACATTGGCTCGAATTTTGGACCAATTTTTGTCTACTTGCTCCCACAAAAAAGGGTTACGACAGTCGACCGCTTGCTATGGATAAACTATGTACTCCAAAGCATTGTGGTGGTCTGAACATTTTGCATTTGTGCTCTCATTTTATTGCAAGGAAGGCGATGTTGTTATTGGTACTGGTGGAACAAAAACAACCCTAGACATTGATGTTTGCTTTTCAGTGTTCTCATGCAGTTTTTACACCTACTTTTGGTCATTCGCAACCTTCATACTAGGATGTGGTTTTGAAGCTATGATTACGGTTTTCCCCCTTGCTTCCAATCTTGTAGCTGATTGGAAACAAGTCCCCAAGCATTTGTCGTGGCATGGTTGGGATGGCTCGATTACAGGTTTCCCCCTTGCTTCCAATCTTGTAGCTGATTGGAAACAAGTCACTAAGCATTTGTCAAGACATGGTTGGGATGGCTCAAGTGGCAATTCGCTCAGACTCGAGGGTTTGCATTGGAGTCTCGTTTTTTATTGGAACTTGGTCCAACGGTCTCCCAAACAGGCATATTTTCTCTACCAGAAAGGCATTCATGTGATTTCGGATGTTGTCGACAACTCCATGCCAATGGCTAGGTACTTTCATTTCGGTAGGCTGCCCTTACTTTTGGTCTTGGAATGCATTATAGGCTTGAATGGCAGGTTACCATATATATTTTTGATTCTAGATCTCCCATTCCGCCGCTCGTTGTTGAGGATCGACTTTGTGATTGGAAATATGTTGGTTCCGCGATCCTCTCTTTATCTGCGAAAAAGGTATATTGCCATTTGGAGTCATCCTCTTGGCTAGCAAGACAGTGCAATAAGGTAAGGAATATGAATAAAGATACTCCATGGTGGTGCAATAAAGTCATGAAAGTGTGGCATGCTAAAATTCTCTAGAAGAGCGATTGTTTATGTGGAGATGTATCATTGGGGCTCTTCTAAGTGGCAAATTTCTTCCCTTTAGAGGAATCACTTCCTCATGATGTGTTTGTTGTGGTGCCGGCACTAAGACTATTCCACATTTATTGTGGCATTGTCCTCATACGCATTGGTTTGTGGATTACAACTCTACATGTCTTCGCACTCATTTCGCTAGGATACCTATTGGTCGATATTTCTGTTTTTCGCCGCTGCTTCGGCCGTATGCATAATTCTTTGCTTGGGTTAGATTTTGGGTGCTCTAGATAGTTTGGAGAACACATACTTTTCTCATGTTTCAGCAGGTTCAAGTGGGATTATGTATTCCTCTTCAAAACCTCTCTTCGACGGTCTCTTAAATTTGCGCGTGACTTGAATGAGCTCTCCTCCCTTCATTATGAGCTCTACTTTAACTATTTCTATTTTACCACATGTAACGTTTTCTATGGGTTTTCCACGTTTTGAGGTTTCCTCTTCAAAACCTCTCTTCGACGGTCTCTTAAATTTGCGCGTGACTTGAATGAGCTCTCCTCCCTTCATTATGAGCTCTACTTTAACTATTTCTATTTTACCACATGTAACGTTTTCTATGGGTTTTCCACGTTTTGAGGTTTCTCATTAGTAATTCAATCTTATATTACTAAAAAAAACAAGTGTGGGCTTCTTGCAAAGCAGATCTACAGGCCCGTCTACAAATATTCCAAGTTGCCAGCCCTCATATTTCCTTCACTTTTTTACATCAGTAGCATTGTAGGTTGATGTATAGAGCATGGTTTGCTTGAAGATAAAATGTGGATTTTTGTACAGAATTGTATAGAAAGGTTTGTAAACACAAGAAAATTAGAATTTTAGTGTGACCGATTAATTGTATGCCAGATCCCGCCTCGCCTTCCATTTGCTCTTACAAACGAGGGAAACAAATGGCCACAGAGTGTCGGGTGCAGTGGAAGTGTTTGAGGATTTAGCTCGGATCTAGTATTCCGCACAAACACAAGGGACACTTTACTTCGCTTGAAAGAACTGAACTGAACTGAATGAAGAGAGAGAGAGAGAGAGAGAGAGAGAGAGAGAGAGAGAGAGAGAGAGAGAGAGAGAGAGAGAGAGATGACACCGAATGTCGAGTCCCAAATCCTCAAGGGCCCCCTTGCGCAACAGAGCAAGTACTTGCTTTATTACTTGCACAAATGCTGATACAATGACTAAATGTTGAGATGTTGAAATGCTAATGGATACTTGATACTACTGATGCTGGGTACTGACGAGGTGTTGTGGTACTGTGAGGCTAAGGATTGGATACTGCAGGTACTTGGTGTTGTTGTGGTACTGTGAGGCTAAGGATTGGGTACTACAAGTACTTGATGCTGTTAAGGTTTAGGCATCTCAAGTGAACTGCCCAATGTGACCCCATTATTTAGTTTGGCTTTTAGGTATTTATTTCACTTGATTGTCAAAGTCTTGGGTAGGGCAATTTACTAGGCTTGCTATATAAGCAACCCCTTGCCTCCATTGTATACACCTTCAGTTATTCATTGCCAAGGTTGATTGGTTCAGGAGACTCTCTCTCTCTCTCTCTCTCTCTCTCTCTCTCTCTCTCTCTCTCTCTCTCTCTCTCTCCCCCCTTGGTCTCTACGCTTCCGCATCGTCGACTTTGACATGGTATCAGAGTGGTGTCGACATTGAAGCCCTTGGCGTGGAGGAGCAAACTTGAAGAGGAGAAGAAGAGTAGGTCTTGTCGCCGGTGTCCACTCCTCCCCAATCTGTGTTCTAAAACGCTGCTGCGAAGCGGCACCGTTACCCCTCTATCTGCGCACGTTTTGAAAGGGCACCGCCGGCGGCACCAAAAGATCCCCACTGGCCGCCACTAGCGTTTCAAAACGCTAGTGTTTCACAGTAGAACATCTTCAGCCGGCACCGGTTTCCTCTTGTCCCTTGCAAGCGTTCTAAAACGCTGGCGTTTTGAAACGCCAACAGTCAGCAACAACCCCCCTGTCCCTTGCGCGTTTTGAGACGCCGGCAGCAACATTCCCCCCCCGCCCTCCTGCGTTTTGAAACGTTGTGAGCCAGCAATGTTGGACAACATTTGTTTGCTGAAAGGATTAAAGTCGGCCAACATAGAGAAAGTCGTGCAATGCTTTGGACGAGTGGCTTGGGAGTTGAAGAAGTGGGAATGGCTCAAGAGAGGGCGAGGCAACGTTTTGATTTGCGGAGCCTTGATTTGTTCAAGAGCTCCCACACGGCAACGTCGAGGCGGATTGCAGTGAGTGCGGAGCGGCTTGGGGAATTTTTATCGACTTGGATGGAATTCTTAGCCATTGCTATGCACAGTTTATTGTGGAGCTTTGGATTTGTTCAAGGCCTACCACAGGGCTGTCACGCGACACATCCAACCCTATGTGTCCGTGGACAAGCTACAGCATGATCAGGGTTCAGTCAGTCCAGTCAGTCTAGATTAGAAGTGATCTGGCACTTTTGTGAGTCTATTCGTAGACCGTGCATGCCCAGTCACTTAGTGTAGATGCATATCCTCTAGTTGCACACAGCATGATCATCGGTATCCCCAACAGATTCCATCAAGGGATTTTTCCAGTGCATTTAACCTATTTTCCCTATTTTTGACATTTTTCACTTATTAATTTAAGTGACTTCCCAACAAAAGTAGATAGGGCAATTTAGGTAAGAAAATATATAAGCAAACCAAAGTTAGCACTAAATGGTAGAAGAGGCAACAGGAGCCAAGCTAAGCAGGCAACTTCTCACAAGACCCTTGGCGGTACTCCCTCCAAGCAGCAGACCCCCATTGCCTAGCGTTTCCAACCAGGATCGCCAACAGAAGACCCAAGCCATCCCAGTGTTTTACATTAGCATTGGCGTTTTTGCATCAGCCTTCATCGCCAGAAGATTCAGCCAGCCATCTAGCGTTTTGAAACCAGCCAGCTAGCAAAAACAGCCCCCCAAATCAGCGTTTTGGACTGATCACAGATTTCAGCCCATCGTGTTTTTGGACGGCAGTAGAAAGATTGCAGATTTCAGCCCTTAGGTCGACTTCGTCATCACCGTCATCATCGTCGACATAGTCTAGACTTGCGTCAGTCACATGCATTCCATTTGTACCAGATTGTGCAATCAATAGTAGACCACTCTCGCCGACGAGAGTGGGGCCTTCGGAGGAGGGTTTTACAACGTCTCTGGTGTCATATCTCTCTATCTCTCAGTCTCATACACTTTCACGCACAGTGTCCATTCACTTTGTTTGTGATCATTGCACTCTCTCATTAAAGACGGAAGGCTCTCCCTTCCATAAGAACAAAAGGAACCTTGAGCACAGTTCGGAGCACTCATCTTTAGCAAAGCGCAAACATTCATTCCGCTGCACCTTACATTGGTATCAGAGCTTTGGCAGTGTTCTGTATCACTCAAGGAAAGAACCACAAGAATCACAAGAATTTTTTTTGCTTGTTACGGTCGCACGAACCCAAGTTCGCTTGGGCGTGTCGATTCCTAATCGTGTTTTTGAAAAGTGACAGGAATCCCAGGAAAGAAGGGCTTGTCCAGCCTCCCCTTGTGTCTCTTTTCACTCATTGAGAGCAAACCGTGCACTTAGTGACCGGCCAATCGACGTGAGGTGGGAAAAAGCAACCATGGTGTGAGCGCAAGGCCGCCGAGGAGTGCACCCACGGAAAGGAGTAAAACTCGGGTGAAGAGAAGATCCTTCTCAAACACGGTTTGCAAGCGAAAGAAAACCTCAAGAACCAAGACCCCCAAGAAACCAAGTTCCTCGTGAACTTAAGAACCCAAGACCACAAGAACCACAACTTCAGAATGGTCATCACTCGAAGCAGAATGGATACTTCGCTTGGAGGTGATGAGCATGAGAGAGGCGAAGAAGAATTTTCCCCACCATGAGGTTTTTCCGACCCTCCCCCTTCCCCATCTACGCCAAGGATTGCACCAGATCCTATGGAAGCTTGGTGCAAGACAATGATGGACATGATGGTACTACAAGGTAGACAACGAGAAGTCTGGCATGAAGAAAGAATGGCAGCCATAGAGCGTGAGTGCGAGCAAGCACGCTTGGCGGCTACAAAAAGAAATGCAACATTGGATCGCGAGTCCACAGAAAGACTAGCCGAATTGGCTCGCGAGCGCAAAGAAAGACGGTTAGAGCGTGAAGCGCAGATAGATCAACACATGCAAGAGTTTGTCCTACTATTCTCTAATGTGCAGGCACCGATTGAAGAGAATCAAGAGAAGGAGACTCTCTCAGTCTTTTCTTCTCCCAAGCATGACACACAGGATTTGCATGATTATGAGAAGCATGATGAATTGAATAACAATGATTTGCATGATGATTTGAATGATAATGATGAGCATGATGATTTGAATGATAATGATGAGCATGATGATTTGCATGATCAAGATGTGATTTCTCACAAGCATGATGAGTTGCATGAAGATGATGTGATTGTTCACAAGGATGATATGTTAGTGGATGTTTTTTCTAGCGAAGCTAACCTCGTTGTAGATTCGATCAATCACGAAGAACCAATCTTGGCTTTGGAGTCGAGGTCCAAAGAACCCCCACAAGACGATTCGATCATTCAGGAAGAACAGATCTTGGCTCTCGAGCCTAGGTTCAAAGAACCCTCACAGGAAGTATTATATGTTCGCCTCATTGATACGCACGCATTGTTCGAGTGTTTCCCTTTTCCTAGGCATGACATATTGTATGTTGAGCACGTTTCTCTCATGGATGAGCACGAATGTATGCGGATTTCTCATGAAAGGCTGAAAAGTATGTATGTAAGGAAGTCACATTCCATGTCTCTTCCTTGGCATGACACATTCATAGAAAGAGCGCATGAAAGTATGAGCACGAAGCATGGGCATTTCCGTTGTGAATTGCCAAAGTTGATTGCTCTAGATCATAAGAGCAAGATTCGATCTCATTGTTTGCGTGTATGTGGTGAACGGTTTGGCATTCCGTCTATTGGTTCATTTACATTGCATGCACAGTCTTTAGAGAAGACAAGATTTTTTCCACTCACTTTACATGGAATAGGTATGTTCATGGTTTTCTGTTGGAAGTGGTTTCAGGAATTTTCAGCCATAGAGATTCTTGAAGAAGAAAGAAGCAGGACTCTAGACGAATTTGAAGCATCGAAGGAACCACAGAAGACTTTGTGTCGCTTTCGGCGCGGCCCAAAGAAGCAAGCGTTGCAGACCTTTCTAAAGTTCAAGTCACTGTAACAGGGCACGGGGGAACACAGCCCAAACGTTCCGAAACGGCGTTCTGAACGAGTCCCGTTCCCGAAACGGAGATGGGAAGGGAACGGCGTTCCGGAACGGGGTGTAACTAGAACGGCGGAACGTGGGGCGAAAGAGACAAAAGTAGGCATATGGAGGAAAAAAGTGGGCTTTTGGGGGCAGATTTAGGGCTGTTCGGGGAACATATTTGGTGCAGTTTGAGGGCAGGTTAGGGGGCAGTTTTGGGGTTGTTTAGGAGTTTATTTGAGACTAAGATGAATGGAGGTAATTCAATCCTTACTTTAGGTGGAGCGTTCATGCCCCGTTCCCGTTCCGGCACCCCCCTCCTCCTCCCCGTTCCCATCCCGTTCCGAACCCTCTCGTTCCCGTTCCCCATTCCCGTTCCGGGTAACATTGAACTTCAAGTACCGCACGACCCACACATCAGAGTGGGCCGGCGAAGAGTCCCTTCCAGGATTCCAGATGCTATTGGCGATCTCCCTCGACGCCATACAGTTCGGTACCAGTACCTCACTTTGAATAGGAGAAGATGTCACGTGACACATCCAACCCTATGTGTCTGTGGACAAGCTACGGCATGATCAGGGTTCAGTTAGTCCAGTCAGTCTAGATTAGAAGTGATCTGGCACTTTTGTGAGTCTATTCGTAGACCGTGCATGCCCAGTCACTTAGTGTAGATGCATATCCTCTGGTTGCACACAGCATGATCATCGGTATCCCCAGCAGATTCCATCAAGGGATTTTTCCAGTGCATTTAGCCTATTTTTGACATTTTTCACTTATTAATTTAAGTGACTTCCCAACAAAAGTAGGTAGGGCAATTTGGGTAAGAAAATATATAAGCAAACCAAAGTTAGCACTAAATGGCAGAAGAGGCAACAGGAGCCAAGCTAAGCAGGCAACTTCTCACAAGACCCTTGGCGGTACTCCCTCCAAGCAGCAGACCCCCATTGCCTAGCGTTTCCAACCAGGATCGCCAGCAGAAGACCCAAGCCATCCCAGCGTTTTGCATTAGCATTGGCTTTTTTGCAGCAGCCTTCATCGCCAAAAGATTCAGCCAGCCATCTAGCGTTTTTGAAACCAGCCAGCTAGCAAAAACAGCCCCCCAAATCAGCGTTTTGGACTAATCGCAGATTTCAACCCATAGTGTTTTTGGACAGCAGTAGAAAGATTGCAGATTTCAGCCCTTAGGTCGACTTCGTCATCACCGCCGTCGTCATCGTCGACATAGTCTAGACTTGCATCAGTCACATGCATTCCATTTGTACCAGATTGTGCAATCAATAGTAGACCACTCTCGCCGACGAGAGTGGGGCCTTCGGAGGAGGGTTTTACAACGTCTCTGGTGTCGTATCTCTCTATCTCTCAGTCTCATACACTTTCACGCACAGTGTCCATTCACTTTGTTTGTGATCATTGCACTCTCTCATTAAAGACGGAAGGCTCTCCCTTCCATAAGAACAAAAGGAACCTTGAGCACAGTTCGGAGCACTCATCTTGAGCAAAGTGCAAACATTCATTCCGCTGCACCTTACAAGGGCAAACGTGCGGAGCGGCTATCAATGACAGATTTTCAGATTTCAGAGAGGGATAGCAGATTGTGCGGAGCCCATTGCGTGTGGAGTGCCCTTTGCGGTTACGGCCATTTTTTGGAGTGCGAGAAGGTACCCGATCACCAAATCTTGCAACTTCAACATATCCCTACCTTGCTCGAGGCGTGACGACATCGACCAAAGACAACCAAAAGCTATGGATAATGGATCGTCAACCATCCACTTAGCGGCCTATGCAACGGCACAATTCTCAAGGAACCCGAATAATTGTTTGGCTCGAGTTTGTGAAGTCAAAAGCAAACAGAGGAGTTTGCTAGAGGACAGCGGCAAAGGTCAGTTGGACAAGGATGGCAGTACCAGTACTCAGTTAGCTGCCTTGGTATCCACGAGGTACGATCACAGTTATCATGGTTATAACTCGACGCTTTGTTTGGCTCGAGTTTGAAGCCAAAGGCAAAAGTAGGAACTCACAAATCGACAAGGATAAAGGCAAGCTGGACAGAGATTACGGGAATAAAGATTTGACAGAGTAGATCAGCATGGCACTCGTGGCGGTGGCCACAGTGGCCTCAACGTCAAATTTCTAGTCAAATGACAGGTGTCACCACTAGCTTCAGCCAGAGAGAGGCTCGTGTCACAAACGGGAGCGCATAACAATATAAAATATTCTCGGATAAATCGAATTTATCACTTAATACTGAAGCCAAAGAATATAGAGAGAAATAAATAAAGAGAGAGAGAGTGAGAAGATTGACACAGTACTAGGGACCAGAAGATGGGCTGGTCCTCCCTCTTAAAAAGAATGCTTTATTAGGAAGAATCTTTTTACAAGCACAAGAACCGGAGAAAACCCCTCCATTCTAATTCTCTGACTCGATGGTCGTTCCTTCCAGTAAGGGAAACCCGAGAGACGAGCTCTCAATTTTTTTTCCGTCTGTACTCGGAGTCGAGACTCCACAGACAATTTCCAAATTCCGTCGCGGAATTCCCAAGCGTAGGCCGAAGCCTTCTCGCTTCTCCTTCGCGACGAAGTACCTGCAAAGACACACACAAACACGCGACAACAATTCGTATGGCGAACCCACAATAGATACTTGTCGCTCTTGCGCGGGAAAAGCGACTTCCGTGCTTTGCGTTATGGCGGCAAAGTCTTCTCTTGCTGACGTTGGTAACTCCTTTTTCAGTGAGGGTATGTGCTGCTTTTATAGCTCCTTGGCCACGGCACAAATAGCTGCTCGCGTAGAGATCGCGGCCGTTTTTTTTTTCTCTTCTACCCAAAATAGGAAGAGAGAATTCGCTGGCTGGTTTTGTTGCTTTATTTTCTAAGTGGCTGCCCACTTATTAAGTGGGCGGCTGGCATATTTTTAAATTGGTCTGAACCTACCCAAAAACTCAATAAAACCTTATAAATTTAAAACAATGCTTTTCACAACACTTCCCAGGCGTCCCCCGATGCAACCACGTGCACAAATGCAATGCATACATAGATTCCTCACGCGAAAGCGTTTGTTCTTCCCGGAAAACACGTTAAAATATTCCGCTTTTTAAGAAAAACTTCTCAGAGCCCATCTTTATTCTTGTGCTTGCGTCTTTACGCGTATTCCTCTTTTCCAGTTCGAATTTCCTCTCAACTATGGATATCCCCTTTCCGATGCACCCGTCACCCACCTTGTGACGCATCAAGAATATCCATCACCTAGTCCTTTCCTACCGAACTTACGATACAATCTCCTTCATGATGCTCTATGTCACCCATCCTATGATGCATCAGAGATGTCCGTTCCTGGATGGTCGGATACTTCTTCCCGATGCTCCGTCACCCATCTGATGTGACCCATCAGAAGTACCCGTTCTTGGTGGCCCTATAGATAATCCCATTCACAGTGCTCCCGTCATTACTTTGAATGACGCACTAGGAATGATGTCTCAAGTAAGAAAAACCCTCTCACTTAAAATTCCAAATAATTCATTTAGAATTATTTTTCCTTGGTGTTCCAAGCGAGAAAACCCTCTCACTTATAAATCCAATAATTCATTTAGAATTATTTTTCTGTCAGATAAAGTCAATTTAGCAACATCCCTCTCACTTATAAACAGTTGTCCTCAACTGTAGAGGTCCAACTGAATTGCCCGGGAGAAACCGAAAAATTTCAAATCTTGCTCAACGGTGAGTTGAGCTACTCCTTTCTCAAAAGAGAACTTAGAAATTAAATTAAACAAAAATTCAATTGTCACGTGATAAATCCAACCCTATGTGTCCGTGGACAAGCTACAGCATGATCAGGGTTCAATCAGTCCAGTCAGTCTAGATTTAGAAGTGATCTGGCACTTTTGTGAGTCTATTCGTAGACTGTGCATGCCCAGTCACTTAGTATAGATGCATATCCTCTGGTTGCACACCGCATGATCATCAGTATTTCCACCAGAATCCATCAGATTCCATTAGGGGAATTTTCCCGTGCATTTAGCCTATTTTACCTATTTTTGACATTTTTCACTTATTACTTTTAAGTGACTTTTGTTGGAAAGTAGGTAGGGCAATTTTGCTAAGTTTGTATATAAGCAAACTAGAGCTAGCACTATTTGGCAGAAGAGGCAACAGGAGCCAAGCTCAGCAGGCAACTTCTCAGCAAGACAAAGCCTTGGTGGTTTCCCTCCAAGCAAAGACCCCCATCACTGGCGTTTTCCAACCAAGCATCATAGCCTAGCGTTTTTCCTTCCACAAGCCATCGCCAGCAAGTTCCAGATCCTAGCGTTTGCATCAGTTTTGCCATCGCCAAGCAGACCCCAGCAAGCCAGCGTTTTTGAAGACCATAGCGTTTTTGCAAAGACATCTCAGCCCAGCGTTTTTGAAGACCATAGTGTTTTTGCAAAGACATCTCAGCCTAGCGTTTTTGAAGATTTCAGCCTGTGCATATTGGCAACGTTTTTCAGCCATGAAGAGCCTGCGATTTCAGCCCTAAAGAGTAGTAGATTCAGCCCGGTAAGAACCTCAGTTTTCAGCCCTAAACTTGCAGATTTTCAGCGTCAAAGACAACCCCAAAATCAGCATTTTTGGACTAGTCGCAGATTTCAGCCCATTGCTTTTTTGGACAGCAGTAGAAAGATTGCAGATTTAAGCCCTTAGGTCGACTTCGTCATCCCCGTCGTCGTCGTCAACATAGCCTAGACTTGCATCAGTCACATGCAAACAGTTTGTACCAGTTTGTGCAATCATAAGTAGACCACTCTCGCCGACGAGAGTGGGGCCTTCGGAGGAGGGTTTTACAACGTCTCTGCTGTCGTATCTCTCTTCTCTCTCTATCTCTGTCTCATACACTTGTACGCACAGTGTCCATTCACTTTGTTTGTGATCATAGCATTCTCTCATTAAGAACAGAAGGCTCTCCCTTCCATAAGAACAAAAGGAACCTTGAGCACAGTTCGGAGCACTCATCTTAAGCAAAGCGCAAACAATCATTCCGCTGCACCTTACATCAATAATTCAATACTTACCTTACTGGTTCATGTCCTTTCTCTAGTACCTCGAGGATATCCTTCACCAATCATAAACTTACGAGCCACGTAAGAACTCATCATTCACGTCTTTCCGAGAATCTGTTAACTCACTTTCGCCTTCTCAACCTCGAGAAGAATATTCCTCCTAGAAATCAATCTAGGTATCTGTCCTTGCGCATAATCCTACGCTCTTAGTCCGGAGGGTATTAAACCTCTGTGTCCTCCCACATAGGGAATGCCCAAGTCATAGAGCAGTAAGCTCGATGTCTTTCTTTCACAAACAGAGTTTGCTAAAGAAGGTTCTTGTTTCGGGCCGTTGCTCAACGTAGGCAGACGGTTCTAATCTGAAGATTCCTTGTGCAAGGCGGCACTTCTTTCCAATCTTTTCCTCTTGCGAGTTATTACCACCAGCAATGTTTTCCACTACTTGCTTTGACTCGCTCATGTTCCTATTGGGCAGACCGATCCCAATCTTCTTGGATGCCTTCCTCAAAGCGTAGAGGAAAAAAATTTTGTCAGAAAATTCAATATTGAATTGAATCCAAGTCTTGTTGTAAGTTCCGTGCAGAGCTTTGGTATACCACCAAGTACTTGCAATCCCCCTTGAGGTGTTTGGTCACATGTCTCACCTTCCACACTTCTAAGAAATTGCCATTTGCAACGGCAACTTCAAACTGTTGAATGAAAGTTGTAGCTTTCGGGACATCTTCCCTTCCGTCAAAAGTATCAAACTTAACCGGAGTGTTCTGAGGTCTAAAGACCTTCTTCATATCCTTCCTGGAATGACTGGATTTCTTGGCTATGGTTATGGATTGATGTTCATGGATATATTCGGATTCTGAAGGATCTTGAGCATTACGCTCCTTGGATTCCCTAGGTTCTTCAGCATCATGCTCTTGTCGCCTTCTCAGAGAATCCCAAGTCTTGTGTCGACTTCTTGCAAAGAGAAAAAAAAATTCCCAACTCTGCAAGCTTTTCCTGCAG
This sequence comes from Adiantum capillus-veneris, assembly GCF_014529385.1. Classification (NCBI taxonomy): domain Eukaryota; kingdom Viridiplantae; phylum Streptophyta; class Polypodiopsida; order Polypodiales; family Pteridaceae; genus Adiantum; species Adiantum capillus-veneris. Next base: position 18,868,192 of record NC_140952.1, read on the forward strand.
GGCTTAGGGTTCTGCATGCTTACTTCTCTCTTGGCTTGTCATGGCTTCTTCCCGTATCTTCCCAGAGTCGTCCTCCTTTACAGAAAAAGAGAGGAGACCATGCTCTGATACCACTGTCACAAACAGGAGCGCATAACAATATAAAATATCCTGGGATAAATAGAATTTACCACTTAATACTAAAGCCAACGAATATAGAGAGAAATAAATAGAGAGAGAGAGAGACAGTGAGAAGATCAGCACAGTACTGGGACCAGAAGATGGGTTGGTCCCCCCCTTAAAAAGAATCCTTTATTAGGGAGAATCTTTTTATAAGCACAAGAACCGGAGAAAACCCCTCCGTTCTAATTCTCTGACTCGATGGTCGTTCCTTCCCGTAAGGGAAATCCGAGAAACGAGCTCGCAATCCTTTTTCCGTCTATACTCGAAGTCGAGACTCCACAGACAATTTCCAAATTCCGTTCCCGGAATTCCGAAGCGTAGGCCGAAGCCTTCTCGCTTCTCCTTCGCGATGAAGTATCTGCAAAGACACACACAAACACGCGACAACGATTCGTATGGTGAATCCACAATAGATACCTGTCGCTCTTGCGCGGGAAAAGCGACTTCCGTGCTTCGTAGTCTCGCGATCTCTTGCGTTATCTGGCGGCAGAGTCTTCTCTTGCTGACGTTGGTAACATAGTTGCTCGGAACGGGAACGAGGAACGGGAACAGAAGGGTCTGGAACAAGACGGGAACAAGGAGGAGGAGGGGGGGCCGGAACGGTAACGAGGCTGGACGGTCAACCTAAAGTAAGGATTGAATCACCTCCATTCAACTTAGTCCCAAATAAACTCCTAAACAACCTTAAAACTGTCCCCTAACCTGTCCTCAAACTGCCCCAAATATGTTCCTCGAACAACCCCAAATCTGTCCCCAAAAGGCGACTTTTTTTCCCCCAAATGCCTACTTTTGTCCGTTTCGCCGTTCCGCCTCATGTTCCACCCATTCCGGAACACCGTTTCGATTACACCCCGTTCCGGAACGGCGTTCTGTTCCCATCTCCATTGCGGGAACGGGACTTGTCCGGAACACCGTTTCGGAACGTTTGGGCTGTGTTCCCCCCGTTCCCTGTTACAGTGGTTGGTAACTCCTTTTTCAGTGAGGGCATGTGGTGCTTTTATAGCTCCTTAGCCATGGCACGAATAGCTGCTCGCATAGAGATCGCGGTCGTTTTTTTTTTTTTTCTATTCTACCCGAAATAGGGAGAGAGAATTCGCTGGCTGGTTTTGTTGCTTTATTTTCTAAGTGGCTGTCCACTTATTATGTGGGCAGCCAGCATATTTTAAAATTGGTCTGGACCTGCCCAAAAACTCAATAAAACCTTATAAGTTTAAAACAATGCTTTTCATAACACTTCCCAAGCGTCCCTAGATACAACCACATGCACAAATGCAATGCAGACATAGATTCCGCGCGGGAAAGCATCTGTTCTTCCCGGAAAACTCGTTAAAATATTCCGCTTTTTAAGAAAAGCTTCTCAAAACCCATCTTTATTCTTGTGCTTGCGTCTTTACCCGTATTCCTCTTTTCCAGTTCGGATTTCCTCTCAACTATGAATATCCCCTTTCCGATGCACCCGTCACCCACCTTGTGACGCATCACGAATACCCATCACCTAGTCCTTTCCTACCGAACTTACGGTACAATCTCCTTCATGATGCTCTATGTCACCCATCCTATGACGCATCAGAGATGTCCGTTCCTGGATGGTCGGATACTTCTTCCCGATGCTCCCTGTCACCCATCCGATGTGACGCATCAGAAGTACCCGTTCCTAGTGGCCTTACAGATAAAGCCAATTTAGCAACAGCTTGTGAGTGGCAGAGAGGGACAAGCAACGACTGCTCACTATAATTAATTTGGACCCTTGTGTTGGAGTTCAAGTTATTGGTGTTTGGACCCGTAGGTCGGAGTTCAATGCACATGTATCTGGCAGGGAACCAATCAGAGGTCTAAAACACTATGGATGGGCTAGCCAATTCATCGTTGTTGGTCAGATTATGGACAGGATGTGTTCCAACAGTTCATTATCTTGGAGTTTTATATTTTGGACGTGATGTGTTCACAGTTCACGAATGGGGATTATTGGACGTAGTGTGGATTACGGTTCAAAGTTTCTACAAAGGCAACCGATGCTCAAGCTGGCATTACTCTCAAGTACAAAGTTGAGGACAGCAACACCGAGGTGTATCCAGTATCCCGGCCGGTGTTGGGGTGTCCATGGTAGCTTCTTCATCGACTTGGTCTCACTATTGATGTCCACTATGAGCTGCAGAGAGGGTGTTAAAAGTTTAGGCATCTCAAGTGAACTGCCCAATGTGATCCCATTATTTAGTTTGGCTTTTAGGTATTTATTTTACTTATTTGTCAAAGTCTTGGATAGGGCAATTTACTAGGCTTGCTATATAAGCAACCCCTTGCCTCCATTGTATACACATTCAATTATTCATTGCCAAGGTTGATTGGTTCAAGAGACTCTCTCTCTCTCTCTCTCTCTCTCTCTCTCTCTCTCTCTCTCTCTCTCTCTCTCGTGCTCACTCCCCTTGGACTCTAAGCTTCCGCATCATCGACTTTGACAGGTGCTTGGTATTGTGAGTACTTGGTACTTGGTATTGCAGGTTCTTTGGGGTACTCCAGGTACTGATGGGTATTGAGGATCTGTATGCTGAGCTAGACAGGAGACAAGCCAAAAACACAAGGGGTGCTAGATCCTGAGGTACTATGTCAGTGACGACGATGACGACGACGACGAGGCTATGGCTGAATGCTGAAAGGGCTAGCGATGTCGATGGCTAGAATCTGCATCCATGACGAGGCTAGGTGCTGAAATCTGATGGCGATCAAAGGCTGAAATCACTGGCTGTTCTGGGTTGTAAACGTCGATAATACTATGAGAAAACGCTGGCGATCTGGCTGAAAAACACCAGTGAGGCTAAGAGGACTGCCGGTACTTCTCCTCCTCTTGTTTTCCTACTTTCCAAGCGCCCCTAGGGCTGCCTAAATAGGTGCCAACATCTAGGTCAAGCAGCAGCCAGATAGGCCCCACGACCTTGCTAATAAAATGCTGAAAATCAATTATTAATTAATGCCATGCTAAGGGGCAGTTCACACGCGGTAAATGCCTAAATGCTAGAATGACTTAACTGTGCAAGAGAGGGTATGCAACTATGACCGGCCTAGACATGCACGTGCCTACTAGAGGCTAACAAAGGTGCCAGGCTAGGTCCTAAGCTAAGACTACGACTGACACTAGACTGTAGTAGAAGCTTGTCGACGTGGCGCAAGTGAAGTGCGCACGTGACACAGAGTCCTTGGAAATGGGTGAAATCGAGCTTGTTTGTTGGAAGATTTTGAGGATGCCAAGAATGCGTGGGAGGGACAAGAACCCCCCACCGAGGTGACTCATTCTTATTCAAGCCCTCATGGACCCAGTGGCGCAGTATGCTCTCAATGCGGTTATTTTGTTCTTTTCAGGTAGGATGCCAACTGCGCAAGATGTGGGCCAGTGGGTAGACGTCCTGCTTAAACGCCAGGCAGTCAAAGGTGTCTACTTTGGCACAAGAGGATCCTATGACGTTTTCTTGACAGACACCGACGCCCACAACATGTTGTGTCACGTGACACATCCAACCCTATGTGTCCGTGGACAAGCTACAGCATGATCAGGGTTCAGTCAGTCCAATCAAGTCTAGATTAGAAGTGATCTGGCACTTTTGTGAGTCTATTCGTAGACCGTGCATGCCCAGTCACTTAGTGTAGATGCATATCCTCGGGTTGCACACAGCATGATCATCAGTATTCCCATCAGAATCCATTAGAATCAGTTAGGGAAATTTTCCAGTGCATTTAGCCTATTTTACCTATTTTTGGCATTTTTCACTTATTATTTTAAATGACTTCCCAACAAAAGTAGGTAGGGCAATTTTGCTAAGTTAATATATAAGCCAACCCAAGTTAGCACTCTTGGGCAGATGAGCAAGGAGCACAACAGGCCCCCAAGCAGCAGGTGCTTCCCCTCTCTCAACAAGACCCTCTCCAAGCCTCCCTTGGTGAGACCTCCCCCCTTCAGCCAGCGTTTTTGCTAGCGCCACCTCTCACAGAAGACTGGCGTTTTTCCCAAGCAAAGCTCGCTGACAGAAACCAGCCCTAGCGTTTTTCCCCATGATCGCCAGCAATACCCAGAAGCATTAGCGTTTTTGGATTTCATCAGTAGCACATCAGAACAGCCAGTGTTTTCATTAATGCTCGGCAATCAGTCAGCGTTTTGGTTTTCAGTCAATGTCGCATCAGAAGGTTAGTGTTTCAACCCTATTGGACAGCAGTAGATTCAGCCCCATTGGCTGCAGAAGATCCCCCATTTTCAGCCATAAAAACGCAGCCAAAACAGTCATTTTCAGCCACCCAAAACAGCCCAAAGATTTGCAGATTTTCAACAGTTAGAAGACAACAAATTTCAACCATAAAGTCGTCGTCGTCATAGGCATAGTCCCAAGTTGCATCAGTCCATTGCATACGCATTGTACCACTTTGTGCAATCAATAAGTAGACCACTCTCGCCGACGAGAGTGGGGCCTTCGGAGGAGGGTTTTACGACATCTCTGGTGTCGTATCTCTCTTCTCTCTATCTCTCAGTCTCATACACTTGCACGCACAGTGTCCATTCACTTTGTTTGTGATCATAGCATTCTCTCATTAAGAACGGAAGGCTCTACCTTCCCTAAGAACTAAAAGGAACCTTGAGCAAATATAGATCACTAATCTTGAGAAAATACAACATTCATTCCGCTGCACCGCAAACAATCATTCCGCTGCACCTTACATGTTGCTTAAATCATCCCCCTTGTTTTTTCGTGCTCAAACGACACCTGTACTACCTTGGGCTCTTACCAAAGACTACTAAAGCCTCATCCGCCACAAGTGCCCGGTATGGGTGGAGATAATTGGCTTTCCATGCACCTGGCAACACTTTCTTCCTATGCTTGCTTCTTACTTAGAGAAAGTGATATGTCCTCCCAAACTTGATGCCAATACAAATCGTTTTTGTGTGCTTTGGGACACGGATGTTCCCACAACCGAAGGCATTACTCTTAGCTCGGGCGACCGTCCATTGGGAAATGCCCTTTCAGGCTCAAATGAGGGAAATTTGCAAATCCATGCTTTCGTTGTGGAAAGTTTGGTCACATGCAATATGAATGTCCTGAGCCTAACTTGCAACCTCCTCCTTAAGCTGTTCCAGAGCATGCTGTTCCCAATGAGAAAGAGAATCATCTTTCTTCCAGGCCGTTGCCTTGCCCTGCCCTGCCCTCCACTTTTGGATAAAGACAAAGTCAAATCTACAAGTTTCCCAAACACTCCAAGCAAGGAAAAGATTGCAACGGCACCTGAGACCGGGAAAAGAGAAAGATCGTGGATTCGAGTGGAGGATCTCCTTGCGAGACCTCTAAGAAGACTGTTACAAACTTACAATACGCTCACAGCTTTCCTCTCGTAATTACGTACCTCTTGCTGTGAAATCAGCGGTGCAAAAACCTCTTCCTTGTAATGATAGTCACACACTTGCGGAAGCATGGAACAAGGTGGTACATTCTTACAGAGATGCAGTGCTTCATGGGGCTTCTTCATCCTCTACACGCTTTCCTTCCTCCGATGTGGACTTGCAAGATGCTATAGTCGAACCGCGGCCTGTTGATGTTGATGTTCCAAAACGACGGCACACAGATGCCAGCGATGGCGCACACACACGTCAGCGATGACGAGGGTGATGACAAGTTTTCGTGGCAGATACTTTGCCAACGAACGATGTTTCTCGAGCATTATCATGATTTTTTTATATTACTTATATTTTTTTATCAATAATTCTTTATTTAAGGAACGATTCACATGATTCCATGCACATGAAACTCGTTCAACAATGAATGTATCCATATTGTAGGATGAATGATATTTGGCACACAAAGCCCCACATTTGCCTTCCCAGTTTTTTTATGATACTCTATAAAGGGAGCAGACATTGCCTCAGCGATGAAGATGACATCTGCGGTAAGACCTTCTCTATGAATTATAAAGCCCGATCTTGTTTTGTGATCAACTCTCATGAGGTTAACGGGTAAACCTAAACCCGAGGTTTTAGGGAGTAAACCAAAAACCCGCATGATGGTAGCTCAGTAGTAGCACCAGGTTGTGAGAAAACCTAAAACTCACGGTTTACGAGTATACCAAAAACTCGTGGTTGAGAGTAAACCTAAAACTCTATGTGTCATGAGAGTGTGAGTCTAGTTCTAGAGCGCGTCGTCACGAAGATTATACTAGGTTTGGCTCAAGGGGGGCGATTGTTGGGGTCAGCCCAACTTGAGCAGACACTCGTGTGTGAACATGCTATAAGTGCCTATGAAGGTATAGGCTTAAGAAAAATCCAATGAAAAACCACTTTTCATTTTGCTTATAGGATCGTTTCATTTTGCTTATAGGATCGTGTTCTCATCTACCTTATCTTCTCTCGTCTGCTCCTCACTCTGCATAGCCATATCTGTACGTGATGCAGTGGACTTCTGTTGCGAGCTCTACAATGTATTCGTTGTTGCTCCTCCAGTTTCTGTTGAAACTCATCATGCACGCTAACTTTTGTTATCTACAGTGCATTCCATTCTCTCGCCTCAAGATGCACAAGCAATAGAGGTTGATTTTACGGAAAATGAATTACACTCAACGTTGCTTGCTCTCGGCCAATGGCGTTCCCCTGGTTGAGACGATCACTGTGGAATTTTTCATCTCCTTTTGGAAGCCCTTAAAAGGGCCTTTACTCTACATGATGAATGTTGTGTGGACTAAGCAGACCTTGCCATTATCTTGGAAGAAAGGCTTGCTAAAATTATTATCCCAAACAGGCACTTTGTGGGCATTTCTCTCATTGGCGGCTGATCACTCTTATGCCGGTCATGTATTGTAAGGTGCAGCGGAAGTGAATGTTGATCTTGCTCAAGATGAGTACTCCGAACTGTGCTCAAGGGTTCCTTTTACTTACGGAAGGGAGAGCCTTCCATTCCTTTAGTGAGAGAGTGCAATGATCGCAAACAAAGTGAATGCTACTATGAATGAAGGTGCTGAGACTGAGAGAGAGAGAGAGAGAGAGAGAGAGAGAGAGAGAGAGAGAGAAGAATACAACACCAAACGGTTCTCAAACCCTTCTCCAAGGGCCCCCTCTCTATGGCAAGAGAGCTCTATGCTATAGATTGCACAAATCTGGTACAATGGTCTAGATGCAATGGACTTGCCAACGATGTCGACGACAATGATGTCGACGACGAGGACAGGCTGAAAACTGAAAACGCTAGGGCTGAAATGCTGAAATCTGCAAACTTCTAACTTTCTTCTAATCTCTGACCCTATGTCGGTGAGCATGGCGATGACGACAACTCGACGACAATGCGTTGAAAACGCAAATGCTGAAAACTGAAAACAGCGGGCTAACTCGATGGTACGGCGAGGATCAGCTGCGAGTAGGTGAGATCTGCAAGGCTAGGGGTTGAATCTGTTGTGGCTAAGCGCTGAAAACTGAAAACGTTGATGTGTTGGGCTGATCTAGCGCCAGAATTTGCGAACGCTAGGCTAGATCTGCAAACTGAAAACGCCAGGCTGATCTCTAGCAAAAACGTTAGGGGAATTGCATTCTAAAAACGCTATCTACTTCTCTTGGCTAAAAACGCTAGGCTGTCTTCTGTCGATTTTGTTGAGGAGAGAACACTGCAAGTTGATGTAACTTCTTCTGTCTCTTCTATTAAAAAGTGCTAGCGCTAGGTTTCTTTTATAGAGGCTTAGCAATTTGCCCTACTCACTTTTCCAACAAAAAGTCACTTATTAAATAATAAGTGAAAAATGTGTATTTTGGGAAAAAGGGTTCTATGCTCTGTAAAATGCTCATGATGGGTACTAAATGTCATGCTGATGATCATGCTATGTGCAACCAGAGGATATGCAACTAATCTAAGTGCCTGGACATGCACGGCTTACAACAGCATGCACCAAGCCTCTAGTCACCATGAGAATTTTGCAAGTTAGAGCACAAGACTTATAGATAGCCAAGTCTTTAATCTATCCTCCAGCTTGCCATAAGTCCATACGGATGACAACCTTGTAGATGCTCTTACAAAGAGCCTAGCTTTGGAGTAGTTTGCACATTGCATAGAGTTGATGGATGTGGGGTGAAATCACTAGCATGCTTCACAAGTGTCCAGGTTTTTGTACTTGGTTTTGTGAAGCAACTCTTACCGGAATACAGTTCAGAAAACACACTAGGCCAAATGTTTGCAGGCCCATCACTCTGTGTTAGACACACAGGTTCAACCCTTCCAGCCTCAATCCATAAATTCAGAGTGTTCAAAACTCCAAAATTTCATGGTAGCTAGTCAACGTCCTTTGCAACTACTTTGGCTACCGTGCCAGTTGATCCAGCAAATTATGCAGCCAGTCCCTAAAGACATTTTTGTTGAAGTAGATCTCCTCAACTGTGGTGTCATCAGATGTTCTGACAACAACTATATTACGCTCATGCTGCCACAAGAATCTGTTTTTGAAGACACGTGCAATTTGGGATCGTGTAGCAATTTTCTTGTGGTGTGCAAATCCATCCTGGGGGAGCCTGTTCTGTTCTGTTGAAAGGACAGACCATTCTGAATAGTTCTTAATGGGTGCACTTAGCATGAGACACAGGCTAGACAAAATTCCAATCAGGCGAGCTCCCAAAAGCAATGTGGGTTGTGTGTGTGTGTGTGTGTGTGTGTGTGTGTGTGTACCTTCAGCTCGGAAAAGAAGGCCGAAGAGGATGCCATGCTTTGCTTGTGCTGCGCCGAGGCCGGAGCGTGGTGAAAGTGTCACTCCTGTGCAATAAAACTCTTCTCTCATTTGTACGTCATTCTCGGTTAAATATTTAGATCGAATTGCAAGTATTTGGGTGCTACCATCTACGTAAGAGCTTGTTCCGGCATGGGGATGGCAATACGTTGCCAATCCACAACCAAGCAACCCTTACATTTGGTTGCCAACATTTAAAACATCCCCCAATTATAGGCTATGAGTTTTTATTCTAACTTACTCGACATGGAGTGAAGCAAGTGTAGTCCTTTTCACCAACTTGTGATGCACTTCAAACCTCAAGGCAAGATATCGTGTGAGAGGTTTGAGGTATGACACCGAGTAGCCACAGATACTTTTGGCAAAGGCATTTATGAGGATATTGACAAATACTTCTACCTCGATATTACATCACTTAGTATCATCTACTCTATATATAAAGGGGGAAGGAATTCTGGAGCCCCACATGTCCTCATATCCAAGCTTCAGCAAATAAAAATTTTGTATTATACTTAAATAGATGGATGTTGTAATTTCTTGGGATGACTATCATGAGTTTGAGATACAAAGACAATCCTACAAAAGTTGATTCCTAATGAACCTGTGTAAAGTGAACAATAAGAAGCCTAATGTGAGTTATAAGCTACAACTTAATATATTGTCTTTGACTAACTGCGATAGACACTAGAAATGGTAGAGGCATGTTGAGTTGTGTATCATTGTGGGACGGGTGTTTAACCTCACTCCTATCTTATTGCAGACATAGCGAGAACCACGAATATAATTGTCAATCCATAGGACGAAGCTGACTCGACTAGTGCATAGAGGCTACAAGAGCTTGTCAATCTCTTGAAAAACAACAAATAACTCGCATCTAACTCAAGCTACACTCAAATGACAGAAATCATCAAAAGTTAATCGCTCATCGATAAAAAAATCACAATCGTTTTACAGCATCAAACGATCTCCAAACGTTATGAAACTTTTAGGACATGTTTATAAGACTTAAGCACACATGCTTATGGTCTCAAATCTCACTTTAAGTCAAGTGCAAAAACGATTATTAACAGCAGTGAGTTTTTGACATAGTTGTTTTTGACCCAAAATGCATCTAAATGCTTAACAATGATGCCCCAATACTCCGCCTATACTTAGTTTATGATTTTGAAGCTTAAATTCCTACTTATGATGAAATTATTCTGCGAGTCAACGATGCCAAAAGCTACGGATTACCATGAAATGCTTACGTCAATGCGTAGAGCTCTTACCTGTGGCGGTCGCAACGGAACAGACGGCACTGCAATGTGACAACCGAGAAGGAAGTAGGAAGCGCGAGAAGGAGAGAAGCGAGCGTCGTTAGCTCAAGTTGTGTTTCTATTATCCAAATCTTAATCAAAACTTTACAAAGTTGGCTTTTATACCTTAGCCAAGGTCTAAAATGTGTAATGTCTGGCGTCGAAGACCTTTGAGGCTCCACACTTATTGTATCTGCAACCTAAGTACACTAATTAACCTATGCTTTACAGCTTGGAACTCCCATTGAGCCCATAACACATTAAAAATATTACAATGGCTTGAAATAACTCGGGAATTTACAATACATGACCATTTTGAAAAAATGTGAAAAGTGTGTAACTCCAATTTTCATTGCTTCTTCATGTTGATCTTTAATGTGCATTCGTACATCTTCAATCTTTAGCAGCTTCTGTTAACTGACGTTGACTCGGTTAACATTTTCCTTTTGGATTTTAGTGTCCATCCTCAGGCACTATTGAAAAGTGTCCATGGAGGCTGTGGAAGGTTTTTGATTGGTTGTTGATGGGTTGATTGTCTTCATTTTTTGTTGGATTTTTTTATGAGATTCAATTTGCTGCAACATCTTAATTGGTCTGAATATGTCTGATGTGAGAGATGATGTTGCATTTGTCCATTGTAATAGCATAATGACGAGGCTTCTATTTATTTATGAAAAGTATGTACAAGAGAAGTAGAATGATGGAGTTCTAAATTGAGATCTAATACCTAGATGACCAAAGGGAAAAAAACCCAATGGAAAAAAAGTGTCTTTGGGATACGCGCATTATTGGGGTACTTATTAGCATGGGAAATATTAATAAAGTACTCAAGGGATTATTTGTTGATAGATATGGAATTAAAAAGGCAGCAAATATGAGAGGGTAGCATGATAGAACATTGGTTTGCCTGTTATAGTCCACTCAAGGTGCATGGGTGGTGGAAGCAAAAAAGAGTGTCTAATGCATATGTCCAATGAGGGGACGTCCTATTTATGCATACACAGAAATGCATGGGAAACAATATGTTGTGTAAGAAAGATTTTGAGTTCTTCAGAAAGATGGTGTAGCTATAAAAGCATATGACATGGCTTTGCAAGCTGGCACCCCTTTAAGAATGGTTTTTGTTGACGAGGATCTATGCTCTCATCTTTCTGTGCACTGTGTGTGAGTGTTGGACTCTATGACACTCCACCAATTCTAAGTTAATAGACTTCGACTCTTATGCTCATCTCATCCAGCATGAGCGACATGACTTGGATATGCTCAACTCTTCCAGCTTGAGTGTAAGCCTAATAACTACGACTCTTAGCACATAGTTTAATATGACTTGAAGCTTTGGGACTACTGCTTTGCTCATTTTATGGCTCAGCAGCCCGACTCTAACTATGCCAAAGGGTGTTTTTTGCACCCTGGCGACTTGATTCTTTACATTCTTGTGCTTACTACAAACATTTCTTCAGATAAAAGTAATCTTGAATCCTCAAAAAGTGGATTAGTGAAGGACCAAGTTGGCATTGAAGGTTTCTTTTGCCATATCTGTTTTATCATCCTTGAATCTGCATTTACGTTGGTTGGATTGTCCTTCTTTGACTGTGAAGACTCCAATTAAGCCTGTTGTAAGAAGTCTTTGATGTTGTTGTAGGCCTCTGTTCACTGTCGGCATGTGGCTTTTGACTAGGAGCATTGGAAGACTTAGGAATCCAAATCTTTTGAGGACCTTTGTAACTCCCTTTGTTGACTTTGCTTCGCTCTAGGTCTTCTTGAGTTCTTGAGATCTTCGTGCAAGTCTAGTGTAGTTGCAATTGGCTTGTGGTTGATTGGTAGCCAAATATTTGTATAATCTGTGTAGAATCCTTGTCCAAGAGGAAGATTCTTTGAGATCCGTCTTTGTTTTGTGTCATCTTGAGAGTTGTCGTAGACTTTAGCATTTTTCAATGTTGTTCTATTGTATACCTGCTTCTTAGGTATCCTAGGATATTGTTGAGGTTGATACCTTGTGGGCCTTCTTTCTTGGGAGGGACTTGAAGTTACTTCATATGCCCTAACTTGCGGTTTCGGGATCCATCTGTGTCTATTACCTCTGTAGTACTCTTGTTCCTTTAAGCTCCATTGTGATGCTATCCATACCATGTGTTTGTCTTTCTATGCTGATTTCCAATCCTTAATCCAAACCGGATCATTGACTTTGGCTAAATTTCTCGGAACAAACACTTGCTTGACTTTCTTTTGCTTTCTTGAGTACTTTGGCTAAAATATCTTTGCTTTTTTGGGTGTCTCCTTAGAGGTTTTAGTTGGGTCAGCACTTGACTTGAAATTTTGAAATCCTGACTTGCTTGAAGCAGCTAATCCATGATGGTTCTTTGATGTAGAGACATATGATGTTACACCTTCTTTGATAATCGGTGGAAGTTTCACTTTAGCTTTACCTTTGTCTGCAAGATTTGTCTTTGAATCTTATGTTGTTTGCAACTTTGAATCTAGCATTAACTATACCTGTAAATGTTGCTTGCTACCACTTGGAAAAAAAAGTAATAGCATTTTGTCTTCTTTGTAGGCCTTGTGTTGGTCTAACCACTGATGTCCAATAATGATATCTACAAGCATTTCCTTTGAAGGCTTCACTTGAAACTTTACCTGCTCTTCATGATTTTGGATGCTAAGGGTAGCAACCATTTCTTCTTGACTTATAGCCTTACCCATGATTTCTCTATTATCTGGCTTGCCCTGAGTAATCTCTAGAATGCTCTGGATGTTGTCTGCAACCATATTGCAATTTGCTTATAGAGCATTGCATCTGACACTTGCTCCTTTTATACTGCTGAGAACGATAGCTATTCTTATTGTTGATTCTATTGAAGATCTTTGTCCAGTTTTGTCATGGTCTCATCTTGATCTAATTGTGTCTCTATGGAGGGTGACTTGAGACTCTGTCTTCCAATCTGACTTGCATCGGCTGATTCGATTGGCACAATGATTGATTGATCTTTGGACTTTCTAGTGCTTCCTGACTTTTTGCAACCTTGTTCTTCTTTACTTCTGGCTTTGGTGGCATTCTCTGCTCAATAGCTATTGTGGTTGCCCTTTGTTCTGTTTGATCTACACTTGCTATTGCCTGATTTGCTTCAAGCTCTTTGAAGTTCTATTTAATGGAATGAATCATCTTCAATAAGAAATGCTTTGATATAAGTCTCCATTTTAACTGTGCTCAAGGACCTTGTGTTGTCGTCTGCGAGTGACCAGTCTTGGTCTTCATTTTTGATTGCCTCTAAAGACTGCATTCTGTATCTCTATCTTCTAGGCCATTGGCATTCCCAATATGATGTCGTCTGGCATATCTTTTGCTGTGATCACATGGAATTGAGCTATGATGATCAGTGAACTTACTTCAATGGTGGTGGAGATGATTCCCCAGCAATCTTCTCGTTTGTTTCTAGGTCTGCTCACAAATTCAGGAGCATCTTCCAGTTGTGGTTGTCCACATATTTTCCAAGTGCAAAAGAACATGAGGTTCTTGTCTAACTAAAAATCTAGCTTTACTTCGCTTGAGAGTTTTTCTTCATTCTCACTAACAATGTTGCACTTGATCGTCTCAAGATTCATGTCTGAATTGACTGCTTTTGCTCTAGCAATGTCCTTTGGTTGAGCTTTATATTCATTCTCTTTTCTTTTATCATTTTCTTCAATCGATGTTGATTCCATTGGTTGTAATATTGCACCTTTTTGCAACTGTTGAGCATTATCTACCTACATCTGAGAAACCTTTGCCCTTAAAAGATCCATTATACTTTCTGGTAGAATCTGTCTCTTTGGAGGAGACTTTGGTGGTGACCTTTATATAGCTTTCTGGACTTTAGCTCCCATTGACTTTGACCTAAAATGAACAGTTTTTTCAACTTTTTCAGTGGACAATCTTTTTATGATCTATTTTAAGCCTCTGAGTCAAGTTAAAACTTAGTTTGGCCTAAAATAGCAAGAAAAAGTAAATAATCTGAGTTTTTGCAAACTCTTGAAATTTTACCTCAAATGCGTCCTTAAGCTTACCCACTGGTTCATACAACTTTTAAAGCATAATCTCTAGCCAGATTCAGTGGTTAATAGCCTTTTGGTGCTATTTCTAGCCGTAGATCTGAAATTCTGCAACTTCACATAAACAACTCAGAATTGATTCTTTTGGAGTGAGCAATGTTCTGAGATCCACCTCGGATTCTACTTACCCTACTCCTACGTTCTATTGCAATGGGGTTGTGGAAAGTGTCCACAAACACTCGTCTCCTTGTTTTTTATGGTTTTCTGAGCCTTGATCTTAAGACTTGTCTCGTCCATCAATCATTCTCAAAATCTTAATCTAATCCTACAATCCTAAAAGGTACTTAGCAAGTACGACCTACTTCCAAGCTACCTCTACACAGCAAAAGATGACAATCTTAAGCTATACGGTTTTTAAGAGAAAGTTTAAGTTTAGGTGAACCTAGAGGAAGTTAATGGACAAGTACACAATTCGCTCTTGTTTTCCCTAGTTTAGATCTATTCAATCCCCGACAATGGCGCCAAATGTGGGACGGGTGTCTAAACTCACTCCTATCTTATTGCAGACATAACGAGAACCACAAATATAATTGTCAATCCATGGGACGAAGCTGACTCAACTAGTGCATAGAGGCTACAAGAGGTTGTCAATCTCTTGGAAAACAACAAACAACTCGCATCTAACTCAAGATACACTCAAATGACAGAAATTATCAAAAGCTAATCGCTCATCAGCAGCATCAAACGACCTCCAAACGTTATGGGACTTCTAGGACATGTTTATAAGACCTAAGCACACATGCGTATGGTCTCAAATCTCACTTTAAATCAAGTGCAAAAATCGCGATTATTAACAGCAATGAGTTTTTGACCTAGTCGTTTTCGACCTAAAATGCATCTAAATGCTTAGCAATGATGCTCCAATATCCCGTCTATATTTAATTTATGATTTTGAAGCTTAAATTCCTACTTATGATGAAATTAGGCCGCGGGTCAACGACGCCAAAAGCTACAGATTACCATGAAATGCTTACATCAATGCGTAGAGCTCTTTTCTGTGGTTGCAACACAACAAACGACACTGCAATGTGACAACCAAGAAGGGAGTAGGAAGCCCGAGAAGGAGAGAAGTGAGCGCCGTTAGCTCACGTTATGTTTCTATTATCCAAAACTTAATCAAAACTTTACAAAGTTGGCTTTTATACCTTAGCCAAGGTCTAAAATGTGTAATGTTCGATGCCAAAGACCTTTGAGGCTCCACACTTATTGTATCTGCAACCTAGGTACACTAACCGACCTATGCTTTACAGCTTGGAACTCCCATTGAGCCCATAACACATAAAAATATTACAATGGCTTGATATAAATCGAGAATTTACAATACGTGACCATTTTGGAAAAATGTGAAAAATATGTAACTCCAATGTTTACTGCTTCTTCATGTTGATCTTCGATGTGCATTTGTACGTCTTTAATCTTTAGCAGCTTCTGTTAACTAACGTTGAATCAGTTAACAATCATAACTTATCCCTTACGCTTTTTACCATGCAAAGTTTAAAAATGGGTAGATAAGAAAAGTATTTGTAGTAAACAACCAATAGTAGTCTCTTTGAAAAAGTATTATTTACACATTCTACAGCTCACTTGATAAGTAAAGCATGTTTAATGGAAAATATACAACCTTGGCTTTAGTCCCCTATGTACAAATCTAGCTCCTTCTCTTTAACCAAATGTTCTAATCCCACAGCAAGATAAGATTGATAAATCAAGAGCGAGTAGAAAAAATGTTGGTCATGTTGGATCCCATTGAGGTTGGCGATGTGATGGTCTTGAAGAACTTTTCATCCAATCAAAGTTCATGGATGAGTATGGTAGAAGGTCATTATCTAAATGAGAGATTATGTTCTACAAGCCATATCTAAGCAATGCTTTAATGATTTCAAAAAGAAAGAACCCATTCATAGCTATGTTTAAGGGGAGTGTGACATATTGCGGGCTTGTCCAAGACAAAACATGCACACAAACTATATGCTTGAAGTAAAATTTCAGTAGAAGACAAAGCACGCTCATTTTGGACTCAACACAAAGTATGACTCTATCACATGCCAAACGGCCACTCACATGGTATGTTATCTTAAGAAGAAACTAGTGCACTTATGCAATCTCCTACAAAAAAATTGCCAAAGTTTCCTTTGCATAAGCTTGTCGTCTTCAATAAGATTTAACATCCACCCTCTTTGGGACATCCACGTGGACTTTAAAGCAAAGATTGATATCATAGCAAAGAATAAACCAACATAGTCACATGCTAAGCACCTCTATAGTCACACATGGTGGTCTCATAATAACTTCCCAACCAACATTAGCACATGCCAACCATAGTCATATGACAACCAAATAGTCACATAGTTACCACAAAAAATATTGTGGAAAAGAAGTATATGATCCGTACATAAAAGTAGCAACAAAATGTAATGTCTAGAGTCTCCCAAAAAAAAAATCCCTCCCTCAGCATGGTACGGGATCCACACCATGGGAGACAGATACTTCTCATAGAGCACATCGTCTAGCTCTAAAGATGTGTAATGTCTCAGCTTCTCTGTGCTGGTCCTTTTCAAACCATCACACCCCACAAACACATCCATGACATAGTCACAATGCTCTATGAACGTAGCCAACAACCACTTAACCATGTCATCAACATAGAAAAAAACATCATTAGCCATGCAAGTGAAAATAACGTGACAAAATTAATGAAAAGACCATACAAAACAACTTAAAACCTGGGTTGCATGATTCGTTATTCGGCATTCGTTTTATTCGTGAATAATCGTCAATTAATACGTTTCAAAAATTTATTCGCTCGTATCATTCGCTGCCACATCAGCTTTATTCAAAATAATGTTTTACTGCTTACATATCGATCGATAGATATCGATTGAAACAGTATCGATTGATTTTGAAATAGTATAAAAAGCCCAGATTTACGCGTTTTAGGTGCAATTCCCTTCACCAAAGTGTCAGGTTACCCTTGACATAGAAAGGTTGAATTGTCAACTTAAAAAATCCTTTGATTTTTAAAGAAAATAGATTACTTTCAATATTAAAATGTGAAACAAATGGAAAATTTAAATCAACTATCATTCTAAGCAATAGAAGTTATTCTTTAACTCTATTGTTTTAGTATAAATAAATAATTCTAAGCACTAGAGGCTATCTTTTTTAGCTATAGTGTCTTAGTGTGAATGTATAATTCTAAACATTAGAAGCTATACTCTTAGCTCTATTTGTTTTAGAATAGATAAATAAATAATTCTAAGCATAAGAGGCTATTTTGTTAGCATTAGTGTCTTAGTGAGAATGTATAATTCTAAACATTAGAGGCTATACTCTTAGCTCTATTTGTTTTAGAATAGATATTAAAAGTGATATTTTGATGGTTAAAATCTATCATAGCTATAATATGTGCATAGATGTACTGTTAATTCATACATTCTGGAATATATCATTCATTAGGTAGATAAGACATTGATTTAGAAGATTAAAATAAACATTTCTATGTGCAATTAAAAGGTTACCAAAGGTTATTTAAATTGTAATACTTCTATATTTGGTTGTTTGAGCAGGATCTCCTACTTCTAAGTATGGATAAAATATACACATACATGTAGAGTCTTTTGGTTGCCATGAACAAATGTTCTTACCTCCATATAGACATCAAATAGGTCCAACTAGTGCCTCTTGGTTTTTATGAGATGATTCTCTGACTTCCAAGTGAGGTTTAAGGTATGAAGTAGGATTCACTTGGTTGTTATCAAGCTTATGATCTTAGCTCTAAGTGAATATGGTGGTTCACCTATATAATTCACTAGGTTGTGATCGAGTGAAAGCTCTTACCTCCTAGTGAATATTAGTGATGCATAGTACTTAGGAGACACATGGATGTTATTGAGCTCATGCTCTTACCTCTATGTTGATATAGAAATTAGAGACCTCTTTTATTTTATGGTCGATTGGTTGTGTTTGAGCAGTAGCTTCTACCTCCAAGAGACATAGATAGTGGAATGTGAGATGACTCCATCACTCATCTAAGTTGTCTTGAGCAAACACTCTTTACCTCCTAGTAGCCAGGAATGTCATATTCATTGGTGATTTTTGCTAAAATACTATCTTAACACTATTCATTCATCATTTTAATTTAGCAACTTGCAAATCATATCTATAACCTTTTATCTGTCTCATTGCGCGATTATGGTGAAAAATATTAATCATAGTGTATCTATTGATTGTAGGATATGTTTTGTTAAAGTCAGAAAGCATTGTGTGAGGAAAAGAGTGGACATATATGGAGGAAATAGAGAAAGGCAAAACAATTTCATTTGTGGAATGCAAACATTGTGGGCATAAGTGGCACGGCAACACAACTCACATCAAGGAAGATTTATTCGGCACTAGCCCCAGTGTGAAAGAATGTGGAGCACCGCCTAAAGACATATGGGTCCATTTTGCAGGGTATGCAAAGAGATGCAAATAGACATGACTTCTTCCTAAGAGACAGAAGGGTATGACAGGTGGGTCATCTGTCAACATAGAAGAATTGAGTATAGATCAAAAGGACGTGCGAGCTAGCCAAGGACCTTCAATGAAAAAAACCCAAACACCTCAAAGTCCTTACACTTTTTCAACATTTGCTCAACAAGACATGCTTGAATTGCATCTAAAGTGAACACAAGCCTTCATGGCTTGTGGAATCCCATTTAATGTCATAAAATTCTATTTTCAAAGATGCACTAATGTCAACTGCAAAAAAAGGATTCATCTATCCTGATTATAATAAAATGCGAACAGAGTATGTGGACAAAGTCAAGAGCAATACACAAGTGATTCTTAAGCGAACGGTGCTTACCTTTGTCCCAGCGTTTGGCTGTACCATAGCGCTGGACGGATGGACCAGCTATCAGAAAAACCATTGATTAATTTCATGGTAATTTGTCCCAAAGGTGCATCTGTTTTTGGAGGCCATTGATACCTCAACGTAAGAGAAGACATCTCTCTACTTGACAAAGGTATATGAGCAAGCTATTGCTCGACTGGGTGGACCGAAGAATGTGACAGCTATTGTTACAGATAATGCTTCCAACTACAAAGGAGCGGGTTTAGCCATTATGGAAAAGTACTCAAAAATGGCTTGGATGTGCAACACACACCCTAAATTTACTCCCAAAAGATATGGCAGATTATCATTCATAAAACAGGTCCTTATTGACGCCAATCATGTAGTCAAGTTTATACGGGAACATCAGTTTACATATGCTTTATTTTGCTCAAAGTCTCCAAATAAAGCACTTCAAATTTACTGTGCCACACGATTTTGCTACAACATACTATGTTTTGAATAATCTCATTGAAGTGCGAGCGGCTCTTACAAAAATTGTTGCAGATCTCCGTTGGGAGGCTTGGCTCAACAAGTATCCAGGCCACCGCAAAGCAGCTCAAAAATGTGTGTCCTTAGTGCAATCTCCTCTCTTTTGGCGGAACATTGACAAACTTGTTGGGGTTAGTAAGCCCATGTGGAACTACCAAGGGTTGTCAACACAGATAAGTTTGTCATTGGTAAGGTTTACTGGATCATGTTTGAAGCGCTATGTCAAACCAAAGAATACAACCACTACAGTGCAAAGGGAGAGAACATAGATCGTGCAACTTGTGGAGAAACGATGGGTTCAAATGCACACACCATTGCATGGTGCTGCATTTGTCTTGGATCCAAAGTTTCAGACGGACAAGCTTCCAACAAAGAGGTAACGAGAGACTTTAGAAACGTTTGCTCGCAATTGTTGCCAGGCGACGATGGATTATGCCAATAGGGAAGGAACTTTCGGAGATCCTTTGGTTCTTAATCGCGTAAGAAGGTTTTCAGGCCCAATATGGTGGAAAGAATATGGAGGAGATGTAGTTGAGTTACAACACATGGCGACCAGGGTGCTTTCAATCGCGGCATCCAGTGGTAGCTGTGAGCGCAATTAGTCTTCTTATGACTGTGCACTCAAAGCGCAAAAATCGCTTCAGTCGAACTCGTGCCGCAGACCTTGTGTACGTCTTTTGTAACATGTGTCTCATTCATGCACCCATGAAGATAGCCACATGGGCGACCGAAGTACACTTTGGAGTGCTTTAGACTCATGTAACGATGGCGAAACAGAGGTGTAGCGATGAGATGGATGTTAAGTATGGAGCCTGATTTACCCCTTGTAATTTTTTGTGGTAAAAACGCACATTTATAAGGCCCCCATTATGAGGAGAAGCCATCATGCGTGAAGGAAAATCACTCGTTGGAAAATAAAATCACTCATCGAAATATTCATTTTCGGTGGAATATTATGGTCGGACGACAGTCGAAAAGTGGTCGGAAAAACGACCGGTGGGTTGGCCGGTGGTCGGTAGTCAATGGTCGGTGGTCGGTGGTTGGAAGTCAATGGCCGGTGGCCGATGGCCGAATACAAAAGTAGACTTGTCTTCTCAAGGGCAGCCACACATGGGCAGATCGGAGGGTCCGATTTGGACTTATCTACACAAGGGCGGCTACGCATGGTTGCCTCTCATGAGAGAGGGCAACCCTTTTGGCCTATAAAAGGAGGTCATTTCTACACACAGTTCATTGTGGAAGTTGATGCAACAAGGTGGGTGGGGAGATGGTGAGAGTGAAGTAAGGTGGGAGCTCCAAAAGGGTTTAATCCCTTTGTAACCTACTTCTTGTTTTGAAGTACAAAAGCCATTGAGTGGCTGCTTTCCCGTGGACGTAGTCCACATTGGGTGAACCACGTATATTGTGTGTACTCTCTCTCTCTCTCTATTCTATAATCTCTTGTGTGTGTAAATTATCTCTCTCCATTAAATAATCTACTTGATTATCTACTTAGCTACGTTATATTTCCTAACTGGTATCAGAGCAAGGTTTGCTCATAGCTAAATTATCTTAAGGAAAGGATTCCTTGAATTGAGTGGGAGTTATGACGGAGGAAGGGAAGCTCAAGATTGAGAAGTTTAACGGCAAAAACTACCAACATTGGAAGATGCAGATTGAAGACTATCTCTACCAGAAGGACCTGTATTTTCCACTAGGCGGTCTTACGAAGAAGCCCGCAACAATGACAGATGAAGCATGGATTGTCCTTGATCGAAAGGCACTGGAAACAATCCGGTTAAGCTTGGTGTCAACGGTGGCCTTCAATGTTTTGGAGATGAAGACCATGGAGGACTTGATGAAGTCACTTGACGACTTCTACGAGAAACCATCAACATCCAATGAGGTATTTCTTATGAAGCGCTTGTTCAATCTAAAGATGGCAGATAATGGTTCAGTTGCAGAACACCTAAATGACTTTAAGACAAACATAAGTCAACTTCGATCGGTGAAAATCAATTTTGATGACAAAGTGCGAGCTCTCCTTATACTATCATCTCTACCGGATAGTTGGGACAGCCTTGTGATGGCTGTAAGTAATTCTATGTCTGGCACAAGTACTCTTAAGTTTGATGATGTTGTGGGTGTTCTCCTAAGCGAGGAAATACGAAGGAGAAGCACAGGAGAATCATCAAAAACTACACTGTCAGTGGAAACAAGAGAAAGGCCTAAGGAGAGGTTCAAAAACCAAAAGGGTCGTGATCGCCCAAGACGGAGCAAGTCACGCACAAAGTCAGGTTTTGAATGTTGGAACTACGGCAAGAAGGGCCACGCCAAGAAGGATTGTTGGTCTAAGAAGAAGAAAGAGACTGAGTCTCAAGACAAAAAGCCAACATCGGAGGCCAATGTGGCAGGTAAAGTAGAGCAAGATGCTCTAATTCTCTCATTAGACAATGTGTCTAATTCTTGGATAGTAGATTCCGGGGCTTTATTCCATGCGACACCACACAAGCAACATTTCCAAGATTACACCAAAGGTAATTTTGGGTATGTATACTTGGGAGATGATGAAGCTTGTGAGATTGTCGGCAAAGGTACAGTTTCTGTCAAAACTGCTAACGAAAATGAATGGAAGCTTAAAGATGTTAGGCATGTTCCTTCTCTTCGGAAAAATTTGATCTCTACAGGACAATTGGACGATGAAGGTGAGAACATTGCATTCGGAAACAAACGGTGGAAGATCTCAAAGGGATCTTTGGTGGTTGCCAAGGGAGAAAAAGACCGCATAAAGACAACTTTCATTACGCCATGGGGCTGCTATTGCTACACAGTGTTGCCGTTTGGGTTGTCAAATGGACCATCTTTCTATCAAGAGAGAGCGAATTGGGTGTTGGAACCATTCATTGGTAGTTGTGTTAAAGCTTTTATGGATGACTTCTGTGTCTATAGCAGTAGGGCTGAACACCATGAGAAGTTGCAGATGGTATTGGCTCGATATGATGAATGTGGAGGACAACTAAATCCAAAGAAATGTCATCTAGCACAGCCAAGGGTGAAGTTATTGGGCCATATGGTGTCAGAAAATGGCATTGAGGCCAAAGGAATGCAAATCCTTCAAACGAAGAAGCTTCTACCAAGTTTGAAAGAAGTGGACTTAGAGTTTTGTGAAGATTGTGTTATGGTAAACAAAAGAGGGTAAAATTTCAAAAATCAAGAAATGAAAGATAAAATAAAAAACTTGAGTTGGTTCATTGTGATGTTTGGGGTCCTGCAAGTACACCATCACTTGGTGGGAATAAGTCCGATGTATTTTTCATATTTCAAAGGTGGAAAGACTTTGTGGAGAATGAAACAGGTACCAAGGTTAAATGCCTCAGATCCGACAATTGAGGCGAATATTGCAGCGAAACTTTTGAAAGCTTTTGTGCTAGCAATGGCATTCGGAGGCAAAGGACAACCCCAAGGACACCTCAGTAAAATGGGATTTCGGAAAAGATGAACAGGATAATCATGGAGCGAGCACGAAGCATGCGGCTACATGCAGGCCTATCGCTTGAGCTTTGGGCAAAAGCTGTAAGTACGTTTGTGTACTTAATCAACCGGTCACCCTCAACGGCATTGGATGGGGGAGTTCCTGAAGAGGCATGGACATGTAAACCAGTGAATTATGCATTTTTCAAAGTGTTTGGGTGTGAGGCTTTCATGCACATATATAGAAGCCTAAGATCAAAGCTAGATGCAAAGTCCAAAAAGTGTTTCTTCATTGGCTATGGAGAAGGTGACTTTGGGTATCGCCTATGGAATCCTGAAGATGGTAAAATCTTAAGGAGTAGGGATGTAATTTTTAATGAACAAAATATGTACAAAGATTACTTGGAAAGAAAACAAACAAAAGAAACAGGTGATGAGTACATGGAGCTTGAGGACTTGAAGACTCAAGGACTGCAAACAATGACAATGTGCAACAACGTCAACCAAATGAGGAGCCTCAACCTATTCCCCGAAGATCTACAAGAGCAAGTAGACCTCCACATTGGTTTGTTCCTTCCTTCAACCATCTCTTGATCTCATATTCTGGAGAGCTGGAATTATACAAAGAAGCTATGCAACACGAATCCAAAGAAGAACGGACGAAGAGCATGCAAGTGGAGATGGACTCACTATATCGCAACCAAACATGGGAGTTGGTTGAGTTGCCTCAAGGTAAGCGGACACTTCAAAGCAAATGGGTTTACAAGCTGAAGGAAGAAGAAGGTGGGAAGAAAAGATACAAGTCTAGGCTTGTGGTAAAACGGGTTTCTCAAAAGAAAGGTATTGACTTCAATGAAATATTTTCTCCTGTTGTAAAAATGAACTCAATTAGGCTTGTCTTAAGCCTTGTGGCTGCTCATGATCTAAATCTTGAGCAAATGGATGTCAATACGGCATTCCCTCACGGTGACTTAGAGGAGGAAATTTACATGCTTCAACCAAAGGGGCACGAAGTAAAAGGTAAGGAGAAAATGGTTTGCAGATTAAATAAAAGCTTGTATGGATTAAAGCAAGCATCAAGACAATGGTACTTGAAGTTCGATTGATGGATGTTAGATCATGGATTCAGCAGATGTAACTCGTCTACACAAAGAATTTGAGAGATGGGAAGATCATCATCCTAATGTTGTATGTTGATGACATGCTGATTGCAAGTGCTAACATGCAGGACATCAAAGACCTAAAAGAGGAGCTGCCTAAATCTTTTCCAATGAAAGATTTAGGTGCTGCAAAGAGGATACTTGGTATGAAAATATAAAGGGACAGGACAAAGAAGACAATAAAGCTATCTCAAGAGGATTACATCAAGAAGGTACTAGAAAGGTTTGCAATGCAAAATGCAAAACCAGTTTCTACACCTTTGGCTTGTCACTTTAAACTAACGAAGGATATGTGTCCAAAGACACAAGAGGAGATAGCCTATATGTATAAAGTTTCATATGATGTAGCAGTAGGCTCTCTAATGTATGCTATGGTCTGGACAAGGCTAGATATTGCACATGCAGTGGGAGTTGTGAGTAGGTTCATGGACAACCCAGGTTAAGAACACAGGCAAGTTGTGAAGTGGATACTTAGGTATCTAAAAGGGACAACAATAAATGCTTTGTATTTTGGAGGAACCGATATTTTTCTAGAAGGATATGCTGATGCAGATATGGCAGGTGACAAAGATACTCTAAGACTCTAAGGAGCACTACTGGCTATGCCTTCACGGTTGGAGGCACAACAGTAAGCTGGGCTTCAAAGATGCAGAAAGTGGTCTCACTTTCTACCACGGAAGCAAAGTATGTAGCAATGATGGATGCAAGCAAAGAAATTCTGTGGCTTCACTGATTCTTAGAAGAGCTTGGATTCAAACAAGACAATTGTGTCTTGTACAATGATAGCCAAAGCGCTATCCATCTTGCGAAGAACTCAGCCTTTCATTCAAAGACAAAGCATATTGAGGTGAGATATCACTTCATACGCACTCTTTTGGAAGAGAGATAGCTAAAACTAGGAAAGGTGCATACAAGTGAAAATCCCACAGACATGTTTACAAAGGTGGTCAACAAGGAGAAGTTGAGCTTTTGCTCATCTTCAATCAACATTCAAGGATAAGAAGCCAGGATAGAAACCAGTCACACAGGTTTGGTTTGGAGATCATTTCCAAGTGGGAGATTGTTAAGTATGGAGCCTGATTTACCTCTTGTAAATTTTTTGTGATAAAAATGCACATTTGTAAGGCCCCCATTATGAGGAGAAGCCATCGTGCGTGAAGGAAAATCACTTGTCGGAATATTCGTTTTCGCCGGAATATTATGGCCGGACGGCGGCCGAAAATTGGTCGAAAAACAATCGATCAGTTGGCCGGTGGTCGGTAGTCAATGGCCGGTGGGTCGATGGCCGAATTCAAAAGAGGATTTGTCTTCTCAAGGGCAACCACACATGGGCGGATTGGAGGGTCCGATTTGGACTTATCTACACAAGGGCGGCTACACATGGTTGCCTCTCATGAGAGAGGGCAGCCCTTTTGGCCTATAAAAGGAGGCCATTTCTACACACATTTCATTGTGTGAAGTTGATGCAACAAGGTGGGTGTGAGGTGGTGAGAGTGAAGCAAGGTGGGAGCTCCAAAAGGGTATAATCCCTTTGTAACCTACTTCTTGTTTTGAAGTACTAAAGCCATTGAGTGGCTGCTTTCCCGTGGACGTAGCCCACATTGGGTGAACCATGTATATCGTGTGTACTCTCTCTCTCTCTCTCTCTCTACTCTATAATCTCGTGTGTGTGTGTAAATTATCTCTCTCCATTAAGTAATCTACTTAATTATCTACTTAGCTACGTCATATTTCCTAACAATGGAGTGAGAAGTGGCTTCAGAATGTTTAGACAATGAAGAGGTTGATGACTTGGTGCCTATGATAGATGGCGAAATGTAAACATCTTTTCATGATAATGTATCTACTCTATCTCACTGTAGCTCACTATTGAGCTATGTATCTCACTTTTTTGAATGAAGAGTAACATGCACACCTTTGGACAATGTATAAGTCTTCTCCATTAAGTTTTTTTCAAGTATTGAGGAGAGTTCGCATAAACATAATTATTGAGGACATGATGTGGCAACCAAATAAAATAACATTAACACATCCTAAACAAATGACATCTACAAACCAAATTCTCAACAAAGTCATCAATTAACAACTCCAAAACGAATTCATTGCCATAAACATAGAGAGAATACAATGCGTCTAAAAAAAGGATGGGGTAATTTGCCATTAAAATTTTCAACTACAGTCTACAATGTCTTTAGAAACTGTGATATCCACCACTTCTTCAAGATCTGCGCTCAATGCTTCCTCAAGCATATCCACCGTTTCTTGAATATCTGTCTCGTGACTTGATCCTGCCTCCTCAGGTAGGGGAGAGAGAGGACCATATCGCGCTTCGTATCTGGCAAGTTTTTGCAATAAAACGACTACTTCTGCTTCTTTGGCTGCCAACTTCTCTTGTAGCGAGAAAACGCTCTCTCCTTGATTGGCTAGTGTAGCCCCCTGAGACACGATATTAACAATTTGTTCATGCTCATCTCGTAGGAGCACCACTGGCCTCTTTTGTGTAGGTGGATCTACCTCCACATGATGCACTTGTGCCCTTTCTTTAGCTCTTCCAAGTCCGACACCAGCGTTGAAAGGACGGTCTGTACAAAGAACGTGCTTCTTCATTATATCTTGCATGAAGACTTGCTGGAAGAAGTACATGGAAACTTGATTATTATTAGGTAGACTACACTCCTTTTGGATGAAGCGTAGAAGGAACACACGCGCGAGCCCTTTGTGTTGCAAATCTGAGAATTTCAATGGTGTCATTGCCTTGGCACAACCTGACCTCCTGAACAGTACGTCTTTCACAAAAAAGAAGGGACAACACTTGCGTACGTCCTCCAATTTCATTGGTTCGCCCTCCAAAACCCTCGGGCTCCATGGCCTTGACAAAGAATAAGGAGAGGACTTGAGCCCCGTAATACAGGCTCTCCTCTCTGAGGATGCGTTGGGACTCCTTGTGGTCGAGCTCACCGTTGACATTGGGAGGAGCGTATGGGACTGCCATTTCCTGTCGAATCACATGATAATAAAATATTAGATTGAAACTATAGATACACATTGTTTAAAAAACTATAATCGATGGTACAATTAATGTTCAACATACACAATTTTAAAATTCACATCTCTCTTATCACTTTGACAACAACAATGTAATAAAATAGCATGAAATTTCACGACAATGGACATGAGACAAGACAAAAAAAATTCATTGCAAAGTATATACACATTCTCAAATTACAAGATAGGATTTCAATCATTGGATGGCCTCAAGCCGGCACTATTTGGGAGCGTGCGACCAACACGCTTAATGCCTTGTAACATGCTGAGGAGATCATGTAAGGACTTGCGCTTAGTGGGATTGGGAGATACACAAGTGCGCAGGACTTCCTGAAAGCGTCTGAGGAAAGCGATATAATTAGTGTCATTATCCTTAGGTAAATATTTAAGGAGTTCTTGAATGAATTTACAAAGGGAGTAGATATCCTGGCTGCACGTGTAGACTGGAGGATTTGTGGATATACATTCGGGAGCCACCCACCAATATCGCTTGCTCCAGGTTTCCCTTGTTGATGGGAGAAGATCTGGCAACTTCAAAAATGTGTTCTCTGTGGGGAACAAGGTTGCACTACCCCAATCACATACGCCCACATATACTCCATCCCAACTAAAATGCAGCAAGATATTACTTCCATGAACATCATTGTGAGTGATGTTATTTGCATGCAAAAAGATGAAGGTTGCACTACCCCAATCACATACGCCCACATATACTCCATCCCAACTAAAATGCAACAAGATATTACTTCCATGAACATCATTGTGAGTGATGTTATTTGCATGCAAAAAGATGAAGGTTCGGAGCAATCCATTAATGATAGGCCATATATTCTACTTGACGGCTTCAACAGTCCCCTCGACGTCTTTGAAATCCTTGCTCATGGCCACATTCTTTCCCTCCTTTTGGAGTCTCTCTAGCCAATGGTCGTGGTTTCCACCATTCCACATCTTGAAGATGAGGGTGGGAGCTCGCGTGGCGTGTCTTGCCAATCCCAGAGCACCAATGATTCCACTATGAGTGATATTCATAATTGTGGCCTCATGCAGCACTATATCATTGGCACTCTTCTGGCCATCACCCTTGACTAGCTTGCCGGCATAAAATTCATATGTGAATGTCTCATGATTAACTTTCACCTTCATGAACATTTCGTATCTACCTTCTCCAATGCTTACAATTTGTGAAAATTTAATGCAAGCCATGCGCATGATGACGAGGTTCCATGGGTCTAAATTTCCCATGTTGGGTGGCATTGGGACATTGCTAGAGATTGGTACTTCCAAAGTGGCAGGCACTTTGGGTACATCCTTGGGCTCCTCTACGTGCGATCTCTTTTCTTGTTGCTTCATGCTTCTATAGAGGACCTCTACTTCCTTCATGCGGTCCATGAAGCCAGACTTCGCTATTATTTGCTTGTCAAGGGTTTCTGCAACTCTACAAACTTGCCCTATGATTCGACTCACGTCATGGCCCAACTGACCACTTGTAAGGACTTCAATCCCACCTGAAGCACTACAAAAATTTGCAACTAGTGATGCATATGTAGCACTATATAACTCATGCAAAAATCATTTGTACAAGGACTCTTGCAAGACTTCTTGGAGGCGATCACTTTGTAATCCATAAAGATGAGTGCATATGAATTCTTCGACATATTTGCGCTCAACTTTTGTTATCTTACCTATAGTACCCATGATGTGCGTAAAAGCTAAAACTAAGGAACAAAAAACCATAACTTCTCATCAGTATAAGTGACATGTAATGCAACACATTCTAGTCATTCTTTGTTGCAACCTAAGTTCGCAACACAACCATGAAGCAATCACCCTAAACCCTAAACCACAGGTCCACATGAATGTAATTTATGATTAACATACACAAGAACATCCACATGATTATGCATGATGTTAATTATGATTTTTCATATCATAAAAAAATATGTTATGATTTTTTGAATAAAAAATATTGCATGTATGAGATGCTGTCAATAGGAATGTGACAAAGTCATACAAATACACATTATTTTACAAATTACAAAGAACAACGTAAAACCTGGTGTCATGTGTTTATCCCTCTCATTTTAAGGATCTAAGCAAATCCTAAGCACCAGACGCAGGGGTTTTATTCCCGTTGTAAGAGCAAAGGATAAACGTTCGATCCAAATGTCGAGAACGATCACACTTTAAAAATTAGTAGCTCATCATCTAATGGTTTTTTTCCCACAAATTGTGTCTGAGAGAAACTCCTCCCATTGTAAGAATCGAAGAATCGTGATGCGGGGAGTAGTTTAAAGATTACACTTTTCTCATTTTACAGATCTACAATGTAGATCTACGAATCATGTGGTCCATGAATATGTATATTAAAAAGTGTATAGCTTAATGACTCACTAGATAAAAAATTTATTCGCACAGATCTTGTCTAGGAGTAACTTCTTCCCTTGTAACAACCAAGGCTCAGATGGAGGAAGAAGTATGATTTTTTATAAGCTCACATTTCATTGGAGCTTATTTTACCAAAAGCATCGTACAAAGTAAGAGTGTCGTGAGACATATCAAACAAATGCACGTGCTATCTAATGGTCTCCTAAAACACCATACAAAGTATGAGTGCCAACAAGCATATCAAAACAATGTACGATGTTATCTAAATTCCTAGAACATTGACTCACGTAAGAGTGTTGCAAAGCATATCAAAACAAGAGTCAA
This sequence comes from Adiantum capillus-veneris, assembly GCF_014529385.1. NCBI lineage: Eukaryota > Viridiplantae > Streptophyta > Polypodiopsida > Polypodiales > Pteridaceae > Adiantum > Adiantum capillus-veneris. Next base: position 18,898,191 of record NC_140952.1, read on the forward strand.
TGTTTTCAAAAATTTTTCTAGATTACTATGGGAGTAAGATATAAAATCAGACAACCCATAGTAATTTCGATACCCTAAATTTTAAACTGTTATGTGACTAAGAGGGCCCGAAGGCATATCAGAGACACATATAGTTATATAATTACGTGAAAATAAAATTCAAATTATTTTTTATAAAAACGCGAACATGAAGAGAAACGATGCTCACCAATACGCGACGCTGACCTGCTTGAAAAACGACTGCAACGTGTGTGAATTAAGGAGAGAGCTAGAGAGACTATGAGCTAGAGAGGAGAGAGAGAGAGAGAGAGAGAGAGAGAGAGAGAGAGAGAGAGAGAGAGAGAGAGAGAGAGAGAGAGAGAGAGAGCTAGAAAGTGTGAGCTATAGAGAGTGAGAGTGCTCTACAAGCGATCTCGATCGAAAACGTATCAAAGAGTGACACTTTTTTTTAATGATCTACTGTATCGATCGATAGCCTTTCGATCGATTTCGGTATCGAACGATATAGTGTCGATCGATATTGTTTTGATCGATAAGCTATCGATCAAAAGAATGAAAATTATTAAAAAAATACCACGTATTATACGAGAATATGTGGATAATGACTATTTATTCAGTATAAATTGCAGTATTCGATCGAATAAATGCAACCCAGCTTAAAACAACATCATGCATCACTACTTACCGATAAAAAAGACCATACAAAATAACTCAAAACAACATTATACATCACTACTTAACTGATAAAAAAGATCACTTCTCTCTGCACCGCCTATAACAGTTTCACCATCAATTTCTATGGGAAAGGCACAATCATTTAACATGTAGCTAGGGTATACTGACAAAAACCTCTCTAAAATCTTATCCTCGCTTTCTCTATCGTAGTGAGGCACAGCATGACCAATACGATGCCAAAGGCACATGGCAAGATCGAGCACCTATTTGAGAATGCAAATTGAAAATGTGATATATCTTGATCAGAAACTTATGCGACACAAACCGTGTTTAAAGCATCCATAAAACTATAGTGATCTTATCGCCTCTCTAGTAACAAGATAGTGATATGCCTTGGTATCACACATAAACATGAAGTACGATGAAGCCCAAGCCCCACTTTCATTGTGTCTGCAATAAACTAGCCTATGTCCTCAACTAAGCACATGGTGATGACCAAGAAGCCCTCGTCGGCAAAAATACACACAAGGGAGATTCATGCAAACTTTTACTAGACCATGCAAGAAGTACGTGCTCCGCTTGGGAATAGTCATACCCTCTAAAAGAAACATTTGCGTCAATATGGAAAGTAAAATTTCATGTAATTCTTTGATGTTAAAAAATGTCACGTATCCCAAGGAATGGGACCTAGTGAAGGAGTACGAGCGGAAGTGCGACGCAAGAGAGACTGCGAGAAGAAGAGCACGACGATATGGTGAACTCGCTCTACTATAATGTGTAGAGCATAGTGAGTTCTTATTAGGTTTTTACAAAAGAATATGTGTACATACCTGGTGGCCCGCCCACTTACCTGGGCAACCACATTGGGCTTTATACCCCAACAACCTCCCACTTAAAGTCCAATGTGGTACTTTAAGTGTGAGAGAAGCTACTATACAAGCTAATATACAAGAGATGTAGAGAAGTGATGTACTACCCTATACCTAATTGCTTGCGAAAATGCACAAAGCTCTTTGAGGGAAGTCCTTTTGTAAGTAGATCAGCAGGATTTTCTGTGGTGTGAACTTTGACAAGCTGAAGTTGCTTATCCTCGAGCATTTCCCTGATGAAATGATACTTCACATCCACATGCTTTGTCTTTGAGTGATAAACTAGATTGCGAGCCAATTGTATAGCACTTTGACTATCACAATATAACACATACATCTCTTCTTTGATTCCCAAATCTGTTACTAGTCGATTAAGCCAAATTGATTCTTTGCATGCCTCTGATGCTGCAACATATTCAGCCTCTATAGTAGACTGAGTAACACAATCTTGTAATCTAGAACGCCATGATACTGCTCCACCAGCCAATGTAAAGACATACCCTGACGTAGACCTTCGGTTGTCTAAGTCACCTGCATAATCTGAGTCTATAAAACCCTTTACACTTAGCTCCTGACTCCCATAGCATATACACATACTTTTTGTAGCTTTTAGGTATCTCAATATTCCTTTCACTGCCTCCCAATGTTTCTTGCCTAGGTTTGACATGTATCGACTTACTACTCCCACTGCAAATGCAATGTCTGGGCGAGTAGAAATCATTGCATACATCAAACTACCCACTGCAGACGCATATGGAATCTTATCCATTTCAGCGTGTTCTTCCTCAGACACAGGACAATCTTGTTTGCTAAGTTTCACATATGGTGGCAATGGAACACTCAATGCCTTTCCCTTCTCCATATTGAAACGTTGCAAAACCTTGTCAATATACTCTGTTTGAGATAACCAAATCAACTTCTTTGATCTGTCTCTCTCAATGCGCATACCAAGTATATGACTTGCCTCACCCATGTCTTTCATGTCCAACGATTTTGCCATCTTTGACTTCAAAGCTGAAATTTCTTCCAAGTTCTTGCCAGCAATCAACATGTCATCCACATACAAAATAAGGATCAGCCAACTACCATCCTTAGCCTTCTTTGTATATAGAGAGTGATCGAACTCACTACGTTTGTAGCCTTGAGAAAGCATAAACTTGTGGAATTTATGGTACCATGCCCTCGGTGATTGTTTTAAGCCATAAAGACTCTTTAACAACTGGCATACCAAATCTTCCTTGCCTTTCTCAACAAACCCTTCTGGCTGCTGCATGTAAATTTCCACATCTAAATCACCATGCAAGAACGCTGTCTTGACATCCATTTGGTGCAACACCAAATCTAATATGGAAACCAATGCAAGAAAGCATCTCAATGTAGTCATCTTGACCACCGGAGAGAAGACTTCATCAAAGTCAATGTCCTGTTCTTTCTTAAAGCCCTTGGCAACAAGCCTTGCTTTGTACTTTGGCTGACTATCATGAGCGGTGATCTTATACCTGTAAACCCATTTACAAGGTAGAGCCCTTTTGCCCTGTGGTAATTTAACTAGCTTCCATGTCTGGTTTTTATGCAGAGTTGTCATCTCTGACTGCATGGCCAATTGCCAATTCCCGGAGTCCTTCATTTGCACTGCTTCCTTGTAACATTAAGGCTCATTGCAATCAGTCAACATGACATAGTTCATAGATGGAACAAACCGATCAGGAGGTCGCGTGATACGTCCAGATCTACGCAAAATAGGTGGCTCAGGCTCAGCCACAACCTGTGGTTCCAATCTATCATGTCCTTGCTCCTCTTGAGCCCTGACATTTTGTCTTACACGTGCAGGTCCATCTTCTTGGAAGACAACTCTTCTAATCTCCTCAACCCTCTCTGGTTTAGAATGATATTTGGATTCATTAAAGTGAACATCATTGCTGCGGATAACCTTTCTGGATTCGGGATCCCAAAGTCTGTACCCCATCTCACCAGAATTACCATAGCCTAGAAAGATGCACTTTCTACTTTTTGGCTCAAGTTTGTTCCTAAATTCCTTTGGAACGTGAGTATATGCCTCACAGCCAAAGACTCTGAGATGCTTGTATGAGGGCATTTTGCCTGACCATACCATCTCTGGCACTGAATCCTTCTGCAAAACCTTGCTAGGAGATCTATTTACAAGATGAACAGCTGTTGATACAGCTTCAGCCCAAAACCCATTTGGCAGCTGTGCATTAGACAACATACTTCTGACCTTCTCTTGTATGGTTCTATTCATCCTCTCAGCAACACCATTTTGAGGAGGATTGTAAGGAGCAGTAAGTTCACGTTTTATACCTTTTGACTCACAAAAGTCCTGAAAGGCCTTTGAAACATACTCTCCACCATTGTCAGTGCGTAAGCATTTAAGCTTCTTGCCACTCTGATTCTCCACAAGTGTCACAAACGTTTTGAAAACACTAAACGCTTCATCCTTGTGTTTGAGAAAGTAAACCCATACTTTCCTCGAGTAATCATCTATAAATGTCATAAAGTAAGAAGCTCCCCCTAGAGATAGGTTAGGCATAGGTCCACACAAATCACTATGAACAAGTGCCAATTGTGTATCTCTTCTACTACTTCTATGCTTATGTGGCTGCTGTGTTTGCTTACCATACAGACAATGTTCACAGAATTCAAAATCATTAAATGACAAGCCAGGCAAATAACCAGAACGAGACAAGATTTCCATTCCCTTCTTGGACATATGTCCTAACCGGCTATGCCACAAAGAAACGTTCGGCTGCTCGGTTACATTGATTACATTTTTAGAGACATTTGATACATAAATCATGTAAAGTCCTCCAGACTTTACTCCATGTGCTACTGTCATAGAACCCTTGGATATCTTCCACATGTTCTGTCCATAAGTGGTGACGTAGCCAGCATCATCAAGTAAACCTGTGCTGATCAAACTCTTTGTAATTGCGGGAACATGCCTCACATTCTTCAGCGTGAAAGAAGAGCCATTCTGAAACTTCAATTGAACATCTCCAACACCTAAGATCTCACATGCCTGCCCATTGCCTAGCCGAACATGATCTTTAGTGGTCACATAAGAGGTAAACCACTCCTTGTTTGGAGACACATAAAGTGACACCCCTGAGTCTATAATCCAGTCACTCAGCGCATTTCCATCAGATGCTGTAAGAAGAGCTGAGTCCATTGTATTCTTCAAGAAGTAAATGTCTCCTGACACTAGACTGTCATCCTCTGCAACAATGTTTGTCACATTTATTTCTTGAATCTTCACTGAGGACTTGTTCTTCTCACCATGGTCTTCAGCTTTCTCTTTGCCTTTTTCTGCTTTCCATTCTCTGCAGTCTCTTTTCATGTGACCCTTCTTGCCACAATGGTAGCATTCTATGTCACTCTTGCCTTTAGCACTGCGGGACTTGCTACGAGACTGATCCCTCTTTCCACCTTTGTACTTTTCTTTGGTCCTTCCTCTGACAACTAAGGTTGTTCCTTTGCCTTTGTCCATTGTCTTTCTGTTGGTTTCTTCAGTAAGCAGACTGCCTTCTACACCTGCTATGGTCAAACCATCTGGAGGTGCAGAATTACTCAAAGTTGTGCGAAAAGCGTCCCAACTCTCCGACAATGTGATCAACAGGAACATAGCTCTAACAGGTTCATCAAAAATGACACCTTGAGCTGACAACTGACTGTAGATGGTGTTGAATTCATTCAGATGATTGGACATAGGGGTCCCTTCTTTCATCTTTAAGTCAACAAGCTTCTTAAGCCAATATACCTGTGAAGCTGCACTCTGCTTCTCATAAAGATCACTCAGCTTTGTCCACTTGATACTCCATCTTTGTATAAGGATGCGTCTTTTGAATTGCAAAAAACTTGTTGATATAATTTCATAAAATAATATAGTCATATATTGCAAAACTAATGATGATGCAATGTTAAATGATGGTTGCATTTACCTATTTAGGGAAAATCTACCAATTTGAGTCGCATCAGCAAGGAGAGCATCAAAATAGAATTGGTTCTAAAACCCTACAACCAGTGTTTAAACTGATAGATTTCAAACAATCTTTGCATGCAAGTGATATTAAATTAAAATCAAAATTCATTTAAGAGTACACATAAACATATTGATTCATAGGTCACCTCTCCCAAGTCTCTTGGCTTAGAGATGACTCTATAACAAAGGAGGTATTGGGTGCTATAGTGACCTCTAACACATTTTCCTTTGTGGATTGTTTGAGGTGCTTGGCGGTTGCCTTTCTTGTCAAGAATTTGAACAAAAGGGACAAAAGTGGCCCAAGTGTTTGATTGAGTAGCGGGCACATTAGATTATACACAGCAAGTGGCTTGTGTGGCATCCTTATTAACTTGAATGTTCTCACCTCCACTCCTTTGGGTTGCTTGATTTTCCAAAGTAGTGGGTGTAGTAAGTCCATCGATTTCTCTACTACTATGTATCTCCTATTTGAACCATGCAAGCATCATTGGTTTTATCATCACATGCATGGCCTCAAAAACCTTTCATACATATGTGAATCAAAGTAGTGATGATAAAACCAATGATGCTTGCGCGGTTCAAATAAGAGACACATAGTAGTAGAGAAATCGTTGCACTTACTATGCCCACTACTTTGGAAAATCAAGCCATGCACGGCCTCAAAACCTTTCATACGTACGTGAATTTGCTGTTTACATGATCTAGAGAACTTAATCTTATGCAGATCTTTCTCTTGCTTTGGGATAACACCAATCACGTAATCAACCACCAAGGACATAAGTGTGTCTCCCGTGGCATCACATTCTAGTACTCTCATCTTGGACATCAGCCAACTCTCATGTGGATTTTGAAGGTGCACCCAGCCTCTTTCCTTCTACACATTGCAATATCCACATGCAACATGTAATGGGTATGGCCTATGAACTTTGAGAATAGTGGAATTAAGAGAATTAGAGTGAGCATTTTTGTGAGATCACTTTGAGAACATAGAGGGTGAACTTAATTGATGGTACAACATAACATAGTACTTAATTAACTTGGCATGAACAATACTTTTGCAAGAGAGAGAGTATTAGAGAACGTGACAATAGTTGAGGACCGGATTTACTTCGAGCCGGTCCTCCCTCCAAAAGGCGTTTGTATTATAGATTCTCCTATCAAGAAAGACTTGTACAATACAATCTTTGTGTTCCTTGTGACCTTGGTGATGCTATGAAGATGGAAATCTTCATGCATCATGAGCATAACATAAACTTTGCAAAAAGCATTAACTATCCCAAGCCTCAGTCCCAAGGCCTCAAACACCTTGGAATGAGGGTAGGGAAGAGGAAGAAGAATCATTCATAGGAGAAAGAAATAGTTCCTCACTTATCATCACTCTTCTTGCTTAGCATAGCATAATAGCATATTAATGAAGATGAAGAAGATGGCAAGCTTAATCATTGAAGCATGGCTCTTGGTTGGATTTGCATTCCATAGCCAAAATTGTTGGTGTAGGCTCTCAACTTCTCAACAAGCTTGGAGAAGGAGATGGAGCTCTTGCACTTTGCACTCCACACAATGAGAGAATGTGTGTGTGTGTGTGTGTGTGTGTGTGTGTGTGTGTGTGTGTGTGTGGGAGAGTATACCCCCTCTCAAGTTTGGTCCACCTCTCTCTCTCTCTCTCTCTCTCTCTCTCTCTCGTATTATTTAAATATATCATTTGGACATGTGTCCTCTTTTTTCCTCTTTGAGAGAAAGAACTTAACTATTTATTTTTATACATCTAAATTCTCATTGGACCCCTTCAAAGCCTATCCAATAGGATTTAAGCACATCATAAGGGCCACATGTGGAGGATATCTTAACATCTGTCTTTTATGCTTCTTAAGTCATTTTGTTTGAATTGAACACTTCAAGCACCTAGTCTTTCAAGCATGGAAACCGTTTATGCCTCTTGAGAGTTTATCTTTGAATTGAACACTTCAAGAACCTTAGTCATTTAAGCATAAAAATCACCTCAAGCTTTGGGCAAGGTTCTATTCCCATCTCAAGGTCAGCCCTAGCTTGTGCCTAAGGTCAAAGGACTTTTTAACACTAACTTTTGGAGTTCTTTAATGAAGCTAACCCTAAGGTCTTTTAAGCTCCATTAGATGCACGTTGCTCTTTGATAGACCACCTCCTTTTGGAGCCCTATTGAGATGTAACCATCTCTCCTCTTGGTCCCTTGCTGAGGTAAACCTAGAAGCACTTATTGCACATTGCTCTTTGGTAGACCGTCTCCTTTTGGACCCCTATTGAGATGCAACCATTTCTCCTTTTTTGGTCCCCTATTGAAATGGGTCTAGAAGCACATATCTATATCCTAACTCTTGTTCCCCTTTTATCTTCCCCTACTAAACGATCAGTTTAATATGAGAAAATCATTTGGTAAAGTTAGATATTATATTTTATGACATTACCTCTCTCTTGAAATCATAGTCCTCCTCGACTATGAGGTAGATAAAGGCGCCGCGAGAAGCGTGTGCAAGTAGTGCGAGAGCAAAGAGAGAGACTTGTTGTTGGGTGGAGTGCACAACAACTCTATCCTATTGCAGCTCCTTAATCTGTTTGTATTAAAGAATAAGTGTATATATGGTTAAGTTAGTAGATGGGTTAGTAGTAAGTGGGATGTTTGGCCAGTTGGCCTGAATCCCAGCAAACTCCCACTTGAAGGCCAACGCAGTCCAAGTGACCTGGTATGTACAACTGTGAAGAAATCTAGTGGCTTCAACCTATACCCATCAAATCACTGCAATGTGTAAACCGCTCAAAAGCTAAGCCTTTCATCAAAGCATGTGCTGGCTTGTTGTCAATGTGTACCTTGACCAAATCAATGAGCTTTTTGGCCAAGAAATCTCTCACGAGATGATACTTGACTTCAATGTGTTTCGATTTGGAGTGAAACATGGGATTCCTTGCCAATGCAAGAGCACTCTGACTATCACAATATATCACTGGAGTCTCATCAATGCCAAGATTTCTGACCAAGCAAGATAACCATACAGCCTCTTTACTTGCATCCGACAGTGCAACGTACTCTGCTTCCGTAGTGGAAGACAACATACAATCTTGAAGACATGACCTCCAAGATACTGCTGCTCCAGCAAATATGAAGACATATCCAGATGTCGATCTCCTATTGTCGACACAACCCGCATAGTCTGCATCCGCATAACCCACGATGGATGCATCACTCTTCCCAAGCGTAAATACCTGCCGACCGTACCTTTGAGGTACTTAAGAATGTGCTTCACTGCTCCCAATGCTTGCTACCAGGATTTTCCATATATCGGGTCACCACTCCCACTACAAAAGCAATGTCTGGTCTTGTGGCCACCATAGCATACATGAGACTGCCCATTGCCCAAGAATATGGTACCTTAGCCATTTCTGCTCGCTCAGCATCAGATTTGGGTGCATCTTCCTTGCAGAGTTTCAAGAATGCCTGCATTGGGGTACTCAATGCTTTCTCCCCTTGCATATTGAAACGCTACAAAACTTTTTGAATGTATGTTTCGTGAGACAACTCAAGAATACGACGTTTGCGATCTCTTTTGATTCGCATGCCAAGAAAGTGTGTAGCATCCCCCAAATCTTTCGTTGCAAAATTGTTACTAAGTGTTTTCTTCAAGTTGGCAGTCTCCGCAACGGATTTCCCAGCTATAAGCATGTCATCAACATACAGAACTAGAATGATCATCAAGCCATCATCTAGCTTTCTTGTGTACAAGCAGTGATCCGCTTCGCTCCTTTTATACCGTTGAGACCTCATACATGCATCAAATTCATGATACCACTGTCTTGAACCCTGCGTTAGGCCATAAAGTGTTGGAGCTCTAGCTAGGAAGCCATGGTGGTGTAGAGCAAGAAGAGGGACGAGAGAGAGAGAGAGAGAGAGAGAGAGAGAGAGAGAGAGAGGAAGTCGACACAGTTTTTGGAAGTAAAAACACGCTACTACTAAAATCTATTAAAAGAGGTCTTTACATAGCTTTTGCAAGGTGATATCAACCACACCTTTTCCTCATGTAAACTCAACTAACTGATGGTCTATAGTTGCATGCCTTGAGACTTGTTCTCACGGGCTGACCGACAAGGGCTTGAACCCAACAATCCCCCCCTCAAGCCCGAACTGGACAAGCAACTCATGATACCTGGAGTTTTTGGTGTACTCGTCAACCGTGAGTTTTAGGTTTTCTCACAACCAAGGATTTCTGGTGTATCCATAACCTGGTGCTAGATCAGTAACCCCCCCTTGAACAGATAGGGTGTAGGTCGAACAGATAGGGTGTAGGTCAAAAAAGTTAGCTACCAAAAATGGAGTTTTTGGTTCACTGCCAAACCTTGGGTTTATGGTGTACCCAGTAACCTCATGAGAAGTAGGACAAAAATAAGACTTGAGAACAAAAATGATAAATTGGGAGGTCTTACCACTCATGGGTGGCAGTGTCTATAGCCCGTACAATTTATTTTGACTAAACAACATGAAAAGCATTGATCTAATAAATTTCCTCGTCAATAGAATATATTGGAGATTCAGTGTCTCCCTCAACCACATGAATTTGAGTTTTACCCTTTGAAAGCACTTATTTGACGGATGATTTGTTTTACCACAATGAACACAAGGATTCTTCTTAAAACAGTCTTTCGTCTAATGATTGTTGCGCCCACAAATGGCACAAGATCTGGTTCCATTGAATGGTCAGGATGAAGCTGTTGTAGCAGCACATTTAATGACTGCATATGCACTGGAAGTATCAGAAGAACTGGTGGGGGATACGACATTCGAGACTGTATATGCACAGGGAAAAATAGTAGAATTGGTACTAGGTACCCTGCGTTCTTCTTCCTGCAATGAATTGATGATACCATCCAAGGAGGGCAGGGGATCTTTCTCTTTTAAAATAGTAACAATCTGATGAAATTTTTCAGTCAAAGTTTTTAACAAAATGGATATGAGATCTTCTTTTGGTACTGAAGCTTCGACATTAACAAGTTGAGTTTTAATACTCTTGAGTCTATTGGCTAAAGCTGCAACGTTTTAATCTTCACGCATACGGATGGAATATAATTCCATTTTTAAACTCATTTTTGAATACTTAGCTTTGGCACCGAAAAGCTTTTCTAACTCTATCCAGGCAGCACTTGAAGAATCAACATCGTCCAAATAATGAATAAAATTGTCTTCTAAGGAGGTTAGAATGATACCAAAAGCTTGTTCGTCTTTCCTTTGTAGCTCAACAGATAATGCCCTTGTAACTGCAGCGGATGTGCTAGATTCGTTGGCTACGAGAGGCTTGACCACGTTCCATAGGTTTTTGTGCATCAAATAGCCTTTAACTTTGATCTGCCAAGTGTGGAACCGGTCCCGTTGTATTTGTCGACTTTTGACGCCATGTTGAGGTCTTTAAATAAAAGGTGAAGAGTTCGATCAGATTTGACTTGTAGCAGAAAGATTTTGCGAGGGTGTAAATGCCCATTTGCTGAAAATCAAAGTAGACCGACGTCTTACTAAACTTGGCTAATTTTCTTTCAACAATAGCTTTGTGCCTCTTGCCTCCAAGATTTGGTGGTCCAATGCCGTAATGCTCCACCAAGTCGGCTTTGAAGGTGGGAAGTACTTCTTCCATAGATGGTGGCCAATAATGGGTGGACATGCCTTGTGTGTGAAAAGATTAACAAAAGAAAAAAAAATAAACTGTCGATTGCTGTAGCAGCTGAACAACGCGCGATGGCGAGATGCTTGTTTGTCTCAGAGCGGCTAGTAGAAGCAGAATTGCATGAGCATTCAGAGTCGAAGGTCTCTATTCATGCCATGGCGAAGCTTTTGCTGGTGGTTACAGTCAAAATCGTGCAGGTCCAAAAACGGGCTGCTCTTCTGCAAGCGACTGTACCTGCGCATGGCTTGTCGAGCGCTGAGGCCCAGTAGGGCTCTGATACCAGTTGTTGGAGCTCTAGCTAGGAAGCCATGGTGGTGCAGAGCAAGAGGAGGGACGAGAGAGAGAGAGAGAGAGAGAGAGAGAGAGAGAGAGAGAGAGAGAGAGAGAGAGAGAGAGAGAGAGAGAGAGAGAGAGAGAGTGAGAGGAAGTCGACACAGTTTTTGGAAGTAAAAACACGCTACTACTAAAATCTATTAAAAGAGGTCTTTACATAGCTTTTGTAAGGTGATATCAACCACACCTTTTCCTCATGCAAACTCAACTAACTGATGGTCTATAGTTGCATGCCTTGAGACTTGTTCTCACAGGCTGACCAACAAGGGCGTGCCTTTTTGAGCTTACATACTAGCTCTCACGAGATGCGTTCTCTTGAACAAACCCTTCAGGCTCTGCATGTAAACATCTTCATCGAGATCCCCGTGAAGAAATGCTGTCTTCACATCCATTTGGACAAGTTCCATGTCCTCAATCACTACAAGACCAAGTACGGTTCTGAGCGTTGTCATCTTGACCATACGCAAGAAGATTCCATCAAAATCGAATCCCTTTTGTTGTTTGAACCCTTTGGCTACAAGTCTAGTCTTGTACTTTGGATTTGGATCACCTGAGGTAAATTTATTCTTGTAAACCCGTTTGCAAGGTAAAGGTTTTGCATCATTTGGCAGTTCTACCAAGTCCCAAGTGTCATTAGCTAGAATCAAGTTATACTCAGATTCCATAGCCTTCTCCCACTTCACCACATCATCCGTCATCATGGATTCTTGCTAGCAGCTTGGCTTACCGCAAACGGTCAACATGACGTAATCAAGATCTGGCTCAAAACGCTCAGGTGGACGAGAGACTCTACTAGACCGTCTCACTCCTTGACCATTGCTATCCGCTCCCTCTAGAGCATTGCTAGTGGAAGGTACATCACTAGCCCGCTGAGTTGATTTCACTGTCTCTGAGGCAACATCCTCAAAAGTGACTCTCTGAACCTCTATTTCTTTGATAGGTTGTTTATGCATTTCAACTCATTGAAGATTACATCTGAACTATGGATGACACGATGAGATTCCAGTGCCATAGATGATGTCCATCTGCACCATATCCAATGAACATACATTTATGTGACTTTGGCTCTAACTTCTGTCGAAGTTGTTTAGGCACGTGAGCATAAGCTTCATAACCAAAAACATGTAGATGGTCATAGTGGGGCTTACGTTTAGAGCATAACTCTTCTAGAATCTCATAATTCAATGGCGTACTCGGCAAACAATTTATAATGTGCATTGCAATAAAGACGGCTTCTGCCCAAAAGCCTTGTGTGAGATTTGCCATAGAAAGCATGGCGTGACTCTTTCCTGAATGGTACGATTCATGCACTCAGCAACTCCATTCTGGGCTGGTGTGTATGGTGCAGTAAACTACCTTTTAATATTTTTTTTAGCACAAAAATTGTCGAACTCCTTGGAGACATACTCTCCACCGTTATCAGTCCGCAAGCTCTTGAGTTTCTTGCCAGACTGATTCTCAATGAGTGCCAAGAATTTCTGGAACACATGAAGAACTTGATCCTTATGTTTCAAAGGATATGCCCACACCTTTCGAGTAGAGTCATCTATGAATGTCACAAAATAGTTGGCCGCCCTAGAGATTTGGTTGACATAGGACCACAAACATCACTATGTACTAAATCTAGAGGTTTAGCTCGCTTTTGACCCAATGGTAAGTGGACGGACCTAGTCTGTTTGCCATAGATACAATGCTCACAAACAGGAAAGTCAACATAATACAAGACACATAAGTAGCCAAAACGAGTTAGAGTTCTCATTCCTTTTTGGCTAATATGACCTAGCCGACAATGCCACAACTCAATAGACGGCAGCTCCGCTACAGATATGTAATCATGACCAACATCTGACACATGTATGGAATACAAGGTACCATGCTTCCGACCTCTGAGTACAACAAGATTACCTTTGCGTACTATCCACGAACCATTGACAATTGTGGTGTTGTAGCCCAAATCATCAAGCTGACCAACAGAAAACAAGCTTTTAGTCAACTTGGGCACATGTCTGACATTACATAAAGTAAAGTGCGTGCCATTCCTTAGATGAAATTTGATGTTTCCGACACCCTCAATGTCTAGTTCATAAGCATCACAAAGTCTCACTTTGCCACAAGGGTGAGAATAAGTAGAGAACCACTCTCTATGTGGTGTCACATGAAAACTCGCACCAGAATCTACTATCCAATTATGTGCATAATACGCATATTCTGTAACAAGAGCCTCGACAAGTAGATCTATGGTGAAGACCAATACGTCAGAGGTAAGTGGCATAACAACCACTGGAAGAGTCTCTACCATAGGAGCATTTGAAGACTCTAGCACATTGATCTCCTCTAACTTTGCTTTGCCCTTGTTTGAATCATGAGACTTAGAAGTGTCTCCGGATTGTTTATCCTTCTTGCTTTGTTGCCATTTCCTGCAATCCTTCTTCACATGTCCTTTTTTATGGCAGTGTTAGCACTCAACATTACGCATAGAACCTCGAGACTTACTGCGTGAGCCCCCACGTTCCTTGCTTTTGGCATGACTTTGAGTGCGACCCCTCTGTCTATCACTAGCAACATACGCATCACCATCCTTCTTGCCTTCGAGAAATTTCCTGCAAATCTCCTCCGTAAACAGACTCCCAAGGATGTCATTGTACACAAGACCAGTACCATGTGTTGAGTTGCTAATCGCAGTACAGATCGTATCCCAAGACAAGGGTAAACTGCATAGCAAGAAGATACATTTGATTTCCTCACCGAAGACCAAACCCTGAGTGGTCAACTGAGTGAAAATGATATTGAACTCATTAATGTGAGTAGAAATTGTGCCCTCTTCCTTCATACGAAGGTCAAACAGCTTCTTCATCAAGAAAACCTTATTAGTGGCACTTTTGTTCTCATAACTAGAACACAACTTATCCCATACATGTCTAGCAGTCCTTTCTCCAACTATAGTAAAGTACACAGATTTGGCCAAATGCAAAGGAGGGTAGATTTGGCCTTAGCATCAAGTCTCTCCCACACAACATCTGTATACTCGCCCTTTGGGTGCTCCATGATTGCTGGCCTTTTTGTATAAGAACATCTTGAATCTGCTCTTTCTAGCTGGCAAAATTAATCCCATCAAATTTTTGGATATTGTAAATATCTTTTTCATCACTAGATGACATGGCTGCAAGCTAAAGATAATATGGCGATAGACACTGATAATTCTGGAAAAAATTCACCTGTCAGAATCTCAATCAAAAACTGTCACACAAGAGATCAATAACGCATCAAAAGTAATGCTCTCAGAGCATAAGACAGACGCAACAACCACTAATTATGCATAAAAAGTCAAAAGCTGAAACAAGACTGCGAACACGGTGTTGGACGAGCGACTCACACACCCATGAAGTGCATGCAAACACTACCTAGATCAACTTAATGTCAAGCGAGGACACATATGACACGATAGGCACACAGAGGAAATCTCTTTAGCTTGTCAGGCTGAGACCATCCTACACATACAACACTCTGGAAGGCCAACTAAACCACAATCAAGAACCTCACTGCTCTCAACTACACCATCTAGCCACATACACACATACGGAAGGTAACTCACCTAATCATGCCAGATTCGTATGAAACATAAGGAACACCATCTCCTCACTAGGATACACCTGTCGCTAAGCTTCTACACTCAAAACCCCCACTCTAAACCCATCTGCGGAAAACGCGTAGGATGACAGAGCAAAATTTTGAAAGTGCCCGAAACTGAAATTTATGAGTACCTGTGCGTAGCTTATGTCGCCACGATTCTATTAACTACTAGCATGCAGAAAACAGACATCGTTTGATACACTTACGGCCACAAATAGCTTGTAGATGCGTCGGCATGTGCGCTTCGTCTCGCGTGGAATGCTTGGCGTTGTCGCGTAGCTCTCCTCGAGCCTACAACAATGGTGCAGTCGGATCTCCAACGTGTTGAGCGAGCCGGGCGTAGAGAGAGGATAAAACTCACGCTCACTCTCTTTCTCTCTCACACACTGTAGACGGTAGCGCTAAAGTTTTGATTATGATTAAAGTCTTTTTTTACAAAATGACCTAGGTACCTTATATACTAAGGCTACCTTAGGTTTAACCAAAAATGGGGTTGAAAGGGTCAAATGGCTTTGTATTTACAATCTAGAAGTGCCATTGCACCCCGGCTTCTGAAACTAGAATAACTACTCATTACAAATGACGTTTATAGCCATAATCCGCAGCATTTCATAACTCGCAAAAGATAAGACTTTGGTACGAAACTTGAGTTATGTTGTGTTGTTAACCCAACGGTCAACACTCCCCCCTTACGCGTTCATGTCGTCCCCGACATGACCTGATTGTCGATGGTGATATGGTCTTTGCTGTCGTTTTGGCTTCATTTGTTGCACTGCTTGTAACTTTGTCGAACCACAACAAGAACTATGATCCATTAGTGCGGACATCTATCATCATAACCATTCATCTTTTTGAGATCCTCTGATTACTTTTATGTCTGCTCTTCTTCATTGGGGACTTCTTTGTTCGTGTGCCATCATGTTGTTAGTGTTGTCTGCAGCTTTGTCATTGTAGGCCATTCTTCGACTCGCCATTGAGGAGAAGTATGCTATGATCTGAAATTGGTGCTCCAAATCATTTGTCAATTGATTTGAGTAGCATTTCTTTATTGTTGATGTAGAAGGAATATGTACAAGAGGATGGTGATAGATGTCTTTAGATTAGGGTCTAAAACCTGGATGACCAAAGGGAAAAAACCCGGTGGGAAAAAAAATGCCTTTGGTATACGCTCTTATTGGAGTTGAGCAGTTGAACGTGAAGTACATGTTCACCAAAGGTGAGTGCTTGGGTGAAACACGAAAAAAGTGCCTGATGCAAGTGCCAATTATGGGACACTCTATATGCATATGAGAAATTTGTCAACATGTGAAAGAAGGATATGATGGGTGTTTCGAGGAATAAATGTAGCACATGTGACATCAAAAGATGTCTCAATAGCTTCCACCTTTCCAAGAAGGGTTTTCGATGTAGAAGTTTCTCCACTCGTATCTTTTGGACCTTTTCCTTCACTTCACCAGACTTAAGTACTTAGACTTCGACTCTTTTGCTCACCTATACCAGCATGAGCGACACAACGTAAATATGCTCAACTCTTCCAGCTTGAGCAGTACCTAGAATAGCTGAGACACTTAGACCACAGAGAATATTACTTGAAGCTTTGGGACTAACACCTGACTCATTTTGTGGCTTAGCTACTCGACTCTGACTTGTATGACTTGCCGGTTGCATGTTGACACTGCTTTGTGACAAGTTCTTCGGCTGTTGTAGTGGCTCCTGAGACATACTTCGTGAAGTTTCATCATTTTTCTGCACCTTCTTCTCTTTGTAGTGCTCAGGCCTCTCGTCAGTCTTTTCTTCATGTGGATTATGGATTTTTGTATTTTTTCTTAATAAAAAACAAAGAAAATCTTAAAACAACTCAACAAAAGAAAAAAACATTCGAATAGAAATCTAAATGCTATGTACACTATACACATGTCCCTAGGGACTCATATATGGATTTTGTCCCCATACTCCTCTGTAACACTACTATGAGGGCATATACTCTAAATTTCGTCAAAAAATTATCACAATAAAACGCAAAAATTCAATGCCTCTCACAAAACATTGCCCTCTAACAGTCATAATGTTAGGTCCGCATTCAGAATGCCTCCCCCCTTCCTATTTGGAGTCATCCTTTACGACAAGGTATCACAAAGGGTATGTGTTGTGCTTGGGCAATTAAAAGTTGTGCCTATGCAGGCCTTGTAATGTAGCCCTACTATGCATACACAGTCAATGCATGTAAAAGATTTATGTTGTGCAAGATGTGGGTATAAGCAATTTGCTTATTGGCATTTGTTGGCGAGGCTTCTTATTCTAAGCAATGTAATGGTCTTTGAAGCTCCTGTATCGTTGCTTGATTGAAGCAACTGGCTCTCTTCTAACTGTACTGTAATCGTAGGAAGAATTGTAAGAATTCAAGCGGCGATGCACTGATAGTAGTTTTGTTGTTCTTCTTTGGGACCCATTTCTTTGCGATTATTGGCTGTTTTGTTGCTGACGCTCGTTTGGGAACCCATACTTGCTCGTGCTTCGTTTGTGTTTGAAGAGACTTCTTTGGGGTCCACCTTTTTGTTGTGTGAGTCGACAATGGTCTTTGCTTCAGCCCTTGTATGCTTGGTTGGGGACGGGATTTGGGCTTTGAAAGTTGATACTGTGGTTGTTTTGGAATCCAAATGAATTCCTAATTTTTTTGTGCTTGAATCAACTTCTTTGGAGCCCAAACCTGAGTTGTGAAAGCTTGCGACTTTGTGATATTCTTACCCGTTCGTGCACGCTTTCCTTGTTCTTGTTTTGGTGTTGGATCTTTTGATTTTGTCATTAGAGATCTTTGTCTTCTTGATCCATATCTGTTTTTGGCCGATCTGGCTTTTTGGTATCCAGATTTGTCGAGCTTTTTGGCTTTGACTTGCTGTCCTGTTCTTTTGACTTGTCATGGTTGTTGCTGAAGGGGTTGGTGATAGTGATTCCTGAGTTGATGATAGGGGATGTCGTAAGATTCATCACTATCGCTACTAGGTTGACTTCTTGTACTTTCCCTTGATTTTTTGGCTGGTAGTGGAAAGTTACTGTTTGTTTGCTTGTGGGTGGTAGTTTCTTGGAGGACTTTTCTAGCCCATTGATTAGAGCATTGTTAGCTCGTTGCACTGGTCATAATCCTCCGAGTAGCTGAGTCTTTGAATCCTTATTAGGAGCCCTGTATGAGGATGCTTGTGGTGGCTGTGTCTTCACCGAGGACTTTGGAATCCACTTTTGATGCACTTTATTTGTGTAGCGGTGACATTGATTCTTGGGTCGTTGATCTTCTGGAAGCTCGAAGTGTTCTACAGAGTCATAGAACTCGTTGTCTTCTTCATCTTTTGATTCTCCACATTTCTTTGTTTGCTCCTTATTTCGAGAGCTTGTTGATGTCTGGTTCTCTTCGTTTTCCTTATTTCGAGAGCTTGTTGATGTCTGGTTCTCTTCTTCATCTTTTGATTCTCCACATTTCTTTGTTTGCTCCTTATTTCGAGAGCTTGTTGATGTCTGGTTCTCTTCGTTTTCCTGGATTACACTCACTGCAAAATAAGGAACGACATCATAGCCATTTTCATCACAAAACTTTGTTGTGGGAGCATCCTCCACGGCGCACACGTCCAGAGTAGCCAAGATCTGTTCCCATCCAAAAGGCTCTAACTCTTCTTCAGGAAATGGCTCCACGGCGCACACGTCCAGAGTAGCCAAGATCTGTTCCCATCCAAAAGGCTCTAACTCGTCGATTGTCTACAAGTCTAACCAGAGACTCTCCCAATCCTTCTCTCGTTATCGCTCTTGAAGGGAATCCTGGAAGCTCTCTTCTTGGAATTCCTATAGGAATTCTCGTGATTGGTGGAGGCATTTGTGGTCCTTCATTGACCAAATATCCACCTCTTTCTAGTACAGTCTGTGGATTTGTGCTTTCTACAACTCTGTATTCTTGTCCATACTTGTCGACAACTGTAGATCTCCATTGACAGTCGACTCCGTATGTGTAGACATATAAGAGCTTGTAATCCGTTATCTCGTCTAGGTATGGATCTGAGCATCTATAAAGATTGACCTCATTGTCGTCAATGTATGTATATAGTCCTTCACTCTCATGACCAATCATCCAAACTCTCTCAACAAGATGGATCTTTATCAATTGCAAGTTTGGAAGATCCATTGTGGGAGGATATTCCTCTATCGTCGGGATCTCCAAGCTTGTGTAAGCTGCATTTGAATCTAGGGTAGACATGATTTCTAGGTTTAAGAGCTTTTGCTTGGTTCAAGTAGACTTAGTCCACTGTGTTCAAGTTCTTTGGTTAGGGAAAAGTCGAAACTATGTCCAAAACCGCAACCGTTTGTTCACAATTCTCGCAAATTGTCGCTTTTAGACATTCCTAACTTGCGGATGTATTTTGAGACCTCAAACGACGTTTTTTTCAAAGATGATCTAAATGGTTGCCGTCGGCATGCATTTAGTTCATGTTTTGCTCTAAGATTTGTAGAGCCGCTCTCAGGCTACATTTTGATATAAAAACTTTTCCGATCCGATGCCGTTTGTGAAAGTTATGGCCAAAATAGTGAAATGCAGTTTAGACTGGTCAAAATGAGTCCAAATTCAATTTTAAAAGAAGATTTGGGATCTCTGTGACACTGTGAACACTTCTGTATAGTCAAAATTACAGTTGGACCCTAAAACTGGCCTAGAGACATCCTTCGCGTAGGATGTCTATATGCTTAGAATTGAACAAAATTTGGTCTAGAGACTCCCCTTGAGTCCAACAACACAATGGTATGCTCAGAATTTCATTTGGACCTAAAAATGGCCTTGAGACATCCTACGCGTAGGATGTCTTTTTGCTCAGAATGACTTGAAATTTTCACCCCAGCTTCTCCTTGATACTCTGATCAGAGTGTATGCTCATAGGTTGGTTTGGAGTCCTAAATCAAGCTGAAGACATCCTACGCGTAGGATGTCTAACTGCTCAAATTTTGTCCAGACTTGATCCCAAGATTCTCCTAGTGCTCAGCAACCCAATGGTATGCTCAAAACTGAATTTGGATGCCAATAGGTCAAGATTTGGGCTGCATAAGCTTCTAGTGCACTCCAAGAGTAGGATGTCTGACAATTCTTGTCTTTGCTTGGTAAATAGGCCAAACAAGGTCCAAATTCACTTTTGAAAAAAGTTCTGGAATCGTTGAGACACTTAGAACCTCCCTATATGGCCAAAGTAGAATTTTGACCACTTTAAGACCTTGGAGACATCTGCTCTGTTTCAGCTCAAATTTGCACTCTAGCTTCCCCTTGATGTGCTAAACTCACATCTATTTTTACTTTTTGATTCTGACACCTATAGGTTGGTCAAATGATCAAGAATCTGTTCCAAAAGCCCGATGTCCGTTTTGATGAATTCCCAAGTCAAATCAACTCCAAATTGGACCAAAATTGATTAGGAGGCTTATCTAAGGCTATATGACAGCATGGCATGGTCACAGTAGAATTTTGGTTTCAAAATCATGCAGTAGACATCCTACGCGTAGGATGTCTTTTTGCTCAGAATGAACCTAAATTTGAACCATAGACTCTCCTTAAGGTGCTGATCACTGTGGTATGCTCAGAGGTTGATTTGGAGTGCTAAATCATGGTGAAGACATCCTACGCGTAGGATGTCTAAGTGCTTAGAATTGCCCCAAACTTGAGCCACAACTTCCCCTTGATGTCAGCAACCCAATGCTATGCATAGATTTTAATTTGGATGTCAAAAGACCCCAAAACTAGCTATCCTTTCCTTTTTCAGTAAAAAATGCTAAAGTTTGTTCAATCTTCCTTTTACTGACCCAAATGAGATGAAATTTATCACACACACTCAATAAAATATTTAGAACATGCCTATGGAGTCATCCTATGGTTTGTTTGGTCTCAAAATTAGGCCTTGGACACAATTTGGGTAGGATATCTGGCAATTCTCATCTTCTGGCTTTGATCTGTCAAAATTTGGTCAAATTTTCACTTTCCAAGTGAAAATAGGGTAGAACCTACCTTCTAAACACACTGGTAACCTCAGATTTTCAAAATTTCCACCAAATCACCCTGTAGACATCCTACACGTAGGATGTCTTTTGCTGATTTTTTTGAGACTGAAGTGTCCCTGATGCTTCCTTATGCTATTAGCAAGTGCAAGTATGCTTCACAATTGCAAAAACATGCAAAAATCACTTAATTTAAGCCTTTTATGAAATTTTACGTTTTTTGACTCCGCCTTTTGGCTTTTGGTCAACAAAAATAGGGAAAAACACCCAAGTCAATATGTTACTAGGGTAAAACCTACCCTTTGAACCCACTGGTACAGTCAGAATTTTCAAATTTAGTCTCCAGAACCCCCTTGACACATCCTACGCGTAGGATGTCTATGTTTACAGAATTGCAGGTTTTCTTCACAGAACCCTTGCAAATGCTCTTTTATATGCACAGCATCAGTCAGTCATACAAAAATATCCACCAAAGCTTGTTTAATGCATTTTTACCCTCAAAAGTACACTTTTCCGTGATTTCAAATGCAATCAAGGACTTTAGCAAATAATTCAGTGATGAATAGCTCTAGATCAGAATCGAATCACTTACCTAAAGCTACTCCTACAAATCATATGGGGTTTTGCATCTATGAGTAGAAAAACGCTTCACTGCCACACACGGACTAGTAAATGCTTTTATCACCTCACAAATCACTCGACCACCAACAACTACTCTAATCCACAGATCCTAACTAAACCTATCTAGTCACAGACCCTCGGCAAGACACACGCTTCCTGGCTATCCACTTGATCGCGGAATATCCTCTTTCGGATCCACTTAAGAAAAACGCTTTCTTTAGCCGAAACTAAATCAAGCAACCATCACACGAGTGTTAGTAGGAAACCTACTTAGGTCCTTGTGTCCCCGGCAGCGGCGCCAATGTTAGACGAGCGACTCACACACCCATGAAGTGCATGCAAACACTACCTAGATCAACATAATGTCAATCGAGGACACAGATGACACGATAGGCACACGGAGGAAAGCTCTTTAGCTTGTCAGGCTGAGACCATCCTACACATACAACACTCTGGAAGGCCAACTAAACCACAATCAAGAACCTCACTGCTCTCAACTACACCATCTAGCCACATACACACATAGGGAAGGTAACTCACCTAATCATGCCAGATTCGTATGAAACTTAAGGAACACCATCCCCTCACTAGGATACACTTGTCCCTAAGCTGCTACACTCAAAACCCTCACTCTAAACCCATCTGCGGAAAACGCGTAGGATGATAGATCAGAATTTTGAAAGTGCCCGAAACTGAAATTTATGAGTACCTGTGCGTAGCTTATGTCGCCACGATTCTATTAACTACTAGCATGCAGAAAACAGACATCGTTTGATACACTTACGGCCACAAATAGCTTGTAGATGCGTCGGCATGTGCGCTTCGTCTCGCGTGGAATGCTTGGCGTTGTCGCGTAGCTCTCCTCGAGCCTACAACAATGGTGCAGTCGGATCTCCAACGTGTTGAGCGAGCCGGGCGTAGAGAGAGGATAAAACTCACGCTCACTCTCTTTCTCTCTCACACACTGTAGACGGTAGCGCTAAAGTTTTGATTATGATTAAAGTCTTTTTTTACAAAATGACCTAGGTACCTTATATACTAAGGATACCTTAGGTTTAACCAAAAATGGGGTTGAAAGGGTCAAATGGCTTTGTATTTACAATTTGGAAGTGCCATTGCACCCCGGCTTCTGAAACTAGAATAACTACTCATTACAAATGACGTTTATAGCCATAATCCGCAGCATTTCATAACTCGCAAAAGATAAGACTTTGGTAGGAAACTTGAGTTATGTTGTGTTGTTGACGCAGCAGTCAACACTCGGCATCAAATTCACCTAGCCCTCTCTATACATGTCCTATGGAGAGGCCACAAAAAAGGGGTACTCCAACAAGCTGTATCACCGAAAGGATCTCAACGTTTGAGAATCTCCTAGCTCAAGAAAACCTCACGCTATCGACCCTCACAAAAGGTTATGCAGACAAGAAACCAACCAAGTCTTAGAAAGGGCCTCCTAACCAAGTCTCAGAAACGGTCGGGACTGCCAGAAAAAGCCAAATAGACTCCACAAAAGGTACATATGGCAGTTTCCGCAACTCAACATACATCCACTGTCAACAATACTGCAAGGTGCAGTATACGCGCTCAATCGAGTGCCAAACAAAATGTGCAAGTAGTAAACAAATCCCTGCGGTGAGTAAAACCACTCTCAAAAGAGCTCAAGCACTATCAAAAGTGCCAAAATAATGCATATGCGCATCAAGTACTCCCATTGAAATCTGTGCTGGTGCAAAACACTGCAACCTGTAAGAAACGTGGATGTT
Source organism: Adiantum capillus-veneris (assembly GCF_014529385.1). Lineage (NCBI taxonomy): Eukaryota > Viridiplantae > Streptophyta > Polypodiopsida > Polypodiales > Pteridaceae > Adiantum > Adiantum capillus-veneris. Next base: position 18,921,772 of record NC_140952.1, read on the forward strand.
CTGTATGTATGCAAGAACCTGTGGGGAGATGGATTCCTAAAAAACTCGAGACAATGTCAATGCCAAAAAGTGCTCCTAATTAGCCCATAAACACCGTCTCAATAACACATAATAGCCATAAAACAGCTATATACAATCTCAAGATAGTCTCTGAACAATCTGCACCTGTGTCCTGTACTTGTACCTACAGGCAAAAGTGGAGTTGAAAAATACAATTCCTAAGCTTAGCTCGGATGAAGCTTTCGACTGCACGAACAACTTTGAAAGGGGGGTAAAACCTCAAGACACCTGCAAGAAGCACTCTCGGAACGCTGAATTTGCCGATGCCAAAATTGAAAACTTGTTTGCACTTTTAAAAGTGCGTGCGTGCGAACGCGAAAACGGCAAGCACAAACCTTGCTCTGATACTAGTTGAAGGTGCCACAAGAAGCGTGTGCGAGTGCAAGTGCGAAGAGCAAAGAGAGAGAGACCTGCTGTTGGGTGGAGCGCACAACAACGTTATCCTATTGCAGCTCCTTATTCTATTTGTATTAAAGAATAAGTATATATATGGTTAAGTTAGTAGTAAGTGAGATGTCCAGCCAGTTGGTCTGAATCCCAACAGTAGAGAAGATAAAGCCTAGTCATTAGTCCACGTTTCTTAGTGGGTAGAGGATCCCCTTTTACCCTACAACATCATACTTTCCCTCTTTAGTCCATATCATACTTCCAAAGTAGAGTGACAAGTTCTACTTGGTGTTTGGGAGACGTCGTCAGCAAAACATGATCCTAAGCATGCATACTTCTTAAATTTTTTGCACAATAAGAGAAAGATAATGAGTCTTATAAGACAAAAACATTGTTCATTTAAAATGCATTTTCATTTGCTTACTCTAGTGTAGCATTGTAAGCATTTGCTTACTCTAGTGTAGCATTGTAAGCATTGACAAGGTTTATATTATCCTTAAGTTAGGTTCCTTGCATCTATCTAGCATCTTTAAAATGATAATTCTTAAACTTAACAAGATATCATTGGATAACGTTACCGTTTCTTAGTACCTTGTCTTCATGTTGAAGAATTGATTCGGGCTGCAACACCTCTTCTTGATCTTTGATCTTTGGCGGCTCCTCCGTTATTGGTTCTTTTGGTGGCTCTCCTGTGTAAGGCTTGAGTAGGCTCACATGGTTAGCATTATGACTGAGCCAATGGTTGGGTGACTTTAACTAATAAGCCATCTCATTGATTGGCTTAAGAATTTTAAAAGAAAGGACCATAGTATCTTTTTGCTAGTTCAACATAATACTCTTGGTGGCTCGTAGGATTCTTGCTCGTAGTATGCCTTAGATGAGCCTTGAGAAACTTTAGCTAGACCCAATCATTTTTCTTAAAGGCTAAGGCTCTTATGTGCTTATTAGCAGCAACCCTTTTTGCCTTTGCTTTGAGATGGATATAACCTCTTTAATCTTTGGAAAAGATTCTTGTGAGTCTCGGCTATATTCATCAGGAGCGAGGTCTTCCCATGCACTTTAAGTAGTAAGGGACTTTTGGACTTTCCCTCTTTAACCTTGAAAGGTGCTTTCCCCATAGAAGTATGTACAATGTCATTGTACACATACTCTATAAGAGGTAGGTACTTCTCTCATTGAGAACATTGATCTACTTCCATGACATAGGCTTTTAGTAGATTCAAGAATCGTTAGATTAGTTATTTCACTTTGGTCATCCGTTTGTGGATGATAGGTCAAAAGAGAAATTTAATCTACTTCCTAGATTCTCAAAGAGACCCTTCTAAAAATTATTGGTCATTCTAAGATCTTTGTCCCACACTATGGATGTTGGCAAGTCATGATACTTAAAAATTTAAGATCTGAAGAGGGTTTCCATTTGATGTGCCTTAATAGTCTTTTTGACAGACATAGAATGTGTTTTCTTGCTAAGCTTGTCGGCGGCTGAAACAATCCAAGTTGCTTCCTTCGATCAAATTTCAATTTTTGGTATACCACGCATTTTGAACCATACTCTTGTATGTTTATTTTTCATGGTAGACCAACAAAAATACATTTCTACTCCTCGAAGAGTAGATTATGGAATCCCTCTTTTCCCCACATAAGGAGAAGCATGGGATTCATACATGACTTTCTTATTGTATTGGTGAGTAACACATAGCCTATTGACGTCTGGAAGATAAGCATCCTTCAAGGTGAATGGTTCTTTTTTTCTTCCCTAATGCAAGGTTGTAATTACCTACTTAAAGTCTTGGTCAGTAGCATACTCATCTATCATAAAAGATAGATCATTGTGAGTTTCTATAGACACCACATTAACCCTTGGCCGTTGTGAAAGTGCATCGACCACTTGATTGTGCTTGTCAGCAATGTGAGCAGTATGAAACTAAATTGAATTTTTTTTCCCCACCTCATTTGTTTGTCAGAGAGCTTCGTTTGCGTCATGAATGTCTTGAGGCTTTGTGAACCATTCGTAGGATGAATGGAGCCCCCAAGAGATAGTGCTTCCATGTGTCTAGGGCATGCAGAACAACTAAAAGATCTTTTTTGTATATGCCCAAGACCCGTTCATGGGCATTGAGCTTTGGCTCTCATACGCTATGGCATGCCCTTCTTGAAGCAAAAATGCTCCAAGGCAATCACCACAAGCATCACATTGGACCTCAAATAGCTTTGAAAGATCCGGAAGGATAAGGACTGGTTGAGAGGTAAGCTTCTCTTTGAGCTTGTCAAAAGCATCTTGTTCTTTAGCAGTCCATGAAAACATAACGGTCTTCTTTGTTAAGTCCCCGGGGGATTCACCATGGAAAACGTGCACCATATACCATTGTTGGATGGGGAGCGACTCACACACCCATGAAGTGCATGCAAACACTACCTAGATCAACATAATGTCAATCGAGGACACAGATGACACGATAGGCACACAGAGGAAATCTCTTTAGCTTGTCAAGCTGAGACCATCCTACACATACAACACTCTGGAAGGCCAACTAAACCACAATCAAGGATCTCAATGCTCTCAACTACACCACCTAGCCACATACACACATACGGAAGGTAACTCAGGTAATCATGCCAGATTCATATGAAACTTAAGGAACACCATCCCCTCACTAGGATACACCTGTCCCTAAGCTTCTACACTCAAAACCCTCACTCTAAACCCATCTGCGAAAAACGTGTAGGATGACAGAACAAAACTTTGAAAGTGCCCGAAACTGAAATCTATGAGTACCTATGCGTAGCTTATGTCTCCACGATTCTATAGACTACTAGCATGCAGAAAACAGACATCGTTTGATACACTTACGGCCACAGATAGCTCGTAGATGCGTCGGCGTGTGCGCTTTGTCTCGCGTGGAAGGCTTGGCGTTGTCGTGTAGCTCTCCTCGAGCCTACAACAATGGTGCAGTCGGATATCCAATGTGTTGAGCGAGCCGGGCGTAGCAAGAGGATGAAGCTCACGCTCACTCTCTTTCTCTCTCACATACAGTAGACGGTAGCGCTAAGTTTTGATTATGATTAAAAGTCTTTTTACAAAATGACCTAGGTACCTTATATAGTAAAGCTACCTTAGGTTTAACCAAAAATGGGGTTGAAAGGGTCAAATGGCTTTGTATTTACAATCTGGAAGTGCCATTGCACCCCGGCTTCTGAAACTAGAATAACTACTCATTACAAATGACATTTATAACCATAATCCGCAGCATTTCATAACTCGCAAAAGATAAGACTTTGGTACGAAACTTGAGTTATGTTGTGTTGTTGATCCAGTGGTCAACATTCTCCCCTTCCGCGTTCATGTCGTCCCCGACATGACCTGATTGTCGATGGCGATGTGGTCTTTGCTGTCGTTTTGTTGTTGTAAAGAAAGTATAGAATATAGCCTTTGCAGTAGCTTGTCTTATTCGTCCAATCCTATGTACATAGTCTTCACATGATTCAGGAAAATCATAATTGATGACGAACTTTATGTCTTTCACATCCACGCTCCGAGCTGCAGCATCTGTTTCTGTCGTTATAGGTCTACTGCCAGATCTAAATTCAAAAAGAACCCAATGTTGTTTAACTTGACTCTTATCATCATGGATAGAGAAAGCTCCATCCATCACTTGCTCCAGCAAATCTGTCAATTCGGAGTATTTGTGATTCTCAAAAACAACTTCTACAATCTGTTGAATTGAGTGATTGGCTTTCTGATCTTGTGAGCCAATGACAACTTTGTAAGGATTTTGTAGAAATTGTATGGCTAAACCCTTAACTTCTTTAGGCCAAGTTGCACTCCAATGCAAAGTCTGTCTGTCATGCCGAATCCAAGACTTAATTATTCTAATTTGAGGTTCAAAACCCTGACGAGCATTCGATGCGCATTATCAAGGACAAGCTTGTGAGATCCTTTGATTACCCTTATGTCTGCTCTTTGTCATTGAGGACTTCTTTGTTCTTGAGTTATGTTGTGTTGTTGACCCAGCGGTCAACACTTTGCTATTGTTTTGGCTTCATCTGTTGCACTGCTTGTATCTTTGTCGAACCACAACAAGAACTATGATCCATTAGAGCGGACGTCTATCATCATAACCATTCATCTTTTGAGATCCTCTGATCACTTTTATGTCTGCTCTTCTCCATTGGGGACTTCTTTGTTCCTGTGCAATCATGTTGTTAGTGTTGTCTGCAACTTTGTCATTGTAGGCCATTCTTCGACTCGCCATTGAGGAGAAGTATGCTATGATCTGAAATTGGTGCTCCAATTCATTTGTCAATTGTTTTTAGTAGCATTTCCTTATTTTTGATGTAGAAGGAGTATGTACAAGAGGATGGTGATAGGTGTCTTTAGATTAGGGTCTAAAACCTGGATGACCAAAGGAAAAAAACCATGTGGGAAAAAAATTGCCTTTGGTATACGCTCTTATTGGAGTTGAGCAGTTGAACGTGAAGTACATGCTCATGAAAGGTGAGTGCTTGGGTGAAACACAGAAAGAGTCGCTGATGCGAGTGCCAATTATGGGACACTATATATGCATACGAGAAATTTGTCACCAAAAGCATGCAATGTGAAAGAAGGATATGATGGGTGTTTCGAGGAATAAATGTAGCACATGTGACATCAAAAGATGTCTCAATAGATTCCACCTTTCCAAGAAGGGTTTTCGATGTAGAAGTTTCTCCACTCGTATCTCACTGTGCTCAGTACGTGAGTGTCTTTTGGACCTTCTCCTTCACTTCACCAGACTTAAGTACTTAGACTTCGACTCTTTTGCTCACCTATACCAGCATGAGCGACACAACGTAAATATGCTCAACTCTTTCAGCTTGAGCAGTACCTAGAATAGCTAAGACACTTAGACCACAAAGAATATTACTTGAAGCCTTGGGACTAACACCTCACTGATTTTGTGGCTTAGCTACTCGACTCTGACTTGTATGACTTGTCGGTTGCATGTTGACACTGCTTTGTGACAAGTTCTTCGGCTGTTGTAGTGGTTGCTGAGACATACTTCGTGAAGTTTCATCATTTTTCTGCACCTTCTTCTCTTTGTAGTGCTCAGGCCTCTCGTCAGTCTTTTCTTCATGTGGATTATGGATTTTTGTATTTTTTCTTAATAATAAACAAAGAAAATCTTAAAACGAACTTAACAAAAGAAAAATCATTCAAATAGAAATCTAAATGCTATGTACACTATACACAAGTCCCTGGGGCTCATATATGGATTTTGTCCCAATACTCCTCTGTAACACTACTATGAGGGCATATACTCTAAATTTCGTCAAAAAATTATCACAATAAAACGCAAAAATTTATCACAATAAAACGCAAAAATTCAATGCATCTCACAAAACATTGTCCTCTAATAGTCATAATGTTAGGTCCGTATTCAGAATGCCTCCCCCCTTCCTATTTGGAGTCATCCTTTACGACAGGGTATCGCAAAGGGTATGTGTTGTGCTTGGGCAATTAAAAGTTGTGCCTATGCAGGCCTTGTAATGTAGCCCTACTATGCATACATAGTCAATGCATGGAAAAGATTTATGTTGTGAAAGATGTGGGTATAAGCAATTTGCTTATTGGCATTTGTTGTCGAGGCTTCCTATTCTAAGCAATGTAATGGTCTTTGAAGCTCCTGTATCGTTGCTTGATTGAAGCGACTTTATCTCTTCTAACCGTACTATAATCGTAGGAAGAATTGTAAGAATTCAAGCGGCGATGTACTGACAACAGTGTTGGTGTTCTTCTTTGGGACCCATTTCTTTGCGATTATTGGCTGTTTTGTTGCTGACGCTCGTTTGGGAACCCATACTTGCCCGTGCTTCGTTTTTGTTTGAAGAGACTTCTTTGGGATCCACCTTTTTGTTGTGTGGGTCAACAGTGGTCTTTGCTTCAGCCCTCTTACGCTTGGTTGGTGACGCGATTCAGGCTTTGAAAGTTGATACTGTGGTTGTTTTGGAATCCAAATGAATTCCTGACTTTTTTGTGCTTGAATCAACTTCTTTGGAGCCCACCAAACCTGAGTTGTGAAAGCATGCGACTTTGTGATATTCTTACCCGTTCGTGCACGCTTTCCTTGTTTTTGTTTTGGTGTTGGATCTTGTGAGTTGTCATTAGAGATCTTTGTCTTCTTGATCCATATCTATTTTTGGCCGATCTGGCTTTTTGGTATCCAGATTTGTCGAGCTTTTTGGCTTTGACTTGTTGTCCTATTCTTTTGACCTGTCATGGTTGTTGCTGAAGGGGTTAGTGATAGTGATGGCCTGAGTTGATGATAGGGAATGTCGTAAGATTCATCACTATCGCTACTATCCTCAGCAATGTTGACTTCTTGTACTTTCCCTTGATTTTTTGGCTGGTAGTGGAAAGTTACTGTTTGTTTGCTCATCGGTGGTAGTTTCTTGGAGGTCTTTTCTAGCCCATTGATAAGAGCATTGTTAGCTCGTTGCTCTGGTCGTATTCCTCCTAGCTGAGTCTTTTCATCCTTATTAGGAGCACTGTATGAGGATGCTTGTGGTGGCTGTGTCTTCACGGAGGACTTTGGAATCCACTTTTGATGCACTTTATTCGTGTAGCGATGACATTGATTCTTGGGTCATTGATCTTCTTGAAGCTCGAAGTGTTCTACAGAGTCATAGAACTCGTCGTATTCTTCATCTTTTGATTCTCCACATTTCTTTGTTTGCTCCTTATTTCGAGAGCTTCTTGATGTCTGGATCTCTTCGTTTTCCTGGATTACACTCATTGCAAAATAAGGAACCACATCATAGCTATTTTCATCACAAAACTTTGTTGTGGGAGCATGCTCCACGGCGCACACATCCAGATTAGCCAAGATGTGTTCCCATCCAAAAGGCTCTAGCTCTTCTTCAGGAAATGGTTCTGGGATATAGTCCATATCCTCTATATCCCGCTCTAGGATACATTCCTCACGTTTCAAGCTACCACATTGTGAAGCTCCGCACATCCACAGGTCTTTAGGCTTACCTAACCAAGCTGGAAGTTCTGATCCTACTACTGTGGCGGAATCAAACTCCTCAACCGGTGTTCTCGTCACATCCTTATAGCTATGGTCACTCAAGTTTATCTTTGTTATGGTTTCCATATCTCTCAGGTATATATGGTCATAACCCCAATCTTGGACCATTTTCAATTGTCGCATGAATGGTCTTCCCAGAATGATGTCATAGTTGTTCTTCTTGCCAAACTCAACAACAGCAAAAGTGTATTCATATTCAATGCCACAAGAAGTAACAAGTACTTTTTCTAGCAGTCCTAGGGGCTTCTCCTTGCGTCCGTCTGCAAGCTGCAGGGTCATTCGTGTGGATATCAAGGCAGGTTTTCCCCATTTTTTCCAAACCTCTTTGGTTGCAATGGCCACACCAGCTCCACTGTCAAGGATTGCCATGGTTTTTACACCATTGAATTCCACAGGAAGGGTGGTGTTTCCATCTTCTCCCTCGTAATACTCACCTACCTTGTTTAATGGCACTCGCCTAGTATTTAGTTGAGGCATTTCAAGCTCTTTGATGCCTTCCTCGATTTGAGTCATTGGGGTTTTTACACCAAATTTCTCTAGACATTTATCCACATTAGCCCACATGTTTGGTCTTATTCTGAGCAACTCGGCTAACATTATTGTACAGGTGACTAGGGTAGATAGAATATCTACTAGCCCCTTTGAATCGATGGCCTTGTTGGGAGACAGTCTCTGTGATGGGACTGCAACCACATCTGACTTGGTCTCGTACTCTCCCATGTAGGACGGTAGTGTTCTTAGCGAATGGGGTTGACTATCCATAGATTGTACAGATCCTTTGTCACCCCAATACGATCGCATGTTTAGATTCATTTGAGATCCAGTCTCAAATTCCTCTATTGGTGGTAGAAACACTCCTCGTTCATCACCAGTCTTGTCTACTCGTCTTCTTAGGTCATCGGCTTCATTGGCCTCTCTGACTTGTTTCCACAATTTGTCAAGACCATCTATCTCTTTACAATCCTCAGGTATAGCTTGGTGAAATCCCTCGGAAGAGTTATTCGTGGTATTCAGTACTATCCTTGGTTCTAATGCTGGGGCTTTGAGGTTTGGTCTGTGCTCATGACTAGAATCTGGCTCTTTTAGTTCTTGGTTTGGTGGGATTACTTGTGTAGGCATGACACGGATCACATCCTCAGGTTTTGCAAATGGTGGTTCTATTAAAGCTTGGGATGTTTGAATCATTTTCTTGCACATTTCAAACCTTTGCTTTGCTAGTTCCGCATAGGGATATGTCATCCACCTGTGTTCTTGGGTTTGATTGTTTTGAGCCTCACATCATAGGCTTTCAAGAGGGCATCTAATGCCTCATTAACCTTCTCTGCCAACACAGATCCTCCTGAGCTAGCACTTCTCGGTTTCTCATCCATGGATGGTTCTTCTAGAGGTTTAACCATCTGTGTAAGAGAAGGTGCCTCCTTTTCCTCATGTTGTTTTATCTTCTCCTCAGCTTCGATAAGCTTCTCAGCTAGGGTTTTTGCTCTCGTTCCCTGCGTGCTTTCATCCTAGTCTTTCTAGCTTTCCAACTGTTTCGTTTGCTCTTGGTGTTCTGACTAGGTGCGTCTGTCTTTGGTCCATCATTTGTCTTTGGGCTCGTGTCACTTTCTTTTGGGCTTGTGCTCTCGTAACCACTTGAACTGGTACGACATTTTCATTTTCTGCGCTACTAGGGAGCTGAACAATCCCTGATACATTTGTCGTGATTTTCCTGATTTGGTTTGGTTTTTTCGGGCAATCGGAGATCAAGTGAGTGATGCCACACTCAAGACAATAGGCATTTACTTCAGTGATCTCCATATGAGGACATTGTTTGACCAAGTGGTTGTCACGACTTTTGTGACAATCTGTCTCTGGTTGAGGAGATTCTTTTAGCAATTCCTCTTGTCTATAAGCAAGCTTTGACCTAGATAAGCCGCTATTTGCAATGAATCGCAATGTCCTTTCGTCCATTTCATACCTTCTTTCTTTCGACTGAAACCTAGGAGGTGGAGGTTGTACCGGCCTCACCACTCCATCTGTTTTTCTCACATTTTGTTGCTCCGAAGGGTAGTACTCACTTTGGTTGCTATACCACATTGTAGCTGGTATTGGCGTTGGTTTATTTGATGCTTCCATCATTGGCATGTATGTCATGTCTACTTGCATTCTAGCACCTGGCAGCGGAGGTTGTTGTCCTAAGACAAGCTGTGGCCTTAAAACTCCTACTGGTCCTGGTGCTGGTCCTGGCGCATTCCCCATAATGTATCTAGGTGGAGTAGGTGCTTCTGGAACAGGTTGTACATACCTCTCCCTAGCATTTTCCATGCTATAATAACACTCTTCCCTCGTATGGTTCGTCCATTTTCTCTCAATTTCACACCACTTCGGCTCTCCCAAATCAGACCTTACAAGAGGAATCAACCTCTTGACCAAGTCGTCGAGATAAGTTTTTCTTTATCAATAGGTGCTGTTGGCTTGGCCATGGACTCACTTATCTGTGAAACACTGTGCTGAGAAAATGTGTCATCTCCTTGACTCTTTAAGTCCTTTTCTTTGTATGCCTCACAGTTATCCACTAGATAAAGAGCTTCTTTGATCAACTTGTTTAGCGTCATCCTCCTTATCATATGCAGATCCTTCTGAAGGTCCGCATGTCTCATTCCCTGGATAAAGATCAGCATCAGTCGTGCTTGCGTAGGTAATTCCGCTCTCGGACAGAGCTTAACATATCTCTTGAGCCGTAATGATGCTTTGCGTACTGATTCATCCTCTTCCTGTTTGAATCTATGGATTTTTGAGACCGTGTTGTGAGCAATGCCTTTTGGCAAGAATTCTTCAATAAACTCCTCAAACAGCTCATCTAGGGTCTCAAAATCCCATTTTTCCACCGAGTCGAACCATGTAGCTGCATCATCTTCTAGAGTCAATCCAAATCCCGCAAACTGTGTCGCAAAATCTGAAACTTCCTCTGCTCTAATCACTCTTCTTAAAGCCGCTACGTGATCTCTCGGATCTTTATCTCCGGAGTATTTTCTGTTTACCCATTTCTAGACTTGGGATGGTCTAACTCGTCGATTGTCTACAAGTCTAACCAAAGACTCTCCCAATCCTTCTCTCGTTATCGCTTTTGAAGGGAATCCTGGTGGCTCTCTTCTTGGAACTCCTATAGGAATTCTCGTGTTTGGTGGAGGTATTTGTGGTCCTTCATTGACCAAATATCCACCTCTTTCTAGTACAATCTGTGGATTTGTGCTTTCTACAACTCTGTATTCTTGTCTATACTTGTCGACAACTATAGATCTCCATTGACAGTCAACTCCGTATGTGTAGACATATAAGAGCTTGTAATCGGTTATCTCTTCTAGGTATGGATCTAATCAGCTATAAAGATTGACCTCATTGTCGTCAATGTATGTATATAGTCCTTCACTCTCATGACCAATCATCCAAACTCTCTCAACAAGATGGGTCTTTATCAATTGCAAGTTTGGAAGATCCATTGTGGGAGGATATTCTTCTATCGTCGGGATCTCCAAGCTTGTGTAAGTTGCGTTTGAATCTAGGGTAGACATGATTTCTGGGCTTAAGAGATTTTGCTTGGTTCAAGTAGACTTAGTCCACTGTGTTCAAGTGCTTTGGTTAGGGAAAACTCAAAACTATGCTCAAAACCGCAACCGTTTTGTCACAATTCTCGCAAATTGCCGCTTTTAGACACCCCTAACTTGCGGATGAATTTTGAGGCTCTCAGGCTACGTTTTGATATAAAAACTTTTAGAGCCGCTCTCAGGCTACGTTTTGATATAAAAACTTTTCCGATCGGATACCGTTTGTGAAAGTTATGGCCAAAACAGTGAAATGCAGTTTAGACTGGTCAAAATGAGTCCAAATTTAATTTTAAAAGAAGATTTGAGATCTGTGTGACACTGTGAACACTTCTGTATGGTCAAAAGTATGGTTGGACCCTAAAATTGGCCTAGAGACATCCTACGCGTAGGATGTCTATATGCTCAGAATTTAACAAAATTTGGTCCAGAGACTCCCCTTAAGTCCAGCAACACAATGGTATGCTCAGAATTTCATTTGGACCTAGAAATGGCCTTGAGACATCCTACGCATAGGATGTATTTTTGCATAGAATGACTTGAAATTTTCACCTCAGCTTCTCCTTGATGTGCTGATCACAGTGGTGTGCTCATAAGTTGGTTTGGAGTCCTAAATCAAGCTGGAGACATCCTACGTGTAGGATGTCTAACTGCTCAGATTTTGTCCAAAGTTGCACTCTAGCTTCCCCTTGATGTGCTAAACTCACAACAATTTTTACTTTTTGATTCTGACACCTATAGGTTGGTCAAATGATCAAGAATCTATTCCAAAAGCCTGATGTCTATTCTGATGAATTCCTAAGTCAAATCAACTCCAAACTGGACCAAATTTGACTAGGAGGCTTGCCTAACGCTATACAACACCCTGCTATGTCCACAGTTTGAATTTGGCCTCTAAATCATGCCTTAGACATCCTACGCGTAGGATGTCTAATTGCTCAGAATTGCCCCAAATTTGAATCAAAGACTCTCCTTAAGGTGCTGATCACTGTGGTATGCTCAGAATTTTGTTTAGAGTCCAAAATCACACAGAAGACATCGTATGTGTAGGATGTCTTTTTGGCCTATTTGACCCCAGACTTGTCTCACAGCTTCCCCTTAATGTCAGCAACCCATTGCTATGCTTAGATTTTGGTTTGGATGTCAAAAGACCCTAAAACTAGCTGTTCTAGCCTCTTTCAGTCAAAAGTGCTAAACTCTGTTCAATCTTCACTTTCATGGACCCAAATGAGATGAAATTTATCACATGCACCCAATACAACATTTAGAACATGCCTATGGAGTCATCCTATGGTTTGGTCTCAAAATTAGGCCTTGGACACAATTTGGGTAGGATGTCTGGCAATTTCAGTCTATCTGGCCTTATCCTGTCAAGATATGGTCAAGTTCCCCCTTTCCAGGTGAAAATAGGGTAAAACCTACCTTCTAAACACACTGGTAACCTCAGATTTTCAAAATTTCCACCAGATCACCCTGTAGACATCCTACGCGTAGGAGGTCTACTTCTGATTTTTTGAGACTGAAGTGTCCCTGATGCTTCCTTATGCTCTCAGTAAGTGCAAGTATGCTTCACAATTGCAAAAACATGCAAAAATCACTCAATTAAGCCTTTGCAGAAATTTTACGTTTTCTGACTCCGCCTTTTGGCTTTTGGTCAACAAAAATAGGAAAAAACACCCAAGTCAATATGTTACTAGGGTAAAATCTACCCTCTGAACCCACTGGTGCAGTCAGAATTTTCAAATTTGGTCTCCAGAACCCCCTTGAGACATCCTACGCGTAGGATGTCTATGTTTACAGAATTGCAGGTTTTCTTCACAGAACCCTTGCAAATGCTCTTTTATATACACAACATCAGTCAGTCATACAAAAATATCCACCAAAGCTTGTTTAATGCATTTTTACCCTCAAAAGCACACTTTTCCGTGATTTCAAATGCAATCAAGCACTTTAGCAAATAATTCAGTATTGAATAGCTCTAGATCAGAATCGGATCACTTACCTAAAGCTACTCCTACAAATCATATGGGTTTTTGCATCTATGAGTAGAAAAACAATTCACTGCCACACACAGACTAGTAAACGCTTTTATCACCTCACAAATCACTCGACCACCAACAACTACTCTAATCCACAGATCCTAACTAAACGTATCTAGTCGCAGACCCTCGGCAAGACACACGCTTCCTGGCTATCCACTTGATCGCGGAATATCCTCTTCTGGATCCACTTAAGAAAAGCGCTTTCCGATTTAGCCGAAACTAAATTAAGCAACCATCACATGAGTGTTAGTAGGAACCTACTTAGGTCCTTGTGTCCCCGACAGCGGCGCCAATGTTGGACGGGGAGCGACTCACACACCCATGAAGTGCATGCAAACACTACCTAGATCAACATAATGTCAATCGAGGACACAGATGACACGATAGGCACACGGAGGAAATCTCTTTAGCTTGTCAAGCTGAGACCATCCTACACATACAACACTCTGGAAGGCCAACTAAACCACAATCAAGGACCTCACTGCTCTCAACTACACCACCTAGCCACATACACACATAGGGAAGGTAACTCACCTAATCATGCCAGATTCATATGAAACTTAAGGAACATCATCCCCTCACTAGGATACACCTGTCCCTAAGCTTCTACACTCAAAACCCTCACTCTAAACCCATCTGCGAAAAACGTGTAGGATGACAAAACAGAATTTTGAAAGTGCTCGAAACTGAAATTTATGAGTACCTATGCGTAGTTTATGTCGCCACGATTCTATAGACTACTAGCACGCAGAAAATAGACATCGTTTGATACACTTACGGCCACAGATAGCTCGTAGATGCGTCGGCGTGTGCACTTCGTCTCGCGTGGAATGCTTGCCATTGTCGCGTAGCTCTCCTCGAGCCTACAACAATGGTGCAGTCGGATCTCCAATGTGTTGAGCGAGCCGGGCGTAGCGAGAGGATGAAGCTCACGCTCACTCTCTTTCTCTCTCACACACAGTAGACGGCAGCGCTAAGTTTTGATTATGATTAAAAGTCTTTTTATAAAATGACCTAGGTACCTTATATACTAAGGCTACCTTAGGTTTAACCAAAAATGGGGTTGAAAGGGTCAAATGGCTTTGTGTTTACAATCTGGAAGTGCCATTGCACCCCGGCTTCTGAAACTAGAATAACTACTCATTACAAATGACATTTATAACCATAATCCGCAGCATTTCATAACTCGCAAAAGATAAGACTTTGGTACGAAACTTGAGTTATGTTGTGTTGTTGACCCACTGGTCAACAACCATCTTGAGAGATAATGTGACATAAATATTGAATCTCTTGTAGGAAAAATTCACTTTTCTCTCTCACAACTTGAAAGATTACTTGGAGGGCTGACTTGTACTCAAGAGAATTTGAGTGGCCTAAAGATTTTTGCCCATCGTGAGTTTGAATGCGGCTGGAGCATTTGCTAGGCCAAAACTTGTAACTTATCAACTAGATCTTCTACACGCGGCATGGGAAATCTTCTTTTTATATAGTGATCCTATTTAGTGCTCTATAGTCGACACACATGTGATATGTGCCATCTTTCTTTTGCACTCAAAGTACTCGTGAAGAGAATGGAGAGGAGCTAGGCCTCACCATTTCTTTTTCCACCAATTTATGCACTTGACTCATGATCTCCTTTTGTCGAGCTTTTGAAACTCAATAAAGAGATTTATTAGGTGGTGAGCTTCCTAGTATAAGCTCTATTGCATGGTCATCATCGCCTAGTTTTGGAGGTAGCTCACTAGGGATGTCATCAATGAAAACATCTTGGAATCCATTTAGGAAATTAGACAACTCTCATTCCTCTTGATTCCCTTTATTGCTACTTGTGAAAACATTAGAAGCATTTACAGATTCTCTAACAAAAATCATATACGCAAAAATAAAGCTTTCCATTGACTTATCAAAAGCAAGCGTGTTTACCAGGGATATGGTGTTCCCCGAATCATTAGCATCTATATACATGCTCTTTTCCCTGTAGGTGAAATATATTCTCCTTTCAAGGAACTTCACGTTGGCAGCCATGCGATTGAACCATGGTGCCCCTAGGATAATATCCTTATGTTGGAGAGGAGAGATAAAAAAAAGTCTTCTTTGTCAACGTAGCTTTGGACATGAAGCCTCAACTTCCCAATCAAGGGAGTAACGGAGGCTTGCTATCTCTTGAAAGCTCCATCGGCAGTTACATTATCTCCCATCTCGAAAGCTTGAATGCTCAACTTAGTGGCCAACTCTATTGATATGAAGTTGTGAGTAGAGCTAGGGTCAAAGAGAATAAGGGCATCATGCTCCCTTAATTTTTCCCAAGTATAGGAGAGGTATGAGCCTCTGTTGAGTATCCTCTTTTGGAGCTTCAACCATGGAAGCTCTAGGAGTGTCATTGAGTACATTTCTTTTGACACAAGAACGATAACCATATCCTTGCTCCCCACACTCAAAGCATTTATGGTCTTTATGAAAGGCCTCTAATTCTTCAGGAGAGAGCTTATTTTTACCTTTGTAAGCTCCTTTCTTCTTGGCCTTGTTGTTGTTGGTGTTGGTGTTGCCTTGGGAAGAGTTTTGAGCATTGCTCTTCCCTTTAGCTTCATTTTGATCCTTCTTTTCCATGGGCTTGAAATTTCTTCTCACCCCTTGTTGGAAATTGATCCTTGAAGCAACTATAGTGTCATGGATGGCTTCGGTGATCGTGTTAGGCCGTTGTGAGTTGACATACTCGGCCATTTATTCAGGTAATACCGCACAAAATTGTTGCTTTTGTTTGGAGAAGTCTATCTTTTGAAAGACTGTAGCTTTGAGATGCAAATCCCAAAACTTGTCTACATATTTGTGGATAGACTCGTTGAAGAGTAGCTTCAAGCTTCACCATTCGGTGAGCACTTTGTCCTTGGCATCGCTTGCAAGGAATTACTTCATTATGGAAACTCGTATAGTTTTCCATGTTTTTGGGGCTTCCCCATTGCCACGAAAGCTAGCCCACCATTGACGAGCAGATTTTTGGAATTGCATAGCTACATGGTGTAGCTTAGAGGAGTCCGTGAAGCCCTCGTCTCCAAAGGCCACATCAAATTGTTGGATGAAGGCCAATACTTTGTCGGTGGCACAAAAGGTGTCATCATAGGTGAGAAAAGAGATACTCTTTCCTCCCTCTTTGAATTTCTTGAGCTTTTGAGACCTTCGGCATACATGGTAAGTTTTGCGATGTCCTCTCCTCTTGTATTCTCTAGGAGAATAACTATTGCTTTTGTCGGAAGAGGAGGAAGGTGAAGAAGAGGGTGACCTCTTTCTTGCCTTTTTCTTCCTTTGTTTCCTATCTTCCCTTACAAAATGACGAGGAGAAGTGTGTGCATCTGTCGCATGTGTCAAAGCAAGGGAGTTGCCGTACACTGTGTACGAGCCACAAATGGCTGCAAGCACACAACCAGATTAATCTAGCAAGCTCAAGGGATTAAGGGTGTGTCACTCACCTCCCTACACTCGCCTTCGATTCCTTGTCGCCCCGAAGAAGAGGGAACTACCGTCGTTCCATGCTCAACCGCCTCGCCCTGTCGTGCCGTCGCAATGCTCGATCACACACACACACACACACACACACACACACACACACACACACACACACACACACACACACACACACACACACACACAAGGAGATGAAGAAGAAGATGGAGATGGAGCAAGAGTACTCTTCAATTGCACAAATGAGAGAATGAGTGATTTCTAGGTTTATGTGACTTTTATATGAGCTTGGCCATTCACACTTGGACACTCATGCTTAGCCAACTAACCCTTGAATTTTTTGGTTAGAGTGCACCTCTCATCGGTGATCACTCTTACACTTTTCCTATTGGACCGACAAGGCCGGCCCATGACTACTAGAAGTGGACGCCGGTGGTTAACATGCCCCCCTTCCTAATGTAGATTCTGTCCTTGGAATATAACAATGTAGCATCAGGATCCACAATAGGAGTACCTGAAGCAGAAGAAAAACAACATCATGAAAGCTCAAAGGTAGCAAGTGCAGGCGTGCAATAAGTGAGATGCATATATGATATCCTAGGAAATGCAAAAAAAAAAAATCATGAACTGTTACATTGCCAACTAGAACAAGCGTAGTACCTGAATAAAATGCAATTGAGTTAAGGTCTATAAGGTTGACTCTAAGAGAAGTACACAAGAGCTAGGGCTAAAGTATGTACTAGATTGACCAATGTTAATTAAAAAATGTCGACTAAAGAGTAGTTAACCCTAGGAATGCTCCTCGGGGTCTAAAGACTAGTGATCTTGTCACTTATACCATTTAAGTGTGATCAACATAAGATTCAAGGAAGTTTTGTGCTATTTGATTTCGCTTTTCTCTTTTTTTGTTTTTTTTTTGTTGTTGTTGTCATAGTTGCTACAAGTAGCTGGGGGACTCGAAGTCTTAAATACCAGCTTGAGCATAAACTAGCCGGGAGACTGGAGGTCTCAAATACCAGCTTAACACATGGACTTCCACAACACAAGTCACACTTAGGTGGAATAAGCTAGAGAGAACTATATCCTCACAGCCTAAAACATTACTAAAGTCACTATAATTAATAGATTATTTAGGAATCAAAGTCAGCAATTAAGTGGCCTAGTTTAGCCTAAGGTCCTGATACCTACTTAAATCCAACTAATAGACCAAACTCAAAGAGAAGAACAAGGTACTAGAAGTTTGAAATTATAGCATCTAAATTGGCAATGTCACAACTTCATAAATTTTGTGCATTGTTAGAAACTCAAATGACAAGATGCAAACATGTAGCTGTCGAAAGCATAGATAAAAGGAAGTAGTACACCTGATATAATAGATAACATCCGTTGTAACATGTAAGCATCCATTATCATTGTCCTTCGAAGGTATCCTTATGTAGTCACAAACTGCACAATAGTCACCACCAAACATCCACCTTCTAGAGGCACATCAGTGGGAAAAAAGAACTTTTCTAATCACTAAAGAGTAAAACAGAAACACTCTTATCGTTCTAATCCTACCTACCCTCCATCACTCGAGTGACGAGGATCAAAGTAAGTGGAGGTTGGAAAGCTCGGTCGGTAGCTCTAAGACTAAACCGCCATCCTCATCGTCAAGGTAGGTGTAATCCTCTTCGGTAAGGCCGTGTGTCTTGTCTATCCACCAATCACCATTATCGTCCTCGTCCGGATCAATGATTTGACTAATATTGTGCACACTCGTTTGCTAATTGCTGTTGCTCTTTACTATTATTATTATTATTATATTTTAAACTAGGGTGGTTAGTTAATATTTATCTATATATATATACAATCCCTAAAATCGAAAAGCTGAAGGGTCAAGAAAAGAAGGGTAAGAGGGAAATAATTCAGTAGGATGACGTGAATGAAGACTCCCCCCTTCCTTGGGTAGATCATACTTTAAAAGGATGTCATCACCTTTTGGAACCAATTATTCCAATTGGCAATATGTGAGGCTTTTAGCCAATAGTTCTCTATTACCTTGGGTGCCTCATTGAGTTGCATGGGTGGTATGGGACTCTCCCATGAACGAACTTGAAGTAGTGCATGAGGTAATATTTGAACAATGGGAGATGTCGAATCTTTTGTAGCTTCATGGAGGCTGCCTATGGTAGGTGGAGGTTGTGTAGAAGCTTTTACCTCTATGGATGAATTACATGAGGAGCTAGAAACTTCATGGAACTCTCTCTTTCCTGAGCTAAGCCGAATAGATTGGTTTTGTCTTGGAACCCAAACTAGCTCTGGAATAGGCATTTTGTGGTTTCGTAGTGGATAGGGAGGGACACGATTTATATTTACGTACCCAAATTTGATTATTTCCATCATAGTAGCCTTGTGCTTCTAATAGTTTTTTGGAAATCCAACATGATTCGGTTTTCACCTTCTTAACCTGAGTGGACACCTTCCTTCGAGGTTTCCTTTGTGAATTAACTTGAACCATAGGGGGGGTCCGATAACGATACCTTGGGGGACCCATTGATATGTACCCTTGGTCAAATCACATGGAGCCTTTAATGTAGCATTGTCTGTCGTAGCCATGGAAGTTGAAGCTTTAGAGGGTTGTGCTACTAGCAAGGATGTTGTGACTTTTTGAATTGGCAATATTTTGTTGTTTTTTGTGTTTTGAAGAGGTGAGATTTCAGGTTTTATTCCTTGAGCTGTAGGGCCATGAGTTGGTTTCTGCATCGTGAGATTCCCGGTCTCCCAATCGATATTACATTTGACTACAGATATCCATTTGCACCCCAGGTTTATATTACCTCCATAGTACCAACAGGCATGACCAAAAATCTTTGAACCACGGTTCCATTGTCATAAATAACAGGAGTGTGTAGGCCTGCAAAAACAGTGGTCTTCTTCTTATTGACACCCTTGACTTGGATGGTGCTTGTGGATAGGGGTGGTTTTCCTAGATCACACCAAACTCCATAGTATAACAAATTATGTTGAGCTCATGTATCCAATTATGCGTTATATAGTACTCTCCCATATAGGCTATTTAGTTCAATTGGATATCATAGAGGTGGCTCAGATTCCAATGAATCATCATCAGTGTCTTCAAAAAACGCTTTCGTGATTCTCAGATTAGCCTCTCGTTGGAGTCTAAAACGTTGTTGTCTTTTCGAGCCTCAACTCTTACTTGGATCTTTTTAAGCTCTGCCTGTTCTTTGGCTGTTTTCTTTTGATGGATGGCTTGTAACTCTTCTTGGCTTACAGGATCATAGTACCTTTTGTATTTACTCCCATTGACGAATCCAATGGTTTCAACTCCATCTAGAGTCTCCACACAAATGGTACCTTGCGGGGTAATTTCACACACTTGATATTGTCCTTTTCCCGTATATTTCAACTTTTTCTTTTCGTTACGCACTCCATACATAAGGAATTTATCACCAACATTGATATCTTTGTTCTTTACATGATGGTCAAACCATTTCTTCCTTCTATCTTTCTCCACAAGTGCATTTTGCACAACCAATTGTCTTTCTTCATCTAACCTCTCAAGGATGTACAAGCGCTCAACTAAAGGATTACCATCCCAACCTTCTTGTGAAGCTACGCGCAGACTAGGAATTACAAACTCCCATGGCATAACTGCTTCTTGGCCATATACCATTTTGAATGGTGTACAATTAATAGCCACTTTTTGTAAGAAGTACGATAAGCCCACAGAGCTGATGTAAGCTTTAAATCCCAATCTGTATGATGAGCCTCAACTATCTTTGTCAAAATGGAGATGAGAGTTTTGTTGGTAACTCTTAGCTTGGCCATTTTCTTGTGGATAATAAGGTGTAGACTTGTGGTGGGATATCATGGAGTAGGATGTGAGTTCTTTTATCACTTCATTTATAAAATGGGTTCCATTGTCACTCACAAGTTCAAAGGGGCATCCAAAATGTGTGATAATGTTCTGAAAGAGAAACTTAACTGTTGTCTTTGCATCAGCTTTTTGTGTTGCTTTTGCTTCAGCCCATTTGGTCACATAGTCGGTAACTACAATGATATATCGTGACTGAGTGTTACGTGCAGTCGTACTAATCGGACCTACAAAGTCTAAGCCCCACTTTTCAAATGGTTGGGCTACCTTGATGGGATGTAGAGGCATCTTATCCTTCCTTTGTGGCTTCTTAAAGCGTTGGCATTAATCACAGCCCTTCGTAAAAAGTGATGCATCCTTGAATAAGGTAAGCCACCAATAGCCTCATTGGCGTGATCTTCGGTGCATTTGGATTATTCGAACCTTGGGCAATCAAATGATCTCTGCCACATCGATTACACATGAGTATCCGTAGTGTAGACGTGCTCGCTTGATTGGTTTGCATTAGTGTGGCGTTCTTTTGTAGCCTAATAGGACACTCGGCCACACGATGTGGACTTCTGCACTCATAGCATTGAAGAGGTTGTTGTTAAGTATGGAGCCTGATTTACCCTTGTAATTTTCAATGGTAAAAGCGCACATTTGTAAGGCCCCCATTATGAGGAGAAGCCATCGTGCGTGAAGAAAAATCACTCACCGAAAACCAAAATTTTCACGAACAAGAATCAGGGGCAACTTTAAAGGCCTCGGGGGCGGAGGCCCCCGAAACTTTTTTTCACCGGAATATTCTTTTTCGCCGGAATATTATGGCCTGCCGGCGGCCGGAAAGTGGTCGGAAAACAACCGGTCGGTTGGCCGGTGGCCGGTGGTCGGAAGTCAATGGCTGGTGGCCGGTGGCCAAATTCAAAAGCGGACTTGTCTTCTCAAGGGCGGCCACACATGGGCGGATTGGAGGGTCCGATTTGGACTTATTCGCACAAGGGCGGCTACACATGGCTGTCTCTCATAAGAGAGGGCAGCCCTTTTGGCCTATAAAAGGAGGCCATTTCTACACACATTTCATAGTGTGAAGTTGATGCAACAAGGTGAGTGTGAGGTGGTGAGAGTGAAGCAAGGCAGGAGCTCCATTAAGGGTATAATCCCTTTGTAAACTACTTCTTGTTTTGAAGTACTAAAGCCATTGAGTGGCTGCTTTCCCGTGGACGTAGCCCACATTGGGTGAACCACGTACATCGTGTGTACTCTCTCTCTCTCTCTCTCTCTCTCTACTCTATAATCTCTTGTATATAAATCTGTCTCTCTCCATTAAGTAATCTACTCAATTATCTATTTAGCTATGTCTTATTTCCTAACAACTGGTATCAGAGCAAGGTTTGCACGTAGCTAAATTATCTCAAGGAAAGGATTCCTTGAATTGAGTGGGAGTTATGGAGGAGGAAGGGAAGCTCAAGATTGAGAAGTTCAACGGCAAAAACTACCAACATTGAAAGATGCAGATTGAAGACTATCTCTACCAGAAGGACCTCTATTTGCCACTAGGCGATCTTGCGAAGAAGCCCGCAACAATGGCAGACGAAGCATGGATTGTCCTTGATTGAGGCACTGGGAACAATCCGATTAAGCTTGGCGTCAATGGTGGCCTTCAATGTTTCGGAGATGAAGACCATGGAGGACTTGATGAAGTCACTTGATGACTTCTACGAGAAACCATCGGCATCCAATAAGGTATTTCTTATGAAGCGCTTGTTCAATCTAAAGATGGCAGAGAATGGTTCAGTTGGAGAACACCTAAATGACTTTAACACAAACATAAGTCAACTTCGATCAGTGAAAATCAATTTCGATGATGAAGCGCGAGCTCTCCTTATACTATCATCTCTACCGGATAGTTGGGACAGCCTTGTGATGGCTGTAAGTAATTCTATCTCTGGCACAAATACTCTTAAGTTTGATGATGTTGTGGGTGTTTTCCTAAGCGAGGAAATGTGAAGGAGAAGCACAGGAGAATCATCAAGTGTTGCACTATCAGTGGAAACAAGAGGAAGGATTAAGGAGAGGTTCAAAAACCAAAAGGGTCATGATCGCTCAAGGTGGAGCAAGTCACGCACAAAGTCAGTTCTTGAATGTTGGAACTGCGGCAAGAAGGGCCACGTTAAGAAGGATTGCTGGTCCAAGAAGAAGAAGGTGACAAAGTCTCAAGACAACAAGCCAACATCGGAGGCCAATGTGGCAGGTAAAGTAGAGCAAGATGCTCTAATTCTCTCATTAGACAATGTGTCTAATTCCTGGATAGTAGATTCCGGGGCTTCATTCCATGCGACACCACACAAGAAACATTTCCAAGACTACACCAAAGGTAATTTTGGGTATGTATACTTGGGAGATGATGAAGCTTGTGAGATTGTCGGCAAAGGTACAATTTCTGTCAAAACTGCTAACGGAAATGAATGGAAGCTTAAAGATGTTAGGCATGTTCCTTCTCTTCGCAAAAATTTGATCTCTACAGGACAATTGGACGATGAAGGTCACAACATTGCATTCGGAAACAAACGGTGGAAGATCTCAAAGGGATCTTTGGTGGTTGCCAAGGGTGAAAAAGTCGGTACACTTTACTTGTGTACTGCTAGCACGCAACCTTCAGCTTGTGCAGCAACTACAGAAGTTGACAGTGCGGTGTGGCACTACCGACTTGGGCATATGAGTGCCAAAGGAATGCAAATCCTTCAAACAAAGAAGCTTCTACCAGGTTTGAAAGAAGTGGACTTAGAGTTCTGTGAAGATTGTGTTTATGGTAAACAAAAGAGGGTAAAATTTCAAAAATCAAGAAATGAAAGAAAAAATAAAAAACTTGAGTTGGTTCATTATGATGTTTGGGGTCCTGCAAGTACACCATCACTTGGTGGCTCATTGTACTATGTAACATTCATAGACGATGCGACTAGAAAAACATGGGTTTATGTCATGAAGAATAAATCCGATGTATTTTCCATATTTCAAAGGTGGAAAGCCTTTGTGGAGAATGAAACAGGTACCAAGGTTAAATGCCTTAGATCCGACAATGGATGCGAATATTGCAACCAAGCTTTTGAAAGCTTTTGTGCTAGCAATGGCATTCGGAGGCAAAGGAAAACCCCAAGGACACCTCAACAAAATGGGATTTCGGAAAGGATGAACATGACAATCATGGAACGAGCACGAAGCATGCGGCTACATGCAGGCCTACCGCTTGAGCTTTGGGCAGAAGCTGTAAGTACGTCTGTGTACTTTATCAATCGGTCACCCTCAACGGCATTGGATGGGGGAGTTCCAGAAGAGGCATGGACAGGTAAACCGGTGAATTATGCATTTCTCAAAGTGTTTGGGTGTGAGGCTTTCATGCACATAGATAGAAGCTTAAGATCAAAGTTAGATGCAAAGTCCAAAAGGTGTTTCTTCATTGGCTATGGAGAAAGAGACTTTGGGTATCGCCTATGGAATCCTGAAGATGGTAAAATCTTAAGGAGTAGGGATGTAATTTTTAACAAACAAAATATGTACAAAGATTACTTGGAAAGAAAACAAACAAAAGAAACAGGTGATGAGTACATGGAGCTTGAGGACGGTGAAGACTCAAGGACTGCAAACGGTGACAATGTGCAACAACGTCAACCAAATGAGGAGCCTCAACCTATTTCCCGAAGATCTACAAGAGCAAGTAGACCTCCAGAAAGGTTTGTTCCTTCCTTCAACCATCTCTTGATCTCAGATTCTGGAGAGCCGGAATCACATGAAGAAGCTATGCAACATGAATCCAAAGAAGAATGGACGAAGAGCATGCAAGTGGAGATGGACTCACTACATCGCAACCAAACATGGGAGTTGGTTGAGTTGCCTAAAGGTAAGTAGGCACTTCAAAACAAATGGGTGTACAAGCTAAAGGAAGAAGAAGGTGGGAAGAAAAGGTACAAGTCTAGGCTTGTGGTAAAAGGTTTTTCTCAAAAGAAAGGTATTGACTTCAATGTCCTGTTGTAAAAAGGAACTCAATTAGGCTTGTCTTAAGCCTTGCGGCTGGTCATGATCTAAATCTCGAGCAAATGGATGTAAATACGGCATTCCCTCACGGTGACTTAGAGGAGGAAATCTACATGCTTCAACCAAAGGGGTATGAAGTAAAAGGTAAGGAGAAAATGGTTTGCAGATTAAAGAAGAGCTTGTATGGTTTAAAGCAAGCATAAAGACAATGGTACTTGAAGTTTGATCGATGGATGTTGGATCATGGATTCACAAGATGCAACTCGGATCACTGCGTCTACACGGAGAATTTGGGAGATGGGAAATTCATCATCCTAATGTTGTATGTTGATGACATGTTGATTGCAAGTGCTAACATGCAAGACATCAAAGACCTAAAAGAGGAGCTGTCCAAATCTTTTTCAATGAAAGATTTAGGTGTTGCAAAGAGGATACTTGGTATGAAAATATCAAGGGACAGGACGAAGAAGACAATAAAGCTATCTCAAGAAGATTACATCAAGAAGGTACTAGAAAGGTTTGCAATGCAAAATGAAAAACCAGTTTCTACACCTTTGGTTGGTCATTTTAAACTAACGAAGGATATGTGTCCAAAGACACAAGAGGAGATAGCCTATATGTCTAAAGTTCCATATGCTGCACGGTAGGTTCTCTAATGTATGCTATGGTCTGGACAAGGCCAGACATTGCACATGTAGTGGGAGTTGTGAGTAGGTTCATGGACAACCCAGGTAAAGAGCATTGGCAAGCTGTGAAGTGGATACTTAGGTATCTAAAAGAGAACAACAAATGCTTTGTATATTGGAGGAACTGATATTTTTCTAGAAGGGTATGCTGATGCAGATATGGCAGGTGACAAAGATACTCGAAGGAGCACTACGAGCTATGTGTTCACGGTTGGAGGCACAGTAGTAAGCTGGGCTTCAAAGCTGCAGAAAGTGGTTTCACTTTCTACCACGGAAGCAGAGTATGTAGCAATGACGGAGGCAAGCAAAGAAATTCTGTGGCTTCACAGATTCTTAGAAGAGCTTGGATTCAAACAAGACAATTGTGTCTTGTACAGTGATAGCCAAAGCGCTATCCATCTTGCGAAGAACTCAGCCTTTCATTCAAGGACAAAGCACATTGAGGTGAGATATCACTTCATACGCACTCTTTTGGAAGAGGGACAACTAAAGCTAGGAAAGGTGCATACAAGTGAAAATCCTGCAGACATGTTTACAAAGGTGGTCAACAAGGAGAAGTTGAGCTTTTGCTCATCTTCAATCGGCATTCAAGGATAAGAAGCCAGAATGGAAAGCAGGCACAGGTTTGGTTTGGAGATCAGTCTCCAAGTGGGAGATTGTTAAGTATGGAGCCTGATTTACCCTTGTAATTTTCTGTGGTAAAAGCGCACATTTGTAAGGCCTCCATTATGAGGAGAAGCCATCGTGCGTGAAGGAAAATCACTCACCGGAAACCAAAATTTTCACGGACAAGAATCAGGGGCAACTTTAAAGGCCTCGAGGGCGGAGGCCCCCGAGACTTTTTTTTCGCCGGAATATTATGGCCGGACGGCGGCCGGAAAGTGGTCGGAAAACAACCGGTTGGTTGGCCGGTGGCCGGTGGTCGGAAGTCAATGGCCGGTGGCCGAATTCAAAAGCAGACTTGTCTTCTCAAGGGCGGCCACACATGGGCGGATTGGAGGGTCCGATTTGGACTTATTCGCACAAGGGCGGCTACACATGGCTATCTCTCATAAGAGAGGGCAGCCCTTTTGGCCTATAAATGGAGGCCATTTCTACACACATTTCATAGTGTGAAGTTGATGCAACAAGGTGAGTGTGAGGTGGTGAGAGTGAAGCAAGGCGGGAGCTCCATTAAGGGTATAATCCCTTTGTAAACTACTTCTTGTTTTGAAGTACTAAAGCCATTGAGTGGATGCTTTCCCGTGGACGTAGCCCACATTGGGTGAACCATATCGTGTGTACTCTCTCTCTCTCTCTCTACTCTATAATCTCTTGTATATAAATCTGTCTCTCTCCATTAAGTAATCTACTCAATTATCTATTTAGCTACGTCTTATTTCCTAACAGTTGTCTCTTGGCAGTGTAATTGATATTTTGGCCTCTTGCAGCAAGAGCAGCTACTTGATAGACATGTTTGACTTGTCCCCAATAGTCCAACATGTAGAACTGTGGACTTTCTTCAAGTGCATCAATCCCATAGACAATATTAGGGTCTATATCTTTCTCATAGCCTTCCAAACAAGCAATAGATGACTCACAACCCACTTGATTCATAGAAGTGATTCTTGGATGTGGTGGTTGCGGTCCTAGCACTGAAGGTGGTTAGGGTGTTGTTTGGCCCTAGGGACCATGTGTTGTGACGTTTGTTCAAGAGGCGGGGCCGGCATCAATGCAGGAACTCGAGGTGTGTTTGTCCATGCTAAGGTTGGTCTATCAGCCATCGTGCACTTAAATACTATGCAATCCTTAGCTTGATGACCATACCTCCCATAGGCATTGCATTTCCCATTGAATTCTACTCTAAAAGTAGGGCATAGTACTGTGTGGACCATAGCATACTGAGCACCATTGTTGCTCCCTTCTTGGATACATATGATTGTTTTGCGGAGCATGATTGTCTCTAAGAATCTCTTGAATGGCCTTGGTGAGAGCTGCTAAAGTCATTTCAGATATATTTGGCTCCTTAGCAATAGGATTTAGGGTCATTGGCTAATGCCCCGATGCTTGCGAGCTAGTAGATTTAGCGTCAACAGACACTCTTTCTCCTTGAATCATCAAATTATCCTCCAATTGGATCGCATTGGTGGTGACTGCTTGGCAAGTGGTGATACCTCTAATGACTAGGCCATTGTATATATCCTCATGTCATAATCTTTTAATGAATCTATCAAGCAATTGATTATTATTGAAGTGCTCATTTGGATTACAACGAGAATTCAAATGCTTCAAGTGACTCATAAAGTCTCTCACCGACTCTCCTTCCTCTCGTTGGGCTTTCTGGAGCTGAGAGGTTACACCCCAAAGCACTCCCTCTTGTATGTATTCTTTCAAGAACATTTTCCTACGAGTAGGGTAAATCGTTTTTTCTTCCACCCTTAGGGTTCTATACCAATCCCCAGTCTTCCCACTTAAGGTTAAGCTTAAAGCATTACTCTTATGTAGGTCATTGTGTTCTCCTAGAGAATCACATATTTGTTCAAACACTTCAATATGCTTTCTCACATCCCCGTCTCCACTAAATTTTTGTGTGAGCTTGGCTATTTGTACTGCCTTACTTCTAGGCTCTCTCTCACGCGTGTTACACATATTCTCAGCAATAGATCGACCGATGGTTTGAGCAAGTGCTGCCAAATCTCCTAAACAAACAGGTATAGTGGCCGCAGGTGCAGGCGCTCCTGGAACTACATGTGGGATGGGAGTTGGCCTTGGCCTTGGCATACGCGCGGCCCTCGGGTCCCACACCTCATGTGGTGGCGTACCACGTGGTGGTCCAAAGTTCATAGGTGTGGCCCTAGGTATAGCCAATGCCAGATACAACATGTTATTGCTAAATTGTATGGCCCCACTTGAATAAGATCTTGGATGATGCCATTGTGGAGTGTAAGCCCTTGGCATAATTGGGGGTGTGGGAGCTATGTGGGCATGAGGTGTGACAGGTACATAGGCTTGATGCATGCCTTTTGGTATTCTTGGGGGCACTGTGCTACTAGGTAGCGGTGCAATGCTAACAAACGAGGTCCAAGGTGTACTTTTTGTAATCACCAAAGTAGGTATCGTAGCCATAGTGTCTCTGAGAGACAGATGAGCTAGATTTGGAAAAGTAAAACTACTATTTGTGGGTTCAGACTGTACCGACACTCAAGGCGACACAATATATGAAGGGTCCATTGGACTCATTGAAGGAGTTTCCATCTATGATAGTGTCGGTTGTCTAGCCTTGCCCGTATCCAAGAATCTCATAAGTCCCGTTGAAGGAATGTTAATCCCTCGGTTTTGCCTCTCCGATTGGATGGTACTATGGATGACATTGTAGACCATCTGTTGACACTCCTCTAGACTTGTGGTGCTAGAAGTAGATTGTACAACTTCTAACCAACCTATATGGTATGTGTAACTCGTGTACATGTCAGTGAAGGTTTTAGTTTGTAGGTGATGAGAAATAACCCTTCTAGGCCCGTCGTACTAGAGCTTTCCCTTGAGGTGGAAGCATTGTTGTTCCTCACAATTTGTTGACCCACATTGCCTACTAACTCAGGAGCACTCAATTGCTATGCTTGTTGTCTCAGGGGTCTTTCCCTTCATGGCTCGGTGTTGTTCTAGGAAACTCTCCATTTCCATCTCCCTAGCAGCTTGCATATAGCGCTCAACTTCTTGCACCTCCGCAAGACTCCTACCATCGAGTAGTAGAACTTTGGGGGGTTATTTCCATTTAGGGTCTTCCATGAAAGCAAGGGGTAGGATATCAACGTGGACACTCTTGGGGAGTATAGGCTCCCCCTGAGATACCAAAGGCGAATCTACCTCTCCCTCACCTTCGTTAACTTCACTAGCCGCGCAGGTCAAAGCGAGTAGCTCTACTAAAGGTTTCTATAAAAACGAGTAAACACACTAGATCCAGGCTGTGGGACCCATACAGGTACATTTTTGTTTACTTGCTCGGGGTTTGGTGTAGGATGCCCTTCCATAATATCGTTGTTAGATGAAGAGTCACTAGCCGCTATGTTTGGGTCTTGGGTTGTACTAGCTTGGCTCCCCGTCGAGGGCCCGGAACCTAAGGTAGGTGGGTATTGAGAACCCGTGTAAGTCAAAGTGCTCGCTAGTTGCTCGGCCTCTAGTACATGACTAGAGCGCAAATGCATGTGCCTTTGGCACCCTACAAGCATCGGTGAATATCCTCGAAGGTTAACCGCTTGATTTTTTGGGCGTTTTGTATCCCATTTTCACTCATTTTTTGATGTTTTTTAATGTCCTTTTACGATCGTTTTTGAGATTAGAGCGTGTGATAGCTCAAAATGAACATATTGCTCAAGGGGTCGTGGTGTGCTTTACAACACAACGTTCGGTTAGCCAAAACTACGATGGTCCTCAAAAGGGTCGATTTTTACTTAGGCGTGAGGTTGAGTCTGGGCTTGGGCTTGGGATTGGAGAATGTTCTCGATCCTGGTCCTTCCTTTTAAATAAATAAACATATATATATTGAAGAATAAGGTCGTCGTAGTCGTGCACTGCACGTGCACACACACACCTAACCTACCTACTTGCAACTAACAGAGCTACTGTTACACACTGTTTAACAAAGTACTGCAACGACTAATTAACTAACAGATCTATTTACTGCAATAGATCTGATATCTTAAATCTAACACCTTATCAACAAAAAACATTACATTACAACAAAAAAATCTAACACCTTATTAATAAAAAATAGTACACCACAACAAAAACAAAGTTCACAAATCCTTCTCAACAGCCACACACCTTCTTTCTCTACCTTTCCTACATCTCACATTGCACCACAAAGCACCATAGAGTGCTATGCGAGCTTAGTGCAAGGCATCTCCCCGGCAGCGGCGCCAAAAATGTGCACATAGGTAGTACGTGTCAAAGCAAGGGACTTGCCGTACACTGCGTGCGAGCCAGAAATGGCTGCAAGCACACAACCAGATTAATCTAGCAAGCTCAAGAGAGCAAGGGTGTGTCACTCACCGCCCTACGCTCGCCTTCGTGGATGATTCCTCGCCGCGAATAAAAGGGAGCTACCACCCTGCCGCGCTCAACCTCCTCGCCGTCGTCGTGTCGTCGCAACGCTCGATCACACACACTCTCTCTCTCTCACGCGCACACACACACACACACACACACACACACACACACACACACACACACACACACACACACAATGAGATGAAGAAGAAGATGGAGATGGACCAAGAGCACTGTTCAATTGCACAAATGAGAGAATGAGTGATTTTTAGGTTTAGGTGACTTTTATATGAGCTCGCCCATTCACACTTGGACGTCCATGCTTAACCAACTAACCCTTAAATGTTCCAGTTAGAGTGCACCTCTCATCGGCGATCGCTCTTACCCTTTTCCTATTGGACCGACAAGCCCGGCCCATGACTACTAGAAGTGGCGCCGGTGGTTAACAAGAAGGACTATGGGTTGACTGTTTCCTTTTGGGAGGAGTTGGCGACAGTCTAGACCACCGTCTTCATGGATTCACATCTTCAGAATAACTTGAGGATTTGCTTCTTTCTTGTTCTTTGGATTCCTCCTCTCTTGTGGGAGAGATTCTTCTTTCAGGAGTCTCATCAAGAGCTCTCCTAAGCTCTCTCTCTCTCCTCTTGGAGAGGAAGGAAAATCCTATGAGCACGAAGTTGTTGAGTAACTTTGCAAAGTAGGGTCGCCCATAGCTTGATGCAACCTAGTAACTAGATAATTGATAAACATGGGGACATCATCATTAGCACCTTCATGTGAAAAATCAAAGTTATCAATGCTCATTCTACTCTCTTGGTTATTATGAGCCATACTAATTATACTTACGTGTTTACTTAGTGTATCCTTTGGCAATTCAAAACCTTAGTTGCTACTCCTCTTAGCCTTTGAGAATAAGCACTTATGTATCTACACCCACAGCTTGTATTGATTAATTATAAAGAGTAGTAGGGTGGGTCTAACATAGCAGAATTGCCGAGGGATAGCTCTGTGCACTCCTTGCCGCACTGTCGAAGCAAGGGACTTGCCGATACACCGTGTGCGAGCCACAAATGGCTCCAAGCACACAACAAGACTAATCTAGCAAGCTCAAAAGAGGGCAATGGTGTGTCACTCACCGCTCTATGCTCCTGTCGTGGAGGATTCCTCGCCGCGATGAAGAAGAAGCTGCAGTCGTGCCGCGCTCAACCGCTTCGCCGCCGTCGTGCCATCGTAATGCTCGATTGCACACACACTCTCCCTCTCTCTCTCTCACACATACACACACACACGAGGAGGTGAAGAAGAAGAAGATGGAGATGGAGCAAGAGCACTCTTCTATTGCACAAATGAGAGAATGAGTGAATTTTAGGTTTAGTTGGCTTTTATATGAACTCACCCCATTCACACTTGGGCGCCCATGCTTAGCCAACTAATCCCTTGAATGTCCCAGTTAGAGTGCGCCTCTCATTGGCGATCACTCTTACCCTTTTCCTATTGGTCCGACAAGCCCGGTACCTGACTCAACCAAATACATAATACACGTCCGTCGTAGGTGATGGGGTGTTCGTGAGCCGTGAGGGTTAACATGCCCCCCTTCTTGATGTAGATTCCGTCCTCGGAAGCTATTGAGTTGAATCTCGTTCGTCGAGGTGGAAGAGCATTTGAGATGAATGTCCTTAGCCTTCTTCAGTCACTGCAAAATCAAACAACATTGGCACAGTAATTGCATTCTCATAAGTGATTAAAAAGCATATGCAGTTTTAGGTAGACAATTTGATTGGTAAAAGAATTTCAAACAATTTGTCAGCAATGAACATTAAATTGCAATGTAATCAAATGCATAAACAGATGTAAAGGTAAAAAATTAAACAAGTTTGGGGTCGCTAATTTGACGGTCGAAAGGCACTAGAGATCGAATATTAATACCATGGGTAAGCTTCTTAATTATTTGTGGTCAATTAAGTTGTTTAATCGCGAGAGCCAAGTATTCATGTTCGAGGGCTGACTAGAGGCTATATCTAGAAGACCTTGTAGTTAAGCTACCATAAAAGGAATTTCTCATGAAATCATCGCCTGACTGATTACTTTTTCTTTGACCCCCCAAAGTCTTTTCACAGTGATTCAATTTTGATGTGTGTGCTTATTTTGTATGCCTTGGGTTTTTTGCTTTTCAAGGAAAAGCGTCCACACTGGGAACCTCTAGGGCTCTAGTACCATAGGCAATACATGTGAGTGAAGAACCAAATCAAGCTGAGATTTCTCTTCCAGCTTAAGATTTTACAGTGTGGCACTTTGATTTTTTGTTTGTTCATTTTCAGCATTTTAATTTTGTAACTTTGGGGGGTCATATAACACTGATACACCTCCCCAGGCTCATCACACTAGTAAACTCCCTTTATAATACTTAAGCTAAAGGTCAATAGGGTCAAGCCCACTAGAAAGCCCTAGTACATTTCACACAATGCTGCCTAAATCGGATTAAGAACCTAAGTAACGATTAATTATTAGGAAGGCATTCCCCATGGTATTAAGAGAAGATTTCTAACACCTAACTTGGTCAAACTAGTTTGTCGGACTGCTTGATTTTTAAACCTAGACAAGTGATTATGACAAAAAATTACATTGAATTAAATGTTTGATACTAAGCAAATGCGGTGAATATTAGGCTACCAATCACAATTAAAGCTGACAATCATAGATGCAAAAAAGATAAGGGGCAATGCTAATGGACAAGAAACACCTGTTTGTGTCGATGGTCGCGTTTGATTTAAAGAGTGAGTTGAGATAAAGATTCCATGAAGGTCCAAATCCTACCAATAGCAACACGCTCCTGTACACACTAGGAAACAAAAGGAATACCTCCAGGAGGCACATTAGTGAAAAAAGGTACCAACACTTATTGAACACAACAAACAACATAAGGAACCCTAACCTAATTATTTGCACTCCCCCTAGAGAGTCAAGGGAATAGGATATTGTAGAGGTTGGGGGGAAACCCTAAGGCTAAACCCCTATCCTCGTCGTCGAGATAAACAAAGTCATCATCCATGAGACCATATGTGCCATCCGTGTAGTTGTGTAAATTTTCTTCTTCATCATAGGTGCCCATGTTTACTAAGAAGGTCACTAGACGCCTATAGTCATCTTGGTCAAAAGGGTAGGCTTGTGCAATGGGAGAAACGCTCTCTACTAAGTATGGATCAGACGTGGTCAAGAGACGTATCAGCCATTCTAACTCCTCAAAATTCCTCTCACATGCTAGAGTACCTATCAAATCCCATTCACATGCAAGCACTGGAAAGACCATGTGAAATATTTGTGAAAAGTAACGAGGGTACCTCTCACCCAAGGCG
Source organism: Adiantum capillus-veneris (assembly GCF_014529385.1). Classification (NCBI taxonomy): domain Eukaryota; kingdom Viridiplantae; phylum Streptophyta; class Polypodiopsida; order Polypodiales; family Pteridaceae; genus Adiantum; species Adiantum capillus-veneris. Next base: position 18,955,317 of record NC_140952.1, read on the forward strand.
GGAGTGGATGACTCTAGCGTACTAGCCATATCTGTACACGCAAATAGATGATGGGTAGAGTGCAAATATTACAAGAGTCGTGTTCTTGTGCATAATTTGTTTTTATGGTTTGTGTTATGGCTCTTGCTCTTTTACTTTTTTATCTTGTTTTTGTGAGTATAAGGCTTTATATATACATTCCCTAAGATTGGAGATTAAGAGGTCAGGGAGAAAGGTTGAGAGGGAAGCAAGTGAATAATGGATGTCCACAAACACTCCCCCCTTCCTTGGGTAGATCATACCGTTTGAAATGATGTCGTCACCCTTTGAAACCAATTGTTCCAGTTGGTAATAGGTGAGAATTTTTGCCAGTAGTTTTCTATTACCCTAGGTGCCTCGTCAAGTTGCAAGGGTGGTAAGGTACTCTCCCAGGATCGAGCTTGAAGCGGTTCATCAGGTGATTCTTGAACACTGGGAGGTGTGGATTCTTTTGTAGCTTCATGGAGGTCCATTACTATAGATGGAGGCTGTATAGAAGCTTTTACCTCTATGGATGTATTACATGAGGAGCTAGAAGCTTCATGGAACTCCCCCCTTCCTGAGCTAGGTGGAATAAATTGGTTTTGCCTTGGAGCCCAAACTAGCTCTGGACTAGGTGTGTAGCATTCTGTGATCTTTTCCTTCCCACGGTCTGCCATTGGCTTTAGCGTTACACCGTTCGACTCATATGGGTTTGTTGTCGATAGGGAAGGACACATTTTACGTTTAGGTACCCAAATTTGCTCATTTCCATCATAGTAGCCTTGGGCTTCTAATAGTTGTTTTGGAATCCATCGTGATTTGGTCTTGACTCTCCTAGGGCGCGCTCTTGGTTTTCCCAGGAAATTTTTTCTTGGAATGGATGGGAGGGTTGAGGTAGTTGGAAGTAAGGCCTTGGGGACCCATTGATATGTACTCTTAGGTCGTGGATGAGTACTTGCAATATTACTGCTTGCTGCAACTACAAGTGTTGAAGTGCTAGGTTCATGGGTAGCTGGCAAAGACGAGTTAACCACCTTGGCTTGTGAATGTTGGCTATCCTTCAACTTTGCTAGAGTTTGCAACGTAGGTGAATTTTCTTGAATGATAGGGGTAAGAGTTGGTGGTCGCGTCGTGACACTAACAGTATCCCAATCAATAGTGCATTTGGTTGCCAACATCCACGTGCGTCCCAGGTTTACGTTGCCTTCCATAGCTCCCGCGGGCATCACTAGAAACCTCTGCACTATGCTTCCATTGTCATAGACAATAGGGGTCTGAAGGACTCCAAGAATAGCAGTTTTCTTTTTATTAATGCCCTTGACTTGCATCGTACTCGGGGATAGGGTCGGTTTCCCTAATTGACACCAAACTCCATAGGATAACAAATTGTGTTTAGCTCTCGTATCTAATAAGGCATTGTATAGTACTTTCCCATAGGGGCTATTTAGCTCAATTGGGTATCATAGGGGTGGCTCAGATTCTAATGAGTCGTCATCTGTGTCCTCGAAAAATGCTTGCATGATTCCCAGATTAGCCTCTCGTTGGCGTCTAAGACGTTTTTGTCGTTCTCAAGCCTCAACTCTTGCTTGGATTTTTTAAAGCTTTGCTTGTTCCTTGGCAGCCTTCTTTTGATGGATGGCTTGCAACTCTTCCTGGCTTAGAGGATCATAATATCTTTTGAATTTACTCCCATTAAGGAATCCAATGGTTTCAACTCCATCTAGAGTCTCCACATGAATGGTACCTTGCGGGGTAATTTCACACACTCGATATGGTCCCTTACCAGCGTATTTCAATTTCTTCTTTTCATTACGTACCCCGTACATAAGAACTTTATCACCAACCTTGATGTCTTTATCCTTTAAATGGCTATCAAACCACTTCTTTCTCCTATCCTTCTCCACTAGAGCATTTCGCACAGCTAATTGCCTCTCTTCATCTAGCCTTTCCAGGATATATAATCGTTCCACTAAGGGGTTACCATCCCAACCTTCTTGAGAAGCTACTCGAAGACTAGGAATGACAAACTTCCATGGCATAACTGCTTCTTAGCCATACACCATCTTAAACGGTGTGCAATTAATAGCAACTTTATACGCAGTACGATAAGCCCACAAAGCTGATGTAAGCTTTAGGTCCCAATCAGTGCGATGAGCCTCAACTGTTTTTGTCAAAATGGAGATGAGAGTTTTGTTGGTACTCTCAACTTGGCCATTTGCTTGGGGATAATAGGGTGTAGACTTGTGGTGAGATATCATGAAGTTTGATGTGAGTTCTTTTATTACTTCATTTATAAAATGAGTTCCATTGTCACTCACAAGTTCAAAGGGGCATCCAAAACGTGTGATAATGTTCTCAAAGAGGAACTTAGCTGTTGTTTTTGCATCCGCCTTTCGTGTTGCTTTTGCTTCAGCCCATTTGGTTACATAGTCGATAGCGACAATGATATATCGTGATTGCGTGTTACGTGCAGCCGGACTAATCGGTCCTACAAAGTCCAAGCCCCACTTTTCAAATGGTTGGGTTACCTTGATGGGATGTAGAGGCAACCTATTCCTTCTTTGTGGCTTGTTGAAGCGTTGGAATTCATCACATCCCTTTGCAAAAAGTGATGCATCCTTAAACAGAGTGGGCCACCAATAGCCTGACTGTAAGATCTTTCGGGCAATCAAGTTTCCTGAAAAGTGACCACCATCTACGCCCATGTGTGCCTCTTGTAGAATATATAAATACTCATCCTCGCCGGCACAGCGTCTAAGAACATCATCTAGCCAGTAAGCAATAGGGTTCGTATTCCTTGATTAATTTTTGAGCTATATCTTTTCGCAGTTCTTTGGGTGGAAAACCATTAACTAAGAAGTTAACAATCTTTTCACTCCATTCAGGCATTGTCTCAACAATGAACAAAGGAGTATCAGGCAATTCATCATCAACACCCGTAGGAGCTTCGCCATTAGGGATACGAGATAAATGATCTGCCATGACATGTTTCCTCCCAGGCCTCACAACAACGGTGAAGTCAAACTCAAGAAGAATTAACAACCATCGTGTAATTCGACCTGTGGAACACGGCTTGTTTACCAAATATAGCAATGCTTGATGATCAACATAAAACACAAAATTGGTAGCAAGAAGGTAATAGCGAAATTTCTTTATTGCGTAAATCATAGCTAGACCTTCGCGCTCTGTAGTAGTGTAGTTCATCTCGGCATCATTTAATTGGCGACTTGAAAAGCTAATAGGGTAGTCCAATTTATGTTCTTCTGGTTGAGTTAGAACACACCCAATAGCAAAATTTGATGCATCAATATGCACATGAAAAGGTACATTCCAATCAGGTGTTCGCAGGATTGGAGAACTTGTTAGGGCCTTCTTTAATAACTCATAAGATTGATGACATTCTTCCGTCCGGTGAAACTCGATAAGAAGCTTGTACAATGGACGCGCTATCTCGGCAAAGTTTAAAATAAATCTTCGATAATAACCAACATGGCCCATAAATCTTTGAACTCCTTTATAGTTCGTAGGTGGTGGCAAATCGGCAATGGCTTTAATCTTACTCTCATCTGTGGATATCCCGTTCTTGGACACTATATGCCCTAGAATGACTCCATGCTTAACCCAAAATTGGCATTTGAAAGGGTTCAATGAGATGCGATAAAATCTGCACCTTTCAAATATTTTTCGTAGATATAACAAATGCTTCTCCCAAGAAGAATAAACACAAAGGTCGTCTAGGAAAGCTTCACAAAACTCCCTTAGAAATTCTTTAAACGCAGTGTTTATTAATCGTTGGAATGTAGCAGGGGCATTCGTTAAGCCAAAGGCCATAACACGAAATGCAAACACTCCAAACTTTGTGATAAAAGCTGTTTTAGCTTGGTCCACTAATGCAATTGTGATTTGATTGTAACCAGAGTACCCATCTAAAAAGCTATAAGCCTCCTTGCCCGCAACTCTTTCAAGCACATGTTTTGAATATGGCAAGGGATAATGATCTCTCCTAGTGGCTGCATTAACTTTCTTGAGGTCCACGCACACTCTTAGTTTCCCATTGTTTTTTGGCACAATGACTATTGGAGAAACCCATTCTGAGTGCTCAATAGGGTATATGAATCCACATTGGATAAGTTTTTCAATCTCCTCTTGTACAATTTTGGCGTACTTAGGATTCATTGGATAGGGTCGTTGCTGGACGGGTTTAGCAGTGTTGATCATGGGAATTGTATGTTGCACCACAGAAGGTGGAACGCCCTTCATGTCATGATATGTCCAAGAAAAGATATCCTTGTATTCCTTGAGGAGCTCCTTAAGTACAGCCTCTTCAGTTTCGGTAAGGTCTTGAGCAATAAAGACTGGTTTAGACTCCTCACCTGGTTCTGCTAATTCTATCTCTTTAACTACCGCTGGACCATCATAGACTCCACTGCTTCCATTGGTAGGTATTCGTTGGGCTTTGGCATACACAACCTTTCGCTCCCCCGTGGTATAAGATTTAAAATGTTCAGGAGCCGTATGTAAGTCAGCAGGCTCTTGTCCTGACGGAGACCTTTCTTTTAGTTCGGCCTCCTTTTGTTGTTGTGCTAACTCTCGGTTTTGATGTCTTCTTATAGTTCTACTCAATTTCGGCTCTGTAACCTCCAATTGAGCGAGGTCAATGGGTCGCGGGCTGCACCACATGACACTCTGGAGATGTTCACCCCAATTGTCTACTAGCTTTCGATGAGCATCACATGCCCCTAGATAGCTAAGCCATTCTGCAGTAGATCTTTCCTTGTTTATCCTAGCTCTCACATTTTCTCGATATCGTCATCTCTTATATGACCTTTGTTTCTTGTTAAGGTTTTGATTTTGGTAAATGTTTGAACTCGACTCGCTTGATAGGTCTTCGCTTGTATCTTCTTCACTCTCATATAAATTACCATAGATGGTCGTACTAGACCTTGAGTGTTTAGTTTCTATACTTGGCTCACTCGATGTTTCCTCAGGTTCTGAATCCATTTCTCCCTGAGATTCCGTTTCTGATGTGTATTGGCCTGAAGCCTTTGAGGAATCATCGGTTTCACTCTCAGGTAGGTGCGCCTCTTTCTTATCATCGAATGTTACATGCGCTACACCTAACATGTTTACTGGTGCAATGTGTGGTATCTCTTCCCCATCTGGTGTTACCCAGGTTGTTCCTCTAGCTCCCCATGTATCTATAGTTGCCGCTAGGTGTACCCAATCGACATTGTCTGACTCAGCCATTCCGGGTAGGATATCCATATAAGGAGAGTTCTCCCCAATATCCGTGTCTTCGTTACACGTGTAACAATACTGTAATGGAGCTGAGTGAGTTGTTGTGTCTGATCGATTATCAATGATGAATTTATTTCCTAGAGGATGCGTTTGACCACTTAAAAGATCAACTCGAATGACAAAGTCTTGGAACTGTAAGTAGACGTGGTTTTTGAACCAGTCATGCACCATTTTTGCTTCCCTCATGAATGGACGCCCTAAGATCATCTCAAATGACATAGGATGCTTGGAAAAATCCATAACAATGAAAGTCTGCCTTACCTTGTGTCCCAAGACCTTGATCCTGAGATCCTTAAGCATTCCAATAGGCGTAATAATAGATCCATTAGCCATTTTTACCACTACGCTTATGGCTTCAAGGTGAGGTCGCCCCATAGACTCCCAACAACTCTTTGTCACCATGCTGACTCCCGCACCTCCGTCCAGCTCCCTTTACAGTTAATCCTTTGGTAGTGATTGGCAGAGTAGCATTAGATTCATCACCTTCAAAGTATTGCCCCAACTTGTTAATGGGTACTTCAATTACAGATTCATGTCCCGCTAGGTCAGATGGTGGTGCTAAATGTTCCTCATCATTCATTACCGATTCAGGTTTGTTCATATGTGCAAACTGTGGTAATCCGGCCTGTTATTCTCCATTGAGGAAGGCTCGAAGAGCTGAGACTAGCTCGGGGTCTTTATATAGTTTGGACATGATGGTGGTTCTAACTTCTGAAGACATGAAATCCATCAATTTGGCAACATTTAATGGCTTCTTGTGGGACGTAGGACCCTGACAAGAGAATGGTGAAAATGGAATCTCCACTTCCTCAAGGGGGTCGGGCATTCCCTCACCAAACATTCTCTCTAGTAGGAAAGGTGTGTGTCCACTTTTAGATGTCCTACCCTCACTCTCTTCCCGAATGATACTGGGTATAGCTAACGGCATGTAGTTCTTGTGAGGTTGAACTTGTGTGGGAAACATTGTGTCCGACATCTGGATATGTTTGGGTTCAGGTTCTAATGTTCGTTGAGTTTCTTCCACCAAACCCCTCAGTTGTTGAACTCGTTCAATTTCCACTGTTGGGTTTGGATAGGTTCCAATCTTTCTCTTGCAATCCTCATTTTTCGTCTCTCGTGGCTTATCTTGGGGGTTCGCAACTGGATGGTTTAACTTTGAATACTCTTTTGGTGTTCGTCGTAATTCCCTCTCGTGATCCTCCTCACTGGCTTTTTCCTTTGTAGTAACAGTTTTGGTCTCCGTGGTCTCTATCGAATCTGAGTCATCCTCAGGGTCATTCATATACACCGGATCCTCTCCTGTCCCCATGTTAGTCTTTGAACTAGGTTTTGAGCTAGAAGCATTAAGGGATTTCTTTTTTCGTGTTTTCTTCTTTCTCGCTCGGCCAATGGATGTAGTATCTCTCTCTTCGAGGATGCAATTTTGCTTTTGGAGCATCGACCGTGTGAGTGCATTCACTGGTGCTATGTTTATAGTTGGTGGTGTCCCATCAACAATCTCTATTATGTTCAATGGTGTGATTTTCGGTGTGTTTGGATTGTTAGGACACTGTGCAATCAAATGATCTATACCACAACGATTACAAGTGAGTGTTGGCATTGCCAATGCACTCCCTTGACTTATTTGCATTAGTGCGGCATTCTTTTGCATTCTAATGGGGCACTCAGCTACTCGATGTGGTCCACCACATTCGTAGCACTGAAGAGGTGGTCTCCTGGCAAAACTATTAATGTTTTGGCCTCTTGCTGCTAGCGCAGTAGCTTGATATACCGGTTTGATTTGTCCCCAATGGTCTTCCATATAGTACATGGGACACTCCTCAAGCATGTCGACTCCATAGGTGATACTAGAGTCTATGTCCTCTTCGCAATCTACATAAGTACTAGATGACTCGCAACCTATTTGGTTCATAGGTGTAACTCTTGGATGAGGGGGTTGCGGTCCTAGCACTGGAGGTGGCAACGGTGTGGTTTGGACCACATTTTGGGTTCTAGGGACCATGTGCTGTAATGGCAACTGTTGCTCCATGGGTGGGGTAGGCATCAATGCAGGAACTCGAGGTGAGTCTGCCCAAGCTATAGGCGGTCTATTTTCCATGATGCGTTTAAGCATTAGGCAATCCTTCGCTTGATGGCCATACCTACCACACGCGTACAAGTCCCGTTAAACTTTACTCTGAAAGTAGGGCATTCAATCGTAGTATGTGGGCCCAAGCAAATTGAGCACCATTGTTGCTCCCTTCTTGGAGACATATGAGTGTTTTGTGGAGCACGATTACCCCTAAGGCTTTCTTGGATGGCCTTTGTGAGATCTGCCAAAGTCATCTCAGATATCGTTTGCTCTTTCACGATTGGCTTTATCTTCATTGGCTCATTCCCTGATGCTTGCGAGCTACTAGACTTCGGCTCGGCAGACACTCTTTCTCCTGCAATCATTAAATTATCCTCCAATTGGATGGCATTCATGGTGACTGCTTCCCAAGTAGTGTTACCTCTAATGACTAGGCCATTATAGATACTTTCATGTCGTAGTCCCCTAATGAATCTATCGAGCAATTGGTTGTTGTTGAATCGCTCGTTTGGATTGCATCGAGAATTCAAATTCTTTAGGCGACTAATGAAGTCTCTCACGGATTCACCTTCTTCTCGTTGGGCTTTCTGGAGCTGAGAGGCTACACCCCAAAGTACTCCCTCTCGTATGTATTCTTTTAAGAACAGTCTCCTAAGAGTAGAGTAGATCGTTTTTTCTTCTACTCTTAAGGTTCTATACCAATCTCCAACCTTTCCGCTTAGGGTCAAACTCAAAGCCTTACACTTATGTATCTCATTGTGCTCTTCCAAGGAATCACACACATGTTCAAAGACTTCCATATGCTTTCTAGCATCTCCGTCTCCATTGAATTTTTGTGTGAGCTTAGCTACTTGAACCGCCTTGCTCCTAGGCTCTCTACTAGGTGCACTACGCATGTTTTCCGCAATAGAGCGACCGATAGTTTGAGCAAATGCTGCCAAATCTCCTATTTGAGCAGGTATAATGGGTGTATGTGCTCCTGGAACCACATGTGAGATGGGAGTTGGCCTTGGCCTTGGCATACGCGCGGCTCTTGGGTCCCAAATTTCGTATGGTGGTGTACCAGACGGTGGTCCAAAGTTTACAGGCGTGGCCCTAGGCATAGGGGGTGCCTGATATGGCATGTTATTATTAAATGGCATGGCTCCACTTGTATAAGAGCTTGGATAATTCCATTGTGGATTGTAAGCTCTTGGAATAATCGGAGGTGTAGGAGCTACATGAGGCTGAGGTACGACAGGTGCACATGATTGATACATACATGTAGGTATAGTTGGGGGCACTGTGCTACTAGGCATCGACGCAGTGTTAACAAATGAACTCCATGGTGTACTTCTTGTCATGCTCACCATTGGGATATGCATGGTAGCCGTAGTGTCATTAAGAGAAAGATGAGCTAGATCTGGAAAGGTAAAGCTGCCACTTGTGGGCTCAGATTGTACTGAGACTCCTGGCGAAACAACATATGGAGGAGCAATGGGGCTCACTGAGGGAGTCTCCATTTGTGACAGGGTTGGCTGGTTGGCCTTTCTCGTATCCAAGAATCTCATTAGGCCTGTTGAGGGCATGTTGATCCCTGTGTTCTGTCTTTCTAACTCGACAATCCTATGGAGGACATCACAGACTTTCTGTTGTTGCTCATCTATGTTAGTAGCACCCGATGTGGATTGTAGAACATCTAACCAACCCACATGATAGGTGTGTCCTGTGTACCGATCAGTTAAAGCTTCTGCTTGTAGGTCATACTCCCAATTTTCGTTTAGGAATATCCCATCTAGGCCTGGCGTGCTGGAGGTTTCCCTTGAAGTGGAAGCATTATTGCTCCCCATAGCTTGCCCCTCCGTGACTGCTACCTTGGGAGCACTCGGTTGCTCGGCTGGCATGATTGTTGTCATAGGAGCCTTTGATTTCAGGGCTCGACTTTATTCTAGCCTTCGTAGGTTCTCAATTTCCCTCTCCCTTGTTGCTTGCACATAGCGTTCGATCTCTTGTACTTCTGCAAGACTCCTACCATCGGGTAGTAAAACCTCAGAGGGAGATAGTCCTAAAGGATCCGAAGGTGCAGTGGATGGAACATTCACATGCACACTCTCAAGAAGCATAGGGTCCATTTTAGGCATGAATGACGAATTTACTTCCCCACTCCCTTCATTTATTTCATTAACCGCATGTTCGGAGCGAGCAGCTCTACTAAGGGTCTCTTTTAAGCGGCTAAACACGCTGGACCCGGGCCATGGGCCCATGGCATGCATGTCTTGACTTGAACTATCAGGGTTTGGTGTAGGATACCCCTCCATGACTTCGTAGTCAGAGGAAGAATCACTAGACGCGATATGAGGATCTTGGGTCGCGCTACCTTGAGTCCCGGCCGAAGGTCCAGAACCTAGGGTGGAGGAATAATGGGTGCCCCCATAAATGGAGGCACTACCAATATGCTCGTGCTCTAACACTCGTCCAGAGTGTAGGTTCATATGACTTGGATCCCCTAGAAGTGTCAGTGAGGGCCCGTGAAGGTTGCTCACCTAGTAATTTTGGGTGTTTTGCAACCCAAGTCTTTTCTTATTTTTTGATTTTTTGGTCCTTTTTTTCTGACCCAGCTATAGAATAGAACGTATGATAGCTCAAAACGAGCGTCTCGGTCAGAGGGACGTGCCGTGCTTTACAGCCCTCCGTTTGGTCACTTTATGCCCTCGGAATCCCTAAAATCGTCAATTTCTAGTAGGAAACTAGGCCCGAATTAGAAAGTCTAAGGGTGCAAGTGGGAAGAGAAGGGAGGAGAGTGGAGGACTTGCCCCACATGCTCTCATTCCCTCTTGAGGGAGAAGGGTATATATATAAGAGTGAGTCTAGTGTATATCATAAGACTGAGGCTTGGGCTTGGGCTTGGGCTTGGGGAAATGATCCCGATCCCGATCAAAATTTTAGTGTAGCTCCCAGTCACTCACGCTTAAATATTTTTGGTTTTTTTTAAATTATTTTTTATTATTTTTATTATTTTTTATTTTTTTGGGCGACGAACGCGTGCAGATTTGGTGACCCTCTCTTGGCCACACACACTCTCACCTACCTAACCTCCAGTCAGCAGCTCACAGACAGCTCACTACCTTATCTACTTACTAACTGTGCTGCTAACCACTAACTAATCTACTAACTAATCTGTTAACAGCTTGCTGACAGTGAGCTAACTGTCTACCTACTTCCTCTCTCACTACCTGCTGTGCAAACACTGTGTGCAGCCAAACCTTGACAGAAAACTGTGTGCAGAACTGTGTGCAAACAGAAATTGCTAACTGCCTTCCTACTTATTCATTCACTGCAACCAAGCTAACGACTACTAATTGTGCAAAGACTGTGTGAAAACAGAAAACACAACATTATGCAGAAATCACAGAACTTGCAGACAACACAAAAATTAACAACATACAGAAAAACAACTCATTCCTCTTCCTCTTCCTCTTCTTTCCTACTACAAACAACTCATAGGAGAAGCACAAAGTGCCTCTTGGGCTTAGTGCAGGGCGATTCCCCGGCAGCGGCGCCAAAAATGTGCTCTCCTTGCCGCAATGTCGAAGCAAGGGACTTGCCGATACACCGTGTGCGAGCCACAAATGGCTCCAAGCACACAACAAGACTAATCTAGCAAGCTCAAAAGAGGGCAATGGTGTGTCACTCACCACTCTATGCTCCTGCCATGGAGGATTCCTCGCCGCGATGAAGAAGAATCTGCAGTCGTGCCGCGCTCAACTGCTTCGCCGCCGTCGTGCCTTCGTAATGCTCGATCGCACACACACTCTCCCTCTCTCTCTCACACACATACACACACACACACACGAGGAGGTGAAGAAGAAGAAGATGGAGATGGGGCAAGAGCACTCTTCTATTGCACAAATGAGAGAATGAGTGAATTTTAGGTTTAGTTGGCTTTTATATGAGCTCACCCAATTCACACTTGGGCGCCCATGCTTAGCCAACTAATCCCTTGAATGTCCCAGTTAGAGTGCGCCTCTCATTGGCGATCACTCTTACCCTTTTCCTATTGGTCCGACAAGCCCGGTACCTGACTCTACCAAATACATAATACACGTCCGTCGTAGGTGATGGGGTGTCCGTGAGCCGTGAGGGTTAACAAGCTCCTTTTGGACTTCTTATGGCTCAATAATAGTAAATCCGTAGGCAAGTCTAAAAAGACCCCAAAGCTCCCAACGTGTGCACTATATCCCACATAGTGGGCTCAACAAAATCGATAATAGATCCCAATCCCACTCACCATAATATAATTAACCAAATCAACCATTAATAGGCTACTTAAGGACCTCTCTTCTTAAGTAAGAAAAGAGAACCCAAATGCTCTGATACCAATGTAATGGGAATGACCTATGAACTTTGAGAATAGCGGAATTAAGAGAATTAGAGTGAGCATTTTTGTGACATCACTTTGAGAACATAGAGGGTGAACTTAATTAATGGTAGAAACATAAACATAGTACTTAATTAACTTGGCATCAACAATACTTTTGCAAGAGAGAGAGTATTAGAGAACGTGACAATAGTTGAGAATCGAATTTCCTTGGAGCTAGTCCTCCCTCCAAAAGGCATTTGTATTATAGATTCTCCCATCAAGAGAGACTTGGTACAATACAATCTTTGTGTTCTTTGTGACCTTGGTGATGCTATGAAGATGGAAAGCTTCATGTATCACGAGCATAACATAAACTTTTCAAAAAGCATTAACTATCCCAAGCCTCAGTCCCAAGGCCTCAAACACCTTCGAAGATGGAAAGAGCTAGTGAGGAATGAGGGTAGGGAAGAGAAAGAAGAATCATCCATAAAAGAAAGAAATAGCTCCTCACTTATGATCACTCTTTTTGCTTATCATAGCATAATAGCATAGTAATGAAGATGAAGAAGATGGCAATCTTAAGCATTGAAGCATGGATCTTGGTTGGATTTTCATTAAATAGCCAAGATTAGGCTCTCAACATCTCAGCAAGCTTGGAGAAGGAGATGGAGCTCTTGCACTTTGCACTCCACACAATGAGAGAATGTGTGTGTGTGTGTGTGGGAGAATATATCCCCTCTCAAGTTTGGTCCACGCCTTTCTCTCTCTCTCTCTCTCTCTCTCTCTCTCTCTCTTGTATTATTTCATTATATCATTTGGACATGTGTCCTCTTTTTCCTCTTTGAGAGAAAGAACTTAATTATTTATTTTTATGCATCTAAATTCTCATTGGATCCCTTTAAAGCCTATCCAATAGGATTTAAGCACATCATGAGGGCCACATGTGGAGGATATCTTAACATGTGTCTTTTATGCTTCTTAAGTCATTTTGTTTGAATTGAACACTTCAAGCACCTAGTCTTTCAAGCATGGAAATCGTTTATGCCTCTTGAGAGTTTATCGTTGAATTGAAAACTTCAAGAATCTTAGTCATTTAAGCATAAAAGTCACCTCAAGCGTTGGGCAAGATTCCCACAAACACTTAGCAAGCCGACAAGCACCTCATAATTGGGTAGGATTCCCACGTCAAGGTCAGCCCTGGCTTACCTAAGGTCAAATGACTTTTTAACACTAACTTTTGGAGGTCTTTAATAAAGCTAACTTGAGGTCTTTTAAACTCCATTAGATGCACGTTGCTCTTCGATAGACTACCTCCTTTTGGATCCCTACTGAGATGTAACCATCTTTCCTCTTGGTCCCTTGCTGAGGTAAATCTAGAAGCACATATCTATATCTTAACTCTTGTTCCCCTTTTACTTCCCATATTAAATGATCAGTTTAACATGAGAAAATTATTTGGTAAAGTTAGATATTATATATTATAACACAACATTTTCACAAAACAAAGTATTCACCATTTGATGGGCTTCAACATCATGGAATCAAGGCACTCTAATGGTAAAGAAAAGAAATATCCTAACAAAATTTTGATAGAGTCTCCTTTGTTTGAAGGATTAATTTTTAAAAAAGAAAACCACCCTATCTTTGGCTTCCACGTGGAATTTAACGCAATGTAGTGATAAATAAAATGAAAAACCTAATTTTTTTTTGACAAAGTTTCCTTTGTTCTAGTGATTATTTCTCAAAAATTAAACTAACCACCTTAACTTGGGCTTCCACGTGGAAAATGGGTCTCTACATGGGATCCATACACTTATTACGTACTTGTTCAACATTGCTAACATACAAAATGCAAGAGCACTTCTCATGTATACATATCGTAATAAACCAACCACCATCATTAGAGAAGTAATCTTAGAATCAAACGTGTAAACCACCCATTTGGTTGAAAAAACAAGCTCACACATCTTCTCTGTAGTACATGAAGACTTTATCCCATCCATGAGATGCACAAAAGCTTGCATACATGTCACACGCACTTAATATGTATACATATATATGGATAGTATAACAAGTCAACCAAATGATCCGCATTATGGCTACCTATATGACATGATTCTTCAAGTTTTTTTTTGAAGAACTCATCAAATGAATTTGGCAGTTGTGGAGCTTCAACTTGCATCTTTTGGATTAAGAGTGGGATCTTAGAATGCAAACGAGCCCAATATGTCTCTTTTTCATGTAAGTCCGAAAGAGCTTGTAATCTTGAAACTAAGGGCATTAAAGGTCTTTGGAGTTTGTTAGATTCATAAGATGCATTAATATTTTCTTCCTACAATGCATAAGAGCTTAAAATTTAAGAAATTATTACACAAGAAAAAACATACACAATTAGTTGTATTCAAATTACCTCTCGGGAGGATTTTTGAGCTTGTAAGTCAATAGAACGGCTTGTAAGTCAATAAAACGTGTCTCTTGTAATTTTGAACATGCTGCTATCATCTTACTTTATGCCAAACAAGACTTTGAAGAGCTCCTTTTCATTGTCAAACTTTACAATGGATAGGTACTTGTAGCCCCTATCTTTGAGCTGCTCCTCTTCCACTCTTGTGGCCTTACCTAAGCGTTCTTCCTCTCAACCTCATTTAAACCAAGTGCTTCTATCTTTGCTTTTTTCCCTTTGAGAGAAACGCTTGGAATTCATTTAAACATTATAAAAATTTATGTAACTATAACTTAGAGAAAAAATTCAAAATTAATAGAGGAATAAGTAGAGTAATTACCTTCCACACAAGCTGAGAAACTAATCCGCAAGGAAAGTTATACTATGGAGTGGGTCCATGATAATATCGTGTCTCTATACTCATCTTCACCTCCATCCACTTCTTCATTTTTAGTGTCAATCTATCAAGAATGGATTCTTTGTTGGCAATACCAAACTTATTGAACATATACACCTCATGAGAAATATTTGGAGCCACATGCTCCATAGAAATCCTATAGAAAATAATAAGTAATTTAAAGCAAAAAAGTAAGCACAACATAGCTCATGCATTAACGGTGTTGGGATAAAGGGAATGTGCCTTTTGTAATGGAATTGGCCTATTTAGTTTGAGAGTAGCGGAAATTAATGAGAGTACGTTTGAGAAATGACTTTGTGAGCATAGTGGGTGAACATAATTGAATATAGCAACATAATCATAGCAATTAGTTAACTTGGCATGAACAATACTTTTGCAAGAGAGAGAATTTAGAGAACATGACAACAGTTGAGGACCCGATTTATGTGGATCTAGTCCGCCCTCCAATAGGCATTTGTATTATGATTTCTCCCATCAAGAGAGACTTGTTACAATACAATCTTTGTGTTCCTTGTGACCTAGGTGATGCAATGAAGATGGAAAGATTCATGCATCACAAACATAACATAAACTTGAAGAAAGCTTTAACTATCCCAAGCCTCAGTCCCAAGACCTCAAACACCTTCGAAGGTGGAGAGAGCTAGCAGGGAATGAGGGTAGGGAAGAGGAAGAAGAAACATTTCGTAGGAGAAAGAATTAGTTCCTCACTTATCATAACTCCTGTTGTTAGCATACATAATAGCATAGTAATGAAGAAGAAGGAGATGGCAAGCTTAAGCATTGAAGCATGGCTCTTGGTTGGATTTGCACTCCATATCCAAGAGTGTTGGTGTAGGCTCTCAACCTCTACTTACTTGGAGAAGGAGAGGGAGATCTTGCACTTTGCATAGCACACAATGAGAGTGTTTGTGAGTGTGTGTGGGTGAGTATACCCCCTAAGCAACCCCCTAGCTTGCTTGGGTCGACCCCCCCTTGTAGCTCATGCTTGAAGCTCATTGGACCCCTCCAGGCCTAGCCAATCACAAGCAAGAGGCATTACAAGCAGCAAGGGTAGCCTTGAGACAAGTGTCCCCCTTTCCCCTTTGAGAGAGAGAGCTAGATAAATGCTAAATCAATTAATTAAATCTCCTAAATTATTATTGGACCCCTTGGGTGGCCAACCAATAGGCTTCAGGCACACCATGAGGGCAACATGAGGAGGAACTTGACAAGTGTTCCTCTTGCTTTCTTTGTATCATGCATGCCTTGTGTGAGTGTGTGGGTGTTCTCTCTCATCCCCCCTCATGTAGGGCTCGCCCCCTCCTTGTAGGGATTGAATATTTGACTTTTTGACACCTCAAGCCCCTCATACATAGGCCCAGTTCCCACCACAAGCTTGGCCGTTAAGCACTTTAAGCTTGGGATAGGTTCTCACCTTAAGTGCAACCCTAGCATCTCAAGCATGTCAAGCACCTCAAGCATCTCAATAATTAAGCACCTCAATCATCAAGCACCTCAAGCACCTTAGTCATAAGCATGACAAGCACCTCGAGCTGGGTCGGGTTCCTGCGCCTCAAGGTCAACCCTAGCTTACCTAAGGTCAAAGGACTTTTACACACATTATTGGAGGTCTTGAATGAAGCTAACCCTAAGGTCTTATGCTCCGTTGGTTAGCCTTGCTCTTTGATAGACCATCTCTCATTTGGGACCCTTTACCATTTTCCCTATGTTGAGATAGATCTATGAGCACATGTCTATATCTTAACCCTTGTTCCCATTTATTCTCCCACATTAAGTGATCAGTTTACTATGAGAGAATCATTTGGGTTGGTTAGATATTAGATATTAGATTTTCTGACATTACCTCTCTCTTGAAATCATAGTCGTCCTCGAGTATGAGGTAGAAGAGATAAAGGCTTAGTCATTAGTCAATTTTACTTAGCGGGTAGAGGATCTCTTTTTACCCTACGACATCTTTCCAAGATGGATGACTAATCCATTTGGTGCTTGGGAGACATAGCTGCCGCAAGCATGTCTGCTCTTTAGTCCATTTCATTTTCCCAAAGTAGAGTGACAAATTCTACTTGGTGTTTGAGAGACGTCATCATCACAAACATGATTCTAAGCATGCATAATAGTTAAATTTGTGCACAATTAAAAAGAGGACTAGTCTTACAAGACAAAAACATGAGTCATTTAAAAGAAATTTGTACATTTGCTTACTGTAATGTAGCATTGTAAGCATTGACAAGGTTCATACTATCCTTAAGCTGTATTCCTTGCATCCATCTAGCATCTTCAAAAGGATAATTTTTGAACTTAATAAGATACCGTCAGATAATCTTACCATGTCATAGTACCTTGTCTTCATGCCGAAGGACAGCTTCGGGTTGTAGCACCTCTTCTTGGTCTTCAACTTCGGGAGGGTCTTCAATAATTGGTTCAATTGGTGGCTCTCCTTTGTAGGGCTTAAGTAGGCTTACATGAAAGGCATTGTGTATGAGCCAATGGTTGGGCAACTTGAGTTGATAAGCCATCTCATTGATGGGCTTCAAGATTTGGAAAGGACCATAGTATCTTTTTGCTGGTTTAGCATAATACTTTTGATGGCCCGTAGGATTTTTGCCCGTCGTTTGCCTTAATCGAGCCTTAGGAAACTTGAGTAAGAGCCAATCATTTTCTTTGAACATTAAGGCTCTTCTGTGCTTATCAACAGCATCTTTTTGCCTTTGTTGAGAGATGGTTATAGTCTCCTTAATCTTTTGAAAAGATTCTTGTAGGTCACGGCTATACTCATCGGCGGCGAAGATCTTCCCATGTACTTTGAGTAGCAAGGGACTTTTAGGTCTTCCCTCACCTGTAGAAGTATGTACAGTATTATTGTAGGCATACTCTACAAGAGGTAAGTACTTTTCCCATTGTGAGCGTTGATCTACTTCGGTAACATAATTCTTGAGTAGATCGAGTATCGTAAGATTGGCTATCTCACTTTGGCCATCCGTTTGTGGGTGCTTTTCCCGTAGAAGTATGTACAGTATTATTGTAGGCATACTCTACAAGAGGTAAGTACTTTTCCCATTGTGAGCGTTGATCTACTTCGGTAACATAATTCTTGAGTAGATCGAGTATCGTAAGATTGGCTATCTCACTTTGGCCATCCGTTTGTGGGTGATAGACCGAAGAGAAATTCAATCTTGTTCCTAGATTTTCAAAGAGACCTTTCCAGAAATTACTGGTCATTCTAGGATCTCTATCTGACACGATGGATGTGGATAATCCATGGTGCTTGAAAATCTGAGAGTTGCCATTGGATGTGCCTTAATAGTCTTTTTGACAGGAATAAAATGTGCTTGCTTGCTAAACCTGTCAACTATTGTCCCATATTCCTATATTCCCATGGATAGACTTGCGTAATCCAAAGATGAAATCCATGGATATACTCTCCCATGGTGAATTTGGGATAGGCAATGGCTGGAGTAATCCAGGTTGCTTCCCTCTATCATACTTGGTCTTTTGGCATACTATACATTTTGAAACATACTCTTGTATGTCCACTTTCATGGTAGGCCAATAGAAGTACGTCTCTACTCCTCGGAGAGTAGGTTGAATACCTCTATGCCCCGCATATGGAGGAGCATGGGATTCATACATAAATTTTTGACAAAGGAAATCGGTAACACATAGCCTATTGCCATGGAGAAGAGAACCATCCTGCAAGGTGAATGGTTCCTCTTTCTTCCCCAAAGCAAGGGTTGACATTATGTCTCTAAAGTCAGGGTCAGTAGCATACTCATATATCATAGAGGATAGATCATTGTGAGTAGCTATAGACACCGCATTAACTTTGGGTCATCGTGAAAGTGCATCAGCCACTTGATTGTGCTTACCAGTTATGTGAGCAATATGGAAATTAAATTCCGAAAGAAAATTTGCCCACCTCATTTGTTTGTCCGAAAGCTTGGTTTGTGTCATGAAATACTTGAGACTTTGGTGGTCGGTTCGTAGGATAAATGGAGTCCCCAATAGGTAGTGCTTCCATGTGTCTAGGGTATGTAGAAGAGCTAAAAGCTCTTTTTCATAAATGCCCAAGACTCGTTCATCAATATTGAGCCTTCGGCTCTCATATGCTATGGCATGCCCTTCTTGAAGCAAAACTGCTCCAAGGCAATCACCACAAGCATCACATTGGACCTCAAATGGCTTTGAGAGATCCGGAAGCACGAGGACTGGTTGGGAAGTAAGCTTCTCTTTGAGATTTTCAAAAGAATTTTGCTCCTTAGTAGTCCATACAAACTTAACGTTCTTCTTAGTTAAGTCGTGTAGTGGTCCTGCTACTTGAGAGAATTTTGCTATGAAGCGTCAATAGTATGTGCACATACCAACAAAGCTTCTTAGCTCATGTAGATTTCTTGGGTTAGGCCATGCTTTTATTACCTCTAACTTTGATGGATCCATTCGGATACCATCTTTAGAGATAATATGACCTAGGTATTGAATCTCTTGAAGGAAGAATTCGCTTTTCTTTTGGTTGAAAAAAAGCTTATTCTCCCTCAATGCTTGAAAAATCACTTGGAGATGTTGCTTATGTTCCTCCAAAGACTTGGAGTAGATGATGATATCATCAAAGAACACTCCAGTGAATTTGCGGTATGGTCTAAAAATTTTCTTCATCAAACGATTGAACATAGCTGGTGCATTGGTCAAGCCAAAAGACATAACTAGATATTCATAAAGACCAAACGTTGTACGAAACACGGTCTTTAAGATATCTTCATCCACTATCCTTATTTGATGATAGCCACTCTTAAGGTCAATCCTACTGAAGTAGGTAGAGCCTTGTAGCTTATCAAACAGATCTTCTACCCGAGGTACGGGAAATCTATTTTTGATTGTGATATGGTTTAGTGCTCGATAGTCCACACACATACGGTATGTACCATCTTTCTTTTGTACTAGAAGGACTAGAGAACAAAAGGGAGAGGAACTAGGCCTCACCATCCCTTTGTCTACCAGCTCTTGTACTTGCCTCATGATCTCCTCTTGTTGAGCTTGTGAGACTCGATAAGGAGGCTTGTTACGTGGTGAGCTTCCAGGAAGGAGCTCAATGCGATGGTCATCATCCCCTCGTTTTGGAGGTAAGTTCATAGGGATATCATCGATGAACACATCTTGGAATCCTTTTGCAAAATTAGAAAACTCTAACTCTTCTTGATTCCTACCATTTACATTTGATGAAACATTAGTATCTTTTAGAGACTCTTTGACAAAAATCATGTACGCAGAAACTGAGCTCTTCATTGACTTATCAAAAGCAAGAGGATTTACAAGTGGAATAGTGCGACCACGCTCACTAGCATCTATATACATGTTCTTTCCCCTGTAGGTGAAGTAGATTTTCCTTTCAGGGAACTTCATATTGGCAGCCATGCGATCAAACCATGGTGCCCCTAGGATAAGATCCTGATGTTGGAGAGGAGAGATGAAGAAGTCTTCTTTGTCGACATAGCTTTGGACATGAAGCCTCAACTTCCCAATCAAGGGAGTAACAGAGGCTTGTTGTCCCTTGAAAGCTGCATAAGCCACTACTATATCTCCCACCTCAAAAGCTTGAATGCCCAACTTGGTGGCCAACTCCGTTGATATGAAGTTGAGAGTAGAGCCAGGGTCAAACAAGATGAAGGCATCATGCTCTCTTACCTTTCCCCAAGCATAGGAAAGTGATGATCCTTTGCAATGAGCATCCTCTTTTGGAGCTTCGATGGTGGAAGCCCTAGGAGTCTCATTGCGAGTATTCTTCTTGGGGCAAGAACGATAGCCATGTCCTTGCTCCCCACACTTGAAACACTTATGGTCCTTGCGAAAAGCTTCAAGCTCTTCAAGAGAGAGTTCGTTTTTACCTTTGTAAACTCCCTTCTCCTTGGACCAATTGTTGTTGTTATTGGAATTGACTTGGGAAGTATTTTGAACATTGGTTTTCCCCTTTGCATCATTTTTGTCTTTGTTTTCCATGGGCTTGACATTACGTCTAGCCCCTTGATGGAAATTGATGCATGAAGCAACCATGGTGTGATGGATTACTTTGCTAATAGTACTAGGCCGTTGAGAGTTGATGTATTCGGCCATCTCTTCAGGTAATTTTGCACAGAATTACTGCCTTTGCTCGGCAAAGTCAATCTTTTGAAAGACAGTAGCCTTGAGATGTAAATCCCAAAACTTGTCTACATATTTGTGGATAGACTCATGGGAGAGGAGCTTCAAGCTGCGCCATTCGATAAGCACTTTGTCCTTTGCATCGCTTACAAGGAATTGCTTCATGATGGAAACTTGTAGAGTTTTCCATGTCTTTGGGGCTTCACCATTTCCACGAAGGCTAGCCCACCATTGACGAGCTGATTTTTGGAAGTGCATAGCTACATGGCATAGCTTGGAGGAGTCTTTGAAGCCCTCATCTCCAAAGGCCGCATCAAATTGCTGGATGAAGGCCAACACTTTGTCAGTAGCACCGAAGGTGCCATCATAGGTGAGAAAAGAGATACTCTTTCCTCCCTCCTTGAACTTCCTTAGCTTTTGTGACCTTCGCCATGCGGGAAATGATTTGTGATGTCCTCCCCTCTTGTATTCTCTAGGAGAATAGCCATAACTTTCGTTGGAAGAGGAGGAAGGTGAAGAAGAAGGAGAAGGAGAAGAGGGTGACCTCTTCCTAGTCCTTTTCTTCCTTTGTTTCCTCTCTTGCCTTTCAGAGTGATGAGGAGAAGGACTATGCGTTGATCTTTTCCTCTTGGGAAGAGTGGGCGATCGTCTAGACCATCGTCGTTGTGGAGCCACATCTTCAGAGGAACTTAAACTTTCATTGCTTTCTTGCTCTTTGGATTCCTCCTCTCGAATGGGAGAGAGTGGCCTCCTAAGCTCTCTCTCCTCTTGGAGAGTTTTGATAGACCATCTCTCATTTGGGCCCCTTTACCATTTTCCCCATGTTGAGATAGATCTATAAGCACATGTCTTTATCTTAATCCTTGTTCCCGTTTATTCTCCCACATTAAGTGATCAGTTTAATATGAGAGAATCATTTGGGTTGGTTAGATATTAGATATTAGATTTTATGACACCTTTTCTTTGGGTAGGACGCCCAATTTCCGGGCTTTATACTCACTCACTAACCACTCATCCCTTATTCTTTACATACAATAGAATAAGGAGATAGAGCTTGTTGCTCTATTCTCCATCCACACAGAGTGCTCTTGCCTCTCTCACGTTCCTGCACGCACACTCGTGTACTCACAACTGGTATTAGAGCACAGGGGGAGTGGCGACGATAACCTTGACATTGCATCATAGAGAGCAAAGAAAAAGCATGAACAAGATTTTTTTGCAACTCATTTTTGCCATTTTAGCTTCGAAACTTTTTTTTTTTTTTATATCTCCGACATACAAAGTCGGATGGGTATGATCTAGGAGTTCATGTTGGGGTTTTTGCACATTTAAAACACGATGAAAATGTTTATTTTTTTGGAGTTTTGTTAAAAAATATAGTAGGTGTAGTAGCACTAAGTTTTGCTCTATATTTTCAAGCCAAAAAATATTGTTTTTGACATATCTCTCACACTCAAACTCGAATTTATATGATCTAAGGTCACAAGGTTTCTTGACTTTTCAGGCTCATTAGTGATATTAGAATTTTGAGATTTTGAATGATGAATTTTTTGCATTAACCTATAGTAATTTCTACGCATAGATGCTTTGACAGTTAGACTCCTATGTTGCATAGCATTATGTAGTCTACATCCTTGGATATGCATGTCACACAATGGTGCTATGTGAGAGATAATTTACCTTGCATTTGGGTAAGAAACCCAAAATATAGCCTTCACAGGTGCTTCACAGGTGCTTCAAGAAATGGCAAAAGAAGCAACCATATCAGATTTTTGCAAATGCAGCAAACTAAAAAAATTCAGATGCCCAAAACGTGCATGCCAATGTTTTGCATTTGAAATAGCCTTTGAATCCACATCTGCATTTGCAAAATTCTGCCCACACTTGTCATACAAAGTGAACTTATGTAGCCCTCGACACAAAATGCCAGACACAATAATTTCAACACTTAAGCTGAGATCATGAATTGTACATCTTCATCCACAAATTTGACAACAAGACCAAGGCTTGCAAGTGCAATGTGGAGGCCATTCTAAGAATTATTTTAGAATGGCCTGCGGATGCACCCTCTTTGGGTGTCAAAACAAAGCAAGTAAAAAACCGTTTTTAAAATTTTGGACAGTAATCGACAATTTTATGATTTTTTTAATTTTATTTTGTTGACAAAAAAAAATCATATTGAATGAGCGACATACTTGCATTGAATGAAAAGGTGGTAAAGGTTAAGGCGCTCTAGTTATTAAATGAATGGTTGACATTTTTAATATATTTTTGTTAATATCAATCTATTTTTCTATAATGTTGGCCTCTCTCTCATTGAAGGAGCTCTTTTGTCTCTCTTTTTTAAAAGGCCCTCCAAAAAACCTGCAAAATATGCTAATGGGTCTCCGCACCCACAATCGCTCCATCAAGCTGTGGAACACTCTGGGTGAATGTAAGTATGCTGTGATGTGAACATCAGATGGGTGTCCAAATTTAAAGCTTCACATATCAGCATGTGTAGCAAGCTTCTAAACAACATTGTTCTCTGGAAGATTGTGCAGGGTGCAAGAGCTAAGAGCTCAGATCTGCAGAAATGAATTGGCAGGCTTGACAGGGGCTGAGTTTACACTTTGTGCATAACATTTAGAAATGTCATTGTCCACATCAGAGAATACTTACCGGCCGTGAACAAGCTAGCTTTCATGCGTCTGATTCCCTTCCATCGTTGTTCATCGGAGGCAGAGGACATGATGAAAAATGTGCAGCATTTGCACCGCTTGCTCTCATTCCGCTATATGAGCATGATATTGGGGCCTCTTTATCCCATGATTGATGCCAGCCAATCGGGCAGCTGCGTCTTCCGTGTCAAGCTCCTTGCTATCTCCCTTCTCCATGTGCTGCTAGAAGCCGCGGTCATATGTGTCACTCGTTTGCACTTTGCCCACCCCTTATCTTGTTGTGTCTATAGTTGCGACAGCAGGTTACTTGGGATTGCTCACTGCATACATTCGATTTGACGCGTACTGTGGTCCGGAGAGGGAATCGAGAGAGGATGGTGAATGTGATGGTGAAGATGGCTGAAAAGCAGAAGGTGCACAGCATTAGGGTTACTCGCATCCATTGCTTGTGATGAAGGGGAAGGCCCTTGTTCTGCAGAATAGCGTAAGATGCAGAGCCTCTTTTTCCCAAAACCACACATGATACTGATGCTGCAGATGCTAGAGGGACTAGAGATAATTTGTGACAAAGAGGCAGGCCAAGCCTCGTCCTCCCCTCTCGATGCTTGGAATACACCGCTGGGAGTCAAACTTGGGTCTTTATAAACACTCAATTCACCAAAATTGTTAAAGCAAGTGAAGAAAGATACCCATCACCTCATTACTGAGGATGAAACGCTTAATTATTGTGCGATCAACACAAGCACAGCTGACACATTCATTGGTTGCACATTGAATTTCATTCTTCCCATAGTCTCAAATCTTTGTGGATTGGTATCTGATCTCCTTGGTGGGCTCACTCCATCGTATGTAATGGGTGGAGATTGGAGTACCCATGTAGGTCCACCATGTGACTTTGGCTCATTGGATTGTGAGTTAGGCTCCTATGAACAGAGTCCTGGATGTCTGTGATCCAATTGATCCCGTAGGGTGGGTCCCCGAGATGTGTGTACGTTCTCTGGATCCATTGACATCAAAAGCATTCATGAAGATAGGCAGTCAAGTGATAGATAAATCATCAGTCAAGAGCGTTCAAGATAAATGCAGCATGCACTTGATGGAGCCAGAGGGTGAAGCCCTGATTAGCTTTGACAAAACCAACATGTTCAACATTGAAAACATGACAGATTTTCCTAAAACCAACATTGTGCAGCCAAAAGAGCAATCTCCACCGATTCAAACTGATGAGGATGACTAGGATGACTGTATGTTGAAGAGCAAGAGGAACAAGAAGAAGAGGTCAACATCAAAAAGAGAAAACCAGAACTCAATGCTGGTAGTTAGCTTGATATCATTGATGTTCCCACCGTGGACGCTGCAATTATGATTCCAAGATCAATGAAGCACTGATGAGCTCTGACAAAGGTGACAAATTTGCTCATATGCCCACATTGAGCTGCAAAAATGCAGTTGACGAAGAGCTTGCACTGATGAAGACGTAACGGTACTATACAAGATATAGCTCATATAGCTGTTGTTCCCCAACATAGATATGGAATTTCTGCTTGGCACATCAATTGAAGCGACTTACTACTAAACAAACCTAAGTTTAGTGTACTCCCACCCACAAATTTTGAAAACTTAGAAGGGAAGTAAAGTTGCAAAATCACCGTTCAAGTTGATGCAAATGTTTGTCCAATCGTAAGTTCAGAGTTTCAATCAGGTTGTAACCATTCCATGCTAATAAAAGGGCTGCCAACCCTTGGTCAAGGCAGAACTAAGACAATATATTGCATGTTTGTGACTTTTCCTACACACACACACACACAAATCACTCAAACAAAGTGCAATGGTTCAAGTGAAGCACAAAATCTGGGTTTTTCGATAGGGAACCCACATGCTTCATTTGCATTGAAGTGCACGGTACAAAATTGACTTCAAGGTGGAGGATATATTAGTCCAAATAATAGAGCATAAGGCAAGGACAATATGTTACAAGTTCTCTTCTCATGTATGAATGACCCATTTGTGTAGTGCAGGTAAAATGCAAGATGGTGAGGATGACACTACCATATTTGCAGTGTCCAAACGCAAATAGCAGTGCTACATGCCAATAAAGCACCACTTATTGTGACAAGGACAGCATTGGCACGATCGTTACCAGTTGTGTCCTCCGACCGCACCTGCTTCTGATCGAATCTTTTGATGGTGCCATTTCTCAATTCTAGCTCTAACCAGCTCATGTTCTCTTGCAAGAGTCTTAGTTCATCCCATATCCTTTTTGATGCATCCATCTGCTGATTGTCCACAGCTACTCTGTGTGCCGAGACTCCCTTTTCCCTTTGAGCAAGCAAGACACACAACCCTTGCAACTCCTCCTGCACACCCTGCATCAAATCCTCCATTTTTGCCAGATACTTCTCTGATTTGCCACTCGAAGCATCGGATTGAACGCCATGCTTTTCTTGCTTGTCTTTTGTCCAGAGCCGCAATCGTTTGCTCGTCTCAGACAGGCCCTTGCTGTCTTCAATTATTGAGACCAGCTCAGAGTAACATGCCAAAGTTAGAGAGCGAAATTCCTCGCAAGGGATATGCGGCTCCTTGCTACAGATACGTCCAAGTTCAGAGTCACCAGGACGAAATTTCTCAGATAGAACTGACAACTTGCATTCAATCAGCTCAAAGTTCTTCACAACCAACCCTAGCCATTCTGCTGTGCCAATCTGTGATAGCTCAAAGTCTTGTTTTGGTTTTGACATTTCCATCATTGATGCGACCTTCTCACATAGTAACTCCTTCACCTCTTTACATTGCTCCTCCATCTTTTCCACAACCTTGTCATGCAAAGCCTCCATCTTTCTAACAACCTCCTCATGTCCCTCCGCCGTCTTTCTGGCAACCTTCTCAAGTAGATCCTCCACAATCTCCTCATGTTGCTCTGCCATCTTTCTCACAAGCTCCTCAACAACCTCTTGTACCTTCTCCATCTTTTTGGCCGCCACCCTCTGCCACTCTACCTCGCCCGTCTGCAATTCGCTCTTCAGCGATTCAAGCATCGATGTTCGTCGACTCCAATCGTTTGAATAGTTGAACTCAAATGCTCTAACGTTGCCAATCAACAATTTGACCTTCTCATCTATAATCTCCATCATCTCATTAATTACCTCCTCCAACCCTTTTACCTTCTCTTGCTTCGTTTCCTCTGCTGCCTTTTGTGTTTCGACATCCCGAATCAACCCTGTGATCTTCTCACGCAGCAACTCCATCTTCACATCAACCTCGTCGAACCCCTTTACTGTCTCTTGTTGCTTGTCCTCGCAAACCTTCACAACCTCAGCACGAAGTTCTGTCATCTCCTTGCTGCTTTCCAGTAGTGCCCGCAAGATGTTTGCCTCTAGCATAGACAACCGGCTCTGTAGGTGGTTAAGAGAAGAACCCCTTTTTTTCTTTGAGAGTTCAGCCGGCGGCCACATGGGCGTCGTCTCTTTTTCTGCGTAATTGGTGGGTTCCGTGTGGTTCATCTCGTCTTCATGCTCAGAGTTGCAGCTGTAGAGTCTCCGAAAAGCCCAGCGTCTGCATTGAGTTTTGTTCTGTAAACACCATCCTCTTGCTTGCGCGATCAAGCTTAGCTTCATTGCTAATGCTGCACGTCTCTCTCTCTCTCTCTCTCTCCCTCTCACGCCTTCCGCCGTATAAAACGTGAAAGAAGAGTTAACCCTGCTTCTATCTTCTAAGGCCGGGTTCACACGAGACGGCGACAGCCATGCACTGTCCACGCTGGCACTCATCTATTGGGCCAAAAGAAAGAACACCCCCCCCCCCCCCCCCCCCCCCCCCCCCCCCCCCCCGCGCGCGCACTGAACAACCAAGGGGCCTTGAATGAAGCCCAAGCCATGGCATCGACGACACGCAACACGGCCACAATTTTTATGGCGATGGCGTTCGTTGGATGGCGGTCGAGTTTACATTATAAGGCCGAATTTACTTTCACATGCAAACATGTTTACTTTATCAGGCTATGAGGTGGAGGGTTGGACAACCAAACCCATGCGGGGGCATGGTTAGCTCATCAGTCTTCCAACGGGTTTGATCTCCAGCCGGGAATGAGAAAGTCAACGCCGTCCAATTTTTGTGCACCGTCCACGCCTCTCAAGATTTGTGCAAATCCCTATTTGCCATCGATTCCATGGCTTGAGCTTCATTAAATACCCCGCGCCACTTAGTGTGGGCCCCCCCCCCCCCCCCCCCCCCCCCCCCCCCCCCCAGGCGGCCAAAACAAAGAGCTACCGAGCTCTTTTCAAAACCAAATGCGGACTTGCAATCTGATCCTTGACCGCACGACTGAGAGACCCCAACTCGATTAATTGGCTAGCGATGGTTGGATAAAGGTTTGCTTGTCATATTTCTATACAAAGTTGCCTCGGTCTCTATGAAAAGGAAGGCCAGAGGTAGGCAACATGTCAATAGGTTGTCGTACGGCTCCTCTAAGCTCGACCTAAAGCTAGATGGAGCCACTTGCATATGCAACAAGCAAGCTCGTACCGTATATCCAACTCCGCTTCAAAAGAGGAGCCTTGCATTGCCTAGTAATTACGGGGTGCATACCTTCATCTTTGGTGATACAAACTGCAAAACAATGACATGTAGTTAATGAATTTAAAGCCTTGGGTTCTACTTGAGCAAAGAAATACTTATTTATTTGAGAGCTTGGAGCAATTTTATGTGGAGATGTTGAACTGAAGATCCTCAACAATTGTTGTTTGAGTTTGGCAGTGTAGGAGTTATTGTAGGAGACTTGTTTTTGCAGCTTTACTTAAAAGAGAAAATTACTACTTAATAAATGCAAATGTGCAACTAATTAAAGAGCTCACACAATGGTTAAGCTTGATGGAAAGTGTCATAAAATCTAATATCTAACCAACCCAAATGATTTTCTCATATTAAATTCATTATTTAATGTGGGAGAATAAACGGGAGCGAGGGTTAGAATATAGACATGTGCTCATGGATCTATCTCGACTCTTGGCCAAAGTTAATGGGTCCAAATGAGAGATGGTCTATCAAAGAGTAATGCTAGCTAATGGAGCTTGAAAGGCCTATGAACTTTGAGAATAGCGGAATTAAGAGACCTAGAGTGGGCATTTTTATGAGACTACTTTGAGAACGTAGAGGGTGAACTTAATTTGCGGTAGCAACATAACCATTAGACCGAGTTAGCTTGGCATGAACAATAATTTTGCAAGAGAGAGAATTACAGAACATGACAACAATTCAGGATTGGATTTATGTGGATCCGGTCCCCCCCCCCCCCCCCCCCCCAAAAGGCCTTTCTATTATAGATTCTCCCATAAAGAGAGACTTGGTACAATACAATCTTTGTGGTCCTTATGACCTAGGTGATGCTATGAAGATGGAAAGATTTATGCATCACGAGCATAACATAAACTTTTTTAAAGCATTAGCCATGCCCGGCCTCAGTCCCAAGGCCTCAAACACCTTCAAAGGTGGAGAGAGCTAGCGGGGAATGAGGGTAGTGTTGGGGTGGTAAAGCCCAATGTGCCGCGCCTAAGTGTTGGGCGGCCCGAGACTAACCGGGAACTAACATTGACCATTCATTCTACATAAAAGAATAAGGACTCATAACCCTAACACTATTGTGTTTGAAGTCCACCCAAACTTGTGTCTCATCTCTTCTCCATTGCTGTACACACACACACGCTCTCGCACGCGAACTTCAACTGGTATCAAAGCTTAGGGATTGGGAGCACCATTGGAGCTCAGCGGGGAAGCAGACAGAGAAGCATCAAAAATTGCAGCACATTTTTGAAGGAGTACGAGCGGAAGTGCGACGCGAGAGAGAGTGCGAGAAGAAGAGCACGCCGATATGGTGAACTCGCTCTACTGTAATGTGTAGAGCATAGTGAGTTCTTATTAGGTTTTTACAAAAGAATATGTGTACATACCTGGCGGCCCGCCCACTTACCTGGGTGACCACATTGGGCTTTATACCCCAACAACCTCCCACTTAAAGTCCAATGTGGTACTTTAAGTGTGAGAGAAGCTACTATACAAGCTAATATACAAGAGATGTAGAGAAGTGATGTACTACCCTACACCTAATTGCTTGCGAAAATGCGCAAAGCTCTCTGAGGGAAGTCCTTTTGTAAGTAGATCAGCAGGATTTTCTGTGGTGTGAACTTTGACAAGCTGAAGTTGCTTATCCTCGAGCATTTCCCTGATAAAATGATACTTCACATCCACATGCTTTGTCTTTGAGTGATAAACTGGATTGCGAGCCAATTGTATAGCACTTTGACTATCACAATATAACACAGGCATCTCTTCTTTGATTCCCAAATCTGTTACTAGTCGATTAAGCCAAATTGATTCTTTGCATGCCTCTGATGCTGCAACATATTCAGCCTCTATAGTAGACTGAGTAACACAATCTTGTAATCTAGAACGCCATGATACTGCTCCACCAGCCAATGTACAGACATACCCTGATGTAGACCTTCGGTTGTCTAAGTCACCTGCATAATCTGAGTCTGTAAAACCCTTTACACTTAGCTCCTGACTCCCATAGCATATACGCATACTCTTTGTAGCTTTCAGGTATCTCAATATTCCTTTCACTGCCTCCCAATGTTTCTTGCCTGGGTTTGACATGTATCGACTTACTACTCCCACTGCAAATGCAATGTCTGGGCGAGTAGCAATCATTGCATACATCAAACTACCCACTGCAGACGCATATGGAATCTTATCCATTTCAGCCTGTTCTTCCTCAGACACAGGACAATCTTGTTTGCTAAGTTTCACATATGGTGGCAATGGAACACTCAATGCCTTTCCCTTC
The DNA here is from genome assembly GCF_014529385.1 of Adiantum capillus-veneris. Classification (NCBI taxonomy): domain Eukaryota; kingdom Viridiplantae; phylum Streptophyta; class Polypodiopsida; order Polypodiales; family Pteridaceae; genus Adiantum; species Adiantum capillus-veneris. The sequence goes on from NC_140952.1 coordinate 18,985,513, forward strand.
TCCATATTGAAACGTTGCAAAACCTTGTCAATATACTCTGTTTGAGATAACCAAATCAACTTCTTTGATCTGTCTCTCTCAATGCGCATACCAAGTATATGACTTGCCTCACCCATGTCTTTCATGTCAAACGATTTTGCCATCTTGACTTCAAAGCTGAAATTTCTTCCAAGTGCTTGCCAGCAATCAACATGTCATCCACATACAAAATAAGGATCAACCAACTACCATCCTTAGCCTTCTTTGTATATAGACAGTGATCGAACTCACTACGTTTGTAGCCTTGAGAAAGCATAAACTTGTGGAATTTATGGTACCATGCCCTCGGTGATTGTTTTTAGCCATAAAGACTCTTTAACAACTGGCATACCCAATCTTCCTCGCCTTTCTCAACAAACCCTTCTGGCTGCAGCATGTAAATTTCCACATCTAAATCACCATGCAAGAACGCTGTCTTGACATCCATTTGGTGCAACACCAAATCTAATATGGCAACCGATGCAAGAAAGCATCTCAATGTAGTCATCTTGACCACCGGAGAGAAGACTTCATCAAAGTCAATGCCTTGTTCTTGCTTAAAGCCCTTGGCAACAAGCCTTGCTTTGTACTTTGGCTGACCATCATGAGCGGTGATCTTATACCTGTAAACCCATTTACTAGGTAGAGCCTTTTTGCCCTGTGGTAATTTAACTAGCTTCCATGTCTTGTTTTTATGCAGAGCTGTCATCTCTGACTGCATGGCCAATTGCCAATTCCCGGAGTCCTTCATTTGCACTGCTTCCTTGTAGCATGAAGGCTCATTGCAATCAGTCAACATGACATAATTCATAGATGGAACAAACCTATCAGGAGGTCGCGTGACACGTCCAGATCTACACACAATAGGTGGCTCAGACTCAGCCACAACCTGTGGTTCCACTCTATCCTGTCCTTGCTCCTCTTGAGCCCTGACATTTTGTCTTGCACGTGCAGGTCCATCTTCTTGGAAGACAACTCTTCTAATCTCCTCAACCCTCTCTGGTTTCGAATGATATTTGGATTCATTAAAGTGAACATCATTGCTACGGACAACCTTTCTGGATTCGGGATCCCAAAGTCTGTACCCCATCTCACCAGAATTACCATAGCCTAGAAAGATGCACTTTCTACTCTTTGGCTCAAGTTTGTTCCTAAATTCCTTTGGAACATGAGTATATGCCTCACAGCCAAAGACTTTGAGATGCTTGTATGAGGGCATTTTGCCTGACCATACCATCTCTGGCACTGAATCCTTCTGCAAAACCTTGCTAGGAGATCTATTTACAAGATGAACAGCTGTTGATACAGCTTCAGCCCAAAACCCATTTGGCACCTGTGCATTAGACAACATACTTCTGACCTTCTCTTGTATGGTCCTATTCATCCTCTCAGCAACACCATTTTGAGGAGGAATTTAAGGAGCAGTAAGTTCACGTTTTATACCTTTTGACTCACAAAAGTCCTGAAAGGCCTTTGAAACATACTCTCCACCATTGTCAGTGCGTAAGCATTTAAGCTTCTTGCCACTCTGATTCTCCACAAGTGTCACAAACGTTTTGAAAACACTAAACGCTTCATCCTTGTGCTTGAGAAAGGAAACCCATACTTTCCTCGAGTAATCATCTATAAATGTCATAAAGTAAGAAGCTCCCCCTAGAGATAGGTTAGGCATAGATCCACACAAATCACTATGAACAAGTGCCAACTGTGTATCTCTTCTATTGCTTCTATCCTTATGTGGCTGTTGTGTTTGCTTACCATACAGACAATGTTCACAGAATTCAAAATCATTAAATGAAAATCCAGGCAAATAACCAGAACGAGACAAGATTTCCATTCCCTTCTTGGACATATGTCCTAACCGGAAATGCCACAAAGAAACGTTCGACTGCTCGGTTACATTGATTACATTTTTAGAGACATTTGATACATAAATCATGTAAAGTCCTCCAGACTTTACTCCATGTGCTACTGTCATAGAACCCTTGGATATCTTCCACATGTTCTGTCCAAAAGTGGTGACGTAGCCAGCATCATCAAGTAAACCTGTGCTGATCAAGCTCTTTGTAATTGCGGGAACATGTCTCACATTCTTTGGCGTGAAAGAAGAGCCATTCTGAAACTTCAATTGAACATCTCCAACACCTAAGATCTCACATGTCTGCCCATTGCCTAGCCGAACCTGATCTTTAGTGGTCACATAAGAAGTAAACCACTGCTTGTTTGGAGACACATGAAGTGATGCCCCTGAGTCTATAATCCAGTCACTCAGTGCATTTCCATCAGATGCTGTAAGAAGAGCTGAGTCCATTGTATTCTTCAAGAAGTAGATGTCTCCTGACACTAGACTGTCATCCTCTGCAACAGTGTTTTTCACATTTATTTATTGAATCTTCACTGAAGACTTGTTCTTCTCACCATGGTCCTCAGCTTTCTCTTTGCCTTTTTCTGCTTTCCATTCTCTGCAGTCTCTTTTCATGTGACCCTTCTTGCCACAATGGTAGCATTCTATGTCACTCTTGCCTTTAGCACTGCGGGACTTGCTACGAGACTGATTCCTCTTTCCACCTTTGTACTTTTCTTTGGTCCTTCCCCTGACAACTAAGGCTGTTCCTTTGCCTTTGTCCATTGTCTTTCTATTGGTTTCTTCAGTAAGCAGACTTCCTTCTACACCTGCTATGTTCAAACCATCTGGAGGTGCAGAATTACTCAAAGCTGCGCGAAAAGTGTCCCAACTTTCCGGCAATGTGATCAACAGGAACATAGCTCTAACAGGTTCATCAAACTTGACACCTTGAGCTGACAACTGACTATAGATTGTGTTGAATTCATTCAGATGATTGGACATAGGTGTCCCTTCTTTCATCGTCAAGTCAACAAGCTTCTTAAGCCGGTATACCTGTGAAGCTGCACTCTGCTTATCATAAAGATCACTCAGCTTTAACCATGCTTGATAAGCCGACATCTCGTCTGCTACATTGAAGTAAACGCTTTCTGCCAAAGTCAGCATAATGGTAGAAAGTGCCAATTCATCCATTTCGCTCCATTCATCTTCGTCCATATCTTCTGGTTTTATCCCCTTGAGCTTTATAGGTTTTATCTGCTTCTTTTGTACCAACACGTGCCAAATCTGCTGCTTCCACAATGGGAAATTGGTTCCATCCAGCTTCTTGATATTGTAAAGAGCAGTGTCCTGTGATCCAGCCATAGCTACGCTTCACAGTAGTTTACTTTCCTGGGAAAAATTCGGCAGAGTTTCCCCTGTAAACTGACCTCTGAACCAATATCAACCTGTCAAATGAACCAAGAAAGCTTCAGATTCTGCATAAATTTCGGCAGAGTCTCCTTTGTAAAATGGCTCTGGTGTACTAAAAAACAGACCAAAAACAGCTGAAAAACACTATCTCTCTGACACTGTAAGCTGTGGGTAAACCTGTCCTGCACTTGTACTGTCTCTGACTGTCCTGTCACTGTCCTGAAAGCATAGACTGCGACAATGCCTCAACGGCAGTAAAGCAAAGATGCAATCCCAACTGTCTAACTCACAGTCAATACATCCTAGCTGCCTATCTAAGGGTGCTCGAGGGATCGCTCCAAGACCTGTATCACCGAAAGGATCTCAACATTCGAGAATCCCCCAGCTCAATAAAACGTCACTCGACCCTCAACAAAGGCTGCAGTAAATCTAACAGTACATAGACTTCCCACAAAGTCATACATCCACAAATTTCCCACTGTATGCTGTAACCGCTGCGGCGGTTGTTTGCTGCGTGACTCACAACCAGCAAACCCTCAACAGACATACATCATCTCTGACAATACATCCCATGTGGAAGTACCTGCAATGTCAGGATGAAATCTGGAATATCAAGCAGCAAACACGAGCTACCTGATGAACTAGTGGATGTTGCCTACAGTCTGTGTGTAGATGCGCCCGTGTCGTATGTGACACGCCTCCAAGAACTGTGAGCCGTCCTTCGATGTGTAGACAACCACAAATCAGCACTCTGGGAGTGTCGATATCCTCAGCACCTGCAGTCGTAGGCCGAAAACCCCAAATTTGCAGAGTCGGATCTGCACCCGTCGAGACCACGTAGTCGAAAATGGCCTACGCAGACCTTTGTCGAAGCCGAACGGTGGCCGAGAGGACCTCAGAATGAAATTCTGACAACACCGAGCCCTTCAGGCTCACCCACTTGAGTTGGGGCCGTGTCTTCGCCTGTCGAATTTCACTCCAATCTGAGTTGGTGACTCTAGCCTCCTGCAGTGCTACCTTGAGCCTCGATCTGAGCTTTGATACCATTTGAAGGAGTACGAGCGGAAGTGCGACGCGAGAGAGAGTGCGAGAAGAAGAGCACGACGATATGGTGAACTCGCTCTACTGTAATGTGTAGAGCATAGTGAGTTCTTATTAGGTTTTTACAAAAGAATATGTGTACATACCTGGCGGCCCGCCCACTTACTTGGGTGACCACATTGGGCTTTATACCCCAACAATTTTTGCAGATCTGCTTTGACGTACCAAAACGTCTTTATTCAAGCTGATTCTCGTGCTAGCTGACCAATTTTTTATCCTCTTCAACTTTGCAGAAGAAAGCTTTCTCAAAATCTTCACCAATTTTGAAATATGTCACTCAGACTACCTGTAGGTCGTGAAGTACAAGTTGCAAATTTTTATAGATCTGTTTTGACCAGTAAAAACAACTTATTTCATGTCCATTCCCTCTATTCCCAACTGTTTTTGCGTGGTCTACAACTTTGCAGAAGGAAGTTTCTGCAAATTTTGCACGGTTTGAGAGATATTTAGTTCAGACAGCAAGGTGGTCTACCTTCGCCGGTTCTTCTGCGTACAGGTTTTCGTTGCAAACTCTTTCTGCAATCTCTGTCACATGCATATTTGATGTAAGTTCTTGAGGGTCTGTTAAATCAAACAAACTGCTGCATCGGTTATAGAAAAGGGTTTCTGTGGTTGATGTAAGATCTTATGCGGTTTATGTATTGTGATGGAAATATGCAAAGCCTATTGTTGAGGGTCATGGTAAGGTTTTATTGAGCTGGGGGATTCTCAAATGTGGAGATCCTTTCGGTGATATAGGTTTCGGAGCGAGCCCCCGACATCCCCATAGTTTCGGCATTGACATAGGATGTATGTTTATGTGGTTAGTGCAGTATTGGTGTGCATCTGCTGACCCGCCATTGTTGGCATTGCTATCATCTTTATGTGTATGCGTTTGACAGTGTACAGTTGGTCAGAGACACTTCTAGAGTTGGAGACACTGACAGTGACAATTTTTTGAGATTCTATCTTGCCAGTTTAGCCACTTTGATCAACGTTTCAGTCATTGTATACATTTGTTTTGGGTTCATAAGTCAGTTTTGCAGGGGAGACTCTGTCGAAATTTTTTGGGTTTTCTATCATCTTCTTTAGTGCAGCGGATCTACCACTTTTGTTCCTTGTTGAGTGATGGCTTCATCATCAGAGAACTCTTTGTTCAACATTGAGAAGTTAGATGACACTAACTTCCCATTTTGGAAGGAACAAATTTACAATGTCTTAGTATAGAAGAAGCAGATCCGGGCGATAAAGATGATGGGGATAAAGCATGAGGATATGGACGAGTATGATTGGGAGGAGTTGGATGAGCTTTCCAGGTCCACCATCATGCTGACTTTGTCAAAGAATGTGTACTTCAATGTGAACATGAAATGGACTAGCTATGAGTTGTGGAAGAAGTTATGTGACCTGTATGAGAAGCAAAGTGCAACATCACAAGTTTATTTGCTGAAATGGTTAGTTGATTTGAAGATGGGTGAGGGCACACCCATGTGCAACCATCTCAATGAGTTCAACACAATTTTCAGTCAGCTTTCTGCGCAGGGAGTCAATTTCGACCATTCGGTTGCTAGTTACGTTGCCAAAAAGTTGGGATACTTTTTGCACATCCATAAGTACCTCAGCACCTCCTGATGGTTTGACAAGTGCTGATGGTGAGGGAATTTTGCTTACTGAAGAGGTTAGCATGAAGAATCTTGATACTTCTCGTGGTACTAGCAATGCTCTCGTTGTTCGTGGTTGATCACAAGAAAAGGGCAAGCACAATCAAAGAGGACAAATCACGTGGCTGAAAAGACATTAAGTGCTATCATTGTCACAAAAAGGGTCATATGAAGAAACACTGTCGAAAGAGGAAGTAAGAGAAAGGTGAAGACAAGAAGTAGGAAGAAGGCAAGACTAAGGAAGGCATTATAAAGATTGAAGAGATCAACAATGTTTTTGTTGAAGATTCTGATGGAGACATTTATCTCACATCTGCCATGGATTCAACATTTTTGGTTGCCACTGATGACTATGCTTTACAAGATTGGGTTATTGACTCAGGTGCATTGTTTCATGTGACTCCTCACAGAGAGTGGTTCACTACATATGATGCAGCCCGTAAAGGTCGTGTTCGTCTTGGCAATGATTTTGCTTGTGACATAGTTGGTGTCGGTGATGTGCAACTGAAATTTTATAATGGTTTTTCATTCATGCTCAAGAATGTGAGACATGTGCGGAAGCTTACCAAAAGCTTGATTAGTATAGGACAATTGGATGACACAGGATATTATTGCACATTTGATGATAGTTCGTGGAAGATTACCAAAGGTTCTTTAGTGGTAGCACATGGTTCAAAGTCTGGGACTTTGTACATGCTACATGTATCAAATGTTAAAAACCATGTAATTTGCGTAACCGAGCAGCCAAGTGTTTCTTTGTGGCATCGCCGGTTAGGACATATGTCTCAAAAGGGAATGAAAATCTTGTTTCGTTTTGGTTATGTTCCTGACTTCAGTTTCTCAGACTTTTCAGTTTGTGAGCATTGTCTTTATGGTAAACAAACACAGTCACCGCACAAAAGGGGAAGCACTCAGAAAAGTGGGCCATTAGAGTTAGTGCATAGTGATTTGTGGACCTATGCCTAACGTATCCATGGGAGGTCCATTGTACTTTGTTACATCCATTGATGACTTCTCAAGGAAAGTGTGGGTATATCCTCTCAAGAAGAAGGATGAAGTTCTTTCAAAATTTCAAAATTTTGTGGCATTAATGGACAATCGGTCTGGCAAGAAAGTCAAGGGCTTAAGGTTAGACAATGGTGGTGAGTATGTCACTAAAGCCTTTTAGAATTTTTGTGATTCCAAAGGCATCATAGAGAGTTGCTGCTCCATATAACCCTCCACAAAATGGTGTTGCTGAGAGGATGGACTGTACCATACAAGAGAAGTTACGTGTTGTCTAATGCAGAGTTGCCTAAAGGATTTTGGGCAGAAGCATTAGCAACTGCTGTCCATCTTATTAATAGATCTCCTAGCAAGGCTTTAGATGAGGAGGTACCTGAAGAGCTTTGGTCTGGGATGCCACCTTCTTACAAGCATCTTAGAGTCTTTGGCTATGAAGCGTATTACCATGTTCCAAAGGAGTTTCGAAGCAAGTTGGCTCCTAAGTCAAAGAAATGCATATTTCTTGGCTATGGAAATCCTGGCGAGATGGGATTTCGGTTATGGGATCCTGAAGCTCAAAAGATAGTTCGCAGCAATGACATATACTTCAATGAAGGAAAGATGCATAAGAAGCCTGTGCATACAGTGGAGGTCAGGAGAGTTATCTTCCAAGAAGATGGAATTGTCCACAATAGGACTGAAGTGCGTAATGTCAGACAATAAGTACAGAATCCTCCTGTAGTACAAGATGTTGCTAAGGGACAAGCGACTCAAGCAATTATTAGAAGGTCTACAAGAGTTTCAAGGACTCCTGATAGATTTACTCCCTCATTGAACTACATTATGTTAACAAATTGCGGAGACCCATCCTGCTACTATAAGCAAGCTATGTCAATAGATGACAAGGCAAAGTGGGACTAGAAAGCTATACAATCAAAAATGGACTCGTTGCATAAGAATCAAACTTGGAAGTTGGTTCGGTTGCCTAAAGGTAAAAAGGCATTACCATGCAAATGGGTGTACAAGCATAAAATTATACCTCACGATAATAAATCCAAGTACAAGGCACGACTTGTTGCTAAAGGATTTAAGCAGCAATAGGGTATTGACTTTGATGAGATCTTTTCTTCGGTTGTCATGATGACTACTCTACGGTGTATACTTGCGTTGGTTGCTAAATACGACATGAAGCTTGACCAGATAGATGTCAAGAGCGTTCTTGCATGGTGATATTCAAGAAGAAGTTTATATGTAGCAGCCAGAAGGTTTTGTTGAGAAGGGTAATGAAGACTTGGTGTGTCAGTTAGAAAAGACTCTTTATGGTCTCAAACAGTTATCAAGGGAGTGATATCGTAAATTCTACTCGTTCATGCTCTCTCAAGGCTACAAACGTAGCAATATGGACCATTGCCTCTACACTAAGCGAGCTAAAGATGGTAGTTTGCTGATTTTTGTCCTTTATATGGATGATATGTTAATTGCTGGGAAATGCAGGAATGAAATTAAAAACCATGAAGTCAGAGTTACATGCAAACTTTGAAATGAAAGACATGGGTGAAGTAAGCCATATCCTTGGCATGCGCATTAAGCGAAACAGATGCAAGAAATTGGTCTATTTGTCTCAATATGAGTACATTGCTAAAGTGCTCAAGCGTTTCAATATGGAGAGGGGGAAGACATTGAGTACTCCATTGCCTCCATATGTGAAACTTTCTAAAAATGATTGCCCTAAGTCTGAAGAGGAAAAGATTGAAATGGCACAAGTGCCTTATTCATCTGCAGTTGGGAGTTTGATGTATGCTATGATTGCTACACGTCTTGATATTGCTTGTAGTGGGAGTTGTTAGCAGATATATGTCAAATCCAGGCAAGAAACATTGGGAGCCAGTGAAAGGGGTTATGCGATTTTTGAATGCTACAAAAGACATGTGCATTTTATTTGGAAGAAAGGAAGCATGTGTAATGGGTTACACGGATGCAGATTATGCAGGAGACTTGGACAAGAGAAGGTCCACTTCAAGCTATGTTTTTGAATTCACTGGAGGTGTAGTTTCACGGCGATCTCATTTGCAAGATAGTGTTACCTTGTCTACTACAGAGGTGGAATATGTTGCACCTTCAGAAGCTTGCAAGGAAGCTATATGGCTTGGTCGGCTGGTGGGAGACTTGGGAATCAATGTTGAGATGCCTGTGTTACATTGTCATAGCCAAAGTGCTATACAAATGGCAAAGAATCCAGTGTTTCATGCAAAGACAAAGCATGTGGATGTGAAGTATCACTTTATTCGTGAGGTGCTTGAGGACAAGCGATTGAAGCTTGCCAAGATTCACACCACTAAGAATCCTGCTGATCTTCTAACAAAGGGCTTACCTTCAGAGCAGTTTGCACATTGTCGAGCACTCATGGGAATTGGGTAGATAATCATGGTAATTGTCTACATGTATTGTATGTATATATACATTGTCACCCCAACTTAAAGGCACATTGTCCTTTAAGTGGGAGGTTATTGGGGTGCTAAAGCCCAATGTGCCACGCCTAAGTGTTGGGCGACCGAAAAATAACACTGACCATTCATTCTACGTAAAAGAATAAGGACTCATAACCCTAACACTATTGTGTTTGGAGTCCCCAAACCTGTGTCTCATCTCTCTTCTCCTCTCTTCTCCATTGCTGCACACACACACACACACACGCTCTCGCACATGCACTTCAGGTAGGGAAGAGGAAAAAGAAGTAACATACGAGAAAGAGATAGTTCCTCACTTATCATCACTCTTTCTACATAACATAGCATAATAACATAATAATGATGATGAAGAATATGGCAAGCTTAAGCATTGAAGCATGGCTCTTGGTTGGATTTGCATTCCATAGCCAAGAGTGTTGGTGTAGTCTCTCAACTTCTCAACAAGCTTGGAGAAGTAGATGGAGCTCTTGCACTTTGCCAAGCAAGAATGAGCATGTGAGTGTGTGTGTGAGAGAGAGTATACCCCCAAGCACACCCCCAGCTTTCTTTGGTCGACCCCCCCTTGTAGCTCATGCTGGAAGTTGATTGGATCCCTACCAGCCTAGCCAATCACATGCCTAGTGTATATCAAGCAACAATGCTGGCCTTGGGACAAGTGTCTCCCTTTCCCCTTTGAGAGAGAGGACCTGATAAATGCATAAACAATTAATGTAATTAGCTAAATGATCATTGGACCCCTTGAGAGGTCAACCAATAGGCTTTAGGAACCTTATGAGGGCAACATGGAGAGGAGGCTTGACATGTGTCCTTGTTGCTTCTTTAGACTAGGCTTGCCTTGTGTGAGGGTGTGTGTGTTCTCTCTCATGCCCCTACAATTAGCCCCCCCCCCGTCATGAGTAGGGATGTGTTTGACTTTGTGGAACACCTCAAGCCCCTCAAGCACCTTAGTCATTAGCACCTTAGTCAGCAAGCACGACAAGCACCTCAAGCTTGGGCCGGGTTCCCACCTCAAGCACAACCCTAGCTTGCCTAAGGTCGAAGGACTAACCTTTGTAGGTCTTTAATAAAGCTAACCCTAAGGTCTTTCGAGCTCCATTAGCTAGCATTGCTCTTTGACATATCATCTCTCATTTTGCCATTAACTTTGGCCCCATGTCGAGATAGATCCATGAACACATGTCTATATTCTAAACCTTGTTCCCATTTATTCTCCCATATTAAATGATCAATTTAATATGAAAAAATCATTTGGGTTGGTTAGATATTAGATTTTATGACATTATCTCTCTCTTGAAATCATAGTCGTTCTCGACTATGAGGTAGAAGAGATAAAGCCTTAGTCATTAGTGTTACCATATACGTGTGGTAGTGATGTGTGTGAACACACTAGGACCGCCGGGGCATTTTTTCCCTCTTTAAGAGGTTTTTTCCCCCGTGTATTGTATATACGCCCATCACTCTAGGGCTATCTATCTTTCCATTGCACACTAAGTAACATACTCTCTATTGTGTGCCTTGAGCTTCCTTCGTCTTCTCCAAGCTGTGTGTGTTTCTCTGCAACCCTAATTCCAACAATTGGTATCAGAGCAGGTCACGTCCTCCCGGGCTTAGTCGCCAGCTGCTCCAGCACACGCCTGCTCACTTTCTCCGATTTCAGTGAGCTTTGGCGAGCGTTCGCAGGTCGACAAATATTTTGGGCAAGCTCGAAGAGCTGGGTCTGCTCAGAATTTTGATTTGGGCTCATTTCGGCCTCCGTTTCCACTACGGGCAGTACTGCACAGGCTATTTCGTCATTTTGTGCAGATTTTCTGTCAGTGCCGTTTTCTGCATAACAGGTGCCTTATAGTCTTCTACGGTTTGTGCTATATAGCACAAGTTGTTCCCGCTCCATTTCTCCTATTTTCGGGCAGTTTTCACAACAGGTGCAACATTTACCATGGCTGACAACAACAACACAGATGTGTTCAAGATGTTTGCTGCTGAGGACAGGTTGGATGGGGACAACTACCCTATGTGGGCTTATATGATGCAACATGTTCTTGTGTCAAAAGGTGTCTGGAACATTGTGCAGGGCATTGATGTACGTCCTGGTTCTGAAGATGTAGGCGATGTTGAGGATGTTGCAGGTCTTGCTGCAAGGATTGCAGCTGTTAGAGTTGTTTTGCCTACAGCAGAACAAGCTCGTTGGGATGTTAAGGATGCACAGGCTCATGCATTGATTGCGTTGTCTGTGAAGCGCACCATTATTCCTCACATCCGTTCAGCAAAATCTGCAAAACAGGCTTGGGATATTCTAGCAGGTCTTTATGCAAGCCGCAATGAGGCTAAAATTGCTTTGCTGCGTAAAGAGCTAGAGTCGAAGATTATGCATGAGGAAGATGATATGGACACTTTCCTTGCTAGTGTCAAGGATATAAATGAGCAACTCATTTCTGCAGGTGAAGTCATTTCGGACAGTTCCCTTGTGCAGACTGTTCTTGATGCCTTACCAGATTCCTACCAGACTTTTGCTAGTACTTGGAGACTGATGACCCAAGGAAATCCTGAAGTTGTCAAGTTTGATGCATTATGCACATTGCTGTTGCAAGAGTCACTTTCTAGAAAAAACAGGACTAGGCAGCGTGCAGTTGAACAGGCTTTTATTGCTTCTCAAAGAAAGGGTGGTAACAGTAATGCAGCCACTTCTTATGGTTCTGCTGCGAGTGGCAAAATTTCTGTTCCTAATGCTTCTGCTGGCAGCACTTCGTCTGGCAATTCTGGTGATAAGGGCAAAAAGAAGATGCGTTGCCATTATTGTAAAGCCAATGATCACTTGATCAAGTCGTGTCCTAAGTTGAAGGCCAAAGAGGCTAAGAAGAAAGAGGGTGGTTCCACTGCAAATGCTGGTTCCACTACAAATGCAGCCATTGTTGAGTCTTCTGTGAAAGGAGATTGTGATGCTGATGTTGATGCAGAATGGGCTTTTAGCGCAGAGTGCACTTACAATCCTGCTGTCCATGATGCATGCTTGTCAGTTGCTGCAGATTCACATGTGTGGTATTTCGACAGTGGTGCTACAAAGCACATTACCTCACATCGTGAATTGTTTACCTCTCTCGAGTCTGTCCCTCATGGGAATTCAGTCACTTGTGCCAACAACGCCTCTTATCCAGTTCAGGGAGTTGGAAAGATTGTGCTCACTGCTGCTAATGGCAGTTCCTTCACACTTGTTGATGCACTTTATGTACCTGGGATCAAGAAGAATCTCTTGTCTGTATCCGCACTTGCTAGACTTGGACTTGTAGTCAAATTTGTGGATGACAGATGTACAGTTCATGATCTCAGTTTTGGTGATGAAATTGTTGCATCTGGGCTTTTGTGCCGTGGGCTGTATAAGCTCACTTTGTATGACAAGTGTGGACAAAATTTTGCAAATGCTGTTGCAGATTCAAGGGCTATTTCAGATGCAAAACTTTGGCATGCACGTTTTGGTCATCTGAATTTTGCCAGTTTGCTGCGTTTGCAGAAATCTGATATGGTTGCTTCTTTGCCGCCTCTTGAAGCACCTGTCAAACATGTTTGTGAAGGCTGTATTCTGGGTAAAATGCAGCGTTCTAAGTTTCCAAAGGATGGTTCAGTTAGGGCCACATGCAGGTTGCAGCTTGTGCATAGTGATGTTTGTGGGCCCATGCAAACTCCGTCCTTGGGCAATTACCTGTACTTCGTGACTTTCATTGATGATTACTCCAGGCATGCATGGGTATTTCCGCTTAAAGCGAAGTCCGAAGTTTTTATGTGCTTCAAACAATTTTTGGCTATGGCTGAAAATGTCTCAAAATGTACTATGGGCACCCTCCGTTCCGATCGAGGGGGGGAGTATATGTCTCATGAATTTAATGCATTTCTGGCTAGTCGTGGGATAAAACACCAATGTACAGTGCCTTATACACCTCAGCAAAATGGTGTTGCTGAGAGGAAAAACAGGTCACTAACGGAAATGGCACGATGTATGGTCAAAAGTCAAGCTTTGCCGCATTCTTTTTGGCTTGAGGCCATCATGTGTGCCACTTATGTACTTAACAGGTGTCCTACGAAAGCTTTGCAGTCTATTACTCCATATGAAGCATGGCATGATAGAAAGCCTTCTATTGAGCACATGCGTGTTTTTGGCTGTTTGGCATATGCTTTGGTGCCACAAGTGCAGCGCAGAAAATTGGATGATAAGGCTGTCAAATGTATTTTTGTTGGTTATAGTGCTGAAAGCAAAGGTTACAGGTTGTATCATCCGCAAACAAAACGTATTCTGGTTTCACGGGATGTAGTGTTTGTGGAAGATTCTGTTCAGCCCTTGCTGTCATGTACTAGAGACAGTAATGTAAGCTCACAGGACATTTATGACACTTTGTTGCCTCTTTTCAGTGGTGGAAATACGAATGTAAGTTCCAATGAGGCAAATGTACAGCCTATGGGGGTTTCTGAAAATGTTTTAGAACAGCCTATTACTGATGCAGATGTACATGATGTACTTGATGAGGAAAGGGCTGAAAATGAGCAGGCTAGAGGTATGCCAAAATGGCTGGTGCACACTTTGCGTGACAGTAAATTGGATGCACCTTTATCTAGTCGTACTCGTTCAGGCTCTCGCCATGCATCTTATGCATCAGATTGTTATGCTTTGGCTGTGTCTAGTTTACATGATGTTGAGGAGCCTCTGTCTTTTGATGAAGCACAGAATTCAGAAAATTGGATTGCTGCCATGAAATCAGAATATGATGCACTTATAGAGAATGACACATGGACTTTATGTGATTTGCCTCCTGGCAAAAAGGCCATTGGTACGAAGTGGGTTTACAAGTTGAAACGCAAGCCGGATGGTGAGATCGATCGCCATAAGGCTCGACTTGTTGCAAAGGGTTATGCACAACAAAAAGGCATAGATTATGAAGAGACTTTTGCTCCCACTTGTCGTATGACTACTGTGCGTTTTCTATGTGCATTGGCAGCTCATTTTGGTTGGGATGTACATCAATCAGACATTGTTACTGCTTTCTTGAATGGTGACATATTTGAGGAAGTTTATGTAACGCAGCCTCGCGGTTTTGTCATAAAAGGACAAGAGGACAAAGTGTGCAAATGTAAGAAGGCTTTGTATGGGTTGAAGCAATCTCCTCGTGCTTGGTATGAGAAAGCTGACACTCATTTGGTTAAACGAGGCTTTCGTAACAGTCCAACAGAAAGCACATTGTATGTAAAGCGTGAGGATGATGTATTTCTCATTGTGGTTCTTTATGTTGATGATTTGCTGATCACTGGACCAAATGAGAGACATATTGCTGAATTTAAGGCTGATTTGAATGCTACTTTCAAGATGAAAGATTTGGGGCTGTTGCATCATTACTTGGGTATACAGTTTAAGCAGTGTGATGGTGGTATTGCCTTGTGTCAGAAAAGTTACATAGAGACATTGCTATGTAAGTTTGGACTTGAGGATTGCAAACCTATTGCCACTCCCATGGAAACAGGTTTGAAGTTGAGTCTACATGATGCTGGCGATCCTGCTGATGTCACTCTTTACCAAACTGCTGTTGGCTGCCTCATTTATGTATGCAACACGAGGCCAGATATTCAGTTTGCAGTCTCGCAGGTCAGCAGATTTATGCATAGCCCAGGGTCTAAGCATTGGCAGGCTGTCAAGAGGATTTTCCGCTACCTTAGTGGCACTTTACATCTTGGCTTGTTTTATCCCAAGGGGGGATCATTGCCGCCAGACTTACATGCTTTTTCGGACTCAGATTGGGCTGGTTGTTTTGACACGCGAGTGTCCACAAGTGGTTTTTGTTTCATGCTTGGCAGTTCATGTATATCATGGTTGAGCAAGAAGCAACCTACTGTGGCCACTTCGAGTTGTGAGGCTGAGTACAGGGCAGTCTTCACAGCTACGGTTGAGTGTGTATGGCTCAGACGCCTTATGGCTGACTTGGGTGTTGGACAGGACACTGCCAACACTATCTACACTGACAGTCAGAGCGCATTGGCAGTTGCGAGGAACCCAGTTTTTCATGCTCGCACAAAGCACATTGAGGTGCATTACCACTATGTCAGGGAGAGGCTCTCAGCAGGAGAGATCAGCTTGGCTTATGTGCCAACACAGGACAACCTTGCAGATCTTTTCACAAAGGCATTGTCTCGTGAGAAGCTTGAAGCTTTCCGCAAAGCTTTGGGCTTACTCCCCTTTGTGGACTGATCCTGTCCTTAGGGCATGGCACTTCCCTTTACTCATGTGCCAGCTCTCGTTCACCGCATCACTCCAGGGGGAATTTGTTACCATATACGTGTGGTAGTGATGTGTGTGAACACACTAGGACCGCCGGGGCATTTTTTTCCTCTTTAGGAGGTTTTTTCCCCCGTGCATTGTATATACGCCCATCACTCTAGGGCTATCTATCTTTCCATTGCACACTAAGTAACATACTCTCTATTGTGTGCCTTGAGCTTCCTTCGTCTTCTCCAAGCTGTGTGTGTTTCTCTGCAACCCTAATTCCAACAATTAGTGAATGTTTCTTAGCGGGTAGAGGATCCCTTTTTACCCTACGACATCATTCCAGGATAGATGAATAATCCATTTGGGGCTTGGGAGACTTAGCTGCCGCAAGCATGTCTGCTCTTGAGCACATTTCATTCTCCCAAAGTAGAGTGACAAATTCTACTTGGTGTTTGAGAGACATCGTCATCACAAACATGATTCTAAGCATGCATACTACTTAAATTTGTGCACAATAAAAAGAGAATTAGTCTTATAAGACAAAAACATTGATCATTTAAAAGAAAGATGTACACTTTCTTACTCTAATGTAGCATTGTATGCTACAAACGGATGCATGGAAGACCCTGCAAAATACCAAAGACAACATACTGCAATCCATGAAACACACAAATCTGTATACCTGACAAATCCCATAACGCATATGAAACGCTGTACGCGAACAAAGAGAGATAGAGAGCGGGAGAGAGAGAAAGAAAGCGTGCAGGCGCACCTCCGAGAGCGTAGTGCTACGTCGACACGACGAGAAGAGAAGTGAAGAATAACACATACACTAGGTGCAATCTCCCCATGTGTAAGAGTGACCATTTCCCTCTTGCACGTATTTGCTTTATAGATTTCTTGAATGGTCAAAGTGAGTACAAACTGGTCGGCTGGACATAAATGACCAAAGCTCATAAAGAGCACTTGAATAATCAAGTATACATAAAATATAATATCCTTTCGCATAACCCTTAGCCTTTTCCACCTGTCAGTTGCACTAAATAATAAAATATCAATTCCATTACATACCTCTCCATTAGAAAACAATTGTCCTCATTTGCGAAGATAAAAATCTGCAAACCATACTTGTCAAAAACAATGATCAGTATTCTGTGTCAGAAATAGTACGTAGTAAAATGAAAAATTTATGAAATGAAAGAAGATCGCTTATGCCTGTCATCATCCACATATTACCTACTCTAGTGTCCCATACCACTAGAATAAGAAGTATATTCATACCCTGATGAATCAGGATATCATTGGTGACACTCATCATTCAATAATCAATTCTCATCAATCTCAACTTCGATTCCATAAATACTGTCGCGAAAAAAAATGATCATGTATCAATTCCAAATTCAAATATCTGCCAACATATACCCATGTCAAATTCAAATCCAAATATCCTTCATGTTGTATACCCAGGTAACAAAATCATACCAGTTAGCCCAACATTCAATATCTCATTTATCTTCACTTTAAACCTCACTCTTTGGCAAAAATGGTCATTTTGAATTGTTTGGTATCCTCTCTGAAGGTTCAATATCAGGATGTGCATGCCAATGAGAGGTTTTAAAAGCAAGCAAGAATCAAGATGATCATAAAGTAGGTTACACAAGTGAAGATGATGCACATTATTTACTGATATGCTTAGCAGAGCTAGTCTATTTGCACCAAGCTTGACATTAATTGACAATGACCCATTCACATTGCTCTCATCCATTAGGATCTTATTGAAAGCAATGCACGGGTGCTAAAATAAAAAAAATAAAAAATCTAAAGAATTTTGTCACGACAACCCTCGAGCCTTGAGCGGATGGAATCTATACAATAGTTGGTGCATAATTGCAGGAATCTAACTTGGATCTTTTGTCACGAAAAACACATGTTCCTCCGCTTTTGTGAAATTTGTTGTAATAATTGATGAAAGCGTAAGAAGCATGAGGAATTCTATCTTATAGATTGTTGCATTTGGTGCAAAAAGAGCGAAGTCCAGAGAGATGTTGGTTGCAGTTTTTATATATTTATTATTATTATTATTATTATTATCCACTTAAAAAGAAAGAATAAACATTTATGAGAAATAAGGATCTTGTATCATCCAAGAAGTTTAACATGGGCTTCAACACATGCTCTATTAAATTAGTATGAAAAGAGCGAGGGAGGAGACAGAGTCCCTTCGAATAAATCCATGTACAGAGGGGTGCTCAGGTTTACCTTGCTGAGTGTGTGCTTTCAAATAGCTTCATGTAAGGTGATCATAGTAGGGACGAGATAAGGCCATGTTTCATTTGATCCAGAAGGGATCTCATTGCCTATTAGCAAAGTGCGGATCTTAGTATTTGGGTAAAATGGAGATATGTTGGGGACGACAAAATTATGAGCCAGTGTCTTGTTCATGCCAACTAAAATTATCGGGCCGTTTGATAGCATCACAGAGACCTTGATGTCGGTGTTCGCGAGTTGTTCAAGAATTTCAAGATGGGCATCATATATCACCACCCTGCCCACCTTCATACCTTTGATCAAGTTAAATGCCTCATGAGGGGAGAGCAGATTGCCGCCAAGCTGACCATAGTTCACCTCAATTATATATTGAGCAACAAATTTAGAAGTAAATCTCAAAATTTGAATGTCAAATTACACGAGCGGGTGAACCCGCCTTTGCCAGTGGAGATGAAGGTTTAAAAAAAAAACTATGTTTAGCTGAGGTCATCGAGCTTGGCAAACCAGCCAAGAATAACAGCACGATGATGAAAAGTAGACGGCGAACGATACGTCGGGTGCCTGCATGGCGGAATATGGAGGCCTGAGTGAGCCAGGAGTTGGATCAACTGTGTGGTAAAGCTTGAGTATGAGCATCGTCCATGCCCGAGGATGCTCTACATGGGGCATTTGTCTGCTGAGACAGTAGTGCAGCGGTCGCTCCAGAGCGTCGTCAATGTCCGCTGCTGCACATAGTCGTAGTGGGGGAGAGGAGAGAGAGAGAGAGAGAGAGAGAGAGTGGGGGGGGGGGGGGGGGGGGGGGGGGGGGGGGGGGGGGGGGGGGTGGGGGGGGGGAGGCGGGTCTCATTGTATAGAGACAGAGAGAGTTTGAGAGAAGAGAGGGTTTATTGAAGCAGTCCCGTGAAGAGCTTCAATATTATTCGCCTCTGTGTACGTAGGTATTTGGACTGTGAGGGGAGAAGAAGACTGTGAGGGATTGGGCGTGTGGTGTAAACGAGGGGTAGACAGAGAGAGATACCCTCGTAGATGATTGTCGTGGCTGAATGGAGGTGAGAAGGAGAGAGAAATATGCTTACGAGGGTGTGTGTGTTTACAGCCAGTATGTAGTGTGCATGGAGAAGAGAACAGTGGTAGCTGATGGCGGTTTGTTGTGGGCGTCAGTTGTTGACGACCAGTGAGAGAGGGTAATAAAATGGCGATCGTGGAGAGAGAGAGAGAGAGAGAGAGAGAGAGAGAGAGAGAGACGTCGATTTTGTCTCCTCATTCCTTGCATGGCCACTCAAAGGAGGTCGGGGGAAAAGGGGGCATTTGTGGATATATGGGCAGGCACCCGTCAGTTATTACTGATGAAGGGAGAAGAGCTGGATGGCTGCTTGAGAACGAGTGAAAGAGAGAGTGCCGCAAATTTGGTGAGGGCTGCATGGCGGCTGAAGAGGCGGAGGGAAGAGAGATGACTGAACACTAGTGGTTGAACAGGTGGTAGGCAGCAAATGCATGCGAGAGGCCGCTACGGTTGGTGAGAGGGAGTGGAGCGAGAGACAGAGAAAAGTGATTTTGGTTATATTTTGAGAAAAGGTGGGCGAATATAACGTCTGAAAGCATAAAAAAGTCTACTCTGTGTGATTGGAAGTCCACAGAGAGCTTCCGCTATGCAGTGTTTTTTGGGAGGGTAGTGTTTACGTGGGCAACATGATTTGTTGTTGGCATTGTAGTAAAAAGAAAAAGTGTGTAATTCTTGGCTGCTGCATGTCTCGTTATTAAAAAGAAATGGTGCGAATGTGAGACTACTTGTAATTGATGGCGTATGCATGTTGCCAGAGACGGGGTGGCCCGTAGTGACGCTTGCTAGGCTAGGAGGATGATTGCGCCAAAGTGCAAGTAGATATGGGTAGCGACTGTCGTAGCCTGTTCGATGGTGTCTCATGGCGTCTACGACTGCAGATTGCGTCGCATGGCTATTCTCGAGCCTTCTCATTTTATTTTCATTTTTTAATATTGCATTCCTTTCTACTTAAAACCCGAGCTCTTGGGAGCTAGGCCCTCCTCACAACATCGATTTCAATGGTTTCCGACTTGCTAGAAGAACAAGTGATAAAATCACAAGGCCTGCCAAATTAAGGAAACTAATAAAGAACATGAAAGTGAAACAAAAAACTACTAGGATGGTAATCATATTGATCCATAGAGAAAGTGATTTACACATAACATCATAAATGTTGACCACGATGAAGGATTGAAGAGTATCAAAGTGGTGTTTTGATAGGATAAACACAAACATAATGTATGGAATCATACCAGGCCTGATAAAATTTTCTTCATGAGATGTAATTTTTCAAGTACCCTTTCATATGCTTTGTGTAATGCAATCAATTTATATAATTCTCCATATATATCATTAACTTAAAGATATAAACACAAAAAATGATAGGCAATTTTGAGATTCTAGCATGTCAAATGATATGAGTTTTTTTTAAAGCACATGTTTTGATAGGCAAAATAGCCCTTGACAAAAAAAAGCGCCAATTTTAGGCATTGATCTAAGGCTAGATCCCACTTTAAAATCTCTACGACTCTAAGCTTTAAAAAAAAACATAAGCATAGTGAATTGAATTAAAAAAACACCTTTAAGCTCTACACCCTAAGCTTTAGATCCCTATGCTCTACATCCCACTTTAAAAATTCTACATTTTTAAGCTCTAGAGCGCCATTTACAAATTAAAACTGTAGATCCCTAAGTTGTAAATCCCACTTTAAAAGCTTTAAAGTTCTAAGTTAGTAAGCCCTAAAACTCTAACGTCTCGGGGTGACCCTCCCCCTACCTGTGGATCCATGTAACATTTTCACTTTCTTTAATTCAAATTTTTACCTTCTAATTAAAAAATTATTCTAGTTCCTCATTGGATTAAATTTAAAATCTCAAAAAAAAAATCTTTAAAGATTAAAGCTCTAAAGGATAAATTCATTCCATAAAGTTTTAACCAACAAAAATGATAACTTTAGTTATTACCTAACCCTTGACAAAAAAAAGCGTCAATTTTAGGCCTTGATCTGAGGCTAGATCCCACTTTAAAATCTCTACATCTCTAAGCTTTAAAAAAAAACATAAGCATAGTGAATTGAATTAAAAAAGCACCCTTAAGCTCTACACCCTAAGCTTTAGATCCCTATGCTCTACACCCCACTTTAAAAATTCTACATTTTTAAGCTCTAGAGCGCCTTTTACAAATTAAAACTATAGATCCTTAAGTTGTAAATCTCACTTTAAAAGCTTTAAATTTCTAAGTTAGTAAGTCCTAAAACTCTAACGTCTCGGGGTGACCCTCCCCCTACCTGTGGATCCATGTAACATTTTCACTTTCTTTAATTCAAATTTTTACCTTCTAATAAAAAAAAACTCTAGTTCCTCATTGGATTAGATTTAAAATCTCAAAAAATAAAAATCTTTAAAGATTAAAGCTGTAAAGGATAAATTCCTTCCATAAAGTTTTAACCAACAAAAATGACAACTTTAGTTATTACCTAACCCTTGACAAAAAAAAAAGCCTCAATGTTAGGCCTTGATATGAGGCTAGATCCCACTTTAAAATCTCTACATCTCTAAGCTTTAAAAAAAAACATAAGCATAGTGAATTGAATTAAAAAAGCACCCTTAAGCTCTACACCCTAAGCTTTAGATCCCTATGCTTTACACCCCACATTAAAAATTCTACATTTTTAAGCTCTAGAGCGCCTTTTACAAATTAAAACTGTAGATCGCTAAGTTGTAAATCCCACTTTAAAAGCTTTAAAGTTCTAAGTTAGTAAGTCCTAAAACTCTAACGTCTCGCAGTGACCCTCCCCCTACCTGTGGATCCATGTAACATTTTCACTTTCTTTAATTCAAATTTTTACCTTCTAATAAAAAAAATTTTAGTTCCTCATTGGATTAGGTTTAAAATCTCAAAAAAAATATCTTTAAAGATTAAAGCTCTAAAGAATAAATTCCTTCCATAAAGTTTTAACCAACAAAAATGACAACTTTAGTTATTACCTCAAGTTTCAACAGTGAATGAAATTCTCAAAATGAAAAGATGGGTAAAAGAACTTCTCAAATTTCAACATGAAAAAGTGACTCTTGGGATTTGTGGAGCCTTTAAGCTTTATCATTTAACATATAAGGCTGTGTCAACGTTTCATGCTTTCTAAGTCATTGGGTAACACAAAATCTTTTCTTTGATATATGAGCTTCATTTCATTTTTCAAGACTAAAGACATGTCCATCATTAGATTTACACACTCTTCATTTCAATGAGTGCCCACTATCTTATTTCAACCGGTCAACATTTTAAGTCTATCAAAAAATACTTGAAAATACAACTCAATTTTATTCCTATTTTAGTCAGTAAAAAGAGAAGTGATCTCTATAGCCTTTGCCCTTTGGGCAGGCCAAAAAGAACCGCCTCGACACTCTGTGCCAGGTGGAGTTTTGATTATCGAAATTCCCACACGGTCGGCTATTTTGAGCATCTTCTCTTGGGGGCGTGGCAATTAAATTTTTCTACTCTTGTCTCTTCTCCTTCATCTTATACCTGCATGATCCTACTGCATCTATGCTCTACTTGTCGTTCATCTTGGACATAGTTGCTCAATTTTGGACACTATTTGCACTCTCATATTCTCTTTGTACTCACAAAGAAATTACCCCTATTGTAGAAATTAAAGCCTCTAATAAATCATCATGCCATTACTACAGGTCCTTCAACACTCAATTTTACGACTCTAGCTATCTTACTCGGGTTACTTAATTTTCTCATCCTAATTTGATCCTTTTTTTTTTGTAAGAATCATGCGTATGAAAAAGGAATAGACTAATAAATTGAGATGAAGTAAAATAATATTGTGTAATTGCACTTAGCTTCTGATTATTTGACTCTTCATATCTGGAGCGTAGCCTTGGCTTTGATACCACTACTACAGACGGATGCGTGGAAGACCCTGCAAAATACCAAAGACAACATACTGCAATCCATGAAACACATAAATCTATATACCGACAAATCCCATAGCACATATGAAACGTCGTACGTAAACAAAGAGAGACAAAGAGCGGGAGAGAGAGAAAGAAAGCGTGCAGGGGTACCTCCTACAGCGGAGTGCTAAGCTGGCACGACAAGAGGAGAAGTGAGGGAGGAGAAGAATGGCATAGACACTGGGTGCAATCTCCCCCCGTGCAAGAGTGACCATTTTCCTCTTGCACATATTTGCTTTATAGATTTCTTGAATGGTCAAAGTGAGTACAAACTGGACGACCAGACATATTTCCCGTAGTAGTATGGACATTATTATTGTACGCATACTCTACAAGGGGTAAGTACTTCTCCCATTGTGAGCATTGATCTACTTCTGTAACATAAGTGTTTAGTAGATTGAGAATTGTAAGATCGGCTATCTCACTTTGGCCATCCGTTTGTGGGTGATAGGCCGAGGAGAAATTCAATCTTGTACCTAGATTTTCAAAGAGACCTTTCTAGCTAGAAATTACTGGTAATTCTAGGATCTCTATCTAACACGATGGATGTTGGCAATCCATGGTGTTTGAAAATCTGAGATATGAAGAGGGTTGCCATTTGGTGTGCCTTAGTAGTCTTTTTGACAGGAATAAAGTGTGCTTGCTTGCTAAACCTATCGACTATTGTCCATATTTCTGTATTCCCATGGATAGACTTAGGTATCCAAAGATGAAATCCATGGATATACTCTCCCATGGTGAATTAGGGATTGGCAAGGGCTGGAGTAACTCAGGTTGCTTCCCTCTATCATACTTGGTCTTTTGGCATACCACACATTTTGAAACACACTCTTGTATGTCTACTTTCATGGTAGGCCAATAGAAGTACGTCTCTACTTCTTGAAGAGTAGGTTGAATGCCTCTATGTCCCGCATAGGGAAGAGCATGGGATTCATACATGACTTTCTCACGAAGGGAGTGGGTAACACATAGCCTATTACCATGGAGAAGATAACCATCCTGCAAGTGAATGGTTCCTCTTTCTTCCATAAGCCTGCAAGGGTTTACATTATGTCTTTAAAGTTAGGGTCAGTAGCATACTCATCTATCATAGAAGATGGATCATTGTGAGTTTCTATAGAAATTGCATTGACTCTTGGTTGTCGTGAAAGTGCATCAGCCCCTTGATTATGGTTACTAGCAATGTAAGCAATATGAAAATAAAATTGCGAAAGAAAATTTGCCCACCTCATTTGTTGTCGGAGATCTTGGTTTGCGTCATGAAGTACTTGAGACTTTGGTGGTCCGTTCGCAAAATAAATGGAGTCCCCAATAGATAGTGCTTCCATGCATGTGTCTAGGGTATGTAGAACAACTAAAAGCTCTTTTTTGTATATGCCCAAAATGCGTTCATCGACATTGAGCCTTGGGCTCTCATATGATGTGGCATGCCCTTCTTGAAGCAAGACTGCTCCAAGGCCGCAATCACCACAAGAATCACGTTGAACTCAAATGACTTTGAGACATTCGGAAGCATAAGGACTGGTTGGGAGGTAAGCTTCTCTTTGAGTTTGTCAAAAGCCTTTTCTTCTTTAGTAGTCCATTAATACTTAACGTTCTTCTTTGTTAAGTCATGCAATGGTCGTGCTATTTGAGAGAATTTTTCTATGAAACATCTATAGTATGCACACATACCAATAAAGCTTCTTAGCTCATGTAGATTCCTTGGATTAGGCCATGCTTCTATTATCTCCAACTTTGATGGATCCATACGGATACCATCTTGAGAGATAATATGACCTAAGCATTGAATCTCTTGAAGGAAAAATTCGCTCTTCTTTTGATTAATAAAAAGCTTGTTCTCCCTCAAAGCTTGAAAAATCACCTGGAGATGTTGCTTGTGCTCCTCCAAGGACTTGGAGTAGATGATGATATCATCAAAGAACAAGCGAACTTATGGTAGGGTCTAAAGATTTTCTCCATTAAACAATTGAACGTGGCTGGAGCATTTGTCAAACCAAAAGGTACGACAAGATATTCATAAAGACCAAATGTTGTACGGAACGTAGTCTTTAGGATATCTTCATTCACTATCCTTATTTGATGATAGCCACTTTTAAGGTCAATCCTACTGAAGTAGGTTGAACCTTGTAGCTTCTCAAACATTCTACACACGGTATGAGAAATCTATTTTTGATAGTAATATGGTTTAGTGCTCGATAGTCCACACACATGCGGTATGTACCATCTTTCTTTTGCACTAAAAGGATTGGAGAAGAAAAGGGAGAGGAGATAGGCCTCACCATCCCTTTGTCTACCATTTCTTGTACGTGCCTCATGATCTCCTCTTGTTGAGCTTGGGACACTTGATAAGGAGGTTTGTTAGGCGGAGAGCTTCCTGGTAGGAGCTCAATTCGATGGTCATCATCGCCTTGTTTTGGAGGTAAGTCCAAAGGGATATCATCGATAAAAACATCTTAAAAAATTAGACAAGTCTAACTCTTCTTGATTCCTACCATCTTTATTTGATAAAAATATTATGACTTTTTATAGATTGTTTGACAAAAATCATGTATGCAAAAACCGATCTTTTCATTGATTTGTCAAAAGCAGGAGAATTTACAGGTGATATGGTACAACGAGGTTCATTAGCATCTATGTACATGCTCTTTTTCCTATACTTGAAATACAACCTTCTTTCATGGAACTTTATATTAACAGCCATACGGTCAAACGATGGTGCCCTTAGGATGACATCTTCATGCTTGAGAGGAGAGATGAAGAAATCTTCTTTGTCAACATAGCCTTGGACATGAAGCCTCAATTCCCCAATCAAGGGAGTAATTGTGGCTTCTTGTCCCTTGAAGGCTCCATCGGCTACAACTACATCTCCCATCTCATGAGCTTGAATGCCTAACTTGGTCGTCAACTCCGTGGATATGAAATTGTGAGTAGAGCCATGGTCAAACAGGATGAAGGCATCATGCTCCGTTACCTTTCCCCAAGCATAAGAGAGAGGTGATCCTTTGCAATGAGCATCCTCTTCGATCGTGGAAGCTCTAGGAGTCTCATTGCATGCATTTCTTTCGGGTCAAGAATGGTAGCCATGTCCTTGGTCCCCACACTTAAAGCATTTGTGGTCCTTGCGAAAAGCTTCTAGCTCTTCAGGAGAGAGTTTATTTTTACCTTTGTAAACTCCCTTCTACTTGGACTGGTCGTCGTTGTTGTTGTTGAAGTTGCCTTGGGAAGAGTTTTGGGTATTCTTTCCCACTTTGCATCATTTTTGTCTTTGCGCTCCACTCGCTTTCCATGGGCTTGGAATTCCTTTTAGCCCCTTGTTGGAAATTGATGCGTGAAGCAACCATAGTGTGGTGGATTACTTCGGTGATAGAACCAGGCCGTTGAGAGTTGACATACTCGGCCATTTCTTCAAGTAATCCTGCACAGAATTGTTGCTTTTGCTCGACGAAGTCTATCTTTTGAAAGACGGTAGCCTTGAGATGTAAATCCCAAAACTTGTCCACATATTTGTGGATAGACTCGTTGGAGAGCAGCTTCAAACTCCACCATTTGGTAAGCACTTTGTCCTTTGCATCGCTTGCAAGAAATTTCTTCATGATGGAAACTCGTAAAGTTTTTCATGTCTTTGGGGCTTCGCCGTTGCCAGGAAGGCTAGCCCACCATTGACAAGTAGATTTCTAGAAGTGCATAGCTACATGGTGTAGCTTGGAGGACTCCGTGAAGCCCTCGTCTCCAAAGGCCGCATCAAATCGCTGGATGAAGGCCAATACTTTGTTGATATTACCAAAGGTGCCATCATAGGTGAGAAAGGAGATACTTTTTCCTCCCTCTTTGAATGTGTTGAGCTTTTGAGACCTTCGCCATGCAGGGTAAGATTTGCGATGTCCTCTCGTCTTGTATTCTCTAGGAGAATAGCTGTTGCTTTCATCGGAAGAGGAGGAAGGTGAAGAAGAGGGAGAGGAGGGTGACCTCTTTCTTGCCTTTTTCTTCCCTTGTTTCCTCTCTTTCCTTTTGGAGTGACGAGGGGAAGGACTATGGGTGGACCGTTTCCTCTTGGGAGGAGTTGGAGATCGTCTAGACCATCATCTTTGTGGAGCCACATCTTTAGAGGAGCTTAGTGATTCGCTTCTTTCTCGTTATTTGGATTCCTCCTCTCTTATGGAAGAGATTCTTCTTTTTGGAGTTTCATCAAGAGGCCTCCTAAGCTCTTTCTCCTCTTGGAGAGGAAGAGAAATCCCATAAGCACGAAGCTGTTAACTTCGGCTTGCAAAGCAGCGTTGCCCATAGCTTGTATCAACCTAGTAACAAGATAATTAAGGAGCATCATCATGTGCAAAGTCAAAGTTGTCAATATTCATTCTACTCTCTTGATTATTGTCAGCCAGGCTAATTAAACTTATGTATAAATTACTTTGTGCTTTGGTACTCTCAAAAACCTTAGTCGCTACTCTTCTTTACCTTTGAAAATTAGCCCTCAAGCAGCCACCCGTGGTTTAGACACTGTTGATTGCAATGACTAGTGGAGAGGGTCGGTTGACTATGGTTCCTACTGAGCTTGCTAGTAGCTCAATAATGATTAAGCCAAAGGCAAGCCCCGAGAGACTCCATTATTAAGACTATAGTTCCCAACAATGTACCTCGAACTAAGTCCTTTTCAACCAAGATAATAGATCCCTATCCCACTTACCCTATTGCAATGAACATGTCCAACCTTTCATGGACAACTTAAGGACCTCTCTTCTTAAGCAAGAAAAGAGAAACCAATAGGCTCTGATACCAATGTAATGGAAAAGGCCTATAAACTTTGATAATAGCGGAATTAAGAGAACTAGAGTCAGTATTTTTATGAGACTACTTTGAGAACATAGAGGGTGAACTTAATTTGCGGTAGCAACATAACCATTAGACTGAATTAGCTTGGCATAAATAATAATTTTGCAAGAGAGAGAATTAGAGAACATGACAATAGTTGAGGAATCGATTTATTTGGAGCCCCCCCCCCCCCCCCCCCCCCCCCCCCCCCCCCTTCCCAATAGGCTTTTGTATTATAGATTCTCCCATGAAGAGAGACTTGGTACTATAGTGTTCCTCGTGACTAGGTGATGCTATGTAGATGGAAAGTTTCATGCATCATGAGGATAACATAAACGTTGTAAAATCATTAACCATCCCCGGCCTTAGTCCCAAGGCCTCAAACACCTTCAAAGGCGGAGAGAGCTAGCAGGGAAAGAGGGTAGGGAAGAGGAAGAAAAGTAACATACGAGAAAGAGATAGTTCCTCACTTATCATCACTCTTCTTGCATAGCATAGCATAATAGCATAATAATGATGAAGAAGAAGATGGAAAGCTTAAGCATTGAAGCATGGCTCTTGGTTGGATTTGCATTCCATAGCCAAGAGTGTTGGTGGAGGCTCTCAACTTCTCAACAAGCTTGGAGAAGTAGATGGAGCTCTTGCACTTTGCCAAGCAAGAATGAGCATGCGAGTGTGTGAGAGAGAGAGTATACCCCCAAGCACACCCCCACCTTGCTTTGGTCAACCCCCCCTTGTAGCTCATACTGGAAGTTGATTGGACCCCTACCGGCCTAGCCAATCACATGCATAGTGTATATCAAGCAACCATGCTAGCCTTGGAACAAGTGTCTCCCTTTCCCCTTTGAGAGAGAGGATCTGATAAATGCATAAACAATTAATTTAATTAGCTAAATGATCATTGGACCCCTTGAGAGGTCAACCAATAGGCTTTAGGCACCTTATGAGGGAAACATGGAGAGGAGGCTTGATATGTGTCCTTGTTGCTCTTTAGACTAGGCTTGCGTTGTGTGAGGGTGTGTGCATTCTCTCTCATGCCCCTACAATTAGGGCTCGCCTCCTCATGAGTAGGGATGTGTTTGACTTTGTGGAACACCTCAAGCCCCTCAAGCACCTTAGTCATGAAGCACCTTAAGCACCTTAGTCAGCAAGCACGACAAACACCTCAAGCCATAGAGTTCTCTATCATGTAGCTTGTCAATTGCATCTTCCATGCCTCTTTAATCGGTGAAAGTTACAAATCCAAAACCATGAGGGTTACCAGTGTCCCTATCCATCATAACCTTAACGAACCTCCTAAAATAGCTTTTGAGGCCTTTGTCGTCCATCTCCCAAGAAAGACCACCGACAAATACTCTGTTCTCTTTGAACTCATCCATACCTAGAGCTCAAACATGCAATCCTTTTCTTGACTCATACTTGCGGAATTGGATTGCCCCTCTCTCTCTCTCTCTCTCCTCTCTCTCTCTCTCTCTCTCTCTCTCATGTACAAGTGGGAGTTAGCGCTCACTTGTACGAGAGAGGCTTGTGTGCCGATTGTTGATACTCGCATGCTGTTGTTCATGCATTCCACGTAAAGCAGTCACCCTTGCACCCATTGCCGCATACATCATTCTTTAGCCGTCCAATCAAGACTTCAAAATGCAATCCTATAGCAGCAACCCACCTTGCTACACAGCTTCGTATAAACGTCGTCTACCTTTTTCTAATTATCTAAAGTTGGTTCATCACCTATTTTCACTGACCAGCTAGTTTACACCAGGCCAGATGTGGGCCCTTGATCACTTATCGCTTGCTTTTCTGCTGTATTTACCAATTGCATGTTCATGATTTTTGAACATGTCATAGGACGTGGTCATTATGAGCTCCCATCCATCACTACCATTGTCAACACACCAGATCTTCAACTTATGTCCGGTCATGAACCCCTTACGCATGTCGCCATTCAGGCCTGCAATATTCCAACATTTGTTGGGCACCTGAGGTTCCTTTTACTAACCCTAATATGTCACTCCTGGAATATAACCATCTTCTTATACCCCTCGATTGCAATTTGGATACATCCGACCTTTCGTGCTTCGTATACATCTCCAATTGGGCCTTTGGATTCTACTTTGCACCAATCAAATATGCTTCAAGCTAGTTCTCCTAACTCGCTTCAATATAGTCAAAATAACAAAGTTGAGTGTACAAAGGCATGGCACTGACAGAGGGTGTGTTCTCTCATCCACAATTTCATGTCTATGTGGTAAGGTAGGCTCATTATGCCAAGTGATCCCATCCTCATCAATCAATACCATTTTAAAACTTGATACATAATTTTTACTCATTTTCAACAAAAAAAAAGAAAGCAAGAGGGGAGGGGAGGGAGGGTAATACAATGGGGGGAGGGAGGGGAGGAGAGAGAGAGGGGGGGGGGGGGGGGGGGGGGGGGGGGGGGGGGGGGGGGGGGGGGGGGGGGGGGGGGGGTAAAAAAAGCTCGCTCCAAAAATTTATTTTGGAGTAAATCGAGCTTTTGTTTTTAAATTGGTTAATTGAGCAAAAATATGGAAAAAGCTCCCTCGAAACCTCCACTCCCAGATAGACACTTTAAAGATCCAAACTTTCAAGCTGTTTTAGATATTCCCTTTTCAAATATCCACCTCTGCATACTACTTGCACTTTGTAGAATCATTGAGAAGATTGTGCACCTCTACATAGGGTCTTCATGGAAACTACAACCTTTATCAGCTAGAGAAACTGCCATAAAAAGTATTGAGATGCTATTGTCTGATATTCTTGGACTTTGTGGGGGGAATGTTGTGATTGAGTGAGACCCTAAGAGGTCATCTGGTGGAAATAATGCTCCTAGGAAAGCTTCTATTGGTATAATGAGGACCATAACATTCTAAGATTCCATGGAAAATTGGGTAGGGGTTTATCTAAAGTCCAATACAGTCAATGGAAGGCTCTCCACAATGCTGTGAAGGACCATGGAGTTGATGGCACAGTAAGAATGAGAAGGCAGAAGTGTGGGAAGCCTTGAATGAAGTCTTTTCTTATTGAGATAAAAGTCGTTGATGAAAGAATGACTTCTCCAAATTTAAGAAAGAGTTGAACAGATTCAAGAAAGCTATGACAAGTTCTTGGAGCTCACATCAATTCACACACTACATGGTAATAATTATCAATTTTTATTCTACTAATTTGCTTCAATGCATGCATAAGTTGCTAAAGAAATCATCTTTATTTGTGCAGCATATTATCTACAATCACACTCCTTGGTTTGTAAAGAAATATGGAAGCTTGTAAATCTGGCCTACTCAAGGTGTGGAGAAGTCTCACTATCAGGGAAGAACCAAGTTTTTCAAACACACTAGACATGGTGGAGAAGTTCAAAAAGCTATAGCTTGCTTGAAGTATTCCAGTGGTTTTACAGACAAGTGTGGCACAAAACAAGATCACAAGAGACTAAAAAGTTATTAGATAGTTCTGATATTGCTATAACTATATAACAAGTATATAAAAAAGGAAGGATGCATACAATAGGTCATCTGCAAGTGAAAGGTTTTTACAATGGCTTTCCTCTAAAGAGAGAAAAGGAAGCGAATGGGATAATACAAGGATCAATTCTGGCTGCTTGAGCCAACATCACGCTTTTCATTTTTCCCCCTCCACTTCAAGTACTCCTGCTTCTTGTAGCCCTACAACTGTTGACGCAAGGACATAACTAGCCATAATGCCAAAGTATGCACTTATTGAGCCCATAAATCCTAGAGCAAGTCCAAAAGCTGTAATGGCTTCTTGCATCTCAAGAAGTATGATTTTGTCCACTCTAAGCCGTCTTGGATGTGAACCTACCACCCTTGACACAGATAGTAGTGCAAGTATGGGGAGAGAGGGTGAGGTGATTGGGAAAGCTTCCTATGGTAGATAGCTATTGTCTCCTTGTTGAGCTTCCCAATGTAATGGACCAAACTTTGATCCCTCTTCATATCTAAAGGCGTGGAGCCCTTCCCTCTCCCTAGAAACTTGTCAGGGTCCACAATATCAATCTATGCAAAAAAGTCCCTCAAATCAATTAAAATTAATTAAGTTTCATTGGCCTAAATAACGTGTTTGAATAAAGTCTCTTTCACCATTTTACCTTAGGGTTTTCATCATCTCCAAAAAGATCCTCTTTTTAGAGGTCAATGGAAAAGCTTGGTTTATTCTCTTTTCTCTCTCTTGGAACTTCTTGGTCGATGTGCTCAATTCTTATTCTTTTGTAAATTTTTTGGAACTCCTCCTCTGTGGGAAGCCCTTGCTCTTCATAGCTTTGAATTTTTTTTAGTACATGCTCTCCAACATGGGACTAATCAATAGAATTTTCAGATTCTATATCAAGCAAGGACAATGGGCATGGTGTATTGTAAACCATAAAGCTTTTATCATGCTCTCCCCACTCTGCCAAATTAGTAAGGTAGTAGTCCTCTCTTAGATCAAAGAGATTTTGTATATCCTATAGCAGCAGATACTCCTTATTGTTTATCTTGTATGTGGGCATGGTTACTGTGCACATCAAGGGATCAATCTCTTCCTTTGGAACTCTCTGAAATCTTCAAGTATATCCTTCGTATCTTGGGCATTCATAGGCTACTATGATTTGCAAAGATTTGGACTCTCCTTCCTTTATTGGAATAAGAGCTAAAAAGAGCAAAAATGCAATGTTTTCAATCACAAGCTTACAACCATGCTTGGAGTAATGCCAACTTCTTAGACCCTGTGCTTGGTGCTGAATTGCCTGCTTTAAAAATATTATTGAAGTGTACAAAGTTTCCAACCACGTGCCCCTTGGTGAGGTCAACAAAAACCTTCTGATAATCAAGAATTTCATGGCTGAAGCCTTCCAGAAATCTCTCCAAATCAAAGGCAAAAAACATTAAACATTTCCCCTGACATAGGAAAAGTTAGACAATTGCTTGACTTGGTAGAGTAGCTCCATCAACATGTCATCACTTGTCTCCTCAACCTCTTCAATGCCCACACCCTCAAAAATCTTCCTAGTCATCTTTTCTGCACAAAGAGGAACAAATAAACCTTAAAAAATCTTATACTTGTGTTAAAAAAATTTATACATTAAAACGTGTCGTGTTGACTCTTTAAAGAAATTTGGATTTGTGTCATTGCTATGCAAAAATAGAGCACTGGACGTGTCCGAGTGCTCTATTTTTGCATAGCAATGACATATGGAAAAAAATTTGTAGCAAAAAATGTAATTGGGATTATGTCGTTGCTATGCAAAAATATAGCACTTGGATGCATATCCGGGTGCTCTATTTTTGCATAGCAATGACATGTGGAAGAAATTGCAATTCTTTTCTTCACTATACAATGTCTTCCACATGACATTGCTATGCAAAAATAGAGCACCTGGACATGCATTCGGTTGCTCTATTTTTGCAAGCAATGACTTATGGAAAAAATGTGTACTGAAGAAAGCAATTGGGATTTATGTCATTTCTATGCAAAAGTAGACCACCCAGAGGCATGTCCAAGTGCTCTATTTTTGCGTAGTAACACCGCATGAGGGAGACACGAACAATTGAAAGAAGCAAAGAACTTACAGTACTCAGTTGCAACATACACTCACTTTAATTATCCTAAAAACTTAGGTTCAAAGCTACAAAAATTGGCTTTTATACCTTAGCCAAGGTTTAAGAAATGGATTTCTAGCTAATTGGACTCAATGGTACGGCTTAGGAACTGCATTTAGTTACAAATTCTAAAGCCCTCTACCCCTTTACATTGTTTGATGCTCAATAATAAAACATCATCTTTGAGGCATGTTGTTCCAGTCCTTATTGATACTTGAGGCGAAGCTCTTTGTCTTTTCTGGACATGAACTGAATAGCTTACAAAACTCGCTCAGAGATTAGTGATGATTGGGCCAACAATGTTGGGTCTGTAAGTGAAGAAGCCTGTATAGAATGCCTCTTCAAAGGTTTGCATATAGTAAGAGGGCAAGAACATCACTGTGGCATAAAAACCATGGAGCACTTCCTTTGAAAGTTGCCTTGATAGATCATAGCATAACCCCTTGTTGCCTTCAAGGAAAGACATCCATGGTGCATTTGTCTACTCCGCATGGTGGAAGGTTTGTAACAAGTAAGGAGCATCTTGAAGATCTTGACCAATTGATGCAGGCCAAGTGTGGTAGCTCGTGGAATAGCTGGATAGTGGATGAGAGGTTGTACTCCATGTAATATTTAGTGGGTGTGCCATTCAGTGGTGGTGGAAACCTTGGAGAATTCAGCCATGTTGACCACTTGTAATGGATGATAATGTGCTATTGCCAGTTGCGTACTCATGGAACCGGACATTGCCCATGATCTTGCTTAATACTTGGAGGTGCATTTGCGTATAGGATGAGATACCTGGGGTGTTGGTTTAACTAGATATCCCACCACTTTGGATGTACCATTGTAGGGTTGTATTCAATGTCCTTGAGAGATCTTTCCTTGATTTGTAACACTTCAAACTTAATGAGTGGGAAGGGAAGAGCTTTTTGATGCCATTCTTCATTGATATTTGATGGTGTGAGAAGATTGACATTAATGGAATGTAGTATTCGCTCTTCCCACTGCATTACCTCTTTCCATATTTTCTCTATTTCCACAGGTATGTATGCTGGTTTTGAAGTCTTCTCCCGACTCTACTAGGTCAACCTGTTTAGCATTTTCAGGATCCTTGTACGATTTTCCAGGTTCCTTGATTTGTCTCATTGGCTGCTTCACTATGATCCGTCAATCTTGTAGTGTATATTTCTTGTAATGTAAGGGAACACTGGTTGCCCCTGGTTTATTGCTCTCAGACTCCATTTCAGGAGTCAATACCTCCTTTAAGGTTCTTTTCAACTCCCTATACTTAGCTTTTTGCTCGATTTTGGTCATTGGAGGTTCATTTTTCTTGGCTTCATCTTGCTTGATTGATTTTGTTTTGGTTTTGTTTCACTGTTTCATATTTTTTCTGTTCTTTGAGGTAGGACATTTGCCCATGATCTTGTTCTTGATGCAATCTTTTGCATCGATCATCATTAGGAATTGAGTTTTGTTCCCTATTTTTGGCACTAGCTGATTTTTTCTCAATTTATTCTCTCATTTTCTATGATATCTTTGTTGATGTCTACGATGCTAATTCGAGAACTCAAAAAAAAAATCCCCCTCTCTTGAGTAGCAGCTTTGCCGCCGTGACTTATTTCTTTTCAGGGTGATATTCCTCAATTGTGAGTGTTTCTTTCTCCAACTCATCAGTGGCATGATAGTTGTGATAAAATAAAGTTGTTGCTCCTTGATCAATTCTATAGATACCATTCGGAAAGGAATTATGACGTATCCCTCCTCATCACAAAATTTTGTGGGGGTGGATTCATTGATGCATACATAGTGGCCAAAATTTGAGTCCACTCAAATGGTTCAAACAAGTGTTCTGCAAAAAGGGTTCTTGTATATACTTGGCGTCATTTACCTCTTGGTCTAACATACAGCCTTCTCGTCGTAAACTACCACTCTCAAAAGCTCCACATATCAAAATTGGCGTGTCTTTGTTCAACCATGTTGGCAGTTTAGTTTCATCAGCTGATGTTTACAAATCCAATTCCTGGATTGGCTCTCTTAGAACATTCTTACTTATATGAATGGTCTTTCAGGTTTACTTGTGTAATTGATCCAACTTGTTTCAAGTAGAGATAGTCGTTTTTCTAGTCTTGGATAAACTATATTTGTCTCATGAAAGGTCTTCCTAAGATGATTTCATAGTTCAGTTTTTTCCCAAAATCTACAATGGCAAAAGTATGTTGGAAATAAATTCCACAAGAGATGACTATCACATTTTCCAATAATCCCATGGGTTTCTCTATGTGTCCATATGTCAGTTGCAATTTCATTAGTGTTTGTCTAATTGATTGCTTTCCCCATGCTTCTTCCCAAACTGCTTTTCTCGTGATTGCAATCCTTGTATCCTTGTTTAGAACAACCATGGTTGTTACATCATTGTGTTGTACTGGAAGGGTGGTGTTTCCTTCGTTTCCTTCACAATAATCTCCAAATTTTTTCATATGCACAAATTTAGCTGTGAAAGAGAAGAGAAGTGAGAGTGGGAAGCAATAATTAGAGACTAATTAACACTTAACCACACACCATTAACACAAATGTCAAAGAGATAGAAGAAGAAGAGCACTTAGCTTTTCATTGCATGCCATAGAAAGAGTGGAAGCACAAGAGGAAGCTCCACTACAAGCATCACCATCTCCACCTTATTTACAAGATTTCCATCAAAGCTCTACTCTCAACAGGATAAGTGAAAAATGACCTAATTTCTACTTTTAAACCTAGGGCAGTAAAAAAAAGTTCGGCCGCCAATGAGATGCATAAAATTGTTTCCATCTCTACAGCTCCTAGCCATCATGGTAGCATCAAATATACAATCTAGAACTCATGTAGAGCCCATAAATATATCAAGAGTGCATATACAAATTGTAAAGAGTGAGCTTTGTCCTAGAATATGAGTCAAGGAGAGAAGAGTGGATTTATCCCACATGTAGTGGTGCAAAGTTGTAGAGCTACTTAAAGCTCATTTCATGAATGAATAACCACAAGTCTATTTTGCATTACATCTTCCTTGTTTATGGTGATCTTGTGATGGCTTAGCAAATATTCAAGATTGTGTTTATGAGTCCAAGTTAATTGATCTTGGAACCTAATTCGCTTGAGTGATAATCTAGCTAGCCAACACATACTCACTTGTGTGCACAATGTTTCTCTTTCATCCACCATAACTAGCACGATTGCATTTGAAGGAGTACGAGCGGAAGTGTGACGCGAGAGAGAGTGCGAGAAGAAGAGCACGCCGATATGGTGAACTCGCTCTACTGTAATGTGTAGAGCATAGTGAGTTCTTATTAGGTTTTTACAAAAGAATATGTGTACATACCTGGCGGCCCGCCCACTTACCTGGGCAACCACATTGGGCTTTATACCCCAACAACCTCCCACTTAAAGTCCAATGTGGTACTTTAAGTCTGAGAGAAGCTACTATACAAGCTAATATACAAGAGATGTAGAGAAGTGATGTACTACCCTACACCTAACTGCTTGCGAAAATGCGCAAAGCTCTCTGAGGGAAGTCCTTTTGTAAGTAGATCAACAGGATTTTCTGTGGTGTGAACTTTGACAAGCTGAAGTTGCTTATCCTTGAGCATTTCCCTGATGAAATGATACTTCACATCCACATGCTTTGTCTTTGAGTGATAAACTGGATTGCGAGCCAATTGTATAGCACTTTGACTATCACAATATAACACAGGCATCTCTTCTTTGATTCCCAAATTTGTTACTAGTCAATTAAGCCAAATTGATTCTTTGCATGCCTCTGATGCTGCAACATATTCAGCCTCTGTAGTAGACTGAGTAACACAATCTTGTCATCTAGAACGCCATGATACTGCTCCACCAACCAATGTAAAGACATACCCCGACGTAGATCTTCGGTTGTCTAAGTCACCTGCATAATCTGAGTCTGTAAAACCCTTTACACTTAGCTCCTGACTCCCATAGCATATACGCATACTCTTTGTAGCTTTCAGGTATCTCAATATTCCTTTCACTGCCTCCCAATGTTTCTTGCCTGGGTTTGACATGTATCGACTTACTACTCCCATTGCAAATGCAATGTCTGGGCGAGTAGCAATCATTGCATACATCAAACTACCCACTGCAGACGCATATGGAATCTTATCCATTTCAGCCTTTTCTTCCTCAGACACAGGACAATCTTGTTTGCTAAGTTTCACATATGGTGGCAATGGAACACTCAATGCCTTTCCCTTCTCCATATTGAAACGTTGCAAAACCTTGTCAATATACTCTGTTTGAGATAACCAAATCAACTTCTTTGATCTGTCTCTCTCAATGCGCATACCAAGTATATGACTTGCCTCACCCATGTCTTTCATGTCAAACCATTTTGCCATCTTTGACTTCAAAGCTGAAATTTCTTCCAAGTGCTTGCCAGCAATCAACTTGTCATCCACATACAAAATAAGAATCAGCCAACTACCATCCTTAGCGTTCTTTGTATATAGACAGTGATCGAACTCACTACGTTTGTAGCCTTGAGAAAGCATAAACTTGTGGAATTTATGGTACCATGCCCTCGGTGATTGTTTTAAGCCATAAAGACTCTTTCACAACTGGCATACCCAATCTTCGTTGCCTTTCTCAACAAACCCTTATGGCTGCTGCATGTAAATTTCCACATCTAAATCACCATGCAAGAACGCTGTTTTGACATCCATTTGGTGCAACACCAAATCTAATATGGCAACCAATGCAAGAAAGCATCTCAATGTAGTCATCTTGACCACCGGAGAGAAGACTTCATCAAAGTCAATGCCTTGTTCTTGCTTAAAGCCCTTGGCAACAAGCCTTGCTTTGTACTTTGGCTGACCATCATGAGCGGTGATCTTATACCTGTAAACCCATTTACAAGGTAGAGCCTTTTTGCCCTGTGGTAATTTAACTAGCTTCCATGTCCTGTTTTTATGCAGAGCTGTCATCTCTGACTGCATGGTCAATTGCCACTTCCCGGAGTCCTTCATTTGCACTGCTTCCTTGTAACATGAAGTCTCATTGCAATCAGTCAACATGACATAATTCATAGATGGAACAAACCTATCAGGAGGTTGCGTGACACGTCCAGATCTACACACAATAGGTGGCTCAGACTCAGCCACAACCTGTGGTTCCACTCTATCTTGTCCTTGCTCCTCTTGAGCCCTGACATTTTGTCTTGCACGTGCAGGTCCATCTTCTTGGAAGACAACTCTTCTAATCTCCTCAACCCTCTCTGGTTTCGAATGATATTTGGATTCATTAAAGTGAACATCATTGCTGCGGACAACCTTTCCGGATTCAGGATCCCAAAGTCTGTACCCCATCTCACCAGAATTACCATAGCCTAGAAAGATGCACTTTCTACTCTTTGGCTCAAGTTTGTTCCTAAATTCCTTTGGAGCGTGAGTATATGCCTCACAACCAAAGACTCTGAGATGCTTGTATGAGGGCATTTTGACTGACCATACCATCTCTGGCACTGAATCCTTCTGCAAAACCTTGCTAGGAGATCTATTTACAAGATGAACAGCTGTTGATACAGCTTCAGCCCAAAACCCATTTGGCAGCTGTGCATTAGACAACATACTTCTGACCTTCTCTTGTATGGTCCTATTCATCCTCTCAGCAACACCATTTTGAGGAGGATTGTAAGGAGCAGTAAGTTCACGTTTTATACCTTTTGACTCACAAAAGTCCTGAAAGGCCTTTGAAACATACTCTCCACCATTGTCAGTGCGTAAGCATTTAAGCTTCTTGCCACTTTGATTCTCCACAAGTGTCACAAACGTTTTGAAAACACTAAACGCTTCATCCTTGTGCTTGAGAAAGTAATCCCATACTTTCCTCGAGTAATCATCTATAAATGTCATAAAGTAAGAAGCTCCCCCTAGAGATAGGTTAGGCATAGGTCCACACAAATCACTATGAACAAGTGCCAACTGTGTATCTCTTCTACTGCTTCTATGCTTATGTGGCTGCTGTGTTTGCTTACCATACAGACAATGTTCACAGAATTCAAAATCATTAAATGAAAAGCCAGGCAAATAACCAGAACGAGACAAGATTTCCATTCCCTTCTTGGACATATGTCCTAACCGGCTATGCCACAAAGAAACGTTCGGCTGCTCGGTTGCATTGATTACATTTTTAGAGACATTTGATACATAAATCATGTAAAGTCCTCCAGACTTTACTCCATGTGCTACTGTCATAGAACCCTTGGATATCTTCCACATGTTCTGTCCAAAAGTGGTGACGTAGCCAGCATCATCAAGTAAACCTGTGTTGATCAAGCTCTTTGTAATTGCGGGAACATGTCTCACATTCTTCAGCGCGAAAGAAGAGCCATTTTGAAACTTCAATTGAACATCTCCAACACCTAAGATCTCACATGTCTGCCCATTGCCTAGCCGAACATGATCTTTAGTGGTCACATAAGAGGTAAACCACTCCTTGTTTGGAGACACATGAAGTGATGCCCCTGAGTCTATAATCCAGTCACTCAGTGCATTTCCATCAGATGTTGTAAGAAGAGCTGAGTCCATTGTATTCTTCAAGAAGTAGATATCTTCTGACACTAGACTGTCATCCTCTGCAACAGTGTTTGTCACATTTATTTCTTGAATCTTCACTGAGGACTTGTTCTTCTCACTATGGTCTTCAACTTTCTCTTTGCATTTTTCTGCTTTCCATTCTCTACACACTCTTTTCATGTGACCCTTCTTGCCACAATGGTAGCATTCTATGTCACTCTTGCCTTTAGCACTGCGGGACTTGCTACGAGACTGATTCCTCTTTCCACCTTTGTACTTTTCTTTGGTCATTCCCCTGACAACTAAGGCTGTTCCTTTGCCTTTGTCCATTGTCTTTCTATTGGTTTCTTCAGTAAGCAGACTTCCTTCTACACCTGCTATGTTCAAACCATCTGGAGGTGTAGAATTACTCAAAGCTGTGCGAAAAGTGTCCCAACTTTCCGGCAATGTGATCAACAGGAACATAGCTCTAACAGGTTCATCAAACTTGACACCTTGAGCTGTCAACTGACTGTAGATTGTGTTGAATTCATTCAGATGATTGGACATAGGTGTCCCTTCTTTCATCTTCAAGTCAACAAGCTTCTTAAGCCAGTATACCTGTGAAGCTGCACTCTGCTTCTCATAAAGATCACTCAGCTTTAACCATGCTTGATAAGCCGACATCTCGTCTGCTACATTGAAGTAAACGCTTTCTGCCAATGTCAGCATAATGGTAGAAAGTGCCAATTCATCCATTTCGCTCCATTCATCTTCGTCCATATATTTTGGTTTTATCCCCTTGAGCTTTATTGGTTTTATCTTCTTCTTTTGTACCAACACGTGCCAAATCTGCTTCTTCCACAATGGGAAATTGGTTCCATCCAGCTTCTTGATATTGTAAAGAGCACTGTCCTTTGATCTAGCCATAGCTACGCTTCACAGTGGTTTACTTTCCTGGGAAAAATTCGGCAGAGTTTCCCCTGTAAACTGACCTCTGAACCAATATCAACCTGTCAAATGAACCAAGAAAGCTTCAGATTCTGCATAAATTTCGGCAGAGTCTCCTTTGTAAAATGGCTCTGGTGTACTAAAAACACACCAAAAAACAGCTCAAAAAACCACTGTCTCTCTAACACTGTAAGCTGTGGGTAAACCTGTCCTGCACCTGTACTGTCTCTGACTGTCTTGCCACTGTCCTGTAAGCATAGACTGCGACAATGCCTCAACGGAAGTAAAGCAAAGATGCAATCCCAACTGTCTAACTCACAGTCAATACATCCTAGCTGCCTATCTAAGGGTGCTCGAGGGATCACTCCAAGACCATATCACCGAAAGGATCTCAACATTCGAGAATCCCCCAGCTCAATAAAACCTCACTCGACCCTCAACAAAGGTTGCAGTAAATCTGACAGTACATAGACTTCCCACAAAGTTATACATCCACAAATTTCCCACTGTATGTTGTAACCGCTGCGGCGGTTGTTTGCTGCGTGAATCAC
Source organism: Adiantum capillus-veneris (assembly GCF_014529385.1). Taxonomy (NCBI): domain Eukaryota; kingdom Viridiplantae; phylum Streptophyta; class Polypodiopsida; order Polypodiales; family Pteridaceae; genus Adiantum; species Adiantum capillus-veneris. Next base: position 19,026,953 of record NC_140952.1, read on the forward strand.
AGCCAGCAAACCCTCAACAGACATACATCATCTCTGACAATACATCCCATGTGGAAGTACCTGCAATGTCAGGATGAAATCTGGAATATCAAGCAGCAAACACAAGCTACCTGATGAACTAGTGGATGTCGCCTACAGTCTGTGTGTAGATGCGCCCGTGTCGTATGTGACACGCCTTCAAGAACTGTGAGCCGTCCTTCGATATGTAGACAACCACAAATCAACACTCTTGGAGTGTCGATATCCTCAGCACCTGCAGTCGTAGGCCGAAAACCCCAAATTTGCAGAGTCGGATCTGCACCCGTTGAGACCACGTAGTCGAAAATGGCCTGCGCAGACCTTTGTCGAAGCTGAACGGTGGCCGAGATGACCTCAGAATGATATTCTGACAACATCGAGCCCTTCGGGCTCGCCCACGAGATTTGGGGCCGTGTCTTCGCCTGTCGAATTTCACTCCAATCTGAGTTGGTGACTCTAGCCTCCTGCAGTGCTGCCCCGAGCCTCGATCTGAGCTCTGATACCAGTTGAAGGAGTACGAGCGGAAGTGCGACGCGAGAGAGAGTGCGAGAAGAAGAGCACGCCGATATGGTGAACTCGCTCTACTGTAATGTGTAGAGCATAGTGAGTTCTTATTAGGTTTTTACAAAAGAATATGTGTACATACCTGGCGGCCCGCCGACTTACCTGGGCAACCACATTGGGCTTTATACCCCAACAGCATTCCCAAGTGGTATCAAAGCACGGGTATGCAAGCTAGGTTTGCTATTATGCATTTGTGTGTTTTGCACAATTAGCATTCCTTAATCATCATTAGATAGATCCATTAGATTTGATCTTCTATTGCATACCGCATACCTAATTAGTATTCCATTGGCTAGCATGAGCATGTTCTTGAGTTAAAAGCTCTTGAGCCACTAGTCACACTGGCTAATTGGAAGCTTAATTAGCATTAGAGTTCATTAATTTGCCATTAGAAACTTGCATTTTCATTCAATAGCTACTCCTTATTTTAGAAAAATTGGCATTTGCAATTGGTGTGTGTGCATAGCCTGTCTCAAGAGCTTTCAATCAAGCCCATGCACACCAACTTTGAGCTAGGCTTTGTCGATTAACACTTTGAACAAACCTCAAGGTTTCCAATCTCCATTCTCTATTATTCTTGCACGTCTGAAGCTCTGAAAAAAAGGGTGTGTGTGTGTGTGTGTGTGTGCGCCTAAAAGGCATTTAATGCCCACCAAGTTTTTGTGAAAAAAATGCCCCAACTAAGTCCAAGGCCTATCCTATTTTGGTGGGAACCCACGCAAGCCAGTCAAAGCCTAAAAGGTTGCTCACGCACATGCAACCGCCCGACGGACTCCAAGTGAAGCGCTCAAGCACATTGTATTCTTTTTTGGGTCCGACGGGACCGTGGTCGACCGCCCTTGCTTTGAAAAACACCTTTTCTCCCACTTGTCGTATGATTTCCGTGCGTTTTCTATGTGCATTGGCAGCTCATTTTGGTTGGGATGTACATCAATCAAACATTGTTACTGCTTTCTTGAATGGTGACATATTTGAGGAAGTTTATGTAACACAGCCTCACGGTTTTGTTATAAAAGGACAAGAGGACAAAGTGTGCAGATGTAAGAAGGCTTTGTATGGGTTGAAGCAATCTCCTCATGCTTGGTATGAGAAAGTTGACACTCATTTGGTCAAACGAGGCTTTCGTAACAGTTCAACAGAAAGCATATTGTATGTAAAGCATGAGGGTGACGTACTTCTCATTGTGGTTCTTTATGTCGATGATTTGCTGATCACTCGACCAAATGAGAGACATATTGCTGAATTTAAGGGTGATTTGAATGCTACTTTCAAGATGAAAGATTTGGGGCTGTTGCATCATTACTTGGGTATACAATTTAAGCAGTGTGATGGTGGTATTGCCTTGTGTCAGAAAAGTTACATAGAGACATTGCTATGTAAGTTTGGACTTGAGGATTGCAAACCTATTGCCACTCCCATGGAAACAGGTTTGAAGTTGAGTCTACATGATGCTAGCGATCCTGTTGATGTCACTCTTTACCAAACTGCTATTGGCTGCCTCATTTATGTATGCAACACGAGGCCGGATATTCAGTTTGCAGTCTCACAGGTCAGCAGATTTATGCATAGCCCAGGGTCCAAGCATTGGTAGGCTCTCAAGAGGATCTTTTGCTACCTTAGTGGCACTTTACATCTTGGCTTGTTTTATCCCAAGGGGGGATCATTTCCGCAAGATTTACATGCTTTTTCAGACTCAGATTGGGCTGGTTGTTTTGACACGCGAGTGTCCACAAGTGGTTTTTGTTTCATGCTTGGCAGTTCATGTATATCATGGTTGAGAATTAGCAACCTACTGTGGACACTTTGAGTTGTGAGACTGAGTACAGGGCAGTCTTCACAGCTACGGTTGAGTGTGTATGGCTCCGATGCCTTATGGCTGATTTTTGTGTTGGACACGACACTATCAACACTATCTACACTGATAGTCAGAGCGCATTGGCAGTTGCGAGGAGCTTAGTTTTTCATGCTCGCACATAGCACATTTAGGTGCATTACCACTATGTCAGGGAGAGGCTCTCAGCAGGAGAGATTAGGTTGGCTGATGTGCCAACACAAGACAACCTTGTAGATCTTTTCACAAAGGCATTGTCTCGTGAGAAGCACAAAGCTTTCCGCAAAGCTTTAGGCTTAATCCCCTTTGTGGACTGATCATGTCCTTAGGGCATGGCACTTCCCTTTACTCATGTGCCAACTCTCGTTCACTGCATCACTCCAAGGGGGATTTGATACCATATACATGTGGTAGTGATGTGTGTGAACACACTAGGACCGCCGGGGCATTTTTCCCCTCTTTAGGAGGCTTTTCCCCCCGTGCATTATATATACGCCCATCACTCTAGGGCGATCTATCTTTCCATTGCACACTAAGTAAAACACTCTCTATTGTGTGCCTTGAGCTTCCTTCATCTTCTCCAAGCTGTGTCCGTTTCTCTGCAACCCTAATTCCAAATCCCCAACTAACCTTACCATGAGTCTACAAAAAGAGGCCAAGCAATAATATTAGCTCTATTTCTGTAGCAAACTCCATCATTGCTAATAATCAATGGCATGAGCAGAGGATAGACAAAGGTTCTTGGGTTCTCATGGATCCAAGAAGGACAAAAAGATCTCTACAACAAATCTTTTTTGTTCCGCATGGAAAGCACAAGTGCTGGATTTTAAAGTGGAGGTTGGTAAGAAGACTGTAAAAGAGGTTTTAGTTCAACATGTTTTCACTCACTCTGATGTGATTACAAATAGCGATGATGTCTCAATGGTACATCACCAATGATGCAATTGTAAGTGGTTTCTTATCTTTCTTTTTATTCTATTCCATTTAGACCTTTTTGTTCTCTTACATTCAATTATTACACTTATAGATGTTTCTTCCTCTTCATACATTGAATGGGAGCCAGTGGAGTACATAATAGGCCTCATATCTCTAACCCGTGCTCACATTGTCATTTTACAATATGTTGGAAGAAGCAGCAAGAGCCTTCCAGATGGAGGTATATTATTCTACAAACATTTATACCAATTGAACCACATGAATCAAAAGGGAACATTGGTTAGGGTTCCTCTACCAACCAATTGGAACTCCGTGGACTTGCCTGTACCGGACACAACAGTGAGTGCATCATTTTACAAAGTAAGCTATACATGGAAACTCTGTACTCACCAAATTGGTGAAGCTTGCAAATTTCCATCCTATTAATATATTTGTTGAGTTTTTTTACACCTACCATATACATGTTGCTGAGACTATGCTAGTATATAAATCTCTTGCTTCTTCCTTCTATGACAAGCTTCTTGATCAAGGATGGTATGTGAAAGGTGGATGGCATATGCTATGAGATTGCACTTGACACTCTTGTTGCCAAGTATATGATTGACACTCAGTCACTTATCATTTTGTTTTGGTACAAACGCTCTTAGTTTATTGGAGGTTGCTATGTGCATATTGATCAAGAGTTGGTAGGTTTGGAGAACAACATTTTCATAGATGTAGAAGTGGTGGATAAAGAGCTCAACCTTGTGACAATGATAATTATAAGCGAGCAATGCAACCTTCTCCAATTCCAACATGACACAGTGGAGGAGATTGCAGACAACGAGCCCACAATTATATTTCTTGAAGGGTGGATGCAAAGTAATGCAATAGAGGGAAAATAAAATTTCCTATAGAGATATTTGTGGCCGAGTTCAAATCATGCCAATATAACTTGGATGAATTCCATTGGTTTGTATCTTTTCTTTTAATTGAAATTTTTATTGCAACAATGAGATGAATGTGACCATGTGTGTGTGTGTGTGTGTGTGTGTGTGAAAGTATGTGTCATATTGTGACATTTTGTGCAATAAATCCAAAATTTGTTGTCTTATGTTGCTCTTCTGTGTGAGGGTGTCTTCAATCATTATTCTATTCCTCTATATATTCTCTCTCTCTCTCTCTAACACATCTTTGGCACCACCTTGATAGGTACAAAGAATAAGTTTAATGTATATACTTAGCAATTTGAAGAGTATTTGCAAGTACAAATTAATAAGTAGTCAATGGGATGTAATATAATTCTTGTAGATATGGGATGAAAGTATCCTCTAGGTAGAAGTCATGTTCATGCCCTTGGAATGAAGGTGAGGAGAGAGTTGTGCCTGTTGGATTAAGCAAACCCTTATGTGGTGTGTTACCTATCAACAAAGTGTTGTTAGCATCAAAGGGCACATGGATTTGGGGAAAATGTTTGTAATAAAGGTATACATTGGGTTTTATGTTGGGATTGGCCTAGTCATGGAATGCTATGGGAATACCCTCTCTCTCTCTCTCTCTCTCTCTCTCTCTCTCTCTCTCTTTATGACATGACAGCCATGGGATTTCCTTTTAGGCATACATACATGCATAACATACATCCATGACACATGAAGACTCTATTAAATAAAGTCCAAAGAATGCTCTAAATAAATTCCTTGATCTCTATAGTTTAGAAGCATTGACTTGGGCTATAAAAGCACTACGTACATTATTCATCATGTATCACTAATGCATTGTTGTTTTCATTTGCACGTACAAATGAGCTTACTTGTTATTTTATTTGTGATTAATCTCATGATGCTAATAACTCATGAATGTTACTAACACTCATCTCCTTAATCAAACTCCTAACATGTGGTATCAAAGCCTAAAGATGGCTAACATCACTTCTAAACCTTATTAATCCTAGGTAATTTTTTATTTACTAGACCAAATTATGCCTTCCACTCTCTAATCACAAGGTCAAAATTATCCTTTGATTAGAATTATCCTTGTTATGCATGTGCATGTTAAATTAGGTGATATTTTTCTTCTTCCCTAGCTCTTCAAATATCCGAAGGGGCACCAGTTCATCCCTTTGTTTTTATGGTTCAACCATTTTTTGACAAAAGGCCAAACCTGAAGTCAATTTGTGGGGTAGGTTTCTAACCTCATTCCTATTTTATTGTAGAGATAGAGAGAACCACGAACATAATTGTCAATCCATGGGACGAAGCTGACTTGACTAGTGCATAGAGTCCATAAGAGGGTGTCAATCTCTTGGAAAACAACAGACAACTCGCATCTAACACAAGCTACACTCAAATGACCTAAGTCATTAAAAGCTAGTCACTAATCGGCAAACGAAACATGACCATTACAACATCGAACGACATCCGAATGTTACGAAACTTCTAGGAAAAGTATATAAGACCTAAGAAAACATGCTTATGGTCTCAAACGTCACTTTTGATCAAGTGCAAAAAACACGATTAGTAATAACAATGAGTTTTTGACCTAGTCGTTTTTGACCCTGAATGTATCTAAATGCTTAGTAATGATGCCCCAATACCCTGCCTATGCTTACTTTGTGATTTCCTAGCCTAAATTCCTACTTATGATGAAATTAGGCCGCGGGTCGGCGATGCCAAAAGCTACGGTTTACCATGATATGTTTACATCAATGCGTAGAGCTCTTACCTGCGGTTGTAAGGCAACATACGATACTGGAATGTGACAATCGACAAGAGAGTAGGAAGCATGCAAAGGAGACAAGTGAGTGGCGTTAGCTCACACTGTGTATTTCTTATCCAAAACTTGATAATAACTTACAAAAATTGGCTTTTATAGCTTAGCCAAGGTTTCTTTGGTAAAAAACTAATAATCTGAGAGCTCTAACTAAGGATAAATTGATACAATCTGGAAGCTTATAGCTTCGGCTCATCAATTACAATATCCACTTGGAAAATAGGAGTTACAATATTCCCGATTTATCAAAAGAATAAGTGTTTTTTCAATAAAAGCTCCCGAAAAATGTTACATGGGTTAGCTTGTTGCTAACATTCCCCCCCCTCCTCGACTATGTCGTCCCTTGACACAGTTTCATGGACTGAAATAGTCTTCGGGTTGACGGTTGGCGATGCGATCTTTAAGTGCTTGTAGAGGTTTCTGATATCTGATGCGGCGTTCTTTCTCAGGGACTTGCAAAAACTAGATAGTGACTTTGTTTTTAAGTTTGATGGTTGAATGGTACTTGTTCCTCTTCAGTGATTGGTACTTGGAATTTAGAATCTCCTCCTGTTTGCTCTTCTGTTGGTTGTGTTTCCATATCTGCAAAGGAGACTGATGGTATGTCTATAATTGGTTGTTTAGAGGTACCCGTGTGCCTGTCCTAGAGCCATCTCAAGTTCTAGGTCTTTGTTCCTCTTTTCCAAAGTCTTGTAGACTTTTTCTATCCCCTTGAGTGAAGCTACGACTGGGTTTTCCCTGATCTGCTTTACGAATGCCGCTTGGTCATTGATCCTCTGCTTTGAGTATTGCAAAGAGGCATTTGCTACATTTAATTGCACTTGGAGCTTTTTGACTGATTGAGTAGTGATTAAAAGATCGTTGGTGACTTCAGTCAGCTATTGTTCCTTGCTTTTTCATGCATCTGACAGCTTTGTGAGAAGCTCTCCTAAATCTTCCATTTATTTTTGTTTCTTCTCCTTGACACTTTGGTGTTGCTCTACTTTGTTTTTGAGCTCTTTGATCTGTTCTTGAAGATTGTCGATGATGATCATCCTGTCTTCAAGCTCGCCTTGGAGGGCATCAATTACCTGTTCCAACTCTTTAGCTTTAGCACTACGGCTAAGAGCTACTGTTCGCATATTTTCTATCATCATCTGCATATGCTTTGCATACTCATTAATCTAGATGATCACTTCATCCGTTGTTTCCCATTTTTCAGCTTCTACATGAGGCTGCTTAGAAGTTCCAGCAGATTCGGCTTGCGACTCTTTTAACGGTGGAACAGATTCTGCTTGTGGCTTGGTAGATGGTTTAGCTGAATCTTCTTGAGGCTTTGTAGATGCTTCAGATGATTTTTCTTGTGTTTTTGTAGAAGGTCCAGCTTCATCTTTGTCTGTTTCCTTGGGTTGTTCATAACTGGCCTCCTCCTCTTGTTTCTCTTTCCCTTTTGTTTCCTCGCCTTCATTGGATTTGACAACGGGTGAAGGACTTGGACTAGGCATGTGATTATCTTCTTGCTCAATGGTGGATGAAGTGGGTCTTGGAGACATCTCTCCTTCTTCATGATGTGGTTCAGTTCGTTGTTCAGCTTCTGCTTGCCTTTGTTGCACAATCGACTCTTCTCTTGCTTTCCTTTGCGCTTCTAGAGCTTCTTGTACCTTCAAGGCTTCGGCTTCTGCATACATTCGCTCAAGCAGATCCTTCGGATCTTCTTCAATCTTCTCTCGCGAGGTTCTTGGTCCTAGGACCCTTGATTTCCCTAGGGATCCATGACTCCGGGTTTTCTCCTACAGCTTGGTGACTTCTTTTGAATGATTCTTTCTCTCTTTTGAACCTTTCTTTTTTCTGTTGTGGTTCTTCTTGATGGGCTACCACTACTTTATTCTATATTTCTTCTGTCCTTGCCCTCTTTTCTTTATTTTTAGAGCTTTCACTGCTGTGGGCTTTAGGCAAGCGTTCTGCTGATTCTTCATCTGATTTATATACACTTTTCCTCTTTAATCTAGTGGTTCGTGGAGAGGGTGGTTGAGCAGATACTATCCATGTGTTCTAATCCGGGTCTGGCGGCAAGTTGTCGACCATTCCAATAGCATGGTATGTGATTCGGGTTAGAACTTCTGGAGAGCCCATATATGCTACCTTTCCTTCCTTCTTTGTGCTCTTGAGTGTTGTAAGCATGTACTGAGTATGATCTATTGTTTGCCTCGTGGTTGATTGCAACACCTGCGTGAAAGTAGTTGCAACCACATGATTCGGAGTTGTGTATCTTGGTGATTTGTTTGAAAGGAAATGGAGCAGTTGGTGATAAATACAGACAGGATCCGTTTCCTTTCAAAGAAACCATCCACAATTTATCCTCTTGGCTCATAAACTGTTGGTGATAACTTAGAATTTGGGCGGAACAGCCTTTAGTGCGTTTTTTTTGACAAAATCTAAGATTTTCTTGATCTTTTGGACTCAAAGTTGACATGTGGCATGAGATAGATGTGTACAAGTGATAGGTGAAGCAAAATGATGATTTTCAAGCCAATTGTGCACAAAAGTAAATAATTGCAATTATTAGCAACAACTCCATTTTTTGCTTGAAAAGATAATTTTATGACCTATACATCTTCAATACATCTAAAACAAGTCCTAAATTGAATTTGGTAAGACTTGGTTGTGTTGGCATCTGTTTGTGCTCTTGTCGACTCTGAAATCACAAGTTTTTGTTACTACTTGGTGCGTAGAGCTTTTTGGTAACTTTTGAAGCCATGGACTTGTCCGCTACATAGTCTTGATGCTGCTCATCCAGTTTGGGCTCATTCGGAGTCAGTTTGGCTTCATATGTCAAATTTGACACTTTGTAGTCCTCTACTTGTTTCCTGCTGTTTGAGAGCTTGCCTTGATTGTTTTCTTGAAACCATTTAGGTACATTGTGTATAGACCTTGTCTATAAGCTGTCCGTGGAGTCATAATCCAATTATGGCATGTGACCAAAACCTAGATTATTTAATTGGGGACCCCCTCGACCCCTACCAAATGGTCATTTAATGATATGGAAGTGCTCTACTATCTAGGGGCATGATACAATTCAAATCTCGTCCAATTCGGTTGAGCTGACAGGCCACTAGGGTCGTTTTTGTGTCGTAGGAATCCGTACACAGCTGGGATTCTAGGGTTTTTTTCCTAGGTCTAGACCTGCTACCCGACTAAATAGAAACGTTCTTTGATGAGTTTAAAACTTACCCCTCACGTCTCGCGTGAGACGACGCTGAGAATGGGCGACTGTGGACTTCGGAAATCACGCGCGAAGAAGGTAGAGAGCTCTCTTCTCCAAGAGTGACTAGTGGAAATGAAGTGATTTTGGGCTACCTTGGATATCTATACTCGGATTCTCCGAACTATTTTCCCCCAGATTCTCCTGTTAGTCCTACTAGGCCGTGAAATCTACGTTAGACTCAAAAATTTCTTCAATCGGACTCCGTTAGCTCATTCTGCGAGAATTTGCACAAACAGGCCTTCGCGGCCTAATTTAGGCTTCCCATTTCCGTCTGTCATTTTGATTGAAATTTTTTGTGCCTGTGCGTCTTGTTCTACTGATCATCAACATATCTTCAATTTCTCCATCTGAGCTCATTAAAAAAATCAAAGAACATAATAATATGTACTAAAAAAGTAAATTAAAAAATAAACAATTAAGAAAATCCATTGAAGAACACTATTTTATTGCTTTTTGGTGGATTTATCCATTTTTAAGCTCTAATATCAAGAAAAGTTGATAAAAATAAGCAAAAAGGCTATGTTTTGATGTATTTTTTGATAGTTTATACACTATTTACACTCATCGAGAAGATGTTATCAGCTGAAATTCCCTTGTTGATAATTTTTAAGGGCATTATTGGGTAATTTTACAAAAACCCACATGTTAACATCCAACTTTTTCCTCTCTCTTCAAACATTGCCCTTAATTATTGAAGTTTCCTTCTACCCCTCCTAGATGGAGTACTTTGGGACGACAGTGTGCATGGGTTGCTATTGTCGAGGCTTCCCGTTTTCTGTTCTAAATAACAGATTCTATAATTTGTGTGCTCTTTTCTTGATTGTACCATTTGGATGATTTGGCACACTGATTTCCTGAGCTGTAGGTATCAATGATGACGGTTAATGAGCTTTAACTCTCCATTGGTATTTTGGTTTTCCGTTGATGAATTGTGGTGGTTGAGTTCCTTGAGATTTAACTTTCCACTGATTCATCGGCTTTACAGTTTGTGGAGAAGATAAGTGCTCCTTTGGTTTCTAAACCCATCTAGTGCTAGTGTGTCTTCTGAAATATGTTTTTCTCTGAGTAGTCAGATGTGAAAATTTCTTCAGTATGGTAGATGAGTTTTTGGGCACCCAAACTTGAGATGGATTGTCCTTGAAATGTGCTTTTGCTACCCAAATTTTCCTGACTCCTTGCATGCTACTTGTAGCATTTTCTTTTCTAGAGGTTGACGTAGATTGATTACTCCCTGGTTTCTTTTGTGTGTGACTTCTTTTCCATTCCTCTTTGCTTGGTGCAATTGGAACTAAGAGTTGTCCTTCTTTAAGTGATAGCTTTAGTCGGTTGGTGTCCTAATCTGGTACTACCTCGTATGTCCACATCCATGAGATTCCAATAATCATCGTTTCATTCATATGTTCATTTGGTATGCATACAAATTGATGTGGGCATGAAAATCCATCTACGATCACATTCAAGTTGACTACTCCAAATGCCGGTGTTGGTTTTTTGTTGCATCCTTTGATAGCAGATATTCCCGATGCTAAAGACTGATTCTAGATTTCTTGTAAGTGGAATAACTGATTACATTCATTCGAGCTCTGGTATCTACTAATGCATTTGTGCTATGATTGTTCAGTTGTATCGTGATGCAAAGGTCAATTCCATTCAACCGTTCATCATCCGTTGACTGCATCATTCTGTGATTCCGATAGTCTTTCATCTGGCTCCAAAGTGTTGATGGGAATAGGTGGTTGTTGATTTTTGAAAGCAGCTTTCCTCTTGAGTACTCGACGTCGAGCTTCCTCTTGAGATTCATCAATAACCTGCTCTCGTTTAATCTTTCTTTGCTTTTCTGCGTGCATTTTCTCTAGCAAATCATTGGTTACCGGAAAATGGTACTTCTTTAAGCGGCATCCACTAATCTAGTTACCTATTGGTTCACCATCTAGAGTGGACAACTTAACTGCTCCACTTGGAGACACGTCTTCAATGATAAACAGTTCATTTCTCTTTTTATTGAACTTAGGAATGTGTTGCTTAATGGAATATACTAAGACTAGGTCCCCTTTTTTGAAGATTTTTGGTGACTAGATGTGAATCAAAAAATTGTTTTTGTTTTTGTTTTTGTGCATAGATGTGAGCTACAGTTGTTAGCCTTTGCTCATCAAGCTTTTCTAAATCTTCAAGCCCTTTTTGACAATTCAGGTCCAGTCCACTCAAGATCTTTAGCTACCCTTAGTATTGGCAATAGAAATTCTATCGGTAGTATGGCATCAAGACCATAAACAAGATTAAAGGGTGTAACATTCAAAGCTATCTTGAATGAAACTCTATAAGCCCATAGAGCGGCATGCAGATTCATTTCCCAATCAGTTCATCCTGAACTAACCACTTTGGTCAATACAGAGCTAAGAATTTTATTTGTGTGCTCAGCTTGTCCATTTGCTTGTGGATGATATGGAGCGGATTTGTTATGGATGACCATAAATTCATTCAAGAGATACTCATTTACCTCATTGAGGAAATGACTTCCCCTATCACTAACAATGTCTATTGGAAGTTCAAATCTTGTGAAAACATTCTCATACAAGAATGTGGCTGTGGTTCTAGCGTCATTCTTCCTAGTTGCCTTAGCCTCTGTCCACTTGGTCAAATAGTCCGTGACTACAATGGTATATGCTTGAGTTCTATAAGCAGGTGGTTGTATTGGCCCGACAAAATCTATGCCCCATTTTGCAAAAGCTCTAGCCCCCATCATTGGTCTTAAAGGCATGCTATCTACCCTGGTTGGCATCTTTGCTTGTTGGCATGCATCACACCTTCGAACATATTCTTTGGCATCTGCAAAAAGTGTTGGCCACCATATGCCTTCCATTTAAAATTGCTCTAGCAATGGTTTCACTAGAAAATGACCTCGAGCTAATCCAACATGTGCTTGTTCTAGAGTGGGTATATATTCATCTTCATTTGCACAAAGACGCAAATGTTGATCCTTTTCTCTCCGATACAGTTGGTTTCCAATAAGAGCATAGTCTCTGGCTTCAATCTCAATAGCTCTTTGGTGATTTTTACTCATATCCTCTAGAAATATTCTGCTTGATAAGCTGTAAGTAACTAGATAGTTACTCCACTTAGGAACGGGTGATATTTGAAATAATGTCACATGAGGTATGGGTGTTTGTTTCTGGCATTGAAGACAGTTTTTCACAAATGAGTGAACATCACTCCTCATGGTTGGTCAAAATACTCCAAGTCTCAAGATCCATTGCATTGTTTGGTCTTCCGCAAAGTGAAGTCCTACTATAGTAATGTGTGCTTAACTTAGGTATTGGGTTTTCTCCTCAGGATTAGTTCACAAAAGCAATATTCCATCTTGATTTCTTTTGTATAACCTTTTAGCTAGTAATTGATACATAGCCGATTTTCCAATTAATCTTGGTGTAATAGAAAGTGGTATTTGAGAACCCACTTGAGCTATGGTCATCAATGAAACCATATTTTGTGACCAACGGGGTATCATTTCCACGGGGAACATATATGCATCATCGTCTACCTCTTTTGGTGGTTCTCCTGAAACAATACTTGATAAATGATTTTCTCTTTGGTGTGTGGTGCCCTTTTTTACAACTACAGTGAAATCAAATTCCAAAAGAATGATCAACCATCAACTATTCTCCCTGTGTTGCATGGCTTGTTGATAAAGTACAATAAAGCTTGGTGGTCTACAAAGAACACAAATTTGTTTTCTAGTAGGTAATGTCTATACTTTTTTACGACATAGATCATCCCTAATCCTTGTCTCTTGGTGGTTGTATAATTCTTCTCTGCCACATTCAACTGTCTACTCGTAGAAGAAATGGGAAAATCAAATTTTTTGTCTCCTGGTTGAGCTAATATACATCCAATGGCAAAATTGGAAGCATCAACATGTATATGGAATATCTTATTCCAACGTGATGCTTTCAATGTTGGGGTTGAAGTGAGAGCTTGTTTAAGCTTCATGAAGGATTCTTCACATTCATCAGTCCATACAAAGAGTGTAATCAGACCATACATGGGTTTTGTGATTATGTTATATATGTAAATGAATCGTCTATAATATCCACAATGTCCCATGAAAGCTTGAACCCCTTTGACAATTGTTGGTCTAGGCAATTTAGCAAAAAACGTGAATTTTATCCATATCGGTCTCTATGCCATTTTTAGACACTATATGTGCAAGAATTTTTCTTTGTCTGCCCCATAAATGTGCACCTTTCAAGATTTAAACAAATCCTATAAAGTCTACATTTTTTGAATACCTTTTTGAGATGTTCAAAATGATTAGCCCAGATTGATGAATGTACACATAAATCATCCATATATACTTCCAAGAAATTCCTAAGATATTCTTTGAAAGCATGGCTCATCAATCTTTGAAAGGTGGCAGGAGCATTAGTTAACCCGAAAGTCATAACACTATAGGAAAAAATACCTCATTCAGTTGGCAGAGGCAGTTTTATGTTGATCCTTGGGATCAACCAAAAGTTGATTGTAACCGAAAAATCCATTTAGAAAGCTGTAAGCTTCTTTTCCTGCAACTCGTTCCAAAACATACTCGGTGATTGGAAGAGGGTAGTTATCTCTAATGGTGGTTGCATTCACTTTTTTGAGATTGACACACACTCTTAATTTTTCATTTTTCTTGGGTACCACCACAATTGGAGACACCCAATCTATGTGTTCAATTTTGTAAATGAATTCGGCTTCCTTGAGCTTCTCTATCTCTTATTTGATCTTTTTGGCAAATGTTTCATCATAAGTATATGGACATTGTTTACTTGGTTTTGCATAATCTCTCATAGGTATGGTATGTTGACAAATTTCAGGATCAACACCCATAAGATCTTTATAAGACCAAGCAAAGGTATCTCGGTGTTCTTTCAGTAAGCTTAGCAAAAGCTCTTCTTCTTCTTCAGTTAAGTTTATCGCAATGTAGGTAGGTCTAAGCTCTTCTCCTGGTTCGGCTAGATCTATTTTCTTTGCATTTTTAGGTCCTTCATATGACTCACTCTGTTTTCTTAATTCCCTTACAGGTTGTTCGACTATGATCTTTTGGTCTTGAAGAGTATATTTCTTGTAATGGGATGGAAGACTCATTACATCTTTACTCTCTTCCTCGGTTGTTTCCATTTCAGTGGTATTCATCTCCTTTAGAGTTTTCTTCAATTCTTGATATTTTTCTTTCGTTCTACTCGTGTCATGGATGATTCATCATCCTGATACTTAGGTTTCGATTGAGTTTTCTTTCTCGTTTTCCTTGATGTTCCTTGTTTGTTGTCTAAAGGATATCTACCCGTGATTTTGTCTTTGACACAATCATGTGCATCTATCTGCATAAAAAAATGTGTTATGCTAGAAACTGATGGCATAGGTCTAGATTTCAAGTTTTTATTGTCTCTTTTTCTTCTATACCATTTTTTCCTTCTTATTTTTTGGTTTGGAAAGTCAAAAAACTTTTCCTCCCCTCCTTTTAGGAGTAGTTGGGCTCTAACATGTTCTTTTTCTGATCCAGAATCATCGGATATAGCCGAATGTTCTTCAAACTCGTCTCAGTAACATCACATTAGGGGTCTCAAAAGACTTGTTGAGCTTGCAGTAAGTCCTAGGGTTCTTGAACTTCATCTTCAATGTGAAGGGCTGAGATCATTTGTATGGGAATTATGTCATAGCCATCCTCATTGCAAAATTGAGTAGGCGTAGACGTATTCACATATACATCCATTTTCGCCAAAATCTGAGTCCATTCAAATGGCTCAAACAAATACTCCGGAAAGGGTTCACGTACATATGCTTCATCTGTGCAATCCCTTTCTGAGATACATTCTTCTCGTTTTAAACTCCCGTTTTCTGAGGCCCCACACATCCAAATAGGTGTGTCATTGTTTAACCAAGATGGAAGCTTTGATTCAGCTGAAGAGACTGAGTCAAACTCTTGAATGGGTGTTTTCCTTACATCTCTATAAGTGTGATCTTTTAGATTAATCCTTGTGATTGATCCCACTTACTTCAAGTACAGGTAATTGTTTCCGCAATCTTGAATGAGTTATACTTTCCGCATGAATGGTCTTCTCAAGATGATTTCATAGTTAAGTTTCTTTCAAAAGTCCACTATCACAAAAGTATGTTGATAATCAATTTCACATGAACTAACTATCACTTTTTCAAGGAGTTCTAGGGGTCTTTCTATGTGTCCATTAACCAATTGTAATTTCATTTGAGTTTGTCTAATGGCCGATTTTCCCCATGATTCCCATACAACTTTTCTGTCTATGGCTATGCTAGCCACACTGTCCAGTATTGCCATGGTTTCTACATCATTATATCTAACCGAAAGGGTCATGTTTCCTTCTTCCCCTCCATAGTATTCTCCAACTTTGTTCATAGGGACGGATCTAATCTCCTTGTTATCTAGTGTCTTTTTACCTGAGTGGTTTTGCACACTATGGATTCATCTTCTTTGTCTCCTAAGAAAGAGGGTAGTGTTTTTAGAGTCAATGGTTTAGACATTCCTGATGCTTCAGAACCGCAATCCCCATACAAGGATTGTATATCATTGTCCATATCAGGAGGTAAATTGTCTAACCAAGCTTCCTCTATAGCCAGCTGACTTCAAAGTTATGCTCCCATCATTAATCTCTCTTACTTTTTTCTATAAATGTCCTGGTCAGTCTTCCTCCACAAACGAAATTCCATCTAAAGCATCTTTATTGTCAGGCACTATGAGTTTTGGCTCTTTAGTTTCAAGGCTACCACCACTTTGGATTTCTCTTTATTGGTTTTTACCACAAGCTCCTCGGGTTTTGCTATACTCCAAGCTTGGGTTTTTGTTTTTCCAGCATTTCTTGAGTAATTCTTACCAAATTTGGATAAGCTTCAAGCTTAGCTGCTTCCATATCTGGAGAAGGATATTTTTTCCATTTGTTTCTATGTTTTGTCATGCTTTAAGTCTCTTTTGGAAAGATTTCAAGGCCGCAAAACTTTCAAGATTTCAAGGCTCAAAAATTTTATCTACCAAAATTGATCCTCCAGATTTCATTGTGGTTTCTTTGAGTTCACTCCCAGTTTCTTTCACTTTTTCCTGGAGTAGTTTCTTGGTTTTTTCTTCAATTTCATCCTTTTGTTTTTGTTTCCTCATCAAATACCTTTGACTTCTTTTTTTCTTGGTCTTTTGAGAAGAAATTTTAGTATTCTCTGATTCATCAGAGGAGTTATATATTTTTTTTCTTAGCGTGGGCTCTAGTAATCACCTTGATTGGAACAATAGGTTCACTTTCCAAAGAGCTACTAGGTATAACTTGGACTACATGTACCACTACTTTTCCCTTGTTTAATGAATTTTTTTGGACAGTCTTCAGGGAAGGGTCTTTCCTTTTTGCAACATTGTGTACAAAAAGCTTCAACTGGCTTAATGTTCTTGTCACGTTCTGGGCATTCATTTTTCCAATGATCATCTGCACCACAATTATGGAAGTTCCCAGTCCTTGGTTTAATCAGTGGGTCTTACCATTGGAGGTCTAACACCTTGATTAGCTACATAGTACATTGGTGTAAGCTCTGGTGTAGCATAAGTCATAGGTTCTTTCATTGAAGGTGGATGTGAATTATACCACTCCCATTCTACCATTATTGTAGATGGGCTAGGCTTAACATAAGGTGTAACAGACACTAGTGCTTGGTCATCTATGACTCCTTCTGAATGCATGTACTTTACAAGCACTGCATTATGTCCAAGATATGGAGGTTGTTGACCAAAAACTGGTTGTGGTCTTTCCATACACATCGGTGGTCTTTGTGTTGGGGCCATATCTATACATGGGTTGCCCTTGTGGCCTCATGGGCACATATTGAACATTTTCCATTGTACTTTGGTCGGTAATAGCACTCATTGGTCTCATGGTTGGTCCATTTACCCTCAATAGCACACTATTTTTGCGGTCTCATTGGTTGTCCCTATTAGGCTGATATCTATACATGGGTTGCCCTTGTGGCCTCATGGGCACATATTGAACATTTTCCATTGTACTTTGGTCGGTAATAGCACTCATTGGTCTCATGGTTGGTCCATTTACCCTCAATAGCACACCATTTTTGCGGTCTCATTGGTTGTCCCTATTGAGGTATCCCTTGCCCTAGTCCTCTCATAGGTGCTTTTTGCATGTTACTCATCATTTTGTTCATCCTTTTGAGCATGTCTTCTATGGCTGTAAGTGGTGCTGCAGTAGTCGTTCCCACTTGTGTTGGTTTTGAGGATGCTGTTTTCTCACTCTGAGTATCCTTAGGCTTCACTGAAAATATCACAATTGTCTCCCCCAAGTTAATACATATGATACACACTCTTCTAGGTTCATATGATTCTTGCTATACAATATAGCATGAAGTTCTTTGTTTAGCAATCCCTCTAGAAATAATGACACTAATATTTCCTTTGCTGGCATCCCTAATTCTGGGCATCTTGTAATGTATTGCTTCATCCTAGTTGCACAATCCCTAACAGACTCACCTTGTTTCTATTTGAAGCTATAGATTTGAGCTACCGTATTATGTTTGATCCCTGTTTTTGAACGTGCAACTACAAATCCTTGAGCTAATGTATTCAAGTCCATGATTGACCGTGGTGGAATTTTTTGCAACCATGTCAAAGCTTTTCCTTCTAATGTCATTCCAAATCCCTCAAATTGAGTGTGGAAATCAAATATGCATTCTACTCTTAGCACTTGCTTGAAGCTTGCTAAGTGGTCATATGGATCCCCAGATCCACTGTATTTTCTGACCCATTTTTGAAAATCAGCTAGTCTGACATGTTTGTTTGGCTCAGTTGCAACTCTTCTGGCATTTGGTCCTGTCTCGAGTCCTTGAAACCAATCTGTTGGAAATACTGACTCATGTAGCCCTGGACTGGCTTTAATGTCACTTGGTTTTCACCGTGATGAGGTAAGTTCGGTTTTTTTAACATTGCTCCCAAAAGATCTCTCGTGGAGTTCTTCTCTTGGAATAGTTTCTGGTCCTTGTCTCAATATTCAATCTCTTATGGTATCTGGTCATGTTCTACCTCCTCAGGAATCATCATAACAAAGTTATCGTTATAAAAATCCCTAAATACGTAAGTTGGTAGATCTGTTGAACCCTTGTCTTTGATCTTGAAGATATAGATGATCTTCATGGGTGTTAACTGCCATGATTTGGCATGAAAGGTCCATAAAAGATCCTTGACGTTCCTATCCTTTTAAGAATAGACTCTGATTTTAGGATTATCCAATGCTAAGCCATTTCAAAGGTTTCAGATCAACGTGATCGTATCCCTCAAATTCTAAAGTCGGTGGACCTTCTTTTGCTGACATATTCGGAATAATTGTATTCACTTCTCCATTTGTCTATCACATCAGGATTTTCAACCTTTACATATACTGAGTGCCGTTTTTATCCATATACATTTTTCCTTGTTTGTTTGCTTTGATTTCCTCTTCAAACTCTATGTCATGGTCATCAATGTGAATGGCATACTCCTCATGAGGTAGCATGGGACTTAAAAGCCTTACCTTAGGGCTTTCAACTTTTGTCAAATTTGTGCAAGAAATGTGTTCATTTGTTGAACAATCTTGTAACGTTGATAATTTGGATTCAATTGAAATGGATACTCCAAAACTCAATGAAGATCCAATTTTGTTCACAAATCAAGTTTGTTGCATTTCACCCTCAATGCATGACATTCAACCAAAGGAACCTACAAACTCTCTAGCAAAACTTGATTATAGTGAAGTTTCATTTTTATTGAAAGATATACAAAGATTTTCAAAGTCTGATTACGATCTAGAAGAGGCAAAATATAATAGTACCTTGTTGAATGCTAGGTTATCTTACACACCAATGAGATCCAAGACATTCTTGATGAAACTCACCATTTCGAATATCAATGCTGGAAAAAATGAATATCCAAAAGAATGATATGCAAGCATGGAAAATGAAACCATTGCTTAGCACAAGTAAACCCCATTGAGGGATCCCAGAGTGATAATAAGAGCACACTCTGAAGGTGAGGAAACACCTCACATGCCTCTGCAAATTGCAAGCCAAGATGCACAAATGCTAATCGCATCCTCTGAGCCAAATTGCAAGCCAAGATGCGCAAATGATAATCGCATCCTCTGAGCTAACTGCAACACCCACATGGTCATGAGGAGTGGAGTTAACATAACTCTCCACACACTCCACATTAAGTGGATTTGATAAATCAACCAAAGTCAAAGCTGAGACATTGAATGTACCAAAAACAGGTAACAAAGTTGAACAAGAGAAAAAGGTAAAGTTGTCCTATGAATTACATTATTTTGTTGAAAATTTTGATACAAAATCACTTAAAATACACTTTATACTTGATCTACTAAAGCTACTAAAGATTTTACTTATTTTGCATGTAACTCTTCTCTCCTTGAGGGGGAGAAAAATGAAGACAAGTTCGAGAAGAGCACAAGCATGCTTTGACATCAAATTGAAGCATTAGCATGTGCTAATATCAAGAACCAACAAATCACCTCAAGACAAGAGTTGCAGCTTTCAAGATTCTAACAAAGAACACACACCATTAGTTAGGCACACATATTAATGCTTAACAGTTATGGCTAACACATTTTGAATGTAGCACAATTTCATAAGCACAATAAACAATCATATATACACCTGCACTAATCATAATATTCTCACTTACCCTTATGCGGACATTCGTATTAAGGGGGAGTGAAGGAAGTTAATACTCGTCCACATGTGAACGCACGAAGAGACGTCAATGCTTTGTTATAAAAATGTAAATGAACGAACAAAATATAACGTCGATTGATCTTAGCACGTGTCTTTGTGTATTACTGGCCATGGCGTACTTGCGGCCCACTATGTGTAGATAAGTGTCTTCTCTCTCTCTCTCTCCTCTCACTAAGTTCTACGTATCATGCACCGGGTACTCGACTTCGGGATCGCGCATGATTTCATCGAACAAATGGTGAGGCAAGAAGGAAAGAAACAAATACCACTCTATTACTTATGCCATATGAGAACGTCAACCTATGGTGTTCCGGTTGTTGTGCCAGTAACAACGCTGGGTAGCTAAGTTGGTAGGGAAGAACCGCTGAAAGCATCTAAGCGGGAAATCCTTCTCTAGACAAGTTCTTCTACCGGGTGAAATAACATCACTTTGATAGGCGAGAGGTAAAAGCACCACAAGGACAATGGGCTTCCTCGTACTAATCTCTTTTCAAGATTCCACTAACGATGTTGAGCTCCATTGACATTATTCTTATAAAAGGTGAGTATGTGCTTATATCACACTGTCGTTTCTGTTCCTGACTGAGTCAAATAGGAAGACATTTCAGATGTTGAATCTGAATAAGTGTCTGAGACTTCTTCAAAGATAGTGCCCAAGTGATCACCCTGATTCACACTCTCTTCAGTGGATACTCTACTAGCGGTCTCTCCAAATATGCCTTGATTTGCTAGTATACGACCAAATCTAAGGTTCATATAAACTTGTTAAGCCCTGGATAGAGTACTTACCATCGGATTGAATTGTTATCCGTTTTTCCACTTCACTTGAATTCAACTTCTATCAAGCTCTCAATTCTTTGCCTGCAACCTGGTTCCTATGTCAGTTTTAACCAAGTTAGCTGTTTTCTTTCAAAGACTGTACAATTTTTGCTAGCTATTGTGATTGGTCTATGTATATCACTTCAATTTGAGCTAAGTGAGTCAACAAATGAGACTTTCACATTCTACCCTTGCAAAGAGCTAAAGGACTAATCTGTAACCTGGAAACTGAGTTAACATGTACCAATTTGGATCCGATGGAATCCAAACTTGACCAGTGGCCTTGTATTATATTGTTCTAACATTGTACAAGCTCGAAAGTCCAAAATCTTGTCTCTGGGCTCAAAAGTAAATAATTTGATTATTTACTTTTCTCAGTTTTTCTTACTTTTTAGGCTTGTTTTGCCATATAAACACCTTGGGTAGTCTCTGGACAAGTTTCACTGAGTTTGAACAAGATTTGCAAAAGTTATCAACTGTTTAGTGTCCACAGACTCAATTTTCAAGAATTTGGCTTAAGTCACTTTTGTAATCCAAATTTCACCAAATTTGATTTGTGGAGTCTACCTGATATGCTTGACCTTGTGGTATACTCAATTGTGAAAAAATGTTCAATTTTGGAGTAGATGTAAATAATCGTGATTATTAACTTCTGGTAAATTTTTATAACTTTTTGTCAAAATGTTGATACAAACTGGTAAAGCAACTCAACTTAAGCTCCCTAGCCGAGTTTCATCAATTTTGGATAAACTCTGCTCAATTTGTCATACAGCTTTAGTGTCCGCACACTGACTTTACAAATCTGGCCACAATTTCACTTTATAGATCCAAATCTTACCAGATTTAATGTGTGTGCTCAATACAACATGATAGAACTGGTGGTAAGCTTCATTGGCCAAAAAGGTTGAAAAATAGGACAAAAGTAAATAATCACGATTATTTACTTATGGTAAATTTTGGCATATTTTTGATCAAATGAGCATTCACACATGCTAAACACTTTTGTTAGCCCTCACGCACATTCCTATCACCTACGACGGACGCCATATTCTTTATTTGGTAGAGTCAGGTACCGGGCTTATCGGTCCAATAGAAAAAGGGTAGAGTGATCGCCAATGAGAGGCGCACTCTAACTGGAACATTCAAGGGCTAGTTGGGGGCGCCCAAGTGTGAATGGGGCGAGCTCATATAAAAGTCAACTAAACCTAAAATCACTCATTCTCTCATTTTTACAATGCAAGAAGAGTGCTCTTGGTCCATCTCCTTCTCCGTCTCCCTTGTGTACTAGTGTGCGTGTGTGTGTACTTGAGAGAGAGAGAGAGAGAGAGAGAGAGAGAGAGAGAGAGAGAGAGAGAGAGAGAGAGAGAGAGAGAGAGAGAGAGAGAGAGAGAGCATTGCGGCGGCATGACAGTGGCAAGATGGTTGAGTGTGGCATAGCGTCATCTCCCTCTTCTTTGCGGCGAGGAATCCTCCACGACAGGAAGCGTAGAGCAGTGAGTGACACACCATTGTCATCTTTGAGCTTACTAGTTTAGGCTAGTTGCGTGCTTGGAGCCATTTGTGGCTCGCACACAGTGTATCAGCAAGTCTCTGTGCGACAGAAGCGCACATTTTTGGTGCCGTTGCTGGGGAAATGCCATACACTAAGCTTGAATGGCACTCTGTGCTTCTTTGTGGTGCAATTTCAATTGTAGGAAAGGTAGAGAAGGAAGGTATGTGTGTGTTGAGAAGGAGTTTTTTTTGCTGCTGTGTATTGTTTTGTTAATAATGAATTGAAAGGTACTGTGTTTTTTCTGTGATAAGGTGTTAGGATTAAGGTAGTAGATCCATAATACTAGTTCTGTGTAAAGTACAGTAAGTAGTAAGTAGATTTGTTAGAGTTAACGAGTTACTGTAGTAGTGTGTTAATGTGTAACAGTAGCTGTATGAGTTGTAAGTAGGTAGGTTAGGTGTGTGTGTGCTTGTGCGCATAGCGCGGACGTGGCGACCTTATCCCCCAAAAAAATAAAATAAATAAAAATAATTATATTTCTTTAAAAAATAAAAATAAAAAAAAGTTAAAATTTTAAAGGGAGGACCGGGATTAGGAATATCTCCTAGACCCAAGCCCAAACCCAAGCCCAAACCCAAGCCCAAGCTCACGCTTAGGCTCAGACCTCAGTCGCCCTTTAAAATTATGTATTTTAGCCTCACACGTAGCAAAAAATTGACCTTTTTGAGGACCAACGGAGCTTCAGGTAATCGAACGTTGTGCTGTAAAGCACACCACAACCCTCTGAGTGATACACTCGTTTTGAGCTATCACACACTTCAATAAAAAAACCGATCATTCAAAAACTTAAAAAATGAGTGAAAACGGGATACAAAACTCCTAAAAAAGCAAGCGGTTAACCTTCGAGGTTATTCGCCGATGCTTGTAGGGTGCCAAAGGCACATGCATCTGTGCTCTGGTCAAGTGCTAGAGGCCAAGCAACTAGAGATCATTTTGACTTATGCGAGTTCTCAATATCCACCTACCTTAGGTTCCGGGGCCTCGGCGGGGACCCAAGGTAGTACAAACCAAGACCCAAACATAGCGGCTAGTGATTCTTCCTCTGACTACGATGTCATGGAGGGTTTCCCGATTCCTAATCTTGATAGATCAAGGCAAGAAATGCATGCCATGGGCCCACGGTCCGGGACGAGCATGCTTAGCCGGTTGAAGGAAACCTTTAGTAGAGCCACTCACTCCGAACATGGAGCTAATAATGTAAATGAGGGGGTGGGTGGAATTGGAGCTGATCTCTTTAGATAGTTGACTCCAGTGTTAGAAGTTTACAGCTACTGGTGATGTGTTAGTTCAAACAGTAGACTGGACAAGGAAATAGAAACCGAACTGGAATACATCTACCGAAATGAGAAACAGATTGAAGTACTGAGAATGATGTTCAAATTCAGATTCAGATTCAGATTCAGACTCAGAGAGAATGAGTACAAAGTATGTATGACAAGAGTATACTATACTACTGTATTTAGGATTACAGATGAAAGATTACAATAAAGATGATGTAGCTCAAGAACAACTGAGGAGTTGAGGATTATGAATCAAAAGCTAAGCAGATGTACAACCGACAAATGCCACTCGATTAATGCCAACCCGATTACAATGTAATGGGTCCTATTTATATGCCTTAGAAATCACTATGGTAACTGCCTTGGTAATTACTGACTGATCCACTCTTCATCTCAAAGGAGCCGTTTCCCACCCAATGAGACTGTCTCAGCCATCCATATCCTTCCCTCCTTTCTTGAATTTTGGCAAGATTCCAAAATTTTTGAGAAAAAAATCCACCATCTGATTCTTCTAGAATTTTTCTCATTGAGTGCTGAATGCCCTTATAATTGTAATTCCAAGGGCCGTCAGCCAAATGACACCAACCCCTTAGTGGAAAAATCCAGCGTCTGCTACGAAAACTGGTGGAAAAATCCACCGTCTGATTCGAGGACTCAAAGTCTGTGCTGCCAGCTGAGAAGAAGGAAAAATCCTTGACCGACTTCTGAGATGGAACTACCTAGTATCCTTCCACTGAACCTGCTTCCGTTTACCCTTTGACCTGGATGAAGTCTGAGAAATCCCAGTGCCACAATTCTCCTTCTGAATGAGCCTGTAAATGGCCTCCTGCTCAAGAGGATCTCGCCTTTTTGTGGTCATCTCAATTTCATAAGGCATGAGAGGATGATAAGTTTTGGTGTCGGGATCATAGAGTGTGCGTCTGCCTTTGGTGATCCAAGTTCTGGCCAGTTTGTGACAATGGGAGGTTGTATGGATCCATCCTTCTGAGAGAGGCTGGTTGGTTTATGATCCGAGCTTCGAAAAGAATCTCAACCATCTCTCTGTACTATGGTCCTAAGCCTGGTTTAGCCGTAATGTCCTTTTCAAGCAGTTTAGAGGACTCAACAGTGAGTTGCAGCAATTGGTTGGGGATCTTAGTGAGGCCTCTGATTTGAATTTTCCACTGGCCCATACACAGTTTGATCCTCTGCACCTCATCTTTCAACTCCTGGAGATCATTCAGTTGGAAAGCGTCGTTGAGCAGTGTTTGCCAAGTTTTCCATTCCACAGTCGATCGCTCATACCAATCCTGAAGATCATCAGTAATCTTAAAATATGTGAGCCAATCGACTGTTTCTAGATGTTGAGGGTAAAGTGTTGGAAAAAATCTTGGCAACTCTGCCTCTCTTGCTGGTAAAGCATACAAGAGAACTGGGGAATCAGACACAAATTCCAAGAAGTTAAGGACAGCCTAGTTCTCTTGTTGCATCATTTTTCTGGTTACTCTAACCAGCTGAAACAGCCGTCGGAGAGCAGCTACCTGTTCTCCCACTGACATTGGAGTTTGAGGTCCCTTGCTGGTGGTAGTCTGGTCTTCAAGAATGGTCTGCACCCTTTGATCCAGAACTCCCCTAGCAATCTACATTTGCACTAAGAACTCTTTCAATTGATTCCTGACACCCTTCATACATTTATATATCGGCTTGGTTCCCAACAGAAGCTATAATTCCATAGCCAGAGAACGATAATCTGCAGTAGACTGCCATTGCCAATGGGGATTGATTACTCTCTCTTCAGCAGTTAGTATCCATTCAGGCACCCTTTCTAACAGCTGTATTGTACTGGGAGGTGCAGGTAATTGGCAGACCTCTTGATCATGGAAAGCAACTGATTTCCAATGCTCAACCATTTCCCTGGCGCCGACATACAGTCGCTGAAAACACTCCAGATCAGAGATAAGATCATCATCCTCCAAATACTGCCTGGTTATAGGAGCCTGCTGATGTCTCAATCTCTTGTTCAACGTGATGAGCTGTAATAAATGTTTCTTATCACCTGCTAGTCCCTCAGTCTCACAGCTTTGCCTTTCCCTTTAACATCCCTGCTGTGTTGTGAGTGACTGGTGTGCCGGTGGATTCCCAGTGTTGCTGGGTTTTTTCTCTCCTAGTTGCTGATTGCTCGATCGCCGCCCTTCATGCTGGTCTGGATGGTCTGCCTGTGTGACTGATTTCCTCCAGTTGGCCCTCTACCACTAGTACCAGGTCCTAGAGGTGGAGATGGAGATGGAGGAGAGGCATCATCATCATCATCATTATGCCCTTTGTTTGGTTCATCCTCCTCCTTCTCTACTTCTTCTTCCTCCTTATCCTCATCTTCTTCAATGGTAGTCTGCTGTTCAATGTAATCAAGGATAGCTTGATTTGTCAGAGCACTGTTATATTCAATAAATTTATCCTGCAAATCGCTCTGCATCGTCTCCATAAGAGACTTCAAGTTATCCATATTGAAAATAGCATTGCCTACTGGATTCAATATCTCGGCTAGATTATTAAACATATATCTTTCTGTTAATGTGGCCTTCAGGGCATTGTGGCAGATCAGTAAAGAGTTGAACTCAACTTGCTTCATTCTCAGCATGGTTTCGAACCTATCAGCAGTGTGTTGTGCTTCATCCTTTTCTTCCCGCATGGTCTGCATCGTAGACTCTAGCTTGGCTAGCGTACTTTGTAACTACTGAATGGTCCTATATGAGTGAGCCTCAAGGATAGTGTGGTGCAGGTTCTGGGCTGCTCTCCCTTGCTCCAGCTTTTCAATCTTCTCCTCAGCCTCCCTTAATTCAGTCTTTACCTTAATTAGTTCATCTTCTGACCGTGCAACATCCAACATTTGTCCCATACAATTGACAATAGTATTCCATGATTATTGTATGATTTCTGAACAACCATCATTAACTGTTGCTGGGTCAGAATTGGTTGGCTCATAGACTAAGACAGGGGCCATATAAGGTAATATAGCATAATCAAATTTCTGCAACAATACGAGATGTTCCTTGAGCGGATGAGTCTGCAGCTGTTGTAACCTGTCTTTCTTTGTCAAGTGTAGGGCTTCTTCACTGTATGAGATGGAAACTCGGCCAAGTGGATTTTGAGAAGCTAGGCCTTTGTCCTTATCAATCTGGTATGCTGATTGCTCAGGACTGGCCCTTTCTGATTGATCTTGTCCAATACTGGTGGTTACTAAAATCTGGCATACTGACTGGTTGATTCCACTAGTGGTCTGGTCAGTCTGTTGTTCAGTCTTGCTAACTGGAGTCCTTTCAGTAGACACTGTTTTGACTTGACTTTCCAGCTGCTTCAGGAGGGCAACGCTCTTCGTCAGTGTCGTCCTTGGCTTCTTTGGACTGCCAGCTTCATTTTGTTTAGCCTTCCTTTTCAGTCCAGTGGGAGTTGACTGACTTTCTGGCTCTTCTTCATCCGATGACAAGTCTATATTTTTGGATAGTGGAAACGGCTTCTGGCTCCAAGCCATTCTCACATGATCATGGGTGTCTAGAACAATTGTCCATTACAGAAACTGCCAAACATACCAAGCCTTGATTACACTTTGAGATTTCGGCTTGGCAGTTTGCTGAAGCACATTGTGTGACAATATCTGACAGAGGTTGATAGAGACTTTGGAATCCAGTATTTTTACTAAAAGCATGGAAAAAAGTTTCTCTGACACATATGTCGGGTTATTTTTCAGGCTCACAGCTTCAGCCACAAATCGATAGGCAGCGGGAGCTTCCAGTCCTGCAACAACTGGAATCCCTTGCGCACTGGCTTTCCTTTTTCGCTTAGCAGCATCATCCTCCTTCAGAGCTGCACTGATATGCTCTGCAGTTGCTAGAGATGGCTTGGGCCCGTTTGGCATACTGAATGCAAAAGAAATGCTTTCTGGTGTGACAGACACCTTCTGGCCATAAATCACAGCACTGCCATCTTCAACATTGAAAGAATCCAGGACTTGCCTTATGATGGCTGTGTCAAACTCAATCCTCGTGGCTTGCAAAACACACATGCAAGTCCCATAGTTGGAGTAGAGCCTTAGCTTTCTCAGTAAACACATAGCGTTGAATTTTGCTGTGCGGGATGAGTGGAAGAGTTGCCTTTGTAGCAGTAATAAGAGCTTGGGTTTCGTCGATAGTGTCCTGCATCTTTTCTAAGAGTTTCCTCCTACCCATGCACCATGAAGATGATGAAGCAGGTGAAGAAGAAGATGACTTACTTGATTCTTCAAAACCATATCCAGGTGTGGCTAGGTCAGACAACAATCCACGGTCTCCTTAGAAGATGAGGTTTGTGGCTGCAGTGAAGAAACTTCAGAGCTCGGTGATGGCAAGTGGACAACAGGAGGTAAGCGTTGCGCAGGGGATTTCCGAGGAAAAATGCCTACTCGCCGTACTGTTAGACTTGTTTGCGCCATAAAAGCTCCACCACTTACCGTTCCTAGACTTCTGTGCATCGCAACTGACGTGGCAGACATGCATTGGACAAGACTTTCACCCATCATTGAAATGATTACCACTGATATTCCATCTGACCGTTGGTCCCCTAAAAACTGATAACTTTGTCCCCACTGTTCTGGTCCTGGTATAAGCCTGGCTTGGCCGTGCTGATTGGTCTAAAACTGGTTCTGGAACTGGAATTGGCTGCACATGAAAAAGTCCCAAGATAGTTGATTTTGGATTTTCTTGGTCTTCAGCGCCCAGATCCTTAGTACCCTGTTCCTGGCAAGGTTCTCTAGCTTCTGAATAGTAGAGCTTTATTTTAGCTCCATTATACACCCCTGGCAACAGTAATCCAGATAGGTCTTTCAGTATTACCGTACAGTTGGAGAAAACCGAGCCCACTTCTAATGGTCCTGCCCAGGCTATCTTTAGATTCTGCTTCTTAGGACCCAATCTGGACTGATATAGGAGTACCATATCCCCTTTCTGAAACTCCCGGACCTTAATCCTTCGGTCATGCCAGTGTTTCCTTCTTTACTGAACAATCTCCTGCTCCAGCATAGCCCGTTTTCTAAGTTCATCTAACTGGGTAAGCTCCTCTAGTTGCTTTTTAAAATTGTGATTAAAATCTAACCCATATTCCAAAGCCATTCTGAGACTTGGAATAACAAAATCCATACGGACAATAGCTTCAGTGCCATATACCATTCTGAATGGTGTTAATCCTGTAGTGACCTTATAAGCTGCCCTGTATGCCCATAAAGCAGTTTGAAGCTTCAAATCCCACTGGTCTGGCTTTTTCTGCACAATCTTAGTGAGAATAGTCTTAATGGTCTTGTTACTGCTTTCGGCCTGTCCATTGCATCTAGGATAATAAGGTGTGGATTTTCGATGCTTGACTGAAAGCGTATCCATAAGGATCTCCATAGTGTCATTGATGAAGTGTGTCCCTTGATCCGACACAATCTCCACGGGACAGCCATAGCGACAGACAATATTCTCAAATAGAAATCTTGCAGTGGATTTGGCTGTGTTGTCAGGAAGAGCCTTAGCTTCTACCCACTTGGTTACATAGCAGGTAGCCATCACTATACACCTATTCTTCCTGGGAGTAATCTTCCTTCATGGTTACAGGTAGCCATCACTATATACCTATTCTTCCTGGGAGTAACCTTCTTGAAAGGTCCCATAAAATCCAAACCCCATTTCATGAAAACACCCAGTGGTTGTACTGGTGTTAAGGGAGTCATGTCTGCAGCTGTGGGTCTACCCATTCTTTGACATATGTCACAAGTTTTGACAAAAACTTTTGACATTAGATATCAATGTTTGCCACCATAAACCAGACTGCAGAATCTTCTTGTAAGTAACATCAGTAGAAAAGTGTCCACCAGATTCTCCATTATGCGCCTCTAAAATAACTTGCATTCTCCCCTCCATAGGCACACATCGGAGAAGAATACCATCAACACCGAATCTATAGAGTGAGCCCCCAATGATGGTAAACTTTAAGCTTTTGATGAACAAAGTATTCTTCTGGTTTTGCTTCCAGTCATCTGGGAAACCACCCTGAGAAAGAAACTGATATACTTCATATAATTCAGGATCAACTGATCTGTTGCTTCTAGCTGAAATAATTCAGTATCCATTGGTTCGTCTCTTAAAGACACTTCAGAATAGCCCTTCGTACTCCTAGAGAGGAAATCAACGCCACAATGGTTCTTGCCAGGTTTATGGAAAATCTGAAATTCAAATTCCATAAGGAACATCATCCACCGTATTAGTCTGCCTTGAATAATGACTTTATTAATCAAGAATAATAGGGCATGGTGATCCACATAGAAATGAAACAATTTGCCTAGCAAATAATGAAAGTGGTTTTCCCTCGATCCTCAGGAGCAATTTGCCTAGCAAATAATGAAAGTGGTCTTCCCTCGATCCTCAGGAGCAATTTGTAATTGGTTGTAGCCACTATATCCATCCATAAAACTGTACATCTCATACCCTGAAATCTCATCAAGCAATATATCTGTGAAGGGCAATGGAAATGGATCCTTGATGGTTTGAGCGTTGAGTTTCCTATAATCTACACATACTCTCAACTTCCCATTCTTCTTGGGAACAACTATAATAGGAAACAACCAATCGCTACTAGCTACTTCAGTGATGAACCCAGCTTTGAGAAGGTTATCAATCTCTTTCTTGACCTTCTTAGCATAATTGGGATTCATTCTGTACTGCTGCAGTCTGACTGGCCTAGCATCTGGCTTCAGTGGTATCCTATGCTAGCAGACCTTTGGATCCACCCCTTTTAGGTCAATGTGTTCCCATGCCAAAACATCTTTGTAATGCTGGAACATTCTGCGTGCTTTCTCCTTCATTGTAGGGTTGAGATGCTTGTTAACTTTGATCATTCTAGGGTTGTCTTGAGAGCCTAGATTCCATTCCTTGATCTCTTGGCCATCTGGGAGTAACCAGTTAGGCTCTCCGCCTTTTCTCTTGGTTGACTCTTTGGCATAATCCCAAGACGGCCCTTTGATTTCCAAATCATTGTTCTGATTTGCCGTGTCCTCCCCAGAATGTGCTGCTCATCTGACATGCTGGATTCAATGAATCCTTTCGGCCTTCTAGTTAATTGAATTGAACGTTCTCCTGAATTGAGTTCAATAAACTGGTCTGGAAACTGCTTCTTCTGTTTTTCAGCCTGCTCCTTGTTCAGCAGAACTGCATTAAGATCAATTTCTGCTAAAGGAAAAATATTTAGAGCTGCTAACATCCTTTCAATCTTCTTGATCTTATACTTCTGGCATAGTTCTTTAGGTCTCAGCTCCTTTTTCCAGCTTCTAGTGTTGTTTGTCTGAATCTAGATTCTGCCACTGGCCCCTTGTAGAGTCAGAGTTTGATTAGCATAGTCATGAACAGCCTGTGCCGTTCGCAACCATGGGCGCCCTAGTAGCATTCCATATGCTCCTTGCACATCGAGAACTAGAAAACTGGTCTTGAACTTCTCCTTGTCCACTCGTATTGGCATATTTTCGATCATACCAGTAGCTTGCACTACTTGATGATCTGCCATCCGCACTTTGAAAGGTGCTGGCTTCAAATTTGTGATGCCCATCCTTTGCTGAAGATGTACTCCTATGCTGTTTACTCCTACTCCTCCATCTAGAATGACACTCAAAAGTGGTTCCCATTGTTTCTGAACTTTGTAATCTACTTGAATTAGCGGCACTTTATCATCTCTGACAGCCGTCAAGTCAACTGTCCTGGCCTTCGCCTCAGCCTTCCTTTGCAGTCTGATGAATTTCGCTACTTCAGGCAAAGTTCTTCTAATATCTTCCAACTCCATAGTGAGTTTCTGGATTCTATCACAGATTTTGACATGAATTTCCTCTTTCTCTTGGTCAGAGTTGTTGTCGAAGCTTGAAGAATTGGTAATATCTTCACAATGCCATTCCTTCATTGTAGTGCTTTCAGCTCCTCTCTCAGCTCCCAACTCTTCAATCATCCCTTGTACTGTAGCCAACATGGTCTCAGGTATGCCAGGCTTTGAGTGATCTATCTCAGTAGATTGGGTTGGTATCTTTTGAATAACCCATGCTTCAGAACTCTCTGGCTGCTCTGGCAGCTTCCTGGATGAATCCTCTATGATCTTTGCTACTAGTTCTCTCTGCTCGTGCCATTCATCAACCACCTTTTCTTTACCCTTGGCCTTCCATACCTCTCTCTGTTGAGGCCATTTGCTACTTTCAGTAGTGATTGGTTTTTCTGGAATCTCTGGGATTTCCTCAATCACTACTCCTTTGCTTCGTGTAACTGCTCGTACTGGAACTGGATCTGGTACCTTCACCTCAGTAGCCGCAGTCCCAGGTGTGTCTGGACACTGAGCCGCAAAATGCCCATACTTTCCACAAGTATAGAAATTTAGACTTCGGCTCTAGAAATTACCACGCCCCCGATCCCGGCCAGGACGCTCTTGGTATCTGCCTGGCCCTGGACCAGTACCATTGGTACCTAGTTTCTCCTCCTGAGAAGTGTTGGCAGTTTCCATTCTTACTGGTTCGGCATTGGTATATGCCACCACTGACAAGTCTTTGCCCTTTTTGAAAGGATGAATCCTAATGCCACAGTTATTCCATAAATGGCCATAGGCTTTACAATAAGTACATTGGGCACTCATTGGAAACATGGTCCTTAGATTTACATTTTGAACACCAAGTCTCCATTCTTCTCACTGGTTGTTTGTCTAGTCTGGCTAATCTCAGCAATTTGCTGAGCCATCTCTTCAATCTTCCTAGCCCAAGACTCCTTTTTAGGCTTATCCTTGGTCTTCTCATCGGAGCTACTCTCAGAACTACTGGAAACTCCGCTTGAATCAGAGTCATCAGTAGAAGAACTGCTACTAATGGACCTCCTCTTCTTATGACCTTTTTCCTTCTTAGCTTGTTGTTCCAGCTTCAAGGCTTGCTGCACCAAATCATTGAATTTCTTCGTCGGTGCTGGCACTTCCTGCTCCCTAAGCTTCTTGCTGCAAAAGCCATTCAAGAACCATGCTTGCAGTCACTTTTTTTATGGTGGTTCCTGTAGCTGTCTTGTCAGCTCCTTGATTTTCTCAACATAGCTTCAGACTGACAATTTCCTCTGCTTAATCTTATCTAGTTCACAAAGAATATCCTCATCACCTCTGTTGTCGGAATATTCCAGTCTAAAGGCTTTAAGTAGTTTATTATAGGATCTGAGCTGGCAAAGCCGGGTAATGGTAGTACCACTTCCTCGCTGCCTCCTTCAGCGTTTGTGGAAAGTATTCTCCTCATTCATCCTCATCAATATTTTTTCAGCTTTGCATACTGCTCAAAGGCTTGGATGTGAACATCCAGATCATCCTTCTTGCCCCCTTTGAACACTGGAAAAGATATTTTCAACGAGGATGTGTAATCATGCCGATCATCGTTGGTCCTTCCTCTTCTCATCTTAGAGTCCGGATGCCTCTTTGGAGTTTTCTTACAATTCTCTGTATCTGCATCCCAATTAATATCTGCTTTTGTCTCAGTTTCTGTGTCTCCCTGGCCTGTCTACTGGAAGTATGGCGACTTCCTTTACTGACTTTGGCACCCTCGTCCTCCTGCCTGGACCGAGAACTTTTAGCCTTGTGTGCTTCCCTTTTAGTCCTTTTGCATCTGGACTGACTAGAATGTTGTGAGTCCTGCGCCTCATCAGCCTGACTGTGCTCCTCCTGAACCTCAGTGTCACTCACCAGCTCATGCTTGGGGTTAGAGTCTCTTTGTGACTCTCCTCAGGAATAGGGTCAACATGGTAGGATGGTTTTCGGCCACGACTGGTTTTGGGTGCCATTACTGTAGCTAAGAAAATTCAAACTCGGATATGAGTTTTCTAGTCAACGAGCAACAGCTGTAGCCATCATGATCGCCAAAATGGAATTGGAGCTGATCTCTTTAGATAGCTGATTTCAGTGTTAGAAGTTTACAGCTACTAGTGATGTGTTAGTTCAAACAGTAGACTGGACAAGGAAATAGAAACTGAATTGGAATACATCTATTGAAATGAGAAACAGACTGAAGTACTGAGAATGATGTTCAGATTCAGACTTAGATTCAGATTCAGATTTAGACTCAGAGAGAATGAGTACAAAGTATGTATGATTGCAGTATACTGTACTAATGTACCTAGGATTACAGATGAAAGATTACATTAAAGATGATGTAGCTCAAGAATAGCTCAGGAGTTAAGGATTATTAATCAAAAGCTAAGCAGATGTACAACAGAAAAATGCCACCCGATTAATGCCAACCCGATTACAATGTAATGGGTCCTATTTATATGCCTTGGGAATTACTGTGGTAACTATCATGGTAATTACTGATTGATCCACTGTTTGTCTCACAGGAGCCGGTTCCCACCTAGTGAGACTATCTCAGCCATCTACAGTGGGGAAGTAAATTCGCCATTCATGACTAACATAGACCCCATGCTCTTAGAGAGTGTGCACGTGAATACTCCATTCACTGCACCCCCTGACTCTTCAGAGCTATTCCCCTCTGAGGTTATATTAACTGATGGTAGAAGCCTTGCCGAAGTACAAGAAGTTGAGTGGTATATCATCGCGGCTAGGGAAAAGGAAATCGAGAGCTTACGAAAGGCGGAGCAACAAAGAGAGTTAAAAGAGAAAGCTCCTATATCAATATAATTGCTAGGAGAGCAATCGAGTGCTCCTGAATTAGCGACCACTAAGGGTCAACCCATAGAGAGCCACATTGCATCCAGTTCAAAGAACACCCCTAGCACCTCAATCCTAGATGGAGCGTTCTTAAATGAGAAGTGGGAATACGAACTACAACGGAAACCCTAACCAACCTATACACAGGTCAAACCTATCACGTGGGTTGGTTAGATGTCCTACAATCCACAACGGGTGCTACTAGTGTGGAGGATCAACAACAAAGAGTTTGTGAGGTCATCCATAGGGTTTTGAGCTAGAGAGACAGAACAAGGGGATCCACATGCCTTCAACAGGTCTCATGAGATTCTTGGATACATGGAAGGCTAAACAACCAACTTTATCGCAAATGGAGACTCCCTTGGTAAGTCTGATGGATCCTCCATATGTTGTTTTGCCAGGGGTCTCAGTGCAATTTGAGTGCACAAGTGATAGCTTTACCTTTCCAAGTGTTTCCCTGGATGACACCACGACTACCATGCCTACCCCAATGATGGGCATGCCAAGAAACACGCCATGGACCTCATTTGTTAGTAAAGCACTGCTACGTGGTAGCTCAATGCCTGCAAAAGTACCTACAAGTGTGTACCAATCGTATACACCCATGGGTCCTCCTACTCATGTAATTCCTACCCCTCCCATTGTTTCAACAACCTATGCTCCACAACCACAACACCCAAGCTCTTATTTCCATGGTACCATACCGGCTAGCATTAGCATGTCACATCTGACATTTGCTATGCCCAAGGCCACCCATATGAACTTTGGGCTGCCACATGGCACATCACCGTACCAAACATGGAACCCAAGGGCTTCCTATGCGCCAAGCCTAATGCCAATACCTACTCCACATGTAGTCTCTGGAGCACCTTCACCCATGGTTCCTGCTCACTTAGGTGACTTGGCAACATTTGCTCAAGCTATCGGTCGATCTATCGCTGAGAATATGCATAACACGCCTGATAGAGAGCCTAGAAGTAAGGTAGTACAAATAGCCAAGCTCACACAGAAATTTAGTGGCGACGGGGTTGTGAGAAAGCATATCAAAGTGTTTGAACAAATATGCGATTCTCTAGGAGAGCACAATGACCTGCATATGAGTAATGCTTTAAGCCTAACCTTAAGTGGGAAGGCTGGGGATTGGTATAGAACCGTAAGGGTGGAAGAAAAAACGATTTACCCTACTCTTAGGAGACTGTTCTTGAAAGAATACATACGAGAGGGAGTGCTTTGGGGTGTAGCCTCTCAGCTCCAGAAAGCCCAACGAGAGGAAGGAGAGTCGGTAAGAGACTTTATTAGTCGCTCAAAGCATTTGAATTCTCGTTGTAATCCAAATGAGCGCTTCAATAATAATCAATTTCTTGATAGATTCATTAGGGGATTACGACATGAGGATATCTACAATGGCCTAGTTATTACAGGTATCTCCACTTGGAAAGCAGTCACCACCAATGCGATCCAATTGGAGGATAATTTAATGATTCAAGGAGAAAGAGTGTTTGTTGAGCCTAAATCTACTAGCTCGCAAGCATCGGGGCATCAGCCAATGACCCTAAAGCCTATTGCTAAGGAGCCAAAGATATTTGAGATGACTTTAGAAGATCTCACCAAGACCATTCAAAAGAGTCTTAGAGACAATCGTGCTCCGCAAAACAATCATATGTATCCAAGAAGGGAGCAACAATGGTGCTCAGTATGCTATGGACCGCATAGTACCAGTGAATGAACTACTTTTAGAGTAAAATTCAATGGGAAATGCAATGCCTATGGGAGGTATGGTCATCAAGCTAAGGATTGTATAGTATTTAAGCGCGTGATGGCCAAATTGAACAACCTTAGCATGGACAGACACACCTCGAGTGCCTGCATTGATGCCGGCCCCACCTCTTGAACAAACGTCACAACACATGGTCCCTAGGGCCCAAAATGTTGTTCAAACAACACCCTTACCACCTCCAGTGTTAGGATCGCAACCACCACATCCGAGAATCACTTCTGTGAATCAAGTGGATTGTGAGTCATCTATTGCTTGTTTGGAAGGCTGTGAGGAAGATATAGACCCTTGTTAAGTATGGTGCTTGATTTACCCTTGTAATTTTCTATGGTAAAAGCGCACATTTGTAAGGCTCCCATTATGAGGAGAATCCATCGTGCATGAAGGAAAATCACTCACTGGTAGTCAATGGCTAGTGGCCGGTGGTCGGAAGTCAATGCCCGGTAGCCAAATTCA
The DNA here is from genome assembly GCF_014529385.1 of Adiantum capillus-veneris. Lineage (NCBI taxonomy): Eukaryota > Viridiplantae > Streptophyta > Polypodiopsida > Polypodiales > Pteridaceae > Adiantum > Adiantum capillus-veneris. Next base: position 19,063,658 of record NC_140952.1, read on the forward strand.
AAAGCGGACTTGTCTTCTCAAGGGCGGCCACACATGGGCGGATTGGAGGGTCCGATTTGGACTTATTCGCACAAGGGCGGCTACACATGGCTGCCTCTCATAAGAGAGGGCAGCCCTTTTGGCCTATAAAAGGAGGCCATTTCTACACACATTTGATAGTGTGAAGTTGATGCAACAAGGTGAGTGTGAGGTGGTGAGAGTGAAGCAAGGCGGGAGCTCTATTAAGGGTTTAATCCCTTTGTAAACTACTTCTTCTTTTGAAGTGCTAAAGCCATTGAGTGGCTGCTTTCCCGTGGACGTAGCCCACATTGGGTGAACCGCGTATATCGTGTGTACTCTCTCTCTCTCTCTCTCTCTCTCTCTCTCTCTCTCTCTCTCTCTCTCTCTCTCTCTCTCTCTCTCTCTACTCTATAATCTCTTGTGTGTGAAATCTATCTCTCTCCATTAAGTAAGCTACTCAAAAATCTATTTAGCTACGTCTTATTTCCTAAAAACTGGTATCAGAGCAAGGTTTTCTCGTAGCTAAATTATCTCAAGGAAAGGATTCCTTGAATTGAGTGGGATTTATGGCGGAGGAAGGGAAGCTCAAGATTGAGAAGTTCAACGGCAAAAACTACCAACATTGGAAGATGCAGATTGAAGACTATCTCTACCAGAAGGACCTCTATTTTCCACTAGGCGGTCTTGCGAAGAAGCCCACAACAATGGCAGATGAAGCATGGATTGTCCTTGATCGAAAGGCACTGGGAACAATCCGGTTAAGCTTGGCGTCAACGGTGGCCTTCAATGTTTCGGAGATGAAGACCACGGAGGACTTGATGAAGTCACTTGACGACTTCTACGAGAAACCATCAGCATCCAATAAGGTATTTCTTATGAAGCGCTTGTTCAATCTAAAGATGGCAGAGAATGGTTCAGTTGCAGAACACCTAAATGACTTTAACACAAACATAAGTCAACTTCAATCGGTGAAAATCAATTTCGATGACGAAGTGCGAGCTCTCCTTATACTATCATCTCTACCGGATAGTTGGGACAGCCTTGTGATGGCTGTAAGTCATTCTATCTCTGGTACAAAGACTCTTAAGTTTGATGATGTTGTGGGTGTTCTCCTAAGCGAGGAAATACGAAGGAGAAGCACAGGAGAATCATCAAGTGCTGCATTGTCAGTGGAAACAAGAGGAAGGCCTAAGGGAGGTTCAAAAGCCAAAAGGGTCATGATCGCTCAAGATGGAGCAAGTCACGCACAAAGTCAGTTCTTGAATGTTGGAAATACAGCAAGATGCTCTAATTCTCTCATTAGACAATGTGTCTAATTCCTGGATAGTAGATTCTGGGGCTTCATTCCATGCGACACCACACAAGCAACATTTCCAAGATTACACCAAAGGTAATTTTGGGTATGTATACTTGGGAGATGATGAAGCTTGTGAGATTGTCGGCAAAGGTACAGTTTCTGTCAAAAATGCTAACGAAAATGAATGGAAGCTTAAAGATGTTAGGCATGTTCCTTCTCTTCGAAAAAATTTGATCTCTACAGGACAATTGGACGATGAAGGTCACAACATTGCATTCGGAAACAAACGGTGGAAGATCTCAAAGGGATCTTTGGTGGTTTCCAAGGGAGAAAAGGTCGGTACACTTTACTTGTGTACTGTTAGCCCGCAACCTTCAGCTTGTGCAACAACTACAGAAGTTGATAGTGCGGTGTGGCACTATCGACTTGGGCATATGAGTGCCAAAGGAATGCAAATCCTTCAAACAAAGAAGCTTCTACCAGGTTTGAAAGAAGTGGACTTAAAGTTCTGTGAAGATTGTGTTTATGGTAAAAAAAAGAGGGTAAAATTTCAAAAATCAGGAAATGAAAGAAAAAATAAAAAACTTGAGTTGGTTCATTCTGATGTTTGGGGTCCTTCAAGTACACCATCTGTAACATTTAATGGCCTAATAACTTATGTGTAGCGGAAATTAGCATGAACGTAGTGGGCATTTCATTAGAATCGATTCCTAATGAGAATTACAAGAGTGCTTGGGTGGAGAGAGCAACAAAAAGCATAACACCTAGTTAGATAGCATCGACAATACTTTCAAAAGAGAGAGAGCAATTAAGCTATTGACAACAGTTGAGGACCAGATTTTCATGGAGCCGGTCCCCCCTCCAAAAGGCTTTGTATTATGGTTTCTCCCATCAAGAGAGACATTGTACAATACAATTCTTTGTGTTCCTTCAAGACTAGCTAGTGCAATGAAGATGGAAACTTCATGCACTAAGCAAAACACTTAACAAACACAAATTGAATTATCCCCGTTCTCAGACCCAAGACCTCACACACCTTCGAAGATGGTGAGATCTAGCAGGGTATGAGAGTAGATTGAGAGGAAGAAGGAGTATCTTACGAGAAAGATGTACATCTCCTCACATAATCACTCATATTAGCATAGCTTAGCTTAGTAATTATCTTGGTAGAGAAGATGAGCATGCATTGAAGCTTGGCTCTTGGTTGGATTTGCATCCACATGCCAAGAGAGTGTTGATGTAGGCTTCTATCTCACAAGCTTGGAGTAGGTGATGAGTTCTCCATTAAAGCTTGGGAAGAGATAGTCTTCTCTTTCTTCACACATGAGCTTGTGTGAGTGTGTGTGTGATAATGCCTTGCAAAAATCAGTCCCCTCTCTCTCTTGGGCGAGCCCTCTTGCTAAATGCTCTTCCTGAAGCCTCATTGGCCCTCCCCAAGTCAAGCCAATTACAATTAAGCAGCATAAGTGATAGACTTCTGACATGTGTCCCCCTTTCCCCTTTTGTGAGAGCTTTAGGTAATTAAATAATTAAACTAAAACTCTCATTGGACCCCTTTGCCTCCTGGCCAATAGGAATCAGGCAAGCCATGGGGCTCCTGAATGCTCATTGGACCCCTTGGGAGACTGCCCAATAGTCTTCTAGGATACTTAATTCTCATTGGTTTCTTTTATTAAATGTTTTTAAATTAATTAAACTAGATTTACTCTAGCTTAATTTTCATTGGTCCACTTCAAGGGTCATCCAATAGAAATTGGGCACACCTTGTGGGCATCTGGCCTAGGGAGCTGACATGTGTCCCTCATTCCCTTTGTGTAAAGGGAGCCTGTGTGTGTGTGTGTGTGGCTTTCTCTCTCATCCCCTACCTTTAGGGCTCGCCCCCTCCCATGTAGGGATGTGCAAAGACTTTTAGGGCACACACAAAGCATCCAATTTTCCGTAGGGTTGACCTTTGGACACAACCTTTGAATTTTGGAACCTTAGCATTTTGGAAGTCTTAATGGGCTGAACCTTAGGGTCTTTTTAGCCCATTGTTGCACATGGCTCTTTTGCAAATGGCTCCCCCTTTGGATCCCTATTTTCCCTCCTTTGGATCCCTACTGTGGCCGGTCTGCTAGCTTAACCAATATTCTAGCTTTTTCTCCCCTGGCCTTCCCCACATTAAATGATCAGTTTAATATGAGAAAATCATTTAGGAGAATTAGATATTGATTATTATGACACTGTCATGAAGTACTTAAGACTTTGGTGATCCGTTCGCAAAATGAAAGGAGTCCCCAATAAATAGTGCTTCCATGAGTCTAAGGCATGTAGAACTGCAAGGAGTTCCTTTTCGTATATGCCTAGAGCTTGCTCAACAGGGTCGAGCCTTGGGCTCTCATAGCCTATGGCGTGCCCTTCTTGGAGAAAATCAGCTCCAAGGCAATCACCACAAGCATCACATTGGACCTCAAATGGTTTTGAGAGATTCGGTAGTGTAAGCACAAGTTGAGAGATAAGCTTTTCTTTAAGCTTTTCGAAAGCATTGTTCTCCTTAGCAGACCATGTATACCTAACGCTTTTCTTTGTTAGGTCATGTAATGGTCCCGCAATTTGTGAGAACTTTTCTATGAAGCGTCTATAGTATGCACACATACCTATGAAACTTCTTAGTTCATGCAGATTCCTTTGTTTAGGCCATCCTTTTATTACCTCTAACTTGGATGGATCCATTTGGATGCCATCTTGAGAGATAATGTGACCTAATTATTGAATCTCTTGCAAGAAAAATTCACTTTTCTTTCGATTAACATAAAGTTTATTCTCTCTTAAAACTTGAAATATTACCTGGAGGTGTTGCTTGTGTTCCTCCAATGAATTAGAGTAGATGATAATATCATCAAAGAACACTCCAGTGAAGGTTCGATGAGGCCTGAACAACTTCTCCATCAAGCAGTTGAATGTGGCTGGTGCATTGGTCAAGCCAAAAGGCATGACAATGTATTCGTAAAGACCAAATGTAGTGCGAAACGCGGTCTTTACAATGTCTTGATCAACTATCCTTATTTGATGATAGCCACTCTTTAGGTCAACCCTACTGAAGTAGGTCAATCCTTGTAGCTTATCAAATAGGTCTTCTACCCGTGGAACGGGAAACCTATTCTTGATAGTGATCCTATTTAGTGCTCTATAGTCGACACACATACGATATGTGCCGTCCTTATTTTTCACTAATAGCACAGGTGAGCAAAATGGAGATG